>NC_136061.1:106259001-107469834 GCF_964261635.1 Lissotriton helveticus | reverse complement strand
ATGTCCGAACAGATCTGTGTGGTCGGCTTTTCGGATTTGCTTCCACACATCAGCCGGCAGACATAACCCGAAAAACAAGTCAATGTCCGCTAGAGTCATTATGGTTGAGCCTAAGGCTGTACCTAGTTCGGTATAAAATGCTGTCGGGTTCTTTCTTAAATCGGGTAGGGTTTGCCTAAAAGTTAAAATATCTTGCCGGTCCCATGGTTGATAAACCCAGTTGTACACAACCCTCCCCTTTGCATCTGCATGGTTGATATCGTCGTTCGTTCCCTGACCTCGTGGGGGAACCCAGTAAGGGGCGGCTTCTCTGATAGGCATCATGGTGTTGCCTACTTCTGATGAGGACCCAGTCGTTTCGGGAACTGTAATCTTAACTTCCGGTTTTTGTTCCGTGAGGTGGCGGAAAACCTCAAGCGTTTGCATGAAGAGGTCCGCCGCATCACGCTCGGCCTCGTCCCCAATATCGACTTTTCTATATAACGCTGTCAGTTTAGTAGGACCCCGATTCTGATACCTGTCCTCATATGCGTTCAGGGTGTGGTAACTAAACCGTAAAATGAAATGCCGTCTGTGGCTGCCGGCATGCGAATTGTGCATATCCATCGTATATTCTTCGCTCTCCTTCCGTTCTACCAGTGCCTTTGCTATCTTGTCAATTCCCTCTCGCTCATCTTTGCTCAATCTATTCAGTCTACCAGGTGGCTGTTTGCTAGTCTTGTGTTCATCTGATGTCGTTACTAATGCGGCCGGAGCGGAGGCCGTGAGGGCTGGGGCACTAGCTTCAAGGTTATTCTCATTTGCATTCGGAGCTGGCAAGTGTTGTACTAGGGGTTGGGAGGGGGCATAAGGGGGGGCATATAGATGACCGGAGGACTTAGCAGCAGCTCATCGTTCGCCCGTTGTTTGGAGGTCAGCTCAGGGTAGAGCGTAGAGGGGGTCCTAACAGGACACTGGCCTGTCGATTCAGATTCCTGTTTTTGTCTGGCTTTCTCCCTTTCTTTTATATCTTCTTCTAGTTTCTTAGCGGCCAGGTGGGCTGCCTTTCGCAACCCTTTTCCTATTCTCGCTTCTTCTCTTTTCTTTCGTTGTTCTGCTTCTTTGCGCCACATGCCGAAACTATCAAGCATAGTGGGCGTGGTTTTACTATTACAAAGGGCTGTTTCCAGCACGTTTATTTTTGTGTCATCGAAGGATCCTATCAGTGGCCACTGACTTTCCTAATCCTTTTTAGTATATTTATTCCATAACTTACTATAAGCTACGGCGACTAGTCCATATTTTAAAAACATATCCTTATTAGGGGTGCCCTCCAGAGGAGCCGGATGATCCACCTCTAATAAGCGGTCCGGGCTGAACCAACTACTGACCAATGGGGAGAAGATAGGCATGACGGGTTACAATGGGGACAAAAGTCTGCACTACCTATCCTTCACTACTTCGCGAAGACTAGACAGAATATTTCTATTCTACAGTATTCGAAAATAGGGAATACTCAAAGAGAGAACCAATATCGAACAATTAATGTCCGTTCAATCAAACAATCAGTGGCGAGAAAGAAATAGGCACGACGGGTTACAACGGGGGCAAAAGCCTGCGTTACCTATTCTTCACTATCTGCAAAGGAGGACGGAATATATATATATTTTTTTCAAAACCATCAGGACGGAATATTTTTTTTACCCTTCCCCGTTTGTAGACAGAGAATTCTCGAGAAAAAACAATCCTCGAACAGACAATGTTCGGGCAAGCAATCAATCAGTGGGGGAGGAAAGATAGGCACGACGGATTACAACGGGGCCAAAAGCCTGCGTTACCTACCCTTCACTGCATGCAAAGGAAGAGCGAATACTTTTATCCCTCTCAGTTTGCAGACAGAGAATCTCCAAGAGAACCAACAATTCGGAGAGCAATACTAGTATTTTCCAATCAAACAATCAAATATTTCCTAGTTTGTCGTGTTACACGACCTTACCCGGACCGTATGGACAGTTTCTCGTCTTCCGCTTCCAGCGCCCGATCGTCCTCTATTCTCTGTAATTGCTGTGGCACTCCTGATGGTTCCCAGTCAGGACCGTAGATCACTCGAGAGAGGTCTGTTGTTCGGAACCAGTGAAGTTCGGATGATCGGCTGCCAGACGAGGGTCTATCGGGCAGGAGCTCTTCCCGATCGTTGCAGTCGTTCACTCCGTTGTCGGGACCTCTCCCACTGGATCCACGTGTCGCTGATGGGCCCTACGTTGGGCGCCAATTGTGAAAAAAGGGTTCAGGCAGTTCAGGTTGTTTCCCCTTTTCCTAGGTTTGCCCGGCGTTAGCCGCTTCTCACCCAACTCACGATTACCCAAATAAAGAGGCAGGCGCTGGAGACTGGAAGGCAGGAAACAGGAGTTTATTTCCGACGGAACAGAACATGTCAAATCAGACAACAGGGTATCTTCCCGAGGTGCTCTCTCGACATCTCTGAGGCCTGGCCTCTTATACACTGGTTTATTACTTTATTACATGCAACACATTCTTAGTAATGCTTTGAAGTCCGGAGAAAGGCGTCTTTGGAATCCCCGGTTCAGGTCCGTTCCCACACATATCTACAGTAGGAGTCCCCACCCCCAATCTCAGCATGATGGCTGTCGCGCAGCTGGGTATTCCGCTGGGAACAGAAATGCGGGTAATCGATCGGTTCTAGGGGTGTGAGGGCATTGATTAATCCCCGCTCCTTTGAAGTGAGGCGAGGTCCTACTGTAGAGGCAATAAACCGCATCTGTTGGGCTAAGTGAGGGCCTGGGGTCGGGCCGAACAATCGGGCAAGGAGGAAGAGGTTATCAAAGGGGCCTGTTTCATGAATGAGATGAAAGGGTGTGAGGGGGTTCAGCGCGGGATGTGGCTCGGAGGCAGGGTCACGCTGGAGGTGCGTTTAGGGCCAAGCAGGAGAGGCCGGGGCTGTCGAAAAAAGGGGGGTGTGTGCTTGCGAAGCCGGGGTGTGAGGGGGTGAGACGCTGGCTATCGGCAGTGGGCAGAGGGGTCATGGCATTCAAAATGGCTGCTGCTTACGCGCACGCATGGATCCGAAAGGGGACAAGATGGCGCCGATAATGTTTACGCCACAATCTAGATTTTAACACTGGGATGAAGTAAAATATAATGCGGAAAAGACACATTTAATATATACAGATAGGGGGTCATTAGGATGGCGGGCGGACTTAGGTATTGGGACCGCCCGCCATAAGGGTGGGGGTCCCGTGGGGGATATTAGGATGCGCCCGCCACGGTGGTGGGCGTATCCTGTATTTTTAGCATTAACAAAGAGGCAGGCACCGCGCGGTGCCAGCCGCTTTGTTAATACAAATGCAGGGGGGTACCACAGATACACCCTGTGTGCACCCCCACCTCTCCTTCACTCTGGGGGCCCCCAGAGTGAAGACCGCATGCCGTAGCATCTAACTAAGCCCATGGTAATATGGCTGGCGGTGTCTAATAGACACCGCCAGCCATATTAAACCTTTTCCACCCCGGCCGCAAGGCGACCGGGGCGGAAAAGCGGCAGAAGGTCTTTCCGTCCGCCGCGGTACCCCCCCCCGCCATACTAATATGGCAGGGGGTCATTTATGTGAGGATGGCGGGCGGATTGCCCCCGTCAGGCTGGCGGGGGCTACCGCCAGCCTAGCAGGGGCAATCCGCCCGCCATCCTAATGGGCCCCATAGTTTTTCCCATGACAGCGCAGAAATAGGAATATTAGAATATATTTAAATGTACCCCACTCTTATGCTTTCATTTACAATATTTAAATATTTCCCCAATTTATATCATAACCTCACTTTTTCACAATTTATGATACATGATAATAGTACATCAACTTTTTGTAGCTGCAATTATCTAGAGCCTAAGAGTAATAATTATTTTCCTGCCTTTATAAAATATCTGCATAATACAATCAGGTGCAATAGTATAATAGAGACAGTATTACGGAAGGTGCAGATTTGGAAGTGTCTGCCTCCAATTGCATCTCATGCTTATTCATCTTCCATTTTATAAATGAAGGGATTTGCCACCCTCTTATTTTCAATGTCCATCTTCTGGTATTCCCATCCTGTATATCTTTTAGAATATGGTTGTAGATCACTGTTATAGTCTGTATTAAGAAAATACATACCGTGTTTCATTCCCACATCTCTGGAGATCTTTTTCAAGAGCAGTATCCTGTACCAAACTTTCAAGCAGTGTCATTCTTTTTAAGGATTTAATCTGAACTTGGGTTGACTAAGTCTACCGGATCAACTGTTGCCAAGTTTTCATCAACATTTCTATGGCAAGCAACTTTTCAAGAGATTTCTTATTGTTTAGTTTCTTTATTCATCTTCATACACGAAAAAGAGCACAGCCAAAGTGTTTCACCCAAAATAGAACTTCATCAGGGCATAGGGTCAAAGAACGATTTGTATCACGAAATGTCCAATTGAATTATTGTGGTAGGTGTGAAAGAAGCAGCAACAATCCATCCAAAACTAAACTGTAGTTCCAGCAACAAACGGTTTAGTTGAGGTCGGGTGCTTTGCCAAACTCGGCTTGGCCTACCGATTTTGGGAATCATAGACTTAAGAAAACACTGCACGTACCCCTTGTACGAAATCTAGTGACCGCTAGATATCTGACATAATACGTTTTGCATAGTTAATGAGTGTTGTGCATGAATGGTTACCGCCTCTGATGTGTTGAGATACACATACATTTAAAAAAATATATATATTAGCGTTGCAGTATCAGAAGTCACTATTATATGCATCCTCCATGCAACATTTTGCTGATACTTATTCAACTACTTTATTTTTTTTAATAAACAACAGAAACACACCCCAATCCTGCCCAGTCCCTCCTCCCTTCCAGGCGAAACCCGTCCGAGTAGCCAGGCATTGGTGGAGACTTTGTGGTGGAGGGTACCAAGGTAAGTGCCTGGGTCATCGCAAAGTCCTCTCTATGTGGGTGTAGCAGAACATTTGCGTTTTGTTGTTTGCATATTTTCAATGGAGGACTACTCATAACACTTCTCACACATGCATTGGGGGGAGGCTGCATTGCCCTCTTATTTTATTCGGACATATTCTCTGTCGCTACCTTGTCTTCCCGGGTGCTCAGTTCTACTATGGGGCAGATTTACAAGCCCCTTGCACCTCATTTACGCCGCCGTTGTGTCACTTTTGTGACGCAGCGGCGGCGCAAATCCTGCTCCATGGTGCGGGGTACTTCCAACGTGACGCATCTGGGAGATGCTTCACGTTGTAAAGCCCTGCGCCACATGTAGGCGTTCCTGTGCAGGGTGGGGCGTTCCTGGGCAGGAACGCCTCCTAAAAGTGGCTGAGTGAAATCTACAAGATTTCACTCAGTCACTTTTAGGCCCATGCTGTGTCAAAAGCCTGCCTGAAGCAGGCGTAAGGATTGACGCAGCATTAACTAGATAGGGCCCCCAGAGCATTGCTGGAGCTGCGTCGTGCTTGCGACGCGACTCCAGCAATGCGTCACTTTTACGGCACAGATGCGTGACGCATCTGTGCCGTTTTTGCACCATGGTGCGCCGCATTGTAAATGCGGCGCATCCATGATGGCGAAGCTGTGGCGCACAATAACTGGCTAATCCCTGCTGATTTGCAGGGATGTGCCAGTTATTGTAAATATGCCCCTAGTTTTTAAATCATCTTCCAGTTTGTCACCCCATCTAACCTGTCCCATTCTGGCCTCTTTAGCCATGGCCCACTCTACCAAATCCCGCAGCCACTCCCTGTGGCCCGGCGGAAGTGGTCTAAGCCATCTAGTAGCTATACAGTGTTTTGCCAACACAAGTCCCAGGTTCAAAAATCTATGGGTACGTTTTTTATTTGCTGGGGCTGGTATAAGTCCCAATAATATTTCACATGGGGTACCTTCGAGTTCCCATCCTGTTACTGATTTCAGGGTAGTAAGTATTTCCTCCCAATATGGCTGTATGTCCCTGCATCCTCAGACTACATGTAGAAAATCTGCCTCAGGTTCTCGGCAGCGTGTGCACTCTGCAGATCTTGTAGTGTGTTTATCTAGGTACCTATATTGATACTCCTATTTCTGATCCTTGTCTGGTTATTAATTCACTAATGTCCATACACCGGCACAGAAACCCGTTTTCAGATTAGGTCATAGCGCATGCTGTCACATTAAGCAAGCACTATCCCTCCTGCCCCCTAGAAAGCACACCGAGTTCTCAAAACAAATCAAACCTCCAGCAGACCTGGGAAATCCCCCGCAGCTATTGTTTTGATTTCGCTCGAGAACTCCTGCAAAGAATGTAAGAACGACCAGTCCTTATGACATTCTTACTGACGTCCTTATGTACATCCTTACGTCAAACTCGGCACCTTTCAGGTATAAATATACCAACGCTGCCCTAAGCAGAGACACAGTGGTGATGAGCTTGGAGCAGCGCTACTTGCCGGAGAGCCCAGCTGATGCAGAAAAGCCCACGGACGCTGCCCCTCCCTTTTGACGCGCTGAGAGAGATGCTGCCTTTTCTCCTGCCGAGAAATCCAGCCTCCGGCGGTTCCAGCCGCCCTTGCGGGTAACTGGGATATCGAGTCCTGTGACAGAGATACCAACCCTCCAGCCTTCTAAATCCCAGGTACTGAACTGACTAACCCCTTACAGAGAATTCTTGAGTCAGATCCTTGGCAAAACAAACTCAACTTAAACTGCTACTTACTTACTCCCGCCCAAGTATTAGGCTTAGGTCAGGTACACCACGGTAGGCGTAGTTAGAAGCACCAGTTGAGTACGATTAGTCAATGTATATATGTATGTATATCTTTTATCCATTTTAAGTATCATATGGCTAAGAAACCATATAAATGCTTTTACAGTATTATTTTATAATTCTGTTTTTACTGTATGCACTTTACTTAACTATAAGTATTGCAATAATAGCGATTCATTTCTCTTGTATGAGAAAAGAGACTGATCAATAAATAACATCTTTTATTGAACCACGCCCATCTCTTATTTCTCTACAACCTGGTGAAACTAAGAATGCACATACTGACTGAGTAAGATAGTTGTCTTTTGTTTTCACACGACTCTAGAGATATACTCTTGATTAGGGGAGAGCAAAGTTGTCATGTTCTATGGTTGTCAGAAACTAAATCCCTTCTTGTCTATCCAGGGAGGTTAAACTCCTCCTTGCCTATTCGAGAAAGTTTCTAGTGAACTCTGAGCTAGCTGGCACACATAACTTTAAGTCTAATATCGTCAGTAGAAGACCTAGCTAACCACAGTCCTACGTCTATACTATTGAAGATATTATTCCAATGCGCAGAGCCTATTGGGATAATAGGAACTACACTACATGGCGCCCAACGGTTTGGATAGGCGATAAATCTAACGCAAGACATTAGAGTAACTCAGTCGTGCTTTTTCACACAGACCCTTTTTTCCCATAAAACTCCAAAGACGTCTGGAGTGGGTGAAAGGTTAAATCCGCCAAACTTAGTAGGAGGAGACTCCTATGTATGGTTTTTGGTTTATTCAACGTTGAAGGATACAGTGTTCCAAAATATTTGTGCATCTAATCTTTGTTTCCGTGGAAACCTGATCTGCAACAAAAACCCTTCTTGAAAGTAAAGTGTCAGAAACTGAAGAAGAAAGGGAGACAGCTAGAGTAGCAGCTCAACTCCTAGCGGAAGACACAAGTCTCGTACAGCAAGACCCGGATGCAATACTAATCCCGGTCAGCATAAGAAAAACTATAACCTTAAAACTTATAGAAAATGGACTGACACCAAGAGGTGGTACAGTCATATTCGTAATTGAGGCACACGAATATCGGCAGACAGAGGTATTCTATTTATGGATAAATTTTCCAGCAGCAAACGCTGTAACAAAGGAGTTCCATTATTACAAGGTAGAGGAACCTCCAGATGAGTACACCCCTTTCGAAGAGGTGGAAATACCACTCAAATACCAAGAGCACCTGCTCTGGTTTAAAGGCGCCCTAAAACATAATGATCACATCACCAGGCCCGGTCCACTAGGTAGACCAGGAGCAACGTGGCCGGTTCTAGCCAGCTACACACCACATCCAGACATTGAAAAAATGTCAACACCAGAACTTTTAACACAGTTAAAACAACTGATTAAAATACACAGACAACTAGCCCAATATGTAATGCAGACTTCAACAGTCCAACCAGCTATTAAAATTCCACAGCTGACCCCTTATCAGGGGAACACAAATAAAATCACACCACAGAACATACAGTCCTGTCTAGGTAAAGTACCCATTAAAAGGGAACAAATTCCATTCTGGTTAGCACAGAAAATCACTCAAATAGAGGCAGTATTTCCAGATACCACCCCTGTGGAGAAACACAGAATTCTGACTATCTGTCTCCCAATGGGGATCGCACCACATGTGGAGGACTGTGACACTTGGGGTACAGTCTTTGCTTCCATTTACACAAAAACACATGGTGTTCCGTCCATGGCGGTAATACCAGAGGTGCTAAAACAGATTCAAAATGAATACGGTCCAGAACCTGCTTTAACTCTGGGTATGAAATTACTGAAAGACTTCAAGCAGGTCTCGGCAATATGACTAGCAAACATAAAGAGGGAAGCAGCAAATGTGGCAATCCGCCAGAGATTGAAGGAAACAGATATAGCAGAACAACCATTTGAACTTGCCAGAATCATAGAAAAATCATATGAAGAACTAGGAAGAGATAGTTTGGGTGGGAAACCAGTGAAACCCCAACTAATAGAAAATCCTGAAAAGGTATTTATTACAAATAATCTAAACACTTCAAAAAAGAACTGGGATGGAAATAAAGAATCCACTCCCAAAGAAAAAAGATTCCAGTCCAGAGGAAGGTCTCCTCGGCGGAGAGAAAGATCTCCGGACCAAGGACACAAGTCTCCCCAGAGGGAGCCCTCTGAGAAAAAATACAACCTTAGAAATAGGGATAATTTGAAGAAACCTGATAGATATCAAGATATTGATACCCGTCCCTCTCGATCTTTTCAGACTTCCTCGCAGAAATCGGAAAGAAGAGGACGGTCAGAACACAGGGAAGAGCACGTCAAGTCCAAAGACAAAGAACCTGCTCATCAAAGTAAAAAGTTACAATTTCCAAAGAAGAAGGTAGCCAGCATTAAAATAATCAAACATGCCGAGGATCCTGAGGACTCAGCTGAAAAACGGAGAGTGGGCTCAGACAATGCTAGACAGCGCAGCAGAAGTGAGCATAGCTCGCAAGATCCTGATGAATCATCTGGAGACAATGGACACGAATGAGTACATTCAGGTGGAAACTGCAGATACCAGAGTTAGCAAACCTCATAAAATATATGAAATAACTTTACGTATAGAGGGAGATAAGACTAGGAAAATAAGTGGTCTATTTTGGGATAATCTCTCCAAGGGCTATGACATCCTTCTAGCTGAAAAAGACTGGCCACCAGAGTTTGTCAGGGAGTGCACTCATGGCGAAGAAATTATTATGCCTGCCTTCTCAAATCATATTCCAATTCATAAAAAATATACACTTGCAAGAAAGTGGGCAGTAGCCCAGGCTCCTGCACTATATAAAAATCATGTGGGATGGGATGAGGACTCTCCTCCTCACAAGATCCAGTTAAAATCTCAACCGACTGCACAGATTCAGTACCCAATTAAGCAAGAAGCTAAAAAACAGGTCAAGGAGATCTTAGATCAACTTGAATACCAGGGGGTGATTGAAACATGCACCTCACAAATGAACAATCCTTTGTTTCCTGTCTCCAAACCAGATGATTCATATCGTCTATTTTTGGACTACAGACACCTTAACTCTTGCTGCAAAACGTTTGCAGTACAAAACTCACACAGTGCGCAAAAAATACAAAACAACATTAGATATCTCTAATGGATTCTTTTGTCAAAATATAGCACCAGAAAGCAGATATTTGACCGCTTTCTCAATAAATGGCTCGCAGAAAAATTTCTGTTGTTTGCCCCAAGGGTTCAAGAACAGCCCGGGATTATTCTCAGCGAGAGTAACAGAGTTACTACAAATATATGATGACGAGGCATTATCTTATGTCGATGACATCTATCTAACAGATGATGACTTGGATACTCACTTGAAAAGAGTGAACACCATAATACTTGGGTTTGCAGCAGAGGGTTACAAATTCAACTTCAAGAAGTCAAGAATTGCCCATCTGACTGTCCTATTTTTAGGATATGAATTATCAAGTGAAGGCAAAAGCCTGGCTGACAATTTCCTAGAGAAAAGTGCTGTAATCCAAGCACCTAGAACACTGAAAAACTTGCAATCAATTCTAGGTTTCCTGAATTTCAGAAGAACTTACATTATAAACTATGTAGAGAGGGTTAAACCTCTCTATGATCTAATAAAACCAGATTTTAAAAGAATCAATTGGACTCAAAAACACACAGAAATTTTGAGATCTTTACAAACAGACATGTTAGTTAAAACAAAACTGCAAACACGCGATAACACACGCAACCTTGTTATTCGAGTCATCCCAGGAAGATGCGGATTCACATACCTAACCTCTAATGAGGGAGAAACGGTACCAATAGCATACAAATCACATTTGTACACAGAAGCTGAAAAAACATTTAGCATTAAGGAAAACATTGTTCACGCGGTTCACACAGCTGTAGCTAGAGAAAGATACCAGGCACACAGTCAGGAGCTCTCCCTCTTGCTGGTCGCGCTTTTCAGCGCTTGTACTCGCGCTACTTGTATTTTTAACTTGACCCGTTTTGTATTTGTGTAATTTCATTTGTCATACAGTTATTCCCTGTTTTTAATTCTCCTTACCGCATTGCTGCATTTAAACTGTCCCCCTCACCGCTGTTTAGCGGGCCGGACCCTCGCGCCGAGTCATCGGTGGGCGCCATCTTGGATAGGGACAAGGTTAGTTTGCAGCGACCTGCGCTCTAGCAGTCAGGTGGACTGGCTAGAGACAGTTCGTGGGCTCATACTATTTAAGGGACACAGTCAGGAGCTCTCCCTCTTGCTGGTCGCGCTTTTCAGCGCTTGTACTCGCGCTACTTGTATTTTTAACTTGACCCGTTTTGTATTTGTGTAATTTCATTTGTCATACAGTTATTCCCTGTTTTTAATTCTCCTTACCGCATTGCTGCATTTAAACTGTCCCCCTCACCGCTGTTTAGCGGGCCGGACCCTCGCGCCGAGTCATCGGTGGGCGCCATCTTGGATAGGGGCAAGGTTAGTTTGCAGCGACCTGCGCTCTAGCAGTCAGGTGGACTGGCTAAGAGCCCTATATCTATCAGTACCTATGGCGCGCAGCGTGTGCGCGCAGCGTGTCCGCCGCAGCCACGCCGGAGTCACGCCAGAGTCCAGCCCGTCTGCGCCCGTCCGCGCTGAGGACGGGCTGGACGGCTGGACCTATAGGTCGGATATAGTGGGGCACGGTGTATTGAAATATTCTTTACAGGATATCTTACGCCTTCGACCTATTACTGCACCATGCTTCCATAGAATCACTCCTGAAGACCTCCCCGTGTTCAAGGGTTGTGGGTGCTTCCAGATTGACCCGGCCGGCATGAATTCTGCCCCTCCCGTCCCCCCTCGGGAGCTTCGCTCGCTAGTACCTCCTAGTGAACTGAGCGTAAATTGCCTGCTCCTTAATGCGCGCTCACTCATTAAAAACAACATTGTTTTTAAGGAGCTTGTTTTGGAGAAGAACCCGACATGGGTTTTTATTATGGAAACGTGGGCCAAGGACTCATCGGGTCCAGACCTCATCGAAGCAGTCCCAGATGGGTACTGCTTGACTCGGCAGGACAGAATAGGCCGAGTCGGTGGGGGATTAGCTATCCTGCATAGAGACAGCTTTCAATGTCATACTATGCCTTTATCTGACCCCAAGGATGCTATCCAGGTGTTGTATTTTTCATTACATGACTCCTATATCTCTCCATTTAACGGGATTCTGGTCTATCGTCCTAGAGCAGATTTTAGTTTAAAGCTGCTTCAGTTCCTGGAGCCCTACTTTGGCCGTGAGAATCTAACGATTCTGGGTGATTTTAATTTTCACCTAGAGCTATTGGAGTCCCATGACACCTCCGCGTTGCTGGAAGCACTGACAGCATGTGGACTCACCCAACTGGTGAAAGGACCCACCCACCGAGCTGGTCATACGCTCGATGGGATTTTCTCTAACGATCAGAGACTGTCAGTAAAGGATCCTCTCTCCCTCTCCTGGTCAGACCACCTGGCCGTTCCTTTCAACGTGGCCTTCCTTAGCCAGGAAATTCTCAGGAAAGCTCCGAGTACTTTTGAAGTACGTAGGAATCTTAAAAACATCGTGGAACACTCCTTTGACCCGTGGATTCCTAGTCTGTCTTCTATTCGGGAGATGGATCCCTCTTCGGCGGTGCCGCATTATGATAACATCCTTACAGAGGCCTTGGACGAACTGGCGCCGGCTCGGTCCTGCTATTCAGCCAGGAAAAGACCATCAGCCCCTTGGTTCTCTGAACAACTCAGACTCCTTAGACAGGAAGTAAGGAGACAGGAGCGCCGATGGCATGCCAGTTGGGATCTCAAAGACAGGGAAGCTCATAAAACCCTGCTTAAGAGATATAAGTTGGAAGTCATTGGGACCAAACAAGACTACTTTGTGGCCCTGACTTCCTCCCTTTCATCTCCCAAAGAGCTCTTCAGGATCGTGGACTCTCTCACATCTCTTCAGGTCCCCGATCCTGTCATTCCATCTCAGGAGCTCTGCAATGACATAGCTCTCTTCTTTCAGTCCAAAATATCGGACATCTATACTTCCCTGGAGTCACAGAGGCTTTCAACGGCTGAGCCACCGGCTACTGTGGTCCCGGATGTCTCCTTGGTGGAGCTTCCCTTGGCCGGCTATCTGGAATCTTTTTCTCCGCTCTCCCTACAAGATCTTGATATGCTGCTTGAGAAAACGAAGTCAGGGTCTCCGCTAGATGCTTGCCCTCTTAAGATCATGAAGCAGTGTAGAGGATATCTTTTACCCCCTTTACTGGAGATCATGAATGGGGTAGTGAGGGAGGGTGTCTTTCCACAGCAGTGGAAAAATGCTGTGGTAAAACCTCTTCTTAAGAAACCCTCCCTAGATCCCGGGGTATTAAAAAACTTTCGCCCCATCTCACTGCTTCCAGCCCCTGCAAAGATGCTTGAGTCCCATCTAAATGGGCATCTATCTGCCTTTGTGGAGAATTCGGGCTGCCTGGACCCTTCCCAGCATGGTTTCAGGAGGGAACATAGCACCGAGTCTGCCCTCACCCTGGTGCTCGATTCCATCCGTATGAGTGTGGATGAGGGTCGGACATCCCTCCTGATCCTTCTGGACCTCACGGCTGCCTTCGATACCCTATCTCTCCGTGTCTTAACATCCCGACTGGGTGAGATTGGGGTCCGGGGGGCAGCCCTGGGGTTGCTCTCCTTTCTCGATCATAGAGAGCAGAGGGTAATGCTGGGAAAATTTCTATCTCCATCCCTGTCTGTGCATTGTGGGGTCCCTCAAGGGTCGGCGCTTAGTCCCACCCTTTTTAACATCTATGTGACCCCCCTTGCCAGACTTATTAGATCTTTTGGGATGGAAGTAGTCTCCTACGCAGATGACACCCAGATCCTCGTGTCTCTCTCCCAGTCAACTGAGCTGACAGCCTCCAGATTTAGATCTTGCATGGAGGCTGTCGGCCAGTGGATGATTTACAACTCACTGAAATTGAATGGGGAGAAGACCGAGGTGATGGTGTTCGGCGGAAGGGATGACATTTGGTCCATGGAGTGGTGGCCTGACTCGTTGGGTTCCTGCCCTAAACCTACCTCCTCGGCTAAAAATCTCGGGGTGCTGATTGACCCTATTCTTGATATGTGCCAACAGGTCAACAGGATGGTATCAACCTGTTGGGGTATAATCTATGTTCTTAGGAAAATTAGGAACTACCTTTCCCTGCAGGCAAGAAGGCAACTTGCTGTCGCCCTTCTGGGTTCTCGTCTGGACTACTGCAATGCGCTGTATGCTGGACTGAATAAGAGTCAGCTGCAGCGCTTGCAGGTAGTCCAGAATGCGGCAGCCAGATTTGTCCTCGATCTTCCCCGACGCTCCTCGGCCACGTTGGCCAGGAAGCAGCTTCACTGGCTTCCGATAAAAGAGCGGATAGTCTTTAAGTCCATGTGTATGGTCTATAAGGCCTTGGCGAAAAGCAGCCTTACAGGCATTGGTTCCATCCTGACCTATTACAATCCTGGCAGGAACCTTCGCTCCTCCAAGCATCTTCTTCTCCACATTCCTCGCATTCGGAAAGCCAGATGGGGTGGTAGGGCTTTTTCCCTTTTGGCTCCCAAATGGTGGAACGATCTTCCATTAGAGCTCAGGTCCCTCCCTTCCCTTCAGACCTTCAGAGCTGCCCTCAAAACACGCCTCTTTGTACATGCGTATGAGTAGTTGTGCCCGGCTTTTTTTTTTTGTTGATCTTTTTGTTAGGCGCCTTGACACCTTCGGGTTTTAGTTTGCGCGGTACAAGATGCATAATAAATAAGCTGACGGCAGACAGATTACAGTCAGAACAGCAGAATCGGCCTTTGAGGCATTAACAAGCCCATGTAATTTACCTACAATGGCACTAAATCCAAAATGGATACAATGGGAAGATTCTCTTGCTACAGACAGAGTGAAATACTATTTTGATCCAGAAATGACAAAATTAAAAAATCTAGAATATGAAAGAGAATATCCTCTGCCAATCGACATTCTGCCCATACGACAGTACGCCTGTGTGATACATACAGACGGACATGCTCAGCCCTCAGTTTGGGGAGAACAAGCTTATAACGCCACATGTGAGATTACAAAAGACGTGTGGCGCGAAGGTAAATTGAAACCTTTGTTTACAAAAACACACTCAGTGGAAAATAATTCAGAACAACAAACTGAAATAATAGCGTTAAGAATGGCGCTAGATAATGCGGATCGCGAATTCCCGTCACTAATAGTGTGCGATTCATATTACTGCGTCAAATCATACAATAAGGACTTACAGAAATGGATTCAAAACGGTTACAAAGATGACACAGGTGCAACAATAAAGCAAAAATCGCTTTGGGAACAAATAGTTCTTTTAAAGAAAGAACTACCAAAGACTCACGTGATACACTCACTGAGTCATCAGCGTGATGGCGTTCACGTTGCAGGGAATTCATTGGCTGAGACAGCCACAGCGGAAACAACTAAATCGGCTTCCGTAGCTACAAAAAAGCGTTCAGTAAAATACATTGACGGGGAAACAATGCAGGCGGTAAAAACGTCATCAAAAGGCGACTGCTCAGCGCTACCCCCCATGTATCCACTCAATTATACATACATAATCGATGCAAACTCCGTTCCTTTTGCTCGAATCCCTGGAGTGGGGGATAGAGTGATTCCAAACATGGACAGGAGAGGCTTGTTAATAGCAGACGCACATATGGGTGAGGGTCTTAGACACCTTACACTTAAGGATTCTCTAGAAGAATTAAAATCAACATACTGGTGGCCAGGAATGAGCCTGCAACATCACATATTTGCAAACAACTGTCCAAACTGCAACAGAGACCGCAGTGGTGACCGAGACGGTGTACTGCCATGGCGTTTCACCCAATAAGGATTAGGCTATCGACATAAAATACACAGTATGAATAATGCGTCATATTAACATGTAGAGACTATTTTCACTTATAATGTAGACCCCAGCTCTCGGCTGACGTCTGAACTGTTATACAAAGATTTGCGAGTCTATAATGGCATATACGCAATTGGCATGCTACATTCTGACCAGGGTCCTGCTTTTAGCTCTCGAGCTTATAAGGCGGACATGGCCGGCATGGGCATAGCATTACGGTACTCTTGTCACCTCCTTCCTGAGGGAAACGGGATGGTGTAAAGAAAAAACCAGGGCATAGAGCAATCTATAACAGCAAAGGTATTAGGTTCGGGAGCTGGGTGGGTCAAACATTTAATAAGTGTCCAACGTAGTATTAATAATCTGCCAAGAAATTCTCTGAGAGGTATCAGTCCGTACGAACTATTGTTTGGGACTAGAATGTTAATTCAGGACATTGATAGTCAAACTTCAGTGGTTAAAGAAAAATGCTTTGATATCAAAGATCGTTTGGCTATTTTACAGGACTTAAACGAAACAAGAAAAGACATGAGCAACATAAAATTGAAACAGCAGCCAATAACCACTGAAGAGAAACCACCTGTCCCAGCAAGGCCTGTCTGGATTCCAAAAATCGGGGATCTGGTCAGAGAGAAGATTGCGGTGAAGAAGGAATTTGGGCCTTCTTACAGAAAAGCAGTTCCTGTCTTGTCTGTCAACGGGACAAGATCAGTAGTACTACCGCCCCTTGCTGGTAAAAAGGAGAACCGAGTTGTATCCATCGACCTGGTCAAACCATAATCATGTGGCCGATAACAAGTAGTAGGCCTAGTGGACTCCCAAAAAGTAGTAGAACACCAAAGTTTGCTACAAACACAGAGGTTCAAACTGAAGACTAATCACAACGGATAAACCTACAGTGAAACAACAAGGACTATGCAACAAAGCCATGGAACTTAAACCTCTTGAAACCCAAATTAAAATCTTAACTCAAGAAACACCAGTCTACAATGATGTAACCACAGACTATGCTAATGAAACAAAGAAAATTCCAAAAACAAAAAGGAATCCAGAAGCAATTGAAACAATTGACAGAACAGCATCCGGCTACTTCATCAACTTCGATGAATTTTCTGAAGATCTGAGTGAACCTGAGGAAAAGCCGACAACAAAAACTTTTAAAGATAAAGCAAAGGAACTCTATCATCAACTAAAAGAAACCTATCTGATTTCTCCATGGATTGAACTTTGAGTGGCACTAGGAGTATTCATCCTCATACTTTGGCTCATCATGGTACTATGCTTGGGGCATTTCATTGAGGGAAAATATGCTACAATGGACACAGCAAGTCAGAATATCAACTTGGTCCTGAAACCACACAAGTCTTCACACATCGAGAAAAGAGAACTTTCTTCAGTAAACTTCACAGCCAATCCTATACCCGGTGGGGTAGCATGGGACAAAACTGATTACGAAATCTATGGTCCGGTTGAGCTCCTGAAGTATCCTCATCAATTCAAGATTTCATTAAGTGACTTTGTAAAACCAAGCACGTTTGCTGATGATTGGGACTTTGAAAGTATTAATGATATGATGTCTGATCTAGTAATGTCAGCTAAATTTACAGAACATGATTATTTGCAAGGTTCATCTAATTACAATCAAATGTTTTGTTACAACCATTATGGTAACCATTATCTGCATAAATCTACTCAACCTAGAAATGTTTTAAATTTTAACCAATGGGAACATTGTGCAACTCCACCAAAAGGCAGTTCAAAGACTTTTTTTGATAAATATTCATATTTTTCAGGGTTCAACACAAGTAATGCAGAATCATTTTATTTCAAATTGTTAAATAAGACAGGAGTGAAAACCATGCTTACAAACACAAAATTGATATATTCAGACTCATTTTTTGAAAAAATGAATACATTCGGTTTTAATTTCTGGAACAATAACATTGAAACAAAAACGATCTGGGGCACAAAACGTCTGGGACAGACGCTAGAATTACCGCGCACACGCTGCTGCTGGCGCTGCTGCTGGCGCTTTTGCTTTTTAACAACTCCTGATTTTGTATTTGCTTTGGATATTGATTTGCTGCACTTTTCCCCTGTTTTTAGCAGGGTCTCGCCCCCTTCCTCATTCCGCACTTAATCGGCTCCTCCACCGCCGTTTGGCGGGCCTGGGTCCCGGGGGTGGTCCACTGTGGGCGCCATTTTGGGTAGGGCTAAGGTTAGAGAATCGGGCGCCATCTTGGAGCGTCCTCAGCTCGCGCTGGGATTGGTGGCCCTACTTAAGGCGGATCTCTGCTTCGAGGCTGCCTTGACAGACGCTAGAATTACCGCGCACACGCTGCTGCTGGCGCTGCTGCTGGCGCTTTCGCTTTTTAACAACTCCTGATTTTGTATTTGCTTTGGATATTGATTTGCTGCACTTTTCCCCTGTTTTAGCAGGGTCTCGCCCCCTTCCTCATTCCGCACTTAATCGGCTCCTCCACCGCCGTTTAGCGGGCCTGGGTCCCGGGGGTGGTCCACTGTGGGCGCCATTTTGGGTAGGGCTAAGGTTAGAGAATCGGGCGCCATCTTGGAGCGTCCTCGCGCTCGCGCTGGGATTGGTGGCCCTACTTAAGGCGGATCTCTGCTTCGAGGCTGCCTTGACAGACGCTAGAATTACCGCGCACACGCTGCTGCTGGCGCTGCTGCTGGCGCTTTCGCTTTTTAACAACTCCTGATTTTGTATTTGCTTTGGATATTGATTTGCTGCACTTTTCCCCTGTTTTTAGCAGGGTCTCGCCCCCTTCCTCATTCCGCACTTAATCGGCTCCTCCACCGCCGTTTGACGGGCCTGGGTCCCGGGGGTGGTCCACTGTGGGCGCCATTTTGGGTAGGGCTAAGGTTAGAGAATTGGGCGCCATCTTGGAGCATCCTCGCGCTCGCGCTGGGATTGGTGGCCCTACTTAAAGCTCCCCTTTCCCGCGCAGCGGGACGCGCAGGTTGGGACGCCGTCGCTTAGCCGGAGTCGTGCCAGAGTCCTGCCCGACTGCGCTCGTCCGCGTCTAGGTAGCGCGAGGCGGGCAGGCCCTGTTCCCCTTCGTTGTGGAGCTCTGCAGTCCCTGGCGGTATGTTGTCTTATACACGGTTAGAGCTGTTGGCTATAGGACAAAGGTCCAGGGGATGTATATGCAAGCCTGTGGACCCATTAGTTGGCCCATATAGCTGTGCCTGCAAAGGCTGGTCACTCACGAGCCCCACTAAAATCCGCTCCCTGGAAGACGCTACTCCCATCATACGCAAGCGTGCTGCGTCTCGGGATCTTCGGATCTGGTGCTTAAATGTCAGGTCTCTGGTCAAACATTACCAGTTCATTCGTGAACTGATTGAGAAAGACGATCCTGATCTCTTCCTACTGACCGAAACCTGGCTTCAGGATTCGGATTCTGCTATACTGAATCTAGCTTTTCCTCAGAACTATACGATCTTTACGTCCAATAGGGCCACAAGAGGAGGTGGTATCGCCATGGCAGTTAAATCCTGTTTTCCGGCTGAATGGAAACTCTCGGGACTGCCCGCATGTGAAAGTGCTATCTTCAATATGGTCAGCCCTATAGCGCTCGGTTGTGCCAATTTTAACATCTTGGGGGACCTTAATATCCATTTTGATAATGGGTCATCCACAACCGTGAACACTCTGCTGGCGGATCTTGAAGCTCTTCAACTCATCCAGCTTGTCACCCTTCCAACCCACTCAGGGGGCCATATTTTGGGCCCCTTTTTTACCGCGCTTGAGGGGGTGAAGTTGTCAGACCCTATGCTGGTGGGTTGGACGGATCATCTGCTAGTGGAAGCCTCTGTCCGGTCTACGATAAGCCTTTCATATCGGTGGACAGACCTATTTTAAAAAGGCTTTGGCATAAGCTCAAACTTGAAGAGTTTTACAGTTTATTGGAACAGAAACCTTTGAGCACCTTTGTAAATGTGAACCAAGGCTACCAACAGTTCTGCACCTGGATCACCGATGCTCTTGATTCTCTTATACCTCTGCGGTGGTCGAAAGGCCGGACAAAAACACCTAGCCCTTGGTATAATGAGTCTCTTGCAGAGCTGAAAAAATCTTGCCGAAAAACAGAGAGGGAATGGAGAAGATCTTATGATCCTGCTCTGAAAATTCGGTATTTCGCTGATCTGAAGCTATTTGCAGAACACGAGCCGCATTTTATGCTCAGGAATTTGCAACCAGTTCCAATCCATCGAAACTGATCTTCAAGGTCCTGAAGGACCTTATGAAAAAAAGAGCCACCTCGGAGGTGATTTGCACAGACTCCCACTGTGAAAATCTGGCCACTTTTTTCTTAGAGAAAGTGGAAAAAATTTACCAAGGATTTGATACATGCCGTCCGAATCCAGAGGTAACCGACCCCGATGCGGTGGGATATGAGACCCTGGCTATTCTACCAGACTTGTCCATTGAGACCTTTGACAGGCTTAGCCTTAGGGTTAAGTCAGGTTCTCCTCTAGACCCGTTGAAGCCAGTCTTTATCAGCACACTTTCCCCGCTGTGCCGAGCTCCCATATTGAACCTTATCAATATGTCATTGTCCAACGGAACGGTACCCACTGCATGGAAACAGGCAGTGGTCACTCCTATCTTAAAAAAGGCCAACTCTGACCCCCGGTTGCCAGAAAATTACCGACCTATATCCCTTTTGCCTTGGATAGCTAAAGTAACGGAAGCCCACGTCAACTCTGTTCTGTCTGAGCATCTGGCTCGCAACCAGATATTGGATCCCAGTCAGAATGGCTTCCGGCCAGGACACAGTACCGAGACGGCATTACTTTACATCACGGAACATCTTCGCCAGGTACTTGACTCTGGACGTACAGCAGCGCTTTTGTTATTAGACCTAAGCGCTGCTTTCGATACTGTGTCCCACCATATACTGATCCAACGCGTACAGGAAGCTGGAGTTACTGACATCGCTCTCCAGTGGTTTCGATCTTTTCTATCGGATCGAACCTTTAAAGTGGCTATACCACCAGGTCAATCCGCCACCCATTCCTTGGAGCTGGGAGTCCCACAGGGATCCTCGTTGAGCCCTACAATGTTCAACCTCTATGTGAAACCGTTAGCTGCAGTCGTCAAACAGTGGGGTTTGACGATGACCTCATATGCTGACGACACACAGCTGGCGGTGACACTTAGTGGAGACCCTGAGGTGGAGGCCCCCAGATTCCGAGCGGGTCTTGTGGCAGTAGCAAGCTGGCTTCGGACCAACTGCCTTCAGTTGAATGCCACCAAAACTGAGGTGTTGGTATTAGGGAAGCACGCTGAGCTATGGGGAAACCAGTGGTGGCCACCAGAGTTGGGCGTCACTCCGATTCCAGCCTCTGGAGTGAGAAATCTAGGTATTTGGCTGGACCCTGCGCTCACTTTTATGGATCACACCAAGAAGGTGGCTGCCACGTGTTATGGCATCCTGCGGAGTATAAGGCCGGTTTTAAAGTATTTTGATCCCCCTACCAGACAGCTCGTGGTCCAGGCATCAATCCTATCTCGGCTGGACTACGGCAGCTCGCTGATGTTAGGGATGAATCAAGCGGAGGCCTCTAGGCTCCAAAGGGTGCAAAACGCCGCGGCACGGGCCATTGTGGGCCTCCCCAGACATTGCTCAGTGTCTGGTACTATCGTGGCCCTACATTGGCTCCTGGTCAGACAGCGAATTAAGTTCAAAGCGCTGTGTCTGGCCTTTAAAATTTTGAAATCTTCCTCGCCGCCGGCACTTGCCAACTTACTCACTCCTTATATTCCTTTGAGATCCTTGAGATCGGAGGCGCTCCACTTGGCAGTCTGCCCCCGTTTCAAACTGAGCAGAATGGGTGGCCGCTCCTTTCGGGTGCTTGCGGCAGGGTTATGGAACTCGCTCCCGGTACGCATCCGAGCTCTTGATGACCTGCTCGCCTTTAGGCAGGCGATTAAAACCTTCTTGTTTCCCGTGTCCGAATAGTTGCCCCTTTCTTTTATTGTGTGTTATGTTATAGTGCCTGTCAAAGCGCCAGGACGCCCCTTTGCTGGGGCAGCTGTGCGCTATAAAAATATAAATAACATAACATAACATAACAAAAGATTGGCAAGTGCAAGGTATAGAATCATTATTTAGAGCCTGCATGATCCCAAAACAAATTATATTTTTGGATGATACAATTCAACAGACATCCTGTCTTGGCCTAGCCAAAATTAAAGACTTAAATAAACCGTCCATTCCAAAACCAACACCTAACAGTAATAGCACTACGGATGTTGAGATAGACGTATCCCATATTTTAAACCAAAACAGAACACATGCTGATTGGAAACAATGGTTGATCTGGCCCACAGACACAAATAACTGTCAAGACAGATTCCTGAACAAAATACAGGGGTTCACATTGACCAGGCCAGACCCGAGATACTCCCAGAGACAACATCCAGGGATTGTAACTATTTATAGTGTGGGGAAACTCTGCCTTCAATGGCTACATACATCCACACTGTCAGAAATTAAGCAACACTTAACTTTACTTAAAGAAGGTGCTGACTTGCGTGATTTCATCATGGGACCACGCAAACAGCGTCAAAAACGTTTCATAGCGGCCTCTATATATGCAGCTTACAACGAAGCTTGGAAAGTAACTCAAATTGAGACAGCAGAAAAAATACGGGAAATTGACCGTGTTAATTTGGAAAAATCACTTTCTGTTGTAGACAATGGGTTAATGACTCTGTCTTCCAGAATATATTCACTGGACAGTATTGTATCTTCTGCAATCGATATAATAGAACAAGACTTACTGATGTTGCAACACGGTCAGTCTCAATTACGTTCTATTGTACAGCTTGGCTGGACGTTACAAAATCTGCGTTCAGGCTATGTGCCTTGGCGTTTAATCAACATAACGTCACTGTTTAATTTCTTTTACCTTACTGATAAACAAATCAGTTTGGCACAAAAGGGTGCTGACTATACAATTCTGAGCATTGAAAAACTTGAGAGATTACCATTGACAATGTCAGAACGACCTGTCATTGAATGGATAATACATGGGATAATAAATATTCCGATAACAACTTTCCAGTTTCAATACTGCCAAAAATATATACAGGCAGGCCAGTATGGAAGGTTGGGTAAAGGATACATTAAGTCCACATGGAACTTGCCCTATACACACACATGTGTCAGTAATAACGGACAGAGTGTATTTCTTAGTGGTGATAATTGTGAAAAATCACTAAGTGGCATACTTCTGTGTCAGGGTATTAGTTTGCATGGGGCCTGTGAAGGGACTTCAAATAACCTTTCATGTCACCAGTTAGGCACACCTGCAACACAAATAGAACCATTCTTTAGAAGACTTTCGAACGGGAGTTACATTCTAATTGTAGATCACAGATGTTGTGGCTTGCTACCAGGAAAACCTTATCTTGTAAGCGTGACTTCCAGGGTCATGTGCTGTGAAAGAGTATTGTTCCCGAATGATGCTCCAGACAGGGAGGGAAGGTTATGGCCCAGTTTAAAATCTCTTCTATTCGAATTGATACTTTAAGCAGAATGAAGACTGTGCTTCTACAGACGCCAACCCAGTTGACGTCATCAAAAGAAACGTATGATCTCCAAGTTGCAAGGACAACGGCAGAGATTCATTCAATGTTATCAACAAATTGCCCCCTACACTTCGCAGAAATGCTGAACGAAATCTTAAATATTTCTGATACAAGTGGTATCGCAAGTGTATTTAAGACAGTTTTTTCAGGAGCTTTAACACCATTCAAAGCGATCCTGGGTATTTTTCCAAATTTCGTCCATTCCATCTTTGGCGGACTTCCACTCCTGTTGGGACTCGTAGCAGGCATTTTATTCTTGCTACTCTTGCTTCGTTATGGCAAGCCATGTCACAGACAAGACTCCAGCAACAATGGAAGAAACGATCCTAGCTATCCGCTACCGGGACCGCATAACTAAAGTCCTTGGCTTAGCCCGGCTACGAGATCTAAATATGACCTGGTTTCTTTCATTCAGACCCATCTGGCAGAATTGTGTTATGCCTGTATTAAGGTGCATGCTATGCGGCGAAGAATGCGTGTTGGACATCTGTCTTACACTACAATCGGAAGTACCATTGGATGCAGATACTTTGTTGGGTCCAGTAAAGGCTCATGCATTGTGCTGTCCCCAGCGGCTACCTATCCTGATGACGGCATTCGTGGAGACTTCACCACTACGATTGAAGGGTAGTGAAGTACAAGATGAAAGCAGCATCGACCAGGTACGACCTTCTGTAAGCAGTTCTGATCGAACCATCATTGAAAGCAATCATGCGCATGACTGCATGGTAGCGACATTTTCTAACCTAGTCGAACTTTCACCAGAAGCTGTAGACTGTTTTTTCGAGAGTCTGTCAGAAATGATGTTTTCACCGGAACAGAGAGAATAACTTTAAGCAAACTTGTACACGGCGTTCCCTGAACTCTAAAATTAGCCTTCAGTCTTTTGAAAACAAAGTGACTGTGAACTATTTTTTTTCTCCCCTGAAAAGCGATAACTTTTTTCCAATTCCAAAATATTTACCTTTTTGGCACTTATCTTCTGCTTAAAGTAAAACTATTCTTAGAGAACAGAGCTTCTATTCTTAGGAATTCTCTAAAGACATTAAATTACCTCAACCTCTAGTTTATATGCAATTAATTGTGTTTATATGTGATGAGATGGTCTCGCAATTTTTTTCTGTATCAAGAGCCATTTCATGTGTAATTTCGCAAATCATTCATGCTGATATAAAATGTGCATCTCCTTTTTGAATGATTATACTGCTTGAATGCATACAGTACCTATACTCATTTCGTGCATTTTGCATACGCCATTTTTCAAAACAAACAAAATTATTTTTGGGGTGGTTCGGTATACACATGCACTGTTAGTTATGTTTACTATTGCTTAGTTTAGTAAATATGTACATAAATTCGTGGAGTGGGTGTAGTGTGTTTATCAAGGTACCTATATTGATACTCCTATTTCTGACCCTTGTCCGGTTATTAATTCACTAATGTCCATACACCGGCACAGAAACCCGTTTTCAGATTAGGTCATAGCGCATGCTGTCACATTAAGCAAGCACTATCCCTCCTGCCCCCTAGAAAGCACACTGAGTTCTCAAAACAAATCAAACCTCCAGCAGACCTGGGAAATCCCCCGCAGCTATTGTTTTGATTTCGCTCGAGAACTCCTGCAAAGAATGTAAGAATGACCAGTCCTTATGACATTCTTACTGATGTCTTTATGTCCATCCTTACGTCAAACTCGGCACCTTTCAGGTATAAATATACCAACGCTGCCCTAAGCAGAGACACGGTGGTGACGAGCTTGGAGCAGCGCTACTTGCCGGAGAGCCCAGCTGATGCAGAAAAGCCCACGGACGCTGCCCCTCCCTTTTGACGCGCTGAGAGAGACGCTGCCTTTTCTCCTGCCGAGAAATCCAGCCTCCGGCATTTCCAGCCGCCCTCGCGGGTAACTGGGATATCGAGTCCTGTGACAGAGATACCAACCCTCCAGCCTTCTAAATCCCAGGTACTGAACTGACTAACCCCTTACAGAGAATTCTTGAGTCAGTTCCTTGGCAAAACAAACTCAACTTAAACTGCTACTTACTTACTTCCGCACAAGTATTAGGCTTAGGTCAGGTACACCGGGGTAGGCGTAGTTAGAATCACCAGTTGAGTACGATTAGTCAATGTATATATGTATGTTTATCTTTTATCCATTTTAAGTATCATATGGTTAAGAAACCATATAAATGCTTTTACAGTATTATTTTATAATTCTGTTTTTACTGTATGCACTTTACTTAACTATAAGTATTGCAATAATAGCGATTCATTTCTCTTGTATGAGAAAACAGACTGATCAATAAATAACATATTTTATTGAACCACACCCATCTCTTATTTCCCTACAACCTGGTGAAACTAAGAATGCACCACCTGACTGAGTAAAATAGTTGTCTTTTGTTTTCACACGACTCTAGAGATATACTCTTGATTAGGGGAGAGCAAAGTTGTCATGTTCTATGGTTGTCAGAAACTAAATCCCTTCTTGTCTATCCAGGGAGGTTAAACTCCTCCTTGCCTATTCGAGAAAGTTTCTAGTGAACTCTGAGCTAGCTGGCACACATAACTTTAAGTCTAATATCGTCAGTAGAAGACCTAGTTAACCACAGTCCTACGTCTATACTATTGAAGATATTATTCCAATGCGCAGAGCCTATTGGGATAATAGGAACTACACTACAATCTGGTGGGGTAAATAGTGTGCAGGGTCTTAGGGGTGAGATATAACTGATGCACCTAATTAAATTGGATCAGTTTAAGCCTAGCATTTGAGCTTATCGTGCGCGGCAGTTCAGGAATTCTTTGCTAGTCTTTATGAGTATGTCTTTGTTAAAGTTCTGTGCCCTTGGAGCGATTCTAGTTCATGTTGAGTAATCTGTTCAACGTCTGTGAAGGGAGAGGTTCGTCAGGAATGCTTGGCCATATCTCCCGCGCAGTAGCAGACATTTTTTTAGTATTACAGATACTGCCCTGCATTTAGCGCAAACGAGTCATAGGCATCTTCTATTGTTATGTGCTGTCCACCCAGGTAGAGGTCTCCCAGGACTTCACAGAGGTGGTAGGCGGTCCGGGAGGAGCCACGGGTGGCGCGCGGCAGCCACGGCTCCTGCAACCCGGAATGGATATTTGATATTTATCCTTAATTCACGGAACGAATATTACCCTCATTAAGCCTAAGAGTCATTAACCACAACCCCCGCACTCGGTGAAAGTTTGGGGAAGATAGCTTACTTGGTGCCGGAGATACCTGCTGCAGAGTTTTCAGCCAGGAGCAGTGCTGGACACAGAGAGTCCGTAGGCGGCGGCGGCAGGCATCAGGAAATCCCAGGGATCACCTCGAGGTAGATAGGCCTCAACCACTCGTGCCGTACTTGCATACTCGTACCAGCAGGCCCATCGGAGCGGAGCTGCCACAAGAGGTGAGAACCCACGGGGGCTTGCATCACCTGTTTTCTAGTCGGAATCTGGATAGTACACCCCACGTCCTTTCCTCCAGCGCGGATCGAGTCCAGAATGAGAGAATCGATGCCCGCCATTTTAGGAGTTGGACTCCACGCGGGCTCAGACGGACCTGAAATCAGCCCCTTCGGAGCTCGAAAACTCCTTCCCCTGCCATTTGAGGTAAGCGCATGGCTGCTTAGGGACCCCTCACCTCTACCCGGGCTTTTATGGAGGAATTTGCTTCACCGGGGATTAGATGTGTACCCCACTCAGGTGACGCCTGACTTCAAAATGGCGCAGCATTCAGTGCAGGATGCCTCTTAACCTGTCTCCCAGCCTGTGACTCTCATACCAATGTCCAGCGCAACGAGTCTACTACTAGTGGGGATAAAACTCAGCCCTAGTTGTTATGCTGGCTACTCCTTGATTCCTATTGCCTGAAAGAAGCCCATGTCCACTCATGAATGCCTGACCTTAAGATGGCGGAATTAGAGACTGCTCTCTACATTGCCATTATCAGTGCTCCTCGCCCGAGCTCGTGCCTGTGGAGCAGCTAATTGCACCCCTAATGTTATTTTCAGGGGCCCTTGGCACATTATAATCACTGTCTCTGTCTGATCTTTCATGGACACGAGCTGGCCCTTCAACAGGGTGGAGAGCTGGGAGCAGACCCGGGAGCAGGTGAGCGCCTCGACGCCGCGCACAGTGCGCACCTGCACGCCAATTACTGAGCTGTATTAAGTGAGTTCACAGCCTGTCTTCCAGATTACTTATTCCTTATTACTGAGCTGTATTAAGTGAGCTCACAGCCTGTCTTCCAGATGTTTCATCTTCACGGCCAGTGCTTCCTGCAGCAACCGGACAGCCCTGCGGGCGTCTGCGAGAATTGCATTCTTCCATCATAATCGCCATCCGCTTAACTCTTTAATTGTGTGGTATTTATTTTGAATACTTTTACAGCTGCGCAGCAAATAGTGCCAGCTGCACCGTTTAGGCCTCTTACAGATGCGCAGCAAGTAGTGCCAGCTGCATCGTTTAGGCCTTTTTACAGCTGCGCAGCAAGTAGTGCCAGCTGCACCGTTTCGGCATTTTACAGCTGTGCAGCAAGTAGTGCCAGCTGCATCGTTCTGGCCTTTTTTACAGATGCGCAGCAAGTAGTGCCAGCTGCACCGTTTAGGCCTTTTTTACAGCTGCGCAGCAAGTAGTGCCAGCTGCACCGTTTAGGCCTTTTTACAGCTGCGCAGCAAGTAGTGCCAGCTGCATCGTTTAGGCCATCAATCAGATGTACAGCAAGTAATGCCAGCTGCATTGTTTAGACCTTTTCACAGGTGCACATCTAGTAGTGCCTGCTGCACCTATTAAGCAACTTTCTCCGTGGGGACAGTTCAAATTGAGTCATGACTCCTGCTGCATCAGAGGTGGTCTGAAGATGACGAGGTTGTTGTGCATTTTCTAGACATTGCTAATCAATTTGTGATCCACCATATGCTCTTTGTCCTAACGTTAGTGTCTCACAGGAGCTTAGGGTCATATAGTAGTCTGTTGAGAACTTGGACATACATGGCGGCTGGTGCCGAATATGGTTCTATTAGCAGGCTGTTATTAAGTTCAGTGTTCTCCAATGGTCACTGGGTGGTCATTTAGTACACCTCATACTCCTAGATGAAGGGCCCAACAAATACCCACCTCACTTCCCTGACGGCACTTTAACTCGGTTATTCCAGTCCCCAAACACCCCCTACCCCTGATCACCCCGACCCAGGCACCTATAACGGAACCACCCCTAGACACCAGACCTCCTCCCCGCCAGCCCCCCACCAAAATCCAGAGCTTGACACTCCTTCTCCAAAGAACATGGAGCCTGCTCCAGCCAATGCCCTACCACTGTCACATGCCCCTTCGACTAATCTGGTCAACTCGAACCCCTAGACTATACCAATCTTGAAACTCTGCACTCCAGAGCGACCAAACTCACCCAGAGCATTCACTGCTCCATTCTGGACCTGATGAACTTCCTTCACAGTGCCGAGACCTCAATATCTAACCTGAAGTCACCGCATACTTCCCCCCACCCAACACTGAGCCTGCCAAGCAACCTCGCCCGCTACCCCTAAGACATCTTCGCCCATGCAAACAACCTTGCCCACTCTCTGAGGAGGAATCCCAGGCTCTCACCCTCACTTACAACGCACCCACCGCCTCCCCTAACCATCTTGACCTCACTTGGAATGAAATCCTAGCCATCCTCCAAGACCACAACTCTACCCCAGCCATCCCCTGTCCGCCAACCACCCAGCCCGAACACCCCATCAGCACGGTCACCATTAACCCAAACAGGCCAGCTACCCTCCACAACAGAAATGTGGTAAAAAGCAATCTGGCGCCTGTAGTTCTATCTGTCCAGACTCCTGACTCTCCCTCCAACACCCCCTTATCTGGTCTTTTAATAAACTGCCGGTCAGCAGTTAAACACGCCGCTGACATCGCTGACCTCGTTCTGGACAAAAACCTAGACATAGCCATTTTAACTGAATCCTGGCTAAAGGAATACTCTTCGCCTTGCCTGGATATACTAGTCCCGCCCAACTACAACTTCGCCAGACTGGATAGATATGCTAATAAAAAAGGAGGAGGCATAGCCTGCATCTATCGATCCTCCTTGCTTATCACTGAACTCGCAACGGACATCTCAGACTCATGCGAATACCTCGCAATCTCCGTCTGCAACAATTCAGTACACCTCTGTAACTTGCACATCTTTTACCACCCACCAGGTCCAAACGATGCTTTCACTGATCACCTTCTGGAAATCATGACTACAAAGATTTCCTCCAATGCCACAGAAATCTTCCTGGGTGACTTCAACTTGCATTGGAATGACGCTAAAGATCCCTACGTCAATGCCATAAAAGACCTGTTAAATGACCAAGCCATGACCCAAGCCTGCTCTATGCCAACCCACTCAAAAGGAGCCATCCTTGACTGGATCATCTCTAAGGAGTCCGCTGTCAAGCTTTTCTCCATAGACCCCTGCGACTGGTCTGACCATCACTCCATATCCTTCATTTTGCCCGGAACTCGCAAGACAAAGTCGTCTCAACCGATGATTCCCAAGCGATGGACCAGAGACACTAGAGGCCCGATGTAGGTAAAAGTCATTTACCGATTTTAAAATACCGATTTTTACCAAATCGGTATTCTGAAATCGGAAAATGAGATGTAGAGAAAAAAAATCGGTAAAATACCGATTCGGTAACATTCGGTATCGTGTTTCGACACTTACCGATTCGGTAATGGCAATACAACCGTATGGCCCAAAAGGCCCATAGGAATGCATTGGCAAAACCGAATCGGTATTTACCGAATCGGTATTTCCCGAATCGGTATAAATACTGATTCGGTAAATACCGATTCGGTAAACACGGAATCGGCAAGCAAGTAAAAGTGAAAATAATGAAAGCAGCCAATGAGGTGGAAGCACCCTCCCCCACCCTAGCAGGGAGTGGCAACCCAGGCAGGTGCAACTCATCAGAACTTTCTGGAGAGGCAGCCAGAGCTGAGCAGTGAGAGTGAGCAGCAAAGATAGTGGTTGGAGATCTGCGAACATAGTGGAAATGGCAAGCAGCTCTGATAGCCAGAAGGCTGAGAGAAAGCGCAAGGTGAAGTTCAGCAGCATGGAGCTGCAAGTATTGGTGGAGGAGGTGGTGAGGGTCCACAGGCAGCTGCATGGGAGGCTGTCCCTCACAGTCCCTGAGTCTACAAAGAGGAAACTGTGGAGTGCCATCAGTGAGAGGGTCAATGCTGTTGGTGTGACCCCCAGGAGCATGGATGACCTCAAGAAGAGGTTTTATGATATCCGGAGCCTCACCAAGAGGAAATTGGCAGAGGTCCACAAGCAGGCAGGACTGACCGGTGGAGGCAGGAACCCCGCGCCCCCCCTCACTGAACTGGAGGAACTGGTGTCCACAACGATTGAGACGGAGAGTGTGGTTGGAGTTGGGGACATGGACAGCTCAGCCAGAGCTAAAGCAAAAGGTAAGAAGCATGCACAGCATGACACACCCTACCAGACACCTCCCCATTGGCCCCAATGTACAGCCAAACCCCAGTCCAGTACTGCTAGCAAAATACATGAGCAATGCATGATGGGAAATGTAGACAGCTAATGTAGGAACAATTTACAGTGCACATTAAACTGCAATGCACTTTAAGAAAGAATCAGAGTAATGAAAATGACATGTGCAATGCATTTATTGTAGTGACAGTAAGACATTTCCGTTCAGTTGACAAATGCTACTTTATTCCTAGGGGCGCCATCAGGTAGTGGAGCAGCAGCTGCACAAGTGTCAGCTCCAGCAACAGCGGACAGTGCGGTGGCAGGGCCAAGCAGCATGGATGCCTCGCAGGAGGTGGAGGACAGCAGTGCCATGGCCAATGAGGATGACTCAGGACATGCCCTCTTAATTTCCCACTCCCCCCAATTGTCACAATCCCCACCATTGCAGTTCTCACCAGAGAACTCACCCACACGGTCCCAGCCAGCACCTGCCACAGCTCCAGCCAGGAGGAGTATTGTGGCCCCATTGACCATCATGGAGGGAGCTGCGGGTCAGGCACCAGCACCCACACCTGTGACACCTGTGGCACAGCAGGCCACCCAGCAGACCAGCACCAATCGCCGCCGCCCACGCACTTCCAGCAGTGCAATTCCATCACAGGAGGGCACCGTCTTCCAAGGGCTTGAGGGGAGCATGGTGCGAATCCAGCGGATGCAGGCCAAGTCCATCCTTGCTTGCCACCGGCAATTGCGTGAACATAACCTGCAGATGGTGGAAATGAAAAAGGGATTTGCTGAGTTTGTGGCAAGTAACCGGGAAATTGCAACAGGAATGGGTCGCATTACAACTGCCATAACACAGCTTTGTGCCAAGATGGAACAGAATGAGCACACAAGGCGCAGGGATGCCCGTGTACAAAACCGGGCAATTAACCGGCTTGCCGCAGCAACAGCCCTGCTATGCCGCCGAGGGGCAAATATGGAACAGTGCCTCACTCAAAACACTGCGGAGGTGACCAGGGGCATGGCCTGCATCACCAGTGCCATGGAGACACTCATCATATCCAACGCAGTGGTGAATCCTGCCCTGGACGTGGCCGAGGCTGGGGACAGCAGCAGCCGCTGCAGTCCGGCCAGCGCAGTGTCTGAGCCGCGCCGGAGCTCCAGGCGCTCCGCAGAGGCAGCCGGACATGCAGAAGGGGGGGAGACGCATCCCAGTGGGTCTGCAAAGCGCAGCAGGAAATGACACTGCCAGTGTGGGTGAGGCAACCCGGCCCATTTCCTGTCCCCACATTGTAGTTAATCATTTCATTTGTTGCACATCAGTGCTGTAACTTTGTACCAACATTTTAAAAGTTTCATTTCTTCACATCCATTACGTGTCTGTGCATCTGTACTCACTCAGAAATAGTTGTCTGTTATCTCCTCACGTCTGAACCTGCCATCACTTGGTATAGACACTCCAGCAGGTTGTGTTTGTGGCACAGCAATGTCATCGTCAGGGTCCTCGTAGTCAGACAACTCTACCTCTGTGCCCTTCTTGACCGCAAGTTTGTGCAACATTGCACACACAGCAATCATCTTGCAGCAGGTGATGGGGGTATATTGCCTTGCACCTCCGCTCTTGTGCAAGCATCTGAACCTGCTTTTCCAGATGCCGAAGGTCCGTTCTACTACATTCCTTGTGCTTTTGTGCGCACGGTTATACCTCCTTTGGCTGGGTGTTGAGGGGTTGAGGTAGGGGGTGAGAATGAATGAGCGGAGGGCATATGCACTGTCGCCTAGAAGGAAAAGGGGTAACATTACTCACATGCATACATGTACTTCACACTGCTATTTTTGTTATGGGGGTCTGACAATGTGTCTCACCTAGGAGGTATCCTTCACCAAATTCCCCTGCCGTCAGCCGTGCATTGATGCCGCTGCTTTGGAAGACGTAGGAGTCGTGGGTACTCCCTGGGAATTTTGCAACCAGGTCTGTGATGACGCACTTAGCATTACAAATCACCTGCACATTTATGGTGTGCCGTGACTTCCGATTGCGGTATACGTATTCCGTGTCAGCAGGGGGGCAAATCGGAATGTGTGTGCCATCTATGCAGCCAATGATGTGGGGGAATCTTGCCATCTGGTAGAAGTCTGCTTTTGTCTGTACCAGTTCAGCATGGGTTGCAGGGAAGGAAATGTATTGGTCCATCCTTTGTATCATGGCGTCAAGGAACTTGTGGAAGAACCTTGACAGGCAGCTCTGGGTCACCCCTCCTACCACAGCTACTGCACTTTGATAGCTGCCAGACGCAAGCAGGTGTAGGCTGCATAGCACCTAGACGTGCACTGGGATTGCGTGTGCCCTTGGGGTGGTGTGCTGCAACAGGGGTTGGAGGTCCCTAATGAGCTCTAAGATGGTCTCTAGGTCCAGCCTGTACCTCTGTAGGATCTCAGCATCTGTCAGCATGAACAGGGTGATCCACTGTCTATACACCTGCTCCTATCTCAGCCATTCCCTCTCTCCTTCCTGCTGTAGCCGTAGCCGTCTTGCAATGACATAAAATGCCGCCATGGTGCAAGAAGAATTGCATTTTGGGCCCATTTTTATAGGTTGCACCTGGTTACCACCTGATTCCAATCTATGGTAACTACAGACTCTTAAATACCGAATTTGAAGCTAATTCGGTATTTCAGAGCTTTCCTACATCCTAATTTTACCGAATCGCTGACTTTACCGATTCGGTATTTTTAACGATTCGGTTTGTTAACGAATCAGTATTTTTTTCCGATTCTGTGTTTTTTCCGATTCGGTATTCTACCGATTCTGTGATTTTTCCGAATCCCTATTTTTACCGATTCGGTTTGTTAACGATTCGGTATATTTACCGATTCTGTGTATTTTCAGATTCGGTATTCTAACGATTCGGTAACTTTTCCGATTCGGTATTATCACCGATTTGGGCGGTTTTCGGACTGCTACATCCCGATGGCTCGATACCAATCGGTAACGGCCGAAAATACCGATTTTCGGGCGTTACCGACCGACCTACATCGGGCCCTAAGAACCTTGACTTTGGGAAATTCGAGGCTCGATGCAGATCTGACCTACCCCCCACCCCTGCACATAACCAAGGTTAGCGATCTCAACTAGCACTACTCATCATCCATCTCGAACATTCTAGACGGCCTTGCCCCTCTAAAACTTAAAAGAACTCAAATCAAGGACAGAAACCCTTGGTTCACTGGCTCCCTCAACATGGAGAGGAGAGCCCTCCGTCAGTTTGAAAGAAGTTGGAGACAACACCCCTCCGCAGTGAATCTAAAACTGCTGCGCCAGGCGAGAAATGCATACAACAAGCACATCATCAACTGCAAAAAAGAGTACTTCAGATCGGAATTAGGGAATGCCAAGAACAGACCCCAAAAGCTTTTTGAACTGGTCAAATTCCAATCTAACAAACTGGCTAAAACAACGAAAGAATCCCCCAAATCGCTAATATCTGCAGACGAATTCTCCTCCTTCTTCGCTGATAAAATCACGGCATTAGGAATTGAACTTAGTACTACCACCTGCGCCCAACCCCTCCTGCTCTGCCACACCCTTCCACTCCTACCTCTATGGCCTCCCCTAAAAACAGAGCCCGCTGGACGGACTTCAAATACTATAATGAAGACTCCATCTCAAAAATTCTCTCTAGCTTAAAACCAAACAATCACTTCAATGATCCGCTTGCTTCCAACTGCCTCACCACCACCTCCCAATCCATCGTCCCCTGTTGGACTGCAATTATCAATGCCTCTCTCCAGCAGGGCTTGATCCCGGACCCTTTGAAAAGCTGGCCAAGTTCTCCCCATCTTAAAAAAACCTTCACTTGACCCTGCCTCTCCTGACAATTTTAGACCTATCTCCAATATCCCGCTACTAGCCAAAGTATTAGAGAAGTGTGTTCAACAGCAACTAAGCCAGCATATTAACAACTTCCACCTACTAGATGACTTCCAATCTGGATTTAGACCAGGGCACAGCACCGAAACTGCTATGCTGCACATCGTGGACGATGCCCTCCAAGCCCTAGACCAAGGCAAAACCTGCCTTCTAATCCTTCTTGATCTATCCTCCGCCTTCGATACGGTCAACCATGAAAAACTACTTGAACGCCTCAAACTCAGGATGGGCCTGGATGGCGTGGTACTAGAATGGTTCAGATCCTCCCTCCACAATCGTTCCCAGAGATTCCTCATTAACGGCAATCTATCAGCTCCCACCCCGGTCACAGTCGGAGTCCCCCAAGGTTCAACCCTCTCCCCTTCCCTCTTCAACCTTTACCTTGAGCCACTCACCGAAGTTCTCCTCTCCGCCAACATCTCCTACCATATGTATGCGGACGACACCCAACTATACATCAACATCTCCTCGCTCAATGAGATCCTCTCCCTGAACGAGACCCTGAAATTAACTGTCCACTGGCTAGCCAATAACCAACTCAAACTAAATGCAAAGACAACTGAATTTCTCCTAATCTCCCCATCTAAAACCAACCCAGAGATCCAGATGTGGATTAAGGCCATCACAGCCCTGAATTGCCTACCGACCATTGTGGACTCTGCCAAATCCCTGGGCATAATCCTCGACAGTAACCTCAATATGAGAGACCACATTAACTCGATGGCCAAAGCAGCCAGATTCCACCTGAGCTACCTCTGGAAGCTGGAACCTTTCATCGATGCACCAGACTTAAAAACTGCAGTTCAAGCACTTGTCATCTCCAGACTGAAATACGGCTGTTTCACCCTCACAGGACTACCTAAGAACTCCTTAGCGCCTCTAAAAGCCTGCCTCAACGCGGCTGCCAGACTACTCACAGGTACCAGGAAGTTTGACAACATCTCTCCACACATGAAAGCGCTGAACTGGCTTGTAGTGTAGTTCCTATTATCCCAATAGGCTCTGCGCATTGGAATAATACCTTCAATAGTATAGGCCTAGACCAGACGTTAACTAGGTCTACTACTGTCGATATTAGACTTAAAGTTTTGGGTTTGCCAGCTAGCTCAGAGTTCACTAGAAACTTTCTCGAATAGGCAAGGAGGAGTTGAACCTCCCTGGATAGACAAGAAGGGATTTAGTTTCTGACAACCATAGAACATGACAACTTTGCTCTCCCCTAATCAAGAGTGTATCTCTAGAGTCGTGTGAACAAAAGGCAATTTATTTTACTCAGTCAGTACGTGCATTCTTAGTCTCACCAGATTGTAGAGAAAAGGAAGAGACGGGCGTGTTCAATAAAAGATGTTATTTATGGATCAGTCTCTTTTCTCATACAAGAGAAATGGATCGATATTATTGCAATACTTATGGTTAAGTAAAGTGCATACATTAAAAGCAGAAGTATAAAATAATACTGTAAAAACATTGATATGGTTTCTAAGCCATATGAAGGTTTAAAATGAATAAAATATCTTACATACACGTATACATTTGACTAATCGTACTCAACTGGTGTTTCTAACTACGCCTACCCCGTGTACCTGACCTAAGCCTAATACGTGGGCGGGAATAGAAAGTTACAGTTTAAGTTAAGTTTGTTTTGCCAAGTGACTGACTAAAGAATTCTCTGCAAGGGGTTATTCAGTTCTGTACCTGGAATCTAGGATGAATAAGGGATGGTATCTCTCGTCTCTGGTCTCGATATTCCAGGCTGCCTGCGAGGGCTACCCGGAAGCGCCGGAGCTGGATTTCTCGGCAGGAGAAAAAGGCAGCTTCTCGTTCTCAGCGCGTCAAGAAGGCGGGGCTGCGCCAGCGGGGTCTGCTCTGCTCTGGGCTTCGGCAAGTCTGGCTGCTCCGATCTCGTCACCACCGCGTGTGTTTGCATAGGGCAATATCGGTAATATTTATACCTTTAAGGTGCCGAGATTGACGTAAGGATGGACATAGATACGTCAATAAGGATGTCATACGACCAGGTCGTTAGCACATTCTTTTGCTGAAGTTCTCGGTGTAATCAAAACAATGGCCGCAGGGTTTTTCCCAGGTCTGTCATAGGTTTGATTTGTTTTGAGAACTCCGTATGCCTTATCAGGGGCTGGAGGAATATCGCTTGTCTAATTAGATGGCAAGCGTTATGACCTAATCAGATAACACATTCCTGTGCCGTAGTGTGGCTTTATCAGATAACGGTTCCTGCATCATGGGGGTTTTCTGCCTCATGGGATGGCTGCTAGTTAACTTGTTAGTTTGTTAACCAGAATAGGGTCAGGAATAGGGGGATCGATACAGAACCTATAGGAATACATCACACCCACTCCACGCTAACTATGGACATATTTACTAATCTATGCATAGTAAAACATACTGTAGAGTATCGTGTATACCTTACCACCCCAAAATACATAAATGCATTTTGAAATTATCAAATATACGGAAAAAACAGTCACATGTAATATATGCACTCAAGCTGTAGAATAAAGCTAAAGTAATCACGCATATCTATACATTATCACTAATTTGTATATGAGAATTTACACATGAAATGGCTCTTAATACAGAAAAAAGGTTCGAGACCATTTCATCACAGAATAAAATAATTATGAACATACCAGCGAGCAGCTAATGTCTATAAACTATCTAAAATTAGAAATTTTAGTTCTCTAAGAATAGTTCTTACTTTAAGCAGAAGATAGTGTCCCGAAAAATTCGAAAAATATTTTGGGGCTGCTGAAAAAAATTGCTGTCCGTGAACTGGAGGGAAAATTGTTCATGGTATTTTGCTTTTCTAGTTGAAGGTCAAATTCAGGGAACGCCGTGTACGAGCTTGCTGAAAAGTCTCTATTTCTGCTCTGGTGAGAACATCATATCATTTAGACTCTCGAAAAAGTTGTCAACAGCTTCCTGGGAGAGTTCCACTAACTCGGAAATAGGTGTAACCATGCATTCGTGCGCATGATTGTCTCCATTGACATTATGATTAATATCGCTGACAGAAGGTCGTACCTGATCGATGCCGCTTTCATCTTGAACTTCACTACCCCTTAATCGTAGTGGTGAAGCTTCCACGAATGCCGTCATCAGGATTGGTAGCCTTTGAGGGCAGCACAAAGCATGAGCCTTTATTGGACTCAACAATGTTTCTGCATCCATTGGCGCATCCGATTGTAGCGTCAGACAGGTGTCTAACACGCATTCTTCTCCGCATAGCAGGCACTTCAATACAGGTAAAACACATCGCTGCCACATTGGTCAAAATGAAAGAAACCAAGTCATGTTCAGGTCTCTAAGCCGGGATAGTCCCAGGATGTTTGATATCCGGTCCCGGTATCCAATGGCTAGGATTGTTTCTTCCCTTGTCGCAGGTGTTTTGTCTGTGACATGGTTTGCCATAACAAAATATAAGGACTAAGAATAGGATTCCTGCAATTAGTCCCAAAATGAGGGGAAGTCCGCCAAAAATCGAATGGACGAAATCTGGAAAAATACCCAGTATGGCTTTGAATGGTGTTAATGCCATCGAAAATACTGTCTTAAATACTTTTGAGACTCCACTGGTATCAGAAATATTTAAGATTTCATTCAGGATTTCTGCGAAATGTATGGGGGAATTAGTTGATAACAATGAATGTATCTCTGCAGTCGTCCTTGCGACTAGGAGATCATACGTTTCTTTTGATGACGTGAGCCTTGTCGGTGTCTGAAGAAGCACTGTTTTCATTCTGCTTAAAGTATCTATTCGAATAGAAGTAATTTTCAAGTTGGGCCATGCCCTTGTCTCCCTGTCTGGAAGGGAGCTGGGGAACAATAAGCGTCCACAGCACTTGACCGTCGCAGTCGTAGTTACGAGATAAGGAGTCCCGGGCATAAGACTACAGCATCTGCGGTCCACAATTAGAATGTAACTCCCATTATAGAGTCTTTGAGAGAATGGTTCTATCTCTGTAGCAGGTGTGCCTAGCTGGTGACATGAAAGGTTATTTGAGTTCCCTTCACAGGCTCCATGCAAACTAATTCCGTTACACAGAAGTGTACCGCTTAGTGACATCGCACAATTATTGCCACTAAGAAACACTTTCTGTCCTTTATTACTGACAAATGCATGTGAATAGGGCAAGTTCCATGTTGTTTTAATGTACCCTTTTCCCAATTTTTCGTACATGCCAGCCTGTATATATTTTTGGCAGTATTGAAACCTGAAGGTTGATATTGGAATATTAATCATCCCATGTATTATCCATTCACTGACAGGTCGTTCTGACATTGTCACTGGTAATCTCTCGAGTTTCTCAATGCTCAGGATTGTATACCCTAAGCGTGGAAGGGTATATTCAGACATGAGTCCCTTGCTCATTGCACCATCAGGATTCAAGCAAGCCGGGCCGAAGACGGCTGTAATGCCAGAAACCGGTCCCCGGAAGCTTGTTTCCTTCCCAGTGTAAGAATTGGCTTTTGTAGTTTGGTTTGCCCTGTTCCCATCATGCACTGGGACAGGAACAGACTAATTTGCATACAGCCAGGTTCTGAAACTGGGATGGTGCATTGAGCTAAAAAACGGTGTTGGATCTAGCCCTGATCTCTTGACTGGGTGAGAGTATTCTGCTTAATTCAGAGACTCTGTCCCTCACCACCCCTTGTTGTAAATATTTTTGTCCACCCTAAGCGTGGAAGGGTATACTCAGACATGAGTCCCTTGCTCATTGCACCATCAGGATTCAAGCAAGCCGGGCCGAAGATGGCTGTAATGCCAGAAACCGGTCCCCGGAAGCTTGTTTCCTTCCCAGTGTAAGAATTGGCTTTTGTAGTTTGGTTTGCCCTGTTCCCATCATGCACTGGGACAGGAACAGACTAATTTGCATACAGCCAGGTTCTGAAACTGGGATGGTGCATTGAGCTAAAAAACGGTGTTGGATCTAGCCCTGATCTCTTGACTGGGTGAGAGTATTCTGCTTAATTCAGAGACTCTGTCCCTCACCACCCCTTGTTGTAAATATTTTTGTCCACCCTAAGCGTGGAAGGGTATACTCAGACATGAGTCCCTTGCTCATTGCACCATCAGGATTCAAGCAAGCCGGGCCGAAGACGGCTGTAATGCCAGAAACCCGTCCCCGGAAGCTTGTTTCCTTCCCAGTGTAAGAATTGGCTTTTGTAGTTTGGTTTGCCCTGTTCCCATCATGCACTGGGACAGGAACAGACTAATTTGCATACAGCCAGGTTCTGAAACTGGGATGGTGCATTGAGCTAAAAAACGGTGTTGGATCTAGCCCTGATCTCTTGACTGGGTGAGAGTATTCTGCTTAATTCAGAGACTCTGTCCCTCACCACCCCTTGTTGTAAATATTTTTGTCCACCCTAAGCGTGGAAGGGTATACTCAGACATGAGTCCCTTGCTCATTGCACCATCAGGATTCAAGCAAGCCGGGCCGAAGACGGCTGTAATGCCAGAAACCGGTCCCCGGAAGCTTGTTTCCTTCCCAGTGTAAGAATTGGCTTTTGTAGTTTGGTTTGCCCTGTTCCCATCATGCACTGGGACAGGAACAGACTAATTTGCATACAGCCAGGTTCTGAAACTGGGATGGTGCATTGAGCTAAAAAACGGTGTTGGATCTAGCCCTGATCTCTTGACTGGGTGAGAGTATTCTGCTTAATTCAGAGACTCTGTCCCTCACCACCCCTTGTTGTAAATATTTTTGTCCACCCTAAGCGTGGAAGGGTATACTCAGACATGAGTCCCTTGCTCATTGCACCATCAGGATTCAAGCAAGCCGGGCCGAAGACGGCTGTAATGCCAGAAACCGGTCCCCGGAAGCTTGTTTCCTTCCCAGTGTAAGAATTGGCTTTTGTAGTTTGGTTTGCCCTGTTCCCATCATGCACTGGGACAGGAACAGACTAATTTGCATACAGCCAGGTTCTGAAACTGGGATGGTGCATTGAGCTAAAAAACGGTGTTGGATCTAGCCCTGATCTCTCGACTGGGTGAGAGTATTCTGCTTAATTCAGAGACTCTGTCCCTCACCACCCCTTGTTGTAAACAGGATTGTATAATCAGCACCCTTTTGTGCCATACTGATTTGTTTATCAGTAAGGTTAAAGATATTGAAAAGTGACGTTGTGTTGATTAAACGCCAAGGCACATAGCCTGAACGCAGATTTTGTAACGTCCAGCCAAGCTGTACAATAGAACGCAATTGGGACTGACCGTGTTGTAACAACAGTAAGTCTTGCGATATTATGTCGATTGCTGAAGACACAATGCTGTCCAGAGAAAAAATTCTAGAGGACAGAGTCATTAACCCATTGTCCACTACAGAAAGGGATTTTTCCAAATTAATACGGTCAATTTCCCGTATACTTTCAGCTGTCTCAATTTGAGTAACCTTCCAGGCCTCTTTGTATGCTGCGTATACAGAGGCTGCTATGAAACGTTTTTGACGCTGTTTGCGCGGTCCCATAATGAAATCACGCAAGTCAGCACCATCAGTAAGTAAAGTTAGGTGTTGCTTAATTTCTGCCAGTGTGGAAGTTTGTAGCCATTGAAGGCATAATTTGCCCACACTGTAGGTGGTTATTATTCCTGGGTGTTGTCTTTGGGAATATCTAGGGTCTGGCCTGGTCATTTTGAACCCCTGTGTTTTGTTCAGGAATCTGTCTTGACAGTTATTAGTATCTGTGGGCCAGATCAACCACTGTTTCCAATCAGGATGTGTTCTGTTTTGGTTTAATACATAATTTACGTCTATTTCTTCATCTGTAGAGCTATTGCTGTTCATTGTTGGTTTTGGAATAGACGGTTTATTTAAGTCTTTGATTTTGGCTAAGCCAAGACAGGTAGTTTGTTGAACAGTGTCATTTAAAAATATAATTTGTTCTGGGATCATGCAGGCTCTAAACAAAGATTCTATACCCTGTACTTGCCATTCTTTTGTACCCCAAACACTCTTTACTTCAACATTTTTGTCCCAATAATCAAAATCAAAAGTATTCATTTGTTCAAAGTATTCATTTGTTCTGAAAACAGAATTCCTATTATTATCACCTGCAAGGAGTCAACCGGAGGTAAAAGAATGGACTAAATTGGTGACTGCTCTAAATTGTACTCCGACCCTAATCAATTCAGCTAAATCACTAGGAATTACGTTAGATGAGAACCTCGACATGAAAGACCACATCAACACAATGGCCAAGAGCGCCCGTTTCCACCTGAACTATCTAAGAAAACTGAAACCCTTTATCTCAGAAGCTGATCTAAAACTGGCTATCCAATCACTAGTGATCTCGAGAATTGAATATGGCTGCACCACATTGGCTGGCCTACCGAAGACATCCACTGCACCACTAAAAGCCTGTCTCAACGCTGCGACAAGACTCATCACGGGAACGAGAAAATTCGACCACATATCTCCCCACTTAAAGGCACTAAACTGGCTACCTTACGAAGCGAGAATTAAAATGAAGATGGCATGCATTACCCACAAAGCGGTTCACCTCAACACGCCTATATATCTAGCCAAGAAAATTAAGCTATCGGGAGGTAACAGACCAACTAGAAGCGCGAGGGAGCTGCTACTACGACCGGCCTTCTTCCGCAAGAAAAAGACCTATGACCGTGCATTCTCCGGAGCCGCCCCCAGAATCTGGAATTCCCTTCCCCCCAACATCAGGATGATTCAAAATGCTGTAAAATTCAAACGGGAACTGAAGAACCACTTGATGAGTAAATAATATACATAGAGATCCCCACCGACCATTAGTATGAACAATCAAGACAATGAAGGTCGGACTCATCTTGAATAATATGAAGACCAACTAGACAATGACTGATTCCCGTGCAAACAGCGGCTATACACTCCAAGGCTACCTCAACTATATGTGATCTCTCTACTACATTTCACACCTTTAATGATATAATTCCCTACCCTACTTGGCTATCTATTTAATCCTTACCACAAGCCAAACCTACGTAACGCTTATTGCTATCTAACCATGGAATTGCATTGATAACACTATGTAACCTACCTCACCGAGCCTGACGATATGACTATGATCTAGCCGTATATTTGCACCTCCTAAGGCTTACGTTACAGACGTTAAGAAGATACTTATCTAATCACTACTGTTAACATATCGCCTACTACCTCATATATGTTTGTTGTTATAATTGCCACTATAATGTCAATCGATAATTTGCAATCTTTTTTATGTTAAGCGCTCTGATACCTACGGGTCTTGTCCGCGCTATATAAAACTCTAAATAAATAAATAAATAAATGAGTCTGAATATATCAATTTCGTGTTTGTTATCATGGTCTTTGTCCCTGTCTTATTTGACAATTTGAAATAAAATGTTTCAGCATTACTTATGTTAAAACATGAAAAGTATGAATATTTGTCGTAAACGGTTCTTGAGCTTCCTTTTGGAGGTCTTGCACAATGTTCCCATTGATTATAACTTAAAACATTTCTAGGTTGTGCAGATCTATGTAGAAAATGGTCACCATAGTGGTTATAACAGTACATACTATCATAATTTGTAGAACCCTGCAAATAATCATGTTTGGTAAATTTAGCAGACATCACTAAGTCAGACATCATATTATTTATACTTTCAAAGTCCCAATCATCAGCAAATGAGCTTGGTTTTACAAAGTCACTCAACGAGATCTTAATTTGGTGTGGATATTTCAGGATTTCAACCGGACCATAGATTTCGTAGTCAGTGTTGTCCCACGCTACCCCACCCGGTATAGGATTGGCTGTGAAGTTGACTGAAGAAAGTTCTCTTTTCTCGACGTGTGAAGATGTGTGTGGTTTGAGGATCAAGTTGATTTTCTGACTTGCTGTGTCCATCTTAGCATATTTTCCCTCAATGAAGCGTCCCAATGTTAGTATCATGATGAGCCAAAGTATGAGGATAAATGCACCAAAACCCACCCAAAATTCAATCCATGGAGAAATCAGATATGTTTCTTTCAGTTGTTTCAAAAGTACTTTAACTTTATCTTTAAAGGTTTTTGTTGATGGCTGTGTTTTTGATTCAGTGAAGCCTTCAGAGGAATCATCGAAGTTTATGAAGTAGCCGGATGCAGTTCTGTCAATTGTTCCAATTGCTTCAGGATTACTGTTTCTTGCATAGTCGTTTGTTACTTCATTATAGATTGGTGTGTCTCTGCTAAATGTTTTTATTTGGGTTTTCAGAGGTCTAAGTTCCATTGCAGTGTTGCATAGTCCTTGGTGTAGATCTGTAGGCGTTTCGAATGTGATCAGCCTCTTAGATTGAACCTCTGTGTTTGTAGCAAATCTTGGTGTTCTACTACTTATCGGGAGTCCACTTGGCCTACTATTTGTTATCGGCCACATGATTGTGGTTTTACCAGGTCGATGGATACAACTCGGTTCTCCTTTTTACCAGCAAGCGGCGGTAGTACAACTGATCTTGTCCCGTTGACAGACAAGACAGGAACTGCTTTTCTGTAAGAAGGCCCAAATTCCTTCTTTACCGCGATCTTTTCTCTGACTAGATCCCCGACTTTTGGAATCCAGACAGGTCTTGCTGGGACAGGTGGTGGTTCTTCAGTGGTTGTTGGCTGCTGTTTCAACTTTATGTTGCTCAGGTCTTTTCTTGTTTTGTTTAAGTCCTGTAAAATAGCCAAACGATCTTTGATATCAAAGCTTTTTTCCTTCACCACTGAAGTTGGACTATCGAGGTCTAAGACTAACATCCTAGTTCCAAATAATAATTCGTACGGACTGAATCCCTTCAGAGAATTTCTTGGCAGGTTATTTAGACTACGTTGGACACTTATTAGATGTTTGACCCACCCAGCTCCCGAACCTAATACCTTTGCCGTTATAGATTGCTTTATGTCACGGTTTTTTCTTTCAACAATTCCGTTCCCCTCAGGGTGAAATAGACAAGAGTACCACAATGTAACGCCCATGCTGACCATGGCCTCCTTATAAGCTCTAGAGCTAAAAGCAGGACCATGGTCCGAATGCAGCATGCCAATTGCGTATGTGCCGATAAAGACTCACAAATCTTTTATAACAGTTCTGGCGTCAGCCGTTCGCTGGGGCCACATCCATATGAATCTCGTGCATGAGTCCACTGCAACCAAGATATATTTATAGTTACCATCCCTTTGTAAGGGACCACAGTGGTCTAGGTAAACACAGGCTAATGGTTTATCCGAGATTAGAAGGGGCGTCTGCGCTGGACGTCTCACCGTTGATACTTTCATTCTTTGACATATTTCACATTCTAAAACATAGTTCCTTGTTTGTCTTCTCATTTGTGGCCACCAGTATCTCTGTTTTAATAATGATACTGTGGCTGAGACGCCAGCATGTATAGAAGCAAGCCCTTCGTGTGCCGCTATTATCAGTCCTAACCTATGTTCCATGTTTGGAATTGCCCTATCCCCCACTCCAGGGATTCGAGCAAAAGGAACATTGTTTGCATCAGTTATGTATGAGTATTTTACTGGAAAGCCTTTCGGGAGTGTTTCTATCGAATCCTTTTCTGTAGCGCTGACAGCCTGTAATATTTCGCTGTCTATTTTTGTTTTTGACCGGGTGATGGCAGCTACGGAAGCCGTTTGCACAGCTGCCTTCGCGGCCTCATCAGCCAATGAATTCCCTGCCACGTGAACGCCATCACGTTGATGACTCAGCGTATGTATCACGTGAGTTTTTGGTAGTTCTTTTTGTAATAGAACTACTTGTTCCCAGAGCATTTTATGCTTGATTGTGCCTCCTTTTGCATCCTTAAAACCATTCTGAAGCCAGATCTGCAAGTATTCATTGTAAGATTGAACGCAATAATACGAATCGCACACTATGAGTGTGGGGAATTCTCGATCGGTATTTTCAAGCGCCATCTTGAACGCCAGTAGTTCAGCTCGCTGAGCTGTACAATCTCCTAGAGATTGTGTTTTAGTGACAGCTGGTTTAAATTTCCCTTCATGCCAGCGACCTTTAACAATCGCGCACACAGCACTGTAAGCTTGCTTACCCCCCACTGCGGGTTGTGCTGATCCGTCTGTATATATTATACAGCCGTAATGTTCTAGAGGCAGAATTTCGGTCGGCGGAGAACATTCAAATTCATATTGGAGAAATTCTTGTGTTTTTAAGTTAGGATCAAATTCGTATGCCACGTCTGTTGCAGCAAGAGAATTAGCCCACTGTATCCACCTTGGATGTAGTGCTTTAGCATTCGGAATGCTTGCCTTTGTTACCGCCTCTAGGGCTGGTATCGGTGTCACGATTATTATTCGTTTACCTTGTGCCAGGGCTCGTTCTTTTGCTATAGCTGTCTGTGTTGCAGTTAGAATTTTTTCCGTTGGGCTAAATTTCATTTCAGCCTTAGTGTACAAGTGTGATTTGAATGCAATTGGTACCTTTTCTCCCTCATTAGAGGTCAGGTATGTGAATCCGCATCTTCCTGGGATGACTCGAATCACAAGATTGCGTGTGTTATCACGTGTTTCTAATTTTGTTTTAATTAGCATGTCTGTTTGTAAGGATCTCAGAATTTCTGTGTGTATTTGAGTCCAATTGGTTCTTTTAAAATCTGGTTTTATTAGATCATAAAGGGGTTTGACCCTTTCTGCGTAATTTGCAATGTATGTTCTTCCGAAATTTAGGAAGCCTAGAATTGACTGTAGGTTTTTTAGTGTTCTAGGTGCTTGGAGTACGGCACATTTCTCTAGGAAATTGTCAGCCAGGCTTTTGCCTTCACTTGATAATTCATATCCTAGGAACAGGACTGTCAGATGGGCAATTCTGGATTTTTTAAAGTTGAATTTGTAACCCTCTGCTGCGAACCCAAGTATTATGGTGTTCACTCTCTTCAAGTGAGTCTCCAAGTCATCATCTGTTAAGTATATGTCGTCGACATACGATAATGCTTCGTCATCATATGTTTGTAGTAATTCTGTTACTCTCGCTGAGAATACCCCTGGGCTATTCTTGTACCCCTGGGCTAACCGACAGAATTGTTTTTGAGTGCCATTTATTGAGAACGCAGACAAATATCTGCTCTCTGGTGCTATGTTTTGACAAAAGAATCCATTAGAGATGTCTAATGTTGTTTTGTATTTTTTGCGCACTATGTTATTCATTAGTGCAGCACTATGCGAGTTTTGTACTGCAAAAGTTTTGCAACATGAGTTAAGGTGTCGGTAATCCAAAACTAGACGATATGAATTGTCTGGTTTGGAGACTGGAAACAAAGGGTTGTTCATTTGTGAGGTGCAAGTTTCAATCACCCCCTGGTATTCTAGCTGATCTAGGATTTCTTTTACCTGTTTTTTAGCTTCTTGCTTAATTGGGTACTGTCTTTGTGCAGTAGGTTGTGATTTTAACTGGATTTTGTGAGGAGGAGAGTCCTCATCCCATCCTACGTGATTTTTATATAAAGCAGGAGCTAGAGCTACTGCCCACTTTCTAGCAAGTGTATATTTTTTATGATTTGAGAAGGCAGGCATAATTATTTCTTCGCCATGAGGGCACTCCCTGGTGGCCAGTCTTTTTTAGCTAGAAGGATGTCATAGCCCTTGGAGAGATTATCCCAAAATAGTCCCCTTATTTTTCTAGTCTTATCCCCCTCTATACGTAATGTTATTTCATATATTTTGTGAGGTTTGCTAACTCTGGTGTCTGCAGTTTCCACTTGAAGATATTCATTCGTGTCCACTGTCTCCAGATGATTCATAAGGACTTTGCGAGCTATGCTCACTTCTGCTGCGCTGTCTAGCATTGTCTGAGCCCATTCTCCGTTTTTCAGTTGTGTCCTCAGTATTCTCGGCATTGTTAACTACCTTGATACTGGCTACCTTCTTTTTTGGAAATTGTAGTTTCTTTTTTAGATGAGCAGGTTCCTTGTCTTTGGACTTGGCGTGCTCTTCTCTTTGTTCTGATCGTCCTCTTCTTTCCGATTTCTGCGAGGAAGTCTGAAAAGATTGAGAGGGACGTGTATCAATGTCTTGATATCTATCAGGCTTCTTTATATTATCCCTATTTCTAAGGTTATATCTTTTCCCAGAGGGGTCACTCTGGGGTGACCTGTGTCTTTGGTTCGGAGATTTTTCTCTTCGCCTAGGAGACCTTCCTCTGGACTGGAATTTCTTTTCTTTAGGATTGGATTGTTTGTTTCCATCCCAGCTCTTTTTTTGTGATGTTGAATTATTATTAAAAAATATTTTTTCAGGACTTTCAATCAGTTGTGGTCTTACTGGTATTCCACCTAAACTATCTCTACCTAGTTCCTCATAGGATTTTTCTATGATTCTGGCAATTTCAGCTGGTTGGTCTGCTATATCTGTCTCCTTTAACCTCTGGCGGATCGCCACGTTTGCTGCTTCTCCCTTTATGTTGGCTAATAATATAGCCGAGACCTGCTTGAAGTCTTTTAGTAATTTCATACCAAGAGTTAAAGCGGGTTCTGGACCGTATTCGTCTTGAATTTGTTTTAGCACATCTGGTATTACCGAAATGGATGGAACACCGTGCGTTTTTGTGTAGATGGAAGCAAAGACTGTACCCCAAGTGTCACAGTCCTCCACGTGTGGTGCGATTCCCATTGGAAGACAGATAGTCAGAATCCTGTGTTTTTCTAACGGGGTGGTGTCTGGAAACACAGCCTCTATTTGGGTATTTGGGTGATTTTTTGTGCTAACCAGAATGGTATTTGTTCCCGTTTAGCTGGTACTTTACCTAGGCAGGATTGTATGTTCTGAGGTGTAATTTTATTTGTGTTCCCCTGGTGAGGGGTCAGCTGTGGAATTTTAATTGCTGGTTGAATTGTTGAAGTCCGCATCACATATTGGACTAATTGTCTATGTATTTTATTAATTGTTTTAGCTGTACTAAAAGATCTGCTGCAGGCATTCTTTTGAAGTCTGGATGCGGTGTGTATCCGGCTAGGACCGGCCACGTTGCTCCTGGTCTACCTAAAGGACCGAGCCTGGTGATGTGATTATTGTGTTTTAGGGCGCCATTAAATAAGAGCAGGTGCTCTTGAAATTTAAGTGGTACTTCCACCTCCTCGAAAGGAGTGTACTCTTCAGGAGGTTCCTCTGTTTTGTAATAGTGGAAGTACTTTGTTACAGCATTTGCTGCTGGAAAATGTATCCATGAATAGTATACCTCTGTCGCCTCAATTACGAATATGACTGTGCCACCTCTAGGTGTCAGTCCATTTTCTATAAGTTTTAAAGTTATAGATTTCCTTTTGATGACCGGGATGTGTATTATATCCTGGTCAGCTTCTTGTATAGCAGTATCAGCTGCTACTATTTCAGCTGCTAATCTCATCCTCACTGTCTACCATTTTCCCGACTATAAGCTTATTTCTTTTGTTTGCAGATCAGGTTTCTTATGGAAACAAAGATTAGATGCACAATATTTTGGAACGGTGTATCCTTCAACGTTGACTAAACCAAGTACCATACATAGGAGTTTCCTCCTGCGAGGTTTGGCGGATATTACCTTTTACCCACTCCAGACGTCTTTGGAGTATTATGGGAGAAAGGGGTCTGAGTGAGAAAGCACGACTGAGTTACTCTAAATGTCTTACGTTAGTTTTATCGCCCTTCCAAACGCGTTGGGCGCCATGTAGTGTAGTTCCTATTATCCCAATAGGCTCTGCGCATTGGAATAATACCTTCAATAGTATAGGCCTAGACCAGACGTTAACTAGGTCTACTACTGTCGATATTAGACTTAAAGTTTTGGGTTTGCCAGCTAGCTCAGAGTTCACTAGAAACTTTCTCGAATAGGCAAGGAGGAGTTGAACCTCCCTGGATAGACAAGAAGGGATTTAGTTTCTGACAACCATAGAACATGACAACTTTGCTCTCCCCTAATCAAGAGTGTATCTCCAGAGTCGTGTGAACAAAAGGCAATTTATTTTACTCAGTCAGTACGTGCATTCTTAGTCTCACCAGATTGTAGAGAAAAGGAAGAGACCGGCGTATTCAATAAAAGATGTTATTTATTGATCAGTCTCTTTTCTCATACAAGAGAAATGGATCGATATTATTGCAATACTTATGGTTAAGTAAAGTGCATACATTAAAAGCAGAAGTATAAAATAATACTGTAAAAACATTGATATGGTTTCTAAGCCATATGAAGGTTTAAAATGAATAAAATATCTTACATACACGTATACATTTGACTAATCGTACTCAACTGGTGTTTCTAACTACGCCTACCCCGTGTACCTGACCTAAGCCTAATACGTGGGCGGGAATAGAAAGTTACAGTTTAAGTCAAGTTTGTTTTGCCAAGTGACTGACTAAAGAATTCTCTGCAAGGGGTTATTCAGTTCTGTACCTGGAATCTAGGATGAATGAGGGATGGTATCTCTCGTCTCTGGTCTCGATATTCCAGGCTGCCTGCGAGGGCTACCCGGAAGCGCCGGAGCTGGATTTCTCGGCAGGAGAAAAAGGCAGCTTCTCGTTCTCAGCGCGTCAAGAAGGCGGGGCTGCGCCAGCGGGGTCTGCTCTGCTCTGGGCTTCGGCAAGTCTGGCTGCTCCGATCTCGTCACTACCGAGTGTGTTTGCATAGGGCAATATCGGTAATATTTATACCTTTAAGGTGCCGAGATTGACGTAAGGATGGACATAGATACGTCAATAAGGATGTCATACGACCAGGTCGTTAGCACATTCTTTTGCTGAAGTTCTCGGTGAAATCAAAACAATGGCCGCAGGGTTTTTCCCAGGTCTGTCATAGGTTTGATTTGTTTTGAGAACTCCGTATGCCTTATCAGGGGCTGGAGGAATATCGCTTGTCTAATTAGATGGCAAGCGTTATGACCTAATCAGATAACACGTTCCTGTGCCGTAGTGTGGCTTTATCAGATAACGGTTCCTGCATCATGGGGGTTTTCTGCCTCATGGGATGGCTGCTAGTTAACTTGTTAGTTTGTTAACCAGAATAGGGTCAGGAATAGGGGGATCGATACAGAACCTATAGGAATACATCACAGGCTCCCCCTGGAGGCCAGAATCCAGTTGAAATTGGCTTGCACTGTACACAAGGCGCTTTACACAAACTCCCCTGCTTATCTGGCACAGAAATTAGTGATATCCGGAGGAAGCAGAAACTCCAGGTCTGCTGGAAACCTACTGCTTCAACCTGCCTCCTTCCAAAAAAAAATAACTTATATCAGGGCGTTTACCGGAGCAGCACCACGAATCTGGAACTCTCTTCCACCCTCCATCAGAAAAATCCCTCTTCTAGCACGCTTCAAAACTGAGACGAAAACCTTCCTCATGGGTAAATTCTTCGCCTAAGGACTGCCCACAACCACCCCATTGAATGGGACTAATCTAAGACTACTGCCTCACATATCCAAAGATACCCACGACGAATACATTTGGAACCTTGCTTTTGTTTCTGTCTATGACAATGAGCGCAACCATTCGTGTGGATCTGTTTGTCCCTGCACCTTAATCTTTTTGCTCAACAATGTATACCGTGTAACGTTTGATCTGTTTGTCCCTGCACCTTAATCTTTTGTTTGCTCAGCAATGTATACCGTGTAAAGCGCTCTGATACCCTCACGGGTCATGTTCGAGCTCTATAAAACACAAAAATAAATAAATAAATAAATAAATCTCACCATAAACGTTTGGATTATGCGCCCCCTGTTTGCCCTTTTATTTCTCCTCACCACCGCTCTCCCAGTAACACCCCTCTCATCTCTCCCCCACCCTTCTTCGCCTCATCTTCCTAACGTGGCCACCTCTCGAGTTAAGTCTGGAGCCAATTGCTACAAAATCATTTATCCTCCCGACCAGACTAAAGCTACAATAAAACGACTGAAGCATAACACTATTGAACGTTTCCCGGACTCCCTTTTTGTTGATCAATTTTACAATGGTTGTCTTGGGAGGCTCAAAAACGATTTCATTTTCTTCACTCGCGACACCCCCTATTGGACCTCTTCCTCCTCTATCCCTTATGGGAAACAACTAAAAACTTCCCCCTCTGAGTGCTTCAATGGCTACCTCACTATCTCACTCTATAACAACGGTACTGTCATGATCCAAGGCAAAGACACCTGCCTCTCGCTCTTTGACCACCTCTTCCCCTCCTTACTCCCCTCCTCTGCAACCTGGTTTCCCCCTGACTCTCCTTCCAGCTCCACCCATTACTCCCTTTCTCCTCCGCCGACCCCACCTCACTCCAATTGGCTGCACTCTCGAGAAGCACAGGTCGGCCTTCTTCCCTCCCCCCCAACTCACCTCATCTCCTATTCCTCCCCCCTCACAGTATGTCCCCTCCAACATTACTTTAGCCTTACCACTAGCTCATACGTTCCTCGTCCCATCTGCACTATCACGATACTCCAATCTCTTCTCCTCCCCCATACTTCTTCCCATCACCCCCCTTTTTAGTCCACCTCTCCTCCAACCCTCTCCCCCATTAACTTTCCCTATGCTCCCCTTATCCCTCCTTCCATCCCTCCTCTCCACCCCTTCATCCCCTCGTCATTCACCCCGTTTTCGCCACATTCCCACTGCATCTCTCTCCTCCCTCCTACTCCTCCAGTACTGCTGCACTACCCCCTTTCCCCTCCTAGTAACCCCTTCCATCTCCCTCCCTCGGGCCCAGCAGAACCACTTCCTTTCCTCAACTTCCCTTTCTCTCAACCCCCCTCACTCTGCCAGATGACCGTTCCCTCACTGCCACCTCTCCTAACTGACAGGACCTCCACAACCACTGCACCTCTTTTCCTCCCAAACCTCCTACATTCCCATGACGCCACACAGGCCTCCACCCTCCTACTTCCCTACCGCTGTGTTCCGCACCTTTCTCCCTCTAAATTTGCCCTAAATTCCTCTCCCTCTTGCAACACCAACAATGACAACTCTCCCTTAACCCCCAATTCACTTACTCCCGCTCTCAACCTCCACCTTTCCCCACCTGTGAACCCCACACCCCAACTCACCTCCTGTCCACCCACCTCTCCCTGCCTTCCACCACCAATTCTACCCCCCCTTGTTTCAATCGAGCCACCCAACCTTCCGTGCTCTGCCTCATTCTCACTGGAAAATACGCTAGGCTCTCTGATCACCTCCATCTCCCAGCTTACAGCTGCCATTTCACTTTTATGCTCTAAGATCTCCACCCCTCCATGCACCTCTACTCCCTCCCAACTTCCCATGAGATGCACCTGGCCCCCCCACCCCAATACAGCCAAGCTCAACCTTTTGTCTGCAAACGTCGTTAACTCACACAAGCCCTGGAACGCCACCCTTCTTCAACAGGCATACCCTAGCAACCCCACTATCTACACTATTCCGACCATCACCTCTGTCAGAACAAAGCATCCGCCTAAACCCCCTGAGCACCCCCACATAAGTACAATATCACCCTTCAGAGCCCAAGTGCCCCCGTCACCAAAACAGTCATCTCAGAGCTGCGCTGTATGCTTCACAACTGCAGATCTGCAGTAAAACACAAACTTGACATCTCCGATACCATCACCCTTCACAAACTTGACATGCTCTTCCTCACAGAGACCTGGTTCAAAGATACCTCTCACTCTATGTTTGATCTCCTATTACCCACAGGTTATTCCATATTTAGGAATGACAGAACTGACAACACGGGGGGAGGTGTTGCAGTCATCTTTAGAAACGCCCTCCAACTTAAGGCTTCTCCAATTAGCTCCTCCCACACCTTTCTCTTGAGCTTCAATTGCAACACCGTTCACCGCTCAGATTCCATATCATTTACCGCCCGCCTCGTAGTGGCCCTTAGTTTATAGAAGATCTCACTGACTTCATCAGCGACCAATACTCACAAAATGACAATCAGACCTTCGTGGGTGACTTCAATCTCCACTGGGGCGTACCGCAAGACTCCTCTGCGAACTCACTGGCCACCTTCCTCTCTGCAAACGATCTTATCCAACACTGCACTGAATCAACCCACTCTAAGGGCGCAATCCTGGACCTTGTTATTTCTAAAGCAGGCATGCTTTCTACCACTACCCCAATTCATGTAGATTGGTCTGACCACCACCTCATCCCATTCTCTCTTCAACTTTCACACTCTATAACTCTTGGCCAACCCAAGAGGGCCATCTCCTGGTTCCGTGATGCCAAAAATATTGATGTCGGTCCCCTCTGTGAATCAGCTTTGCTATCACTTCCAAGGCTAGACCCGAACATAGCCGTTGACGATCTCACCTCCCAATGCCTCACAGTTCTTGCAGCTGAAATTAATAACGTCGCTCCACTCAAAAGAAAAAGGATAAGGCCCACTCCCTCAGCACCTTGGTGCAACAAATCCCTTTATGAGGAAAGGAAGCAGCTAAGATTCCTGGAGAAGCAATGGAGGCAAGTGCCCTCCACTGACAATTTAGCCATGCTTCGCACAACAAGATCCAAGTACCACAAGCACATCTTCCTTGAGAAAGCGGCGTACTTCAAAACCCTCCTGGACTCCGCCAAAAATAGACCCAAAAAACTATTCGATCTCATCAAGATTCCGTGCTGCTCTCCCCCAACCTCCAAGGTGGAGGATTCTACAAAGAGAGCAGCGGATTTCACTATTTTCTTCGATGAAAAAGTGAAATCACTTGTGGATCAGGTCGCTCATCCTACACCTCCAGAGGAGCGCAAATCCTTAGCCATTTGGCAGAGCTTTGACCCCATATCGGAAGATGCCCTTCTCAAGTGCATACGCGAAACAAAGCCCTCCAACCATTCCCTTGACCCTATCCCCAGTGCCATTGCCTTTGACTTCTATACCCATTCCCTTTCCTATTGGACCACTCTGATCAACCTCTCCCTCTGGCAAGGCTCCCTTCCTGTCTCCTTCAAAACTGGGCAGGTCACCCCTCTGCTAAAAAAAAGCCCAATGCTGATGCGAATGACCTCAACAACTTCCGCCCCATCACTAACCTTCCCTTTCTTGCGAGGATCACAGAAAGATGTTTAGCAAAACAACTCTCTCGTCATATCAAGGATAATGATCTTCTTGACAATTGTCAGTCCGGCTTCATCCAAAACTGCAGCACTGAAACAGCCTTACTGGAAGTGGTTGATGATGCGCTGAGGATACTCGACTCAGGGGGGTCCTGTCTGCTAATTCTCCTTGACCTTTCTGCAGCCTTTGACACTGTCAATTATAATACCCTCCTCAATATTCTTCAACAGAGAATGGGCATGGAGGGTACTGTGCTTAAATGGTTTGTATCCTTCCTCTCTGACAGATCTCAAATTATCAAAATAGCGAACAGTCTTTCTTCTCCTGTGGCGGTGGGTCAAGGTGTTCCCCAAGGCTCTATACTTGCACCCACATTGTTCAATCTCTACTTAGAACCACTGGGAAACCTCCTAAGCAAATCCGGGATTCACTATCATCTCTATGCAGACGACACTCAACTCTACCTCAAGGTTGCCTCCACTCATGATCTCTCCATCCTAAGCTCTACTCTTGACTCCATTCAAAACTGGATGTCAACTCATCAATTGATTCTGAATCCCTCCAAAACTGAATTCCTCCTCTTCTCCTCCTCACTCTCTCCTCCCCCGGTTCAATCATGGATGGATCAGATGAATCTACTAAACAATAAACCCATCATTGTCGACAGCGCAAAATCCCTTGGTGTCATTCTAGACAAAAAACTCAATCTAACTCCCCACATCAATTCTATTGCAAAATCTGCTCGTTACCAACTGCGCCTTCTTTGGGGAATCTGTCGCTTCTTCCCGGAGCAGGACCTTATAACCCTGGTGCAATCGCTGGTCCTCTCCAGACTAGACTACTGCAATTCTCTTCTTACTGGCCTCCCCAAATCTCACCTGTCCCCACTTAAGTCTGTTTTCCATTCAGCAGCTCGCTTCATTTATGGGGCCAAAAGAAGCGATCACATCACACCGATGTTATCCACCCTCCGCTGGCTTCCCTTCGAGGCTAGAGCTATCTACAAGACCGCTTGTATCACCCACAAAGCCTTGCACTCCTCCTCTCCTCGCTACCTGGCGAATAAACTGAAACTCTCTGGAGGCTCTAGACCTTCACGCAATGCGGAGAATCTACTGCTTGAACCTCCCACTTTCAAGAAGGAAAGAACAATGGCCCAATCCTTTTCAGGCAACGCTGTGAGAATCTGGAACTCCTTTCCGCCTCAGCTCCGGACCACCGCCTCCTCTCATATTTAATTTCTTATATCGCACTGGAATCAATCCCATAAGGGTATCTCCGCGCTTTGCCAGCCAGAAAAACTGTCGTAGTCTACAAGGTGCATTAGAGGGTCTGAAATGCTTCCTGAAAGAGGAGTGTTTTCAGCGCCTTTCTGAAGGCCAGATGATTGGTATTCATCCTCATTTCTGTGGGAAGTTTATTCCATAGGGCAGGACCAACTGATGAAAATGCTCGGTCTCCCTGCCTAGCTCTTTTTGTTGCAGGGGGTTTCAAAAGTGCTTGGTTGCTTGAGCGAAGTGAGCGGTTGGGTTGGTACAGTTCAACAGATTGGGAGAGATATTTGGGGCTATTCCCATATAAGCATTTGTGGACCGTGCAGCATATTTTGAAGCTGATGCGCTGCCGTATCGGGAGCCAGTGTAGCTCCATCAACAAAGGCTTAGAGGGAGTCCTAGCCGGCACACCCATGACCAGCCTAGCCGCCGTATTCTGGACCACCTGCAAACGACCTACTGTATCAGCATTAGCTAGCGTCAGCAGGCCGTTGCAGTAGTCTAGGCGGCTAGTAACCAAAGTCTGCACGAGTGTCTTCCTATAAGTATCAGGAAGGTATGGAAATACTCGTCTTAGAAGGCCAATGGTATAAAAGCATAGTCCTGCAGTGTGATTGACATGCTCCTTGAGGGTCAGTTTTTGGTCAATCTTAACCCCTAGATTTTTTACACGGGGCTTTGTTGTGGGAACTGGGCCCAAGTCCAGCGGCCACCATTTAGGAGACCATAGAAGGCTCGCCCTGCCGAAGAGCATAACCTCAGTTTTTGCAACGTTACATTGGAGGCAGTTTGCGGCCATCCAATGTGACACTGCCCTCATACCCTCAGCAAAATTTTCCTTGACTGTAGGACCAAGGGAGCTGAAAGGGTAGAGGAGCTGGGTGTCATCAGCATAAGAAACTGGTATGAACCCATACTTCCGCACAATCTCAGCAAGGGGGGCCACATATACATTGAACAATGTAGGGCTGAGACATGAGCCTTGTGGCACCCCCTTTGTGAGCGCCTTCGAGGTGGAACGATAGGGGCCCAAGCTGACAGATTGCGATCTCCCGGAGAGGAAACTCTCCAACCAAGATAGAGCTGAGCCTCCAATCCCTACTCCCTGCAAGCGGCTGAGAAGGATGTTATGAGACACGGTATCAAAGGCCGCAGACAGGTCCAACAGCACTAATATCATGGACCCTCCTCTATCCTGTGACATTTTGATCTTATCAGTCACAGATAGGAGGGCCGATTCAGTGCTGTGGTTGGGCCTGAACCCAGATTGTGATTGGTCCAGGCCCCCTGTCGCCTCGATAAAGTTGGAGAGGATGGTATTAGCGTGTTTCTCAGCCAGCTTGCTAATAAAGGGGAGGAGGGAAATAGGGCGAAGGTTGGAGAGCTCTGACCAGGGAAGGGTGGTGTTTTTCCGTATAGGGCTCACAACCGCCTCTTTCCAAGGTTGTGGAAGTTGTCCCTCGGCAAAGGAAAGATTCATGAGCTTCTGAATGGTAGGGCCTAATGATTCCACCAAGGGGGAAATCATTTTTGCAGGGATCAGATCAGCGGGGGAGCCAGTTTTCATGTTACCAATAAGGGTGGTCAGGTCTTTTAAAGTAACTTCTGGGATTGCATGGAGCGTTTTGTCAGGGGTCATGGTTGAGGGGAGGGTCTCAGGAGCCATAGTCTCTAGAGGACCTGTAATTTTCGTGATTTTCTTATATATCCCCTCAATTTTTTCCTCGAAAAACTGGGAGATGTTGTTGCAGAGATCTTGAGTAAAAACATCCGGGCTCTCACATATTACAGGGTTGGTAAAGGTCTGTATGATTTTAAATAACTCTCGAGTGGAGTTACCTGCCTCTGTTATTTGGGAGGTAAGACTGACTTTCCTTGCTCTTTTGATATTTTTATAGTAGGAGGTCATAGATGTTAAATAACGATCTTTGTCTTCCTCCTTATGTGATCGTCTCCATAGTTTCTCCAATTTCCTGCACCCCTGTTTTTCTATTTTAAGGGCCTCAGTGTACCATGCTTCCCTTTTAGCTATGGTAGGTTGTTTGACTACCTTCTGAGGAGCCAGAACATTAATGGCTTCCATCAGTGAGGAGTCAAATTTTGAGAGAGCTGTCTCAATGTCATCCAAATTTGTGAAGACTGGCTGTTTCCAGACTTGGATGAATCTATCTGGAGTGACTTTATGCCTTGGCCTGCGTTTGATAGTTTGCGTGGTGGATCGATTGATAGGTTCAGGTAGATGGAGGAAGGAGAAGTCCAACATTCTGTGGTCCGACCAGTAGATATATTTGGGAGGGTGGCAGTAGACATTAGGAAGGGTGGTAAAGATTAAGTCCAAAGTGTGGCCACCAGAATGGGTGGGGCCACCACTACGGAGATGAAGGCCCAATAAAGCAAGATCTGTCAGAAGTGCAATAGTGTCAGGATGGTCTGCAATATCAAAATGAAAGTTAAAATCTCCCAATAGAATGACATTTTCATTCGTTTTCATGTGTGGAGCTAAAAGTTCAGTCAGAGCTGAAGAGAACCCAGCATTAGGTCCGGGCGGGCGATACACTAGGGCTCCTTTCCAGTGAATCTTAGGGCTGACTTTCAAATGAAAAATAATGATTTCCATAGTGGGTAGCAATGCTTGTTCTAAGACCCTTATATTCAAACTATCTTTATAAACAATGGCGATCCCGCCTCCTACTTTCTCCAATCGATCTTGGCGGAGAATTTTATACCCCATAGGTATTCCCAAGGTGATAGTTGGAATAGTGTGGGGTTTAAGCCATGTTTCAGTTATGAAACAGATCTCAGGCTTAGTACTGTATATAGAGTCCCAGATTTGCATGTAATGCTTTGGGAGGGACCTCACATTAAGTAAGAAGCTTTTCCAGCCATTTGGAGTGACTATATCATTATTAAGGTGCCCAATTATTATATTACAGTAAGTAGCTTGAAAACCACATTTTAAGCATGAAAAAGGCCCTCCAGGGCAGACTAACGGTTTGTTGGTACATCTGTGTATTTCCTGGGGTTGCAGGGCAAGAAGAGCATGTGCCGAATACCTTATAATAGGCGCAGCCATGTCGATATTATGAAGAGCAAAGAGGGGAGCCCCTGTCCCCGTCCTGTCGCGGACGGGTGCAGACGGGCAGCTCTTTGGCAGGTCTTCGGCAGGGCTGCGCGCGATCGCTGCGCGCTCAGAAAGGTGCGAGGGCTAAATAGCCCTGCGTGCAACCACTAGAGCACTAACCGCTCCTAGTGGGACCGGAAGTGGTGTCAAAGCCTGCCACCCCCTTGTAAGTACGGGAGGAGGGAGGCGGTTACTAGCGCTACCGATACGGAGAAGAGAGTGCCCTGCGACTAATGCGTGATGCGGTGAGGTTGTGAGGCAATGCGGACTTTCTGTCAAGTTTTAAAAGAAACACACAATATAAATCACAGTCTAGTTTTAAAAGTAGATAAAATTCCGCTTTACGCTATATCTGCACAGTAGTCAAAATCGAGCAAGTTTTGAGCCAGCAAGCCGTATGGAGACTCTGCCACCGTCTCCACCCGCAGCGAGCTCTTCTGGTGCTCCGCCTAAATAGCCCTGCGTGCAACCACTAGAGCTCTAACCGCTCCTAGTGGGACCGGAAGTGGTGTCAAAGCCTGCCACCCCCTTGTAAGTATGGGAGGAGGGAGGCGGTTACTAGCGCTACCGATACGGAGAAGAGAGTGCCCTGCGACTAATGCGTGATGCGGTGAGGTTGTGAGGCAATGCGGACTTTCTGTCAAGTTTTAAAAGAAACACACAATATAAATCACAGTCAAGTTTTAAAAGTAGATAAAATTCCGCTTTTCGCTATATCTGCACAGTAGTCAAAATCGAGCAAGTTTTGAGCCAGCAAGCGGTATGGAGACTCTGCCACCGTCTCCACCCGCCAGGCCTTCAAAAGGGACCTCAAAGTTCTCCTCCTCTAGAGACACCTCCAAAAGTAATTCACGTCCTCTTGTTATTTGGAGGAAGACTTCCCACTACTGAAAATTTCTACTTTCCATGACCATGGAAGTGCCTTCCCAGTGTGTTCTTGTGGTTGGAGTGTTTGCCTTTTTGCAGTATTTTCCATGTAATTGTGTTTGGTGCCCTTTTGTAACATGCACACACCACTTTGCCCTTGTAATGTTGCAGGGTTTCTGTACTCACACAGAACTGTGCACAGAGGAGTGGAACCTCGGCAAATTAGGGTGTCCCAAAACTTACCTTAGCAACCAACTCACCCCTTACCGAGCTAGCTACAGTGTCTCATTGGACATATCAAACTCCCAATGTTTAGACAAACCAGAACATGAACTTACAGTACCTCAGGGTACGTGGGACTCATGAACACTCTTTCGTTATATTATCATTACAAACCAGAACATGGAGTAAAGAAGACACATGTGCATTTGAAATGTTTATTTACTAATGCCGTCTTCTCAGGCGCAGTATCTTAGATAATACAAGTATACTTATTATCAGTAGCAAAATTATCAGCATAGTTACTAAGACATAAAAAGCGAATGGTGACAGCATGTTAACATGCTGTAATGAATAAGAGTTAACAACACTTATATCTCACCCTCCCTAACACATATATTATATTATTAGCTAAGAAGGTCTCTTTGGGTTGTTTTAGGGCGGGCCCATACCTTAGTGTCCTAGCATGAAGGAATCACATCAGCATACACCAGCTCTCTCTGCATGTGCACCGCATCAAGTGTGTTAACAATTCTCGTGCAAAGCAATATCAATCCCGCCTCAAGCCCAAGTTGGCAAAGGCTGCACTTGTGTTATGACTATGAAGGCGTGGAGATCAGACCTCATAACAATTCCATATCGTGTTGCTCCTGAAACTTCAGCACTCTCCGTGCAGACATGGTTTATTAAACAAAACTGATATCAGAGCAATAACATATTATTCTCACATACACCACGGCAAACCACTAGGTTGAAAGCTAAGTCAACAATTAAGGGTCGTGTGCAGAAGTTGCAAGAAAGGAAAAATGGCGTTTAAATCTCAAATGTACCTATGCTAACTTAACACGATATAAGGATATATAGGAGCTATACAACACCCCCCCATGATCCGAGAACGGACTAAATAAGATAACAGAAGTGCCATCACATGAGAGCAGAATCCAAATATAAACGAGCATGAATAAAAATTCAATTATAAAAACTAATGCTAAAAAATAGCCACAAGTATAATGTGGCTCAAGCCAATAGGCAAGCAAAAATAAAATGTCTAGACCAAAAGTCAATAAAACAAGGAAATGCTATCAATCAGCATGTCAATTTGAGGCAGTGTCTATGATAAGACTGTATATGAAAAGTAAGCTGCAACAGCCTCCAGGAGGAAGTCACTGTCCTCATCCGAAAACAGTTCAGCCATCCAATTTAAAAGATGAAAGGAACATACGTGATCTTCCAGCACCGGATCCTCTATAACCATCAGAGGACAGCTCGGTGGGTTTTCAAGAAAACTTTGTTCCAAGAAATTTTGCGCTGCCGACAACACATCCCAGGGACCCATTAGTCCATGTGCCACCGCCAAGGCCATAATCCTTTCGTCAGAACAAACCAACTCGTGAGCAATGATAGGACTCATCAGTTGATCAAAATCGACGTCAGAAGATATTGGTCCGCAGAGACACAAATCAATGGCCCAAAGGAAATCACAGGTCAGGCAGCGAAATACAGGCTGGACACAGGTGAAATAGGAGAACCGAAAAGATAATCCAAACGCCGTGCTTAGAGTCGCCAACGGCAGTGTGCCATAATAATCAAGCATGCGGTTGCGAAACCGCGTCAGTAGCAGCTGAGCGTGGTCTTGCACAGGAAGGGCATCCATATTTAAAAAGGCAGAAAACCACCAATGCGCCAGCCGCTAATGCAAGTAAAAACGGGAACCCTCCAAATAAGGACGAAAAAATAGAATGGAAGAAGGCAGGGATGACTCCAAAAATCTTCTCAAAGGAAGTCACGAGACCACCGCTAACAACTTTAAAAAAATGTGCTAGGCCCGTTGTGGAGGATGCGTTAAAGATTGAACGGACCATGGCTCCGAAATGCAAAGGCAAATCAGTGTTTAAAAGAGCCTGAACCTCCGTACGGGTGTTAGCAATGTGAAGCACGAAAGTTTCACGGGCCGAGCTCAAGGCCACCTCTTTCTGGGACAATAGAGCTCTTATTCTAGCCATGCCGCTGAATTCTGCTCCCAAGGTCGGTATCTGTGGCCAAATGGAAGACTCCCTATGTTCACGTGTGGGAGGATAAAGAACATTTCTGCAGCAAATAACTCGCTCACTTACTGTTACTATGAAAGCTATACCTTTAATCAAACCACAACAGTTTTCATTATTGAGCATTAAATAACTACCATTCTCTAACAATTTAAACGTGGGGATGATAGCAGGAACTGGCGTGCCCTGTAAAACGCAAGCCATATTCGGTCGGTCCTTGTTACATGAACCGTGTAACTGTATGTGTCTGCACATTAAAGAATGATCTGGAGTCTCAGTACACTCATCCCCTGTTAGATAAACCTCCTGTTCATCCTTGAAACATCTGTATGTGTATGGGAGTGACCAGACCTCATGAAGAAAACCGCTACCCAAGGGTTCAAAACGACCTATTGGCACATATTTCATACAATTTGAAAACTTATATAAAGCAAAAGGCAGTGTTATTAAACCGTGGATAAGCCACGTAGCAGCAGTGGCCTCTGCCACAGAAAAAGGCAAAGATTCCAACCTTTCAATATGTAGCATAGAAAAGGAAGCATCACGCATTGAAAGCAAGCGTTGTTTGTCTGTCAAATTAAACGGTGCAAACAAAGAGGAAACGTTCATGTATCCCCAGGGAACTTTACCCATTTTCAGAGTCTGAAGTGTCCATGCAAACTGCATGATTGACCGTAATTGATTTTGACCATGGTATAATACAGACACTTCATCATGCACAATATCAACAACAGACGACACAATATTATCTAATGTGTAAATTCTAGAGGAAAGCACGTTAATGCTATTGTCAACAACTGCAAGCACTTTCTCAAGATTCGCCTGATCAATAGCCCTAAGGCGTGAAGCAGCCTCAATCTGTGACAGTTTCCAAATTTCATTGTAAACCCCATATAACCACCTTTTCGACCTGCCACTAGCTGGGCCTTTAATGAAATCATTTAAATCCACGTCTGCATTCAGTTTGGAAAGGTGATACTTAACCGCAGGTAAAGTTGAATGTTTCAGCCAAGCTTGACACAACTTGCCCACAGAGTAAGAGGTGACAGTATGACTCAAATCAAACCGGGGATCAGATCTAACAGTCTTAAAACCGTCAGTTATATTTAAAAACCTTTTTTGGCAAGAATCAGCACTACGGTGCCAAAGCAGCCAACCCTTGGGATTCATACTGGAAATGTTAAAGGAGGAATTAAGAAGCAGAGCCTGTATATCTTTAATGGACAATTGAGTAAAATTACTCCAATTCTCATATTCCTCCAACTCCGGGAAAGACGGGGTGTTTAACCTTTTAGATGTAGCCAATCCAAATCATGTGGTCTGGGAAATGGTTTCATTTAAAAACAACATATGATTCGGGATGAGACATGCACGGTGCAAAGCCTCAGTGCCTTGTACCTGCCAGGCCCTTGAACCCCAAACCGATTTAAGGTCTATGGTTTCCTTCCATAATTCATAGCCCCCAGTAACTAATTGATCTAGGAAGGCCTTCGAATACAACAATTTTGTATCGGTAAGTCTAACCTTGGACAGTGGCTGTTTGTGAAATTTAAAATAAAAGGACTCGGGATTGGACTGATTAAAGTCAGTGAAATAAGTATACTTTTTAAGAAACGTTTCTGAACTCCCTTGTGTAGGTGCTGGGCAATGTTCCCACTGAGTAAAATTAACAGCATCCCTTCGGGAAGATGTTTTGTGTAAGAAGTGATTGCCATAATGTTGGTAACAGAACAATTCACCATAATTAGCAGATTCTAAATATAAATCCTCAGCATCAAAAGCAGCATAGTATTTCAAATCAGAAAACAAACTTTCCACAGCATTAACATCCCAATCATCAGAACGAATGTTTTGTTTCACCACATCCCCCATATTAACTCTTAGTACAATAGGAACATTAACGACTTCCGTTGGGCCATGAATCTGAAAACGAACTGCATCCCACGCGATTCCATCCAGAACAGGCCATGCTGTGATGTTAACCAAAGTCAAGTCTCTCTTTAATCTGTGTGTAGAATGTGAAGAGGAAAGTGGGGCCAATGTTCCATTTAAATGAGTAATGCAAGTTCTCTCCTCGACATAGTGTCCATTCATAATCCGAAAAAAATAAAACACAAAACCAATTGACATAAAAAGGTAAACCGAAAAAAGGACCAGCCAAATGTATATCCAAGGAGGAATCAAAAAATGTTTTTTAAACAGGCTAGCATATACCGCAATTTGAGAGGGTTTTTTCGAGGCAAGGGAAGCAGATTCAAATGAAAATCTGGATTCCGTGGCTAAACGAGCTTGCAGGTCAGGCATGGACAAATCAGTGGGGTATGTATAGTCTGTCTCATCAAGGTTAGTTCCTGGTAAATTATTCAATAATGGACTGGAAACAGCAGGTAATTCGATGGCCACCTCAGGTTCATTATTAGAAGCAGTGGGCATAATAGAATTTCTCACAATGGAAGGACAGGAAACAGCCGGTGTCATGCTAAGAAGAATCGGCCACTCTGTGTATCTTGACATTGTCAATAGAAATAAACCTGTTTTCCTTACGACCTGGAAGTGGTGGTAAAATGACTGTTCTTGTGCCCTTCACTCCAAGCACTGGGACTGGAGCTCGATAGGAGGGACCAAACTCTTTTTTGTTGTCGATCTTCTCCCGAACCAGTTCTCCAACTTGGGGTAGCCAGCCAACTACCGGGATCTGCAACGCATCATCCGATGTGGAGGGCAAATGTTCCTTTGCAAGAGTGTCTCTGGTCTTTTGTAGATTCTGTAAAACATTGCAATGTTCATCTGCGTCAAAGGAAGTGGCGCGAACCACAGAGTCTAGACCGTCAAGGTCAGGGACGTACATCTTGATGCCAAAGAGCATTTCGTATGGGGTCCGCCCACCCAGAGACCTTCTAGGGAGATTATTAAGAGCACGCTGCACGCCATAGAGGTGAGCCAGCCAGTTTCTGCCAGTGCCTATAACTCGGGCTGTCAAAGATTGCTTTAAATCACGGTTCATTCGTTCAACTACACTATTACCCTCAGGTCTGTAGGGTGACGAAAACTTGACTTGGACCCCCATCGAAGTCATGGCATCCTTATACGCCTTAGAGGCGAAAGCCGGACCCTGATCCGAATGGAAGGTACCACAGGCAAAAATCCCTATAAAGATACGCAAATCTCTAATGACAGTCCGTGAATCAGCGCTGCGATGTGGCCATACCCACACAAAGCGTGTGCATGAGTCAACTGCTACTAAGATGTACTTATACGCAGTATCAGATGAAAAAGGACCGCAGTGATCTAAATAAACACAGCCTAGTGGTTTATTAGAAATGTACAACTGAGTCTGTGGCGGACGCGTAGCAGTTGAAGGTTTAATCTGCTGGCATATGTCACAAAGAAGGACATAATCACGCGTCTGTTTGTACAGTCCCCGCCACCAGAAACGTTGTTGTAGTTGCGTTACAGTGGCTGAGACGCCCGCATGCGCAGACGCCACACCTTCATGAGCCGCTGTAATCAAGTCTGTTCTGCGATCCGAGTTGGGAATCAGCCGTTCCCCAACATCAGGAATTGTCACAAAAGGAACCTTTTCGGGACTTAAGTGGTATTTATACTTCGAAGGGAATCCTGAAGGATGTTTACTTCCCTTCTCAGAGGCAGCAATCGCTGCCAAGATGTCGCTATCAATCTTGGTTTTAGACCTAGTAACTGCTGCAACTAAGTATGTAGATACTGCTGATTTCGCCGCTTCATCAGCAAGCGAGTTGCCAACAGCGTGAACTCCTACGCGCTGATGACCGAGAGTATGAATCACATAAACGATTGGCAACATAGCCTTAAGCTCTGCCACTCGAACCCAGATCATTTTATGTTTTATTGTGCTACCCTTGGAATCATGAAAATCATTTTGAATCCAAAAGAACAAGTTTTCATTGTAAGACTGGACACAGTAGTAAGAATCACTTACAATTAGAGTAGTAACACTTGGATCTGCGTACTCCAAAGCTAGTAAGAGAGCACGAAGCTCTGCCAATTGTGCGGTGCAATCGCCCAGGGGCAACGTGTGCACTTCCCTGGAAACGAACTCATCATTCAACATAGCACCAACCACAATGGCGCATGCGGAAACGTAGGCATGTTTAGAGCCATGCGCAACCTGCGCCGACCCATCAGTGTAAATGATGCAATGGAAGTCCTCCAAAGGTCGCATAGCCAGAGGAGCAGGATGAACGAATTCATACTGTAAGTACTCCTGCGACCGTAAGGAAGCGTCAAAAATAAACATGACATCCGTGGATGACAATGACGCTGCCCACTGAATCCACCGAGGGTGCAAAGCTTTCGAATTCGGTACACTGGCTTTCGTGACTGCCTCCAAGTGAGGACAGGGTGTTACCACCAGCATGCGTTTCCCTTGAGACAGTGCTCGTTCTTTTAGAATTGCCATCTGTACAGCAGTTAAAACCTTTTCCACTGTGGGAAACCGCATCTCAGCCGAAGTGTACAAGTGTGACTTGTAAGCAATAGGTACTGTGTCACCTTCATTAAAAGTGAGGTATGTGAAACCCACCGTCCCAGGAATTATTCTTATTACCAGGTTGGTGTGGTTATCACGAGTCAGTAAATATTTAGAAGCGAGCAGATCAGCCTGCAAGGATTGCAAAATGGCTGAATGCTCAGGCAGCCAGCATGATTTTGAGAAAGTTGGTTGTATCAAAGCATACAAAGGCTTGATACGCTGGGCATATTCCGGAATGTAAGTCCTGCCGAAATTTAAAAAGCCCAGTAAAGATTGTAATTTTTTCAGTGTTGTTGGAGCGCGCAATTGTGCGCACTTCTCTAAGAAGTGAGGAGCCAAACCTCTACCTTCATTGTTGAGCTCATAGCCCAAAAACAACACTGTGTGTTCAGCAATGTGCGATTTTGCAAAGTTAAATTTGTAACCCATGTCAGCGAAGTTGCAAATAACAGAATTTACACGACACAGATGCTCCCAAATATCGTCGTCTGTGAGATATATGTCATCCACATACGAAAAAGCATCAGGGTCGAGTGCCTCCAGAATAGAGACAATTCGAGCGGTAAATATACCAGGACTATTCTTGTAGCCCATTGGAAGACGCCGGAATTGCTTTTGGACTCCAGCGCTCGTAAAACTGGTCCATTGGGAGCTAAAGCTGTCCAATCTGTGGGCATAAAAACCATTGGATATGTCAAGCGTTGTCTTGAAACGCTTACGCACGAGACTATCCACTAGGGCAGAGCCGTGGGTATTCTGTACAGCACAGTTACGGCAATGCGAGTTTAAATGCCGGCAATCCAAAACCAAACGATATGATCCGTCAGGTTTGTTCACAGTAAAAAGGGGATTATTCATCGGTGACACACACGTTTCAATAACTCCCTGATATTCCAATTGTTCAAGGATTTCCGCGACGGAAGATTTTGCTTCACGCCGAATGGGATATTGAGGTTGAGGCTGCGGCTGAGACCGCAACGGAATTTCGTGGCTAGGCGACAATCTATCCCAACCACATTGGTTACGGTACAGAGCCGGTGCGAGAGCCCGAGCCCACTCTTCTGCAAAATGCTGCGCATGCTCTTTCGAGACAGTGTTCGCGAAACTGGGTAGGATCACCTCCTCCCCTCGCGGCGCCGCGAGCACAAAAGGTGGGGGCCAGTCAGCCTCGGAAAGCAAAATGTCGTACGTAGACGAAAGGTTCTCCCAAAATACCCCTCTGACAGTACGCTGTATGTCACCTTCAATTAACAGGACAATTTCAAAAAGTCTTTCAGGGGGAGCCAATCTCGTATCGGCTGTTTCTATAACAACAAAAACTTCAGTCGCTGTCACCCTCAGTAGTGGACGGAGCGCCTCTCTGACTATGGTAATCTCCGCCGCGCTGTCCAGCAAGGTCAGAGCCCACGTCAGATTCCGAAGCCGCGTTCTCACTATCTGTGGCATATCTATGCGCTGTTAAGGCCGCGACTTTCTTCTTCGCAAACTGCGGACGCTTAGGCGTAGAATCCTCCTGCTTCACTGCGCCGTCTGTCTGGCGGGTCTGACCACGTCCTTGCTGGCCACCACGTCCACGTCCACCCCCTCCTCCACCACCGGTCTTCTGGGCCGATGTTTCCTGAAAGGAACGAGGAGAGCGTTGATCAGAACCCTGAAAACGATCAGGTGATTTAATCATCGCGCGATCGCGCAAATCATAAACTCTGTCTGCCGGCGCAGGAGCTTGTATTGCAGGAACAGGATCCTGAGTTTGCCTAGTCTGCTTCCCCTGTGTCTGTTTTTTAGGCCAAATCTGTTTTTTGGACTTGGGCTGGACATCTGTCACTGCAGATTGTCCCTGAGGTTGTTTTTTATCCTTCACTGGAAAATATTTCAGACCTCTACTTGTGCGGCCAATTGTCTTATAAGCGGCCACCACAATCTTTGCTAACTGGCGGGGTTTGTCGGCATCGGGCAGAGCAGCCAAAGCATTCGACACCTGAAAGTTAACTGCATCTCCTTTAACATTGGAGAGAATGAGATCACTTACAATCTCAAAAGAACCACACAGGCGCATACCCAATTCAACCGCTGCCTCTGGACCGTGATCATTCTGAACACGTCTAATGATTTCAGGCAGAGCATTCATAGACGGGGTGCCGAAGCACCTCGTATAAACTGCCGCAAAAGTTTTTCCCCAGCTTTCACAGTCAGCAAGTTCAGGAGTAATATCCTTCGGTAGAGTAATCGTTAACATTCTATGTTTATCAGCAGGAGTAGAATTCGGAAAAACCGCCTCCAGTTGATCAAACTTCTCTGCTAGCCAGAATGGGAAGTCATCGTTGTCAACAGGACGCGCACCAAAAACCGAATTAACCATCACTGGATTGAGACGCATTCCGCCTCGTTCCATGGGAGCGGCCGCACCCCCCTGGGGACCACCAGGAAGATGTTGACCGATGTATTGCACTAAAGCACGAATCACGGAAATGGAAACAACATGTAGCCTGCGAATTTCTGCCAGGGTACAAGCCCCGTGATTCGGGTGCGGGGTAAAGCCACCCAACGCAGGCCAATTTGTACCTGGAACTGAGAGTGGACCTAACCTCGCAGCGGACAAAGAGTGGGGGAGGGCGCCATCAAACCAAACTCGATGCTGCCAATGATCAATAGGTATTTCCAATGCCCTGTACGGTGTATATTCAGCCGGGACATCCGAGGCGGTGTAGGAGTGGAACAAACCAGAATTAGCGTCCACAGCCGGAAACATAACCCAAGAGTAAAACAACTCGTAAGGAAACGCCGGATCTGCACATACCACGAAAATCACAGCCATCCCATCTACCGGGACCTGGTACGTCTGAAGATGATTGCGTACCGCTACGCGACTATGCTGCGCAATAGCCACCGCCGCCATGACAGTACTGGAAACAAGAAAACACAAAGAATACTTTGTAGCACAACTGGGTAGTAATTCAAAGAAACCGTTTAAGAAAGAATCAAGCTTGAATAAAGACCTATTTCAAAAAATAGGTAGGTTTCACCGACACCCCGTTTTCCGGAAACGGATGTGAAGGGGTTAAGGCATGAACGATAAACTACTCGAGTGTCATGATATAAGACCACCGAAACCGTTGGGCGCCATGTTGCAGGGTTTCTGTACTCACACAGAACTGTGCACAGAGGAGTGGAACCTCGGCAAATTAGGGTGTCCCAAAACTTACCTTAGCAACCAACTCACCCCTTACCGAGCTAGCTACAGTGTCTCATTGGACATATCAAACTCCCAATGTTTAGACAAACCAGAACATGAACTTACAGTACCTCAGGGTACGTGGGACTCATGAACACTCTTTCGTTATATTATCATTACAAACCAGAACATGGAGTAAAGAAGACACATGTGCATTTGAAATGTTTATTTACTAATGCCGTCTTCTCAGGCGCAGTATCTTAGATAATACAAGTATACTTATTATCAGTAGCAAAATTATCAGCATAGTTACTAAGACATAAAAAGCGAATGGTGACAGCATGTTAACATGCTGTAATGAATAAGAGTTAACAACACTTATATCTCACCCTCCCTAACACATATATTATATTATTAGCTAAGAAGGTCTCTTTGGGTTGTTTTAGGGCGGGCCCATACCTTAGTGTCCTAGCATGAAGGAATCACATCAGCATACACCAGCTCTCTCTGCATGTGCACCGCATCAAGTGTGTTAACAATTCTCGTGCAAAGCAATATCAATCCCGCCTCAAGCCCAAGTTGGCAAAGGCTGCACTTGTGTTATGACTATGAAGGCGTGGAGATCAGACCTCATAACAATTCCATATCGTGTTGCTCCTGAAACTTCAGCACTCTCCGTGCAGACATGGTTTATTAAACAAAACTGATATCAGAGCAATAACATATTATTCTCACATACACCACGGCAAACCACTAGGTTGAAAGCTAAGTCAACAATTAAGGGTCGTGTGCAGAAGTTGCAAGAAAGGAAAAATGGCGTTTAAATCTCAAATGTACCTATGCTAACTTAACACGATATAAGGATATATAGGAGCTATACAACAGTAACACACGGTTTTCTACCTCTCACATGTTTTTACCTTTGATACTTGCACAAGTGCCACCTTTGCCTACGTAACGCTTGTTCTTGTGCCTGAGTGTCTAGCTCTTATTTCAGTATTATACCTCAAATTATACTTTGTTTTCTCTTGTAACTGCACTCTTGTCACTTGTTCCTCTTGTGCACTTTATACTACCTCATGTATTTTTGGTTGCTCACAATTTTTACTACCTCATGTATTTTGTTTGCTCACAATTGTCACTATTACCTTATGTAACGTAACATATGCTTCTGTAATCTGTTCTTGTGTAATGTTTCTCATTATGTTTCATTTCTGTTCCTAGTGTGAAGCGCTCTGACGCCTTCGGGTAAAGTCCGCGCTGTATAAAAATACATAAATAAAATAATAAATAATAAAATAAAACAGATGTCAGCCCTCCATTTTATCATGAACATGGTGTTTTTAATGTCTATGAAAGGCTTGAGTATCCAAATAGGCATGTGGGGCTCTACAGAGTACCGATGGGACCAGTCTTTCCCAAACTCAGCCCGCCAATCCATCCATATATGGATATTTATCTGGTATGCAAGCTCCCAAAATGAAGAGCTAAATCAGGCTGATCCTACCATCCAGCTCCCCCACCAGCCTTTTCTCCCAATTATCCCCCTCATCAAGCCAATGGACCACATTTTGCAGACCCGCAGCCATATAATAAAACTATAGGTTGGGCAGTTCTACTCCCCCTCTATCCCATTTGTGTCGTAATATTCATATGCTGATACATTTTCACTTTGTGGACCATGATAAGTCCATTATGAGTTTGTCAAGCTCACAAAAGTAGTACCAGGGGATTTCATAAAGCGAGTTCTGCATAACATACAGGCAACGGGGGAGGATCACCATTTCTACCAGAGCAACACGACCCATTAGAGTCAACAGAAGATCTCTCCAGAACTGGACTGTGGCATGCAGACCTGCCAGGCCTCTGCCCATGTTTAAATCAAGGAACCTCTGTTATCTAAGGCCAGCTTAATGCCCAGATAATGTACCTCCTCTAAACACTAGGGAATAGAGAAGTGTGTGAGCAATATGGAATCGAGTGTTGCAAGTGTCCCCAGCGGCATAATCTGTATATTTCTGTATATTTACAGAGAAGCCCGAGACTGCTGAATATTTAGATAAAGCAATCAGTAGCACCAGAACTGTCTAATCTGGGTTCCACAGATAAAGCAGGACGTCGTCTGCATAGAAAGACACCACACTGGTGGACCCTCCAGTTGGAATGCCCCACTTTCCAAGCCTGCTACGAAGCAGCACCACCAGCGCTTCCATCTCCATTGCAAATAACAACTGGGAAAGAGGGCATCCTTGCCTAGTGCCCCTACACAAAAGAAAGGGCTCTGAGATGTTGTCACCAGTTTGCACACTGGCAGTCAGGGGGCATAGAGTATGTGCACCAACCTAATATATTTGGGTCCAAATACCATCTTGTTCATGACCTGCCAGAGGTAGTCCCACCTCACTGAGTCAAATGCTTGCTCTATGTCGAGTAATATGAGTGCACATGGACCCGTGCTGGTGCCCGGGGGAGTTGAATTTTTTTTTGAGGTTCACTGCAGTACTTCTTTTAGGTATAAAGCCACATCGGTCCTCATGGACTACTGTAGGCAAGCGGGGGAGTAATTAGGCCGCCAACAGTCTGCTGAGTATATACCTGTAGAAGACTGCCTCAAGTCAGACTCTAGTGTGTTCCTGTGTTCCGCTGACAGCTTTGGTAACTCTAAGTCAGCTAAATAGTCATATGGCACGGGTTCTAGAATCGGTAGGTGTAGAGCATATACCAGTTTAAGATGTTCCTTTAAAATTCTGTTTATGGATATTTGAGATGTGTGCAGAGTGCCCACTGGGTCTCTCAGTGCTATAATCGGGTCCCTTACCTGCGTCTGTTTCGCTAACAGAGCCATAGATTTATCCCCCTCTGCATGCAGGTATTGTCTGTATACCCTACGAATGTATTTTTCTAACCACCGCCAGTCTTTTAATGTCGAAGTTTTCAGTTAGCGCCATTCCGCTAGTCTCTGCGGTTGCAAGGGGAGGGTCTGCTCTTTTTCTAGTAATTTAGTTTCAACACGGTCTAGGTCATGTTCCACATGTTTCTTGACTCCATATGTAGTATTGATAAACACTACCCCGGAGGACTACCTTCATCACCTCCCAGTCATAAGTCCTAGACGTGGAGGAACACCAGTTCTCACTAAAGTAATTGTCGAGTGTTGTATGTACCATGACTAGAAATGGGGGCCGTCATTGCCTCTGCACATAGACGCCACTGAGGAATAGCGGGCGTGGTCGACCTTGCGTAATGGCCATTAGGAGAGGAGAGTGATCAGAGAGGTATCTAGTTAGACATGAGGTTTCTGTGACTAGGGTGGTAATGCTGGGAGTTGTGAAAATGTAATCAAACCTACTATGCATGCCTGTTGCAGTAGTATAGCAAGAGCAGGTCCTAGTCTTTTGGTGCCTTTCACTCCAGACATCTTTGAGAGCAAATTCATACAGCTGCCCTTGTAAACATGCAGTCATATTTGGCTTTGCATTTGTCTTAGGGGGTTCACGGTCCAAGACTGTATCCAACATGCAATTGCAGTCACCCACCAGTATTATGTCAATATTAGGGTTGCAGCCATTAGTAGGTCAGTAAAAAACTGTGACTGGTCTAAATTAGGGGCATAAACTGAGTTCAAACTGAGATCGCTGCCATCTAGGGAGGCTGAAAGTATCACATACGGCTGTTAAGATCCACCACATGACAAGTATGTTGGAATATGACTCCAGGGGCTATCCAGATCAGGATACCCCAGGCAAATCAGAGTATTAAGTTGTATATAATTGTCCTCTCCAGCATTTCCGTAGTGCCGGGAGACAGTCTCCCCAAACATTTGTCTCATGGAGGAAGGCTATTGCTATATAATATCTTTTAATGTATGTGTATATTCTTTGGTGCTTTTCTGGTTGCACTAGGCCTCCAACTTATCCATAGGTGCTCTAGCAGGACTGTACCATTTCTGCATTATACATGAAATGCCTCCACCTCACTGTCAAAATCTGTGCACGTTCACCTGTTTGTCCACAACCTAAACTATGTAACAAACTGGTAATCAATCAATCAATCAGGGATTTGCGAAGCGCACTACTCACCTGTCAGGGTCTCAAGGCGATGGGCGGGGGTCGTGCAACTACAATTCAGCCTAAGAGCCCCGTCTTTAGGCTCTTCCTGAAGGTATGCCAGAAACCGGTCCTGGGAAGCTTGATTCCGGTCAAGGGAAGACGTGGCTTGGCAGTTCAGGCTGGACTGTTCCCATGAGGCACAGGGTCAGACTGATTTGCATATAGCCATGTCTTAACTGGGGTGAGCTAAAGAACGGTGATGGATTAAACCCCGATCAGTTTACTGGGGGTGAGTGTATTGTCAACGCTCCGTCCATCACCACCTTTGGTTTCTCTTTCTTCCTGAAGGTGTGCAGAGTGGGGCAACATCTGATGTTGAGCGGGAGTTCATTCCAGGTCTTTGCCGCGATGTAGGAGTGGGCTCTTCCACCTGCTCTGGCTCTGTGGATGCACGAGTTTTCGATGAGGGCGAGGTCGGCGGAGCAGACGTTTCTCTTGGGTATGTTGAAGGAGACTCTTTTGTTGAGTTATTGGAGTCCGGTGTGGAGGGATTTGTAGTTGTGAGTGAGTAGCTTGAAGGTTACTCTCTTCTTGATGGGGAGCCAATGGAGGTCTTGTATGTTCTGGGTGATGTGGTCATGTCGTGGGATGCCGAGTATGAGTCTGCCAGTGGTGTTTTGGATGGTCTGGAGTTTCCGGAGCAGGGATTTGTTGATTCTGGCGTAGAGGGCATTTGCGTAGTCCGGTCTGCTGGATATTAATGCATGGGTGACGGTATTTTTGGCTTTGGGGGATCCATTTGAAGGTCTTGTAGAGGATGCGGAGGGTGTTGAATCACTTGGAGGAGACGGTGTTGATCTGTCGAGTCATGGTGAGGGAGGAGTTGAGTATGATGCCGAGATTGCGGGCGTGGTCCGTGGGGGTTGCCGAGGGTGGTGGCCCACCAGGTGTTGTCCCATGCGGAGGGGGTGGGTCCAAGGACGAGGACTTCTGTCTTCCTTGAGTTTAGCTTCAGACAGCTGCTGCTCATCCAGGATGCAACGTCTTTCATTCCTTCCTGGAAGCTGAGTCTGGTGGTGTCAGGTTCCTTCATAATGGAGAGGATGAGCTGGGTGTCATCGGCATAGGATACTATGCTGAGTCCATGCTGTCTGACGATGGTAGCGAGGGGGGCCATGTAGATGTTGAAGAGCGTGGGGCTGAGCGAGGATACTTGGGGTTCTCTGCAGCTGATCTCGGTGGATTCAGGGATTCTTCGGTATCGGCTGGTGAGGAAGGAGCAGATCCAGTGGAGGGCGGTTCTGCCGACGTCGTGGAGTCTGACGGTGTCAAAGGCTGCAGAGAGGTCTAGTAAGATGAGGGCTGCCATGTGGCCCTGGTAGAGGAGGATGCGGATTTCGTCTGTGGTGGCAAGGAAGGCGGTCTCAGTGCTGTGGTTGCTTTGGAAGCCAGATTGAGAATCGTTGAGAACCATTGTAACCCTGAACTTCCCCCACCATCTGGGCAGTCACATCACCCCTCAGTTTCCGTACTTGAGATAGAAACAGTAGAAGGTCCCCCATACCCTGCTCTTGTACTCCTTACAACAACACTATAACATAAAGCATTGGTTAGTTACTCTGCCGTGCTAGGGGTTAACTTACCACTTCCCGTACAGGAAGTCATTGGGAGCAAACAATAATGTACACTCACACCCCCGCTATCCAGATATGTTCATGCTACCCCTATGGATGTGTTTTACATTGCTGAGTTTTGCAACATTCATTTGCGACAGAAAGCAGTGTAGTTATCAACATGCGACCCCCTATAAAACAGCAATATCATGAAAAAGGCTCCAGTGCCAACCATCATATTATTCAGAAGTATCCCTCTCCCAATTTCCCCGTCCGTTGGTTTTGAGATTTTTTGCATCTTAGAGATTGAATGCAGTTAAGCCATTAACATGTAGCAATCTGCAATCAGGCCACAGAGATTGCATAAGCCTATCCTAATGTACAGTTAAGGATTATGTTTTGTTGTCGTCCATGCTGTCTGAGGAGTATTCAGGGGCACTACATCTATCAAGGTGGGAGGCCTGCATCAGCAACTGTGTTGCCGCCTCACGGAGTGTCAAATCCAAACAAACATACATGCGCCCTTGGGCCGTCTGGGACTTCAGACTTGCAAGCCTCAGGGCTTGACGTTTTTGCCTGAAAGAACGTCGTCATGCATCGAATCAGCTGCTGTCTTGGATGTACCTGTTGGTTGAGTGGGCGGGCTCGGTAGAGCGTCAATTCAGTCTGAAGCCTCCGCTGCTGAGGCAAAGATCTGTGTTTTTTCCTGATATTGCACTCTGAGTTTGATAGTGATCATCAGGGTGTAGCGTAGATTGCACTCGCATAGCTGTGCCTTCATAACCAGGAAAGTTTGCCACTGCTCCTGGACCCTCAAAGTATAGTCCGGAAATATTGAGATGGGATACCCCTCAAAGTTAGGTGGGCATCTCAAACACACATGTCTCTGTGGTTGAACATTCTGGTGATGATGGGTCTCGGGGTGCCCCAGGGCGGGGGTGGCGCTAAGGCTCTATGCACCTGTTGAACTGTGATGAACTTTGACAGCGGCTTTGGATGCATGATCTTGCCTCGCCAATCCTCAAGAAATAATTCCGACAACTGCCCCTCTGATTTTTCAGGAAATCCAATGAAGTAGAGGTTGTTCCTTCTGGAACGTCCCTCTGCAACCTCCATTCTGTCAAACGAGTGGTCAGCTTCTGTAGTGAGGTTATGGTTTCATGGAGGGACACTACTTCAGACCTTAAGGCCGCCACTACCATCTCAGTAATAGTCACTCGGTCCGCTAGCCCGCGTAGGTATGCCCGCAGGAGCGTTACATCTATGGTGACTGAGTCTATTTTTTGGACAAGGTCAGACCGTGTGGAGTGTTCTGCCGCTAGTAAATCCGCTAGTGTGGGCTCTTTGGGTGGGCTGTTGTGTTGTGATTGCACAGCTGTGCCTATATGCACTTCTGAGGCTTGCCCCGTGGGTACGATCACTTGGGTATAATGGTCGATTTTACTGGACTGGAGAGGGTTGGTTGCCTTGTCTTTAACCATGGTTGCTACTAGAATACTACAAAGGAAAATTATATTATCCACTTGGCTGTGTTGTTGTGCATATATTGCAGCAACAGTCCATATGGGCGCCCATCAGGTCCTCCCGATCTGCTAATTACAGTCAATCTTGCCAGTTGTATTCCCCAATGGGTTCCAACAAACAGTTGGTGATTCAGTGCACATGGGGGGCAGGGCCTGAGCTCCCGAACCCTCAGAAGCCCACATGCACTGCATAGGGATACCCCCTATCCGCCAACCCAGTGGCACACAGTATAGGTAGGCTCAGTGCGGTGTCGGTGCCAACAATCTCACTCCGAACCTTGGGTCTTTTTGGTCCGCAAGCTCCACCGAACACCGGCAGCAGGCCAATCCCGCTCTCCACTGTTCAATGCCCCAATTCAATTTTCACTGCGCTTTCTGTCTTTTCTCCTTTCTTCCCATCTTTTTCTTTCCTTTGTTGGAGATTGAGCACGAATCAGGGCCCCATTGACAAACACCAGGATGATACACCCTGCTCTTCAGACCAAGCGTCGGGCAGGAACTGCACATCTCCGTCACCGCCACCGCCTCCAGGCCAGGCCGAACCTCGCAGCCCCACCAGGGACTGGATACAGCTCTCTGTAATGGCCGCTGGTCACTTCTGGTGGGATGGGGGGCAGTATCAAGGAGGACATCCACCCAGGCCCGAGGACACAGGTAGGCCCAGTCTGTGACACGGCCAGTACTCACAACTGATCTCTGATCAGGTTAGCTTCCTCCGCATTTGGAGGGCCGCCACAGAGTTGCCTCTCCAAAAGACAGGGAAAGAGAGCTATCGCTGCATTGTTTCACAGCAGGATTATGTCGGATGCCAGGGGCACGGTCTAAGCTAATCTAGTTTGCATCCGCCATCATGTTCGTGCTAGCCACAGCCCCATGCCAAGCGACTTGATATAGAGATAGGAAATATTTTTGTATCATATGCTTCATCATGCCTTCGACTGTGCCACTGATACCATGCCAATAAATAATTATTCTCTAATAATACTTAAGTATGGTGTTTGTAAAACCCAATTCCAATCTTAATGTGCTGTGTACTGTACCCCTCGGGAGACCTAACCAATTCTTTCATATAGACATCTCAGGATCTCACTGCCACAAACCAAAAATTGTCATAATATATTTTCCTTCAATACATTCATAGAATTAAAACCCAATTCATAATCCAATCTTTTCAGGGCTCCTGCCACTACCTTCACTCTCGGCTCCAGTGCCTCAATGGGTCTCATAAAATGTTGATTCCTTTTCAAATCAAAAATTAAAAAGTAAGTATATTCATTGCCAGCCTTTATTATTTTGCATTCGGTGATCATGTCCACCATTTTATATCCATTTTTTTTGTGAAGACCATGGCTTTTGTGTTAGATATATTTCTAATCAGAGTATTCATCCTGCATTATCTAGCAAATTAATTCAGTTGTCTCTGCAGGGCTACTAGCGTTAGATCCATTAAAACAGTAACATCAGCATAAAATTAATTTGTAATACTTTCTTCATCTGGATTTGATGAACATGATCATTCAGAATTAATCATCTGGGGAGCATCCACTGTATAGATCGAAAATAACAGAGGGATGAGGCTGGAGCATTGCCTCAATCCATTTATGATATCAATCTTCCTTGTCAGGGCTCCGTTGTGGCCTAATTGAATTTGAGTCCCAGAGCCATTCTGTATATGGATTGCCAATTTCCACAAACCTGTATAATCCTCCAAAGCGCCTTTTCTTCCACAGACTCGCTCTATTCATTGTATTATATTCCAATAAGAAATACCCATCTGTAGTTGCCTAGCCTTTCAAAAATAATAGTTGTACTTTTTCTAATACAATCTTCTTTTAAACCCATTCCTCTAGATGTTTTAACAAGTATTTTGCATAACTTTTAGAAGGAATATCTGTTAGAGTTATCACCCAAAAATTGTTTGGCGGTCCTCGAATCTCCTTTTCATATAACATTACCCCTATACTATCTTTTGAAGTATCAAGGATTGTATTTATTTTAATGCTCCATTCTACAGTGGTGTCAAAATGAGAGCCCACAGTGTAGGGTCGACCTTTAGGAGATTAGCTGGAAAATAATTAGGCCCTGAATACTTGAGTTTTTTTAATCCTCTTAATTATTTGGCCCACTTCCTTCCTTTATTGAGGTCAAAGTGGCCCCCGCTGGATAATAAATTGATTTAACATCTTTTGTGTTTCTTTTCTACCCAAATCTGAGTGGTGTAAGATGCAGGTCTAACTGCACAAATTAGAAACACATTCCATCCAGACTCCATGCTTCCTCTAACTGGGTTCACAGCCGCCAATCTTTACCTATTAAATCCCAGACGACTTTTGATCTTCTTTCTCGTAAATCACTTATAACATTTGTCCATCTCTTTTATATTCGGGCCCTTTTTGCTCTTCTGATCTCCTTACAATATACTTTCACATAACATTTTATACGTTGGTCTTCAAGTGTTTTATTTAGTTTATTAACTTCTCTTACTTTCCCGTTTAACAGAACGTTGTTCTTCATTGATTTTACTTGAATTCCCTGATCATTTCAGTATTTTTGTGGTTTCTTTGTTTCTTTTTGCCTTTGAATGTATCCATCTTTGATTTCCACATCCATCAGGAAAGAAGGAACTATTTCCACTTTTAACAGCATTCACGTTTCCGTCCAATTCTTGCAAATAGCTGTTTGCCTTTGTGTTATGCTTTGGTATCTCATTTGACCGATCTAAGCAGGATTTATTCCCTAAATTATTATGAAAGAGGATCAATCTCGGCCTTTTTTGTTATTTTGCTTTTTTTTTATCTGTGACAACCAGTTATTTGATACTTTTTATTAAAGGCTGAGAATAGACCCTTAGTTTATTTATTCCCCTCTTTATCACTTGTAATTATATTTTTCTCTATCGCATGTTCATTTTTGCTGAAGAGACAGTAAGAGAATGTTGACAATACTTGTTGTGTGCTGTGACAGTGCTTGAAACATGGATACCACTCTTTGGTCACTTGTTTGCATGTCAAGAAAGATCACATTTGTGGAATTAAACATCAACATACACATTGATACATGCATACTTACTAATATACCCCTACATGTAGCCCTTCAAAAGTCTCGTCCCAATTCAGAGCAAAATCATCAAAGGGATTACAGGAAAACTGACAGCACCACAGAAAGCAATATATGCTGCACTGAAGTGACAAGATTCTTGCGCAATTACGGAAAGCCCAGCAAATGTCAGTCTTGTTACCAAGAAACATGGGAGCATATTAACAAGGGGTTTTTTGTTAGATTTTTTGGCTTTAAAAGCCAAAGAAGCGGAGATAAAAATATCACCCTATCAACAACAGGGTGCTAATATGCAAAATCGCATGTTAGCACGCTTTTTCACTACGCTTCCCAAGGTGGGCGTTCCAGAGCAAAATATTGGGAGAAATGTCGCTAAGTGACATTTCTCTTTTTATCAAGCTTCACGTTAACCCTGTAAAAGACAAAAAAAAGCAGCGGCAACCACGGTTAACGCTGCTTTTTTATGTCTGCTCATTTTCAGACTTAGCCATGTAATCCATGGGAGGTGGATTACATGGCTAAGTCCACCATAGGCTATCAACAAGGATATCCCTATCCTTGTAGTTTTATCACTGCATTACCAGCGATAACCTCCCAAAATGCCGCTATCGCTGGATTTTTTATCACCTAGGCGGTTAGCGGTGTTAATAACGCGATAACCAGGCGATATTATCCAGCGATAGCGGGCGTTAAAAAATTTAACGCTAAGCGTCCTTAGCGTTAATTTTCCCTGTTCCTTGTTAATATGCTCCAGTTTTCATTCATATTTCTGTCATTTAAAGGTCCTGGGATTTGTAGTGGAATGGCAAAGCACCAACCACCTAGTTTTGCCATTCTTCTAGAGATAAAAACAATTACTGATATGTTTGTGTTGGCTTATCCTAATGGACAGGAACAGGCCAAAACTGTGACCATGTGAAATCACTGCACTGTAAACGTGGTCTTCACTCTGGGAATGAGTTGTCCTACTGTTTTCCATGTGGTCTCATTTTTATCAAGAAAAGTTGGAAAATGTTGGATAGTAGGATTTTTGTGTTCGGTCACAGAAAAGGGAATACATTGCAACTATTTTACTCATACTTTGACAATTGCAGGGCATTTATGATAAACATATGTTCTGAGATTCATACAAACCAAGCCCCTCATTCCCTACTGCTTTTTGACATATCTAGAGTTGGTAAGTTTTGTTGGGTCCTGGCTGACACAGATACTGCAGGCACCACCAAAACATGCTCTGGTATCTAGTGTGTTGCCCACTGCTAAACCATATTGAAAACAGATGCATACCTGATATGTTTACACTCAAGAGGCATAGAGGAACAATGTTGGAGGTCAAGCATTGGCAGGGATAATTTCCTGTGCAAGTGGTACTTGAGGGAATTAACATATGACAAAAATGCAAAAAATGTTCAAACGTTCTCATCAAATCACTCTGAGGATGGAATCCTGCATGAGGGATCACGTTCCGGCTCCTCACCCACGCACACAAGTCTCTCCACGACCTGGGCCCCAAGTACCTCAATGACCGCCTGACCTTCTACACGCCCACCCGCCAGCTACGGTCCACCAGCCTCGCCCTCGCAGCCGTACCACGCATCCGAAGAGCCACCGCCGGAGGAAGATCCTTCTCTTACCTGGCTGCCAAGACTTGGAACTCCCTCCCCATCCACCTTCGGCTGACCCAGGACCATCTCGCCTTCAGGAAACAACTCAAGACCTGGCTGTTTGAGCAGTAGCATACCCCTCCCCCCAAGCGCCTTGAGACCCTCCCGGGTGAGTAGTGCGCTATACAAATGGCATGATTGATTGATTGATTGATTGTAGCACACTAGGATTTTGCAGATGTTAAAAATATGTAGTTGTAGAATGTTTCCATAAAAAACCTGGGTGCTACAAGGGGACCAGGCTACAGGTACCATAAGTTGGTGTTTCACTTTCAGTTTCTTTCTAAACTTCCCAAATGCATTGCACCAAGTTTATCACCTGTTATCACCAGGAATTCTACCCATGCTAAGGGTTCCATCATGGTATCATACCTTCCTTGTCCTGATTTTATAGCTAATAGAATTCTCTGAAAATGAAGTTTGTCAGATTTCTAACCATATAGTGTTAGTCTACAACAATTACTAAAAGATATAGTGCAGACTACATTCCCTAGGAAAAAAAAATGCATTTTGTCATTACCAGACATCAGACAATCATGGAAACATTTCCTTGTTCAATGTTCTTGGATTTATGCTTTATGAGGAACGAAGCACTGAGAGAAAAGAAGTAAATAACTAGATCAGAAATTATCAGGATGGTTAGCTAACAGTGATTTATTTTAAACAAGAGACAAAATGGTTGCAGACCTGAAGAATGAGGGGAACATTCCAGAATATAAGGAAAGTTAAAAAGACTAAGGGCTAGATGTAGCTAATGAAAATGTACAGATTCTAAAATACCGAATTTTACCGATTCGGTATTTTAGAATTGGTAAATGTTATGTAGATAAAAATTCAGTAAGTATTACCGAATCAGTGCGATTCGGTATTTACCGAATCGGTATTTACCGATTCGGTAATTCCCATTCATTCCTATGGGCCTGGAGGTACTGAGATACTGCAGGCACCACCAAAACATGCTCTAGTATCTATTGTGTTGCCCCCTGCTCAACCCTATTGAAAACAGATGCATGTCTGATATGTTTACACTCAAGAGGCATAGAGGAACAACGTTGGAGGTCAAGCATTGGCAGGGATAATGTCCTGTGCAAGGGGTACTTGAGGGAATTAACATGTGACAAAAATGCAAAAAATGTTCAAACATCACCTTCAGTGCAAGTTCTCATCAAATAACTCTGAGGATAGAATCCTGCATGTAGCACACTAGGATATGTAGATGTTAAAAATATGTAGTTGTAGAATGTTTCCATAAAACACCTGGGTGCTACAAGGGGACCAGACTACAGGTACCATATGTTGGTGTTTCACTTTCAGTTTCTTTCTAAATTTTTCAAATGCACTGCACCAAGTTTCTCACCTGTCATCACCAGGAACCTATAGGAACTCATAAATGTCTGGATTGCCACATTCAGAAGACTCAGAGAAGCAAAGTTGAGGCTCAAGCTTTAGCAGGGATATGTTCCTGCATGAGGCTAGGAGGGAAAAGCATGTTTTAGAAAGAAATCCTAATTTCTGAGAGACCTCATGTGCAGTGCGGTGTCCTGGCCAGGATTAAAGGTAAGGAAGATCTGGCACCCAGTGATAGAGACCTTGTGATGCATTTAAGTCACATATATGGCTGTGGTATGTCGCCATACAACCATGTGGACATTCCTAGACCCAGAGGACAAGAACTCAAATTGGGCAATTCACTTTATGGTTGCTTTCCAGATTTCCTATGTGCACTGTGCCGAGTTGATCACCAGCGGCCTCCCCAAACTCTTGGAAAATCAATACATATATGTTACCCCAATGCTCTGAAATACAGAGCAACACACATTGGGTTCAAGCCTTGGAATGCATCTGATTCTGTATGAAGGAAACTTGAGGGAATTATTATGTATGTTTTGAAAGAAAAATTTTGAAAATCTGACAAACTCCTTTTTCAGAGCATTCTATTAGCTGTAAAATCAGGACAAGAAAGGTCTTAAACCATGATGGAACCCTTAGCGTGGATAGAATTTGAAAAGACATGGTTGAGGTATTTTTCCATATGGCACAAGAGTGATACTTGAGACAAAAATGATAGAAACAATAAGGCAACATTTCACTTTCAGTTTCTTCCCAAACTTCACAAAAACACTGCACCCAGTGTATCGCCCCTGATGGTGTGCTGGTACTTGCACCTTAATCTCTTTGTAAAATCACCAAAGATATTTTCCCATTGGTCGTATTGACTTGAAGTACTGTGAGGGAGCAAACTTCAGAACATCATTTAAACTTGTGAAGCTAATGTGACCACACAATAAGGACCAGGAATCAATAATTTGCATGAAAGGGATTTCCTTTTAGACATTTATTCATCCAGTCTACAAACTAACGGCCAGATTCATCAATGTCCCGTTTTGCGAGTCATAATAGCGATTATTAAGGAATCGCTATTAAAGACTCGCAAAACGGGATACATGTAGAAATCGCAAAAAAAATTGCGATTTCTACATCTTCCTTATTTGCGATTAGCAAATTGCTAATCGCAAATAAGGAATAGCTCCCCATTCATTCCTATGGGCTTAAAGGCCCATAGGAATGAATGGGGAGTTATTCCTTATTTGCGATTAGCAATTTGCTAATCGCAAACAAGGATGCGATTTCAAGGGTGCCAGGGGTGTCCAAAGGACACCCTGTAGCACCCCCGAAATGAAAATGTAGACTGATGTTGCGCACACACATGTCCAAAGGACATGTGTGTGTGTAACATACAACTTAGAAAAATACACTAAAGTGCATTTTTCTAAGTTTTCGCTATTTACCACGAAGTCAGACTTCGTGGTAAATAGCGGCCAAAAATTGCGAATTCGCAATTCTGAAATGGTTCATGAATTTAATTTAAGGAATCTCAAATAGAGATTCCTTAAATGCAATTCCTCGCAATATAGCGATTTCGCATTTTGCGATTTTTGCATTTGGGATGATGAATCCCAAATGCAAAAATTGCGCTCGCAAAGGGCCAGATTCTCAGATTCTGGCCCTTTGCGAGACGATTTTCCCTTGATGAATCTGGCTGTAAGTAAAGTCAGATGTCGACGATACAGCAATGCAGTCTGGAGGCTGAAAATTGCCAAGTAGTTGAGCCATAATAATATGAGACACCGAATGGTTAAAGCCACAACAATAATAAAACAAATTATTGAATATAGATGTTCAATGAAGAAACTTTCCTTTTCTATTTTAAACATACATTGGAAATAGGATTAGTTAGAGGGGATTTCTTTTCAGCGAGCAAAGAAGTTGTCAGCATTGAATAGAACTTCAGTAGTAGTTCAGGAAAGTGTCCAACATGAAGTGTCACACTTAGAAAGAGCCCAGCAGAAAGAGAAATCGGTCCTCTCACAGAGTCAATGGAAAGTCTGCCTAACTAACTATGGAAAAACCAATAAAAATAACTGTAGTTAAGAAACATCCTTATCTCTCCTTAAACAACCAGGAACCAACAACATTTCTGAATGTGAAAGGAAGGAGCACACTCCCTTAAGTTCCTATCTCATTGAAACTGGGACTGCAGCACTCAACTCTGAGCTTCGCACATCCTTGTACGTGATAAACAGAAGGTCTCTTTGATCATTATTTCTCCGGGTTTGCTGCCAGCTTCCTACCAGCAGGCCTCACTGGCAATTGTCTAATACAAACAATGCATCCTTGTCTAGCTAACGAGAAGCATGATAATGCACCTGCAAAAGGAAACAAACACACTATTGGCAAGGTTAAACAGATATTTCAATGAAGCCCTAAAGAAAGGCTAAATTACTCAAAAATCCAAAAGAATTTATAGATTGGGAATAAATGTTAAAGGTGAGTATGTAAAACATGATTACATCAATCAATTAATCAATCTAATACATTTATGAATGGATTCCTTTTGATTACACTGATTGCATTCTGTTGGTTGGTTTAAATGCATACGTCAATTAAATCAAGTCACACATTGAATAGAAATGTTACATACAAGTATATCAATGTTCATCTGTGACATGTAAAGGATGGAGCCTAAATTACACTGCTCCACCACAAACCCATGAATGTATTGTACTGCCACACACTGAAGACCAATTGAGACTGAATCATATTCTGTGTGAATTTCCAGATAATCAGTGTGCAGGAGGCACGGACATAACAGTTGATACCTTAGGTCAGCTAGAAAATGTAGAGGGGCATATTTGCAAGCCCAGTGCGCTGCTGGGACGTCACTTTTTTGACGTTCCAGCGACGCACAGTGCAGACCCATATCTACTAGACCACGCAAAGCCACCCTTCATGGCTTTTATGGCCTCGTAGATATGGTGTCGGTCATAAATAGGGTGGTGGTACGAGATACTTCATCCGTTGGCCCAATATATGGCCTTGTGAATTCTCATAGAATTCTCATAGAAGCCCAGGTTCTGGTGTTAACCTTGGCTTCTATGGGAATTCACAAGGCCATATTATCAAGCCCATTATCGCCGCTTTAGCGGCAGTTTCCTGCCGATAAAAGCGGCGATAATGTATCGCCCTTTCTTGATAATATGGCCCCTGGTCCTTGACATCACTTTTTATCCCAGGTTGTATTCAATTGTTTAGTCCAGCTATTAAGCCACAAAGGTGGTTTAGAATTATAACTAAACCTTATTTTCCATCTTAGACCATTATATAGTTAGATTTTCACTATTAATTCAAGTTGTACTTTGCAAATTAGATAAAAGATTGGAAAGCTAACACATCCCACAGATAATAGAATTGGTCGCTGACACAACACTCCTTCCCAGTCGAACACATTGCCGAGCACCCTGCACTCATTAAATACAAAAAAATGTAATGGACAGACAGATCAGTTTGTGCAGTGGAGTATGCCGCTGCACAAGTATTTGATTTCTGCCAAAGACAGGATCTCAACACCCTTGAAAATTGGATCTTATTCACCGAACAGCTCCTAGCTAACTACGACAGCTCTATACTGCTTTGGGCAGGATAAGTGAGTTTAGGAGTGGATGGACCAAGACGAAAAGTGAAGAAGCTGTTAGTGGTCTACAAATCTGCAAAAAAACAAGAATGAATCAGGCATTGAGACCGCTGAGGAAGAATTCAAACAACAGTGAACATTTTAGGAGTGACGCGCCCTAAAGAAATCATACAAAAACCTACTCTGGAATTAAAGAAAGCAGTTGGAAGAACATTTCTGGGCAAAAACTTAATGCTCAAGCAATAAACCAAACTCAAAGGACTTCTGGAAATCAGTGGATAGATTAAGCAATGCCCCTCACTTAATTAACAACTCAAACATAGCTGAGTCAATCTGGGCAGCTTATCTCTTTCTTCACTTTAACATCTCACTTTTTTTGTGGTTTTATATAGTGCAAACTTGTCCCGAAGGTATCGGAACGCTTTACAAGAGCATCAATTACTTTACACAAAGACACATTCATTTTTGCTAGGCACTGGGAGATTCAGTGATTTGCCCAGTATGACAGGAGTTTGAGCGGACACCTAGGATTGAACATGCTTCCCCAGCTCCAAAGTCGGCAGCTCTAGCCTTTAGGCCTCATCCTCTTCCCAAGGGACTTGCATTGAGTCGAGTCATCAAGTGATTTGCTAAATACCCCTCTCATGATCTATATTAAAGTCCAAAGGTAGTTAAGAGACATAACACAACTCCCAATACAAGGAATTAGACACTCCTTAGCAAGTCCCTTCAAATTATACTGTCAACCTCAGTCTCACCTTACACCCCCTCTCATATTGTGAAAATCATTCGCCAGGGACAGAGCACCAGGGCCCAATGGTATCCCTCAGGCAATTTATAAGACCAACCCAGCATACTGTAAAGACAAACTGACCTAGGTCTTCAATAACGTTTTAGGATTTCAGACTATCCCAAACTCCTGTAGAGGGTCTATTCCTAACCCAATCCTCAAGGGGGTGGATAGAGGGCAACCCAGCAACTACCAACCTATAGCTCTGCTTGACAACAACAAAAAATACTGTGATTGCTTTCTACTTTGGAAGCTAACATCCTGGGCCAAGGATCAAGATATTATCGTACCCAACCAGGTTTATGTCTGGAAATCAGATGTCCCCTAACATCATTCATCTGGATTTTTAATTATGGAACAAATGCTATTAAGGTGCCGGACACTATATCTTTGCTTTGTTGGATTCAAAGCAGCATTTGATTGTGTTTGCATTATCTCCTCAGGTTCAAATTATCCAAGTGGGGTTAACCACAACATTGTCTATGAGGAATACAATTGCTATACATTAACAACTCGCTGAGGAATAAGATAATTGATGGGACTTGTCTGTCCTGAAAGATTTCCACTTACTAGGACTTAAAGCAGGGATGCGTTTTAGCACCTCAGCTTTTTTATCTATTCCTGGAAGACATGATTGCCGCTCTGGGTCCAGTTAACTCACATCCAGCTAAGCTCAGCAACCTTTATCTCTCCAATCTAGTACATGCTGATGACGTAATCCTTCTAAGCCGAACAAAAACTTTCCTTCGACCCCTACTTGCTGCATTACATCTTTATTCCATAACCAATGGGATGTCTAGTAACTGGAACTAATCCAAGGTCATAATGGTCACTAAGCACGCTAGGAAGAATCATAAATGGTACCTGGAAGGCCAACCTATTGACGTGGTCGATGAGTACACATATCTTGGGGTTCTATTCACCGCTAAAGGCCCCTTTCAGTCTCAGAAACTCCAAATTTCACAGAAAAGCAACAACCTGATCCAGGCATTTTGCACACTGTTATAGAATTTTGAAGGGACCAAGTGTCATTCCCTTTCTAAAGATAGTTTCTGTAAAGTTATTACCTACTCTTACCTATGGTAGTGTAGCGCTACAAGGTCACAATGTTGTACTGTTGGAAAAAACAATATAAAATATGAATACATTAAATTACTGAATCACCAGCACAAATACACCAACATTGTGGGCTTATAAAACAATGTATAGCAAGACAAGGAGCCTCCTTTAAAAGGTGCTATGTGCTTGTGTGAGAACACAGGACTTTTTGCAGTGATCTCCCACTTTTTGCCCCCATTTTTGTCTGATGCTGGTGTATACTGACTCCGATTGTGTCCTGGGCTCTGCTAACCAGGCCCAGGGCCAGTGCTCCATTTAAAAGGTATATAGTAATTAGGCATAGAATCACTGATTGTTGTGTTGTGTGAATATGTTGCTCAATGACAGCTAGTCTACCATTAAATTGTTTCTTACAAGATCTTTATTTAGTTGAAAAACCAAAAAAGAAACCATAAAATTCATTGTAACAATTTCATTATGATCACAATCAAAAACTCCCAAATGGTAAAATCTCCATTAAAGTCATCTTAAAAACAGTACTATGCAAAAACAACTTACCATTAAACCATGTGCAAATATTCCCAAAAAATGACTGCAGCTTTCATCAGCCTATGGTTGCAGCAAAAATGTCTCAATTATTGATGTACAGAATTTCCAAGAGCAGCTAACATTAGCAGTATAAACAGTCTCATTTCGCAACATAACATATTGTGTGCATAATGCAACTCCTAATATGTTCTACCATTAATAGGGCAATATAGAGAAGGACAACCTGATTCTTTTATGAAGCTAGTATGGATATCTCATTATCATTACTTGCCCGCTATTTTGTGCAACCTTAATGCAGCTGTGATAAATTTAGTCTTTCCTTTAATTGGCACATGGCCATCAAAATACATAAAAACACATGATTAGTTTAATCAATCAATATTTAGATAAAAGGCTAAAAGAATCATCCCAACAAGAACAAAAATGTACATACAAAATGTGTGCAAATCAGACTGCAATGGAACCAGGATCTCTGGACTGCAGATATTTGGACCTTAATCTCCACATCCATTGCAAAAAACGTGAGACTGCAAACACTATGGATGGCCTTGAATCTGTTCTCAAAATCCAAATTACTGTTTTATAGTCCCGTATGCCCGAAGCAGGCTAAGTGGAAATATCAATTTTCCCTGATATCCACCTAAGCTGGCCAAAGGAGCAGAACATGTTTGATGGACCCAGCACAAAGAGGGCAAGTTCCATCCAGGTCTACTTAGAAGTAAAAGAACACAGAGGAAGGGCCCCATTACGAAATTTCAAATGTAATGTTTTAGCTGATAGGGGCTGAACCTCATCTAAAAAGGGTTTCAGTTTAAAATCTACTTTAAATTCAAGAAAAACAGAAGCTCGGGAACCTAATCTTGTTGGCCTAATGTAAGTGAATGTCTTGTGCTGCCAGTACAAGCTCTTAATAGCAGCCTTAGTGACCCCACTAAGGTCTTTTGGGGTTGCCCAAAGATTCATACAGCCTAATTGGGTAAAGGATTGTTGAGTGTACCTGACCCATGGTATTTTAGGGCACCTGGTAACCTGCGGACATCCTCTAGGCTCTGCTGATAGGCTAATCGCTCCAGTGTCACCCATATACTGTGCCTTTACAATAAAGGTCGAAGCCCTATTTTTTAACTAAGTGCTCTCAGTCCCAAGTCTAGGCACAGAGGAATTAACAGGGTGCTAGCAGGAAGGTCAGTCAATGAATGCATCAAGCTTTAACCAGCAAACTACAACCTCTGTGGCCTCAAAGGTCCACTCTGTATGATGCAGCCCCCCACAGCTTACATATTGTAAATTTGTAGAGCTGTGGAAATAAGGCAACATTTGGAGCCCCTGAGGGAACTAATAATATAACCTGAGTACTGTTCGAGCTTCAACTTGCATTTAACGATATGCGGTCTCCAATCAAAGTGTTCGGTAAGTGTGACCTCCAAGAAACAAATATTGCTCTCGCTTCAGCCGAGATCAATGCAGTTCAGGGTTGGCCCTGGTTGTTGGGCAAGGGGTAAGGACCATGTACTTGGTCCTGCTGATGTTGATCTCCAACCCTTCTGCTTGCAGAAATACCAGAACAGAGCCAAGTGCATTTGAAGGCCCATCAGAAATCAGTAGGGTGTCGTCCGCAAACAGTAGGGCCGGCATCTTAACTCCTGCATCATTTGGTGCATCATTCTCACAACCGGCCAAGTACACCACCAGCCCATTTATAATAAGCAGAAATAAGATTGGGGCCAATACACATCCCTGTCTAACGTCCCTTCTGACTGGGATGGAATCCGTGAGTGTGCCCTGGGTCCCTAAAAGCACTTGTGCAAAGTTGCCAGAGTGTAACCTGATCAAGACCATCAAGAGATACTTGGGAGTTTCCGTAACAACCAGAACCTTCCAAAGAACATCCCTAGAGACAATGTCAAAAGCTGACCAGAAGTCAACAAACGTCATTTATCGATGGTAACCCGTAAGTATTACATACTTCCTGTGCAGTACCTGAAGACGAAAAACGTGGTTGATTGTCTCAACACCTTCTCTAAAGCCAGCTTGTAAGTGAATCAGTAATACAGCATCAGTGAACCACTCACGCAGCCTAGCGAAGTTGTTTCTACAAAGATTTTCTTGATAAGGTCAATGAGGCTGAAGGGCCTGTAATTAGCAGGGAGAGATGGGGAACCCTGTTTAAAATTTGCAAACATCACAGCACCTGCTCAGGTGCAAGGCATAGGAGCACCTTTCAGAACAGTGCTAAATATTATAACCAAGTATGGACACCGCATGTCCCTTTTAGCCCTACATAAGTCTCCTGGAACCTGGTGGTAATCCAGTCCAAAGCAGTCCTGACCTTGAGAAGAGTTATAGGTATGTTGTCATGGTCAAGGAAGTCACACAGGGGAAAGACTGCTACAGCACTCACTTGGCCAGAATCATATAATGAGTTCTCAGATAATACGGTGAAGGGAGAGTAGAGTTCTGAAAGGTGTGCTACCCAGTCTGCAGCCATGATATTATTTTCCATGGAGGAATAATTATCTAGACTTCCCTTTGCTAATATATTTTAAAAGGAATGATGGTCTGCTTCCTTAATGGCATGCAGCATAGAGGTCGAGCTGTCGATAACCCAATCTTTCTTGGCACAGGCAATGGTGGCCTTTCTATTTGAAATGTTGACAAATTCAACATTAATGGGCCATTGTGAAACTGTTCCTCACCATGAAAGTGTGGGAAATTGAGGGAAATATTTTAATAAATATGTTGCCAGCCTCTTGATTTCATGCAGCAGTGGAGAAAACCCCTTTGAAATGACTGAGCGTGTGCGACTACAGAACGTCGTGACCAAACAATATGTGGATAACGATACAAAGACATGTCCACTAAATGTCCTGGAGCATGGACCAAAACAATTCGCAGAATTGAAGCAGGAGAGATTTGTATTGAAAGAAAAACGCTTTTTGACATAATCAGTAAAGCTAAACTTTCATGCTTTAATTACCAAGTAAGAGTATTGTACAACCAGCCTTTACAAAACAGGTTACAAAATACAACTTTCGCAAGCACATAGAGAAATGGATTTAGGACAAGAAAGGCGTGAATTTATCAAAGACACTGTCTCATGCTCTTCTCCCAACAAACCCATTATTTGATGGAGATGCTGCAACCAAACCAAACTTGTACTAGAGCTCGAAAAAAAACTTTCACCTGTAGAATTTCAATTTGAAAAGGTGTACTCATTAAAAACTGCTATTGATTTGGACTATTGCGAATGTCACAATTGTGAATGATCAAAATGTCATCCATGCAAAACTTCAGAGAGATCATTCAGACTGTTCTACAGATATCAAAGTCAGTGTGCACGTTAGAAGAACTGCACATTGTCTTTGACAGTTATCTTTAAGTATGGGCGAAATTTGCGAATTCGCGTTCCGCGAATTCGTGCGAAAACGAATTCGGAATCCGCAAAATCCGCGAATTCGTGCAAATTTGCGGATTTTTATTTTTTTGCGTATTCGCGGGTTTTTTTGCGTGTTCGCGGGGCTTTTTGCATGTTCGCGGGTCGCTTGCATGGCGAAGTTACCCATGCAGTCGTGTATGGGCACAGCACCCTCAGGTTTGCCACTGCCACCCTCTGGTTCATCACTGCCACCCTCCGGTTCACCACTGCCACCCTCTGGTTCACCCCTGCCACCCTCTGGTTCATCACAGAACCTCTGGTTCACCACTGCCACCCTCTGGTTAACCACTGTCACCCTAAGGTTCAGCACTGCCACCCTCTGGTTCACCACTGCCACCCTCTGGTTCACCCCTGCCACCCTCTGGTTCACCACTGCCACCCTCTGGTTCATCACAGCACCCTCTGGTTCAGCACTGTCACCCTCTGGTTCAGCACTGCCACTCTCTGGTTCACCCCTGCCAACCTCTGGTTCAGCACTGTCACCCTCTGGTTCACCACTGCCACCCTCTGGTTCACAACTGCCACCCTCTGGTTCATTACAGCACCTCTGGTTCTCCACTGCCACCCTCTGGTTAACCACTGTCACCCTAAGGTTCAGCACTGCCACCCTCTAGTTCACCACTACCACCCTCTGGTTCATCACAGCACCTCTGGTTCACCACTGCCACCCTCTGGTTAACCAATGTCACCCTAAGGTTCAGCACTGCCACCCTCTGGTTCACCACTGCCCCCCTCTGGTTCAACCCTGCCACCCTCTGGTTCACCACTGCCACCCTCTGGTTCATCACAGCACCCTCTGGTTCAGCACTGTCACCCTCTGGTTCACCACTGCCACCCTCTGGTTCATGACTGCCACCCTCTGGTTCATCACAGCACCTCTGGTTCACCACTGCCACCCTCTGGTTAACCACTGTCACCCTCTGGTTCAGCACTGCCACCCTCTGGTTCACCACTGCCATTTTCTTGGTTCACCACTGCCACACTCTGGTTCACCCATGCCACCCTCTGGTTCCCCACTGCCACCCTCTGGTTCACCCCTGCCACCCCCTGGTTCACCACTGCCACCCTCTGGTTCACCACTGCCACCCTCTGGTTCAGCACTGCCACCCTCTGGTTCACCACTGCCACCCTCTGATTCACCCCTGCTACCCTCTGGTTCACCCCTGCCACCCTCTGGTTCACCACTGCCACCCTCTGGTTCAGCACTGTCACTCTCTGGTTCACCCCTGCCACCCTCTGGTTCAGCACTGTCACCCTCTGGTTCACCACTGCCACCCTCTGGTTCACGACTGCCACCCTCTGGTTCATCACAGCACCTCTGGTTCACCACTGCCAACCTCTGGTTAACCACTGTCACCCTCTGGTTCAGTACTGCCACCCTCTGGTTCACCACTGTCACCCTCTGGTTCAGCACTGCCACCCTCTGGTTCACCACTGCCATTCTCTGGTTCACCACTGCCACCCTCTGCTTCACCCATGCCACCCTCTGGTTCACCCCTGCCACCCTCTGGTTCAGCACTGCCACCCTCTGGTTCAGCACTGTCACCCTCTGATTCACCCCTGCCACCCTCTGGTTCACCCCTTCCACCCTCTGGTTCAGCATTGCCACCTTCTGGTTCAGCACTGTCATCCTCTGGTTTACCCCTGCCACCCTCTGGTTCATCACTGTCACCCTCTGGTTCATCACTGCCACACTCTGGTTCACCACTGCCACCCTCTACCGAGACCTTTTGTGACGCAGCGGCAGCACAAAAGATGCGCCATGGTGCTAGGTATTAACAACGTGACGCATCTCTCTGTGAGATGCGTCACGTTGTAAAGCCCTGCGCCATCAGGAGGCATGCCGACTCAGCCTCCTAAAAGTGGCTGAGTGAAATCTACAAGATTTCACTCAGTCACTTTTAGGCCAATGCTGCGTCAAAACCCTGCGCCTGCTTGAAGCAGGCGCAAGGCTTGATGCAGCATTGGGGAGATAGGGCCCCCCCCCCCCCAGAGCATTGCTGGAGATGCGTTGCAAGCGCGACGCAGCTCCAGCAATGCGTTGCTTTTACGGCACAGATGCGTGAAGCATCTGTGCCATTTTTGCCACATGGTGCGCCGCATTGTAAATGCTGCGCACCATGGGTGGCGGAGCTGCGGCGCACAATAACTGGCGCATCCCTGGGGATGCGCCAGTTATTGTAAATCTGCCCCTATACATTTAGCCAACGAGGGAGCACTTACTGATTAGACAGTAGAAAGTACTCCAGTTGAGTAGAGGTATTGCACAAAAAGGTGGCATCTTCGTGGACAAACATGCAGGGCGGGATTTATTCTGCCCCCTGTTAGACTCGTTTTTTTGTGCCCTTCTGCCCTCTGTTATTCCCTTGTTTTTGTATCCTTCTGCCCTCTGTTAGACTCGTTTTTTGTGCCCTTCTGCCCTCTGTTAGACTCGTTTTTCCCTTGTTTTTCTGCCCTTCTGTCCTCTGTTAGACTGCTTTTTTGTGCCCTTCTGCCCTCTGTTAGACTCGTTTTTCCCTTGTTTTTCTGCCCTTCTGCCCTTTGTTAGACTGCTTTTTGTGCCTTTCTGCCCTCTGCATCACCACATCATCACTCAGCGCTACCCCAGCATCACTCAGCTCCACCACATTATCACTCAGCACCACCACAGCATCACTCAGCACCACCACAGCACCACTCAGCACCACCACAGCATCACTCAGCACCACCACATCATCACTCAGCACCACCACAGCATCACTCAGCACCACCACAGCACCACTCAGCACCAGCACAGCATCACTCAGCACTACCACAGCATCAATCAGCACCACCACAGCACCAATCAGCACCACCACAGCACCACTCAGTGCACCACAGCTTCACTCAGCACCACTGCAGCATCACTCAGCACCACCACATTATCACTCAGCACCACCGCAGCACCGCTCAGCACCACCACAGCATCACTCAGCACCACCACAGCATCACTCAACACCACCACAGCACCACTCAGCACCACCCCGGCATCACTCAGCACCATCCCAGTATCACTCAGCACCACCACAGCACCACTCAGCACCACCACAGCACCACTCAGCACCACCCCAGCATCAATCTGCGCAACCATTCAACAAAAACTGGTTCAAATATGAAAAGAAAGAAAGAAAGAAAGAAAGAAAGAAAGAAAGAAACAGGGAGAGAGAGAATGAGAGAGAAAGAAAGAGAGAGACAGCGAAAGAGCAAGAAAGTGAAAGAGAGAGAGAAAGAGAGAGAGAGAGACATGGAAAGAGAGAGAGAAAGAGAGAAAGACACACAGAGAGGGAGAGAGAGAGAGAGGATGAAAGAGAAAAAGAGAAAGAGAGAGAGAAAGAAGGAGAGTGAGAGAGAAAGAAAGAGAGAGAAAGAGAGAGCGAGAAAGAGAGGATCTTGTAGTGTAGTTCCTATTATCCCAATAGGCTCTGCGCATTGGAATAATACCTCCAATAGTATAGACCTAGACCACACGTTAACTAGGTCTTCTACTGTCGATATTAGACTTAAAGTTTTGGGTTTGCTAGCTAGCTCAGAGTTCACTAGAAACTTTCTCGAATAGGCAAGGAGGAGTTGAACCTCCCTGGATAGACAAGAAGGGATTTAGTTTCTGACAACCATAGAACATGACAACTTTGCTCTCCCCTAATCAAGAGTATATCTCTAGAGTCGTGTGAAAACAAAAGACAACTTATTTTACTCAGTCAGTACGTGCATTCTTAGTTTCACCAGATTGTAGAGAAAAGGAAGAGACGGGCGTGTTCAATAAAAGATGTTATTTATTGATCAGTCTCTTTTCTCGTACAAGAGAAATGAATCGATATTATTGCAATACTTATGGTTAAGTAAAGTGCATACAATAAAAGCAGAATTATAAAATAATACTGTAGAAACATTGATATGGTTTCTAAGTCATATGTTATTTAAAATGGATTAAATAGATACATACATATAAACATTTGACTAATCATACTCAACTGGTGCTTCTAACGACTCCTACTCCGGTGTACCTGACCTAAGCCTAATACGTGGGTGGGGATAAAAAGTAGCAGTTTAAGTTAAGTTTGTTTTGCCAAGTGACTGACTCAAGAATTCTCTGCAAGGGGTTATTCAGTTCTGTACCTTGAATCTAGGATGGTTGAGGGATGGTATCTCTCGTCTGTGGTCTCGATATTCCAAGCTGCCTGCGAGGGCTTCTCGGAAGCGCCGGAGCTGGATTTCTCGGCAGGAGAAAGGCAGCTTCTCGTTCTCAGCGCGTCAGGAAGGCGGGGCAGCGCCAGTGGGCTTCGCTCTCTGCTGGGCTTCGGCAAGTCTCGCTGCTCCGATCTCGTCACCACCGCGTGTGTTTGCTTAAGGCAATATCGGTAATATTTATACCTGTAAGGTGCCGAGATTGACGTAAGGATGGACATAGATACGTCAATAAGGATGTCATACGAGCTGGTCGTTAGCACATTCTTTTCCTGAAGTTCTCGGGGAAATCAAAACAATGGCCGCAGGGTTTTTCCCAGGTTGTCATAGGTTTGATTTGTTTTGAGAACTCCGTATACCTTATCAGGGGCTGGAGGAATATTTGCTTTGCCTAATTAGATGGCAAGCGTTATGACCTAATCAGATAACGCGCTCCTGAGCCGTGGTCTGCGTAATCAGATAACGGTTTCTGCATCATGGGATGGCTGCTAGTTAGCTTGTTAACCAGAATAGGGTCAGGAATAGGGGGATCGATACAGAACCTATAGGAATACATCACACCCACTCCACGCTAACTATGGCCATATTTACGAATCTAGGCATAGTAAAACATACTGTAGAGTATCGTGTATACCTTACCACCCCAAAATACATATAATGCATTTCGAAATTATGTAATATACGGGAAAAAAAAATAGTCACATGAACTATATGCACTCAAGCAGTAGAATAATGCTAAATTAATCACGCATATGTATACATTATTAGTAATTGAATATGAGAATTACACATGAAGTGGCTCTTAATACAGAAGAACAGTTCGAGACCATTTCATGACAGTTCAAGAAAAAAATGTCTATGAACATACCAGCGGGCAGCTAATGTCTATGAAGTTTCTAAAAACAGAAATTAGTTCTCTAAGAATAGTTCCTACTTTAAGCAGAAGATAAGTGTTCCGAAAAAAAAAAAATTGGGGGGGGCTTTTTTTTAAAAAATTGCTGTCCGTGGACTGGAGGAAAAGTCGATCTTGCTACTTTATTTTTAAAGTTGAAGGCCAAATTCAAGGTGTCGGGAACGCCGTGTGCTAGCCTGTTCAAGAGTCATTAGTTCTGCTCTGGTGAGAACATCATATCATTGACACTGCTGAAAAAGCTGTCAACAGCTTCCTGTGAGAGTTCTACTAACTCGGAAAAAGATGTAACCATGCATTCATGTGCATGATTGTCTCCATTGACGTTTTGAGTAGTATTGCTGACAGAAGGTTGTACCTGATCGATGCTGCTTTCATCTTGATCTTCACTACCCCTTAATCGTAGTGGTGAAGTTTTCACGAATGCCGTCATCAGGATTGGCAGCCGTTGAGGGCAGAACAATGCATGAGCCTTTACCGGACCCAACAATGTTTCTGCATCCATTGGCGCATCCGATTGTAGCGTCAGACAGGTGTCCAACACGCATTCTTCTCCGCACAGCATGCACCTTAATACAGGTAAAACACATCTTTGCCATATCGGTCGAAATGAAAGAAACCAAGTCATGTTCAGGTCTCTAAGCCGGGTTAGTCCCAGGATTTTTGATATCCGGTCCCGGTATCCAATGGCTCGGATTGTTTCTTCCCTTGTCGCGGGTGTTTTGTCTGTGACATGGCTTGCCATAACGAAATATAGGGACTAAGAATAGGATTCCTGCAATTAGTCCCAAAATGAGGGGAACTCCTCCAAAAATCGAATGGACGAAATCTGGAAAAATACCCAGTATGGCTTTGAATGGTGTTAATGCCATCGAAAATACTGTCTTAAATACATTTGAGACTCCACTGGTATCAGAAATATTTTAGATTTCATTCAGGATTTCTGCGAAATGTATGGGGGAATTAGTTGATAACAATGAGTGAATCTCTGCAGTCGTCCTTGCGACTAGGAGATCATACGTTTCTTTTGATGACGTGAGCCTGGTCGGCGTCTGAAGAAGCACTGTTTTCATTCTGCTTAAAGTATCAACTCGAATAGAAGTAATTTTCAAGTTAGGCCATGCCCTTGCCTCCCTGTCTGGAAAGGAGCTGGGGAACAATAAGCGTCCACAGCACATGACCTTCGCAGTCGTACTAACGAGATAAGGAACCCCGGGCAGTAGACTACAACATGTGCGATCCACAATTAGAATGTAACTCCCGTTATAGAGTCTTTTAAAGAATGGTTCTATCTCTGTTGCAGGTGTGCCTAGCTGGTGACATGAAAGGTTATTTGAGTTCCCTTCACAGGCTCCATGCAAACTAATTCCATTACACAGAAGTGTACCGCTTAGTGACATTGCACAATTATTGCCACTAAGAAACACTTTCTGTCCTTTATTACTGACACATGCATGTGAATAGGGCAAGTTCCATGTTGTCTTAATGTACCCTTTTCCCAATTTTTCGTACATGCCAGCCTGTATATATTTTTGGCAGTATTGAAACCTGAAAGTAGATATCGGAATATTAATTATCCCATGTATTATCCATTCAATGACAGGTCGTTCTGACATTGTCAATGGTAATCTCTCGAGTTTCTCAATGCTCAGGATTGTATAATCAGCACCCTTTTGTGCCATACTGATTTGTTTATCAGTAAGGTTAAAGATATGGAATAGTGACGTTGTGTTGATTAAACGCCAAGGCACATAGCCAGAACACAGATTTTGTAACGTCCAGCCAAGCTGTACAATAGAACGCAATTGAGACTGACCGTGTTGTAACAACAGTAAGTCTTGCGATATAATGTCGATTGCTGATGACACAATGCTGTCCAATGAAAAGATTCTGGAGGACAGAGTCATTAACCCATTGTCCACTACAGAAAGCGATTTTTCCAAATTAATACGGTCAATTTCCCGTATACTTTCTGCTGTCTCAATTTGAGTTATCTTCCAGGCCTCGTTGTAAGCTCCATATATATAAAGGCTGCTATGAAGCGTTTTTGACGCTGTTTGCGCGGTCCCATAATGAAATCACGCAAGTCAGCACCATCAGTAAGTAAAGTTAGGTGTTGCTTAATTTCTGTCAGTGTGGAAGTTTTTAGCCATTGAAGGCAGAGTTTGCCCACACTGTAGGTGGTGATTATCCCTGGGTGTTGTCTTTGGGAATATCTAGGGTCTGGCCTGGTCAATGTGAACCCCTGTGTTTTGTTCAGGAATCTGTCTTGACAGTTATTAGTATCTGTGGGCCAGATTAACCATTGTTTCCAATCAGGATTTGTTCTGTTTTGGTTTAATACATAGTTTACGTCTATCTCTTCATCCGCAGAGTTATTGCTGTTCATTGTTGGTTTTGGGATAGACGGTTTATTTAAGTCTTTGATTTTGGCTAGGCCAAGACAGGTAGTTTGTTGAATAGTTTCATTCAAGAATATAATTTGTTCTGGGATCATACAGGCTCTAAACAATGATTCTATACCTTGTACTTGCCATTCTTTTGTACCCCAAACACTTTTTACTTCCACATTTTTATCCCAATAATCAAAACCAAATGTATTCATTTGTTCAAAAAATGAGTCCGAATATATCAATTTCGTGTTTGTAAGCATGGTTTTTGTTCCTGTCTTATTTGACAATTTGAAATAAAATGTTTCAGCATTACTTGTGTTGAACCCTGAAAAGTATGAATATTTGTCATAAAAGGTTCTTGAGCTTCCTTTGGGAGGGGTTGCACAATGTTCCCATTGATTATAATTTAAAACATTTCTAGGTTGTGCTGATTTATGTAAAAAATGGTTACCATAGTGGTTGTAGCAGTACATACTATCATAATTAGATGAACCCTGCAAATAATATTGTTTGGTAAATTTGGCAGACATCACTAGATCAGACATCATGTCATTAATACTTTCAAAGTCCCAATCATCAGCAAATGAGTTTGGTTTTTCAAAGTCACTCAACGAGATCTTAATTTGGTGTGGATATTTGAGGATCTCAACCGGACCATAAATTTCATAGTCAGTATTGTCCCATGCTACCCCACCCGGTATAGGATTGGCTGTGAAGTTGACTGAAGAAAGTTCTCTTCTCTTGACGTGTGAAGACGTGTGTGGCTTGAGGATCAAGTTGATTTTCTGGCTTGCTGTGTCCATTTTTGCATATTTTCCCTCAATGAAGCGTCCCAAGCATAGTATCATGATGAGCCAAAGTATGAGGATAAATACACCAAAGGACACCCAAAATTCAATCCATGGAGAAATCAGATAGGTTTCTTTCAGCGCTTTCAAGAGTTCCTTAGCTTTATCTTTAAAAGTTTTTGTTGATGGCTGTGTCTTTGATTCACTTAGATCTTCAGAAGAATCATCAAAGTTGATGAAGTAGCCGGATGCCGTTCTGTCTATTGTTCCAATAGCTTCAGGATTACTGTTTCTTGCCGCTTCAGCATATTCATTTGTTACTTCATTGTAGGTTGGTGTGTCTCTACTAAATGTTTTTATTTGGGTTTTCAGAGGTGTGAGTTCCATTGCATTGTTGCATAGTCCTTGTTGTTGTTCTGTTGGCGTTTCGAATGTGATTAGCCTTTTAGTTAGCACCTCTGTACTTGTAGCAAACCTTGGTGTTCTACTACTTATCGGGAGTCCACTTGGCCTACTGTTTGTTATCGGCCACATGATTGTGGTTTTACCAGGTCGATGGATACAACTCGGTTCTCCTTTTTACCAGCAAGTGGCGGTAGTACAACTGATCTTGTCCCGTTGATGGACAAGACAGGAACTGCTTTTCTGTAAGAAGGCCCAAATTCCTTCTTTACCACGATCTTTTCTCTGACTAGATCCCCGACTTTTGGAATCCAGACAGGTCTTGCTGGGACAGGTGGTGGTTCTTCAGTGGTTGTTGGCTGCTGTTTCAACTTTATGTTGCTCAGGTCTTTTCTTGTTTCGTTTAAGTCCTGTAAAATAGCCAAACCATCTTTGATATCAAAGCTTTTCTCTTTTACCACTGAAGTCTGACTGTCGAGATCTAAGACTAGCATCCTAGTCCCAAACAGTAATTCGTACGGACTGAATCCCCTCAGAGAATTTCTTGGCAAGTTGTTGCGTTAGTTTTATCGCCTATCCAAACACGTTGGGCGCCATGTAGTGTAGTTTCTATTATCCCAATAGGCTCTGCGCATTGGAATAATACCTCCAATAGTATAGACCTAGACCAGACGTTAACTAGGTCTTCTACTGTCGATATTAGACTTAAAGTTTTGGGTTTGCCAGCTAGCTCAGAGTTCTTCTTAGTTTCACCAGATTGTAGGGAAAAGGAAGAGACGGGCGTGTTCAATAAAAGATGTTATTTATTGATCAGTCTCTTTTCTCGTACAAGAGAAATGAATCGATATTATTGCAATACTTATGGTTACGTAAAGTGCATACAATAAAAGCAGAATTATAAAATAATACTTTAGAAACATTGATATGGTTTCTAAGCCATATGTTATTTAAAATGGATAAAATAGATACATACATATAAACATTTGACTAATCGTACTCAACTGGTGCTTCTAACCACGCCTACCCCGGTGTACCTGACCTAAGCCTAATACGTGGGTGGGGATAGAAAGTAGCAGTTTAAGTTAAGTTTGTTTTGCCAAGTGACTGACTCAAGAATTCTCTGCAAGGGGTTATTCAGTTCTGTACCTCGAATCTAGGATGGTTGAGGGATGGTATCTCTCGTCTGTGGTCTCGATATTCCAAGCTGCCTGCGAGGGCTGCTCGGAAGCGCCGGAGCTGGATTTCTCGGCAGGAGAAAGGCAGCTTCTCGTTCTCAGTTTTATTGCTGTTATTCTCCTCCTGAGGCTTGAGCCGGGAGGTGGATTTTTAATATTGTGTGCTGTACCTTATTTTTCCTCCTTTGTGTCCGCTCCCCCCCTCGCACTGCTTTTAAACTTGAAATCGGACCTCTATCCCTGCATCTCTAGCGCCGCTCCCCTTACAAAGCTAGGACATAGACTATAGTTATTTACACTCCTGCCTGTCCTGGGAAGCGGTCGACTGTTAGACCGGCTCCAGGTGGGACTACAGAGGGGCAAGGAAGTCAGGCAGCGGCCATCTTGGTGAGGGCTCGCGCTGCACGTCGCGCTTCGAGCGCTTAAAAGCAGGAATTTAGCGCAGAAACAGTGATTGCTGTTATTCTCCTCCTGAGGCTTGAGCCGGGAGGTTGATTTTTAATATTGTGTGCTGTACCTTATTTTTCCTCCTTTGTGTCCGCTCCCCCCCTCGCACTGCTTTTAAACTTGAAATCGGACCTCTATCCCTGCATCTCTAGCGCCGCTCCCCTTACAAAGCTAGGACATAGACTATAGTTATTTACACTCCTGCCTGTCCTGGGAAGCGGTCGACTGTTAGACCGGCTCCAGGTGGGACTACAGAGGGGCAAGGAAGTCAGGCAGCGGCCATCTTGGTGAGGGCTCGCGCTGCACGTCGCGCTTCGAACGCTTAAAACCTCACTTGCATGGCTCCGCGCAGCGGACGCGCATTGCGGGCGCGCCGATCGCGCGCCGGAGTCAAGCCAGAGTCCTGCCCGTCTGCGCCCGTCCGCGACCAGACGGGACGAGGGGCAGGGGACTCTGGCCACAATGTCAACACGCAGGCACCCGAGAGAGTGCTCTCTCATAAGCCAATCCGCTATACTCGCGAGATGCTACTTGAAATCGGTAAGACCCCCACTACATTATGTCATCACTTTATAGACCCTAACGCACTGTCTTCTCAATGCAACTCTTGCAACTTTCGCCTGGCTGATGTCCCCAATTTTAATAATCCTGTAACCGGCCTTAAACTGATGCTACTTAACTGTAGATCCATGGTCAAACACAAACAGGAACTTCGCGACCTATTACTACATCACGATTTCGATATATTGCTCTTAACAGAAACCTGGCTAGAAGAATCTTCTTCACCAGAAATACTCGAGGCTGTCCCTCTGAGCTACAGCTTACTGAGAATTGACAGGCCTATACAGCGCGGTGGTGGGCTTGCAATGATCTTTAAAAAAGAACTGGAGTGCACCTTCACTCACAAAGGCATCACTAATAGCGAATGCGGCATTTTCACCATCAAAATGACCCCCCACATGACTATAACTGGGCTTCTCATTTATCGACCCCCTGGCAATGCCACTCCTTTCTGTAATCAACTAATTGAAACGGCGACGCAACTAGCTATCAAATATAACAACTTTATGATACTAGGCGATCTCAATCTTCATTTTGATGATTCACATGCCAAGGAAGCTCAACTTCTGAAGACAGCCTTGCATGCTCTGGGGATCACTCTGCTCTCTACGGCACCTACACACAAACAGGGCCACCTCCTCGATCCCATTTTTGCGACTTGGGAAGGCATTAACATACTTTCTCCGGTCCCTATCATATGGTCAGATCACCATATGATCATGTTTAACATATCAAAGACCAGGACTAAGAATAATGCCAATAAACCCGTATACGTCAAACGTCGCAATTGGAAAAATTATACCCCAGAACGCCTCACTGAAGAATTAAAAACTCACCCTCCTCCCCAAGGTCAATCCCTTCAAGACTCATGGAATTCTTATGAACTTTGGTTGAGCAAGGCACTTGATAAAATCGCCCCTTGGACTTGTAAGCCCCCAGCTAGGCGAACAAAATCTGAGCCGTGGTTTTCAGCTAAACTAAAGGCAGCTAAAGCCCGTTGTAAAGTGATTGAAAGAAAATGGAGAAAGAACTACTCCACGGAACTGAAGGAGAACTACAAATCTGAATTAAAGGCTTATCAGAGACTCATAAGAGAGGAAAAAAGTCTCTTTTTCCAAAACAGAATTGAACAGGCCACCAATCCCTCTAAAGAACTGTTTCGGATTTATAAAGAACTTACTGACACATCAAGCCTGGACACGCAAGACACGTACTCGGATGAGTTATGTGAAGAAATTGCTGATTTCTTCGTTAATAAAGTAGATAAAATTCATGCTACATTCTCCGCTCCCCCCACTTCTGGCACGATATCTTCACCTCATCATAAAACCACTCTTACCCACTTTTTCACTCCTGACAAAGCAAAATTGTCCAGCATAATTAATAGCATCCACTCTGGCTCCCCTAATGATGTGTGTCCATTAGACAAATGTAAAGACATCATGGACATCACCCTCATGGATCAAATAAGTCATCTCATTACCCTCTCCTTCAAAGAATGTCACGTTCCGGAGGCTTGGAAAAACGCCCAAGTCATCCCCCTGAAAAAAAAACCGAATATTCCAATCACTTTATTTCAAAATCTTCGGCCAATATCTCTATTGCCCCAATGCGCTAAAATAATAGAAAAAATAGTGAACATCCAACTCATGGCGTACCTAGAGGAAGAAAACATCCTCCATTACACCCAATCCGGTTTTAGACCCAAATATTCCACAGAAACTGCTGTTTTGTATTCTACGGAACTTATCCGCAAGATGGTGGACGAGGTTGAAACAGCAGCGTTGGTCATGCTTGACTTAAGCGCCGCTTTTGATACGGTGCTACATGCCACGCTGCTGTCCCGGCTCTCCGACATTGGAGTAAAAAACGATGCATTGGAGTGGATTAAATCTTTCCTCACCAACAGAACCTTCCAGCTTCACTGCCCACCTTTTAAATCATCCTCTCGGACCGTGAGCCATGGGGTTCCACAGGGCTCTAGTTTGAGCCCTACTTTGTTCAACATCTATATGGAACCCCTGGCTCAAATCATAGAGAACTTCGGCGTGGGCATAGTTAGCTACGCCGATGATACGCAGCTCATGTTTAAGCTTACTCCGGATACTGACAAGTTTGCTTTAAACTTCTCGGAGTGCATGACTGCTGTTGCCAGATGGATGGACAGTAATTGCCTCCGGCTAAATGGTGATAAAACAGAGGTATTAGTGATAGGGAACAAAACCTCCCTTTGGTCTCAAGCATGGTGGCCTACATCGCTTGGTGAATGCCCTCAACCTGTCGAGAAAGTTAAGAACCTTGGGATCATGATCGACTCGGATCTTTCAGGCAAATCCCAAGTTCACAAGATCATTGGCAAATGCATCGGAACACTAAGAATCCTTAGAAAAATCATCGACCTAATACCCATTACAGCCAGGAAAACCATCGTGCATGCTCTTATCACGCCGCACCTGGACTACGGGAATGCCCTTCTGTTAGGCATTAACCAAAAACTTCTTCACCAGCTGCAATGTGTACAAAATGCAGCCGCCCGATTGGTATTAGGCCTTCCGAAAAGAACCTCAGCCAAGACAGCACTGTCCAAATTGCACTGGCTCCCCGTAAGGGAAAGAATAAAATTCAAGAGCCTCTGCTATGTTCACAGGATAGCCAACAACAAGGGCCCCATATATCTAAGAAGCCTCATGACCATTCATCGCCCTACTCGTCATCTGAGGTCCTCAGGAATGTCCCTTTTCAAACTTCCCCGAGTTCAAAAAGCTAAAATCGGTGGTCGCTCCTTCTGTTATCTAGGTGTGAAACTCTGGAACGCTCTTCCGATTCATTTAAGAATGGAACCCTCTGAAACTCTTTTCAGAGCGAACCTGAAAACACACCTTTTCCCGCTATAACCCTGGCCCTCTCTTTTCCCCCTGACTCGTTTCTCGGATGAGAGTCTTCAGTAATTAGCGCGGGGATACACAGTTGTGCAGCCATGCGCTCAATAAATGTTTTTATTATTATTATTATTATCAGCGCGTCAGGAAGGCGGGGCAGCGCCAGTGGGCTTCGCTCTCTGCTGGACTTCGGCAAGTCTCGCTGCTCCGATCTCGTCACCACCGCATGTGTTTGCTTAAGGCAATATCGGTAATATTTATACCTGTAAGGTGCCAAGATTGACGTAAGGATGGACATAGATACGTCAATAAGGATGTCATACGAGCTGGTCGTTAGCACATTCTTTTCCTGAAGTTCTCGGGGAAATCAAAACAATGGCCGCAGGGTTTTTCCCAGGTTGTCATAGGTTTGATTTGTTTTGAGAACTCCGTATACCTTATCAGGGGCTGGAGGAATATTTGCTTTGCCTAATTAGATGGCAAGCGTTATGACCTAATCAGATAACGCGCTCCTGAGCCGTGGTCTGCTTAATCAGATAACGGTTTCTGCATCATGGGATGGCTGCTAGTTAGCTTGTTAACCAGAATAGGGTCAGGAATAGGGGGATCGATACAGAACCTATAGGAATACATCACAATCTGAGAGAGAGAAAGGGAGAGAAAGAGAGGGAGAGAGAAGAGGAGAGAGGGATCGAGAGAGAGAAAGAGAGGGAGAGAGAAAGAGAGAACGTGAGAGAAAGAAAGAAAGAGACAGAGAAAGAGCAAGAAAGTAAAAGAGAGAGAGAAAGAGAGAGAGAGACATGGAAAGAGAGAGAGAAAGAGAGAAAGACACACAGAGAGGGAGAGAGAGAGAGAGGATGAGAGAGAGAAAGAGAAAGAGAGAGAGAAAGAGGGAGAGTGAGAGAGAAAGAAAGAGAGAGAAAGAGAGAGCGAGAAAGAGAGGATGTGAGAGAGAGAAAGAAAGAGAGGGAGATATTGAGAAAGAGAGAGAGAGAACAATGGAGAAAGAAAGAGATAAGCAGAGAAAGAGGAAGAACTTGAAAGAGAGAGAGAAAGAAATAAATAGAGCAAGAAAGGAGAGGAAGAGAGAGATAGATAGAGAGAAAGAGAGAGAGAGAAAGAGAGGGAGAGAGAGAACGAGAGAAAGAAAGAGAGGCCGGATCTCTGAAGGGCCAGATTCCTGAGTTGCCCCTACAGAACATACAGCTTTTTATTTTTAGCAAAATGCATATGAAAATTGTGCTGTAAAGGTCTCTTTTAGTTTAACCACTCCTGACAACTCAAAATGGGTGTCTTTGCCATCCTCTCCCTTCTTCCTGTTTTTTTTTCATCTGTAAGTGCTTCCTGATGAGGTTTAATTCCTGGGACAGGTGCCTTGTTGCCTACTTGTAACTATTCTCTGACCCTGCTTCAAGGGTCAGAGCAGGGTCAGAGAATAGTTGCAAGTAGGCAACGAGGCGCCAGGAAGCACTTAGCAGCAGGAGCCCAAGTTGAAGTTAATTTCTTTGTAACCCTTTTGTAAAAGGTTACAAAGAAATTAGGTTCAACTCTTGCACCTGCTGCTGTAACCCTTGCTTGGCTGAAAATTCGTACCCGCTGATTCGCGGAAAATCCGCAAATTCGCCCGCGAAACAGATTTTACGCCCATCCGTAGTTATCTTGAACTATCTGTCAAAGAATGTGAGAGAATCAGATAAATGTCTACAAGTGAAAGAATTGACCTTGCCTGCAACAAAAAATCAACACCAATGTCTGTGCAACTCAATAAATTCTGGTCATCAACATTGAACAAGATGAACTTGGAGATGTTAACTCGCCAAAGCATTTCTAACTCTGCAGTGAACACTGAATTTCCTATTATTGGAAGTGTAATGGTTTGTCACTGAGGAGTTGGTGCCTGCAGAGATATATTCAAATGGTATGGGCCGTATTGTTCAAGAACTTACTAGCAAATTGGAGGGAGCTTTCCTTTGAGTTTTGCCACATTTTCAGTGGGCTGTTCAAAATTATTCCAATCAAGTCATTGTACTGCCAAATGACACAGATGTTATTATTGCGCTACTTAGATTTGTTGCAATATTCGTAAGTCAAGGATTGTCAGAGTTTTGGATACGTTTCAGAACAGGCAAGAAAAGAGACTTAATTCAGCTTCATATTCGGTATACAAATCTTGACCCAGCAATGCCCAGTGTTCTCATCAAGGCACATATTCTTAAGGGAGATGACACTAAGATAAATTGGAATAAATCTTGATGCTTTAACTGCTGAATCTGTGAAGTTTCTAAAAGGATTTGCTGAGATTGCTAAAGAATGTCACTTTAAGACATAGAAAAATACCTTGTGCGTGTGTGGAAAATGAGTTCTGACTGTCACACATTTAACGATCTTCAGTACATTGAGTTCAAGAGATCAATCCCACTAAGTGACCTTCCATCGACAACATATTCTGTGTGTGGAGACATTTAAAGAATGTTATACTTGATCAGAAGATGTGTAAATATCCTACCTGGACATACAGGTGAAGGCCCCTGCGGAGGAGAAGGAATACATGACAATAGTATTTTTTTTACTTGCCTGCCTGTGCTGCTGTACGAGCCAACCGAGGATGCGGCACGGCCTCACAGGACTGTGTCCATACTATAGTGAAAACCTGTGCCCCATAAGCAAATAATTGTTAAAATGCTGTTACGATCTAATGTAGATACTAGATTTAAGTATGACCATTTGAAATACGTGAGCTTATTGTCCGTGCTGTGCATATATGTGTATGTTACATTTTCATGTAAATTGAGAAACTTGATAAATAAAGGTTAAAAAAAAATAAGATGTGTAAATGTTTTGGATCATGCATATGTAAAGAAAGATCTGTGTGAATTTGGTTGGGAAGATAGTGATGTGGTGCTAAAACCTATTAAATTTCTAAAGCCTCTACCCATAGAACTTACTTGTACATGTACTTGCAAAACAGGTGCTGCAAAAAATTGTCCCAGTTGATATGCTCTTCTCAAATGTCCAACATTCTGCAAATGTACCACAAGCGATTGTCGAAACAAATAAATAAAGTGAACTATGAAAATGTATCTAAAACAGGACTGATAAACATTAATTTTTTTTCATATTCAGATCATTAACATTGTTTGGTGCATGTATTTAGGGATTCAAAACTGTTATTATTTATTTCATTTCCATATCGGTCTCTTCTTCCTCTATTAGAGACGCCATTTTGGGAAATGGCTGAAGGGTTGCTCTGAGGAGTTATTTTCTCTCTCTGTAAGACTACTTGACTCACAAAATCTCTGTTTTGACATTAAAATGGTCTCATGGGTCCTGAAATATTACTTCATAACTGCAACACAACGGACATTTTTAAAAATGTTGTTGTGAGAGGCTGGCCTGGTATATTGTGTACAGTTATGTAAGTGGACACCCTGCACCAGTCCAGACAACCCTTATGGTGATTTAGGAGGTCTTAGACAACCATAAAAAAGCTCTCTAAGTCGTAGTTGTGGAGAGCTGCCTTCAGGCTTAGTCCAGAAGGAGTGTAAAACAAATTGCTTACCAGAAGAACTATCTTATATGTATAGATTAAGCGAAAGAGAACCACACAAAGCATTTATTTAAATGTTTATTTATTATATAATACTCTCTAACACATAGAGATATCTATTACCCAGAGATAAGCATAATGCACATAATACTTTGCATAGAAAACAAGTAAATAGCACAAAATACACAGTGGACCTCATGGAGGGACCAAACCCTATACTAAGAAATTGGTATAAAAACCACGACTCCGGTCAAGACAATGTAGAGAGGATGGAGAAGTGCTGGGGACCCAAGGAACCACCCAAGGAGGGTGACTAGGAGCCCCATAGAGCTTGTGTTTAGCGTGGGAACTTGAAATTTTGCTCCCTACAAATCAAAGTGTAAGTCGCAGCTAGAGTTTTAAAGATTAAGGGTCAGATGTAGGTGGCCAATTACCGGTCGGTAACGGCCGAATTCGGCCGTTACCGACCGGTAATTGGATTTTGAGATGTAGGGCATGCATTTACAGAATCGGTATTTTATCGATTCTGTATTTACCGATTCGGTAAAATTACCGAATTGGTAAATACAGACTCGGTAAAATACCGATTCTGTAAATGCAGATGTAGCTGGCACATGTCAGAGTGCCACAGGGCTTTAAGAATCGGTATTTTACCACCCAATCCAATTGGGTGGTAAAATACCGAATCCAGGTGTGCATGCACATGTGTGCATGCACACCTGTGCCATGTGACACACAGACATGCCCTTAGGGCATGTCTGTGTGCCACATGGCGCACATGCCTATTTTTGGGGTGCCAGAGGGTGTCAAAGTGACACCCCCTGCACCCTTGCTAAAATCGGTATTTACCGATTCTGTAATTACAGAATCGGTATTGCCCATTGATTCCTATGGGCTGCAAGGTCCATAGGAATCAATGGGCAATACCGAATCGGTATTTACAGAATCAGTAAATACCGAACCTGAAATACCTACATCTCCCCCCCTCTATTTTACCACCTCTTAAATACCGATTCGGTATGAATCGGTATTTAAGAGGTGGTAAATTAAAATTACCTACATCTGGCCCTAAGGTCCCTTCCCATTGGACCCTGAAGAAACCCTGTGGTAGACAGAATGTTGGAGAGCCACCCAACCCGTGGATACTCTAGTACCCACATTACCTACACCAGGGAAGCCAGGCGCATAGCTGTGAAGTGCTGTCGGAAACAGCCTCTGTAACCAATGAAGGACTTCAGGAAAGTGTCGCTGTTGCAGGAGGAGAAAATGTCCGGTGGAATCAGAAGGTGGATTCTATTTGAGAGGTACCTGCAAGCAGAGGGTACTGAGTCTATGTCACTCAGGAGTGACCAGGAAATCTGGAAGACGAATCCCCACCAATGTCGGGAGTTGCAGGAGAGTTGACGAGGACCTTGACTGCAGCTGCGAGGACCACGCGATGCTGAGGAAGACCAGGAGCTGTGCATGAGTTGTCCCGCATCGGATGTCGAGTGCTGAGTGGTCGATGTTTGGTGGGAGCACCAACAAGCCTTGGCAAATGCAGCCAACTCAGACGTCAAAGAAAGTGGAATGTTGGGACCAGCAAGGTCCAGGGGACTCACCACAGGCAGGGCTCTCAGGGCAGACCCCAAGCAATCAGGGAAGCCCAAAATAAGCTGAGGTGATCCTCAAATGGAACCACAGGCCGGAGGCACTGGAGTCAGGAGAGGACCTCAAGCAGCTCACCAAAAGATGCAGGCCACGATGCAAATGATGCAGTGTGGCCAAGGATTATGGTCCCTGGAGATGCACAACGTTGGGGCTGTTTGGAGCCCAAAGATCTTCTTGGTAGGAAGCCAAGAAGCGTTTGCAACAGCAAGTTGATGCAGTGTACAGGCGATCGTTCCCGTGGCTCCCATGAGGGATACTGGCCTAAAACTTGGTGAGAGGGCAGGTTAGGCCTCAATAGCTGTGGGGAACCACCAACTGTGTTGTTGGACCTTTCTGAGTCCATAGGAGCTCAGGATAGTTGTGTTGCCTGCAGATGCAGGGAAGTGACCCCTTCTCTTCAAGAGAGATTCCTTTGGTGTCTGTGAGGCCCAACGGCCTTGGAAGGTTCCAGTATGGTGCACAGGCACAGATGATGCAGCTGACTGAAAGGGGGACAACGTCTAACCCAAAAGAAGTCCAGCAAAGTCCAGGGTGCCCAGACAGTAGAAGTAGAAGTGGTGTTCCCGAACAGTGGTCCTTTCCCCAACCATGTCCTGGATCACATGTAAAAGCAAGCAGTGTGCAACCAACACCTCTTAATCTGCCTTGAGTTCGAGTACGCCCCTCCTCTGGTGTGTCCTCTCTGTCATCATCCTATCCTTGCTGAAAATATCCATCACTGCAAAGCCTATCTCTGAAATTCTGGTAAAGAAATATGGTGAGTAGTTTACATATAAGGTGCACTGGTGCTTGAATTGTCAACCTAGTGCTGCAGCTGTGAAGCGTGTCACAGGTGCCCTGTTGGTGCGGCTCCGTTCTCAGAGGTGTTAGGCTCACAGGTGGTCCCTGTGTGTCAGCAATGAAACACATTGTGGCGCCGCGACCCGGGCGACTGACGCTGGAATCTGGGGATTGCGGTTCGATCCAGGGCGCCAGATTAGCCCAGCACAATAGCTTGCTTAATCTTCCCGATGGCCCCCAGCGCCTAGAGACCCTTACGGGCAGGGCTCGAGTCGGAGTACCAGGTTGGTGGACGGAGTCCCCCCACTTATTTTACCCGGAGCTCGATAACTGGAGCAAATGGATCCACACATTCACTCTTTGGCCTCTTTTCGTGACCTCACTTCCTGTTGTGACGTCAGCATCCCCCCCACTTCTTTTTTTAGGACTTGTGCCCTGCTTACGGGTGATTGTTCGCGCTTTACAAATGTGGATTATTATTATTATTTCGGCATTCCTCTGATGCTGTGTGTACGTGTCTCAATGTGTGTTTATTGTTTTTCATTGAAGCTTTAACCAGCTACATTGCGATTCGCATGTCATCTTAACTGTGACGTGAGAAGTTAAGTACTTCCTGTATGTTGTGTTCCTTTTTGAATTTCTACATTAATGTTCACTATTTGACAATCTGTCTGTTATGATTTTGTTTGCACTATGGTTGTCTTTGCAGATCTCCTTTACTCTTACTCAGAATCAGTTTCTATTACTTCCTGGTTAGAAAATTCATTTAGTTATAGTTTGTGTTTAGCCTTTGAGATTACAAAGAGTGGTCTGTGTGTGGTCTGTGACTTATGTCGTACGGTTGGGTTGGCATAACTTGGAGCAACTTCGGCTGTAAAAGCTATTGGTCTATGTGAGTGACTGTCTCTGTGAATCAGTATTTTCATGTGTGGCTGCGGCTGATGATTTAAAAGCCATCTTTGCCCCCACTCCTTCATGTTTCCCTTGCCACCCTTATTTTCAGGAGTCCTTGTCCATTTTTTGGGTTACTGCCTCAGTAGTAATTTTCTATAATATTACCTATGCAGAAATCACGTTATACGCACTGAACAATGGGTGCACCTGTTCAAAGCCACACTACACTTCACTAGCGGATCATAAAGTAACTGCATGAGAGTGACAGCAGCGAGCAAACATTCATTGCTTGTGAGGGTGGATATCTGACAGTCACTCAGTCGCGGGGGGCGCCAGTGAGGCGGGCGCTAGGTGTCTGTACCTCAATGGGGCCGCAGCTGCATTACACGCTGGCTCACACATCACTGGCCATTGACAAGATGTGTCCTAAGGCTGCAGCCTTTTAAAGCCAGCGGTGCATCGCTGGCTGCAGCGGGCTGTGAAGCTAAAGGAAATTGTATCTCATTCTTTGTGAATTATAAAAAACTGAACTCCGACCTTATCCAACTAATAGGAAGCACAATCTCCGTGAAGAATCCTTTTTTTGACAAAGGGATCAGACCATGTATGTTTTTCTCTGGTAGGCAAGGTGATTGGCCACCCTCCAAACCAAAGCAAGTCCATTCGACCAGAATGAAGCTGTTCACTATTTGTTGCCATAATTCGTAGCCCCTCTGGAGTCAATTTAAAAAAGGCAAAGCCACATACCGGGAGGAGTGGAAATGGCTAGAATGAAATGAGACAAATAAAACCGGGGTGTAGGCGCGCGTGCCATCGTCTTTCATAAGTATGTCTCACATGGAAAGCTCCTTACGATATCCGGGAACACGTTTCATTTAACATTCAAGGCCTGTGCCAGGGGTGGCTCTAGGCTCATGGTGGCCCTGGGCAGGGAGCATAGGTAGGGGGCCCCAGAAGAGTGGGTCCAGGCGGGGACCCGGAAGAGGGAGGGGTGTCATGGTGTTTGGAAGTGGAACAGAGCCGGAGGCCACCAAATCCCTGCCAGGGGCCACCACGCAAATATGTATCCATCCTCAGAGGGTTATTATATTAAGGTGGCCCCTGGGGTTTGGTGGCCCTGTGCAGGTGCACAGCTTGCACATGCCTAAGGCCGCCCCTGCCTGTGCTGATTGCTCTTTCAGTCACAAAGCCTGAGGTTTGCCAAATCACAGCCTTTTAGATGCTGACCCACAAGTTTCAGCCTACTGCGGGCACTTTTCGAGTCAATGAGGTCTTTCTGACTTGCTAAGTGCATCTTGGGATCCATTCTTCATCACAGAGAGGCCGGAATCTGAATGGGGCATCCACCTCCTCACTGCGAGTCGCCGTGATATATATCAAGACTGCAAGAGAGGATGCAAAACATTGGAAGTATACCAAAATCTGATGATTAAAGTGACAGCTGTGCCCTAAGGTCAGCTTCCACCTTGTTTATGGGGGCTGCGGGCATCAAGGGGAGAAGGCTGTGGTCAAAGGAAACAATGATCTTCTGATTGCATTCCCTGAATGCTGACCTTTTTTAAAAAAAAAAAAGAAAAATCAGGACAATGGCCCATATTATCAAGCCTGGGCGATAAAATTATCGCCTCTTTATCTAACAAGGGCTTCGATTGGAATTCCATAGAGCCTATTATCAAGCCCATTATCGCCACTTTAGCGGCAGTTTCCTGCCGATAAAGCGGCGATAATTTTATCGCCCAGGCTTGATAATATGGCCCAAGGTGTTTTAAAAAATCTGCGTTTTCGGAATGCAGGACTGGAGTCTCACTGCTGCTCCAAGACTCAGGGGCATATTACCAACAAGTAGCGATAATTATCGCTAAATAGGCTTCCGACAATTTTTTTTACCGCTGCCTATTGCTGAATATGTTAGCGGAGAAAACATGCTATTAGCAACGTTTTTCTCCATTGTGCTAAAATATCCAGCGATAGCGGCGAAATGCGTGAATATCGCTGAAAATACAGCAATATTCACGCATTAGCGATGAAATGCTCTTAGCCATGTTATCCACCTCCCATTGGATAACATGACTAAGAACTGGTCTGAGCAGGCGTTGGTTTTTGGCGATAGCAGGAATATTTTCATGGCTCCGCCTGCCTTGCTAATAGGCGAACCCTTGATAATATGCCCCTTAGTCTCTCAATTCACAACCAGTTACTATGGATAGTAAACTGGCTCCTGCCTCATACATATAAATGAGCCAGGAGTTTTTGTGACTCCATGAGGTGGAACATCTGGCGATAATGATTATTACATCTGTTGCACAGGAACACGAAGAGAGTGATGCTAACGAGTCGGTGTGCACAAAACACCGATTGCTTTGCGACCCCCACCTTCGCATATCGGGCTCCTAGTTGTATGTAATATGCATTGCTAATTGTAATAGTCCATTTATAAAACCACAGTCATTTTATTTTGCAAAGGTCACCCTGTGTCCGTTTGCTCGGCGTGGCACCAGGGTAAAAGTACAGCTTCCTCCAAAGTCTGCAAAGCAGTCCAAGGCTGGCACAGGAGCCGGTGACACTGGGGAAGGGTTAAAACGGTGACATCATTGCTTTGCTGGCTCTGAGCTCTAGGAGAGAAAACGAATTCTGAACTTTTGTTTACGGAGAGAGTGCAGCATCATTAGACACGAAATGAGAAGTGTAAAAATCACAATGTTCTTTTAACGAGAATCAGGAACAATGCATTTGGTTAAACGCAATCTCATCAGCTGTTCCCCTATCTCTGTGTGGGAGCATTGTAAAAATATCAGACCATATGGTGCCCGGAAGGGGCCCCGAGGAGGAGGACAGACGCACAAGCCCATGCGGTGTACTTGGGGGTAAGATCTCACATCCTTTAAAAGGAGGCAGGAAGCGCACGACTTCGTGCTGAGGAGAATTAATATTCAACAGAACTTGAGGCGGAATTCCGAAGTAACCAAACTCGCTATTCTTCAGGGAATTGTTGGTGGAACACGTTTGCCTTAGGCCCGGCCTCAGTTATTCTTTTCAAATCACCAAGACGTGAACGCTGTTGACATCTCCCAGTGCTGTTGTCCCTGGGGAGCTCCCGAGAAACATCACGTCGGTCTTGACTTCCCGCGTAAACTGACGTGTGGGGTGGCGCTACCCGATGGCAGCCGGAGGCAATGTCAGCTTGTACAACCTGTCAAACCGTAAGCAGAGTCAAGGGGCGCTACGGAAAGCAACGTTCGGCAATAGTGCCAAGTGCAGTCACGGCATAGAGTTTCGTACTCTGAGACAGGGCATTACTATCAATAGTGCAGCAGGTGTAGTGGCACCGGAGCTCAGGGGTTTGAGGTGCCCAACGCGTCCCAACTACAGGTGTCTTTATTACCAAAAAAGGAGGCGGGGCCCATTTTCCTTTCTTTCTTTAGGACTCCGGGCACCTTTGACAGGGCACTGCTGTGAGACCCAAACAAACAGCACTGCCAATCAGGAAATGTTCACTAATAACATGAGCTGTGCTTCCAATCCACAGAGGCGCTTCTACATCCAACATCGTGGATAACTGCTGTGTGCCTCTCTTGCACATATATTATCACCAGTATGCCTTTTTTTCATTCATCAGGGGTAGCAAGCACTATATAAATGCAAAGTCTTCTCTCTTCTATCCCTTTACTATTCTTTTTTCAATGCAAATAACAGTAACATGCACACTGCTCAAAATAATTTCATATTCTGCAATACTAGTTCCCCACTATTCCTGTTGGGTTCCAGAGTAGCGTGCTACTCGACGAAAAGCACTTCAACACATCATCAGGGGTAACAAGCACTATATTAATGCAAATTCTTCCTTCTTCTATCCACTTGTGTAAAGAAACTCGAGGGGGGCCCCTGCAAGGTACGGTGAGAGGTCCCCTCCAGATTAAATTGGGAGCTCTCTGGCCAGCGTTTTGCCCTGAGGGGGCCCCCTGGAGCTTGGGGCCCCCCGCACCGTGGGGGATGCAGGGGTCTCTGTTAGGCCCCTGCTTCTGTCGCTCCAATATCCTTTTTCAATCCAAATAACAGACTAACATGTCCATTGCTCAAAATAATTTCATGTATCCCTATACTAATTCACCACTAATCATTTTTGGATTCCAGAGTAGCGTGCTACTCGCCGAAAAGTGCTTCAACACCTCATCAGGGCTAGCAAGTTCTATATAAATGCAAAACCTTCCCTCTTCTTTATAACTACTATCCTTTTCAATCCAAATTACAGACTAACATGTTCATCAACCAAATTAATTTCATATTTCACTATACTATTTCACCATTAATCCTTTTTGAGTCCTGGAGTACTGGCCTACTTGCCGAAAAAGTACTTTGACGCCTCATCAGGTTTAGTAAACTCTATGTAAATGCAACTACAAGTACAATTACAGAAATGTGCCCTTGTCTGTATGACTTTCACAGTGAGCCCCAGTTCTCCAATTATGTGTTACACAGGTAGGGGTCAGCGAAACGTTCTCATCATGAAAAATTGCATTACATCCCACGTTTTACAGTCCAGGGCATTACTAACTGTACCCATTCCTCCATCTGGACCTGAAATCAATCTGCATGGATTTATGCAATTCCTTCTGTCCCGCAAAACACAACAATGAAACACAATGGCTGATGCTCAGCGTTGTATACTTTTGCAGAAGAAAAGGAAACTAAAGGCCTAGTTACGAGATCCCCAGGTGCAGCGGTGTTAATTCCACATCCAGGTTGAATCGTTTAGCTGGATTAAATTTGTTGGTATTTGGGTTCTACTACTACCTGAGTAGATGTGGGTGTAACTTTAGTGAATTAAAGTGGCTTTTCATTTTGTGGGCTTTTTTGAATTGAATTTGTATGCCCAGTACTCAGTGACTCCCTATTTTTTTACCACTTGATAGTATATACTCACCGTTTTGAGGCCACTCTTAGTAAAGTGCTATACTCTCACTTTTAAACATGGTAAAATAGGCACACACCCGATTGGCACATTTGAATTATGTATAAGTCACTATTATATAGCACTACCTGTACTCAGGGCCGGTAAAGTAAATGCTACTAGTGAGCTGCAGCAGGTAACATAGACACAACTCAATGATCACATAACAATACAGTGAAAAAGCAAGAAAGAAACATGCCACTAAATAGAAAACCAATAATGATGCAGTGCAAAAAAATGACACAGCGGTGCAAGAACACACCAAACATACATCAAAAGATATAATGATCACTACAGAATAGTAAGACAGCACCACCCAACACAAAAGCATAGCACAACAACTTGTCCTAATAAGGAAACATAGAACATAATAATACCATGCAAATCAGCCAATGGAAACGAAAAACACAACATAACAAGTCAATATATCACACTAAACTTCACACAGCGATGAAAAACAACAGAATAAAAAACTAAAACAGAACATGCCACTAAATAATCAACACAGTGCACATTAAACATAGTAGCACTACAACACACACAAATACAGCACAAAAATGTACCACAAATCAATAAAATACAACAATACAACTCAGTAGCATAACACCTATTTTATTTATTTATTGAGTTTTATATAGCGCTGGCTAGACCCGGAGGTATCAGAGCGCTTTACATGAGAAGAGTTACATAGGTTCCACATTACACATTGTTATAGAAGGTACATCAATTACAAGTTACATCCAAAAGGTACATCAATTCCAGGTTACATCCGTTGATGCATGGCATGTAGAAGGGTAGGGGGGTCTTGTCAAAGGGCGACGGGGAGGGAGATTAAGCGGGGAATAGGCACAAGGAAGAACAAAGCAGGCAGATGGAGAAAGAGATTCAGGGGAGAGAGGAAAGGAAAAATGGAGGTAAGCCAAGCATGAAAGGAGGGAAGAGGTGGGTGAAGAGGTAGGAGGCATGGTGAGGAGACGAGGAGGTAACTGTGTCCTATGTCCGGCTGGGTGGGAGACGGCTCCCTGCGGTAAAGGGGTAATTCCCAGACTTCCATTTTGTGTTATTCCCTTTTCGCAGTCGACTCTCTCAGCGGGGTCGCTGAGACTCCAGGGCATAAATGCTGGATCTCTCCCCAACAAGAGGAGAGGAGTACTTTGGTCACGGACACACTTAAATATAAATGTTTGATCCCAGACACCAACTCTTCATAACACCGCTGGTTCTGTGGATACTCTGCCAGAAAGAAGAACTGCTGTGCTACATAAAGGGACTGCAACTCTGCACCAAAATTAGCTGTGAATGAAGACGTGTCATGGCATTGTGAAGAAATACAAGGTTTGCGACTATAGCATTTGATTTGGACCGGACACAGTTGCGTCTCTGTTGATTGAACACAGTTGGACTTGAGATTTCTTCAATAGGTCGTGTCTAAAAACATTTCACATAGCTTTACACTCTCAAGACGACTGGTCCTGATGAGACCCTACAAATAACCAAATGGTCGAAATGTTGACATTAGGTACCTTGTCATAATTTGATGAGATTGGTGTCTAGATGAACTGTAACTGTAAACGGTATTACATTTGCATATGAAGAGGAACAGGGATCATTTGTTCAATGCTGTTTTTTACTGTATATATTCATGTGTGCCTCTCACATTCTAGAGCAGTTTTCAGTAATCAACACAAGACCAAAATACCAAAAATCCAACCAGTAGAGCCAGAGATATGCAGGTTTAAATATTTCAGTGAAAATAGCACCAAAAGGCACAAAGCACCAACAGTGGGTATCTAGTCACACTCGAATGGGTCACAGTCACAAGTTCAGACTGACTGCTATGGGGCATGGGCTAGCTACAGAGACCCAGTTAGGCACACTGTTAGAAATGGGGGTCTCTAGTTGGCAAAGGTAGGTACCTTTGTCCAAACAGGGACCCTTGCTCCTACTCAGGGTAAGGGGGATACACTCCTAAAGTAACCCCAGCTCACCCCGTTGGTAGCTTGGCACAAGCAGACAGGCTTATCTCAGAGGCAGTGTGTAAAGCAATCGTGAACACATATAGTAATACAGTAAAACACTACAAATGACACCACACCAGTTTAGAAAAATACGTAATCTCTATCTAAACCAAAACAAGACCAAACAACAAAAATCCACCATACAGTTATACAAATATGACTTTCAGATGGTAGAAATAGTTCAATTCAAAGCAAATTGCAGGTGTGACACCTTTCACACAGAGTACATGGGTTGCGTCACGCAAACAAACAAAAAAGCAGCAGGAAGGTGATGCGTTGCTTCCTTATACTCAGGGAAGGTGATGTGTCTGTTCCTTGTTCCGGGGAAGGTGATGCATCAGTTCCTTATTGCTGCACAGGGGAGGTGATACATCGGTTCCTTACTGAGAGGAGGTCATGCTTCGGTTTCTTACTGTGTGAGGAGGTGATGCGTGATTTCTTACTGCATCTCCCAATGATGTGACAAACATGGCACCTCGATGCGATGACCTGAACGATGCGTGGATTCTTCCAGCTTCCAGAGGAAAACAATCTCATGAGGTCCAAAACAACAGCCTGCACCTCTTTGCAGGTCAGAACTCCCAGCAAGGAAGTTCAGGGGAGCTGGTAGTGAAGTCTTTGTGTCCCAGAGACTTCAGAACAGTAGGCAATCTCAGTTTCAAGCCCGTGGAGATGTATTTATTTATTTAATCAGCTTATAAAGCGCACTGTCACCTTACAGGCAACCTGGTGCTGGAGGCTACACGAGAGGCAAGAGAGAAGTTAAAGCAAGCACAGGAGACTAAGGCTTAGGAAACAACCAGGTCTTCACAGATTTCCTAAAAGGGAGAAGTTCCCTAATTTGCCTAACCTCCCAAGGGAGGCTGTTCCACAACTTAGCGGCAGCCATCCCAAAAGATCTGCCCCCGGATCTAACTTTTCTGAATCTAGGTACTCTCACCAATCTTCTCGAAGAAGAGCGAAGCAGTCTAGTGGGAGAATACCAAGCAAATTTTGATTGCATTATTGGGGGTCCAAACCCATGAAGGGCTTTAAAGACCAGGCAGAGAGAGATTCGAATTGTACTCTCTGCCTGAGAGGAAGCCAATGGAGTTCAGCCAATGCTGCTGACGCAGACGATCTTCTGGGCAGCCCTAAAACTAGCCTAGCTGCAGCAGATTGAATTCTCTGAAGCCTATCCAGCAGAAAGCCAGGAGAATCAAGTAAAAGGGCATTACAATAATCAAGCCTACTCAATATTGTACATCTGGCTACCAGAGCCCGTGCATGAGAGGGAAGTAAAGGCATAATCTTCCGCAGAGACCTAATTATTGCAAAACAGCAAACTGTAGTCTTTGTGACCTGAGCTTCCATAGAAAGTCTACTGTCCAACATGATACCCAAATTGCGGATAGTTTCAACTGGTTGAACTTTGACCGATGTTTCAGGGGACCAGAAGTTATCAGGTAAAGGACGAGGAATCCTCCCCCCTGCACAAAAAAGCACCTCGGTCTTAGCCGCAATAAATTGAAGGGAGTTGTTCTGCAGTGTGTTGTTTTGTTCCCACTATGTGATTAAGACCTGCATGTATTGTATCAGGATATATTGTTATCCCCTTTTTTAATGTGAAAAAAATTCTTTAGTATAATAAATTGTGTACTTTTTTATGATTTCTGACTATTTTTCGCATCATCTTTAGTGTTGCTCAAATTTGTATGAATGTATTGATTAGTATGGTGATAAATGTAAGTTTGTTTAACTGCATATATTTGGTCCAAAGGGGACTCTATTTTTTGACATACTGTCTTTTGGAACCCTACCCTTTTGGTGTTTGGGGTCCCTCTCTTTAATTAGAGAGTTGTTCTGCAGCCAACGGGCCGTATCCCGTAAACACTCATGAAACACATCCACCGGTGTCGAATCCTCGCCCTCAAAGGAGAGGATTAACTGAGTGTCGTCCGCATAGTTTATGGTATTAATCCCAAAGGATTTAATAACCGTAATCAAGGGTTTAAGATAAATGTTGAATAGCATAGGGCTGATTGCGGAACCCTGCGGATCCCCGTGCGGCACAGGAAAGAACGCAGACTGAAAAGGCGGAAGGGACACCGCCTGCTGTCTATCCTGCAAGAATGAACGAAACCAGCGCAGGACACAGCCTCTCACCCCAGCCTCATACAGTCTTCTCAGATGAATCACGTGGTTAACCGTATCAAAGGCGGCGGACAGGTCAAGCAGAATCAATGCAACTGTCTGTCCCCTGTCCGCACACCTTTGCAGCTCATCCATAGCGGTCACCAAGGCCGTCTTGGTCACGTGGGCAGGTGGAAATCCGAATTGCACCTCCTCCAGCAGCTGATGCTGCTCCAGATGTTTAGAGAGAGAGGCGCTAACCAGGAGTTCCACAATTTTAGCCAGAAAAGGTAATAAGGAGATCGGCCTATAGTTTTTAGAGCACTCGAGATCCAGAGATGGTTTTTTTAACAATGGAGATGCCAAGGCCTGCTTCCAGTGAGAGGGAACTGTACCACTGGCCAAGGACTGGTTGCAGATCAGGCGAAGAGTAGGAAAGAGTTCCTTCTCATTCTCCTTCCAGATTTTATGTGGGACAGGGTCCAAGGGGGAGCCAGAGGAGATACTCTGTACCAGCAAGCTGAAGTTCTCCTCCCCGAGAGGCGGGAACTCCGATAATAGCTCATCAAGCTGCCAGATAGGGCCCTTATTTATGCCCTCCGAGGCCTGATCCCCCAAGGCCATGGAGCTACTTGACTTAGGGAAATCCTCAAGATCTTTAATAATCAGTTCAGTTTTTTCTCTGAAGAACTTAGCCAAGTTCTCACAGAGTTCCTGCGATGGGGGTATCGAATTCTTAGCACAGTCAGGGCTAGTAAGACCATTCAATATATTAAAGATGTTCCTAGAGCTATTCGCAGCATTGCAAATCGTGCTTTGACTTTCCGAGTCAAGATCTTATACTCCAGGATTTTGTGCTTCCAAAGCAACCTGTCTGAGTCATTATAGCCCCGCCTCCATCGTCTCTCCGCCTGTTTACGGGCTAATTTCAGATTTTTTAGGGAGTCGTTAAACCACGGGGCAAAAGCTCTACCCTTACAACTGTGTTTTTTAAGAGGGGCATACAAATCCATAGCCGAGGTGATCTTAAGGCACAGCGAGGCATAGTTCTAATCCACTGTCTTTTCCGAGGAAAAGCAATCTCCAACCTTAAACACTAGGTCAGAGGTCCTCTGCCGAGCCAAAGCCTTCCAGTCTCTACATACAAATACCTTAGTAGCATGCAGCATCCGAGACTGGGCCACATTAGTATTTATATAGAATTTAATAAAAAAATTATCTGTCCAATCCATGGGCAAAATATCACTCATCTGAAGCAAATGGGGAACAGAAAAAATTAAATCCAGGCAATGGCCATCCTTATGAGTAGCTTCGGTGACCTGCTGGAAAAGACCAAGGCCTTCACATGAGTAAAGTAAGTTAAAAAACCCAATATCAAGGTAGCCATTTTCCTCAAGCAGGGGACACAGCAAACAGCAAAGTCCTTTTCTCCTTTCATTGGCAGCAAGTAGCCACTGCAGGCCAACCCCAGACAGCAAACAGCACAGGGGAAGTATTACTCCTCAGCTTCTCCAGCTCTTCTCCTTAGCAAAGTTTCCGCTTGATTTCCCAGAAGTGATGTAAAAGTCTTAGCCCCTCTTTTTATATGCAAAAATCCTTTGTTCTCAGAAGGCAGAAAGTGTCTGTACCCAGCCAAAACCAGTTCTGCGGGGCACTTTTCAAGTGCACAACAACTTCCATTGTCAGTGTGAGCCCTGGCGCCAGACACACCAGAGGAGGGTGGAGCCATCTATGTGGAAGACAGGCACAGCCCTATTCAGGTGCTACTCCTCCCACTACTCCAAATGCAGACCAGGCCTATTCACCCCAGCCCTGACTCATTAGGCTCTCTGGAGGTACTGCTGCTCCCCAACCCCTGACACTTCAAAGCCAGACATGCAATACACAAACCTAGCAGATATATACTGGATGTCTAAGCAAGAAATCACCTGCTTTCTAAAAGTGCTATTTTCAAACACAGAATGTAAAAATCAGCTTCACTAAAAATGCATTTTAACATTCTGAGTTCAGGCATATCAAACTTTATTTTTCTACCTTATTCCCAGGGGCAGTTATGTTTTTAAGATGTTATAAACAAACTCCCCATTCTATCCTATGGGAGCAGGTAGCCTTGCAATAGTAAAAAACGAAATTGGTAGTATTTCACTATCAGGACATGCCACACACATCGGGGCATGTCCTACCTTTCACATACCAACCACCCTGCCCACAGGGGTATGTTAGGGCTACCTTATGGGTTAATAACATGTAAGAAAAGGGAAGGTTAGGGACTGGCATGCACTTGCCAAGTCGACATGGTAGTACCAACCTACACACAGGCTCTGCAATGGCATGCCAGAGTTTACATTTACAGGCTGCTTATTTGGGTGGCACAATCAGTGCTGCAGCCTACAAGCAGCATTTGATTTACAGAACCTGGGCACACACAGTGCACTAGCATCTGACTTGTAAATCAAATATTCCAATCATGGAATCACCAACCCATAACAACAATTTACAAAGGTAACACTTGCTCTTTGGCGCTGAACAGCAGTGGCAAAGTGCCCAAACCATCTAAACCAGCAAAACAAAATCCAACACACAGCAAAAACACAGGAGGCAAAAGGCAAAAATACAGGGGAAACCCACGCCAATGGTGCCAGGTCATCCACACGCTGAACAAGAGTACCATAAGTCCTGGTTGCAGATCATTGTGAGGTCCCATTGTGAGGACCTGCACAGCCTAGGTATCGAGGAATTGAGGAGCTATGATGTGAGGTCAGCATCATTGTGGAGGATCCTGTTGATAAGGGCTTTCGATATAAAGTCCAGCATCGAGGATGCATCACACAGTCGAGGCTATGCTTCGGTTCCTCAGATCTGTGAGGCTGCTATGCGAAAACCTGTGACATTGCTGATACTGTCAACGAGGAGGGAGTTGCGATATGAAGGTCAGGGTCTCACGGCAGTGGTTCCAATTAGGGCTGAGAGACACACCCACAGCAGAGGTGATGTGTTAGTTCTGCTCAGGGTTACCCTGGTTATGCAGGATCCACAGATGGGCTGTCATAGCACCTTCAGGCCCACTACCAAGGGTAAAGTAGTGGGATGGCAACATTTTTCATGGTAGTACTCAGAGATGGCAGAGACAAGGTGCAGGGTTCAAGGTTGTTCAAGCCTTCTGTCCCTGAGGCCAGCCAACTAGCCCTTGGAGTCACTCTGTGGTCTTGGTTTCAACAGATGCAGATCCAGTCCTTCTCACCTAGGCAAGAAAGCAGTAGGCAGCAGGTCAGCACAGCAGGGTAGCAGTACTTTAGAGTACACTCTATTTTTCTAACCTGGTGTGGGCTTCTTCTGTAGAGTGGTTTTACTGCTGTGTTACTGTTTGAAGTGTTGCACACATACTTCGCACATTGCCTCTGAGTTAAGCCTGACTGCTGTATGCCAATCTACCCAAGGGTTGAGAACAGGTTGATTTAGGGTTGCTGACGGCTCTCAACTGACAATGACTGTGGTTCCTGCTTGAGTAAGGTTTCACTCCCCTATTTGTTTTAATGCTAATATACGGGAAGATAACATGGCTCTTCATGGCTACCCTACATCAGCACAGCTGACCTGTGGCATCAGCTGCAGAGTGGAAGGGATATGAGATGGTTATTAAGATAAAATTGTACTTAGCCTGCTATCCACCACAGGCTTCCAAGGGACATCAGAGACACCCTGAGCTTAATACTTGTTGTCTAGTTTGTGTCCCTTGGCGCTGTTCCATTAAAAACAACCCTTTAACAACTATCCAAAGTTTAATTCTGTGTGTTATGCCTCCCCTCCCATGTATTTAATTCTCTTTTGAGTTCTGTTAAAAATGGGATCTCTAGTTGTCAGTGGTTTGCACACTGGCCAAGTAGTGACCCTCACTCTAGTCAGGGTATGGGAGTCATACAGCTAAGATAACCCCAGGCAAGTCAAAATTACAGTTAAAACTGTGCACACAGACACAGCAGTGGCAGGTCAGAGACACGTTTGCTGGGCTCCCCATGTGGGCGGAACAATCAGTGCTGCAGGCCCACTAGTAGCATTTGATATACAGGTCCCAGGTATACATGTGCACTGTACTAGAGACTTACTCATAAATCAAAAAGGCCAATCATGGAGGAACTAAATATTATTACATTTTAGGGAGAGACCATATGCAGTTTAGAATTAGTTAGCAGTGGTAAATTGTCCAGAGTCCTCACTCCAAAAGAAAGTAGGTCAGAAAAACAGGACAAAGAAGGCAAAAACTTTGGGGAGAACCTTGTAGAAAGAGCCAGGTCCAACAAGTACATTAACTTTTTCACATTTTACCCAGAATGGTTAGGTTATTGGGTAATGAATTCTATAAATAGCTTATTTTGTGAGTTTAGTTTGGCAAACAGTAGTCAGTGGATATCATCAGCGTGTCATGCCAGTCATATAAATGAGTGACAGAACAAGAATCCAGAGCTGGATGTGTCTGGCTGTCATATTTCATTCTGCCTTCCTCCCTCGTCCTCCACCTTGATGCATCTGATCAGATCAGCTCGCGGAGCAGGCATTAGTGCAGACAGCAGATCACCTCTGTAGACAAACCGAATGAGGCTCATAGCTGGCGTGCGCCCCCATTAGATACCTGCCGAGATAGCCGACGGTTGTCACCCTGAATGAAAAACTGTTTGTGTGTTGGACTTATGCGCCATTACGCACTCTGCTGAACAGGAAGGACTGGTCTCTTTTTTGTCCCTAAGGCAGCGTTTGGTCTTTTGCAAGATGTGACTATCTAAAGCACTTAGGGGCATATTATCAAGGGATTTATCTCTGCTTTTTTGGCTTTAAAAGCCAAGAAAGCTGAGATAAAATGATCTCCCTATCAGCAGCAGGGTGCTAACATGCACATTCGCATGTTAGCACCCTTTTTCTCTACCCTTCCCCTTGCATTTCTAATGAGATGCAAAGGGGGCGTTCCAGAGAAAAATAATAGGAGAAATGTTGTTAAGCGACAGTTCTCCTATTATCAAGGATTTCGCTAACCCTGTTAGTGATAAAAAAAAGCAGCGCTAACCGCGGTTAGCACTGCTTTTTTTTTACACCTGGTATTTTCCTGACTTAGCCATGATATCCTATGGAAGGTGGATATCATGGCTAAGTTTGTGAGGCCCTATCATCAAGCTAAAGCCAAACTTCGAGAGATTATCGTTGGTTTTCCAGCGATAATCTCTCATTTGGCAGTTAGCGCGAGGATTTTTATCACTTCTGAGATAAACCTTGCTAATAGCAAGTTATCTCTGTGATAATTTCCAGCGATGCTTAGCGTTAAAAAATTCGTTGCTAAGCATCGTTAGCGATAAATATCGCTAATCGTTGGTAATATGCCCCTTAATTTTTCCGCTATTTCTTGGAGTCAGAGATTTTTGTGCATGATCGCCTTTGAGGCCTAGGGCTTCATATTGACACCTTTTATGGAACCATGGGCCTAATGTTCAAATCTCTTATGCGATCGCAAAGGCACACATTAGAAAGATCAGTGCCTTTCCAACTACAACATGGCTTCTGGGAATGTTAAAAATCCAAATTGTGAAATATAAATCAGCTTTGTGATTAAATACCGAATTGCAAATTGAAACGTTCGTGCTTAGGGCATCTTTTCCAATTTGCGATTTCTTATGCTTTGTTCCAATGGTTTGAGCCCGCAATTAAGGTAGCAAAGCATTGATAGGTTACCAATACCTCAAAGATGTTGTTAACCCATTAACAAACAAGAAGGGGTCCCTTTTGGACACCTTCCCCTTTGTGAATGGTGTAAAAACATTTTGTTTAGGAGAAGGCAGTAGTCCCTGGGACCACTGCTTACTCGTAAAAATAAATCTTTGACACTTTATATTTTGGTTAATGTATCCCACTTCCCTTTAAGGCTGCTTGTTTTATTAAAAACAAACACAGACATGGCGGTCTGCTGACTTTAGCAGGCCAACATCCATGTGATGGCAGAGATTCGTAGTGGGTCGTAACGTATGACCTACTTCATGCATAGTATTGAGGTAGGTCAAATTGTGACCCCCGACGAATCAGAAAATGTTGAGATCCAACACTTTGGTTCACAAAAAAACAATGCGTTTGGTAAAAGTCGGTGCTCAAATTGTAAGCACTTTAACGAATTATTTTAACAAATAAAGGGCCCACATAGTTTTCTTGCACATATTTCTGATTATACACACCATGTCGTTTTAGTCATAAAGTGAGTGATCAACTGTACAATGGATTTAGATTGCAATCTTTGCATGTCTCAATGTATTCTTTTGTACATTTCTATTGCATTAAAACCCAATAGAGTGATATCTAAGCGCTAATGGAACTGCAGTGCCAGGTGGACATTTAAACAAAAATATAGGAACGTTTTCCTAGATTGGTCATGAGCACTCCCATCTGGGTTTAATGTTGTATGCTCGAAAGCAGGGTGCACCCAGATATTAGCTTCAGCCTCCCTCTTTTTGACTTAAGTTGCAGTGCATGGGACCCTGCTATCCCTGTACAAAAAGATAATCTCTAATTTTATTAGTATAGCAGGTTATGACGTTTCAATGACGTAGCTGCTTATCTGTAAAAGTTATTACAGTTCCTTATGTCTTTAGACAGAACTAGAAGCCAAGGTGAAACGAAAGTCACACATCAATACTGGCAAGCCTCTTATCTGTTTTTTTAAAATTAAAAGTAATCAGGAAAGATAGAACCGCTGGTTTTTTTTACACATTGCGAGCTACATTTGTTTAATCTGACTTACATTACCTTGATTCTAATATCTTTTAACAAAAAAATTGTGACTACTTTTGTTAATGAGTTTAATTTTGCACTATAGGATCTATTTTAATTCTTTTTGTCGGCAAGCATACTATCTCTTTCATAGGAAAGAGGAAATTACAAAGGAATTAAGCCATGTTTTGGGAAAGCAATGGAGTGACCATTTATCAAAAGAAATAAAAAACAAGTATGCTGTATTGTAAAAAGATATTGCAACTCAGATGGAGATGCATGACCTTGCAAAGTTCGGCCTCGTTACTGACTGACTGAACTCCTCAGTGACTTGCAAAATCGTTGTAATGTACTGCAGAGGGCACGTTTCCCCATACATTTCACAGAAAGTATTTTTTCATATAGGTGCTTTCACTTGCACTGCCCTATCACTTAAGGTCACAGTTTTAAACGAGATGCTACTTTGTATCAATGGAACTTGCATAGATAGGATGGCGGGTGATATATGACCCTGCTTCACAGGTTGGACACTGCTGTAGCTGCTAAACATCCCAAAACCCGAGTTACGTTTTCAATTTGCTTAGAGGTTGCAGCATGAAGTTGCCATAATGAAGTTTTGCATTCAAGACTGGTCTTGCTCTGCAGGTCTCCGCTGTGTTTTCTTCAGAGAGTTAAGGGAGTAATTGGAGGTGTAAATGATGTTATTTACTTGGTTCATTGTTACTATGTCAGACATTCCAAATGGCTTAGCTACCCTTTTGAAGCCTATACCAAGTCCTTTTGTTTGGCCTTTGTTTTTCTATTTTTATCTCTCCAGCTTGAAAGTATCATTTTAAATGCATGGTTAAAGAAAACAAATGCCTGAACAGGGGCAGCCACTCCATTAGGGCCGAGAAGCAACGCCCCCCTTGCCACCAGCGGAAAAGTGGAGGGTCCAGTGGTGGGCACTCCCTTCACTGCTCATGAGGTGTTTGGCCGGCCGTCTCAGCCGGTCAAACCCCTCATGCGCAGTAAAGCAGTTCAGGAGCTACAACTCCTTGCAAATGTCAAAGGAGGAGCTCACAGATGTTTTAAGATGTAAACAGAGGACTATATATATATATATTTTCATGCACTCAGACTCCATCGTGTCTGCGTATTGGTTTTTGGTGTGCATTAGTACATTTGTTGCCATTCCGAGCAATCCTTGCTGTGATTGTGTTTGGGCATTTCACTCGTTTCTGTTACTTTTCCTTTTTCTAGCTCACTTTACTGGCTTTCACAGTGAGCTAGGTACGGTAGGGTGCTGCAACAACTGTTGTCGATGTAAGAACAAATGCATCTTGACTGCCTATAAACCCGATTTTATTCAGTGGGTAGTATTTTATCCATCATACTAGTAGCTCCCTCTCCACCGGCCATAGTCTTTGAAATGGCCATGCAAATGGGCAAGTGAGGGTTGTTACTAATGACCAGAAACACATCCCAGCCTTTCTTAGTAACTTCCTTCTATTCCAATTCTTTTACACTAGTGGAAGTGCCATGAAGAGTTACCTCCATTATAGAACTATATGCCTGTGCAGTACTAGTTCTCTTTTCAGTCTTCTTTTCACAGATCGTTGCCTCACGCCGTGAGTTGCTACCATGAGCGGTGGGTTGTATCCCCGATTTGATACGGGTAAGAAGGTTGATTGTAGACGTTTTTGATAGTATTCATTTACAAATGTGTATGTTAAACTGACTGGTATGACATTTTGCATCATGTGAATGTGTGCTTTTTCTTTCAACAATCTTTATTTCGATCTGTGTGATCATAAAAGATGTACAAACAAACAACATTACAATGTTTAAAACTGTTGAACCAATTAATCAGTTTAAAATCCATGACGTGAAAAAAGTGCATTTTTAAAATACATTCATTTCCAGTTTTTACAGTTTAATTCATAAAGTATATTGGGGAGAGTTTAATCAAGAGATAGTGGAGTCACTTATAATTCTTGCACGTACTCTCCACATAGCTGCCAGAAACTTAGCCATTGCAAATACTGTCGGAGATGAAAGATCAGTTTTAAGGACTCTGTAAGCCGGGGCATAAGTTCGAAAGCCCATGTTCCTTAGATGTGGCTTGAGCCAACATCTTCTAATGTTACGGTAGGCTATGCAAAATAAAACGACATGAACATCGTTTTCTCGTTTATAATTGCATGCGGGGCATTTGGGTGAGGCCTGGTTTTCGTCCCAATTTTTAGTGAGCGACCTCAAGGGAAGAGAGCCGTATCTCCATTGCAAATACATTTTTCTAACATGTACAGGGGACATTGCATCAAGGACGTATTCAAAACTGTAAATGTCTTTTATTTTAATAAATATGTCCGTTAACGAACCCTCTCGAATTGAGGTAATAGTTCTCTGGAGCATAAAACCATAGAAGAGTTTGGAAAGTGCTTTCCTGGGAAGCCTTAGCGATGTTGCTTGTGGATCATTCCATAGCTCTGGAACTCCAAGAGTCAGACACATATCTCTAATGTACTTGAGCCATTGAATTTTGGATACAAATATCGATCTAAGAAGCTCTTGCAATTCGCTTCTATAATGACTCAGATCTTGACTACTCCACAGGCGTCTCCAATAGGTCAATGGTTTGAGGCTCGCTTCTTCGCTAATTGGGCACAGTGCCAAGTCCATTCTCAGCGGGAGTAGTGGTGTGCTTCAGGGAAGAGCCGTCAACTGCCTAATAAAATTGTTCTCAGCAACTTGGATGGAATGAAGAGGTGTGTGGCCCCATAGTTCAGCCCCATAAATGATGCCACCCCGCGCTTGGGCCTTGTAGATTTGTATTGCGGGAGCCAATGGGCGAAAGGGGGATTTTTTAGCGATTCTAGTGATTGCACCCGCCCTCTGGATTAGTTTAGTGGTTGCTTTTGTTTTGTGCGGCAGCCAAGTTAAATTGTGATTAAGTGTTATGCCCAGATACTCAATCACATTGACTCTCTCCAGAGGTGTATGCCCTAGACGTGGGTTTGGGCAATTTTTATGTTTGCGGCTCAGAATCATAAATTTTGTTTTTGTTGGGTTTATTTCTAGGCCCCTTTTATTACAAAAGTCCAAAAATCCATCCAGGATCCTTTGCAGGCCCATTGGCGTTTTTGACAGCAGCAGGGTGTCATCTGCAAACATAATCGCAGGCACCCTGCTGTTGTTCAATAGTGGCGCGTCGATGTTGGCGATTTTGCAGAGGTGCTCTATCACCCCATTTGTAAACAGGCAGAACAGGGTCGGCGCCAGCACACACCCCTGCCTTACACCACGTTGGACTGGGAACCTATCTGTAAGCCTCCCTCCCTTTCCATACCTTACCCGCGCATAGTTGTTAGTGTGGAGCCTAACGAGAATCTGTAGGATGTCTTCAGGGACTCCCATGTCCTCCAACACCGCCCACAACCTGGCCCGAGGGACCAGGTCGAAGGCGGCGCGGAGATCCACAAAGACTGCATACAGTGACCCACCTTCTACGTATGCAGTCTTCCAGAATAGAATGTTTAATCTCAGTATTTGGTCCACTGTGGAGACACCCTTCCTAAAACCTGCTTGAAGAGGGCTCAGGATTTCAGTCTGTTCCATCCAACACTGAAGTCTGTCCAGAATCAGCCTTCCGAATAGCTTTTGGCTGACATCGATGAGGCTAATCGGACGATAACTGGCGGGGAGCAGAGGCGAGCCCTTTTTATATATCGGTACCACCTCTGCTCCCAGCCAAGTATCTGGTAGCCCCATTCCCTCCAAGACTGCATTAAACAAGACCATCAAATATGGAGCCCAGATCCCAGGTTCCTGCCTAAAGAGATCGCCAGGGATCCCATCTAATCCCGGGGCTTTTCCAGGTGACAAGCCCGCTATGGCTACCTCGACGTCTTTCAAGGTGAAGGGGAGTGAATTACATTTGTTGGAAATACTAACTTCGGGTGGTTGTTGCTCCTCTGCCTCAGGGGCGTATAGCCCCTGATAGTGATCTTGCCAAGCATTGGCTGCAATGTTTGGTTCACTTGCAGATGGAAGATCTGCGCAGCCATGATTAATGATTCTCCAGAATCTACGAGAATCCCTACTCGCTAGAGACTCGGCCAGATTCTCCCAGTGGTGTATATCCCACTCCAGTCTTGCGTTGTCCAGGAGTAACTTGTAGGCACGCCTTTTGAATTTGATCTGCAATGCACTACCTCCCTCTTTTATGGTCTTGATAAGGTCTTGTTTTGCCAGACGGCATGAACGATTATACCAAGAGTTGTTAGACTGCCCTTGTGTTTTCGGGCGTGCCTTAGTAAAAAAAGCTAGTTCAAGCTTCTGGGTCAGATGGGTATGATTTTGGACTAAGACCTCATTTCTTTCCATGTTGGACGGTAGACCCCCTAGTTCGAAAGCCTCCTCGAGAATGGGGATGATCCCAGCGTAAAGAGAGGTGAGCCTTTCTTCACTGGAGGCGAGAGTGTCCCATTTTATCCGCCTCCTGTTGTTCTCTAGAAGGAGTCCTCCTGTCTGTTTCTCCTCGCCAAGCGCTTTCTCGCAGGGGATCATATATTCTAGCTCCAGGGTGTTATGGTCGCTATCCTGTCTTGTTGATATTTTAAAATCAACCACCCATTTCCATGACTTTAACTGTACAAGGAAGTAGTCAGTTCTAGATTCCCTCCCTTGTCTATTAAAAGTACATTGTGAGGGGATGTCGGACCGAGTACGACCGTTGCAAGCCCTCAGCCCATGTGTCAGATTGAGGGTGTTAATCTGCACAGCCAGGGTTGTCCATGCTCTGGGGGGAGGTGCTTCCGTCCGAGGAACCTGCCAACTCGAATCCTCCTCAAGGGAGGGTCCATCGAGAAGACCGGGTAAAGGCTCAAAATGGGAGTTAAAGTCACCCCCAATTAAATAGGACAAACTCTCGGGGATAGTTTCCAAAGTACCAGAGAGGAGCTCTATAGTTTTAGAGGTAGACCCATTTTTAACTGGCCTTGAATAGATGTTGATGACCATCAACTTCAATTTGCCAGGCCATTCAAGGACAACGGCCAATATATCTGGAGAGTCTACTGGGTATCTTGAGGCTCGGCACCCTATATCCGAGGCCACCCAGGTTTCCAAGCCACCAGATGGTCTGCCTTTCCCACCCCATACTGCAGGGATTGAGAATATGTGGAAGCCCCGACGGTGGGACTCCTCCCTTGACCAAGTTTCTTGGAAAAGGCAGACACTATTTGATTGAGTTAGTTCCGCCCATTCATCTGTGTCAACTTTATTTGTCAGACCTGCGACATTCCATGAGAGAATGTTTAGAGATTGTGGAGGTTTTTGGGTGGCTGAGTGCGTTGACATAGAGATTGTGTTTTCGGGGGAGTGAGGTCTAGTTGTTTGCCTCTCGTCTGCCCACAGGGGATCTCTGATGATGTCCGATTTATGTGAAACATCACAAATTTCTATGGCCCCAAAAGTGCCCATCTCCTGGGTACAGACTGAGGTAAACTGAATCTGGGGGTTAATTCCTTCCACATGCTTTCGGGGTGTGGAGGCCAGCTGTCAATCGACCAGTTCGAGACAGTCGTAATGATTGTACAGCGGTAGAGGTGGTGGATAATAGACCCTTTGGGGCCATGGGTCAACTCGTACAGATCCACCCCCTCCCGTCCTCCTTCTCGGGACAGTTTCCCATTGATGGGAGTCACTAAATATGTTTGGGCGGAAAGGGGGTATCTGTGGTTGGATGAAGGGTGTCCTCCTTCTTTCTTGGTTGCCCTGCCAGTTTCCCCTAAAGTTCTGCTGGTATCCTCTGCTAGGAGGCTTAGCCATGTGGTCATTGGATGGATAAAAGAAGGATAGGGGGACAGGCTGGATATTGCTACCTTCATCTTCCAATGATGGATTGCAGACAAAGGCGGCTGTTCCTGGGTCACCAAAGCTCACCAGTAGGCAATCGCCGCTGATTGTTTTAGGACTCTTACCTACCCAGGAGACCCTTCTGACCATGCGAATATCGCTGGTCATGCCTCGAGGGAGTGGTCTATGCGTCGACAGCCAGTTGATGACCTTATTTTTCAGAGATTCTCCCGTTTCGTGTGAATCTGCTTTTAATTCTGGTGCCCCAACTAGGATGACTGTGTACGGGGCAACCTCAGGTGGTAAATTTACAGTGACCGTTCTGGGTGCCTTTGGCTTTTTGTGGTCGTCCCTATTCAATATGACATTAGAGGAAGGTGTTAGGGAGTTCATTGTTTCTAGGGTAGGAAGCGTTTTGGGCTTGTCTGCATTTGGTTGCTGGATTATTGGATGTGACTGCTTGGGTAAACTGAGGATCGGTTTTGTAGCAGGATTGGGTTTGGATAGTGGCTGTTGGTTGGCACATGTATTTATATTGTTTTCACCTGTTGTAAGTGTGATCACTGATACGTTTGGTATTGCAGAATTTTGAATGACTGGGCTACTATTATGTTGTGTGTCAGTGATGGTTGGAGTAAGACCTAGGGCCCCAGGTTTCCAAGAATCCATAATCTGCATAGCAGTTTTCTCTATTTTTATTATTCTTGCCTCCATTTTTATTAGGCGTGCTTCTAAGGGGCCTATAATTGTCTTAAGGAGGTGACCTATGTCTGCTAAGGTTATATCCTCTTCAGGTGATTCCTGATTATGATCTGCTGTGGGTGGTGTATAATCAGTTGGGATATTAGACTGTAGCTGCTGCGGCGAATGGTCAGTTACTATCACCGGTGAAACTTTCTCCTGAATGTTGTGGGTAGGGGTTGGTAAAGTGGGAGTATTCCCTGTTTGTTTTATAGGATTTTTGGACTTTTTACCCCTATTTGAGTGTTTCCCCTGTGCCTTTTTTTGAATGGCTCCTTCCCGTATTCCTCGATTAGTGCTAGGTGGCCCTGGCAAAGTTGAATTGATGCTTGCTACATTCGATTCCTCCCTGTTCGGTACGGCAGTAGCCTCCCCCAGATTTATGTCCTTAGGCAATTGGGCAGTTTCTTTTGAGGGCAATTGCAGAAGACTCATATCATCTAAGTCCCCTAGTGTGTCCTCAGTGAGGTCTAGGCCATCAAGTTGCTGTGCCCCCCCCTGGGATCCTTCTTGTTGAAAATTTCCGAGGCGTCTATCTTCAGGGGTTTTGGCCATAGCTATAGTACCCATCGAAGAGCGCTTGACCCACTCTATCTCCTGAGAGATGCGTCTTTCTAGTAAGTGGATATCGTCTATTAAGAGGGAGCCAGCTTTCAGGAAATAGTTATCAATTGTACCCTGAGTTGGGGCAGTTGGTGTATTGACGGTAGCTGCATGGTTGACTTTACTCCTGGTCTCCATATGACTCATATTTGGAGTTAGGGCCGGGAAGGGGGTACAATGGGAGATGCTGCTTTATGTTGTTGAATATGGTCCCTACCTGATATAAATGGGGAGGGCCAGTCCAGTCCTTTCCGTCCTCGAACGGCCTCAAACGGCCCGCTCTTAGCCCGGTCTTTGCCCCGAGCTGCGTCCCGCGCTGCGGGAGTTCGATGATGTGATATAGGGGGCGTAATGGGCGGGGGGCGGGCCGGCGGGGAGAGCGGACCGGATGCTGGTCTCCCTGGTCTCGCAGGGACTCCTGGTTGCTGGAGTCCCCGCACGCTCGCAGCCCCGCCGAGCCTCTCGCCCTAGCCGCCGCCTTGCTGCTCCTCTCCCCTGATGGACGATGCTCACGCACTCCTGTGCGAAGCGGCACCCGCGAAGCGTTGGCTGAAGGACGGTGAGTGTGCCTAGTAATACAGCGCCTGGTCCGAAGTGCCTCACGCTAGTTAGAACAGTTTTCTTTTTTCTCAACAGGTGATTTCCAAGTATCCATGTAGTTTCTCTACAAATAAGCATACAGGTATACGGTTGGTTGTATTGTTCCTCAATATTCCTACTGTGGTAGTTTTCACTCACTGACTTTGGTCCTGAAGAAAGCCATGATCACATTCTTGATCTAGTTTGACTGAAACATGTAGAACATATTCTTCACCAGCGCGTTTGTTTATTTGTTCAGACCGCGCCTTTACGACTTTTAAACGTTGACACCTTGAGATATCTAATAAATATATTTTTCTCCTGGTAGCAAATTGTAACACACACTTCATTGACACTGCACCACATTCTTTTCATCACACTTTGTGAAGCTTCAACGATCTTTAGGAGATCCAGTCCTCTGTTAGGTACGGCTAGGGTAGGTTAGGTTTTCTTAAGCGCACAAATCACCCTGGAGCATCTCGGCGCTGACTAGCAATCTATCTAGAGCTGAGAGGAGCAAGAGTGTCTATTTACTGAAGAGAAAAGCTTTCAGCTGTTTTCTGAAAGAGCCACAGTTTAGATTGCGCGAAGGGTCTGTGGGAGTTGGTTCCAATATAAGGGAGCAAGATAGAAAAACGCTCGACCGCCGGTCCAGGATAGGCGAATTCTCGGGACTCTTAGAAGTTCTAGAGTAGAGGATCTCAGCCTCCTACTGGGGCAGTATTTGGTTAATTTATTTTGCAGATACCGGGGCCTTTTTTTTGGAGCGTTATGAGCGAGGCAGCAAATTTAAAAAAAGGATCTCCCTTTAATAGTGAGCCAGTGAAATTCTCTGAGTAATGGGGCCAAAGGAGAGCCTGGTGGACGATTGAGAATCATTTTCGCGGCTGTGTTCTGAACAGTTTGTAATTTTGACAAAAGGGTGGAACTCACCTCCGCCAGCAAAGCATTGCCATAGTCTAGGCGGTTGGTTACCATCGCATGAACCAAGGTTCTGCGATGGGTGATGGGAATGAAGGGAAATATTTTCCGGAGTAGCCGAAGACTGTAGAAACAAGTTCCCGTGGTAGTGGTAATGTGGTCTTTCATAGATAGGGAACAGTCAATTTTTATTCCCAAGTTCCTCACAGATGGCTTAGGAATAGTGGTGGTACCTAGTTGTACAGGCCACCAGTTCTCTGATCAGATAGCTGGTGCTTTTCCGATAAGCATGATCATGGTCTTGCCTGGGTTTAACTGGAGGTAGTTCATCGTCATCCAGTCTGAGATCAGCTTCATGCCATTAGAGAAACGAGTTTTTTCTGTCTCTCGACAGTTCCCCATGGTGAACATGAGCTGAGTATCATCTGCATATGAGATGATTTCAAAACCCAGCTGTTCCACTAGCGGGGCAATATATATATTAAAAAGGGTAGGGCTTAAACAAGAGCCCTGTGGCACCCCTTTGTCTAACAGTAGCTTATCTGTGGAGAAAGGGCGTACGGTGACCTGCTGAGTTCTCCCTGAGAGAAAGTGTTTTAGCCACATCAGTGCAGTTCCTTTTTATACCACATTCCGATAGTCTCTACGCTAGCTTGAAATGAGAGATGGTATCAAAAGCTGCGGAGAGATCTAAAAGGATGAGTATCGCTGAGTCGCCTGAGTCAATAGTCTGTCTTAGTGAGTCGGTGACTGCTAGAACCGCGGTTTCAGTACTAAAACCCGGGCGAAAGCCCGACTGTGAGGGATTCAGGATCTCATTTTGTTCTAAGTAGCAACTCAGTTGTTTGTTTATGACTTTCTCCAGCATTTTCCCTCGTAGTAGTAAGAGAGAGATAGGACAGTAATTACTCAGGGTAGCGGGGTCCGATGTAGGTTTTTTAAGAATAGGGCGGACCACTGCTTCCTTCCATAATTCGGGGCGGGACAGGGATCATTGGGTGAACCAGACTTTCCCAAGGCCAGGTCTCTTTGAACTTCCTCGGTTGTGACTAAATTAAAGTTGTGCAGGGAGTAAGTTGGTTTTCTCCGTTTTCCTTCTAATTCTTCCAGTCTATTAAAGACTAAGGGCGCTATCTGTGGAAAATTGTCATATAGAGTGGATATGTTTTCCTGGAAGAAAGAGGCAATAGAGTTACATAGCTCCTGGGATTCATTAGGGACCTGGCTACAAGCTTTAGGGAACATAAAGTCTTTAACAATGCTGAACAGAGCCTTCTGGGAGTTATTTGATTGTTTGATTTGTTTAAGAATAAAATTGCGTTTAGCTGTCTTTAGGTACAAGTGATAGCCAGCCAGAGCTTGTCTGTAAATTATTTTAGTTTGCGGGTCTTTACAGGTACGCCAAGTTCTTTCTAGACGTCGACATGGTTGTTTGATCGCTCTTAGTTAATCAGTATACCATGGGTGTTGCGGGCGCTTGTGAACACGCCCAAATTTCTTGGGTATAGTCTCGTCAAAAGCCGAATCTAGTGCCGCCGAGAACGCCTCTAGTTTTTTGGGGGCTTCCAACTGGACGTAGACTGGGTCACAGAGGAAATACTCACCAAATCTTTCTACAGAGAGATTCCGCCATGGTCTGCGTTTAATTGACTTATTTGTCATAGCTTTTTCAGAGTTATTTGCCAAGGTTCGAGGAATGGAAAAGGAGATCAACGAGAAATCGGTCCATGTAAGAGGAATGGGAGGTCTACATCTCAGATTCTCATCGTTAGTGAACACCAAGTCAAGCGGGTGCCCGGCCTGATGGGTTGGGCCCTCAATTTTTTGAGTAAGTCCTAAGGCTTCCAAGGCAGACTGACCTCTGGGTGAGAGGTGAGTTCTCCATGAAAGTTAAAATCTCCAAGTAGGAGGAATCTCCTGGTTGCTAAGGCGTGTAAAGCAATTTGTTCGACCAGTAAATCAGTGAAGTTCAATTTAGAACCCTGGGTTCGATAAACCAGTGCTCCGTACCAACATTCTGATGCTGATAGGGTGACCTTAAAGATACCTAATTCCATACCTTCATTGCAGGTTGTGGATAAGCAATTAACTGAGAGATGGTCTTGAAACGCGATGGCAATACCACCGCCTGTTTTTCCCTCTCTATTTAAATGGATTCATTTGTAATTGTCCGGGATAGCAAGATTGATCATGGTGCTGTTAGTGGGATTCAGCCAGGTTTCTGTTAAAAAACATAGTAATGGGGTATGGGAGACGATCATATCCCAGATTTCATGGGGATGCTTGGCCAGAGATCGAACGTTACAAAGTAGGTTAGGTATCTCTGGCGGGCGGGAGCATGGAGCACTCCGGTTAATACAGGATGGTTGTTCTTGAATAATAGTGGAGAAATGACACTGCCTGCATGCTATAGGGCCTTCAAGCATAGCCGGGAGTTCATTTACACACTTCATGAGAGTAAGGCTATGGTTCCTATTGCAGAGCATCTCTCTGATGGCTTTTAGTGACTCGGCGGAGTACGAGAGACTCTTCTGCTGGCTCGTGTTTTCCGACCTTAGGACATAGTCCCTGGCCTCTGGGCTCGTCAGGGCGCGGACGGGCTCAGACGGGCTTGCCTTTGGCGCACCTTTGGCACGCCATCGTCGCGCCCACTGCGCGCGTTTGCTGCGCGTACGAGCGTGCATCCTCGCTTTATGTGCCCGAGGAGCGAACAACTAGAGTGCTGTGTCCTAGTCCCAGTCCCTGCCCAATATGGCCACCGCCCCTGGGGAGATCGGTGTGGGAGGGCGATTCCCTCAGCACCTACTCGGCTGAGTGGAATGAAGGTAAGGGGCTTTAAAATGACAATAAATCAGCAAAAGCGGTGCAAATCAGGAAAAGAAATAAACAGTTTTAAAAAACAGCTCCCGGCTTCCGCCTCAGGAGATAGCAAGCTAGAACTCTGTTTACATCTTAAAACATCCCTGAGCTCCTCCTTTGACATTTGAAGGAGTTGTAGCTCCTTCACTGCACTAGGTTGCAGTTAAGAGGAGATCCCATATGATGAAGCATGCCACCTCGGTGGATGATGGGATCCGGTCCTCTGTATGTGGACTCCCTTTAAAGTTTCACGTCCTGTTGAGTGGTAACAGTTAGTTTTCACATATTTCTATAAGATACCCGCGGACTCTTTGTTATTGTGGATATAGTAGGGGGACTTGTCAGCGCTGGTCTGAAAATCTCCCTCAGACCCTCTAACCTGCCCAGTTTTGTGATAATAAAACATAATGCCCAGGTTGCACACACCCTTAACAGGGGTCGGCAGAGAACCATACTTAGATGGCCACAAGTTGTGAGTCTATTCAGACTGTTTTTCAGTGCCTACTAATTCAGGCTTACTTGAATATAGATTTAAAGGATGTAGTTGTAACCAGTTAGCAGGGGCACCCATTCGCTCTTGGACAACAGAGGGGGCTGCCTCCAATCTGATCTCGTGGCGGTACTGGGTGTAACAAATAAAATAAATACACATACCTTTTGCTGCCATCCATTGCAATCTTTTGCTCCAGTGCCGCACCGCGCTGATCCGCTGCTCCTGGCACTCCAAAAGGTAGGAGCACATGCTCCCAGACTCCTCACGCAATCCCAATGCTGCTCTCATGCTATTACTCCCAACATGAGAGCATCAGTGGGATTGGGCGTAGCCGGCCAGTCTCACACTCCAACGAGGAGTGGGAGCCTGTGCCCTGAGCACTGGGGATATCTCCAAGGAACAGCCTGGAGATATCCAAGTGTGCATGTTGGCTTGGCCACCGAGGAGGGTCTGCCAAACCGACATGTCCTCTTTCAAGGCCTACCACCACTCCTTCTCAGCTGCTGATGCAACATGGCCCCACCCCATCCTAGACTCACAGTTTGGCAGTCAAAAATAAAATGACATTAAAATAGTTTTGTCATTCTATTTTTATACTTCAAGCTGCGTTTCAGCAGTGGGGCGACACTCCACCTCTGCCACAGTGGAGGAGCCTCTATTCACATCACTCTGTTTATCCTGCTTTGATATTGAGGCAGTTCTCATTTATATTTCTTTTTAGTTAGAAAACACTGCAGCAACTTGCAACCGATCTCCTACAGGACCGCAAGCAAAAATCATGACTAAAATGTAACACCAATCGACCATGCATCTGAAAACCAGCAGCAATATGTGTGGGCATCAGGGAACTTGTTGAACACAGATATTAAACAAAAGAGGAGACATGCTGTGGCACCTCATATTCTTCTGCCTATAGATTCACCCTGTTGTCTTGACATAATACCATGCTTGCTCTTTTCTGGCAAAGGATTTCTAGCCATTTTTCAACTTTATTTGCTCTTCCCATTGCACCTTGGACTCGGTTCAGGAGGTTCGACTGGTCAAGGGTATCAAAGGCTGCTGACATGTCCAGAAGCACCAACGATGCTGTGTCACTGGTGCCTTTGGTGCTTAGTAATGCATGCTTCTAAAGAGGTTGAAACCCAGATTTTTGTGATCTCCGTATATATCATTAATCTCCATACAGTTCAACATTTACATTTTACCCTCATATTCATGGAGTTTTAACCTTTGAGGTGAGGGCAATCATTTTTTAAATCAGTCTCATGTAAGGGTGTATTTGTAAATAAAACAATCACTCATGCTTTTTTTAAACTATCTTAACAAAACAAGATGCCAGTACTGCAGGATAAATAAACTTTCAATGCACAATGACGTTAAACAATTGTAGCATGACCACCGTACGCAGTGTGGTAGAATTAATTCTTTTATTTCCTTTTTACATATAGAAAAGCTATTCACAACATTTTAAATTTTTTGTTTTCAGATTGGGGGAGGGAGTGAAATGTCTTTAAAAACTTCAAAGCAGTGTGTGCTGGAAGACACAAGTGAAAAAAGAGATTTTAAAGATAAAGAGGGTATCGTTCATATACCATCATACAGACCATCATTTGTTCTGTGCAAACTTTCATACAACAAATCTGACTCACAGGGGTGGGTAAAAGACGAAAGTGGAAATGGTGAATAGTGAAAGGAATCCCTTTTTTAAACTATGGAATGACCTGGAGGAACAGCTAACAATCTCGACCACATAACATATAAGACATGTGATCTCCAGTGTATGATGTAGAATTAGGCTCTTTTATGTAGGGATTGGTCTCTATTATATAAAACATTCTCCTTTTTCCTCATATATGTATTTCCCAACATCATTAACCACCTTTCTTGCAATGAAAGAACTAGTGAAATTAACTTTGACCTAATCAGTGGGTTATCAATAATAGGCCAGATGCAAAACGCATTGTACTGGTCGTAAACGGCCCATCAGGCCATTTGCGAATGGTAAAATGTATTTTTAAATGTTGGGGGCAGATGTATTAAGGCACTTTTTAGTCGCAAACGCTGTGATTCGCAAAAAAGCAGCGTTTGGGACAAAAAATTCACTAAATGGTATGTATTAGGGAAATCACATCACAAAATTAAGGAATCGCAAAATTTGCGATTCCTTAATTTTGCATAAGCATTTAAGGAATCGCAAATTACGATTCCTTAAATGCTATGCAACAAGCATTTAATTTTTGCAAATTCTCCTTAAGAAATCGCAAATTACCACCAACTTTAAGTTGGTTGTAATTTGCGATTTCTTTCACAAATGCACTTTTTGGCATTTGTGAAGGTGCCATATGGCGCACATACATGCCCTTAGGGCATGTATGTGCACCATATGCGCAGACATGTTCATTTCAGGGGTGCATCAGGGTGTCCTTATGACACCCTTGAAAATATTCTTAATTTGCGATTCTCAAATTGCAAATCGCAAATTGAGAATAACTCCCCATTCATTCCTATGGGCCTCCTGGCCCATAGAAATGAATGGGAAATTATTCCTTAATTGCGATTCACAATTTGCTAATCACAATTAAGGAATTTTAAGAAATCGCAAAAAAGTTGTGATTTTCTACATACATCCCTATTTGCAAATCTCAAATAGCGATTTCTAAAAAATCGCTATTTTAGATTCGCAAATCAGGATGTTGATACATCTGCCCCTTGGGCTTTGTTTATCTGTTTGTCGATTTTGGTACAGACACCTCCTGATCTGTCAAGAATTTGGATAATGGGAAGCTGTATCATTAACATTTACCACATTTATGTGATCATTTGAATTTACAGTCAACGGAAAACCAAATCTACTATTATGTATTTGTAGATTAACATAATAAGTTTGATAGGGGTTACCTTCCCCAGATGAAGCTGTGCCACATCCCAAAACAGTGTATGTGCATGAGGAAGTTGGGAAAAAGGTGTCAAATATATTCTAGAGTAGTTGTAGGAATACAGATCATTAAGGCACCAGCTAAGGAGAGGTTAGCATTTAGCAGAGTGAAAGGCAAGGAATGTGGAGGCATGGACAACAAAAGGGAAAAATGTCTGCCTACCAAAAGCACACTATTTTTAATAAATAGGAAAAACCACAAAGCAAGGATATGGTAAGCATAGATAATAAAGGGAAAATGGATTAATGCCCTTGAGCCTTCCACTACCAATTAACATATGCATCATTTCAGGTTGTGGATTGCACAAACATACGCCCAAAACTAGACTTAGTTCATCCACTCAGCTCTGCAACCACAAAGACAAATTTCAGCTCCTTGACCTCGACCAGTCGGGTTTCAGAGCAGGGCACAGTACTGAAACAGAACTAACTCACATAGTTGATGACACCTTATTTATTGAGTTTTATATAGCGCTGGCTAGACCCTGAGGTATCAGAGCGCTTTACATGAGGATTAAACAATATTACAGCGTTAAATCAGTTACAGTTACATTCGTTACTAGTGCATTCCATGCCATAGAAAAACTAAACTGATGGAGTAAGGAGGGTAAAAGGGGGAACAGTAAAGAGGATAGAGTAAAAATGTAAATGTTAATTCGTATTTGTAAAGCGCCAGGTACTCAACCTTACGGGTCTCAAGGCGCTGGGGACCGTCGTGGAAATTAAGTGAGCTATTGCCCAGAGTCACATGGTGCTGAGCTGAGCTGCCGCTGTAGTCGAGGATCGAACCGTGAACCCTGTGCTCCGAAGTCATCTTTCCTGGCCACTGCACCACACCTCTCCATATAAGGAAACAGCAGAAAGGTCATGGGGTGAAGAACAGTAGGGGACAGTAGAGGCAGAGGGAGAAAAAGGAGCCTCATGTTGATCATGCCCCTTGATGCGGGGGAGGGAAGGGAACACAACGGGGAGATGAGGAAAAACAATGTCCGATGTCCGGCTAGGTAGGTGTCGGCTGAGGGGATGAATCCCAGAGCCAAATTCCTCTATAGCTACATATGAAAGCTCCACCGGTATCAACCAAAGGTTACTCTGGGTCCGCGATAAGTCCAAACAGTTGAAGATTCCGCCCAGGGGGCAACGTCATAGTTCCATTGAAAGCAGTGTTGAAGAGAGCTGGAAGTCCATAGCGAGGAGACAGCAGCAGAGAAAACTACGAGACCTGTATCCAAAGTCTGGCTGGGTAGGTGATGGCCCTAGCTGTGAGCCAGAGCCAATCTCCCCTATAGCTGTCTATACAGCTCCACCGAGAATCGGCCATGTTGCTCAGGCTCTGCCGGGTTAGAATGATGATCATGAAGTGTCCAAAAGTCTCGAGTCCAGAAACGGGAGAATGGAAATGACGAGGATGGTAGGATAGGATATGGGGCTTGACTGCCATCTTAAAGGGAGGCTAGTTAAGGCCATTGATCCCGTGATTCTGCAGTTGGTCTTGCCTCTAGTTCTGTGTTTCTTTTACTCTGCTATGCCTTTGTCCAGATTAAACATCGGGACCCCCTAGTCTTAAGGGACATCCTCCCTCATTGGTGGCATTGCCTTTGCGGGCGCAATTTTAGGGTCAGGCTCGGCGATTCTCATTTCAAAAACGCCTTGAGATCCCTTGATCAAAATGTCCCTTGTCTTCTGATCCTTCTTGACTTGTCCTCAGCATTTGACACCATCAAACATGAACACTTGATTGCTCTTCTTCAACATTGGATGAGTCTTAAACTGGTTTTCCTCTTTCCTACAGAACAGCACATAAAGAATCAAAGTTAACCTTTCCCTTGCAACCAGTACCCTAGTCACTATTGGAGTACCTCAAGGCTCCCCACTCTTGCCCACTCTTTTCATGGAACCGCTTTCTGATATTCTGAACCGTTCTAACATTCATTACCATATGTATGCTGATGACACACAACTTGAAGATCTCCTCTCTAGATGACATAAAAACTCTAATTGATGCACTCTACAAACTTAACAATAGCTAGCCCAGAACCATATTTTATTAAAAACTATCAAAACAGAATTCCATCTGATTGTCCCCCGCAACCACTCTGCACCTACATTGGACTGGCTTAAACAATTAACTGCTCTGAACTGCACCCCTCATGTTGTTGACTCTGCTAAATCATTAGGTATAACTTTGGACAAACACCTTAATATGGAAAATCACATCAGTGCTACTATTAGAGGAACCATTCTCCAGATCACCACCCTCAAGAAATTCAGCCTTTCCTTCTGCCCCAAGACATCCAGCCTGCAGTACAATCCCTAGTTATCTCACTCTTGGAATATGTTTTGGTGACTCTTGCTGATCCTTGCTGGGCTATTTAAAGCTAGTTTGGCTCCGCTCAGAGCCACTCTTCGGCCAGACTCATCACAGGCTCTAGAAATCATGGCCACATCACGCCAGACCTAATTCACCTAAACTGGCTGTATATTGAAGCTAGAATACGATTCACGATAGCTTGCCTGACGCATAAAGCTACTCATTACAACACTGCAGATTACCTGGTAAAAAAGCTTAAGCTGTCTGACTCGAGTCGGAACTTAAGAAGCTCTACCACCCTACATTTGTAACCTCCCAAATTCAATAAGAAAAGAACTTCCAATAATGCTTTCCCTGGTCTTGCTCAAAGAATATGGAACGCTCTTCCTCTCGAGATCAGATCCAACTCATCTACGGCATCTGTCAAAAAACATGTCAAATGGCTAATCTTGAATGACCATCAACAGCTTTAACCTTGTTACCTTCTCAATCCTCCTCTTTCTCCAGTGTTGATACTCTTTTATACCGTTTGTTCAAATTGTAATATGCTTTCTGTTCAAGTGTCATCTTGATCTATCGACCTGCTGAAACTGTGCTACTCCCTCTAAACTGACTTCCTCCCCATGCCCCCTTTGAGCTTGTGTAACCCCCCTTTTTTTGACCTTGTGTTTGATAAACAACCTCATTTGTTACATTTTGTTGTTTTACTCTTGCTTTCGCCACTCTTCACGCTTTGTAAAACATTTCAAATAAATAGAAATCCACAGCCCCTTACAACACCAGCCTAGCAGTAGAAAGAATATGAAAAATCTACTAAAACCTGAAATAATACAATATCTGTGGGCCAGACAGTGGCCTCATCAATTCCCCAGTCCCACATGGCCGAAAAGTAATGTGGAAATAAGCAAAACATTGATTACATTTAAAAATACCCCTAACTTTAACATCCAAAGGCAATGCCCCAGTCTAAGACTTGCAAAAGGCAAATAAAATACATATTGGTCAATCATTTCAGCACACAAAGACACATTTGACAAAATGGTAGACAAACCCATGAAAAGTGAGAAGAAGACTACAAACAAAGGAAATGTTTTGCTGAATGGAGTCCTTCTAAACTACCATGCACATGCAGACAACAAAATGCTCAAAATTTTGAATTTTTTCAAAGCCATCAACAGCCTTTAAACCATTTTTAGCACAGTAACAGTGAACATGTGAAAGATTGATTAAATATTATTGAGAAACATGTCTGTGCTCTACATCATGATAGTACACCAGCTACTAACACGAGAGTACAATAATAAAAAATGTGGCCAAAAACACAAGGAAATGGAGGAAATGTATGCCTAGAACTCAACTAACTCAAAATGGCCACTGCTGTTAGGCTTTTGATCCTTACTTCCCACATGGGCCTTCTCTTCATCTGCTAGTACAGACTCCCGGCCCTCCATCAATAAACAAATAGAAATGAAATAAATACAAAAATAAGTACAAATATTGGTGCATAACCTCTGTCATCCATCACCCTATTAAAAAGAAATATTTTGAAAGTAACTGAACTCAACTTACTTGATTTTCCCAACATATCCAATGGTGGTTGGTGCAGCAAAGAATGTTATTATTAAAATCCAGATTGACCAAGGAACCAATTAACAACAGGGAGGAACTAGAAGAAGGTGCTACTGTATGTGCAGTGTGTCAATTTCTATGGCACTTCCTTTGTAAAAAGAGAAACAAAAAAAGACATTAGACTATGCAATCTTGGCACAATGCAGTACCATCAAGCATTTGATGGTACTGCGTACTTACAAGTGTAATGCGTAACGCCTGAAAGTATGCATAAGGTATGCATAATTATGTCTATGTAATACAAATTTTATATGCTCCTAGTTGAGCACTAACATCTGGAAGGGTAAAGGGTGGAGATTGTTCAATGAAAGGCACCCATCCCTCACCCATGGTTTCTTTTCTGGGAGATTGTGAAAGGAAAACAGGAATTGCGCCTGGGTAGAATGGTTATACAGGAAATTCATCTGGGGTATCTGCAGGGAGAGAAGTCATACATAGCTTGGACTAGCATCCAGAGCCTTGGGTCTTGTGCCTTCAGATTGTCCAATGAGCGGCAAGGCTTGAGTTAGCAGTGAGATGGAAAGTGAGATGTCATACTCCTTGAGTCTGTTGTTTAAATAATAAGGACAATCCTATCCGCCCACTTGGACCAGGGGGGGTATTTATCAATATAGCAATTGTCCATTGGAACACATTCAAAAGTAGTACCGTCATATGTGTCTTTAAAAGAACCCAGAGTTACTAAGACTTATTCATTGGACTAACATTACCTACAAAAAAGACAAAGCACAGGAATTTTGTAGTTTGCATCTTGTAATGTTTTGAATCCAATCATGAATAACAGTCAACAAAATAAGGGTTCATAGTGCAGATGACGCAGTGCTCTACTGGTGATTATATATACAAAGAGCATAAATAAAAGACAGCGTACAAGTGCCAATGGTTGTAGCATTAATTGATACCATTCATAAAAGTGGTTGCATGTATCAGATTTGAACCCCTTGAAGTCAAACTACACATAATACCATGATACCAAGAGGGAAGGTTTGTCAATGTTTTGAACCTGCGTTAATGTTTTGACCCTGCGTCAATGTTAGGGTTGCCTAAGGACGTAGTCATCTGACTACCAGACCTATCCCAGTCATATGTTTCAGTGCAGGGGTGTATTCTTTAGGAATCAGCACCAATCATCTTCATACCAACACGGGCAAAGCTGGTCCCATACAGATTCATGATGATTTCAATTTTGTGAATTTTTCTCGCCAGCCTTCAATGGTGCCAAATGGAATGAGATTATCTCCACTGCCTTCTTGTTGAAGAATATATTGCAATGACAATTTGGACAATTTTGCCTTGATATAGGTACTGGTTCGCTGACTGGGTAAAATATATATATTAAATGTAATACTACATAAACATATATATTAATATACACAAATGGAGAGCACACACCGGCAGCATTGAAGATGGCCACCCAGTGACTTTCCTCCGCGGGAGCCGAGGAATCTCTGCTGCATTGCCGGCAGGTTTTATTATCAATTAACATAACAGTGGCATAATTAGACGTTGGAAATGGTAGAGAGAAGTGCAGTGTGATTTTAAGCTTATATATTTTCCATTTTTAGAACCTTTGCCTGCTGCTCCTGTCCTGTCAGGACTTAAGCCACCATTTTGTTTTTGAAGGTCCGTCGGTCAGCTTTTATTCATAATGGCATGTTTTTTGCCTTTAGAGACTCTCTTCTCTCTTTGCTGAATGGCATACATAGCCACTAATACACATTTTGTTCCTCTTTTTCACCCTTTTTTTGTTTTTATCTGAGAGATATCCCAGCCTTCTATACTCCTCAAACCTTTGACTCCCTTGCCATTATTTTCGGTCACCTCCAGTGCTGGTTACTTGTTGTTACTCGACCCACCAATCGTCGCTGGGCGAATCTACACCACCGAACTTCATTATGGACACTGCACATTCCTCCAAATCTGTGGCTTCTTCTGTTTTCAGCGCTTGCAAGGAGTCTGGAGGTGGTGCAAATAAAAGAGTAAAGAAGGATCCCTCTTCTCCTACAAAATCTCCATTACCCTTAACTCGGAAGGATATTATGGATAAGTTTAAAAATATGAAACCTTTCATGGTGGGGAAAAGTGCAACGGATTGAGGATTGGTGGTCCGTTCTGGATTCAAGGCGCGCTAAGGTGAAATAACAGGTTTGTAACTCTCAAGATGTCATGGCCAAGGTTTCCTATTTAACCAAGGATGTTACACAGTATAAAAGAATGGCAGAAGATTTGGAGAATCGTAACCGTTGCAACAACCTATAAATTCATGGTATCCCGGAGGGATCAGAAGGTCCGGATATGATTACATTTTTCAAGTTGCATATCCCCAAAATTGGGGTGGTTGAAATCTTCAGGGAATTGAACATTCAAAGAGCTCACAGGATTGGTCCTTCTAATTCTGCATCCTGTAATAGGCCTAGAGGAACTATTGACCTTTTTGTTTACAATACTCTGATCTTGAGGAAGTCCTTATGATGGCCAAACAACGTAAGCAGGTGCTCTGGTCAGGGCACATAGTCTTTTTCAGTCAGGATGTAGCCAAGGTTACTGCAGTGAGGAGAAAGGAGTTTTTGGACATGAGACCAGTTTTGAGATCCATGAATGCGCGGTACGGCTACTTCACCCATGTTTCTTCAAAGTTACCTACAAGGACAGGACAATCATCATTTATACTTTATTTCGGTTCAAGTAAAACCATAAAAGTCACATAAATAAAATAGAAGAAAATACATATCATGCCAGCATCAATAGTAGGAGGCGAAATAAAGAGTAAGCAACTCTATTTAGTTAAAAAGGCAATCATAATCGGTCGTACATTAACATACCAACCAAAAGAATTCTCTTTAAAATCTTTAAATAACTAAAATCTAGACATAGATATTTACAAATAATTCATTAAATCAGTAGGAGCTTGATTTCTACAGGGCATATTATTTCTAACAGTCCACACAGTTCCATTTAATTATTTATTTTTTACAATTTGGGCCATAAATTAAAGCTAATGGTACGTAATGTAATACCAGTTTCATTATAATCATTATTATTATACTCCGTTCTATTCCATCAGTAGTTATTAACGTGTTAGCCTTAGGAACATAAACTCAGTTAGAATTTAAGTCCCGCTTTAACTCTTACAAGACTCACATTAAATAAAAACCTACCTATGCTAAAAAAAATTTTTGGGGTTATATCAGTTTTCATTATTTTTTCTGTCTCTGTGCATGTTCTGATGTTCAAATTAAGGCAAATTGGCTTGATCCATTTATTCCTTACTTTGCCATATGCACTGCAGAAGAATAAAACATGCAAATCGGTCTCCTTTGACGCATTCTTGCATAGTTCGCACTGATCATTGTTAGTTTTATTCCTATTCACTGCCCAATTCGATGAATTTGCATTAATGTTCAGTACACCATACCTAAACTTCATTTATAGGGTTTTAGCCAGTGGAGGACGTATCTCATCCATAAACATTTCAAAGCTGGCAGTTTCCTTATGTAAAAGAAACTTTGATGTCAATATACCATTATCTACATTATACATCAAGGTATTTTGGATGTAAGTCCAGAAAGTGGTTTTTAACAATGTTTTACTACACCCAATCAGTTGTGACGGTGCCTCCCAAAAGTGTTTGAGGCCTAATTCCTTGAACCAGAAGTAAATATGTTTTACCCACGGAGTGCCCCTACCTTTATCAATTTCTAGAATCTCTTTAGGCCCTATTTGTAACTGGACAATTCAGAGGTTGTCCAGAGTCGTACATAAAATAGTAGGGGTATTAATACTGTGTGGTAATCGTTTGATATTCAAGTCCATTAGGATGGGTATTAGTGGTGTTCTTACTAGCAGCCCTAACACCCTCCTAATGAACTTGTTTTCTCCCAGTTCAAAGGTCTTTTTACAATGTGGTCCCCAAATTTCGGCACCGTATAATACAGTTGCTTGTACTTTATGCTTATACACTTCCAGGGCAGGCGTCATTGCTTTTGAGGTGCTAGTCCCATGCGTCTTTATTATTGGGAGCGAATTTTGAAGTTGGTCAATTTTATTTTTTTCCAGCTGTTGTTTCCAGGACAGCTGTGCATCCAACGTTATCCCTAAATAGTTAAAAAATGTACGTACTATAGTTTTGGCCCCTAATAGATGCATTCTGCTTAAAAGTCTTGTGTGGGTTTATGTCCATGTACTTTGTTTTGACAGAATTTATCTCAAGGCCCTTTTCTTTGCAATATATATCAAATTATTCAATAAAGATTGTAGACCTTTGGGGGTTTGGGATATCAGAATGGTGTCATCAGCATATAAAAGGTCTGGCATTAGATCCGCCCCCCAACTTAGGAAAATTGTGTGCACAGCCCAATAAATAACTAGGAAAGTCGTTAACATAAAGTTACCCCTCATCTGACAGGAATTGCTTCTGTTAATTCACCCCTAGGGCTCCATTTTACTTTAGCAAAATTGTCCTCATGTAGCCTTATTATTTGATACAGTAGCTCAACAGGAACACCCTGTTGTTTTAAACATTCCCAGAGCAAATTTCGAGGCACAAGATCAAAGGCGGCCTTAAGGTCTATAAAAGCTATATATAAGTGGCCCTTTCTTATATTTATATACTTCCAGCACAAACATAAAAATCTAAAAACCTGATCGATTGTGCTCGTTTTTATTATAAATCCCGCCTGGGATTTTGAAATCACCTTATTTTCGTCGAGCCTATCATTTAACCTCCCTAAAATATGTCTAGAATAATTTTTTTGTAAGATATCGATTAAGCTGATTGGTCGGTAGTTTCCGGGATCGTCACGATTACCTTTTTTAAAAATAGTTACATTTTCCGCCCCCTTCCATGTTTCCTGTATCGGCCAACCACCCGCTATTGCATTACAAAAATAATTAATGTAAGGACCCCAGACACTGTCATCATGCCGAATATCTAATGACAGACAGCCAGCACATGGAAATTGGTCTCGGGCTGTGTCAATTAAGCTGAAAAGGCGGCATATATTTAAGGAAGTGTTTTGACATGGTATAAAGCCACTTTGGTGTGAACGTATCAGCTCGGGGAGCAAGGGAAGGAGGCAGGAGGCCAGTATTTTACTAAGGATCTTGTATTCTGTATGTAGGATTGAAAGGGCTTATAGGAGAGGAGCTCAATGGATGGTTTGCCGGGTTTTAATACCAGGTTCACTATTGCTTCCCTGACCGTGGGAGGTTCTCTCTGCTAGTGACATTACATATAATTATAATAACTTTGGTACTAGTTGCTACGCAAATGTAGAGTAAAATTTTGTGGGAAGCTCATCCGAACCCAATACTTTGTTGCGAGCTAGTTCCTTAATGTCTCCATGAATCTCTGCTTTTGTGATAGGAGAAGCTAGGCCTTTAACATCTGTACCAGAGAGCACAGGATGGGGTTCTGCTGCTAGAAAGTCGCCTATTGACTTCAAAGGGGGGAACGGTGGGACAGTGTATAATTCTGTAATAATCATAAAACGCTGTATTTACTTCAAGTTGTGAAGACACTAGCACATGCCTAGGGGTGATGGCAGATAGTTTGGATGTGGGGGAAAGCTGTGGTCCTATTATAAGAGTCAGTAATGTGCCAGAACTATCAGCATCTGCATATGATCACTGGGTGTAAGCGTTTTCGGCAATTAGTCGTAGGCACTCCCTCCAGTGCCTCATTTTGAGCAGCTACCTCCAAGGATTGCACCTTGATTCTAACTTAGTAATGTCTTGGGAGACCTAACATCTGGCTCCCACTACTGCACTCATTGAGACTCCACTAATCACTCCACTAATCACTACCTTGAAGGCCTCCTGTTCTATCTTCGGGTAGTGGCTGTGTCCGCATTTTCAGATGAGGTAATTATAGTAGCTATTGTGGTACTGAATTCTGAATCATCTAAAAGCTGGGATTGCAATTGCGATGCCAACATCGGGGAAGGTATACTGCCCAAGTGTAATGATAGTTTAAGCGGGTTGTGGTCTGGAATAGTCTTGCCCAAATAGGTGATATGCATCATAACTGTGAGCAAAACATGTGTGCACAGAAATCTGTCCAAGTGAGAATGGAGGCCATGGGGATGGGAATAAAAGAAATATTGTCGCCTGCTACTGTTTGTGACTCACCAGACATCTTCTAGATTCCACCCTGTCACCCACAGGTTTAAGACCTTGGCCTGGTGTGTCATTGCTGTACCTGGGAGTGAGGGGTGTGACCGGTCTAGTTTTATATCAAGGACTACATTGAAATCACCGCCTACTACCCAGGGATATTGTGTCCAGTCCACCAGGGCGACCGACAGATGGAACAGAAAGGCATCATGATCAAAGTTAGGCGCATATACAGAGCCCAGCACTATCTGTTTTTCATCCAATGTGTCATTCAGCAGTACATAACTGCCTTGGTCATTCATCTTGGATTCTATAACTTCAAATGGGACCCCAGCATGTATCCACACTGGAACACTGTGTGAGAAAGCTGAGTAGGTGGTAGCATGTAATTGCCCCCTCCATCTTCTATTCAGTTTGAGAGCCTCTATGGGCAGTAGGCGTGTGTCCTGAAGGTAAACTATCGGTGTGCAGCTGGGCCAATATTCTATGTCTCTTTTGGCATTGAGCCCATACCACAGACATTCCAGACGATAAAGGTATATGGTTTAGCTACAGTTGCCATTTGGGATTTGCGTTAGCATATACAAAAATCATGACCACTATCAAGCTTAACAATTTAACAGGTATCCAATACTCAGTCAAGCATGTCAATGTCGTTCGACCAAACTTTGCAATAACCAAAAACATGGAAAACTGTGAGGTAACGAGTGCCTTCGCTTTAGAGGCAGGCAAAGAGTCCAAACAGGTAACAAGGAATGTGTGGGTGTCTTCCTATGGACGGTGCCATCCAGTTCCAACTGAACCTTGGGGTGGTGATCTAATAGAATTATGTAATATCAATTTGTTCTAAATATAATGGCACCATAAAGAGTGGAGAAGGACCACTCTGAAAACAATTGTTGGTTCTAGGCAACATCAGCTTATGCAAGTTTACTCTATTATTTACTGTACAGTGCCATTGTGCAAAATCCATAAATGTCACCATTTCCCACCATCCAACCTGCAAAATGAAGACTCAACAACGGTCATGCCAATTGGCGGGCTGACGATTAGAAGCATTAAGCTGCCTCAGTGGCAGCACCTCCGTACATGCGCCCAACACTAGCAGGCACAGCCCAGTCAGCTCTGTTGTCACTCGGGCATCATGTCTCGCCAGGCGTAGTCGGGCGCCACTGCCTGGAGCAGAGACGGTCTAGGGCTCAACTCTGCATGCTGCATCCACTGTTCTCCATTTTTCTATACTTCATCACTCCACCGCAGGCCGAGCCCACAGGCGACAGGCAGTGCTCTGGTGTGGTTCAGTGGTGCTTTACCGGATAATTTCCCCTGGGTCTGACAGCTCATCACTTATGCGACCACCAACTTGGGCTGCTTGCTACGCCCCCCATATTCAGCCAGTTTCTTCAGCTGTGTTACTTCCTCGGTCAGATATGACACCATAACTGTAACATCTGGTGCGTCGCTAACCCGTTGCTCTACCTCAATAAGCCTTGAATTAAGAATGGACCATTTTTCGTCAATCCTCTGCAAGGATGCGGTTGTTTTCGCCATGAAGGGTCTCATATTCCTTAACTCTCCTATCATGTCCTCCAATGTCAAAGGTAAATGGGATTTCATAGGTGAGGAAGGATCTTTCTTCACACTTTTTTGTAGCCCAACCTCCAGACTCCATACGTACATTAACAATTGACACAGTAGAGGCCAAGGTTTTGGAGGAATGCACAGTGTCCATTGTGAAATTGCACCTTAGTGGTAGAGATAATCCAGATGCTAAGAAACAACCAACAAAAACCCATTTTTAGAGGAAAAAAACCAGCAACCAAAAAATACAAGCTGGCCTGGTATCAAATCAAGCCATAACCCAGTGTCCATCAGTAACCGAGGCAATGCCAGTCAGTAATTAAGATGATAGCAAACTACTCCTCAAGAAATGAACAGTTTGCGCCATACAAAAATCATGTTCCTTTTGCTTTTGTCGCCTAAGTGTGAAGGGTATGCCCAGACATGGTTCCCGTGCTCACTGTACCATTAGATGCAAGCTAGCCTGGTTGAGCCCTCAGCCTCAGCCCTACCCTGTTCAATCTTTATGTGGCGCCTGTGGCCTCAATAACCGAAAAGTATGGGGTAGAGGTGGTAACTTATGCCGGCGATACACAGCTGGTTGTGGCTCTGACACAGCCGGCTGAGCACGCAGCCAGCAGATTTGCATCTTGCCTTCAGGATCTGGCAGGATGGATGTCCGACAACTGCCTCAGATTGAATGGGGACAAAACGGAGGTGCTAATTGTTGGCAAGTCCCCGTCTGTTGGGACCTCGGCTTGGTGGCCTCACACTCTGGGCCCCCTACCTACTCCTAAGGATCAGGTTAAGAACCTCGGCATTTGGATTGACTCCAAAATCACTTTTGATTATCACACCCAGGGTGGTGCCGGGATGTGTTTTGGTATTCTCTGCTGCCTGAGAAAGACACTCGATTTGTCCCCCATGTCAGCTAGGAGGGCCCTGGTCCATGCCCTGGTCACTTCCAGGCTGGACTATGGGAATGCCCTCTATTTGGGAGCAAATGCTAGGTGTCTCCAGAGACTGCAGCGTATCCAGAATGCTGCTGCCCGTCTGGTGCTGCTGCTGCCCAGAAGAGCTCCCTCTAAAAGGGCCTTGGCTTCCCATTAAGGAACGTATCCAGTTTAAAGCTCTCTGTGTCAGCCATAGGAACGTTCAGGGGAAGGGCCCTGGTTTTTTGCACAACCTGCTTACACCGTATCACCTACTCGGCTCTTGCAGTCTCAGGGTGCGGGCCTGATGTACGTCCCCAGGTTCAGCAGGGCTAGAATGGGGGGAAGATCCTTCCGTTCCCTGGCTGCCCATAGATGGAACACCCTTCCAGTCAGGCTCCGTGCGGAGACTTCGGAGATGGTGTTCCGGAGGGAACTTAAAACTTTTTTGTTCCCAAAGTCTTAATTGCTGCCTGTCCAGGACTACTGTTTGGATGATGCTTAGACCACATATAGCGCGGGGACACACTGGTAAGTGTAACCAGGCGCTTTATAAGCTCATTATCATTATTATTATTATTATTATTATTGATGAGGTGTGAAGCACCGAAAACGGTCCGCGGATGTTTGATTCCAGTCAAGTGAGAACCTGGCTTGGCAGTTTGGACAGGACTGTTCCCATAAGGAACAGGGTTACGACTGATTTGCATATGGCTGGGTCCAAACTGGAGTGGTGTGCTGAGCAAAAGAACAATGGAACCTAGATCTTTGTGAATGGAGGTGAATGTTTGCATTACTCAGCATTCCGTCCATCATTTGATCCATTTGCTTTATATACAAAAAGTATGAGCACAGGTAGCCTGAAAAAGTTACAATAAAATAAAGTACAGTCCGAGGACTGTTCAAAATGTCAGATACACCATCTGACGTGATGGGCACGGCAGGCAAAAGTGAAAAAAATGGTAAGAAGACATTCAGGTCTGAAAACTTACACTGCCACTCCCTGTCACGTCGGACAACGAATTCGGCAAACTGCGGATTAATCCAAACCGAAACTTCCTAACCTGGAGTAAAACGTTCCTCAACTCCCGTGGAGAAAAACTTGCCAGCAGTCATCTTGTCTTGCTGCCGGTGGCACTCCATATCAAACCTGATGTGAAGGTACAAATATACTCAGAAATTGTAGAAATATACTCAGAAATTGCACATTTGTAAATCCGTTCAGTAGTTTTTGAGGTATTAGCATTTGAATAAGGTGCTTGAAAAGGTTAACACCATTTTATATATTGTCAGTTCAAAAGTGATTTGTCGATTTGCTTATACATTTGGCATGAAATTTGCTAGAAAAATGTTGGTATGTTACAATTACTCTTAATATCTTAACCCTTCCCATGCTCGTGACGGAACCGTTCCGTCACGAGCCTCGGGTGGGCTGTGCTGGTGACGGAACGGTTCCGTCACGGCCCCGCCGCTGCGCCTGCGCGGTGCTTATTTCGCGCCTGCATGGCGCGTTCTATTGAGCGGGCGGGGCCGTGACGGAACTGTTCCGTCACAAGCACAGCTCACCCGCGTGCCGTGACGGAGTGGTTCCGTCACGAGCACGGGACTGTCGCCCCGCCACCCCGCCCCCTTAGCGCTGCGGCGGAATAGCCGCCGCAGCGCAGGGGTTAAAGTCCACACAGATCCATCCAGGGGAGCAGTTAAAAAGGGGGCACCAAACGTTTTTATTTGCTAATACGTTTGGCATTGTGTGATGAATCTAGTGGCAATCCAATTTGCTGCAATCAAAGATAAGTTGATAGATTTCGAGGAGGGTGCAAAAATAAGAGGCAAGCAATAACATTTTCACATGCCTATGCCGTATTGCTGTTTGGAAGAATATGCATCAAATATGACAGGCGGTTAGACACGTGCAACTAGTATAGGTATATAAGGTTTAGTGCAGCTCCACTAGGGGAGTAAAACATAGGGGAGGAAAAAAACGCAAAACATTCTTGTTTTAATAATAATAATTTTTCATGGATCGGCATGATATTTGGCAGAGACTTAGCATGTTTAGCCTTTTCTTGTTTATCTCAAATTAATGGTGTTTGATGAGGATTAATCTGCATGAAATTTGAAACCTAGCAAATAAGCCCAATGAAAGGCCATGCATGAACTGTGACCAACCTCTGCTGAGTACAGGCTGGCAAAAAGATGGCAGAATGGGCACATGCCTTGTGGATGCAGTACATCATAAAAACAGATGAAATTCACCCAAAAAAATAAACAGTTACAAATAAGTTATGGATTATCAAACACAAAACAAAAATAGACAGCATACAGTGCATATAATCACTCATAGCCCCTAATGATCAGTACACTATTTTACTGATTGCAAGTAAAAAATAAAAAATTATATTGACAGATGTTTGCAAGTCTACTCCTGCAATGTTTCAATTGGCATCTCTGAACACTTCACGTAGATTATCACAGGCACTGGAAAACTTAAGGTCAGAAAGCAGATTGGTGAGCCAAAATTCTGCAGCATGCACTTGATATTACATTATATGCAGCACAAATAGTAATTAATTCCACAGTGAGAATCAAAAATGTTCAATATGCTTGTCTCCAGAATCTCTGTCTTCCACATTTGATTTAACAAATCCCAAGCAGGCATATTATACTCCCACATTCAGTATATGGATGAATGAGTAGCTAACGTGTGCCATCTCAACTTCGAGCAAAATAGTTGATATATTCTATGTTTTGTCAGTAACATGCAACATCAGAACATAAACAACGTGCACCATGTTCTGATGCTGAAATTTCACTAGGATAATCCCCATGCTGCCCCATTGATCATAATTGAAAAACTGCAAGGAAGCAGATTGCTTTTTACCCACTTGTAAGTTCTTCTTCAGCTTGCCATACATCGGGTCGCATTATACAAAGTTCCCTGGGGGTGCAAAGGGCATTTGCTCCCGCTTTGCGTGCCCCATCGGGACTTTGGTATTACAAAAGGGGTCACAGATGCTTGTGCAGCCCCTTATGTATACAGATAGCCTGGCACCCATGTAGCACTATCATCAGATGGCGTTCACGCATTTGAATGGGGGTGTGGCCCATGCAAATGAGGGACTCTCTGCAGGTGTAGAGGCAACAAAGCCACCAGGAGGCGCACTTACAGTGCGCCACAAAAATGTGGCATACTGTCAGTGCGCCTTCTGATGGCAGCCCTCTCAAGGGGGTGATGGGGGTCCTTTGGATCCCCCAGACATCCCCTTGTAGGTGGGTGCAGTCACTCACTGTACACGCCTGCAGGGGGATCTCTCACCCCTCTTAAAACTGCTGGTGGGTTGCCAGCTGCACAGCGAATCATGGCTGCTTCAAAGCCGCTCCGTATTTCACATGAATGTGCTTACCCAAGGGTAGTGCCCTATATATATACATATATATATATATATATATATGCAACAGAAAGTCCCCCGTTCCGGAGGCTGACCCTACAGAGTGGCCTCATGCAATGGACACGGAGCAGCCCATCCTTTCACCATGAAAAACCACAATGTGAGGCCCAATACTGCAGACAGACTTTTATTCAGGTTGAAGCAGCACCGATTCTATTCTCCAACGTTTCGGCGCTCTGCCTTGTTCACGGTATGGAATCAAATGACAGCAGGTGTGCTGGGGTGCGCTTTTTAAAAGGTGAGTCACATGACTGTTTTTCTCTTACTGCAAGTCCCATAGTGCTCTGTGTTCAGTGTTCATATTACCGCTGGACGTCCTCCGATATTCTTTAGCCAAATGGTATTTTTCCTTATAACACAGGCACAATTATTTATTGCGGGCAATCCTAAAGCAGTCAGGTGAGTTGGAACAAAGTATCAATCTTTTCCTTTCTTTACTAACTTGAAATTCAGTCCATCTCGCAGCACGATCCTATATATATATACATATATATATATATTCACTGAAAAAACCATAGGTTATAGACCATATATAGTTAGGAATTAGCATTTAAAAAACCTTATTTTACTCACACAAAACCATTGAAATTCCATATATAGTTAGTTGCACTAACTATATATCGCGCACCCGCAATCCACTGCTGATGATGTCACATATTACATCATTCATGACATGGTCAGTGACATCACTGATGACATCACTGATGACATCTCAAATGACATCACTGATGACATCACTGATGACATCTCAAATGACATCACTGATGAAATCACTGATGACATCATCCAGTGACTGTGTGTTTCTGTAAAGTTTAAATATGTTTGATTTATTGAAGAATGAGTGGATGTATAAGTGTCTGGATGAAGGATTTAGTAGGTGCGTGACTGACTGTATGAGTGAGTGAATAAATGTGTCGTACTAAATGCATGGGTTAGTGACTAAACTGTCTGAATATGTGCATCAGTATGTCTGTTGTGATGTAAACTGCTGCATGTGTTGATCATTAGCTATACGAGAGGTTATATGTGTTATTGATTGGTTGCCCAAGTATTTGTATGGGAGATTGAGTTTGTGTGGGGGTGGCTGGGAGGTGTGTGACTCTGTGCATAGATGTGTGAGCAGTTGATTCACTAGGTGTATGAGTTCAAGAGTGCATGTGGAAATAGCTACATGGGCGGTTGACTGTGTGCATGAGTGTATTGATGAGTGAATGGATATCTCAATGCTACATGTCATAGTAAGTACATATGTAAAACACAGTACATGTGAGAGTTGGCATAGATAAATAACTGTGCATGAGAGCCACTGAATGTGTGAGTGGCTGTATGGATCATTGTGAACTTGTATCAGGGATTGTATAAGAGAGTAAATATGTGTTAGTATATGTTTGAATAAGTAATGTGTATATCTGTATAGTTGAGGGAATGGAGGTGAGATTGTTTCTTTGCATGACTGACTAGGTGTGTGAGTAACTCCATGGATGAGTGACAGTGTGTGAGTGTCTGTATACACTGAGTGTATCTAAGGTTATATTAGAGTCTGAAGAGGTTTATCGTATTAGCACAAGAATGATGTCAAATGAGATGTCATCAGTGATGTCATCAGTGATGTCATTTGAGATGTCATCAGTGATGTCATCAGTGATGTCACTGACCATGTCATGAATGATGTAATATGTGACATCATCAGCAGTGGATTGCGGGTGCGCGATATATAGTTAGTGCAACTAACTATATATGGAATTTCAATGGTTTTGTGTGAGTAAAATAAGGTTTTTTAAATGCTAATTCCTAACTATATATGGTCTATAACCTATGGTTTTTTCAGTGAATTTTCAAGGTTTTTTAAATGCTAATTCCTAACTATATATGGTCTCTAACCTATGGTTTTTTCAGTGAATTTCAATGGTTTTTTAATAGCAAATATCATAAGCTGTCGAATGTCAAGTACATGGTAAGTAAAAACATTTTCGTGTTTATGCACACTGATCTGCTTTGAATGCTGCCCCCCCTCCCCCTCATTTCTATTAGGAGTACTCTCTCTTTGCAGATAGTGAAGGGTAGTTAACGCAGGCCTTTGCCCCCGTTGTAATCCGTCGTGCCAGCTTCTCTCTCCATTTGATTGATTGTTATCCAAGCATTTACTGTTTTAGAATTGGTTCTCTTTGGTTCATTCTCTATTTACAAACAAGCACAGAGTCGCAATACTCTGTTTAGTCTTTGCAGATAGTGAACAATCGTGTAAAAAAACAAGAGGAATCGAGCAAAATCAGTAGGCCACTAATGGGATCTCTTTTTGACCTCGCTAAAATAGAAACATTAGGAACAACCCCTCATGAGAAATACGAAACTAGTGAGATGAACTGAGCTCCACACCATGATGGCTGCAAGACAGCTCGGCTCCGCCACCCACCCCGCCCAAAATAACGATAAACTCTATGCAAATATTACAAATATATACAACACACCAGCAAAGTAACAGGGTAAAACATTTTATTAAATAACTATTTACATAACTATTTTATACTTTTTGTTGCCCGATCCGGCTAGCTCAATCGATCGAGCATGAAACTCATGCACTCTGATAGTTCAAAGTTTTGAGGAGTGCTTGTAACACTGTCTGAAGCCTATTTGCACTTGCTACAGCTTCACTATTCTCAATGTAAGTGGGGGCTGTTTGAGGACGTGACTGCATTTGAAAACAATGTGATGCGGTGCCACCCTGAACCGCTTGACGGAGGCCCCCGAGGGACAGTGTGATGGCGCGGACTCGGAGGGGGCGCTTGGCTCCGGCCCCCTCCCCAAGTCGTGTTGCCCTGGTGTGGCCTGAGATCGCCCCCGACATAGGTGGCCGGCTCCCAGGGTCAAGCGGAACTTTTTGCCTTTTGGTGACTCTTCCATTCTTGACCTTGTCCCACAATCCGTTTCACCTAAAGACACGCTGTAGTGGGGCGCCACTTTACCGTTTCAGTTGCCATTCCGCCCGCTTTTGCTACACTGTGCCTCTTCCGCTATTCAGCTGTTTACCGCCCGCTCTTTCGACTACAGCGTCTCGCTCACCATGTACTTGATTTGCTCCCGCTCTTGCGGTGCAGCGGTAGGCGGCTGCCACAGGACTCTCAAAATGGCGGTCGGCTCTTCAGATTTGGGCCTGGTCCACTAAAATGGCCCTGCGACACCTTGGAACTCGGACGCTTGTCTGCTAGAGCTTGGGCTCCATTCTCGAAAGCGTCCCCTCAGCCTTGAAGATTCTACAAAAGTCTTGGGGGCCCCCGACTCCCGCAGGCTTCTGGTGGGGAGCGGCTGCCATGATTGCTCGTGGAATGGCCACGACGGAGCTACGAGATGGTGGTGCTCTCATGCTGACGCCAGCTTCAGTCTGAAACATCCAGAAACACTGTAGACTACCAATTCGATCAGTTCCGGTAGCGCCCCAACGTGACCCGGTAGAGAAGAACTTGCCCTCCCCTCTTTGACTGATGGTTCTTGTTGCCTGTCCCTTCTGTTGTCATTTAACAGAACTATTTAGCCTGCTGAAAGGGGTTGTGTTCCAACCGCTGGTTGGTGGAGACATTTTGACTATATTCTGGACCTGCGTTGTCGCGTAATGCATCATATGACGCGCCGCGTTAGCGCATCCGGAAGTGCTCCGGTGCGCGAAGCGCAGCTTCCCGGAAGCGATCCGGGGCGCGGCGCGCAGCGCGTAACGTAAGCATAACAGGTCATGTGACTTGTTAATAAAACTTTTCACTGGTTCATTTTACTTTTCTTATTCTAATGATGAAAGGCTTGGTCATATGACCTAAAAATTACGCTTTTTATTACTTTCGAACATTATTTTTTCTTAAACATATGTTATAATGTTCCAGGCTAATGTACTTTCCCGGAAAATTTACAACTGTCCTGCAAGTAAAATATATTCCTTTTTCGAGAAAAAGGGCGTTTCTTCGTCCCATGACGGAGCCGTTGAGCAAAAGAGGCTCGGCCTGCTGTCTTAGTCGCCGATACGCCTGAATATCAGATTCTTATCGATCACTTTATGTTGCAGGAGTAGAAAACACAACAGCCCTTGACCATTTATCTTTACTGCGTTCCTGCGTATTATACCTTTTACCCTTCATGTAATTGGACTGCTTTATTTCACTTGCCTTTTACTGATTCTAAAACAGTTACTATTATTAAAAACTTTACCAATGTAAATACTACTACCATGTTTTCTTTTAAAAACCTTTATTGTGAAAATGTCAGTATACAAATACGGGCCTATAACCACGTGGGCCGGCCACGGAGCAAACTGTAATCGTATATGATGAGTAGACATTCACACTGTAGAGGAACGTAACGGGCGGGCCATTAGGTTGCAAGAACTAAGGTGTCTAACAGTTGCGGAATCGGTGGACGTACATTTTATAATTAAAATACGACAGGGCCAGTTACAATAAAATTATCTAGATATACATTTGCGGGCAAGTACCATGGGTGACGTTAATTCGAACTTTCAATAGTACAGTAATCAATAACACATCAGAACTTAATATCAATAGGGATGTCGAAATATTCAATCAATTCTCGTCCCCGCCCGCCATGTGCTTCAAAACTGCATACGTATCTCGTGATATCAAGGTTCTGCAACCAGTACACAACAAGGAGTTACGAGTCCCATTTATTCCGGCGCCATTTTGGGCGAGGACGGGCAGGTCCAGGATATAGTCAAAATGTCTCCACCAACCATCGACTATGATGATGTTCATATGCTGTATTTATTAGAGTAACACTCATCTGTCCACATGAAATTAATTTGCCACAATCTAAACATGTCATTTTAATCTTTCCAAAGTTCTTCTAAATATTTGGGACCGTTTCCCTTGCCTCTGATGCTGTCAGTGCCACTTCTTTGGTGAATGTACTGGCAGGTCGGGGGTTCTCCTCCAAATCTCTCTTTTGTGCAGCACTATAATTAATCGGTGCCACCTCTCCATATGACGATGCATGGTATAGTTACCATAACTATATTTTTTTTCGGTTCCTCTGGAGAGTACATCGTGGCAGATGAGGCAGGTAACGTACCGGGCATTTACCTTTTTTGCATGTAGAGGAAAGGAAAAAAAATTCGAGCGTCCGAGTTCTAAGGTGTCCCAGGGCCATTTTAGTGGACCAGGCCCAAATCCAAAGAACAGGCCGCCATTTTGAGAGTCCTGTTGCAGCCGCCTGTCGCTGTAGCATCAAGAGCGGCCGAAACTCAGCTGAATGGCAACTTAAACGGTAAAGGGGCGCCCCACTACAGCAGACGAGCCTCCACCTGGGGAGGCCCGTTCACGCCGCCTCCCCCCCCCTTCGGGCACCCCACGCCGTTATTCGGAGCAGCATTGTAGGATGGCCACACCAGTGCGGCAACTTGCTAGACACCACCTCGGTGCCAACCGAATCTCAGCGCCTTGTGGTGTCTTCCATTCCGAAAATATTGTTGTGCTGCCTTCGGCCTATTCGCCGCAAGTGCGCACGCAACTCAGCTGCATAGCGAGTGAAACACCAAGGGGCACCCCACTGCAGCCGAGGAACCTTCATCTTGGGGGCGACGCACAGCATCACATTGCTTTCCAATGCAGTCAGATCCTCAAACAACCCCCACTGACTGACGCGAACTCACAGGCCAACGGAGCGCCCCACGCCGACTTTCGGCGCAGCATTGTAGGATGGCCACACCAGTGCGGCAACTTCCTGGATCCCACCTCGGTGCCATCCGGATCTTGGCGCGTTGCGCTGCCTTTGGCCCTATTCGCACATCGGTCCGCTACTGACGCCACCTCACAGGCCAACACGGCGCCCCACGCCGACTTTCGGCGCAGCATTGTAGGATGGCCACACCAGTGCGGCAACTTGCTGGACCCCACCTCGGTGCCATCCGGATCTTGGCGCGTTGTGCTGCCTTCGGCCTATTCGCACATCGGTCCGCTACTGACGCGAACTCACAGGCCAACGGGGCGCCCCACGCCGACTTTCGGCGCAGCATTGTAGGATGGCCACACCAGTGCGGCAACTTGCTGGACACCACCTCGGTGCCATCCGGATCTTGGCGCGTTCTGCTGCCTTCGGCCTATTCGCACATCGGTCCGCTAATGACGCTGCCTCACAGGCCAACGGGGCACCCCACGCCGACTTTCGGCGCAGCATTGTAGGATGGCCACACCAGTGCGGCAACTTGGTGGACACCACCTCGGTGCCATCCGGATCTTGGCGCGTTGTGCTGCCTTCGGCCTATTCGCACATCGGTCCGCTACTGACGCCGCCTCACGTGCCAACAGATTTTCTACGCTTTTTATACCCTATGCCGCATAACAGGTCATGTGACTTGTTTATAAAACTTTTCATTGGTTCATTTTACTTTTGCTTTCCTAATGATGGAAGGCTTGATCATATGACCTAAAAATAACACTTTTCATTGGATGAAAACTTTTTTTTTTTCCCAAACGATGAAAGCCCCACCTTGTTTCTGGATGTTTCAGACTGAAGCTGGCGTCAGCATGAAAGCACCACCATCTCGTGGCTCCGTCGTGGTCATTCCGCGAGCAATCATGGCAGCCGCTCCCCACCGGAAGCCTGCAGGAGTCGGGGGCCCCCAAGACTTTTGTAGAATCCTCAAGGCTGAGGGGACGCTTTCGAGAATGGGGTCCAAGACCTAGCAGACAAGCGTCCGATTTCCAAGGTGTCCCAGGGCCATTTCAGTGGACCAGGCCCAAAAAGGAAAGAGCCTGCCGCCATTTTGCGAGTCCTGTGGCAGCCGCAAGAGTGGGCGCAACTCAGCTGAATGGCGGATTTTGGCACAGTGTACCAAAAGCGGGCGGAATGGCAACTGAAACGGTAAAGGGGCGCCCCACTACAGCAGACGAGCCTCCATCTGGGGAGGCCCGTTCACGCCGCCTCACCCCCCCCCCCCGGGGCGCCCCACGCCGTTATTCGGAGCAGCATTGTAGGATACCAAAACCAGTGCGGCAACTTACTTGACATCACCTGGGTGCCATCCACATCTCAGCGCGTTCTGCTGCCTTGGGACTATTCGCACAACAGACCGCTACTGACGAGCCACCCCCCGGGACCCCCCACGCCGTTATTCGGAGCAGCATTGTAGGATACCCAAAACCAGTGCGGCACCCAGGCAACATCACCTGGGTGCCATCCAGAACTCAGCACGTTGTGCTGCCTTGGAACTATTCGCACAAAACACAGCTACTGACCATTGTTGCTTCTTTTTTCCTAAAAATGTTTAAATGTTTTTACTGTTTTTGTTGCGTTGTATATATTTATAAGTTATTAAAGTTTTATAATCCTACTACTTTGTTGGAGTGCTATATATTTTTAATGTGACACATAATTGTAAAAACTTTGATGTACAAAGAGGCATCCCTGGAATCTTCCGCTTCAGGCTCGGTCCCCTCCCCAATCACAATACAGGATGGTTTTCAGATAGTAGAAACGCGTGTGGTGTGACGGATCTCATCGGGTGGGGGCCTTGATCTACTGTAACTCCTTTGAAGAGGAGTGATTCTTTACAGCTGGGGCCATAAACTACATCTGCAGGGCTACCTGATAGCCTGGGACCGGCCTAGACAATCGGACACAGAGGAAGAGGAGTGTCAGAGGGTGCGGTAGTGAATAGGGCGAAAGGGAGGTGTCGGGCGGGCACAGGGTGTGATTCTCAGGGAAGAGCAGCGCAGATGGGGGGAGGTTTATTGCCCATGCATAAGACAGAGAGCGGGGGTGACCAGTGCCTGGGGGAGATGCTTGCGAGGGTGGGGAGCCATGCTAAGGATCGACAGCATGCAGAGAGTGGGTCTGGTCAAGGCATCTAAAATGGCTGCCGTGCACGACAAAAGTGTGGCATTTGAAAAAAGGCAAGATGGCGCAGACAATGTTTATCAACACTTCCTGATTTCCTTCGAATCGAACGTTAACAGACGTTATCTCTCCCACACTACCGGTCCCCCTGGGCTTAAACGCCGAGATGGTAGGGACTGCATCCCGTGGACATAGGCCGAGACGTCACTCAGCAGAAAAAAAAGAAAAAAAAAGTCTATAAACATACAATAAGTTAAAAGTCAATCATTCTTGTTTCCTTGTAGTACGCTCCCCAGTCCGCTTCCCGTTACGCGAACCGGGCACACCCCACCAAAAAAACGATTTTTTTTTTTTTTTGCCCCGCGGAGCCCTTTTAAAGCCTCCACATCAAACCACATCGATCCTACCGAGAGACAAGATGGCGGCCGCTCCGTACTGTTTGGAATGTTTACAGACACCGGAGAGCCAATCAGCTTCGCAAAGCTCCGTAACGCGAAAAGTACGCGAAACGGAGCGCTACCCGGGACGCTGTCACAGATATATATCTTTTTTTGAACGTTAATTTCTCAAAATCCACTGCAGCACATATATTGAGACCCAGCAAAGGCACATCGGGCTACCGGTCCCTACAATTTTGCCAAGTTTCATGCAAATCCATTCAGCCGTTCGATTTTTTATTTTTTTTGCCCCGCGAGGCCCTTTTAAAACCTCCACATCAAACCTAGGGGGTCAGGGAAGATCTACTATGCCCCCTTATGGTCATTTGCCCCTTCGCTTTGGCCTCCTCTTGTCTCTCGATCCTACCGAGAGACAAGATGGCGGCCGCTCCGGACTGTTTGGAATGTTTACAGACGCCGGAGAACCAATCAGCTTCGCTTCGCAAAGCTCCGTAACGCGAAAAGTACGCGAAGCGGAGCGCTGCCCGGAGCGCTGTTACAGATATATATCTTTTTTTGAACGTTAATTTCTCAAAATCCACTGGAGCACATATATTGAGACCTAGCAAAGGCACATCGGGCTACCAGTCCCTACAATTTTGCCAAGTTTTGTGCAAATCCATTCAGCCGTTCGGGCTAAAAGTGAGGCCAACCGCCCTATGGAAATTAACATGGGAAAAATGCGTTTTGGGACCCCCCTTTTTTCTCGGCCCCCCCTTGACGAACCCCCCCCAAATTTTTAGGGGCTGCTCAGAAACAAAATGTTCCATTTTCCTGAAAATTTCAGCCAATTCCGTCCACAAACGCCAAAGTTATTAGACATAGAATTTTCAAAAATCCCATAGAGAAAAAATCCTAACTATATATACCTACTGGCAACCGCCAGTAGGTAATATATATATATACATATATATACATATATATATATATATATATATATATATATGTATATATATATATATATATACATATATATATATATATATATATATATATATATATATATATATATATATATATATATATATATATATATATATATATATATGTGTGTGTTAGAAGATGGGTTCAGCCCACCTGGTTTTCAGCCTTTTACTGTGGTGGAGCCTTATAACCTGTGACTCACCCACTATAAACTCATGGTAAATCAACTGCGCATATTTGCCACCAATGTCCACCTTTTAAGATAAAGCCGCTGGGAGGCAGCAGGGGTAAGGGGCACTTGGTTGGCCACACATGAACATGTGTGCACAAGCATGCGTACACTTGTGAGAGTTGCGCGTGAGAGACTCCTGTCATGCACAGCCCAGTAGCCTGGTGCAGACGGGACTCTGCAGGATTGGGTATTGGCCTGGGTTAGGCCTCATAATGTTAATGTACACTCATAGGGAAAGTCAATGTGGTCTACTGTCTTGTCTGCAGTGACACTCCATTATACACCTATGAGGAGGTCTGCCTTAGTGTGCAGTTTCGCTTCCCTTTGTCTTATAGGGAATAGTGACACCTTGAATTGGGGCGTAGCTTGTGTGGGAAAATACATTCTGCAAATTCCAAGAAGGTATCTGTACAGCTTATGGGTCATACAGGAATGTCACATTTCTCTGGCTCAACTCAGTATCAAAGCCCAGGCTGTGTGATAGATAATTACATTTCTTTTCAGTGGCAGGGACAATGGCCTCCCTGCACAAAGGGAGCAATTACCAGTGCTTCACTTAGTTCCTGAAGATTAAAGTGGTTGGGCGGAATGCTCTGCATCAATAAACTAGCTGTCAAACTGTGTCAGGAATGGGCCTGCACACGCCCACTAAGCAAAGGAGAGAGCCCAGTCTTCTGTACCAAAGCCAGTAGGGGGCTCCCTTTTAAGATTTTGCTGGTAAAGGACCTGGCAGTGATGTCAGCAAGGGGTGAAGCTGAGACCCCCAGAGCAGTTATAGCAAGTGACTCATGTGTGCCGCTATTTTGAAATGTCCCAGCAGGCTGTGTACAGGGGCAGTAACAGCACAATGGAACAGGGTGCGAAGGGGCAGGAGCACACGAAGGGAGAACTGGTGGTGGGGACAGGGGCAGAAGTAGCAACAGAGGACAGTTAGAGAACAGGGGAAGTGCCAGCACATTTTATAAGAGAGGTAGTGGGGGGGTCACATACACTAGGAGCATAGTTAGTAGGCCTCCCTTAGGGGGTGGGCCTGGACCAACCCCTGCTGTGCATGGACGAAACCTGTACGCAGTATGGATGAGACAGAAAGAGTCTCTAGTTAGTCATGGTAGTATGATCTTCTCTTACACCCAACAATCCTGGTATTCTTCAAAAAAACTAAAGTTAAAGTAACATTATAGTTAGATGTTGAAATGAATCAATATCAAATGTTTATAACCATTGAAATGTGCCACTTAAAGATTAGTGATGATAGATAGATAGATAGATAGATAGATAGATAGATAGATAGATAGATAGATAGATAGATAGATAGATAGATAGATAGATAGATAGATAGATAGATAGACAGATAGATAGATACATAGATACATAGATAGATACATACATAGATTTATAACACAATGATGGTCTCAACTGTGTGGATATGTTTCTTAAGGTTCAGAAGAGAACCACTTTTTAGTTAAAATTATATTTTTTATTTGCCTATAATTTCTGACCCCATGGATGGAACAGCATCAAATATAGCATAATTAATAGTTGCTTTGCTTTTAATTTAGGCACCCCTGCTGCATCTGCATGAAGCTTTTCAATCAAATAGCCTAAGGTGTCATCTGAGGTTTAAAGAGTTGTACTCCTTTCCGCCATGCGGGAAAGGCATATTCTCTGATGCACTTGTCGACTTCATTCCAGGGGTGGACTAATGGGCCTCAGGCATTTTTCCAAGTGGGCCAGAAGGGTGGGAGCCAGTTTTTGAGTGGTGTGAGCTGTTTTTGTTACTGGGGGCTAGTTTTGCTGCAGTACTGCAATATTGGCCCCCTGCAACAAAAGCAGCAGCAGTGCTTCTCACTAGCACCATCTCCTCTAGGGGGATGGGGAGGGTGTGTGTAGTATATTGCATTTTTCTCTATGCTGTCCTTTCTTTGTGTCCTGTACTTTGCTGCTCAGCCAGTCTTTGTGATGTTATGGATATTGCCTCTGTGTATGTTCAACTGTATCTGTCAGTTTATCTATGTAGGCTGAACAGCAGCGTTGCTGCTCCTGTTGGGGCTAACTATACAGATTCTACTTATTATGCTGTGTATCCTGTAGCTACACCTGTAACTTCTCGGAGAGAATAAACCTAGAACTTGGATACAGCTACAACAAAGTCATCGTATTTTTATGGAATTTCACAGGGTCCAACTGAATTACCAGGATTGGTTTGTGTTCCCATTTCTGCCCTGCTTCAGTCCACCATATTCAGAGATCTCAAAATGCCTGTGACTTCAAAGAGTCACCACCACAGCAGCTCTTCTCAAGACACTATGGGGCATATGTACAAGAATGTGGTGGAGCACGGCTTAGCTCCAAAATTGCTTATGCCATGCTCCGTCACTTGAGAAAAGCAGGGATGTGCCATATTTACAATAATATGGGACAATGCTGCGTTTCTCCATGCGCTCTCGCTAAATTCAGCTGCCTAGTGCCAACGCCAGCACCCTTGCACCAAAGTGCTAGGGTGCCTGCTTTGAGCGAACAATTGTTTATGTGCAGGAATGTGTCCAGAATGGCGATTTATAATTAATATGTGTGCTGCACAATCTTATTGCAATCAACATAAACAATCATTCATTCATGGCAATTTGCTGTTTCTATGGTAGCTGCATATTGTAGCACGCATAGAAACAGCAAAAACGAGGAAAAACAAAACATTTCTCCACGTTTGGGCATGTTAAGACCCAGTTTTTCCTAGATCTTAGTTTTGGCCCTGCCTCCTATTTACGCCACCCTTGTAAATAAGGGACAGCTTCAAAATCTATGGGGGTTGTAGCAGAATGCCCACCGCAACACCCATTTCCCACCCCTTTCACTCTAAGTCTTGTGTGAAAGGGGGCCTTATTTACAAGGCTGTGTGAAGTGGCTTAACGCCGCCTTGTAAATAAGGCGAAGCCCTTAGCGCCACAGGAAAGTCGCAAAAAGTGACATTCCTGTGGTGATAGGGGCTTGTAAATATGCCTCTTTATGTTGGCTTAGTGGCTGTCATGATTCACGTTGCGACTCAGCAAACCGTTTTGCTGTTCAAAAGTAAACACTGAAGCATGAGTTTGTTTCTGAAAAACAAACAAATTAACAACCCTGACACCCTGGGTGTTTTCTTCCAGCGCGTAGGGATCATTTACACTTTTTTCTGTGGGGTTTGCCAGGCTTTCAATGGCAGTCACTAAATAGGAAAGAAATAGGGTTGTACAACAGCTAATATGTTTTTGCATAATTGAGTCAAACTCAGGACAAATTATGATGCCTAGGCGGAGTTCGCGGAACTCCGCGAAGTGACAAAAATCTCAGCGGATTTCCACAAGTTGCAGAGTGCAGCGCGAACTGTCGTTCGTGGTGATCTTCCTGCTAATCAAGTAGAAATTCTACCCAAGTGACAGCATTCAAATGCCAACTTACCATTAGTGAACACAAGTGAGAAAAAAACTGTGCTGCGCTACCCGGAGCAGAGTTTTCTGCACTCCGCGACCTGCGTGGAGTGCAAAAAACACCGCAAACAGAGCAGAGTTTACCGCCCAGGCCTACAGATTATGCTAAATTACATATAACCACAAAAACAGTATTTGGTGCAATTATTTAGTGCTAAATTTGTCCTCATGTCCTTTTTTGTAAACACAGACATTTTATACTAAAAGATAGGACAAATTACAAGAGCAGTGCTAACAATGGTTGCTAGCATTTTGCTCTTTCACATTGGTCCCCTGCGCTTGTGCTAAATGTTTGCCATGAACAGAGCTTAATTACATGATGTGGGCTAACAACAGCATAATTTGAGGAGTTTACCTGCCTGCTACAGGAAAAACCGAAAAAGGGGTAAAAAATAGTTTTTTTACACATTGACTCCTAAAGGAGACTACAACACTACTAAATGGGCATTCAGGTATATCTTTTTTTCTTTGCCTAGATTCGTTTAAACCAGCAGATAATTTCTTTTTCAATATTTGTATTGTGAAAAAGTGTCAGATGGGCTTGGAAGTGTTCATTTTTAGAGACACTTACTTCCCAGATTCTTCAAAGATCCAGATCCTCAAATCCTCCGAGGTTGGGAAAATTAAAAAAATTAAATAATCCCTTTAGACGAGTAAGCCCTTTTTCTGAGTTCTTCGTTCCTCCAAGAATTTAATGATCCAAGCAATCTGATTGGGTGGCAAGAACTAACAATTGTGGTGTGGCAGCTATTACATGATGCCATGCACCGAAGCCTGAGTCCTGATAAGAGGGTATTTGGAAACTGCTAAAGGATACCCTGAACACAGGGAGGGTAACATTGCATGGACTGTACCCAATCATAGTCCATTTTTGGACAACTGGGCAAGTAAATGGTGGGCCATATGTGAAGATGACTATCCATAGAGGTTTTTGCACAGGGCCCGGCCATAAGTAAATCAGTGTGGCCAATAACCTCTGCACCCATCTGAAGGCCATTAGCAGAAGAGGCTGGTTGGGTTGACTGAGGAGTGTTGGGTGTAGAATCTGACCATTGGCCAGCCACAGTGGGTAACCCTTGATACACAGAGCTAATGACAATATGCCCAGAAGAAACTCTAACCATTTTTTCAGTGAATTTCTTTTTTTTGTTTTTCATGATATGCTAAATTCATCTATGTGAACAACCACTACAGTGCACCGCAAAGGCTGGACATTGTTCAGCGCGTGCATCTAATCCACTCTGCGCTGCCAACATGTGCTGCACCCTGGACATCCTGTGGCATAAAGTCCTCTCTCCACCAATAATAATAGTAATTTGCCAAGGTGATCTTTCCGCCTTGCCTTGACACTTCCGACACAGACCTTCCCTTCCCCCCAACCACATTTGATGGCACAGTATTTCACGAAATATTTTGCAGCAAGTGCATGTGTTTAAGGCTTGCTGCTCTGAACAAGCTTGTTCTTCAGCCACGTTTGCAGGTCGGCTCAGCTCGCTGTCCACAGCTCTGTTTCCTGGGATGGTGTTTTTGCTCAGCCTGAATTGGCTGTTAGCAGAAGGGGATCTTTTTTAGTCCCTGTCACTTCACATTGATCGTCCCTGGCTGAAACTAATGGAAGTGTTTGTGGCTGGAGGGGTTGTCGTCTGGAAGATAAAATAACGCGCCATTCTCCATTGCTGTTTTATTTTTCACGGAAAACCGAATTAAGCAGCTTCTCCTTGAGAAAGCGGAACAAAAGTAAAGGTGCCTTTTTAATGGGCAAAGTTTGCTTGAAACATGTTTGGAAAGAGAAACATTAATCCGTGTCCTTTTTCACACATTGCAGAATTAGCATGTTACAAGGAAGTCAAATTATCCTTCACTTTTCTAAAGGTCAGCTGTGTGTTCTCATTTGTCACAGTAAGGAAGGGAGGGATGTAAAAGCAATGGCCTCATTTTAACACCCAGATGCGTGCGGTCCATAATAAGGTACATGTATTGTAGTGTGTGGCATACTTATTTTTTATGAAGTTTTGCTCTGTTGCTGAAAGATTGTGAGCATGTTGCCTTTCTATCTTTTCGAGAAGCCTCTTCCATACAGTGATGCCTAATGCAGCCTAATCACGTTTTGGAACACTTGGAATACACCCCTCTACTTTTTGTTAAGTAATATTAGGAGCCATGAGAAGGCAATAGTTTTGTCTTTAATATTGTGTCTGAACAGAGAGACACAATGCACACATGAATAGGGGTCAGCAACAGCCTGTCCTTAAATGAGGGTGGCCCCACCCACCACCTTTTTCCAAAGAGTATCTGCAGTGGCGGCTCAGCGTTGCCCCACTGTTTTCAAGCAGTGCGAGAAGAGGATACATACCATGATAATAACTTTCAGTTATTATCATGGTATGTTTCCTTTGCGGGTGGGAGGGTGGGCAGTGCTGCTCTGCACATGTAGCAGGGCAGGTGCGGAGTGGTTTGTCCACTCAAGTGTGCAGTGACAGTTTGGTCGGCCCTCTCAGGCCCCTCAAGGCAGTCATGCGCACTTCCCTGTTCTCCATGCAGGCTGCATTAAAGCCTGCATGGAGAACATGCCCACCCCTACAGCCCATGGCTGAGCGCCAATCACAACACTGCACTGCAGAGTTGTGATTGGCTTAGGGGAGGGACCAGATTGCCTGCTTCCTGTTTCTGTTCCCGGAAGCATTTACAGGAGAGCAAGAGCATAGAAGGCGCGGGATCCGGCCTCAAGGTAAGTTTTTTTGTTGTTGTAAATTTCTAAACCCTGCTGCCCCCTCCCTTGGGACACCTGCGGCTCAGCATCGAGCCATGCGAATTGCCATAGAGTATCTGTCAGGCTGAGCAAGGGTCAGCCTGACAGACACTTTTCATCTTCAGACTAGGCACCAAGATGTTGCAATTGCACGAAGTGAGCCGGTGCCTGGCTGCCTGAGCTAAACTTTGCCGGACTGGAAATGTCACAACCCAGTGGGCTTGACCTCCTCAGCCCAGCAAAGCGCTTGGTAGTCCCCCCTCATGACCAGGGGGCGCGTCACTGGCAGACTCAGACCTGGGCGTTTCAGTTTTAATCTCTAAAGTGCCTGGGTGGACCGTCATATACTCTAATTACAGAGTGGGGTCAGCAGTCTTATTGACCCATCACACTGCGACAAGCAAGGGACTGCTTTCTCCTCTCATTGGCTGACCCATAACAAGATCATCCAATGAGAGGAGATGGCAGTACCGACTGCCAGGAACTACCAAGGCTTCAGTTCTGCGACCTGAGATCACCATTGGGCCTGGTAAGTTTTATTTTTCTTAATGTTTGATAGTGTGTTTAAGTATGAATGTATGTGTATATGTGAGTCCACGCTCTTAATGAGTTTGTGTGTGCGTGTGTATGTGCTTGAGAATGGTGGATGAATGTATGCACACATGTGAATGCATGGGTGTAAGTGTACATATGCGCATGTATGGTCCACCCATATGCCCGCTTAAAAAACTGGCCACGCCTTCTAGGCGTCTGTGAAATTTAAGTCATTTGTTTTTTGCGTATAACATGAAACTATTAAAAAAGTTTCTTAAAATGATGTGAAAAGCCAATCTGGCTTTTAACAATATATTTTAGCACAAAAGATGCCATTTTTCAGGTCTAAAATAATAGCGCAATAAATACACGTGCCATGAACCCAGGCACTCATTTTTTGGTTGTTTGTGTTGTTTACATGGTCTTGCAGTAAGATTTTTACCCAAACAGACTTGAAATTATGCAGGGTGGCAGCAAGCATATCACAATATTCCTTGAGTTATTGATGCTGGTGTACTGAAAGGTTTAGTCTGGCATCACATGCCAAAATTCACAAATAATTTACATGTACAGATAGACATACAGACAAACACATCTATAAGAAGATCGAAAGAGAGAGGGGCAGACAAAATGATAGATTGAGAGAGAACACAGAGAGGATTGCACTCACACAGACCAGCACATCCATAAAACCCAGAAAATACCACATCTCAAAGCACGCATAAAACCAAACACCCATATGTTGAGACCAAGAGATACATGTGTATACATGGAGACAAACCAACATACATATGCATCTTTGCAGAGAGATCAGTAAACAAGCAGGTGCACTTGCCCACAGATAAGCATATATGCCACAACCCATGCAGAGATAGGCAACACTTTATCTGACAAAAAGCTCTCATATATTCCCATATGGTTGGTTAATGAATGTAAAGACTGTTTGCTGGCTGAAGGGATGCCCCCAGTCAGGCAGAAACTACCGCTCTCGTCAAGGGCAGATGATTACATTAACTGTACAACCTGTGCTCACCCTTGGGTAGCTTGGCACTAAGCAGTCAGGCTTATATCAGAGATGATATGTAAAGCAAAGGCATAGCAGTCACATGCAGCAAATATACTGAGCATCACAAAAGAAACTTCACACAGAATGCATGTAAAAACGTTTATATTTACAACACATATTCCTGCATCAGAGCATGAACATCATGTACGTTTTGGGCGTAAAACGCATTTGGAAATATTAATAGCTGTACTAGTCCCACTAGTGTTGTGTTTATCTAAAAAGTAGTCACACTGTTGACAATTTCGAATCTACCACCCCCCAATTGAGAGTGAACACCCTTATGCAGTGCACAATAGTGGCAATATTTACGTGCACAAACATAGAACCCCTTTTAGCAAAACCGCAGGCCAGAGCCACATGGGTAAAATCAACATCAAATACATTGCACTGTTGGCATACAATCAACATATGAAGCGGTACCTATGAAGCAAGTCCGTATGGAATGCTCTAACACGCATAAGCACTCAGCACCTTAATGCGTTGCCACTGGTTAATGATTCACCCTCTGCAGACTCCGTCCACTCTCTAGTTCACCCCAATTGTCCTATAAACTCAGATGGAAGCTGACCTACCCCACCTCCCAGACACTCAGCCTCTCACAGCTGAAGTCACACTTAGTCTAGGTCCTTGGGAAGCAGGTGGAAATATGTAGCAGTTTTAATTAGGAGGTAGACGTAAATGAGGGAAGGTTAGCAGCCACTCGGAAAGTTCACCAACAGGCCTCAAAACAAAAGTTGCCACGCAGTCTCTTGACTTGCTTTGAACTGTTTCAAAAGCGGTCCTTCAACCCTGTCAATCTCTCGCATTGCTGTTCCATGTCTTCGGGAGGGGCCTGATGTGGAGAGGGCAGTTGGGCTACCGTGATGAGGTTCAAAAGGGAATAACCAATGAATGGGGATTAACACAGGGGAGTCTATCAATAGGAGGAGTCACCCTGATCGGTACCCAATGATCCTGGTCGTGCCAAGGCAATCCGGGCACAGTGTCTGGTGCACGTTGGTATGAGTCGCACCGGGCACTTCAGATTTCAAAAGTTGCAAAATCCTACACCTCCCTGGATAGTAGGCACAATGACAGGTGCACATTGAGATGGGTTGCACCAGGCAGTTCCAGTCACACACACAGCAAAGAGTTGCAATTCCGTACCTCCCTGGAAATGATGCACAGCGTCCAGTGCATGATGATACAGTTTGTACCATACCGGTCCGGTTGTGTACACACATGCAAAAGTTCAGCAGAGCCACATGAGGTAGAATGAGGCATTACTATGTGTACACTCCCACTTTCAAGGGATACACGGAATTGGACACCACACACAATCAGCATGCAGTTGGTGTGTTGCACGAGAGAGATGCGATACAATCGACGAACCGGGCCAGGCAGGGTCCAGCAAACTGTGAATCTGCTCACCATCAACTTGACGCTTATGAGTGTCAGGATACTCACAGTACAGGGTCCACATGCCTTAGATGCAGGCAAGATTGTTCTGCACTAGACAATCTGGTCTCCAGGCGCAAGTCTTAGTCCCATGCTTACACCAAGCTACCAGTTGGGATTCAGTAGCAGATATGGGCACTTGAGAGGGCACCCCCCTCCACATGTCACAGGTAGAAGGCAGGCCCCTGGAAGAAGATTTTTGATGTCCTTGAGATCTCTGGGAAAACAAGAGGCCCCTAGTCGGGACCTTGGAGAGCATACTTCAGGGCTCCACACTTCAGCAGTGTGCACAACGCATTCTGGTTATCCAGTCCCACATCCCCACAAGCATATCTCACTCTTTGCTGAAGGATGGCACCCGTAGTTATACTATTATATGTCTTTGAAGTTGGGGGTGGTTTAAGGGTTTTCCCTTTGAACCAAAGATGTCTCCCCTCAATTGTAATTGCAAACACAACAGTGATGGACAGAATGTGGATCAATGTCACACATTCACCCCAGTCCAAAGATCTGGGCCCAAATCCATCGTTTTTCCACTCCACACCACCCTGAGTTAGACAATGGCGATATGCAAATCAGCGCTGACCCTGTGCCCCATGGGAACAGTCCAGTCCGAACTACAAAAGCCATGTCCTTCCCAGAACGGAATCAAGCATCCGAGGACCGGCCCGGTTTCGAGGTAACACCTCTCATCAGCCCGGCTAGCTTGACTCCAGTGGTGTGGAGTGCCTGGGACTCACGTCTGAGCATCCCCAGTACACTTAGAGCGGTAATTGCAAACACAACAGTGATGGACAGAATGTGGATCAATGTCACACATTCACCCCAGTCCAAAGATCTGGGCCCAAATCCATCGTTTTTCCACTCCACACCACCCTGGGTTAGACAATGGCGATATGCAAATCAGCGCTGACCCTGTGCCCCATGGGAACAGTCCAGTCCGAACTACAAAAGCCATGTCCTTCCCAGAACGGAATCAAGCATCCGAGGACCGGCCCGGTTTCGAGGTAACACCTCTCATCAGCCCGGCTAGCTTGACTCCAGTGGTGTGGAGTGCCTGAGACTCACGTCTGAGCATCCCCAGTACACTTAGAGCGGTAATTGCAAACACAACAGTGATGGACAGAATGTGGATCAATGTCACACATTCACCCCAGTCCAAAGATCTGGGCCCAAATCCATCGTTTTTCCACTCCACACCACCCTGGGTTAGACAATGGCGATATGCAAATCAGCGCTGACCCTGTGCCCCATGGGAACAGTCCAGTCCGAACTACAAAAGCCATGTCCTTCCCAGAACGGAATCAAGCATCCGAGGACCGGCCCGGTTTCGAGGTAACACCTCTCATCAGCCCGGCTAGCTTGACTCCAGTGGTGTGGAGTGCCTGGGACTCATGTCTGAGCATCCCCAGTACACTTAGAGCGGTAATTGCAAACACAACAGTGATGGACAGAATGTGGATCAATGTCACACATTCACCCCAGTCCAAAGATCTGGGCCCAAATCCATCGTTTTTCCACTCCACACCACCCTGGGTTAGACAATGGCGATATGCAAATCAGCGCTGACCCTGTGCCCCATGGGAACAGTCCAGTCCGAACTACAAAAGCCATGTCCTTCCCAGAACGGAATCAAGCATCCGAGGACCGGCCCGGTTTCGAGGTAACACCTCTCATCAGCCCGGCTAGCTTGACTCCAGTGGTGTGGAGTGCCTGGGACTCACGTCTGAGCATCCCCAGTACACTTAGAGCGGTAATTGCAAACACAACAGTGATGGACAGAATGTGGATCAATGTCATACATTCACCCCAGTCCAAAGATCTGGGCCCAAATCCATCGTTTTTCCACTCCACACCACCCTGGGTTAGACAATGGCGATATGCAAATCAGCGCTGACCCTGTGCCCCATGGGAACAGTCCCGTCCGAACTACAAAAGCCATGTCCTTCCCAGAACGGAATCAAGCATCCGAGGTCCGGCCCGGTTTCGAGGTAACACCTCTCATCAGCCCGGCTAGCTTGACTCCAGTGGTGTGGAGTGCCTGGGACTCACGTCTGAGCATCCCCAGTACACTTAGAGCGGTAATTGCAAACACAACAGTGATGGACAGAATGTGGATCAATGTCACACATTCACCCCAGTCCAAAGATCTGGGCCCAAATCCATCGTTTTTCCACTCCACACCACCCTGGGTTAGACAATGGCGATATGCAAATCAGCGCTGACCCTGTGCCCCATGGGAACAGTCCAGTCCGAACTACAAAAGCCATGTCCTTCCCAGAACGGAATCAAGCATCCGAGGACCGGCCCGGTTTCGAGGTAACACCTCTCATCAGCCCGGCTAGCTTGACTCCAGTGGTGTGGAGTGCCTGGGACTCATGTCTGAGCATCCCCAGTACACTTAGAGCGGTAATTGCAAACACAACAGTGATGGACAGAATGTGGATCAATGTCACACATTCACCCCAGTCCAAAGATCTGGGCCCAAATCCATCGTTTTTCCACTCCACACCACCCTGGGTTAGACAATGGCGATATGCAAATCAGCGCTGACCCTGTGCCCCATGGGAACAGTCCAGTCCGAACTACAAAAGCCATGTCCTTCCCAGAACGGAATCAAGCATCCGAGGACCGGCCCGGTTTCGAGGTAACACCTCTCATCAGCCCGGCTAGCTTGACTCCAGTGGTGTGGAGTGCCTGGGACTCACGTCTGAGCATCCCCAGTACACTTAGAGCGGTAATTGCAAACACAACAGTGATGGACAGAATGTGGATCAATGTCACACATTCACCCCAGTCCAGAAATCTGGGCCCAAATCCATCGTTTTTCCACTCCACACCACCCTGGGTTAGACAATGGCGATATGCAAATCAGCGCTGACCCTGTGCCCCATGGGAACAGTCCAGTCCGAACTACAAAAGCCATGTCCTTCCCAGAACGGAATCAAGCATCCGAGGACCGGCCCGGTTTCGAGGTAACACCTCTCATCAGCCCGGCTAGCTTGACTCCAGTGGTGTGGAGTGCCTGGGACTCACGTCTGAGCATCCCCAGTACACTTAGAGCGGTAATTGCAAACACAACAGTGATGGACAGAATGTGGATCAATGTCACACATTCACCCCAGTCCAAAGATCTGGGCCCAAATCCATCGTTTTTCCACTCCACACCACCCTGGGTTAGACAATGGCGATATGCAAATCAGCGCTGACCCTGTGCCCCATGGGAACAGTCCAGTCCGAACTACAAAAGCCATGTCCTTCCCAGAACGGAATCAAGCATCCGAGGACCGGCCCGGTTTCGAGGTAACACCTCTCATCAGCCCGGCTAGCTTGACTCCAGTGGTGTGGAGTGCCTGGGACTCACGTCTGAGCATCCCCAGTACACTTAGAGCGGTAATTGCAAACACAACAGTGATGGACAGAATGTGGATCAATGTCACACATTCACCCCAGTCCAAAGATCTGGGCCCAAATCCATCGTTTTTCCACTCCACACCACCCTGGGTTAGACAATGGCGATATGCAAATCAGCGCTGACCCTGTGCCCCATGGGAACAGTCCAGTCCGAACTACAAAAGCCATGTCCTTCCCAGAACGGAATCAAGCATCCGAGGACCGGCCCGGTTTCGAGGTAACACCTCTCATCAGCCCGGCTAGCTTGACTCCAGTGGTGTGGAGTGCCTGGGACTCACGTTTGAGCATCCCCAGTACACTTAGAGCGGTAATTGCAAACACAACAGTGATGGACAGAATGTGGATCAATGTCACACATTCACCCCAGTCCAAAGATCTGGGCCCAAATCCATCGTTTTTCCACTCCACACCACCCTGGGTTAGACAATGGCGATATGCAAATCAGCGCTGACCCTGTGCCCCATGGGAACAGTCCAGTCCGAACTACAAAAGCCATGTCCTTCCCAGAACGGAATCAAGCATCCGAGGACCGGCCCGGTTTCGAGGTAACACCTCTCATCAGCCCGGCTAGCTTGACTCCAGGACTTCGGACTGGACTGTTCCCATGGGGCACAGGGTCAGCGCTGATTTGCATATCGCCATTGTCTAACCCAGGGTGGTGTGGAGTGGAAAAACGATGGATTTGGGCCCAGATCTTTGGACTGGGGTGAATGTGTGACATTGATCCACATTCTGTCCATCACTGTTGTGTTTGCAATTACCGCTCTAAGTGTACTGGGGATGCTCAGACGTGAGTCCCAGGCACTCCACACCACTGGATTCAAGCTAGCCGGGCTGATGAGAGGTGTTACCTCGAAACCGGGCCGGTCCTCGGATGCTTGTTTCCGTTCTGGGAAGGACATAGCTTTTGTAGTTCGGACTGGACTGTTCCCATGGGGCACAGGGTCAGCGCTGATTTGCATATCGCCATTGTCTAACCCAGGGTGGTGTGGAGTGGAAAAACGATGGATTTGGGCCCAGATCTTTGGACTGCGGTGAATGTGTGACATTGATCCACATTCTGTCCATCACTGTTGTGTTTGCAATTACCGCTCTAAGTGTACTGGGGATGCTCAGACGTGAGTCCCAGGCACTCCACACCACTGGATTCAAGCTAGCCGGGCTGATGAGAGGTGTTACCTCGAAACCGGGCCGGTCCTCGGATGCTTGTTTCCGTTCTGGGAAGGACATGGCTTTTGTAGTTCGGACTGGACTGTTCCCATGGGGCACAGGGTCAGCGCTGATTTGCATATCGCCATTGTCTAACCCAGGGTGGTGTGGAGTGGAAAAACGATGGATTTGGGCCCAGATCTTTGGACTGGGGTGAATGTGTGACATTGATCCACATTCTGTCCATCACTGTTGTGTTTGCAATTACCGCTCTAAGTGTACTGGGGATGCTCAGACGTGAGTCCCAGGCACTCCACACCACTGGATTCAAGCTAGCCGGGCTGATGAGAGGTGTTACCTCGAAACCGGGACGGTCCTCGGATGCTTGTTTCCGTTCTGGGAAGGACATGGCTTTTGTAGTTCGGACTGGACTGTTCCCATGGGGCACAGGGTCAGCGCTGATTTGCATATCGCCATTGTCTAACCCAGGGTTTTGTGGAGTGGAAAAACGATGGATTTGGGCCCAGATCTTTGGACTGGGGTGAATGTGTGACATTGATCCACATTCTGTCCATCACTGTTGTGTTTGCAATTACCGCTCTAAGTGTACTGGGGATGCTCAGACGTGAGTCCCAGGCACTCCACACCACTGGATTCAAGCTAGCCGGGCTGATGAGAGGTGTTACCTCGAAACAGGACCGGTCCTCGGATGCTTGTTTCCGTTCTGGGAAGGACATGGCTTTTGTAGTTCGGACTGGACTGTTCCCATGGGGCACAGGGTCAGCGCTGATTTGCATATCGCCATTGTCTAACCCAGGGTGGTGTGGAGTGGAAAAACGATGGATTTGGGCCCAGATCTTTGGACTGGGGTGAATGTGTGACATTGATCCACATTCTGTCCATCACTGTTGTGTTTGCAATTACCGCTCTAAGTGTACTGGGGATGCTCAGACGTGAGTCCCAGGCACTCCACACCACTGGATTCAAGCTAGCCGGGCTGATGAGAGGTGTTACCTCGAAACCGGGCCGGTCCTCGGATGCTTGTTTCCGTTCTGGGAAGGACATGGCTTTTGTAGTTCGGACTGGACTGTTCCCATGGGGCACAGGGTCAGCGCTGATTTGCATATCGCCATTGTCTAACCCAGGGTGGTGTGGAGTGGAAAAACGATGGATTTGGGCCCAGATCTTTGGACTGGGGTGAATGTGTGACATTGATCCACATTCTGTCCATCACTGTTGTGTTTGCAATTACCGCTCTAAGTGTACTGGGGATGCTCAGACGTGAGTCCCAGGCACTCCACACCACTGGATTCAAGCTAGCCGGGCTGATGAGAGGTGTTACTTCGAAACCGGGCCGGTCCTCGGATGCTTGTTTCCGTTCTGGGAAGGACATGGCTTTTGTAGTTCGGACTGGACTGTTCCCATGGGGCACAGGGTCAGCGCTGATTTGCATATCGCCATTGTCTAACCCAGGGTGGTGTGGAGTGGAAAAACGATGGATTTGGGCCCAGATCTTTAGACTGGGGTGAATGTGTGACATTGATCCACATTCTGTCCATCACTGTTGTGTTTGCAATTACCGCTCTAAGTGTACTGGGGATGCTCAGACGTGAGTCCCAGGCACTCCACACCACTGGATTCAAGCTAGCCGGGCTGATGAGAGGTGTTACCTCGAAACCGGGCCGGTCCTCGGATGCTTGTTTCCGTTCTGGGAAGGACATGGCTTTTGTAGTTCGGACTGGACTGTTCCCATGGGGCACAGGGTCAGCGCTGATTTGCATATCGCCATTGTCTAACCCAGGGTGGTGTGGAGTGGAAAAACGATGGATTTGGGCCCAGATCTTTGGACTGGGGTGAATGTGTGACATTGATCCACATTCTGTCCATCACTGTTGTGTTTGCAATTACCGCTCTAAGTGTACTGGGGATGCTCAGACGTGAGTCCCAGGCACTCCACACCACTGGATTCAAGCTAGCCGGGCTGATGAGAGGTGTTACCTCGAAACCGGGCCGGTCCTCGGATGCTTGTTTCCGTTCTGGGAAGGACATGGCTTTTGTAGCTCGGACTGGACTGTTCCCATGGGGCACAGGGTCAGCGCTGATTTGCATATCGCCATTGTCTAACCCAGGGTGGTGTGGAGTGGAAAAACGATGGATTTGGGCCCAGATCTTTGGACTGGGGTGAATGTGTGACATTGATCCACATTCTGTCCATCACTGTTGTGTTTGCAATTACCGCTCTAAGTGTACTGGGGATGCTCAGACGTGAGTCCCAGGCACTCCACACCACTGGATTCAAGCTAGCCGGGCTGATGAGAGGTGTTACCTCGAAAGCGGGCCGGTCCTCGGATGCTTGTTTCCGTTCTGGGAAGGACATGGCTTTTGTAGTTCGGACTGGACTGTTCCCATGGGGCACAGGGTCAGCGCTGATTTGCATATCGCCATTGTCTAACCCAGGGTGGTGTGGAGTGGAAAAACAATGGATTTGGGCCCAGATCTTTGGACTGGGGTGAATGTGTGACATTGATCCACATTCTGTCCATCACTGTTGTGTTTGCAATTACCGCTCTAAGTGTACTGGGGATGCTCAGACGTGAGTCCCAGGCACTCCACACCACTGGATTCAAGCTAGCCGGGCTGATGAGAGGTGTTACCTCGAAACCGGGCCGGTCCTCGGATGCTTGTTTCCGTTCTGGGAAGGACATGGCTTTTGTAGTTCGGACTGGACTGTTCCCATGGGGCACAGGGTCAGCGCTGATTTGCATATCGCCATTGTCTAACCCAGGGTGGTGTGGAGTGGAAAAACGATGGATTTGGGCCCAGATCTTTGGACTGGGGTGAATGTGTGACATTGATCCACATTCTGTCCATCACTGTTGTGTTTGCAATTACCGCTCTAAGTGTACTGGGGATGCTCAGACGTGAGTCCCAGGCACTCCACACCACTGGATTCAAGCTAGCCGGGCTGATGAGAGGTGTTACCTCGAAACCGGGCCGGTCCTCGGATGCTTGTTTCCGTTCTGGGAAGGACATGGCTTTTGTAGTTCGGACTGGACTGTTCCCATGGGGCACAGGGTCAGCGCTGATTTGCATATCGCCATTGTCTAACCCAGGGTGGTGTGGAGTGGAAAAACGATGGATTTGGGCCCAGATCTTTGGACTGGGGTGAATGTGTGACATTGATCCACATTCTGTCCATCACTGTTGTGTTTGCAATTACCGCTCTAAGTGTACTGGGGATGCTCAGACGTGAGTCCCAGGCACTCCACACCACTGGATTCAAGCTAGCCGGGCTGATGAGAGGTGTTACCTCGAAACCGGGCCGGTCCTCGGATGCTTGTTTCCGTTCTGGGAAGGACATGGCTTTTGTAGTTCGGACTGGACTGTTCCCATGGGGCACAGGGTCAGCGCTGATTTGCATATCGCCATTGTCTAACCCAGGGTGGTGTGGAGTGGAAAAACGATGGATTTGGGCCCAGATCTTTGGACTGGGGTGAATGTGTGACATTCTGTCCATCACTGTTGTGTTTGCAATCCCCTCAATTGTAGTCCGGTCTGCCATGGAGTCATAAAATGCAGATCTTGATTTTAAGTGGAGCCATGATCCGGCCCCTAGAGGCTAAGTGTCAAAACATCTGTCTCCAATCCATCCCATGCGGTCATCAAATGGCAGTGCCCTGTTGTCCACTGGAGCAAGGCACCTCAGCACACAAAACTCTCAGATCACAGGAATGAACATATTATATAAGTGACATTTCTAAGCAAGTTATGCCAAAATCCTCTTTACCAATGGAATGGGTTTTGCCATGGCAAATCCATTGATAGGAAACATCATGAGGCTGCTCCTTCAAAATACACATAGTTCCCAGCACGAGGGGTGCAAGTGCACATGCCCGCGTCTGCAACAGCAACTGCACACGGGTTTAACTAATGCGTCTGTCAGTGCTCATGCACTAGCCTGCAATGGCAGAGGCACATGCAATCATAAGCACCATGAGTGCGGTTGCACACACACAGTGGCCTACAAAGGTAAGCTGCTCATGAGTGTAATCACAATAGATGTGAGTGAGTACCCATCGGTCTGAGATGGCAAACCAGACCATGGGTTTACTGAGGCCCTAGCATCTTAGATGCAAGTGTTCGCTCACTACCCTGCCTGGGTCAGGCCAGGCACCTTGCCACTGACACCATAGATGCAAACATGCAGACACTGGCCTGCATCAGCATAACTGACCCGGGTGTTAGAACATCGGGAATGCAGGTATACACTCACCACCACACTTTAGTAGACCGGGCACCTACCTACAATGCCGTAAGTGCCAGGGCGCATCCTCTACCCTGCCACCGGAGGCTGGACATGTATTCAAAACAACATAAGGGCCAGGGTGTACCCATGCACATAGTTAACACATCTCAGGTATACGTATGCACTCCCTGGCCTACCACCCCCTTCTCCTATCAGCTTGCCTGGGGTATTCCCTCATGGAATGGGATGACGTACTCAGGGTTGGCTCAGGTGTAAGTGCCCCACTGGCCTGAAATGACAGACCTGATACAGTGTTGACAGGCTTATCTGGTGGGTAGCACACTCAGTGCTACTTCCCACTACAAGCCAGTGGTGTACCTGCCCTGGGTATGTGGTGTACCTGTTTACAGTGTGCCCATAGGTATGAAACATAAACCCATCTCATATGCACCCACTGCCTAATGTGGGCAAGGTGGCTGTATGTACCTTCCCTCTGAAGTACAGTGGGAAGGTACCCAGATTCCTAATGTCGTGCAGAGAGAGTCATCAAAGACTAGGAGGAAAAAGCCAGAGGTTTTAGGGTAAATTCCCCTAAGTAGGCAAGGTCCATCATGGATGTACTGTACAGATGTATACATTGATTAATGATGATTAGTTTAATCAATATACAATTGGCATGTGGTGAACTAGCATTTTCTGCAGAGTCATCCTCAAACATTTTGCCTTCACCCTCCTGTTTTCTGAACCTGCTTTTTTTTACTTTTAGGACTTAGTGCACTTCATCACTACTAAACAGTGCTAATGTGCTTGTGCTCTCTGCTTCAAACATGGTCAAATTGGCTTGCATCCAATTGGCACATTTCATTTACCTGTAAGTCCCTTTAAGTTGTACTGCCACCCACTTTAGGTAGCCCTTTGAACATGTTTCAGGCCTGCCATTGCAGTCTGTGTGTGCAGTTTGAACTGCCATTTCAACCTGGCAAAATAACCATTTTGCAAAGCCTAAAAGTTCCTTTTTTGTACATATAAGCCCCTTCTACGGTAGGCCCTAAACAGCCCATGGGGTAGGGTGCAGTATATTTTGTAAGGTTGGACATGTACTCTTGACTTTTACATGTTCTGGTTGTGAAACTGTCTTAAATTTGTTTTTCACTACTGAAAGTCCTGCTTCTCCCATAGGATAAAATTAGGTTACTATTTAATATGTAATAACTTTCAATTGAGGGCAAGTAGGAATGTCGAGTTTGGTGTCTAAAGAATTGTAATTTAAAACCCTTGTTGATGGAAAGTTGTATTTATATTCACAATTCTGAAAAATTCCCTTTCAGAAAGTTGGCATTTTCTTGTCCTATCAATTTGGTACCTGCAGTCTGTATCCTGGGTCTCATAACTGGGTGTAGCTGGCAGTTGGTCTTTGTGTGTTACTCCAGACAGTGAGACAAAAGGGAAATAGGTGTTGGCAAGATGCGTTACCTTTAACTTGATGGGGAGGGGGGGGCAGAGCTTTCACCTACCACATTTGCACATCAAAAAGAGTCTGCATCTGTAGGGGCAAGACTCTAGAAGCTTTTCCCACTTCAAAGTGGGCACCAGGTATAAATAGTAGACTCTCAGACCCAACTCTTCAGTACATGTCGGGACCTGAGAAGACTCAGAAGAAGGGCTACTCTGCTGCTCTGCCAGATGAAGAACTGCCCTGCTACTTTGCTGCTCTGCTGCTCATCTGCTCTGCTGCTCTGCTGCCTGTGTGAGAAGGACCGGACCTCCATCTTGAACCCAGACTATCAGAGGGACTCCAAGGGCTAGTTTGCTGCCCATCTGACCGGAGCCTCAGGGACACAAAAGACTTCAACCATCTTGAACTCTGCACCTGGACTCTGCCTGGGCCCTGCCTTTCCCTACCTCCCCAATCCTGGACCCTTGGAAGTGGGTATAAAGGTGCACTGCCTACTCAGCTGTGGTCAGCATCAGAACTGACTTGAAGCAACACAAAGACCCGCAAACCCTCGCTACACAGCTGCCAGCTTCCTCAGAATCAAAACCAAGTGATGCAAAGCCCCGCAAATCCTCACCGCATAAGTCCCCAATTCATCTGTAGTATTGGAGAGCGACATAAAGCCCCTCTAAGCTTTGCAGCATAGTTCACAGGTACCAATGCAGAGTGATGCAAAGCCTCGCTGCACAGCTCCATCAGAACTGATGCTGGGTGACGCAAACCAATACTGCATAGATCACGCACCAAGGACCTCTGAGGGTCAGACTTGGTCCTGTGCCTAGCGGGCGCGCTATGGCGGTCAGATTGAACTTGTAACTTTGTCCTGGTGAAGTGCAACCAGGTAACTACAGCTGGTGCTTTGCGATTTTATTTTATTGAGAAAATACTGCTGACAAAACCACTACTTTAGTTACAGTTAATTTTAAGTTATGTAGTGTCCTGTGGTTCATAGGGACGAGAAAGGGTTGTAAGATACCTTTTGCCTATTGCTAGAGTATTTGAGTGAGGGTTGTAAGAGACCCTATGTCTACTGTTGCTATGCATGAGGGGGTTGGAAGATACCCATTGTGCATTAGTGTTAGGCTATGTAGTGTCCTGTTACAAGGATGAGCTAGGGTTACGAGATACCCCATGCCTACTGCCTAAGTGTATGAGAGAGGGTTGAAAGATACCCGTTTTCTGAGTTTATATAGCGTCCTATGTAAGTACAAGCAAGGGTTGTAGATTCCCTCTGCCTACTGTTGGCATGTGGATTGTACAAGACTGTTGTTATGTGGTTGAAAGAGAACCCTTTCTGAGTATACATAACGTCCTATGTAAGGATGACAGAGGGTGTAATTTCCCTCTGCCTACTGTTGATGTGTGGTTGAAAGAGACTGTTGTGTGGTTGAAAGAGACCCATTTCTGAGTATGCATAGCGTCATATTTGAGGACGAGTGAGGGTGTAGTTTCTCTCTGCCTACAGTTGTACATTGTTGAAAGAGACCCATTTTAAGGTTCACAACATGCCCTCGTTGGGATGAGTGTGGGTTGAAGACACCTATAGATGCCTACTGATGTAATGCGTTGAAGGAGACACTTTTATATGTTCACAAGATGCCCTAAGTTGGGATGTGTGTGGGTTGAGAGATACCCGTTGCCTACCTTTTGGACTAGGGTTGAAAGATACCCATTATGTGTGTTTATTATTTCTAAGGGGGAAATGTGTTATGTCCTGTTTTAGATATAGTGAATTCTCTCCCTTGTTGCCATGATACCTTCTGCTCAGCCAATATGTGTAATGTCATAGTATGTTTATGTATGCCTGAGGGTTCAGTTAGAGAGAGCAGGCTGAGCAGCAGGCGGCTGCTCTTGGTGGGGCATTGATATGGCCTTTACATGACACCTGTAACCTGTAATTAGGACTTTTATGAGGACTAATAAACTTCATCATAAAACCTATGTGACCTGCCTCCAGAGGATTGTTTTCTGATTACAACATTAGTCAACAGGAAGAGTAATCTAAGGGAATGACAAATTCAAATGGTTTTAATTTTTGATATTTCTTAATAGGAAAAAAACTAGAAAGAGGCTAGAAAGGTTTAGAAGTGCGATTGTAGGATCGCTAAACCACTCCAAGATTAAGGTGAAAGCCCTTTTTCACTTTCTTTAGTGCACCTTAAATCAGCATTGTCTGATCCGAGACGGCACTTAATATTTATCCATAAAGGGGTGAATGAAGAAATATTTGCTTGGTATGTTTGATGTATAATCCTGGCAAGGGCACCCCCACTCCACGTGGTCATTTTGCTCCTCCCACATGTCCCTTTGAAATTATTCAGTTAGACTTTATCCACATGTAGAGATGCAATAATTTGAAGTTCGTCTTGGTTGTAGTTTGTGCGTTCTCCAGATGGATTGAGGCTTACCCCTTAAAGGATAATACTGCCCTGTCCACAGCAAAGGTTCTACTCAAAGAATATTTCCCCAGGTATGGAATGCCGCGGATTGTATGGTCAGATAACGGAAGTGAGTTTTTGGGAAGTGTAATGAAGAGTGTATGTCGTGGTCTTGGCATAAATCAGAAGTTTCATAGTGCTAATCATCCTCAGTCTGCGGGTTTAGTGGAAAGATATAATGGCACTCTGAAACTGAAACTTGCCAAAATCCAGGCAACGACTGGTCTATCATGGCCCGACGCTTTGCCTTTAGCTCTCTTATCGACCAGGGCGACTGTGCACTGTCGAGTAGGGCTCAGCCCATATGACATTGTGTTCGGCCGTCCTGCGAACATTTGGGGAGTTCCGAGGCCTAAAGAATTTGACAGACTTGAATATCCAATGTTAATTGACTATCTCTATGATCTGACTGCTAAATTGAGTTTGATTCATCAACAGGTCTTTGAGGCTCTACCGGCACAAACAGAGGGTCCTGGTCATCGGCTCCAACCAGGTGATTGGGTTCTTACCCGCAACTTTGGACGAAAACGAAATCTTGAGCCAAGGTTCGTGGGACCTTACCAGGTGTTGCTGGCAACGAGGACTGCGGTTCGGCTGGAAGGGAGAAAACATTGGGTGCATGCCACCCACACCAAGAAAGTTCCGCTGCCATTGCCAGCAGATAATTGGATCAGAAAAGGATTCGGCTCGTCTGAAACTTCCGTCCCTCTAAGTTACGTGCCGTTTAGTGACGCGCAGCTTGTCTGAGATAACACAGTAAGACCCGACACCCCTGTTGAACCATCCGAAGTTAACCCTCTTTCAGCAGCATTGGAGAATTCAAGTTCTGAACAATTGCGTGGACAATCGAACACTCTTTTGCCGTCTGATCCACTGTTTGAAGAGCCGACTCGCCCCGGAAGAAGTCGATACTTTCTTCGACCGCGTTAACAGACTAATAAATTCTGTTTTTTATTTTTTGAATCTACATCACATCTATTGTTGCCATAAAAATTGTGGACATTACATATATACATATATATATATTGTGTACCTTTTTTTCCTTACAGCTAGGAGGCGTATATTGAATTCAATGAACTCTTGATTAAAAACCTTTTCATCTGGGTTAACCGTAGGGCCGTGCGGGTACTTCCTCCTGTTTAGCAGGTATCTGACACTAGGTAGATTACTTTTGTCGATTTCTGGGAACTCCTGGGGATTGATAATCGCTACTCAGAACGAAGTGCGTCAAGAACGTCACGGACGGTTTTTAGAAGATGAAGTCTTCTAAGCTGTTGGAAATTGAGAAAATGGTGGCGCAAAGATCCAAATTGCACAAGACATTTCGGAAAAAATGTTTTTTGTTACAGGTTTTTATGTTGTTCCTAACTGTTTCTATGCTGCTGGTGGGTGGAGTATATTTTGGTTTTCAATCATTGCTGCCTTCTACTTTACCTACTCCTCCTTCTCATGATTTAAATTCTGTTTCCACTATGTCTCCACATTCCTTTCATCTTCTGCCCCAACATGAACAGGTCAGACGTGCGGAATTTATGAACAATTCTTTTGTTCAACTTCTACATCAGCATCAGTTGGTGATGAACACTACCAATTGTTGGGTATGTGGGTTAATGCCACATACCATGGATAAGGGTATTCCGTATTTTGTTCTTCCTTATAGCCCCCAGGGGTCAGCTCGAGCATTCCAGACCATGTTCCGTAGTGCACTAGATTCCTACCCCCATCGAGAGCCTCGCTCTGCAGACCTTGGTCCTGGCCCGTACCACAAGTCTTTGGCGATGGCAATTGCAGATTTAAATAGAGATATTTTTGACGCAACACTTATCCCAGAGGAAGAGGTGCAAGCTTATAAGGATCTGAGTGAGGTCGAGTATAGTACATCAGTGAATGATAGGCAGTTTAAAAGCTCATCTCCAATCTGGTTCGTACCTCATCTCGGTCATTTCTGTCTGCAAGGTCTTGGTCGCAATCCGAGAGCTCAGCTTGGGAAGAGTGCTTGTGTTGATACTTACGTTTTACCAATGCTCTCTTCCCCTGTCTTTCTGACTGCCAAGGGTACCTATTTTGTATGTTATGATCGCGCATATACGTGGTTACATCATGACTTCTCGGGTACCTGCTATATCGCAAATCTTTTGCCTCCGACTTTCACTGTTGCCTCAGATTATCACAAAACTAGAGTTGTGAGAGGTGTCATTAGTAAAGAAGATACTGCCGGTCAAGAAGCAGGAGATTTCTTTAAGGGTTTCCTACCGTTTTGGGGCCCTATGGTCAATAGCAGGAATCTGAGACAGTTAACTCGTGTAGTGGAAGCAACTGCTAACATAACTGCAAGCGCCCTTGGTAATCTGACAGCAGAGCTTCAAGCGGATAGGCTTATGACGCTACAGAACCGTATGGTTCTAGACGTAGTACTGGCAGACAGAGGTGGTGTGTGTAAGGTCATCCATTCGAGCTGCTGCATTTTCATACCTGATAATGCTCCAACGGTTTATCAAGCCATCTCGAAGTTGCATAAAATCTCAGAGTCCATACACGTGGACGAGGGAGATTGGACGCTTCTAGGATGGTTTTGGGGTCTGATGTCAACTTGGGGTTGGAAAATTCTGATGATTATAGGGGTTGTTGTGACGTCTCTGTTCACGTGTTGTCTTTGTGTGCAGTGTGGTCCTGCCTTATGTGGCCTTTGTGCTACAACGTGTATAAGAAGGCCATCTGTTACCGGCGAGACATTGATGAATAAGATGATGTTCCAGCAACACTTGAATGATCTGATGAATATCGAAATTGATTATGATTCCGACTAGTGCTTGCCTACATGAGGGCAAAAGGAGCGTCTGAGGACCAATGAGAACCGTTACGATGCTAGCGAGTGGGGTATCTATGAACCGTAAATGACGAGATTAATAGGTGTACGCATTTTCGCTACGCTACTTAGAAGGGTTCGTCTTATTTACAGGTTTTCTCATTTGAACCCTCGGGTTCCATTTTAGATACGGCATCCATTTTGTTTCTTGCCCTCACGTAGTCAGCGAACAGGCAAATGTCCGCCTCATGACCCTGTGATTCCCAAGACTGGGGGATGACACAGCAGAGACAGATGGCTCCGCAGCTGGGTAATCTTCCCACGTTGGCCTATTGTTTCAGCCTTGCATGCGCTCGGCTCGAATCCTTTGATCCTGGGATTGCGCTTCCGATATTACCTCCACACTCCTTTTTCTTCTGTTATCTGACTTCCTTGCACCTGTTCCTGTCTCTTACTCTCGTCCTTTTACAACTAGAGTGGAATGTGCATAGCAGCAGGATAATGTGCTTTTACAGTTGGGAACCGACAAATGTTACTGTGATTATGTTCCGGGTTTCCGACACCATGAATGAAGCCCTTTTAAGTTTATTGTGGGAACTGAGTTGTAACCTTTTGTTCATTACGTTATTGAATGCTGAAAATGTGTATAAAAGGAGCGATCCACATTCGCAATTCGAAGCAGACTCTTGGAACCTACACTCTGTTGTACTTCCCATGACTTTTGCATCCCTGCAGTAATAAACGCTGATCTTTGACGCCGAAGGAAGTGTCCCGTGTCTCTGTCACTTGTGCGCCGAACAGGTATCCTACGAAGGTTTCAGGTGTTGTTCCCTGGCACCGCTGGTTCTTAAAAGTCCAGTCCTTCAATTCTTGCAATAAAACGAAATCAAGGTTATAAGAGGCTAAGGGCCAGATGTAGGTGAATTCGATTTAGCGAGTACTTAATAGCGATTTTTACTGAATCGCTATTAAGGACTCGCTAAATTGAATGTAGGTAGGAATCGCTAAAATATTAGCGATTCCTTAATATTCCTTAATAACAAATTGCTAATTGAGATTCGTTAATAAGGAATACCTAGCCATTCATTCCTATGGGTATAGATATTCATCATTTGCGATTTGGTATTAAAGAATCGCAAATAGCGGGTGCACCCCTGAAATGTGCATGTGTGCACATGTGGCGCACCTAAATGCCCTAAGGGCATGGATGTGTGCCACGTAGCACTTTTAAAAAAGCCGAAAAGGAAATCGCTACTTACCACCAACTTGAAGTTGGTGGTAATTAGCGATTCCTTAAGGCTGAAGTGTACTTCTTTTAGTGCTACTTATATTGCATTTAAGGAATCGCTATTTCCCATTCCTTAAATGCAAGAGCAAAATAAGGAATAGTAACTCACCTACATTGCTCGGTATTTGGCCACCTACATCTGGCCCTTAATATGAAAAAATTCTCTGCCTTTTTACGGGATTAATAAAACTTTTTATATTCCATGTAACAACTCTGAGTGCACGAAACTAACCATAGAAGTAAAAACAATGGAATTGACAGTAGTGAAGGAGTACAAGAAAAGCAATAGACCAAGACAAAGAGGAGGAAGAGGTATATTGGGAGAAAAGAGGAAAGACTTGAACAGAAACTTTTATTATATAGTACAGGAAAGAAAAGGATAGATGCAGAGCAAAAGTAAGAAGGAGAGTAGAAAGAGAAAGGATGGAAGGAAACAAAAAACAGAAAAGGGAAAGACGAAAAAGGGAAATAGAAAAGCCAAAAGAGGAGATAGTACATATCCATAAAGGGCAACTGAACAGACATACCTGTATAGGACAAGAACGATATAACACTGGGGTGGTGACGACACACGAGAGAATGGCATGCTTGAGACGGAGGAGTATGAGCCACATCAGGGGCGGTAGAAGAGAACAATGAGGAAAACAGATCAAACATCCTGGGTGGGGAACTTACGGAGTTTTGCCAACTCCGCATTCTGCTGGGATTGCAAAGTTGGCAACAAACTCAGACTCTGCCACATGGCAGAGTTTCTTCCCCTGCCACCGCAGCCCGAGTCCTCCCCTTACCTGGATCTCAGTACAAGGCATTGTCCGTGCCCGGGCTGCCTCCTCGGCACAGGAAGATTCTTCTTCTCCAAAAGTGCACTGTAAAATGGAAACTCCTTCCTGCAGGACTCACAAGGTCTGCGCATGCGTCTCCACTCTTCATGTCCGGTCATGCACAGTCTGCATGAGTCCTTCAGGATGAGGATTTCATTGTGCAGCCCAGTAGAGGAAAAGAAGAATCCTCCTGAGACGGGGAGGTAGGTAGGCAGGCCAGAGTCAGGAAGGACCACCGGAAAAGGCAAGTTCAGTGTGGCCTAGGGCGGAGCGGAATTTCACTGAGTTTTTAGGTAACTCTGCAGAATTCCACATAGTGCCACTCTGCCAACTCCACCCACCCTTACAAACATGTTTAGTACATCGGACGAACCTGCATGGATACAAAAGAGAACAACATAAGAGATATCAAATATGGTAAAACATTAAAAAAATATCGTCTGACAAACTAAGATATAAAGAAGAGTCACAAAATAGGACCACAATTCAATAACAATGAAACATTCAATAGTTACAAACAAATATAAACTGATCAGTAATTGTAAGGACTAGCAGTGGCCATGTTACTCAAAGTATGAGAATGAATACATTTCTTAAATTCTGTAGGATCTTTAAATGACACAGTATTATTTTGGAAAGTCACCTTGAAAATGCAAGGATGGAAGAAACCATATCTGGCTGCAAGAGAACGGAGAGAAGCACAAAGGTTAAGAAACTCTTCCCTTTTAGCTGCGGTGGCATTGGAGACATCCTGAGAGAGGAACAGCCTCTGACATAACCAAGACACTTGATGTTTTGCTCTTGCTGCAGAAAGAACCGACAAACAAGTCAGTAAATTTCAAGTAGAGGATGATGACACCTCTAGGCTTGACCGGAGATGCAGACAACAATGGGCGAGGACCAAGTCTGTGGACTCTCCGAATGTTGAGCGAGGTTTAGGAGGGCATGTTCAACAACTTTGCATAAAGAAGGAAAAAAAGGAGACAGGAGTCTCTCCTTCCAAAGCTTCAGGCAGACCATAAATAGGTAGATTGTTCCTCCTGTTTAGGTTTTCCAAATCTTCAGTGTGCTGTTGTAGCCTATGCAACCCCCTCTCCAAAGAATTAATTATCTGAGTCTGGCCCTGGAAATCCAAAACTTGCTGCTCTATTACAGATACTCTTCTCTCCAATGAAGACCACTTTTTGTCCAGAAGTTGCATTTTGCTCCTCGTTTCCTCTATAAAAGGACGCAAAGCTTGAATCTCCTCCAGCAGTAGCTCCAAGAAATAGGTGGTGACGGCTTGTCAGGAAAGGGAGGATCTTGATTCAACCGTGTTGACACTGAAGATGGTGGAGAAGTCTTATTTACTACAGACTGTGATGAGGGAGTATGAGCAGAGGCCACACCAGCCATTTCTTCAACAACAGGTGATTGTACTGCTACTTATGATTGAGATGCAGATCTCGTTGAAGACTGCCCTTTAGGAATAAATACAAATTGTGGTTTTCTTAATATGCCCATAAAAGGGGAACCATCAGCTGAATGGAAATGGCAAAAACAAGTTTCTAACGGTAATAGCACCTCAAAGGTACTACCACAAAATATTAAACAGCTTCCGTGACATTAGAATTTCCCACAATGAAGCATTATTATATAGCACTAGGCTGAAATACAATAAACACCATTGCCAGGATAGTCAGTATGTTTCAGCTTCTTGGGCATGACCATAATAATGTTGAGCTTCCACATCCAATAAGGAAATTCCTTGTTTATGAAAGGTTGAAGACAGTTAATTAGAAGGTATTTTTTGTAATTCCTGGACTGAACAATAATCTCCTGGGAGCTTAAAAGCCTTAGAAAAAGCCATAGGGTACACACATTTTGGCTTGAAGCACAAAAAACCCAGTCACAATTGAGCTTAAGCATGAGGCTGCATGGGTGCCCATAATAGTGCAGGGAACAAAGAGAAGATGACAAAATGAAGTTTCCCAGTTTGCTGCATGACAACCACTTACTTGCATAGGGAAACAAAATGGCGGCCATTCTGTGAGGTGGCCGTGATTATCCGAAAATGAAGAGAAGTGCATTGCGCTTTGTTACAGCAAGCAGCTCCTCATAGTGCCCCCTGATTCCGCTGCAGGAACAGCCGTTTCCCGAATTCCGAAAGGTGCTAAAAACGCACCAAAAGACCCTGACTTGTCCCCGGTGCGGCAGACCTCCTCTGTCAAGCGGCTATTTTGAGTGGCGCTGAAGCCTTGCCCGACCTTCTAAATGTTAATCATAATTTTTGTGTATCCTGGCACACTTACATTTTCCAACAGAGTAATTATTTCCAAATCTGGGGTGAATTGGTTTTGTGCTATTCTACCTCTTGAATTCTCAGAACACAGATCTCTGTATGTCCTGTAAATGTCCACCCTTTCCTAAGGATGTCATTTAAAGGGAATGTTTATCCTGGAGTTAGTGGAGAAACCATTCAGCAGGCCGGCTACAAAGATCTGATGCTGGCTTAAATAAAAAATATTCCCTGCTACACAATGTCACATTAGGTAAAGCCAGGCTTCACAAGTTTTACTAGTCTGGCTGGATACAGGTATAGAGGTGTAATCCTTCGCAAAGGACCACATTACAGGACATAAAGAAAAATACATGCATTAGTCCTCAGCTGAGTTTAAATCACAAACCACGAAGGACATGCATACAAAAAATAGGAGTTGTATGGGGCTTCTGTATTTCCTCACATGTTCAACAAGCCCTATCAATCATATCTGGGGAGATCTCTCTATAAGTATTAAAATAAGAGGGTCCATCTGCACTAGCAGGCTTATGCAGCAGTTTGTGCTTTGTCCAGAAATAAGTGCCAGGAGGAGAAATTGTCTTGGAATGTCTTTTCTCACTATAACTCACTGATCTTTGGCTAGCATAAGCTGCTAAGTGAACACTAAAGAAATAACTAGGCCTGGCAAAATTTAGATTGCAAAATTTAAATGGCACTATTCCAGGAATTTCATGTTACAATTGTTACACAAAATTCCCGAAAAGACATATTTATAACACTGTATGTAATTATGCACCATTTGTGCTATATATTTACAGCAATTTGTGCAATTTGCTTTAAAACTTTACTGCAAATGCACTGGAACAACAGAATGGGAGCATCTTGTTTAAAAGGATATATGCATTTCACGCTGAAATATAGCACAAAATAGCAGATTTCCATTTTCTATAATTATATGAAATTGTACATACCTTTGTTGTAATTTTGTGTAATTATGCAAATGCAATTATGCATATTTTGTACATCCTTTCAAATGACACCTACCCTCTTACTGCAAAATGATAGCAAATATTGCCTAGTGATATGGATATTTTCTGTCCCTTTCAGGCCTCCATCCCTCCATTGACAGATTTAAAGAAGGGGTTTCTGTAAACCTCACAATTGTTTTCGTTTTGGGACTGCTGTTTTTATTTATACCTCTGGTGTAAATGAGGATCCCAATCAGCACCTGGAAAACTGTCATGCAGACCCCTGTCACAAACAAGCTAGGCTACAGGAACATCCTCTATGCTGGGATTAACAAATAACTCCCCCGAAGGTTTCAGACCATTCAGGACTCAGCAGCCAGAATCACTCTCAATCTCCTACACGCGCCACACCAAAATTACATCACACCACACCTGAAGGAGCTCCACTGATTCCTAATAAACAAACGGAATAATTCAGACTCCTCACACACACTTGCAAGACACTTCATAACACTGTAAACAATATGAAATTTGAGGGATGCACTCAAAATATTAGACTAAAATACAAGACGTCTTTATTATGAGACGTGCTGTCTTAGTGTGTTTTGGTCTAGTGTAAACATTGTTGAAAACAAGAAATTGCTGATTGTAGAAAACTGCTAACTAGTCCCAAGATGCACGGTCAGAAAAAACTCCCTGAAAGATACTGCTGGTTAAAGCAAGGTGACAACTTAAGTAAATTTAAAATATAACCATAAATCTTGAATGTGTAAGCATGAATTTTTATACCCATCCAAATATTTATTCAGGGCATTCCAACAAAAGCAGATTTAATGCGTGTTTCACTTCATTATGTGACAACAAGTATGTGTCTCAACTACATTCAAATATTCAGCAGTTTCCAATCCATTTCGGGTCACGAAGACCCTTCAAAAGGGGAATACTTACACATGCATCAGGAGACCTCAGGTGGAGAAACCACTAGTGTTAGACCTACAAAACACTGTCCCAGCATTCCTCAACAATCGCATCTGCTTTCACAATCCTTCCAGACACTACTTTCACACATTTCTCGCATACAGAAAGCCACATCTGGCAGTCAAGCCTTCATCTGTATCACTCATAAAGCCTGGTACAAACGATCACTACACATTAGAGCCTCCTCCTTAGTTCTTGAACTCCACAAGAAGTGGAAGATTTGGCACTTTATTAACCCTGCGCGTAGTGTGCTTAGCGGGGATACGCAGAGTGCCACAGAGTTGGAAACAAACTCTGTGGCACTCTGCGTTGCTCCGCTACGCCATCTGGCTCCCAGCCCCCCTATTAACAATTGATAAACAATGAAATAAAATGACTTTAGAGTAAATTTAAACCACTTACCTTGCCTACAGCGTCCCGGGCTTCCCTCCTCTACTCCATGGTTGTTTCTGGGAAAACTGTGCATGCGCGCTCGCCTGCGCATGCACATTTCTCAGGAGGAGGGAAGCCCTGGTCAATTGATAATAGGATGTGTGGGAGGCGGGGGCAGGCCAACTCCGCTCCGCCGTGGAGTGTGCAAAGATTTGCCTACTCCGCGTTCTCCGGGTAATACGGAGTAGGCAAATCTCCGCACACTCCGCGGGCGGAGCGGAGTGCTCTGCCCATGGTTACTCTTTAGTAGTCCCTCCACGCAATAGGTTTGGTTGCACTCACACCTGCTCAGCCCCAGAATGCTCTCCTGGGGGATAGTGTGCTTTACGCATCTGCCTAACATAAAAGTGAATCGCCCTAATTGATTCTAAAACACTGTAAGCTTAAAATAGACTTTTTGTTGCATCTGCCAGTGCCTACCTTTTAATTTAAGGTCAGTTTCTGTGTACAGTTGGGATAAAGGCCTGGATCAAATTTTAAACACACTGGCATAATTGGTCGGTAGGGGAGTACCTGCCGAGGCGGTGATGTGGGGAGGGGGAGGGGCAGGGTGGGTGTTAGTAATGTATGGATAATGGAGGTTTGCAGGTAAGTAAACATTTAAATAAATCAAACGAATTTCGTTGCGCGCACTGCATTGCATTTGGGGATGCAGTGCACGCAATAATATTCCTTTGATTTATTTAAATGTTTACTTACCTGCAAACCTCCATTATCCATACATTACTAACCCCCACCCGACCCCTCCTCCTCCCCACGTCACCGCCCCGGCAGGTACTCCCCTACCGACCGCGGCTGCACACTGGTGGACTTGGTGTAATGTGGTTAATTTTCCGTAATGAAATGTATGCGAATTTACCAAGATTATGCCATTACACCATTATTTCAAAGTGAAAGGTATACTGTTTGGCTAATTTTTAAATGTGAATGGCAATTCAGACATATTTGTTATCCACAAGGAGCATTCTGGTAATTGTGATTGAGAAACTACAAATCTGAAGGCAAATAGCAATGTTGTGTACACAAGAATCAGTTCCTAGGCCATCAACAAACATTTCAGGTAGCTTTATTTTCATGAGCAGAATGCTTTGATCATCTTTGAGCGCAAATCATACAATCCGAATGCAAGTGGCAATGTTTTCAATGCGAGCCACTGGAAATCAACTTGAAATTACATTTTCAAGTAAAGATTTGTACCTAAACAGACTATTTAAGTCATTTTTTAAATTGTGATATGTGAAATGTTGTGGTAGTGCGAGTTTCACACCCCTACTCAAAACACATGGGCATACAGACATGTAGAGTCTGAGAGAGGGACTGCTTACTGGTATGAACAAACAGGTGATATTGTCAGAGATTGGAACCAGATTAAATTGGTTATGGCCATCTAAATCCTTGTAATTCCATTGGAAATCCAAAAAGAAACCTCCCCATGTTTTTGGCTGGCGTGTAGAATCTGTAGTATTTTATCTGTTTTCACACTTTGGTTACAAGTGGCTAAAATGGAAATGGTCATTGGCACACCATTGGAAAACTAATGGCAGGGCCTTCTAGTATTTACCCAAGCTTGTTCAGTGTCAGATCTATCCTCCATGTGCTGAGTGAACTATTTAACTCTATCTGCCTTAATTAAATTCACATTCTTGACTACCTCCTAGAACAAGTTAATCACTCTGTTGGCCAGCTGGTAATTATAAGCCTCTTTCTGAACTAAAGGCCACTGTGCAAGATTATCCACTTCCTGTGAGCAGAGTGAAATCTCCATGAGGTGATAGGCTATCTTCCACTGACATGCCTCAGTAGGATGTTCTGTGAACAGACAAAGACAGGACAGACAGACTTATGTCTCAAATCACACCAGGGTTTTTCTTAAAAAACTTGGAGGGAGGAAACGAATGCTAAATGGTGGGACTCTGACTCCGCATATCTCCCAATTGCCAATTTCAAAATTCCTAGAGGCTGTGCCCTGGAAGTGTGAGTTCGGGGTGGAAGGGTGATGTGGTATTTTTGGATTACATGGAGACTCCTGCTTTACAGAACTCTACAACTCCATTTTCAAACCACTTTGCAATGGATGAGACTTTGACAAGAAAAGAGAAACAGAAGACTGAGAGATTCACAGAGTGGATGGATCCCTTTCTGTATTGGATAGACTCTGTAGTTGTAAGTCTGGGAATCCTGTTGTGCTCTGTCTCAAGAGCTAGTACATTAGCTCATCATCCTACATGGATACAGTGGAGCATAGTGACCATGAAGAGAGGTCACGTTAGACATCTGGTTTCCATGTCTCCAGCTGGAAACAGGTATCCTGCAAATTGCTGAAGGACCGGATATTTGGGGAGTTTAAACAGAGAGATTGATCTACCTGAGAACCCAATGATGCTCCTGAAGGTAAGGCCAGAGTCATGAGGGACCAAGAGGAAGGAAAGGAGATGCAGTCCTAAATGCTTGTTAGTCCAATGCTGCTAGGAGGAAGAAGCAGCAGGAACAAGAGGCTGTTAAATATATATTATCAACTGAGCTATAACACCAATACAATTTAGAGGCCCTAATGTGATTATACAAGAGGCGGGAGCATACCACCAGCAGCAAGAGGGAAAAACCCTCTGGATTGCCTCATTAAGGCCAGGGATATCATTAGTTTATTGTTTGAGGTACTTGGTGTGTGATCTAGAGTTCAGGTGTACCCACACCTCATTTTATGCCCTCGCCAGATGCACTTTGCAAGATGGGTCTCACCAGGGGCTCAGCAATCCCTGATCCCATTATTCTATGTTGTAACAGTTCTCCTTTGGAGTTGGAGACTGGCCAGAAAAGCATCCATCTCTATGCAAGGCTTTCACTTTCCAATGCAAAAACAACAGTTGATGGACAGAATGCAGAACAATGTCATACATTCACCCGAGTACAGAGATCTGGGCCTAACTCCATAATTATTTTGCTCACCATGCCATTCCAGTTTGAACTCAGCCATATGCAAATCAGTTTTTACCCTGTGCCCCAAGGGAACAGTCCAGCCCGGACTGCCAAGCCAGGGCCTCCCTGTACTGGAAACAAGCATCCTAGGACCGGTTTCGGTCTTGCAGCCCTCTTCAGCCAGGATAGCTTGATTCCAGTGGCATGGAGAGGGCGGGCCTCACGTCTGAGCATACCCATCCCACTTGGGGTGAAAAATGCAAAAACAACAGTCGATGGACAGAATGTAGAACAATTCATTAGCCCCAGTACAGAGATCTGGGCCTAAATCCATCATTGTGTTGCTCACCATGCCATTCCAGTTTGAACTCAGCAATATGCAAATCAGTCTTTTACCTGTGCACCATGGGAATAGTCCAGCCCGAACTGCCGAGCGAGGTCCCCCCTGGACTGGAAACAAGCATCCTAGTACTGGTCCAGTTCTCACTACGCCACTGGAGTCAAGCTATCCTGGCTGAACTAGGATACTTGATTCCGGTCCAGGGAAGACATGGCTTGGCAGTTTGGGCTGGACCTTTCCCATGAGGCACAGGGTCAAGACTGATTTGCATATGGCCCTGTCTGAACTGGGGTGGCGTGGTGAGCAAAATAACGATGGATTAAACCCAGATCTGTGACAGGGGGTGAGTGTTTTGCCAATGTGCAACATGCCGTCTATCATCTTGTGTCTTTTGCTGTTTGCCCTTTGTGGGAAGGGTATGCTCAGACGTGGGTCGTGTGCTCACTACGCCACTGGAGTCAAGCTATCCTGGCTGATGACGGCTGATAGCCAGAAACTGGTTCTTGGATGCTTGATTCCTGTCCAGGGAAGACATGGCTTGTCAGTATGGGCTGGATTGTTCCCATGAGGCACAGGGTCAAGACATATTTGGATAAGGCCATGTCTGAACTGGGGTGACGTGATGAGTAAAATAACAATGGATTAAACCCAGATCTGTGACTGGGGGTGAGTGTTTTGCCAATGTGCAACATTGCGTCCATCATCTTGAGTGTTTTGCTGTTCGCCCTATGTGGTAAGGGTATTCCCAGACGTGGGTCCTGTGCTCACTATGCCACTGGAGTCAAGCTATCCTATCTGATGACGCCTGATAGCCAGAAGCCGGTCCTAGGATGCTTGATTCCGGTCCAGGGAAGACATGGCTTGGCAGTTCGGGCTGGACTGTTCCCATGAGGCCTAGGGTCAAGACTGATTTGCATATGGCCATGTCTGAACTGGGGTGGCGTGGTGAGCAAAATAACGATGGATGAAATCCAGATCTGTGACTGGGGTGAATGTTTTGCCAATGTGCAACATTCCGTCCATTATCTTGTGTGTTTTGCTGTTTGCCCGATTTGGGAAGGGTATGTCCAGACTTGGATCCTGTGCTCACTACGCCACTGGAGTCAAGCTATCCTGGCGGATGACGGCTGATATCCAGAAACCGGTCCTAGGATGCTTGATTCCGGTCCAGGGAAGACATGGCTTGGCAGTTCGGGCTGGACTGTTCCCATGAATCCCAGGGTCAAGACTGATTTGCATATGGCCATGTCTGAACTGGGGTGGCGTGGTGAGCAAAATAAAGATAGATTAAAGCCAGATCTGTGACTGGTGGTAAGTGTTTTGCCAATGTGCAACATTCCGTCCATCATTTTGTGTGTTTTGCTGTTCGCCCTATGTGGGAAGGGCATGCCCAGACTTGGGTCCCGTGCTCACTATGCCATGGGAGTCAAGCTATCCCGGCTGATGACGGCTGTTAGCCAGAAACCGGTCCTAGGATGCTTGATTCCGGTTCAGGGCAGACATGGCTTTGCAGTTTGGGCTGGACTGTTCCATGAGGCACAGGCTCAAAACTGATTTGCATATGGCCATGTCTGAACTGGGGTGGCGTGGTGAGCAAAATAACAATGGATTAAACCCAGATCTGTGACTGGGGGTGAGTGCTTTGACAATGTGCAACATTCCGTCCATTATCTTGTGTGTTTTGCTGTTTGCCCTATTTGGGAAGATTATGCCCAGACTTGGATCCCGTGCTCACTACGACACTGGAGTCAATCTATCCTGGCGGATGACGGCTGATAACCAGAAACCGGTCCTAGGATGCTTGATTCCGGTCCAGGGAAAACATGGCTTGGCAGTTCGGGCTGGACTGTTCCCATGAGGCCCAGGGTCAAGACTGATTTGTATATGGCCAAGTCTGAACTGGGGTGGCGTGGTGAGCAAAATAACAATGGATTAAACCCAGATCTGTGACTGGGGGTGAGTATTTTTTCAATGTGCAACATTCCGTCCATCATCTTGTGTGTTTTGCTGTTCGCCCTATCTGGGAAGGGTATGCCCAGATGTGGGTCCCGTGCTCACTACACCACTGGAGTCAAGCTATCCTGGCTTATGACTGTTGATAGCTAGAAATCGGTCCTAGGATGCTTGATTCCGGTCCAGGGAAGACATGGCTTGGCAGTTCGGGCTGGACTGTTCCCATGAGGCCCAGGGTCAAGACTGATTTGCATATGGCCATGTCTTAAGTATGGTGGTGTGGTGAGCAGAATAGCGATGGATTAAACCCACATCTGTGACTGGGGGTAAGTGTTTTGCCAAAGTGCAACATTCTGTCCATCATCTTGTGTGTTTTGCTGTTCGCCCTTTGTGAGAAGGGCATGCCCAGACTTGGGTCCTGTGCGCACTACACCATGGAAGTCAAGCTATCCTGGCTGATGACGGCTGATCGCCAGAAACGGGTCCTAGGATGCTTGATTCTGGTCCAGGGAAGACATGGCTTGGCAGTTTGGGCTGGACTGTTCCCATGAGGCACAGGGTCAAGACTGATTTGCATATGGCCATGTCTGAACTGGACTGGCGTTGTGATCAAAATAACAATGGTTTAAACCCATATCTGTGACTGGGGGTGAGTGTTTTGCCAATGTGCAACATTCCGTCCATCATCTTGTGTGTTTTGCTGTTCACTTTCCAATGCAGCCCATCGGAATGCTACTGCACACCGCAACTCCATGTAAGGAAATCACCTCACACTTTGGACCTCCCGGAACCGCCATTGTGAGAAGCATCTCCCCACCCAGGCCTGCATCAGCTCTGCATTCTTTAATTTATCTAACTGTACTTTGATACTCCTTAGTACCAATTAACGCTGCCCATCCCTAAACCCTTAAAGCTTGAACTCCGCTTTAATGCTACCCATCCTTGAAACTAAAGAACCATGTCTACCCCTCAAGGCTACCCTCCATCGAGCTCTATAAGGCCTTAACTACCACTTAGCACTACCAACCCCTGAACCCTACCAAGCCATTACTAACTAGTAATGCCGCCTTTCTCTCAATTCTTTTTTTTTCAAATAGATTTGATTGGATTTTTTTTTTTTAAAGCAAAAGTGAAAGGGACAGAAAGCAATAATAAATAAAAAGCACAAAGTACAAAGAAAAAATTTGAAAAGGTCCCAGTTTAGAGACAGGCTTATGTTTGCAAAACATAAGATACCAAGTAGAGTCATATTATTAACTGACTTACCAACTGCTTATCATAACATCTTGAAAAACAATATGACAACCTGAAGAGTGATATAGTGTAAAGTGTATGTAGAAAGTATCACGTGTATTTTCTATGCAGTAGCACAAAACTCCTTACGTTTCCCTCCCCCTCCCCATCACACTGCAAATGCTTCTCTCTACTTTAGCAGGAGAATGCCCCCTTACTCCCTAGCTCCCAATACGATTCATTACCTTTGGCCTGTAAGGTAGAAGGGGGCATATTACCAAGCAATAGCGATAATTATCGCTATTGCTTGGTTAGAGACAAAAATTTACCGCTGAGCTGCGGCGATTTTTATCGCAGATAAACCTTGGTATTACCAAGGTTTATCGCAAATGCGATAAAAATCGACCGCAATGCATGAATATCGCTGAAAAGTCAGCGATATTCATGCATTACCGAGCTAATGCTCTTAGCCATGTTATCCACCTCCCATTGGATAACATGGCTAAGAACTGCTCAGGGCAGGTGTTAGCTTTTGGAGATATTCGCGCTTAGCGCGAATATCTCCAAAAGTTGGTAATAGGAGATAGCGATGTTAGCGACTGTTTCCAGTCTCTAACATCTTGGTACGCCCACTTTGCATGTCATTAGTGATAAATATCACTGACATGCAAAGTGGGGCCCAAGATGGTCACTATCTCCTACTAGCTGTCGCTAACTGGTGTTAGCGACAGCTAGGTAATAGGGAGATAATTTTATCTCCGCTTTCTTGGCTTTTAAAGCCAAAAAAGCGGAGATAAACCCCCTTGATAATATGCCCCTAGATTTTTTAAATTTCTTTTTTCACTAGAGGAGTTCCTCAGAGATCTGCACTCAAACCAATGTTGTTTAATATCTATGTACAGCCTTTGGAAGAGTTAATTTGCAGCTTCATGGTCTATATGTCATATTCCTATGACGGGTTTTGCCCAACTTTGTTCCAACAGTCCACAATTTTTAGTCCAGACTATGGACCTGTCCTTCAGCAGTATGTATTGGATGTTGAATAACTTCCACAAGCTTAACAACACTAAAACCAAAAAAGAAAATTCCACTGCTTAGAAATATACTCCAATCTTGTACAAGCGCTTGTTGCTTGTTCACCTGGTGATCTACCCACTCAAAGCACATGTACAAAACGTATTGATATATGGTTGGTTCAAAAACGCGATAGTTTTGACTTCTGCATAATTATGTGCCTCCTGTTTCCTCTTTCAACATAATTTAGGGAAAATTCTCCTATTTGTTCCTAAATAATAAATGAGATGTGAGCACAGAAAATATAAACACAAGAAATGTACCCCTAAAGTGACAAACATTGGTTCTTTAGCTGTATAAACCCTACACTGGTCTCTTGATTCTTTAGAACAAAAGACTACATCACAATGTATTAACCATCCAGAACCAGCTTCCTCTCCTATTATTTGTTGACTCTAAGCTTGTCTCTGGCCATGTTCAACGCACTGCTGCATTTTGCACTATAGAAATACCATATACATGCATACATGCCTACATACAGACTCTGGCAAGAACCAAGCAGAATCGCAGAAATGATGTTTCCACTTCATTTTATGCAAACAGTTGGATGAGCAGCCCCTTCTCATCACCACGGAGGGCTGAACCCTGAGTGCCTTCCTACTGCTGGAGGCTGCATATTAGCATCTCTTATACATTTTAATAGGTCTTCATTTTCTCTCTTAATCCCATGAAAATAGATGTCGCCTTGGGTCAGATCCCATGCGGGGGCGGCCATTACTCTCTTTTGTGCCAGTGTGATCTCATCAGAGTTTGACTACCACTAATTTGAGTAAAGGGCATGCATATTAAAACTAAACGTGTAACCTTTCACCATCCTTCAGTTGCACAGGCGAGATCTGGCATGCAAATCAGCAGCCATTATTCTTCTAAAGGTTCCAACAACTTTTGAACTGCAAAATGATGTGAATGTCTGAAGCAGAGTCAGAACTTGATACCTGTCAAAAATTAAACTCATGGCTTTTGGAACAAAAAAATAAAGGACCTACATTCGAATGAGTTAATTTTTTCCAAGTACCAGGTGGGAACTATAGCTTTATTTTCATTTCGCCTTCTTTCCTGCGATGTAGCAGATATATTTATTGTTTATCATCTCCATCCCGCTTTATATGTCTTAGAGACCCGCACCTTGGGTTCTGGGGCTTCCAATAATATTGACTTTGAACTTTTCAAAGATATGGAACCCTAACAGCATGATCTTTTTCCTTCAATTTTATTAAAGGGCGCATTGCGTCAGCTTAAATGATATGCGTGGGGAACAATAATTCAGATGTGGCATTTCACAGTTGCAAAGGCATCTATCCACAGACTTTGTTATCTTTTCAAAGTTTTACAAGGTTTGCAAGCTTCAAAATGAATTCAAAGAAAATGATCCTTTTCAGTTACAGAGTGGAGATGCTGTGGGCTAGAGACTGAAATCAGCAACACAACAAATAGCATTTAATAAATAGATATCCAATCAGTGATTTTTCTTTTAAAATGGAAAAATGCTCTATTACACACTAAGGCCTTATTGACAAACATTATTAGTAAGAAAGGTTGGAGTACCTATAGTGACACCGTCTAAAATACCTCACAACCTGAAAGGGGAGCACAATAATGATAAGTCACACTGGTCAAGTTGCCCGTAGGGGTACCCTGGCCAACTCTGTGCTGATGGCACCTCTTACCTCCTGTGCATTTGGAGGCGTTAAACCCAAAATCACCATACCCCCTCTATGAGCCTAACAAAGCCTCAGTGGCGCATTAATAACCAGCATACTAGTTTTGTTGGGGTGTTGCCATCAAATACTACAATTCAAAAGTGTAATCCATCAAGATTAGTACTGCCTTCCATTTACAATATAACTATCAAGTGATTGTAGCTTTCAAAGTGCACACCTCAATTTAATCTCTTCTACATATTTAACAAAGCTTGTGCCCGCCCTCCCCCTCCAAAAGCTAATAACAAAGGTCAAGGAATACCAGAAGTCCCAAACAGAAAGCTCCAGTGGGGTCTGCCACTCTCCTGGCAGCCTGAAGAGTACAAAGGGTTGTACTCGTGTGCTTTCCGGGCACTGCAGCCGAATAAATAAACGAGAGAGTCCCAGCTGACCTGGAATGCTTCTTTTTCCCAGATTTATAATAAATACAAGCATAACACAGATCTTCATGTTTCCAATACAATAAATATGAAACTGCTGGTGGATCTAAAGAACAACATTTCAGGTTGCAAATTGCTGCACATTACTTTGATGTGGTTTTCTCTAGATTGTTGGTCTTGAAATGACAACTGCATCATAGGCAGTGACTGTCAATTATGGCCTTCATCAATGCAATGATATTTTCACTTTCCACCCTCAGAAGGAGGCTTAATGCATGAATATTGGCACTCTTGTATTTTATGGATGTCCAACTATAGCTACCTTGAATGGCATGTTAAGATAAATGTAATGGAATTACATTATTTGAAATATAATTTGGGGACAAGGCTACAACACCATAGATAAGGTCATTGTGCTCTTGTGCAGAATGCAGCACACATTCAAAACGCAAGAATGGGGAGAAATAAAAGTATTTCTCCTCGTTGCACCCCTCTAATGCTGCTTTTGCATGGCATTAGTTTTTGGCACTGCCTCAGATTTACACATCCATTTAAATATGGGGCAACAACAAAAAGCAACGCGTGTTGCAGTTTAATGCGCATAGTAAATGCCCATTGCACTCCCCTTTCTTACACATACCTGCAAAAAAGGGTACCACATTTACAAAGCAGTGTTTAGCCATGCATGGTGGCTTAACTCCGCTCTGTAAATATAGTGCGGGGCACTGCACCTCCAGAACGTTGAAAAGTTGATGCTCCAGTGGCGGAATCCTCCTTGTACAAATGCACTGAAATTTCTTCTCAAATATAATGAAATCTGATAATCTGACTCTCTTTGGATATTGAGAGTTTCCCTTGTCTCTGTTACCTGAATGCTATAATTTCAGTCAGGAGAAGTCTATGCCAGCCGCTGCCCGTGGAGGGAGTTACGGTGGGGCAGGGCGGCGGGGAGCGGGAGAGGGAGGGGTGGAGGGTGCTAAAAACCGGCATATGGATAATTGCAGGTAAGTAAACAATTTAATTAATAAAACAAATTTCGTAGCGCACACTGCATCGCATTTTGCGATGCAAGGCGCGCTACGAAATTCGTTTTATTAATTAAATTGTTTACTTACCTGCAATTATCCATATGCCGGTTTTTAGCACCCTCCACCATGCCCCTCCCCCTCCCTGCCTCCCTGCCCCACCGTAACTCCCTCCACGGGCCGCGGCTGGTCTATGCTCACTACGAAAAGAAAGCATGAGATGAGAAGAGCGTAATTTTTCTTCTTTGCAGGCTCGCCACTTTATCGCCAAACATTCACAGACTTCGAAGCATATGTGCAAGGAAATTGAGCCACCTAAACATCACTTTGTTCGACATTCCGGTGGAGCAATGCCCTGCACCATTTCTACAAAGTAGTGTTTTGCAGCACACATAGAAAGAGCAAAACCCTATTAACGATTGTTTTTGTGCAGGAAGATGTCACTTCATGCACAAAAACAATCATTAAATTGTGGTGATTTGCTACTTCTATATGTACTGTAAAATGCATACAAGTAGTAAATCTCCTATATTGATTGTTTATGTACCTTACTGCACATAAGCAATAACCCCTGCAATGCAGGCACTATGGCACAGGTTGTGTGTGTTGGTGTTAGGCAGCTATTTTTAGCGCCAGCAGTAGGGAAAACACAGGAGTGCACAGGATTGTTGTAAATACGGCGCAACCCTGGGTTTTGCATATGATGCAGCGCAGCGCTGCAAAACTTGCCACAGTGCCACGCTACACCATTACCTTGTACATATGCCCTTTCATCTGTTTACTCTTTCATTTAAATCTGCAGGATTTTCTTTGCCTCAGAGTGGGACTTCTGGTATAATCCTAATTGCTGGTATTTATCTCATTGTTGCTGTCCAATTATTCACAGGGAAAACAAGCAATCTTTAAGTATCTAACAAATCATCTTTGTCACTATTCAACTTGTCTGGTCTGGTTGTTTCCTCTGGTATAAACATGGTATAAACATTCACATTGGGTGATAATATCCCTACCAAACAGGGGGGCAGATTTACAAGCTCGTACGCCACATTTGCGCCACCGTTGCATCACTTTTGTGATGCAGCGGCGGCGCAAAGCCAGCGCCATGCTGTGGGGTATTTACAACGTGATGCATCTAGGGATATGCATCATGTTTTAAAGCCCTGCACCACATGTGGGCGTTCCGGCACGGGGGGGGGGGGGGCGATCCAGCACAGGAACGCCTCGGAAAAGTGGCTGAGTGAAATCTACAAGATTTCACACAGTCACTTCTACGACCATGCTGCTTCAAAACCCTGCGCCTGCTTGAAGCAGGCGTAAGGATTGTCGCAGCATGTTGGGCATAGGGGCACCCCGAGCCTTACTTGACCTGACTCCAGCAATGCGCCGCATTTCCTTCGGGGGATGCGACTTGCATTTGCCCATCCGTGCGCCACAGTGCGCAGCATTGTAAATGCGGCGCATCAGTGGTGGCACACAGGTGGTTTGGCGTGTCGCAACTGTTCTGGCGCATGCCAGCTGATTAGCAGAGATGCGCCAGAAGTTGTAAATCTGCCCCAGGATATTTTAACTTCGGAAATTTAAATGCTTATATCATCAGCAAAATCTTCAAATTCTACTCCTTTAAATAAAAGGTTAAAATATTGATGGAAATTATACTGGAAGAAATCAGAGCTTGCTGCCCTCAAGTTCCGTGAGGGACTTATTTCTGTGGCACACTGGATGAATGACAATTTCCTGCAATTGAACGCAAAAAAAAACGAGGTGCTCATTGTGGGAAAGCAAATTCATCTGTGGGACGATAGCTGGTGGCCTCAAGAGCTTGGACCCACTCCTATCCCTGTTACTGAAGTAAAAAATCTTGGGGTGTGGTTTGACTCCCATTTGAGTTTCACCACCCATACTAAAAAGACCGCTGCTTCTTGCTTTGGGATTTTGCGTCAGCTTCGGTCCACCTTCAAATATTTTGACGCTCCCACTCGTCAGCTTATCGTGCAAGCCATGATCCTGTCCAAACTGGATTATGCTAGCTCTCTTTTTCTTGGAGTCAACCAGGCTGAGCTCTCTCGCCTCCAACGCATTCAGAACGCCGCCGCCAGGGCTCTGGTTGGCCTGCCCAAATTTTGCTCAGCTAGGAAAACCATCTACAATCTCCATTGGCTCCCGGTGGCACAGAGAATAAAGTTTAAATCTTTGATTTTAACTTTCAAAATCCTTAAACTTTCTTCCCCTCCGATCCTTCAGCATCTCATTTCTCCTTATGTGCCAATTCGCACTCTGAGGTCTTCTGCTCTTCATCTTGCCACTGTTCCTCGTTTTAAGAGGTCCAGGACTGGCGGACGTTCCTTTCAAGTTCTTGCCGCCAAGTTGTGGAACTCTGTGCCTGTGCATATTCGTGCCATCGAGGGGCTTCTCGCCTTTAGGAAGGCAGTAAAAACCTTCCTCTTTCCACTGGTCCCTTAGTTGTGTTTGCTGTGTTGTGTTTCTTTGTCGCTGTCCGGTTTTATGGTTGTGTTCTCGCGCCAGGACGCCCCTTTGCTGGGGCATCTGCGCGCGTAATAAATCCGGTTAACATAACATAACATAACATAACATAACATAACATGTGGAAGAAATAAACAAAAGGTTACAAGTGCTGGACAAGAAGTGCTCATTCCTGGGTAGAAGGGTCTATGAAATAGAACAGAGCGCAAGTGACATGCAAGATGTGACCAACACAATTCCTTCAAAGCAGATAGTTGTTCTTAGAAAACAAATAGAAGATTTAGAAAATAGAGACTGGAAGCATACATGACTTGTGATCTACCTGAAGAGTTTGAGGTATTTGACTCGATTTCATTTTTTCCCCTTCTCAATCGAATACAAAAAGTATAATCTGTCTAGATATATAATATACTGACTTAATTAAAGTCAACAATGGAGATAAAGATAAAAAGTCGTAAACCTGGATATTAAAAAATGGTTGCATGGCATGGTTTTGTCCCTCCCCTCAGAATACTTGCACACACCTTTATATCTCTCTTGTTGTAAATTTGTAGACCTGATGCCATATTATGTATAGGGCACACTTTCCCTGTTTCTGCCCTGGCACACCTTAAAACAAGTGCGCCAGGCGCAAACAGGAAAAGCGCACCCTATTACATAGAATGCACTCCCCCCAGGGCAGCCACAGACTTGTGCTCTCCCCAGGGCAGCGCATTCATATGAAAATCTGAGGGGCTCCTTTAAAGCTGCTCCATGATTTCACATTGCAGACAGCACCCGCCGGCACTTTTCAAGGGGATTAAAGATCCCCATGGGGATTTGCCCACCTGCAAGGGGATGTTTGTGGGTCCATGGGACTCCCTTTCCCTACTCCAGAGGGCTGCTCTCAGGGGGCGCACTGACAGTGCACCACCTTCTAGGTGATGCACTGTCAGTGCGCCTCCTGAGCGCTTCTTTGCCTCTGCACCCTCGTCTATAATAGGGCAGGGGGACAGAGGCAAAGGGATTACGTCAATTACATGGAGCACATCCCCATGCAAATGAGGAAACTCCCCCTGAAGATCGCTCTGGTGCTTTATGTGCGCCAACACTGTCGGTATTACAGAAGGGGCCGCACAAGCATCTGCGGTCACGTCTGTAATACCAAAGTGCCTTGGGGGTGCGCAGAGTGGGCACAAATGCCTGTAGCACACCCGGGACACTTTATGTAACACAGCCTCTGATTGTTCACAGATATCTGTTACTCTACATAACCCAGAATAATGATTTACATATGGGGATCAGGGCACCAGCAGCGCACCAAACATATCACTGTTACCATACGCAATAAAGACTGATAAACTGTACAATAGTGGTGCTAGAGTAAAACAGGGAATTATGAGAAAGTGGATTATTAGTTGGGATTGATGGTAGCCTGCCACAAGTAATAACCACACTGTTCTTGTGAGGTCCAGTAAAGGTTTCAGTGAATTAAACCTGAGCTCAATCCTTGGTAGCTATGGCATAATACAGACAGACTTAACATAAGAAAATGTGTAAAGCATTTAAAAGTACCAAAACAGTAAAAAAGTTTGAAAAATATCACAATAGAAATCCCACTCCAATTTACAGAATTAAAGGGTATTTTCATCAACAAATTGACTCTAAAATAGCAAAAATCCAATAAGCTGGGGCGTGGCTAGCAGCCAACCATGGCGGCTGCTTAAGGGACTAGTTCCGTAGTCCGAGCGGCCTCTCCGCAAATCCGACCATTTATCCGACTGCTTTGAGATCTCTAAAGGAGAGATCCGACGCCCAGGACCAGGCGGAACGGAAGGCGGCAACTTCTGTGAAAATCCGACGCCGGGTGACGGAGTTCGGACTGCGCTCCCTTGTGGCCTGTGGCGGGGCTGAGAGCCGGGACATTTCCTTTTGGAGCGGCCCGGCAGGAAGTGGCGTTGACCTGGGTGAAACTCACCGGAAGTGCCCGTCCAGGATCCGAAAAGACAGCGGACCCCCCGAAAACCGGTAGGAGCGTACTCCGGAGTTTCTGTGTGGTGGAGTGGAGCGTCTGCAGGAAGCGGGGGCGCCGCACGGGTCGCGGGAGCCGGACTGCGGGCATCGGAGACTTTGAGGGGAAGCGCGTCCTGTGGGCACCCGCCATCTTGAGGCTGGCCGGCTGATGCGGTCCCCGAGTGACACCGGTGCTGCAGAGAGGGGCGGATGCCAGCACTATCGTGTGTGCATCAGACCTGGGATTGATCCGCCGTCCCATTGAATGCGCTGAGAACAAAGCCTACGTGGACGAGGGAACCACTGGCCTTGACGGCAGCGAGACCCGATCGCCATCTGCACGGCTAGGTACCGCACGGCGAACCCTCTGTGTGCCGCAGCTGCAGGCCGCAACAAAAGCTTGGCGCTGCGGACTATTGATGCGCTGACGCCTCCCCTGCAGACAGCACTGCGTCGTCATTGACGGTGTCCCTCCACGCAACCAGCGCTTCTATGAGGCACACAGCGCTTAACAAGAAGCAGACGCCATTACAATACAGTGAGTTCCGGCGGATCCTGCGAGCTGAATGGCGCCATAACCCATTTCTGAAAGTGAAGCTATCTGAAGTGAATGCTCCCCCCGATAGCACTGGTTGGGGAATAACGCCCTGGGTACATGTAATTGCTCCACTCGCCCAGGCAGATCACTTTAGCAAGCACTGTCGGCTCAGCTGCTACCCTATGGACTGATACCTGATGCAGGCGCAGTGGGTACCGAGTGACCTCCATTAACATAGGTGCAAGAAGGACATTATAGCCGGGTTGGAAAGGCGCGGAACGCTACTGTGGCGATTGATGAGACCTGGCTTGGACGCACAGAGCGGACTCGGCCACTAGCCTGAGGTCGCGGACACACGTTGAACATTCCCCTCCCTCCAGACCGGCGGGACTGGTTGAGACGGACCCGGCACTGCGGAACACGTTGTCCTGTGTGGTACAGGGTCAAACAGTGAGCAAAGAAGACTGCGACAGCCGTCGAAATGGCGGGCAGGGGCCCCAAGAAGGGTACGACACAGACTCACATAGACAAATTCACGTATGGAACGGACGCCTCCTCCCCAGCTGGAAGCAAGTCGTCAGCCGGTAAATCCGCAGACAGGAACGGGGCGAAAAGACGATGCTCGACGATGTTATGCAGGCGCTGATGCAAATGCAGGCCACAATAGGCACGATCTCTACCGAAATCACTTTGATTAGGGCGGACTTTCACAAAATGTCAGAGAAGGTTAGCTCCATGGAGGTGGTCACTAAATCTCTGGTGGAGGATGTGTCAGAGCTACAAACAGCTATGGAGCGGCTATCGGCAGAGAACAAGACACTGAAGGAAAGGTTGGATGATCAAGAAGGACGCTCGAGGCGGAACAACGTCCGAATAGTTGGAATACCAGAATCTGAAGGCACCAGAGCGACAGACCTTTATGTAGAGGACCTAATTAAACGAGAGCTTCAACCCAAAGGACTATCCGCCTTCTTCTCTGTAGAAAGAGCTCATTGTGTCCCGGGGGGTCAGCCAAAACCAGGGGCGGCCCCACGACCTGTCATAGCACGTCTATTTAACTTTCGGGACAGAGACGTAATCCTGCAGGCAGCGCGAGTTTCCCCCCCTGTCAAGATCCTAAATTCTACGCTATCCTTCTTCCCAGACTACACGGCGGAGGTCGCGCGTAGAAGGAGAACGTTCACCGAAGTGAAGAAAGAACTTAGAAGAAGGGAAATTCCGTACTCGATGCTCTTCCCGGCCAGGCTGCGAATTGTGGCTGACAATAAAACCTGGTTCTTCGACACCCCAGAGATCGCCCATGACTGGTTGGAGGGCTGGCGGCCGGCCGGTCGGGCCCGCAGAACACACGGGACGAATGGGTCACAGGATATTGACCGACACCAACACTCTCAAGCATCAGGAGGAATGACGGAGAATGAGTCGACGCCAAGAGGAAATGGGCGTGGGGAGGACAACGAGGAACAATGAGCACCCGGTAACTGTACAATAATGTCATCCTATCGGACTGCCTGAAGAACCGCCAATGGACACTGGGCGGAGATCCTCCACGGAGGAGGAGAGGGGCCGCCGACTCCGGAGAGTCCTCTACCCCAACGAGCAAGTATATTGAGTGGGAATGGGTTAAGCACTCTGCTAAGTTGGGGGGGCGGGCAGTTCAAGGTCCGTATAGCAGGGGGGCAGGGAGGGAGGGAGTTGGGGGGGGATGCTTTCAGTTTTCTTCATTGTTTGGCTCAGATAGGTGGGAGGTGGTGTGAAGAAACAGATACTCAAGCAGACATGCACCCATCGCAGCGACAGCGGCTCGTGCTGATCATGGGTCCTTCAATACCCGAGGGCACTGACACAAAGAGACATGGCACAGAATTCACAGAATGATGCTGGGGGCAGATGACCTAGCACAGGGCCGGTGCCACCGCTGCTTCTGATGTCTTGGAATGTTAGGGGCCTGGGGGACAAGATTAAGCGAGGACTGGTTCTGCAGAGCATTCGGAGGTTGGGCCCCGCTTTGGTCCTATTACAAGAAACACACCTAGTGGGCACAGCTAGTCAGGCATTAGATAGACGGGGCTACCATATGATAGTACATTCAGCATTCACCTCAGGGTTGCGCGGAACGGGCATTCTACTACGGAGAACCTCCAACTTCGTACTAAAAACCACTAAAACAGACGATCAGGGCCGCTTCGCGGCGGTACATGGACACTGGGAGGGTAGGCTGGTAAATATAGTGTCAGTGTACATCCCTCCAGCACTCCATACAATTGCTTTTCCAGAGCTAGGGAAATTCCTACTTGATCTGCCAGAGGGCGACCTTCTCATAGGAGGAGACTTTAATGCAGTGGTACACAATGCACACGACAGGTTCCCGACTCGGGCTGCACCCACGGGCCCCTCCAAGCTAAATGACTTTCTGGAGGCGCAAGGGCTGGTGGATGTCTGGCGACAGCTACACCCAGGTGAACAGCAATACACGTATTACTCCGCAGTACACAACAGTCTGTCCCGTATTGACTATTTCCTCACCTTGGGGGGAGGCCTTCTTACCATAGACGACGTCCAAATTAAACCCAGAGGCGTATCTGACCATTCCCCGATTGTGCTGACGTTGTCCTGTTCGGAAAGAGCCCGTAGAAGGGTGTACCCGATCTTCCCGGGCTACTTGCAGATACCGCACATTAGACGAGAATTAAAGACCACGACCCAGCACTACTTTACCGAGAATGCAACCTCGGTGACATCACCAGCGATTGTGTGGGAAGCTTATAAAACAGTTTTGAGAGGGCAGGCCATCGCAACCATAACGAGACACAAGCGGACGCAAAAAGAGGAACAATTAGAGCTAAAAACACAACTAAACAGGGCCCATCTGGCCCATATGGCTAACCCAACGGTAGACACACTACACTCACTGCAGCTTTCACAGCGGCTCCACAATGACCACCTGAGATGTGGAGTGATCGAAAATATAGAGGAAACGGCGCATAGAATTTACAACATAGGGGATAAAGCGAGCAAGCTCCTGGCAAGGCTGGATAAAAGGAGGACAGGGGGCAGACACATTTTACAATTGCGGGGCTCCGATGGAGGCATGCATACACGTCCGTCCGAAATTGTAGAAGCCTTAGCAGATCATTACCATAGGGTGTACACGCCAGATGTCGAAATCACACCAGAGATGGCGACGGTGGCACTACATAATGTGCCGACCCGAACCCTAACACGAGAGGATGCGGAAGAGTTGGACACCGATTTAACGCCGGAAGAGATACAACTGGCAATCGGTGCACTCAGGGAAGGCTCTGGGTCCTAATGGGATCCCCATTGAATGGTATAAGGTAATGTCAGAGGTGTTAAGTAAGCCGCTGCTGGCAATGTATACTGACAGTCTAGAAAGGGAGATTCTGCCCCTCGACCAGAGGATGGCGACAATTGTGGCAATTCCGAAACCGGGCAAACCACCTGTAGAAAGTACATCATACCGCCCAATATCGCTCATTAATGCAGAGGCAAAAATGTTGGCGAAACTGTTAGCTAACAGACTGATGCCCCACCTCGCTCATCTAATCCACCCGGATCAATCCGGGTTCATGCCACACAGGAGCACGGCACTGAATCTTAGAAGGATACACGGAGCGTTAGCTCGAGCCCATTTGTTGTCCGAACCAGCGGCCATCCTGTCATTAGATGCCAGGATGGCGTTTGATATGGTGGAATGGCAATATCTCTTTGCGGTACTGGCGCATATGGGTTTTGGCCCCAAGTTTATTTCCTGGATAAGACTCTTATACGCTAGCCCGATGGCGCATGTAGCAGCGAACGGGCATATCTCCAGCGAGATACCACTGGCTAGAGGGACAAGACAGTGGTGCACACTCTCCCCTTTATTATTTGCCTTGGTCCTGGAGCCACTGGCCGCTGTGATACGGGCTTCCCCGCTCCTAAAGGGGATAGGCTGGGGGAATAACTGGGAGGACAGGGTCTCCCTTTATGCAGACGACATGCTCATTTATTTATCGGATCCAGGAAGGAGTGTACCGGTACTTCTAACGCTATGTGATGAACATGGCCGAACATCCGGATACACTATCAACTGGTCGAAGTCCATCATCTACAACCTAAAGGGTACCTTACTGAATTTCCCCGCGGATTGCCCACTAAAGGTAGCAGACTTCTCCTTTAAATATTTTGGGATCTCTATCACCCGTGATGACCGGGCCTTTTACGAACTGAATTTATTGCCACTCTTAGATCGGCTGAAGGCTGACGTGAGACTTTGGAAAGCACTCCCACTGACTATGCTAGGAAGGGCGGCGCTGTTCAAAATGATGGCGCTGCCGCGGTTCCTCTATGTACTAGAAAATTCACCGGTTATGATATCGCCTGACTACTTCCGGAAGGTGACGGCTGAGAAAACTGGATTGCTGTGGGGCAGTCGTCCAGCTCGCGTAGCAAACATTAAGCTCGTTCGGGGCTGGTACGATGTTGCGCACCATTTCCCAAACTCTAGAAGTCTCCCTTACACCCGACCCGTGCATATGTCTGCTGAACGTGTGGGGTCTGAATGATTTGACACGCCAGGGGCAGCAATGGGCTACTGTGGGGACAATGGTAGCTAAACGAGATATAGCACAGAAGTGGGGGGCTGTGGCAACACCGACTCTGGCTCAGTGGTGCAGGAATATGGACATGCTTCTAGTGATTGAAAGAGCAGTATATAAACTAAGAGCAAACCCTCGCAAGTGGAATAAGGTGTGGATGCAGTGGAATAGTTACCGGGTGGATATATGTGAACCCCTACCAGAGGACGACATTGATAGCTCAGAGGATGAGGAAGACATAGACTAAGGACAGCATGGCGTGGCTGCTCAGGCATAATGTGGTTAATGTGGGCTAGCTAGATGTATTAACTCCCCCACCTGTAGAACTATGGGACGTTTTGGACTTGGGTTGTGAGTATGAGCTATTCTGTCGCTGTGCTGGATGGAAAAGGGGTGTAAGACAAAACGGTTGCCTGACACACCTATAGAGCCACAAGTTTGTTCAAGGTTATAAAATATAAAAAAGAAAGACGCACACAGATTTTTCAAAACATGTGAAATGGTCTTCCTGCAACAATGTTATTGGATGGTCACCGACCAAGACTGCCGGGTGGGGAACCTTGCTCACTTATTTTGATAAAGTATTGAAGTATATTGCAGCCGGCCTCAGGGTTGTAGGCGAAAGCTGTGTAATTGTTGCAACCCCAATAAACGTCTTTGTCAAAAAAAAAAAAATCCAATAAGCTGTACCAGAGAAATGAATTTTCAAAGTTTTAAATGAAAATAGTGCCACAAAGCCTTTATTGCCAACCAAGATCATCTTGTTGTGCTTGACTAATTCCTAGGAGTGAACTACGGCAAACTGTGATGGAGGGTATGGTGAATACAGAGACCAGGTTTGTTCTGGCTGGAAGTTTCACCTTTTGGTTTAGTTTTCGAAATGGAAGTCCAAAATCCTCAACGGGACAAAGCAGCAGGCTGCTGCCTAGATGGGTTTCACAAGGCTGGATATCTGTCTGATGAAGTTCAGGTGAAGCCATTTCTGTTGGTGGAAACTCCAAGCAGCAACAGTTTTAAATTTACACCCAAGGAAGGTCCCTCACTGCCTAGATTTTATTGCCACCTTCACCCAGTTAAGATTTCTACCTTTCGACGTAGTCATTTTTGGGAGCTAGGATTTAGCCGAACAGGGTTCTACAAGGCCACATACCTTCTCAACAGCATCTCACAGAATCAGATTTGCTGCTGCAGAAAAGCTCTGAGCAGAAGCAACCAGAATCTTTGGCTCAGTTGCAATGCTACTTTATCACATTGACATGGCCGATTTCTCCCAGTCCTTCAGGCAAAATGTCTTGAAAACATTTCTAAGTCCAGGTTTAGGGTTGGGCAGGGAGAGTACTTTCTGAATCCAGCCAGGAGTCCCAGGACCTGAGGAATAGCAGATGGGGTTTAGGACTCACTTGCACAGAAACCACCAGCAGTGTACCAGGCAGGTCCAGTTGGAACTGTTCAGCTGGATCTTCCCAGTAAGTGGGCTTCTTTCAGCTTGTGTTTCTTTTGTAGCTTAACAGAAGGTAAGCCAATGGTACCTTGGGGTGCATTTCTTTGTCATGGTTAAAAGTACTAGCAGATACAGCCCTTAGAGTTCTCCTCACGTCTCAAGAATTGGTCTGTCATCTGTCTTCCACAGTTCCAATAGTGTTCTGTAGACGGTGCCCAGAGGCCCACATTTATGCTTGGCACTAGCCTGTGAGTGTGGGTGACTTCTGGCCCCTCCCTGATCAATAAGGAAAAGTTCCCAGTGTAAATTCTACCCACTTTAGCAGCTTTTCTTGACTGCCCTTCTGCAAGCAATCCTGCAATGCTCCAGTTTCCCTAAAATTAAGGTGTCAGAGCTTCCCTTGTGCAGGGTTCCTGTGCCCACCCTAGAGTTGTAGCCAGGGAAATGAGGAAACCCACTGCGGTGATACTCAAAACTGGTCCTGGGGCTGTCCCACTGGGATTGATCTGTGGCAGGCTAGAAAGAAACTAGGGGGGCCCCTTTGAAGATAATTAAGTTCCTGGGCACTTCCCAGATTGCCATCCTGTCAGAGGAACAGGATCGGATCCCGCAACCCAAGGGTTATGTCTCAGCTATGGGAACCAATTCACACCTAATCAAGTACCTAGTCGGCCCCAAAGGTTGGAAGTTCAGGCAAATGGGCTTCTAGTTTCTTTGGGTAGGCTAAATGTAACTTTTATAAAGCATATTTTATGAAATATGTGTTACAAATCTGAATTTACCAATGAATTGTATGTAATAAATAATGTTTTACATCCAACTATGAACTGGTTATCTGGTTCCTATGTGGAACTATCAACATTTTAATTTAATATTAACTCCAAATTCTTTCCTATGAAAAAGCTAACCCTGCTTCAGTGAAAATAGCTTTTAGGGGTGTGTCAAATGTAACAACATATTTTTCATTAGCGTTTACATGTCCTACTTTTAACTACCATGCACACTTCCTTTTTTTTTAAATTAAGGCCCACTTAGGGGATGCGTATTAATATTTAAAATGAGGATTTAGGCCTGTCTAGAGTGGTTATTGTGATGAATGAAGTTTTAAGTTTAAACCCGCACGTCACATTTCAGTCATGTTTTGCATTTTCACTTTTGTAGTGGCCCAATATTTGTTGCAGTCCACTAGTGACATTTAACTTAGAGGTAAGATAAATATGCTAAATAGGAGTATAGCTAATTTAACATGATTTTTGTGGACAGAGCACATACATTGGGCTCTGGACAGGAGCATCCCAGTGTGCAGAGTCAGAAAACCAACAACAAAATCTAGCTAAAATTTGGGTGACCCCACAATAAGGGGCATTTTAATAAAGTGATCAATTAGCACAACACTTTTGTGGGAGAAAACCATCTGTTATTTTCCTAACAGTTATCCTCAACAAAACTCAGTATGCTCATGAAAGTCAAAATATTAAGGTGCAATGATGTGTTAGAAAACTTCCAATTCAAATTCACTCTTGCAAAGTAGATGACAGCTCAGCACAACTATTTTTCTCAGAAACCATGTGAGACACTTATGCAGCTACTCCCAGGCCTACTCCCAGGTCTACTCAGACACTCGCACACCCATTGAGATACTCACACACCCACTGAGACAATACAGTCATGCACTTACTCTCACACTCACTTTCAAAGGTTACAGGTTACACTTAGGAAATACAATTAAAAAACTTTATAAATTCACTTTAAAAAACAAACGTTACATGGGTGTTATAGTTAGGAAATGCAATTTTTAAAAATTTTGAAATTCACAAGAAAAAACAAACGTTACAGGTACATTATAGATTGAAATTAGAATGAAAAAAAGCTTAGAAAGTACTGAAAAAAACAAAGGTTACAGGGACATTATAGTTAGACTCAGGTTTTCCTTGTACAAAACAAGTGAAATTCAACAGTTATAGTTAGCTGAGCTAACTATAACTTGCACCCCCCGCAATGCACTGCTTATGACCTCACATAATACATCACTTATGATAAGCTCAGTGACATCACTGATGGCATCTCAAATGACATCACTCATTACTTCAATGGGGACATCATCCAGTGACTGTGAGTGTTTTAAAAAGGTTTAGGAGTGTTACATATATATACCAAGGAGTATTACTGAATCAGCGGATGTATGAGTGCTTGTATGGATGACTCAGTGGGTGCATGACTGACTCTATAAGTGAGTAAATAGGAGTTTCAGTGAAGGATATAGGTGAGCGATGGTTGTGTGTATGTTTGTATCAGTCTGTCAGTTGGTGTCTATGAGGCTGTATGAGTGTGCCAGTACAGTAGGTACTTGAGTGGCTGTATGGGTGATTGATTGGTTGTCTGAATATCTGTATAGTGAGTATCTCAGAGGGTGGGTGAGGAAGTGTGTGACTCCCTGCATGGATGAGTCAATGGGGGAAGACAGTTACTGTTTGGGTTAGTTAGTGTGTGAGGATGCAATATGGGTGAAAGTGTGTGTATATGGCTCTGTGGGTGAGTCGATGTGTCAGTGGTGTATGGGCAAGTAACTGGGTATGTAGAAGGCGGTATAGGTTAGTGATGAGGTATATGAGTGACTGTATGTTTGAGTGTGTGCTCGTGTCAGTGAGTGAGTATGTGTTAGTAGCTATATGAGTAGGTATGTGTTTGTGTATAACTGTATAGGTAAGGGGCTGTGTGATTGACTGTATGGGTGAGTGAGTAATGTCTGAGTAGCTCTATGGGTAACTGGGTGGCTATAAGGTTGCTTTAGGGGATTTGTCAGTGGCTGTATAAGTGAGTGAATTGGTGAGTGAGTGAGTGAATATGAGTATAGATCTATGAATCAGTGAGAGGGCGTGTAAGTACTGGAATTATTCTGTGAATGGGTCAATGAATGGTTGTGTGGGAGTGGGTGTATGAAAGGTTGCATGGGGTATCAATGGGGGTGTTAGTGATTTTGTGGATGAGGTCATCAGTAATGTCATTTGAGATGTCCACTGTATTTATTCAAATTAAAGCCCCAGGGAGGTGGTGGTCTCTGGAGCATTGGGGGTCGGAGAGGCCCTCCCATTTAAAAAGAAATAGGTTCCAGGGAAGTGGTGGTTGCCGGGGCATGGGGGATGCCGTTTGGGCCTTCCCCCGCATCGATATTTAATGAATCTCTGGCAGGTGGTTGTCCCTGGGGCAGTAATAAACCCCAGGAAGGGAGCCAATGTCCCCCCCTTCTATTTTGCATAATGCCCCCAGGACCTGGTCCACCCGGGGTCCAATAAGTGTTGGCAGCCTATCCAATTTCAGTAGGATTTTGGGCTCTCAGATATCTACATTTTTAAAACTTAAATATCTCTGAAACTACTGAATGGATATACACCAAATTACAAAAAGCATGCTTTCTGGACCAAAATCTAGCTTTCTGCCAAATTTGTTTTAACTGTAGATGAGGAAAATAAAAAATGGAGTTGGGTGGCAGGGGCTCTCAGTGCAAATAGTTATGTTGAGCTTAGATTCAGGAACTTTTCCTAGCAAGGGCTTTAAACTGATCTCCTGAAACACAGCCAGCTTAAGCACAAACAAAATTAAATTGTTAGTCTTGAAAGAACAGAATGCTGACATAATATGTATTCAAGAGTCTTGGATTATAACAAATTGGTCCATTGAAGACCACTATGTGCTGAGCCGCCCTGCGCTTCCGGTGATCAGGGAACATGCGAAAGAAGGCGTTGCCATTCTGCTTAGATCAAGCCTCAAATGGATATATAAAATAATTCTGCCTGCCTCTAATTTATGTTATGTTATGTTATATGCAATTTGTGTAGCGTGGGAATACCAGTAGGTGTCTTGGCGCTTCCGGTGCTCCTTACTAAGTTTCAGACTACTACAAGAGCTTAGAAGAGCCAAGTCTTTAGTTGCTTCCTAAACTCAAGGTGCATAGGTATTTCCCTCAAATAACAAGGGAGAGCGTTCCATTCTTTTGCGGTGTTATAACTAAAGCTACATCCTCCCCAATTCATCTTTCTTATTCTGGTCATAGATATTAGGTGAAAGTTGGAGGATCTCAAAGATGTATTCGGGGTATACCATTTAAAGAGATCCCGTAGAAATGTAGGGCCTTCCTTATGAAGAGTTTGTGAGCAATGCATAAGGCTTTAAATTTTACCCTTTGGGCAACTGGCAACCAATAAAGGTCCTGAATACCAGTTCTGACTGACTGATATTTAGGCAAATCCAGTATAAGTCTCGCAGCAGCGTTTTGTACTGTTTGGAGTTTTTTTAGTAGGGTTGCTTGAATATTGATGTATAGCCCATTGCAGTAATCTATTTTGGGAAGAACCAGCTAAGTCACCACCGTCTTTCTGGATTTTTGCGGGATAAAAGGACATATTTTTCTTAGCATCTTTATCATAAAGGAAGCTGAGGACACCACTTTAGATACTTGTGATTTGAAAGTCAATTTATCGTCAATAATAACTCCCAGATTTTTAGCTTTGGTCACAGGTGTGGGGGTGGGGGGGCCGAGGTTGTTCAGCCACCTCTCTGGGGACCAGGGAGGGAACAGATTCCCGAACATAATCACCTCTGTTTTAGTGGAATTTGATTTCAGGCAGTGATCACTCATCCACAAACTAAGTTTAATCATACAGTCATGAAGATTAGTGGAGAAGTTGATACCCTTGTCTACTGTTGAGATAACCAATTGGGTATCATCGGCGTAGGAGGTAGGAATAATATTAAAACTCCCGATTATAGGGTCCAATTCTGCAACATAAATGTTAAAGAGGGTGGGGCTCAACAAAAAGCCATGTGGGACTCCACATGACAGGGAAAAAGGGGCTGATTTAAAATTGCCCAGCTGAACCAATTGGGTTCTGTCAGACAAAAAGGACGTAAGAAGAGAGAGAGCTCCTCCGACTCCTATCGATTTTAACCGTTGCACCAGAAGATTGTGGTCTACCGTGTCAAATGCAGCAGATAGGTCTAGCAGTATAAGAACTGCTGACCCACCGCTGTCAAGGGATGAACAAATTTCTTCCGTAGTTTTAATCAACGCCGTTTCCATACTATGATTAGACCTAAAGCCAAATTGATTATAATCTAGGACTTCGGTATTGGATATGAAAGTAGAGAGTTCTTTATTAATCATTTTCTCGATTATCTTTGCTGGTAGGGGGATTCTGGCAATAGGACGATAGTTATTTGGATTGATGACATTAAGATTGGGTTTCTACAGCAAAGGGAGGATACAGGTCCGTTTCCAAACCGAAGGGAAGCATCCTTGTGTCAGTATTTGATTAAACAGTTTGGACATATAAGGTCCTATAAAGTGACCAATACTTTTTAGAACTCTAGGAGGGCAAGGGTCTTTCGGTGACCCTGATTTAGCCATAGAAATGGAGATAACTATTTGGCTTTCTGAGGTGGCGGTAAAATTGAGAAGAAGAGGTTTGACAGCATCTTGCTGCCCTATCTTCTAGTAAGAATTAGAATTAGAGGAGGCAAATTGATAAAAAATTTGGCCCACCTAGGCTCTAAAAGTATGAGCAAGGACATTACAGAATTTTTGATTGTGATTAACTGAATCATCATTACTATTGGATGTTAAAAGTTTAACTGTTTGAAAAAGTTTGTTACTGGAGTATCCAGCCTTTTCAATCCGAGAGGTATAATAATGGCTCTTTTCAGAGATGACTTTTCTTTACAGTCTGTAAGTAGGGCTTTGTATTTAGCTTTTTCCGGAGCTTCATAGTGTTGTCTCCATGCCTTTCCTGTCTTCTGCAGGCCTGTTTATCCAATGTTAGGGCTTCAGAGAACCAGGGGGTTGAGGGCAATTTCCTATTACTATTGATGGTCACAGTAGGAGCAAGGGTGAGGCAATTAACGTCCATCCATGAAGTATAATTTATGGCTGCCGAATCAGTATTTGGCTCAAGATCGGACTGGGTTTGGGCCAAGTGATCTATCAATACCTCAGGGTAGATATGGTGCCAGTGGTCCTAATGGGGGCTTTATTCTTTTCATCACCTAAAGGGGTTTTATATCTAAAAAGAATAGCATGGTGGTTAGACCAGGTTAATGGGAGGGTGTGGATACAATGGAGAGCCGGTTATTGGAAAAGATGCCGTCTAAGGTATGTCCCGCAATATGTGTGGGACCTTGGATAAGTTGCATAAGGCCCAGCTCGGACATCGACTCCAAGAGCTCCTTGATGTCTTTGTCCTCCTGTATTTCCAGGTGAAAATTCCAGTCACCCAGGAGCGTAAAACATTTGTATTGGAGACTACATTCAAGGAGTGAGCTTAAACATGTCAAGAAGTTGGTTCTTGGACCAGGTGGACGGTAAATTAAAAGACCATTAAAAGAGTCTTGGCCCTGAAATGACATTTTATAATGAAAGGCCTCGCAATTGATGGAGGGGACTATTGTGCAATGGGCACTAAGTTCGGTTTTATGGATCAGTGCAAGGCCACACCCTCTAGCCAAATGCCTATCATGCCTAAACACTTTATATCCAGTGGGGACAGCAATATTAAAATTAGGGTTTGCGGCATCATTGCCCCAGGTTTCAGTGATAAATAGAACGTCTATTTTGTTATCAGTAATAAAGTCCGCTATTTCATAGCTGTGTTTTACAAGGGACCTGGCATTAATTAGGGCTAGCTATAGGTCTCTGAGCTTAGGAGTAGGAAAGCTCACATTATTAATTTCAGGCAATTAAGCTAGATACCAAACAAGATTTTGTTAATTCTGAGCCCGTTCTAATTGTAAATGCATACATTCCACCCGGTTTAACTAATACATATTTTATAAAAGACGTGTTTGCCTTTGTCTCGTCTGTTTTGGAAAAGTCAGAATGTAAGAACTTAATTTTGGTTGGGGATCTTAATGCCAAGGTTTTCACCCATAGTATGAGGCTTTTTGCTAATACCAATAAGGATGAAGCACTAAATATCCTGTCTACTCAATTCCAAATCATAGCCAAACTGATAAAAGAGGGACAATTTTACTAGATGGCTCAAACAACTTGAATTTATTGATAGTCAATGGGAGACTACAAAATGATATCCCAGCTAAAAATACACATAAGGGACCTAATGGTGGCTCCATTATTGATTAGGTAGTTGCCTCAGCAGATCTTTTTAATAGGTTATCCAAAAAGGAAATTTTAGAAAATCAATTCAGTGACCACATGGTGATTAGTTTAAAAGTAGAGTTGTCCTGTGTTGGGGGCGCTCTTGGAAGTTTAAGGATAAAGTGGTAACTTTCAATAAAGCAAATGGCAGAATTCACTAGAGCACTCTGGCCCTTTCAAAACTTAAAGATTCCTTAACTATTTTAATAGGAGATCAGCAGTTCTTAGTATCAGAAGATCTAGACCACCCCCAAACTAATTTGTTGGATTCTTTTAGCCATAGCATAAACAGTATGGTCATGTCCTGTAAATCTAGCCACCCAATTACTAAACAGAGACCGTATTTTAATCCTTTACTTCAAATAAAGAGTGATTTAAACAAATTAGTGAGGGCTCAGATCTTGAATTATTGCCCTGAACAAAATAGACTAATAGATCTATTAAAGAGGAAAAGACAACAAAAAAAGCCCCTTAAACCAAAAAAGGAATTAGCTGATTCTAAAAATAATTCCAAACGATATTGGGAAATAATTGCGGAAAGTTATGGCACTAGAACTAAATCTATACCAAATAAATGAAGAAGAATGGAAAGCATACCTATTAGAACTTTATTCCGCGAATCCTAATTCCTTTTGGTCTGACTTTCTTTTTAAGTAATCCCCTAAACTTTTCGAATACAGTAATGCTTCCTCAAAGGGGAAAGTTGTTGGACTCATTAAAAACTGAGATCCTTAGGGGCAATGGGTCCTGACGAAATCCCTATGTCAATTATTAAAAAAGAGTCAACACTATGGGCTCCATATCGTAACCCTTTGTTCGAATATTGTTATTTGCATGGGCTGACCCCTCATCATGGTCCGGTAGTATCCTAATCCCTCTGTATATAAAGGGCCTACGACATATCCCAGGTAACTACCAGCAAATAGACTTATTAGACGCAGTGAGGAAAATCTTTGCTTGCAGTATTCTTGACAATCTTACTGACTGGGTTGTAGAGGTGAAAATTCTCCCCATGGAGCAAGCTGGGTTCAGGAAAAACCATTCCACCCTAGACAACATCAGTATGTTGAAACTAATAGAGGAGAAGTATACTGTATTTTGCAGGACAAACTTTTATGTGGAATTCATAGATTTTTCTACTGCTTTTGATAAGGTAGACAGCCACTTCTTTGGCAAAGGCAACATAAAATGGTAGTGCCTACCACTGTGTTATCTTTAGTTATAGCCCTACACTCGCAAACATGGTGTCAGGTACTAAAGAGGGGAACTCAGGACCTATCATCAGTAATTCCTACAGAAAAGGGCTTGAAGCAAGGTTGCCTTTTAGCACATCTCCTGTTCTCTGTATATGTAAGAGATTTACTGGTTTGTTTTTCCTCACTGGATGCTCCAAAGATAGGTGGCCATTCATTCCCCTGCCTTATGTATGCAGATGATATTGTAATTATGGACCTGACCCCCATTGGTTTGAATAAAAAATTGTCACTACTGCAGAATTATATGACTGCACAATCTCTGAAATAAAAAAGTCTGTAATTTTAATTGGGGAATTGGTTCAGAAAAATTTGAGATTGTAGATTCCTATCTCGATTTATGGAAATTTATTTCAAATAGTATAAGGATTACTGCCCATACTGAATATGGCTACGCATATTCAATAGCGCTATGGGTCGAAGACATTTTTTACATTTGCTTTTAGTTTTTAAAGCTAAAATCCCTCCCACCTTGCTATACTCAATAGAATATATTCCAGTAAGAGAATTGATTTTTCTGCATAAGATTAGATTGAAAGCCTGATTTTGCACAAACTATGCAATTTTAATACTCTTGTTCCAATAGCCGCAATTAGTCTTGAATTTGGCTTGGTAAGTTCATTTATACAAGGTTTAGCTAGAGTAATACGTTGGGGATACCAGCTAAAGAACAGCGAGCCTTTTACATTAAGGAGTTTTATGTGCCAAGAAAGTTTTGTAGGACAAATGTATAAATGTTCTTTTTCTAGTGCTTTTTTCTTGGCACTGAATCATTGCAATGTGCAAGAGGATTAAGTACTGTCTTTCTCTCTCTCAGAACTGAAATCTTTCCTAAAAATTTCAAGTGGCACAGTTAGTCACCAGAGAGATGTTAAAATCTGTAGAACAAGGCTCCGACTGGAAATAATAGCTAAGGGCCCGATTCACAGAACTAACTTAAGATAAAATCCTAAACTTACTACTTTTGGTATTCACAGAAGTTAGGATTTTGTCTTAAGTTTGTCTTAAGACAGACTTAAGACAGACTTAAGACAGACTTAAGTTAGGATTTTGTCTTAAGTCTGTCTTAAGACAAACTTAAGACAAAATCCTAACTTCTGTGAATACCAAAAGTAGTAAGTTTAGGATTTTGTCTTAAGTTAGTTCTGTGAATCGGGCCCAATGGCTTCTTCCCTGAGAGTTCCTCAGAAGTAACTTTTTTTTTTAAACCTTTATTTATCAGTTTCTTAGTTAACAGGAAACAGACTGATAGGTTACATTCATTCGATTTACAATCACTTAACAATCATAGCGGTACATTGTTCGAGCGCCTGATCCATGCAGGCAAGAAACACCCATATGCGGGTCCCTTCCAATCCCAACAATACATACTCTGCATAGTACCAGTCAGTAGAATCACAGGGACAGAGAGGCCAGGGGCCACACGCCACGTTGATTAGCAGACTTATAAGGGAAGCATCTTCAAATCTTCAACAAATCACAGCATTATACAGTAGAGGGTCTATCAGTGCATCCCCTTCAATGGTAGTAGGTAGAGCAATGGAACATGGTTATCTATGGCCCAGACATCCGGCTGCCATCGTCTGAATCATCATGTGATGTTGCAGTGTGTAATAAGTATACCTGCAGAGGACCCCAGATATCTTTAGGTCTGCAGCGAACTGGTAACAACTCAGCATAAATATTGTGTTGATCCTGACAATAGACTACATCGTCCAGCCATTCCTTAAATGTAGGGGCTCTCCCCCTACCTCAACGACAAGCAACTCTTCTCTTTGCAAGCAGTAGAACAGCATCAACAAAATGCCGAATTGGTGTATATCCCACTAGCATAATTAGCGGGTCGTTATGGATCACTCCCTCCGTCATGAGCTGTAATGCAGCATGTACCTGTGACCAGTATTCGTGCACTCCAGGACACTCCCTTGCCAGGTGGATGAATCGCGCCCCTTCCGCATGGCATCGCTCACATCTATCATTATCTGCCAATCGAAAACGCAGTATACGAGCTGGCGTATAATAAAATCGTTGCAAAAATTTGTAGTGAATAATTTTCAACCTACTACTAGAAGAGATGTTGGCCGTGAAGGCACAACAATAGCGTCATTGCCCGTCAGTAAGTTTTTGGCCCATATCCGCACTCCACAACTGGCGCGCCTGACTCTCCAATCCCTCGCGCTGCATCCTAATGTTATTGTACAATCTAGAGACAAGGTGGCGGCCATCCGACAGCAGCATGGTATGTAATGGTATCACGACCTCCGGTTCATCCGGAAAGTGCTCCAACACGTCCCTCAACCCCTGTCGCAATCTGATATAGTAAAATACCTCCAGTGGAGTAGGCTGTACTCCCTGAAACAGCTGCTCCTTAGTACGAAATTACCCATTCAGGAACAGATCGCCCCACGTGGCAATCTTAACACACTTGCACATTAATTGGAATCCCGTCTCCTGCAAAAGCGATAAACGGGGATGATATGTGAGTGGCATTAGGTGGGAGTACAATTGTGGAACCTTTAGGACTTTCGCCAGTCGACGCCACGCGTCTATGGTACACGTGACCGTATTGGACGGTGTGTCTATATCTGCCACCGTGCCCTGTATCATGCCGCTGAGGGGAAGAGGTTGCACTATCCAATCCTCCACTGCAATTTGCGGCATAAAAGGTGTAGGGTTTATCCAATGGTACGCATATTGCGCCTGGGCACTGAGATAATAGATCTCGAAGTCCGGAACATCAAAGCCTCCCTTCTCATAAGGCTGAGTAAAAATGGACCATCTCAAACGCGGCTGCTTGCCCCCCCAAAAGAGGCGAAGAAGCTACGACCGCAACCGTTTAAAAAAGTAAGCGCCAGGATAATAAGGAACATTCTGAAATAGATACAGAAATCGCGGCAGTACCACCATCTTTATAAGTGATGCCCTACCTGCCATAGACAACGGCAGTGACATCCAGCGTGTGACATTATCAGCTAGCTTTGTTATGGCCACACCATAATTAAGCCTGAGTGTCTCATCCTTATTCAAGATACCACAATACCCAGGTAGCGAAGGTCTGTGTCGCACCATTCAAGTGGGTAATCCAGCTGGAATTTTGTCACTGCACACGTGAGCGGGAAAAATTGTGATTTTTTCCAGTTAATCTGTACACCTGAGAGTCTCCCAAATACCAGGAACTCATGCAAAAGAGGATTAAGGTTGACCTGCAGATCTTTCACGTATAACGTGATGTCATCTGCATATAATGACACTCCTATCTGACTTTGAAAACAGCTGAAGGCACTAGCCCTGTGCAATTGACGAATACGACATGCCAGGGGTTCTACCGCTATAGCAAAAAGTAAAGGGGAAAGAGGGCATCCCTGCCTGGTGCCCCTTGTTATTGGCAGTTGAGATGACAGCACTCCATTAACAACCACTCTAGCAACTGGTCTGGTATAAAGCAGCTCTATCCATGCAACAAACAATTTAGGAAACCCCATTCTGTGCAATATAGCAAAAAGGTATTTCCATTCAATCGAGTCGAACGCCTTAGTTGCGTCGAGGAATATAGCCCCAAATGGGAGCTCCAGAGCGATAGTCGGTAGCAAGGAAAATAGCGTGCGAAGATTATGAGTAGTGGCACGTCCTGGCACAAAGCCAGCCTGATCCGGCAATACGATCTTAGTCATGATCAGTGATAGGCGCGTGGCGAGTACCTTAGCGAGAATCTTTGCATCGCAATTGATGAGAGATAGCGGCTGATAAGAATCAGTGTTCTGTGGGTCCTGCCCGGTTTCAACAGGGAAGTTATCACCACCTCCCTCATCGATCCCGGCAATTCCCCGACTTCCAACGACTCTTCATAGACTTCCTTCAGGACTGGCACCATAATATCTACATAACACTTGTAGAACTCTGCGGGCAGTCCATCCAGCCCCGCTGCCTTGCCATTAGCAAGCGTCATAATTGCCTCCTTTATCTCATCAAGCTCTAGTGGAGCACCCAGAAACAACCTGTGTACATCACTTAACCAGCAAAGCGCCACATCATCGAGGAAGTTCCCCACATCCAGTTCGCTCGTTTGCTGTGTGGTATACATCTGCCCATAGTGTGCCAAAAACTCCTCCTGAATCCCCTGTGTATCCCGACACCGCGCACCCTCTGGAGTGACAATCTCCAGTATATTGGTACTGAATCGCAGTTTCCTCGTTATAGCTGCAAGTACTTTTCCCGGTCGTTCCCCTTCGCAGTACCTCCGTGCAGTCCAGTATTTTCCCCTATAATTTACTTCCCTCGCTGCCTCTTCCTCGTACTGCGACAGCTTATCTCTGAATTTCTTATGTACCGCTGGATCATACCTCCCCGTCATTACAGTTTCGAGCTCCTTCAGTTCTCGTTCTAACTTCTCGATTGTCCGTTTAATGTCCCATAGTACCCCGCAGCTCTTGGATATGCAGAACCCTCTAATTGTGACTTTAAATGCTTCCCACACCATTTCCACACTTGTCACCGAACCTTTGTTCCTAGGGAAAAATGCCTCTATTTATTCTCCCAGTTCTGCCTTGAATACCGTGTCAAGTAATATGGAGGGGAGCAATCTCCATGGTGGACGCATTCTATCATGTCCCGGTACAGACAGTTGTACGAACACTGGGCAATGATCTGAATATGTCCTGGGCAGATGTGTCACTTTCCCCATGCCTGTACTAAGTCCTCGGGACACAAAGCAGTAGTCAAGGCGAGCCCATGTGTTGGCATGTGGTGTGAAATGTGTCCCCTCCCTATGTGCAGGGTGAGTGAACCTCCAACTATCCACCAACCCGGCTTCCTCTATTATGCCCAGTAGTACATCTCTCGCTTGCCTGTTATATTGTCCACTACCATCTGACCTGTCAGCCCCAGGAACCAACGCTACATTAAAATCACCTCCCCAAATAATATGGGTGGCTCCCACTCCCAGCACATGCCCCCAAAGTGTCGTGAAGAAATCCGGAGTATCCACATTAGGTGCATAACAACTCACCAGCACTACAACGTCAGTGCCCAATCTGCCCCACAATATCACATAGCGCCCGTTAGGGTCAAGGATTTTCCCCAACACCTGAAATGCAAGTGACTTCTTGATCAACACTGCAACCCCTCTAGCATACGAGGAATATGATGAAAATCTCCTAATCGCCGCCCATTTACTCGCGATCTTGGGGTCAGCTCGTGGGTGTATATGTTTCTCCTGTAATAAGGCTATATGCACATTGTTCCTATCCAAGTATGCAACCACATTCCTACCTTTTCTGACATCATTGAGACCACGTACATTCCCGGACAATATTGATATTCTACTCACCACACCATCAGCCATTTGTCTCAACAGTGCCCCAGCCAGTAGTGTGTCCCCCCTGCACCGACCACCGCCCATCCGTACCATAGTAAAGCTTCCAATGAATCTGTAACCTCATTTGTAACCATACTCCAGTGCAACCGCACTCCCCAGTCCCTCCCCCACCCACTGACATCCCCCAACCATGTCAGACAGCCCCCATTCCACCCCCAACCCCCCCCTCCCATCATGCACATAACCACATACCCATAACAACCTCCACCCAACAAGTATTAAGGCTAATACAACCGGCATGTGGTCTACCTCCCAACCAGCACTCCCACCCTGCTGCATCCCCAACTGGCCAGTGCCGCAGTCAATCCCCCCACCCCGCAATGAAACAACCCACAGAGCAAAAATCAAAAGGTCCAAAAATAAGTCAATAGTCCAATTTTGCCCTCTGTTACAATAATTATATTTTTCTATTTTGTATTCCGTTCCTACCATGCCAACATTTGTATTTCCTTACTTGGGGACTCCTTTTGCGCTTTAAAGGAGCCTCCAGAGCTGATTTTGAAAAACTCTGGTAGCTTTAATCTGAACTAATCTGTAAATAACTGTGTAGGGACGTAGATATAATGGCTTTTAATGCTATTTATTGTTAATTATTGTTGGTATTTATTATTTATTATTTTTAATATGTCTATCAATGTATGTAAGTGGACCTCATTAGAGAATCAAATTCTTAAAAAACATATTGAATTGAATTGCCAACTTTGGTGTACTTCTGGTCCGCGGTTTGGGCCGTAATTATGTTCAAAAGATTAAAAATCCCCATAGACATACCATGGAGAAAACGCATTTTAGGACCAGCCTTTTTTCTCATCCTTCATTTGACAGATCACTCCAAAATATTCAACACAGCAGCTGAATGAAAAAGGGGATGTTTTTAGAAAATTTCGTGAGGAAATGCAAGGCGGCGCCAATGTTATTGGAAAGACAAAAAATGCTTTACCTATGGAAACTTTGGTCCTAACTATGACTACCTACTGGCCACACAGGTTTCAGGGACGTTATAGCTGAGATGACATGTCCCACGTACAAAAATGAGAAATTCAGCCGTTATAGTTAACTATAAGTCGCACCCCCACAATGCACTGCTGATGAGGACGCCACATATTACATCACTCATGACATGGTCAGTGACATCACTGACAACATCTCAAATGACATTACTGATGACATCACTGATGACATCATCCAGTGACGGAGTGTTTCTAAAAAGTTTAAGAATGTCATATATATATTTTTTCAATACCTGTTCGCATAATTTGAAACAGATTCCAGCACACTCTGGCTCTCTCCATGGAGATTTTATTCCGCCACAAAAACCAGGAAACGCGTTTCGCCCACCAAAGTGGTCTTTGTCAAACCTGAAGTTGCCACCATTATTTCCCCTTTTATATTAGTGCAAGTATTCTTAAAGTGACAGTGCAATATTGTTAGTAAAATTCCCACAATGAACAAATAAAGGGACAGTGCAACATTATAACAACCAAAGTGATATGTGCAATCAAAGTTTCTAGACCCACTGGCCTGTGTTATCTTATGCTATGTTATGTTATGTTATTCGGATTTATATAGTGCACAGCTGCCCCAGCAAAGGGGCGTCCTGGCGCTGCCAGCATCAGAAAACGGACCTAAACACCAGGACAGAGGAACGCCGAAGAATAAGGAAGTGGCCAAGTAGACTAGACTGAAGGAAAGAGAAAAGTTTTCATGTCTTTCCTAAAGTCCAGCAGACATTCCATTCTACGGATCTGAACATGGAGGGAGTTCCATAGTTTGGCTGCCAAGCAGCAGAAGGATGTCCCCCCGCGCAAAGACGTTTCACACGGGCAACAGTGACCAGGTGCTGCCAAGGAGCGTAGCTGGCACGGGGGAACATATGGGGTAAGCAGGTCACCAAGCAGAAAAGCTTCAAATTCTTAAAATTGAGACACAGCGTCTTAAATTGGATGTGCTCCACCATAGGAAGCCAGTGGAGTCTCTGAATGGCGCCAGTGGAGGGACAGGACCGCGGGAGCACCAACAAGGCTCTGGATGCGGTGTTTTGATCATGCTGCATCCGTGCTATTTCAGCGTGGTTGGCCCTTAGTAGGAGAGTACTGGCATATTCCAATCGAGATAGAATAGCTGACTGGACAATCAGCTGGCACGTTGGTGGGTCAAAAAACTTCAGAAGGGGCTAAAGACCCCACAAGAGGCCAAAGCAGGTGCCGGCAACTTTTTTGGTATGGTCTTGAAAGCTGATGGAGGAATCCATCCTTACCCCCAAGTTCTTAACCACTGCCTTGGGAATAGGAGTACTACCCCAGACACTCGGCCACCATCGCTCACTCCACAAGCTCCAATTCTTCCCTACTAACAAAACCTCGGGCCATCTCTAAATCTAAAGGCATTCTGTTTGGCCAATGCAGGCCCCCTTGCACCATAGTGCAAGGGTGTCTGTGTGCAGGGGAAGATTGTTTATGTGCTGGAAGGCCCCCTTTCTGCCCATAAACAGTCTTTAAATGCCATTTTGTAACCTCTGTGTGTGCTGCTTCATGCAATACACATAGAGTTGCAAAGCAGCATTTAAAAAAAAAAAAATGATTGTTTATGTGCAGGAAGGAGGACCTTCCTGTACAGAAACAATCATTGGCCTTTTGGTGTTTTCATGTGTGATGCAGAACGCATCACTCCACCACCTCCATTGTAAATATGCCCCTAAGTACCTTAGCTGAAAATAAACATTAATCTAGCATGCGCACATACACTCATCACATTAGCATTATCATATGTTTTCAAAGTCTGGAAAGAACTCTAGATGGAGATGCACAGGTTTGTTCAGGTTGACAAGATCATGCGGTTCAGTGCCACATTTATAGCTTGCGACTGAAAGGATGCGATGGAGGAACATTCTGTGAAAGAGCCACGGATCTCCATTTGTCAACACAACATATATATATGCTTTTCTGTGATGGATCACCAGCATGCCACCAGGATGGAGACATGAGGGCCGCAAGGACTGCTCCCTGGTCCAGACACAGAGCATCTTCACGCGCTGTGCAGCACAGTTACCATGATTTATCAACGGAGGGCTCCTTGCAGAATAAAGGATGTTGTCAAACTCAGCCAGTTTGAGTTACAATGCGCTGTGTGCTGTAGTTAAATTATAAGGCTCCAAGAAACAGCAAATCTTGAGGGTATTGTCTAATGGTGAAAGATATTCTTCTGTATCAGGACAGTCCTGTGGAGGGATGGCAAGATCTATTCTCGGAGGCAGTGAGTGGAATAAAATCAAAGCACGGTGGTGGCAGGGGCATCCACAGACCGTCGGCTGAAAACAATATAAAAAACAAAACCTGCCTCTCTATGCATGTAAAACCACGTTTGGCGTTTCATAGCAACTTGAGTAGAAGTTGCTATTAGTGAGCAACACCAAATTTTAAAAACGCATGCATTATTTGGGGTTTTTAATTTATTTTGGCAATTTGTGCAGTGCTGATGATAATTCCAGTTTTCACCAAATGATGCATTATTATTGCCGGTGAATGATACTACAATTTTGCTAGCATATTTACTGAAAAGCACAAAGAGGTGACCTATTCACACTGTCAGCCACTCAAATATTAGCAAAGGAAACAGCTGTTACTTCGATGATAAGAAAATACCTCACCGAGGCAAGATGGCCGCCGAGGGTTTGCAGTAAGCAGTGCATCCTACTCCACCTCCTCCCCTCAATGTGCAGATGAGCAGAGTGTGACCCCCACAGGAGATGAAAGCGGGTGTCTGGCCTCTAGGTCGGGAGGCACAAAGCAGCAAAACCAGCCGCTGGACGAGCATTCGGAGTTGCGCCAGGGATATTGTCCTGAAAGTACTACTCCGGGCTCACAGGAAACTTACGGCTGGATTCACGCTAATAAATTGCAGAATGCCTCCACGGATCGTAAAGGGCAGCGAAATGAAAGAAGGGGGCAAGGAGGTAACAGTCCTGAAAGAGCCGAGAAAGGAGAGCGAAAAAGAGAAAAAAAGAAATGACTCGAAAGTACTGGCTGGAGCCGGGATATAGAAGGCTGCAGCCGGAAACTCTCGGGCAGGAAAGCAGGCTGCGAGGCATCGCTCACATCAAGCGCACAGCGGGACAACGTCTCCAGTAAACCCATGCCACCCAAACAAAGGTCTAAAGAAACCAACCTGCGCCAGCCCACGATGGTGGAAAGCCTCGCTAACATATCTTTGGGAGATGCGGTAACTGGGAAGCTGAAGCGAGGCGAGGGCTCGGCTGGTCTGAACTGGGGGCTGAACGTCCTCGTGGACGCCGACGCTGCCGTTGCTAAGCAACCAGCAACGGCGGTAGCAGAGCAGAGTCAGGAACCCGAGAGTGGTGTAGAGGCTCGCGCAGCAGCCTCGGATGAAATTCAGCCCGGCAAACCCGTAAGTACCCCTGGCCCAGAGGGTAGGATCCGTGGCTCAAACATTGGGGGAGAAGACGGAGAAGGCTCAGGAGGAGGAGCCACATTACAGGCATTAGGGCATAAAGAGAACAGGGGGCTGAGGGGGTAGAAGTAGTGGTTGATGCGCCAGGAGACTGGGGAAACTGTCCGCTTATGGAAAATGCTGTAGAGTTAAGCACAGGTCAGGGCAGCCTCAGTGAGAGGGGGGCTAGTGGTGCTACATCTCCAGACCGCTTTTACTCAGTCAATGAAGATTCTCAATCTGTGGATAGTGTGGGGGACAGCTCAGGGGAACTTACAGACACAGAAAGTAGTACCTCAGCTCAAAGAAGTACCCAAAAAAAAGCGTGTATCCAGGAGAAGACCCACCCTCGCAGATAGCCCCTCAGACCCCTCAAAGAAATTAGACTGGGATTATTCAGCCACGTCACATACTTACTTGGAGCAGGATGGCGTCACCCCCCCTGCCCGGTGCACAAGCTTCTCCCCACCTACTGCCCCAGCCTGTCTCTCTGAAGCAATTATTCAGTACTTTGAAAACCATGCAGAGCAAGGCAAGAGTTGAGAGTCGGAGGGCAAGGCAAGAGTCAAGGAAAATCCAGAACACTCTAAGAAAGATGAACAAGCGGTTTGACGAGGTAGATGAGAGGGTTACCCAAGTCGAGGAAAGGACTGGGAAGCTCGAGGACAACCTTAACAACCTCAAGACACTCAAACAGGATCAGCAGAAAGTGGCGGATGATGTTCTCTGGAAGCTCGAGGACTATAAAAATCACCAACGGCGGAATAACATTAGACTGTTGGGAGTGGCGGAGGGCTTGGAAGGGGATGACATTAGACTCTTTGTTGTGAACTTATTAAAGGGGGCCTTTCCCGAGCTAGCCTCATAGCAATGGGAGATAGAAATCCAGAGGGCACACCGCTTCCCCTTTGTGATTAAGAAAGGCCAAGCAGGGCGTCAAGAGGGCAGGCCTAGAGCTATCTTGATTTACGTTGGTAACTTTCTGTTAAGGGAGTTAATTCTGGAAAAAGCCAAGCCAGAGTCTAAGCGCTCCTTTAGTAACATAACCTTTTTTGCCAGGCCTGACTTCTGCCACGTCACCGTGGAGCGCAGATGGAGGTTCAGACAGCTTATTGCCCCCATACAAGCTCTGGGGTCGGAAGCTTTTTTACTGTACCCAGCAAAACTGAAAGTGGTCACTAAAGGGGTTGTGAAAATGTTCTTTTCGGAGATTAAGGCCAAGGAGTATATGGTGGAAGTATTGGGGTTCAAAGGAGGGTGAAGTTCTGGGTTTAGTGTGGGATAATGTCCCCAATATCCTGGGATGGGTATGTACTCTTTCTAGTAGGTTTTGGAATCAGTATGTGAGGGAGGGAGGGGGAGGCGACCACTGCATCTCCAAGCGTCCACACATAGGCCATGGGAGGCATATTTGCCTGTAGGGGGGGATAAGGGAGGGGGGTAATATGGGGGGATGGGGGAGTGGGGTAAAGGGGCATACACAGCACACACAGGAGCACTTTGATTTTAGCACTATGTATTTTGTGAGATTGGTTGAGAAGTTGGATCAACCTTTCGTAGTTTTCTAATGTGTTGTAGAATTGCGTCTCTCAACGTCTGTGGGCTTAATGATGCACAAAAAAGCATTTCTGAAGATAATGAAGCCTGATCTGGTGTGTTTGCAGGAAACGCATGTGGAGGGAGGGAAGGGTTATCTACTTGAACAGTTAGGGTTTTCCGTTTTAGCCCATACCAAACAAGGGGTTAAGACTAGAGGGGTGGCAATTTTGGGCCGTGATAGGGAATGTAGTGTAGGGAGAAAGCTTGAGGATCAATGGGGGAGGTGGGTGATAGTCGAAGTAGGGTTTAAGGGGGAGAAGTTTACACTGATCTCTATCTATGGCTCCACAGGGGACGACCCAGATTTATTTGAATTTCTTGATTTAGAAATGGCGAATTGGCCTGAGCCAATCATATGTTGTGGTGATTTTAATCTTAATAGTCCCTCGGATAGGAAGATTCAGAAGAGACAGGGCTATAGCGGGAGGAAAAAAAGGTCACACAGAGCTCTAGTGGATATGGCACAGCATAATACTTTAGTAGACCTATGGGCAAATTTGTGCCCACAGTCTGATGGCACAACATATTTCTCGGCCCCGCATAAGATTACGGTAAGACTGGATTACTTTTTGATATCCCACTCCTTACTTACCAGATCACAAATAGCAAAATTCCCCCGTCTAGTCTCGGACCACAACCCTCTGGTGGTGACAATAGAATTAGGAGGGGTAGCCGTTAATCCATATTGCTGGACATTTGAGAGGGCCCTTCTTAAAGATAGGGAGTATGTAAGTTATATGAGCAATTGGAATAAAGATTTTTTGAGGATCAATAGAGCACGTCATCGGGCAATGCTTGGGACGCGTTCAAAGCAGGGGTCCACAGGGAGACACTTAGCTACTCTCTGCATAGACAAAGGGATGAAAAATTGAAGGTGGAGGAATTGTTTAAGACCTTAATGGAAGCAGAGGAAGAGCTGACATGGCTGATTCAAGCGGGCAGCCCTTTGGAACATCATTTATTGAAAATGATGGTATTAAAGACGGATGGAGTAGAGGGCATAGCTAGTAAGGATGCGGCTAAATATTTGACTAAAAAGGAGGTAGCGTTCAAAATGAGCGAGAGGGTGGGCCATATCCTGGCGGTCAGGACAAGACAGAAGATAGCTGCAGGGGATATTAAGCGCATAAAAGATAATCAAGGAGCCATGATTGTAGATCCTGTGGATATAAGGGAATTCTATTCAGATTTGTATGAAAGTGAGCAGGGAGGAGAAAGTACAGACATTAAGGAGTACCTCAACCAAGTTACTGCAGACGGTCTCCCCGCGGAGGAGAGGGTAAGACTCGATCTGCCCATCAGCCTTGAAGAAGTATGCCCGGCACTGGCTGAACTCCCCTCAGCAAAAGCTGCAGGCCCAGACTAGATACCACTGGAGTTTTATAAGATATTTAAGGATGCTTTGGGGTCTGATTTATTAGATACATTTCTTCAGGCACAGCAAGGGCTCTCAATCCCAGCATCCTGGGGAGGTGCAGAAGTCATTGTGTTACTAAAAAAGGGCAAGTCACCTATAGCCCCAGGGTCATACAGGCCTATCACTCTGATGAACTCAGACGCTAAACTCTTCTCTAAAATTCTTGCGAAAAGACTGGCTAAGGTAATAGAGGGGTTGGTCATCCCAGAAGAGCATGGATTTATTCCAGGAAAGGGAACAACCGAACACATTAGGCAGGTCATCACCATGTTCGATGCTACTGAGATCCCAGGAGACCCTATTGCTGCACTATTCCTGGACACTGAGAAGGCGTTCGATAGGGTCTCCTGGGATTATCTATGGGAGGTGATGAGATGGTTTGGTCTGGGAGAAGGATACATCAGAGCGGTTCAAGCGCTATATACAGCCCCCACAGCCAAAACTAGGATCAATAGGGGGCTTACTACGGACGTGCAGATAAGAAGAGGTACGCGGCAAGGGTGCCCTTCATCCCCCCTTCTGTTCGCAATCCATTTGGATTCCTTCCTGCGTAGACTGTCCGGTAATCCCAACATTCCAGCCTTAACTACATTAGGTACGCAGGTCAAAGTGTTAGCTTACGCGGACGATGTCGCGATAATAACCCCCAATCCTTCCCTGGCAATATTAGAAATAGAGACCGAGGCACATAGGTTTGGGAGAATTTCGGGGTACAAGCTCAACAGCAATAAGACCCAAATTGTGAAGAATCCCCACGCCATCTGCAACGACCCACGGGTGGTTAGCGCAGCAGTATATTTGGGCGTAGTCATTACTGCTGACTTAGAGACGGTTGTGGAGCGTAATCTGACACCATTAATTAATAAAGTAAGCTCAGATTTGATAAGGATGAATAACCTGGTAGGCCGTACAAACGTTATCAAAATGTTAATACTCCCCAAGTTTTTATATTTTTTTAGGGCAATCCCCCTTTTTTTTGAAGCGCACTGGTTCAACAAGCTAGAATTAATTTTGAATAGATTTATTTGGGCACATGGGAAGACCATGCGGGCGTATAGGTTCATGTCATTACCCAGGGAGAGGGGCGGATGGGGGGTACCTGACTTCAGGCTTTATTATTGGGCAGCTGTGCTGCAGTTTATGCAGGGCCTAATTGGAGGCGGCGGCGCCGATCCTAAAATAACGGCATTATCTACCAGGATTTATGAATTTACTCTGGGATCCAGTACAGAGAATGCCTTCCTGAGTTGCACTGATTCCTCTTACTTTAAGAGGACGCAATTCAAAACTATTAAGGCAGCCTATAACGTCTAGACGGCGTTTGCAAAGAAAATCAGTTTGGGGAGGTTTAACAGCTATGTTAGATTGTATAGGAACCGTTCCTTACCGCCTTTGATCTTCGCGGATACAACTATGGCTGAATGGACTAGGAAGGGGATAGTCAAGATAGGAGACTTATTAGGGCCGGATGGGGGGATTATGCAATTTTCATCTTTAGAGACAAAGTTTCATATCAATAGGGGGAGTTTTTTCAAGTACCTTCAGGTGAGGAGTTTTCTCAGAAACAAAATAGGGGGGGCGGCTGGGTTTGGCAAAAATGATATATTAGAAGCAATAGAGAGAGGGGGGGACTGTTCTATTCGCAGTTTGTATGCTGCCCTGGTAGCTACTAAATCGGATGATCTTGGGAAGCAAGCTGCTAAATGGGCTGTGAAACTAGAAACAGATGTAAGCTATTTTCAAGCCTCTTTGAAACTAGGATGCTCAGTGCTATGCTCCGCCCCTCTCCAATCTCAACACTACAAAACGCTCTAAGCACTCTACTTTACCCCGGTGCGAATTGCTCAGTGGGGAGGGACAGCTGGGATTAACTGCCCCCGATGCAATGAGGTGGCGGCAGATAGTATTCATATATTTGCCACCTGCCCTCATCTTTAGCCGCTGCTTAAAGGGATTGAAGGTTTTTTAGCAGGAGCCTTGGGGATTAAGACTATCCTAAACCCCCATTTGATAATGTTGGGAGTTAGCGGGAAAACAGACAATGAGTATGAAGAATTTGTGTTTATTGCCATGGCGGCTCTTAGATTGTCTATAGCCAGGGTATGGCTGGATAAAATCCCTCCAACATTGCAACAATGGCTGGCCATTATGCTGGCAGTTTACAACTTAGAGAAGGGTATATATGAGAGAAAGGGTAGGAGAGCGAGGAGGCTGGGGAAAAAGATTTGGGAGCCGATCCAGCGCTGGAAAAATGGTCTGCGGAAAGTTAAAAAATCTTCACTGTACTTTGGCTGTTATTGTTTAGGCGGATGGGATTTAGGATCCGTAAAGTGAAATGCAGATATTCATTTTTCATCTATCTTTCCCCTTCACTCCTAGGTCCCTTGTTTTGTTTTTATTTATTTATTTATTTATTTTTTCTCCCTCTCTTTTTTCATGTTTGTGCGGTTCTGTTAGTTTATTTTTGTTGTGCAATTCTACTGACTAAATTGTAAAACGTTGGATGTTAATTCTCTGTGTTGTGCTGTGTACACGCTCCAAAAAAAGTTCCTTAATAAAAATATTTATAAAAAAAAAAAGATAAGAAAATACCTAACACCATGCTCACAGAAGGAAGGGAAAACTGCATGCAGCATGTTCCAAGATGTTGCGCCAAGCGCATCACTGAGCATCACTGAGCATTTGCGTATTCTGAACCGCTCTTTCCATGCTCATGACCACCTACAGATGTGTTCAGTGAGCTGCCTTCTGCACCAGGTATAAAGAGTTGCATCAGGACTATGGCATTCAGTGCGGAATGAAGGTTTTCAGACTTGCACTTCTACTTTGTTTGTTCAGCCCTTCCCAAAATGGTGATCTGTCCATTGGATGTTATTTGAGGATCTGAATCAAGGATGAAGTTGTGTGTAATTCTGTGATGTCAGTTCCTGTTTAAGTCATACACTGGGGATACATTCCCCGGAGGAACAGTTGTTGCAACACATTCTTTCTTTTTTATCACCACAGACTTTGCCCACTTATTTCTACTTCTGTGCAAGGATTGTACTTCTAGCAGTTGGATCTTCTTCTGGACTTCTATGCTTAGAATTTTTAATTGTCTGTTTTCAATTCTTGGTGTAAGGGAGAGTTTGATACTTTGCTGATTTCTTTAGGATTTATCAACATCTTCAATCAAGAGTTGCAAGGATGAGCTTCCTTGGAGGTTTTTCCCCTGACCCCTTTTTCCTCCTAACTGAAGGTCTGCTTCACCCTTTCCACATGTACTATTCTGAGCATGATGATATTGTAGCTACTGGGAGCAGATGCCCTTACCTCAAGCATTCAACAAGAGGCCTCAATAGGCCTGCTCTGTGTTCAATCACTGCCAAGAACACTAAGAAGCACCCATGCGTTGCCTCCTGTCTGACGCCTTTGCCCCCCCTTCTCAGCACTGTGTAATCAACAGCTCAGTCAGGATGTATTAACCTGCTGGCCCCTACTATGCAAAGTCACTATAGACACAGTGCACCCCTGTTCATCCCCAGTTTGATCCTCAGTTCAGATCGTTTTCTCAGTATATCAACACGTCACCTACAGGGCTAGCATTGAGAGCTCATGTCCGTACTTCAGTAAAGGCCACAGACCACCTCTCATGGACACATGCTGTATACCCAGATGCCTCCTTTCATCAGCGATGCTACCCAGTGAATTGATGGATGGGTTGCACACTGTGAAATGGCTATGAATAACACCATGATGTAGATTTAGCATGATGTCTATTTCTGAAATAACTGGTGCATATGTACTCTATTATACTATAAAACGCTAATGAAAACGATTTTACAAAAAAAAAAGAACAATAAGAAGCAAGGGGTTACTGATATGGATAAACTCTGGCATCTGTTACAATTACTATAGTGATTTATAATTGATGTATCTCTATGCATATATGTTATGTTATGTTATGTTGTTATGTTATATATGTTTATATAGCGCATGGCTGCCCCAGCCCAGGGGCGTCCCAGCGCTGGCTGTCTATGTCCAAAGGAATCTGTTGAAAAGTAGACTGCGAGTGACACAACATAACTATCGGAAAAGATGAGTTTTATAGCTTTTCTGAAGGATAGAAGATCCTTTATCCCACGAATCTGGGCTGGAAGATCGTTCCAGAGCTTTGCTGCCAAATATATGAATGAGCAACCGCCCATCCGACTTAATTTAATGCAAGGTACAGTAGCCAGATTCTGTCCTTCCGAGCGTAGAGTGCGCCGAGGAACGTAAGGTAAGAGGAGAGGACATAACATGGGGGGCGAAGCAAGTTTCCGGATTTTAAAAGCAAGGCATAAGGTTTTAAAATGAATCCTCTTTTCTACAGGGAGCCAATGTAGACTCTTAAGGGTAGCAGTGACAGATTTATGGCGAGGAAGGCCCGTCAAAGCTCTTGCAGCGGCGTTTTGAACTCGCTGCAATCTGGCATTCTCCGCTACGTTAGCTCCTAGCAACAAGGAGCTAGCGTAGTCCAGCTGTGAGAGAATAGCTGATTGAACCACCAGTTGGCGGGTGTGGTGATCAAAATATTTTAAAATGGGCCGTAGGTTTTGTAAAATACCAAAGCAGGTGGCCGCAACTTTTTTTAGTATGATAGACAAAGTTCAAGGTAGAGTCCACCCATAGTCCTAGTTTTTTACAACATTTTTGGGCACAGGTGGTTGACCCAGAGTCTCAGGCGACCAATTGTTACCCCAAGCCGTTGTGTCTTTGCCTAGCAGCAAGACCTCCGTCTTGCCGGCGTTAAGTTGGAGGTAATTTGAAGTCATCCAGCTGGTGATATCTGCGAGAGTCTGTTTAAAATTCTGCGCACTCAAGCCACTCTCGTCTTTTAATGCTACCACCAGCTGGGTATCGTCGGCATAGGACACAAGTGAAAGCCCGCGTTTCCTGGCCACCTCAGCCAAAGGATAGACATAAACATTGAACAGGGTGGGGCTGAGAGCAGACCCCTGGGGTACCCCCTGTTCAACCGGACATATCTTAGAAAGATACGGTGGAATGGAGACTCTGAAGGATCTATCTGACAAAAAAGCCTTATGCCAGCCAAGAGCCTGATCAGATACCCCTACTTCCTCTAATCTGGACATCAGCACCTTGTGTGAAACCGTATCGAAGAAAGCACTGAGATCCAGAAGAATCAGTGCTGCCGTTCCTCCCGAGTCAAGTATGGTCCGAAGATGTTCAATAACACTCAGGAGAGCGGTTTCGGTGCATTGTCCGGCCCGGAAGCCATGTTGAGACCTGTCTAGAATGGAGTTAGACGCCAAAAAGTTGGTCAAGGTGGAATTGTATGTATATGTATGTATGTATAAAATATTTTATTACGCGCTCTGCTACTACAGAGTATCCTGGCGCGATATGTAACCTTAGACAGAGCCAAACCAGATGGAGAATTAACATGAGCTTCCGCCACTTTGGCTGGCGAAGGATGTAAAGAGATGGGCGTGAAGTTTTCCGGTAGGTTGGGGTCAAGCGTGGGTTTCTTTATGATAGGAGAGACCCACGCTTGCTTCCAGCTGGCGGGAATACTGTCCGTAAGAAAAGACAAGTTGATAATGTTTCTAAGAGGGCCTAGTATTATTTCGCCAGCTTCTCTGAATTGTTCAGGTTTCAGGGGATCCGCAGGTGAGCCCGATTTAATTTTGTTACATAGTGTCAGAAGGTTTTCTTGACTGAGTGCCGGGATACTGGAAAATTTGGGTCTATCAGGGTCTGTCGTAGGGGTAGATAGAGATGTAATAGGGAAGGAATTATACATTTTCTTGATTTTTTCCGTAAAGAAGGTGGCTAGGTTGTCGCATAGTGCGGGTGAGATGTTGGGTTTATTTACTGTTTTTTTTTTTACACTGAGCTCTTTCAGGATTCTAAAAATATTTTTGGAGGCATTCTGGCTGTTGTTAATCTCAGAAGCATAGTATGCTGCTCTTATCCTACATATCTACATATATTGCGATGGTAGCTTTTTTGTAGCTGGACATACAAGGTCTTCAACGTAGGATCGGAGTCCCGTCTCCATCTTCGTTCTGTTATTTTTAGCTCCTTTCTTTGTAACATAAGCTCATCATTAAACCATGGGCTGGATTCATGAGATCGTGACTTGATCAACTTTGCAGGGATCAGTGTATCTAAGGCTCTAATGATCCAGTCACATAGATTGTCATACCCTGAGTTGGGATCCTCACTAAGAATAGGGAGGTCCATAGTGAGGAGAGCGTGGAATTCCTCAAGGCGTAGCTTTTTCCATTGTCTTTTCCTAACCTGCTGCGTGGAGTTAATGTATGAGTTGCCCCCAATGGACAGTACCATGATCACTAGATAGTGGTCTGACCAAGTCATGGGAATTGGCGAATCTACATTCATATTGGTAAGGTTGGAGAAGATCGGATCTAGGAGGTGCCCTCCACTGTGCGTGGGACCACTTACCAGTTGGCAGAGCTGTAAGGCGGCTAAGTCAGCAATTGAGGTATTAATCTTATTATCGGTGGTAATATCAAAATGGATATTTAGATCCCCGATATTAGAAAAATTAGCGGTTCCAATAGCCAGGGAGCATACATTCTCGAGGAGAGATGATATAAATTTAGAGTCAGCTCCCTGTTCTGCTCGATTTTCCCGGCCCTCTTTGGAGGAAAGGTGATTGATTGTGACTTCAGTCTCTTATCATTCCAGTGCATGGGTTAGAATAGTGGATAGAGCCTATTTACAAGGCATTTTGACATGATTCTGTATCCTATTCCCTAGATTAGGGCTTATACATATAGGCTAGGGGATAGATTCGCTAGTATTAGGGATAATTCGCCCTTTAGTTAGGGTATTAGTATACTTTCCATGGAGTTATGCTGAATTCGGGCCTGGTAGGCCTCAAACGGGAGAGACTCCATCTTTCTTTCTGCCCCGGCAGCTTGGGATGCTTCTAGGTCAAGTGTAATGTTTTAGTTACGAGGTGTTGTTCGCTTGGAGAGAACCGGTTCAGGCCGGCCCTTGTCGAAGGATTGTATTTTTCTTCATACCGAAGACACAACATCAGGCCGGCCGGCTGGGAACGTGTCCTTGGTACGGGGAGGTACAAGAATTTGGTGGGCGGCAGGTTACTGGCTGGAATTTTCCATGAAGAAACACGCCTCTATATTAGTGAAAGCCCGAGATAGTTGCGGAGTTAGTTTTTGCAGGCGATATCTGGCCGTCAGTAGAAGGCCTATCACTTATTCCAGGGAAGACAGACACCAGTCCAAAGGCGGAGAAGAATCGAGAGACATACACTCTCCTAGCAGACCAGCAAGGAAAGGAGAGTAGCTGATGAGAGGAAGGTCCCAGGGGCTTAGAGAAGGGTGAAGGGAACAGCGCATAGCGGTGCAGCCGTGTATCTGTGATTGCGGAGGTGTGACTTCAAGACGAACTAAAAGCCCAGACGAGAAGGGAACCTAGATGACTGCTGACTGTGGACTCCATATTAATAAGGTGATGTCGACCCTTTCTTATTAGAGTGTACAGCCTAATCTTTTACTTTCCTTTGCAGGCTATGTGTTGTAGTGTGGTATTATGTGTTTATGTGTAACGATGAGAAATAAAGTACTTAGTGAACCAGTGTGCAAGCGTTATCGTCCCTAGTGGGGCTAACCTTTCTTCTAGTCAGGTGCAGGTGAACGGATGCATCTCCCGTCCATGTGGGTCTGAACAAGGGGGAGAGGAGAGCTTACATTTGATAATAACCTTTGCATAGTGTGCTTCTTATTCTTGCATGAAAAGGTAACCTATTCTTCTAGTCAGATGCTGCTATGTGAACAGATGCTAATCCTGATCAGGTAAGTGGTAACTGAATAAGGGAGAGAGGAGCTCTTGGATTGAAGGATAGGTGGTACATCACCTAATTTGGCAACTATTGTGTGATCCAAAATAATGTAGTACTATACCCCTGATGAATAGTGAGATTGATCCCTTTATGTAATGGTAATCATAGGATAAGCTGCCGGTTGGGTAGGTTGACTGGGTTCGACTGGGACCGCGAGATCATTGATTCTAATGCTGCCGATTGGGTAGGTTGACTGGGTTCGACTGGGACCGCGAGATCATTGATTCTAATGCTGCCGATTGGGTAGGTTGACTGGGTTCCACTGGGACCGCGAGATCATTGATTCTAATGCTGCCGATTGGGTAGGTTGACTGGGTTCGACTGGGACCGCGAGATCATTGATTCTAATGCTGCCGATTGGGTAGGTTGACTGGACCCGACTGGGACCGCGAGATCATTGTGTTTCTAATGCTGCCGGTTGGGTAGGTTGACTGGGTTCGACTGGGACCGCGAGATCATTGTGATTCTAATGCTGCCGATTGGGTAGGTTGACTGGGTTCGACTGGGACCGCGAGATCTTTGATTCTAATGCTGCCGATTGGGTAGGTTGACTGGGTTCGACTGGGACCGCGAGATCATTGATTCTAATGCTGCCGATTGGGTAGGTTGACTGGGTTCGACTGGGACCGCGAGATCATTGTGTTTCTAATGCTGCCGGTTGGGTAGGTTGACTGGGTTCGACTGGGACCGCGAGATCATTGTGATTCTAATGCTGCCGATTGGGTAGGTTGACTGGGTTCGACTGGGACCGCGAGATCATTGATTCTAATGCTGCCGATTGGGTAGGTTGACTGGGTTCGACTGGGACCGCGAGATCATTGATTGCTAATATTATAGGAGGTACATGGTATGTATCTTAGGAATTCCCTGTCCTTAGGGGGTAGATACCTGTTGTGAATAGATCCTAGGGAGGGGAGAGAGTAACGTTCTGGCTGGGTTAGTGAGGCTCTGATGAGCTGGTTCTATCTAATCTGAGAACCCAAGCAGAACACTCCCGGAGGTCTGTAAATCAGAAGGCCCGCAAGGGTAAATTGGGGATTGATTTTAATAGTGTATCTGGCGCATTCACAATCTTCAATTTCCATTCTAGTTAAGGTACAGATGAGATGGGATTTAGCCATCATCGCTATCCCGCCACACCTAGTGTGTCTGTTTAGGGTATATGTCGCGTAACCTTTGAGGGTAGCTAGGTTAACAACTGATTCCATTTCATCCTTCAGCCACGTTTCTGTGAGGAATAAAATGTCTAGGGTGTGATTAGACAATAGTTCATGAATTTCTAGATTATGTTTCTGCATGAACCTAATATTTAATTGGCCTAGCCTAATCTGTTGTAAAGGAATTCTAATGGAAGACGGTGGCAGAGAGGGCGTGGGTAGGGAGAAGCCACAGGAACAGGTAAGGTGAGTTTTACACCGTGAAAGGTTACATTTAGAACAGCCACCTTTCAGACAGTTGAGGGCTAGTAAATCATGTCTGGAGTACAAATGATCACCTTTCCTGGTTTCTCCAGAGGCCTTGGCGAGGGGCGACGAACAGGCGCGGACAGGCGCAGACGGGCAGGACTCTGGCGCGACTCCGGCGCAGGTCCGGTGCGAACGCTGATAGCGTCCGCTGCTCGGAGGCATGCCCTTCCCTTTTTATACTGGCCAATCGAGTATAAAAACGTGCCAAAGTAACAAAGATTCAAAGCAAAATAGTACAGTAGCCTCCCGGCTTCCGCCTCAGGAGGGGGTATAACACACAGCAAATTAGAGAGTCTGTCCTAAGGAGTCCTTTTATACTGGCCAATCGAGTGCCAGCTAAGGCTTCCCCAATCTAAGATGGCCAAGAAAATTATTCCGACTGCCCTGGACACCGCTAACTCAGCGCCAAAGTCAGCTGAGGTTGAACAGGGTGATAGGGGACGGAGGTAACGCTTTTTAAATCAAGCGGGGAGCGAAGGGGATATAGCCACTGCTTATGAGTCAAGTGTGGAGGATCACAAGAAAATACAATTTTTAAGCTTCGTGATCAAGCAAAATACAAGTGAAGTTAAAATCTGAGTTAATACAGCAGATACAAACCTCCTCCTGGACTTCCTTCCTTATATTACTGAAAACAAATATTACTCTATACCACATTCCAAAACTTGTAACCTGGCCTACTTTAATTCAACAAAGCATTGCATGTGTGGGAATTGTTGGTTCTTTTGTCTGACAGAATGCAAGCTTTTACAAGTCATCTTTCTATACACACAGGTGCTGTTCTTTCCTCAATCTGTGTGCTATTGTGCAGTTGTCAACTGGGAAGATAATATGGCCTATTGACTAGGGCAGTCAATCTCGGAGCTGGGGAACCAGGTACAAGTCTCAGCAGGGATGCTCAACATTCTGTGATTCTGGGCAAATCTCTTAATCTCCCTGTGCCTTATAAAAAAATGAGTGTGTCTGTCTGTAACGTAACTGGTGCTTGTGTAAAATGCTCTGATATCTCCAGAGCTAGTTCACACTATATAAAGCTCTAAAAAAATCAAAATAAACTAATATATGAACAGACCAAGAAGACTTCAACAGAGCAATAAAGCCCTTCCTCACTTTTCGAAGTCAACTATTTCTTTAGCATCACAACTTGAGATGAAAGTACAACTACAGTGACTCGCAAGCAGTAGGAGAACTTTGACCACAAGATTTAAAGAAGACCCTCCTTCTCCCACAAAATCCACTGCTTCACCTTCCATGGATCTTATTTTGGAGGAGATTAGAGTTCCACACCCTTGCATGAAAAATACAAATGCAAAACTTCAAAGCCTAGATGATAAGTGGTCTAAACTGGATGAAAGGATGAACAGCATATTACAGACCTCAATAACACAGTTCTGCATCTTCAACCGAAAATCTCCTTGCTTCAAAGGCAGACAAAGATTTCTAAAAAAGAAACTGCTGAAACAACCTGTGTATTTATTGTTTGCCAGAAGGAATAAAAGGTCCTGATCCAGTCTCTTTATTTCGATCCTTACTTCCTAAATTGCTAAATCTACCAGAATCTTCAGCATTGAACATACAACGTGCCCACAGACTTGGTCATGTTTCTCAAGCAGCTTCCACCTCCAAAAGACCTCAAGATGTTATACTATATTTTCTCGAATACACAGATCTGTTCAAAGTTTTATCAGTCTAGAAAACAGATTGGATGGACTGGCAATACATTGTATTTCTCCCAGGATTACACTAAAAATTCAGCGGATAGGCACAAAGACTTCCCTTTCTTGAGACCTGCACTTCATTCTTCTGGTGCAGATTTTGGTTTGTTTCACCTATGCCTATTCAAGGTGACTTATAATAACAAACTAGCATAGTCTCAAGGACTTATCACTGAGTTAGTGGCACTGTATCACAGCCAAAGTGGCAAGCTGGTGCTAAGAGCTGATATCACCACTTTTCCTGTAATAGCAGCTGCAAAAAACATCACTACAGATGTCACCGGCAACTAACGATAATGATCAAACCTCCATTCAGACCAATAGTCAGCACATGCAATTCTATTCACGAACCCATTGGAACCTACATAGACTGTCACCTTCAACCTTCAGTCACACAAATGGAAAGTTATTTACAGGACACCACGGATTTCCTATCCAAACTCAGTAACATCATCATCGACCCACAAACACCTGTTTTACTTTGCACCATTGATGTTAACTCCCTCTATACATCCATCCCTCACAATCTTGGAATCCAGGCCATAGAAGCGGCCCTACTCAAAACCAACAAACCATCTGACTTACAAGTGTTTCTTATGGAACTCGTTCAATTCACTTTGCTGCACAGTTACTTTAAATATCAGGACAAATTTGTCATCCAACTTTCCGGCGTAGCGATGGGAAATTGTGCAGCCCCATCGTACGCAAATCTTTTCATGTACGATTTCGAAACAAAACACATTCTGTCTATTCCACATTGGCGAGAACATCTCAAAATGTATTACCGGTACATAGATGACATTTTCCTAATTTGGACTGGTACTGAACAACAACTCATCTTTGCCATCAACCATCTCAACACCATTAATGACAGAATACAATTCACTCATAACTTCAATCGGACCAGAATTTCATTCCTAGATGTGGATATCACCATCAAACACACCAAACTAGAAACATCCATTCACACCAAATCCACCAATTGCAATAATTACCTGCATTACTCAAGCTTTCACCAACCAAGCCTTAAGAAACATTTGCCGTATTCACAACTCATTCGAGCAAAGAGAATTGCTTCCTCTGACGAAATATTCAAACAAAACAGTACCATTATCATGAACAAATTTCTCAAAAGAGGCTACCCTAACGAGGTGATTCAAACTGCCCATGCCAGAGTCACCAACCTAGATCGATCCAATTTACTCAAACCAAAAATCAAAATATCCTCCAAGGAACAACGCAATATTTTTGTTTCAAAATACTCAACAAAAAGCTATTTGATTAAAAAAAGCATCACTAATCATTGGCAAATACTCCAACTGGAACCTGATTTCAATACCATTTTCAATGAGTTGCCGATCTTTGCCTACCAACGATCCAAAAACTTACGGTCATTCATAAAACCTCGTACTACCCAGTTAATTGTCTACAAAGGAACCATTCCCTGTCATAACTGCCAAAATTGCCATAACATCATACCAGGGAACAGCATAACCCATCCAAGCAAAGGCACGCTAATTACTTTGCAGGTCAATGCCACATGTGACACTACGAATGTTGTGTACTTATTGAAGTGTCCTTGCGGACTACCCTATGTAGGTAGAAACCGAGCGCAAAATCAAAACTAGATTGAATGAACATCGAAGTAATGTTAGAAACAAAAACTTGAAATCTTGCATGTCTGCACACTTTACTCAACAAAATCACAACAATAGACAAATTTGCTTCCTCATTCTAGAGGTCGTCAACAAACCAGAGGGCATAGACCCAAAGAAATATCTACTTCAAAGAGAACTGTACTGAATATTTAGATTGGGAACAGCCCATCCAAAAGGACTCAAAGAACGCCTGGAATTTAGCAGTTTTCTCTAACCAGTATCTTTGACATTGTGTACCGTATTTGTTGGTCCTCTTCTTCTTGACTGCATCTACATATGTTTTTTAATATTTTTTAATATTTTTGAAAATTATTTTGAAAATGCATCTTCATATTATGTCTCCCTGTTCATGTTCCTTTCTCTGTTTCCCACTTCCTTTTTTCGGTCCTTCTTTTGTATCACAGCTTTACCTCCTATGTAATTTCACTAGACACATCATTCTGTTAGCTTTGATCATACTTTCATCCTTACACTTTTCAGTTCTCTTCATCATTTCGATTATCCCCCTCATGACATTATATTCGTATCACATTTGCATTTCATTAGTTCGTTTACTATATTGCTTATGTTGATTTTTCATTGTATATTCATCATTATGAATGTATATGGTTTTCTCGGCACATCACCGCAGTCCACTTTCTATGACACTCGGTCGAAACATCACCGTAGTCCACCTTCTATCTCACCAGGTTGAGATAATTCATGCATGCGTTAGTGTTTCTTCTCACTTCCGTATTCTCCGGACGGCGTTTCACCGTGTTGGGATTTCGAAACTTTACCGCGTTACAGCTTGGTAAGCGAAACTACCCGTTTATGTTCTTGGATCTTAAAGTCACTCGGTTCCCATTGTGCACTGGTATCGTTGACTTTCACTCTAATATCACTTTGTACCATTTTTTCTTCGCACAATGCATGGCACACTAAATGGACGTTTTTGGGACTCTACAGAGTGCACTAATTTCCTTTTCTCACGTCCGAGCCTATAATTCCACATGCATTATTTCACTTCACCTCACTGTTTGTTTTTAACGTACACGGTCACGGTTTTTCACCTACTATATACCCACACCTTATCACACGCTATTATCCCAATTTTTTCAGTCATTCCCTCCATGAAATTCGAATACCACTCGGGCCCTGATCATTAATTCCGGTTTCTTCTCCTTTTTCTTAGAACGCATCCACCACCCTGAAGAAGAGCTTCGCAGCTCAAAATGCATTGGGGATACTAAGTTATGTGTCTCAACAATGAACTTTTCATGACCTTGGAGTGATTACAACATGTATAATCGAGGTTATCCTTTGCAACATAATTACTCTGGATTCAGCAAGATGAATTAGATGTACTCTATCACAAAGTGAATAAAACTTTGAACTTTCAAATACTTGTGTTTAAATTTGCTTTTTTCACAAGCACATAGGAGTGCTCAGGTTACCCACCTTACGCCTGTAAGGTTTTTTCCCCATTTTGTCTTCCGCCCCTCTCGGACAGAAGGGGCTTATCCCGAGCACCCTACAATCGAATACTACTAACTAATTTGAAAATTACCTGAATTACTCTGGTGTGCAGCGGACCTATTCTCCAGTTCACAAACTCATATACAAAGCGATACAAAAGGGGTACAAAAGTGGATGATGGACGGAGCGTTTGAGCAAATCAAACACTCACCCCCAGTCAACTGATCTTGGTTTAATCCATCACCATTCTTTAGCCCACTCAGCCACCCCATTTCAGACATGGCTATATGCAAACCAGTCTGACCCTTTGCCTCATGGGAAAAGTCCAGCCTGAACTGACAAGCCATGTCTTCCATGGACCGGAAACAAGCATCCTGGGACCGGTTTCGGATTCATAATCCTCATCAGCCAGGCTATCTTGAATCCAGTGGCCAAGTGAGCAAGGGACTCACATCTGAGCATACCCTGCCACACTTAGGGCGAACAAAGCGATAAAGAGCTAAAAACGGTGATGGATTAAAACCATGATCTCTTGACTTGGTAAGAGTATTCTGCATCATTCAGAAACTCTGTCCATCAGCACCCCCCTTTTCCAAAATCGGTTTTATCCACACTATGTGTGGGAGGGTATACTCAGAAGTGAGTCCCTTGCTCATTGCACCATCAGGATTCAAGCAAGCCGGCCGAAGAAGGCTGAAATGCCAGAAACCGGTCCCCGGTAGCTTGTCTCCTTTCTGGTGAAGAATTGGCTTGGTAGTTTGGTCTGCCCTGTTCCCATGATGCACTGGGCCAGGGACAGACTAATTTGCATATAGCCAGGTCCTGAGCTGGGATGGGGCAGTGAGCTAAATAACGGTGATGGATCAAGCCCTGATCTTTGGACTGGGTAAGAGTGGTCTGCTTAATTCAGACACTCTGTTCATCACCACCCCCTTTTCTGAATCGTTTTTGGCCACTATAGGTGTGGCAGGGTATACTCAGACATGAGTCCCTTGCTCACTGCTCCATCAGGATTCAAGCAAACCGAGCCGACGAGGCTGAAATGCCAGAAACCGGTCCCCGGTAGCTTGTCTCCTTTCTGGTGAAGAATTGGCTTGGAAGTTTGGTCTGCCCTGTTCCCATGATGCACTGGGCCAGGGACAGACTAATTTGCATATAGCCAGGTTCTGAGCTGGGATGGGGCAGTGAGCTAAATAACGGTGATGGATCAAGCCCTGATCTTTGGACTGGGTAAGAGTGGTCTGCTTAATTCAGACACTCTGTTCATCACCACCCCCTTTTCTGAATTGTTTTTGGCCACTATAGGTGTGGCAGGGTATACTCAGACATGAGTCCCTTGCTCACTGCTCCATCAGGATTCAAGAAAGCCGGGCCGACGAGGCTGAAATGCCAGAAACCGGTCCCCGTTAGCTTGCCTCCTTTCTGGTGAAGCATTGGCTTGGTAGTTTGGTCTGCCCTGTTCCCATGATGCACTGGGCCAGGGACAGACTAATTTGCATATAGCCAGGTTCTGAGCTGGGATGGGGCAGTGAGCTAAATAACGGTGACGGATCAAGCCCTGATCTTTGGACTGGGTAAGAGTGGTCTGCTTAATTCAGACACTCTGTTCATCACCGCCCCCTTTTCTGAATCGTTTTAGGCCACTATAGGTGTGGCAGGGTATACGCAGACATGAGTCCCTTGCTCACTGCTCCATCAGGATTCAAGCAAGCCGGGCCGACGAGGCTGAAATGCCAGAAACCGGTCCCCGGTAGCTTGTCTCCTTTCTGGTGAAGAATTGGCTTGGTAGTTTGGTCTGCCCTGTTCCCATGATGCACTGGGCCAGGGACAGACTAATTTGCATATAGCCAGGTTCTGAGCTGGGATGGGGCAGTGAGCTAAATAACGGTGATGGATCAAGCCCTGATCTTTGGACTGGGTAAGAGTGGTCTGCTTAATTCAGAGACTCTGTTCATCACCACCCCCTTTTCTGAATCGTTTTTGGCCACTATAGGTGTGGCAGGGTATACTCAGACATGAGTCCCTTGCTCACTGCTCCATCAGGATTCTAGCAAGCCGGGCCGACGAGGCTGAAATGCCAGAAACCGGTCCCCGGTAGCTTGTCTCCTTTCTGGTGAAGAATTGGCTTGGTAGTTTGGTCTGCCCTGTTCCCATGATGCACTGGGCCAGGGACAGACTAATTTGCATATAGCCAGGTTCTGAGCTGGGATGGGGCAGTGAGCTAAATAACGGTGATGGATCAAGCCCTGATCTTTGGACTGGGTAAGAGTGGTCTGCTTAATTCAGACACTCTGTTCATCACCACCCCCTTTTCTGAATCACAAACTCACATACAACATGCCAAACAACATTCCCACCTACCAGACATGACAGCACAACTTACTGTGGTAACCTGGGCCAGCCATGTATACTGCATTCACATGGTCCAAGATGGTCTGCCATATTTGCGTCTTTGTTGCCAATGACACGTTGGAGGTGACGAACAGTTGGTAGTGTTCTATCACCTCCGTAATGATGATCCTGTTTTCCTGCGGACTGAATCGCGTCTTGCTCTTCCTCTTCTTCTTGGCCTTTCCTGACCCAGAAGTTCTGTGCTTTTTGTCTGTGGGGCTTGTGGGGTTTGCGTTGTCCTGTGCACTCGGTCCAGGTGCGTCCATGGTGCTACGCAGTTACAGTTTTTCATAATGTTTTTTTCTCTGCTTTTATAGTGCATTTTCCTGCATGACATGTGGGAATTGCAGGTCTGTTGCTGGTTATCACAGATTTTTGCATTGCGATTTGGGACATAGACGCTTTTTTCGCATTCGTGTTTCGCATTTTTTAGGCATCGCATTAATTTTAACGCAGTCATTTGACATGCTATCGTGAGACTTTTGCATGGTACTGTTGTGTTGAGAATACAAATCCTTGTAAAAACTTTAACCATCTGGGTACCTGCTGGACAACAGATAAAGAAAGAAACTAGGCTGTTTTGTGATTTTGAGTAATTTAAGTGGTGTATGGGGATGAGTGTGTATGAATGGTTGTGAATAGGATGTTCTCTACCTGCAATATGATTTATTAAGATGTTGCATTTGTAGAATTGTGTTTAATAACGTAGACTGAGATGAAAACAAATGATTCTTCAAACGAGAAAATAATATGTTTCCTTATGGTCTCAACAACCCGTCATCTTTGACAATATTTGAAGGTATGATCTCTCTTATTCAAGTTCTCCAAACAATTTTTTGGTCTTTTGTCTTCTTGTGATCCACAATTTCTTTTTCAACATTTGTATTTTTGTACTTAATTCCATTCTTTTATGTGAGATTATTTTGTCTTTCCCTTACTATTCTTTCTACCCTTTGCCATCTTCTGCTGCTTTCAATTTCCATTTCTTATATGTTCTTTATTCAAGTTCAAATAACCTTTTTCGGTTTTTCTTACAGAACACTAAAAATTGTATATTGAAATGTCAAGGGATTGTGTTCATCAATTAAACATTGATAGAAATGGAATCTCTGGTTGGCTAAGGTTTGCACCAAAGTCAGGCAGAGACCACCACTCTAGGTAGGGCAAGGGAGTTACACGCCAAAGATAACCCCTGCTCTCCTCCTTGGAAGCTTGGCACGAGCAGTCAGGCTTATCCCGGAGGCCATATGTAAAGCATTTGCGCACGCACACAGCAACAACATCCCAGGCACACCACAAAAGGAACTCCACACAAGATTATATAAAAAATAGCCTGTGTATTTTTATAACACATTATAATAGTAAACACATAATATACATGGTGCCACCTGGCACTGGGTCATATCTACAAGGGATTATTATCACCTGACAGGGCCCACTGGACCACTGCCAGAACCATCACAGAGCGAACTTAGTAAAGGTAAAACCGATCATAAAGGTACAACCAGGAATCACTGGTAATCACAGTATTTAGCCTCAGCCTGTAACATAAACTACATTATGCACAGTATCACATTCTGCACCAACATCACCAGCATAAACACATTATGCAATCCTCTCATAAGTCTAAACACATTAGACCCTAACCTCCTAAGCATGACTCACATTAGGGGCATAAATCACACAGTGAAACATAATTCACTAGCATAAACCATTAAATGCAAAACAAGCTCATAATCATACAAACCACATTTAGAGGTATAAAACAGGGTGCATAAATCATACTATATACAATAAATTTCCTCGCACCCTATAAATCACGTCAGGACCTGGTGCCCTACAAACCTAATAGTCCCCCTGGCCGACTGGTCATCTCGAAAGGGCACAAATGCCTATGTCTAAAAGTCAGGGCGCGCTGCCAAAGTAGCGAAAGTCAAGGGTGCGCAGTCTGCGCAGGCCTAAATATTGCAGCTGGCACTAAGGCTGCACAGTTGTGAATGTCAGGGGCAAAGGAGGGCATCTCACTCCTAAATCAGCATGTCCCTGAAGAAATAATAGCCTAAACGGTGCAGCTGCCCACTACTTTTTGGCCAGCTGTAAATATCAAATGAGACCTGGCACCACTGTGCCCTTTAATTCAATGTGCCAACGTTGGAACCACAAGGGGATCTAAAACAATCATGGCCACGACTAAGCAAAAGGACAGGCCCCATTGGGACACTCTAAGATAAATCTGCGCAAAACGCTTCAGCTGCCTGCGCTCTCGCAGGGCAGCTGGGATCAGCAAAAAACACGGGCACCACTGTGCCTTTGGACTCAATGTGGCCCCAAAACGTTGCAGCTGCCCTCCAGTAGGCGGGGCAGCTGTAGAAACATATGGCCACCAAGTCACTAGCCCTTATTCGGGGAAGTTCGGGTACCACTTGCCCTCAGGACCCCCACTGGGGTCCTTTAAACAAATATGCCCAAGTTGGAGCGGCCCACAACGGCGGGTCCGCTCATGGAAAATAATAAAAGATACCGGCCATGTGTCCCGCCCAGCCCTCACTCACCAGGGCTGACGGAGAACTCCTCCGGTCACTCTCGCTGGGGATCCAGCTGCACTCTGCAGCAGCCACGCAGGCTGGGTGGGTTACCACCTGCCTTCTATCTCTCCTTTTGGCGTTAGGGCTCCCAGCCAGTCACGGGGGCCCTTCTTGGCCTGCTGCACGTCTCGCTCTTCACCAGGGCTGCACATGCGTGTCTCTCTCTCTGCTTAGGAGAGCCACGCCTGGAATCCTGCATCCTGGTGCGGCACGTAGGGTTCCCTCTTCACCACGGGAGCCCCGCAGGGGCAATGGCCGGTCTTCTGGGTCACCTTCCCCCTGCCGGGGAAGGCGGAAGTGACGCCTGCAGCCCCGCCCACAATCAGGCAATGGCGCCTGTCTTCCAGGTCGCTCTGATACGGCAGTCTCTGTTTCTCCTTGTGCAATGAGGGGTAGGCTCCCTCTGAATTAAAGACACAAAGCGGGGTGGGCACCCGCCACTCCAAAACAAAGGTAGAGCGGACAATGAGGGGTAGGCTGCCTCCTAATTTAGTTCACAACACGGGGTGGGCACGTGCTACTTAAATGAAAGAATAAGCGGCATAAAAGCAGGGTGGAGACCCGCGAAACAACGACAACTGCGGGTGGGCACCCGCCGCTGTAGACATCATGGGGGAATCCCTTTGGTGGGTATTCTCTCCTGGAGGGGCTGCAGCCCCCAGGCTCTCCCTCTCCTAGGGGAAAGTAAATCAAAAGCGGGCCCAGTACGCAGGAAGACTGCATCAAGTCTTAAAGATCCTGGAGGATAATAAGGAAGCAGGCAAAGTCCAAGGAAGGAGTTCAGTGGCAGAGCTGAGCCCAGGGGCCAGCACACAGGGCCCTCCAGTATGGAGGCAGCCCCCATGGTGGTCTCTCCAGGTAAGTGAACTACACTCACATGGGGTCACAGCCCCTACATTTATATGCCATTCTCCTTTGTGTCACAGCACAGGGCTTGGCAATGCCAGTCTGATCTAGTTCAGGGAAGTTTTGGAGCACTTTGTTTTGCTCAGCGCCTCTCTCCTTTGTCAGCAGGTGGGGGCTCAGGGATCAGACGCACCACAGGGTGCGGAGCCGGCATTGTGGAGGGAAGGCACAGTCCTATTCAGGTCCCAGGTACAACTCCTCCCTCCCATATGCATGCAGATCTCTCTATTCACCACTGGGCTGACTTCCCCTGGCTCCTGGAGCCACCCTCAGCTCCTGTCGATCACAAGCCAGACATGCAACTCACATCAGGTAGGCAGACACACAGTACACAGAAATGCCAACTTCTAAACGTGGCATTTCTCCACCAGTCACCATAAATCTGCTCACACCATTGCGCAGCATTTATTCTCATGAGTTCATACATACTAAACTCACCCCTGCACTCCTCTCATATCAGGAATTACCATGGACACACATATCCCCTATGCATTCCTATGGGAGGGCAGGCCAATCTCACCACACGCACTCAAGTCTTTTCTTTTCCGATTTTCTGTTTGTGAATACCTGGCTTTCTCCTAAATACCTAAAATGTATACTCACTCATCTTTTAACACTGTTGTTATCTATATTCGCCCATTTTAAACACCTTTGTTATCTATTAAAACCTTTAGGACTATATGCTCCGATAGTTGTTCCCTCTTTCCTAAGCTCCCACATTTGGTACAGTACGTCCATACTATATAATAACAAACCCAACTATTTGGAAAACTTGTTGGGAATACAGATTAATATGCGTCAAATACCTCCACATTAATTATTTTATTCTTTTTCCTAATCTAGAGCTATTTTTTCATTATATTTGCAACATAAATTTCACCTTTTGCAATGTATTACATTAGCACCATTACTAAGTTTACTTTTATCCCATAACAACTTTCTACATCCTCTTCTCTCTTGGGTAATCTTCTGGATATTAATCCTAAAACTTCTGACATATATCATGTCTTATGCCGAATCTCCACTGACAGAACTAGATCAGAAATTGATCTAGCATGGGAGAATGATCTGGGAAAGGTTTGGACTGCAGCATTTTGGAGACGTATTTGGACAAAAATCAGGTCTTCCTCCCGCCAGCACCATTCAGATGATATTCTATATTTACAATAGGCTTCTTTTTTCTCTGCTATCTCTGCATCACACTTACCAGGATCACCCTGATAGTTGCTGGTCAAGTCAATGACAACAAGCAGATCTAAAACATATGCTTTTAAAATGCAAGTGTGTACATTCGCTCTGGACACAAGTGTGGAATCAAATAATGCCATCATTAATACCTGTCTACCTTGTCATTTACTAACATATTCCTAGGTATCTACTGATTGGCAACATTTGCAACTCACATAAAAATGATTGATCTTCTATTGGTAGTAGTACATCAACAACTCACCAACTTTTTCTAAATTGTCTTTTCAAGCCTGGTGTTATGCTGTTTATTACAATCATGGATATGACACAGCATATAATCACTCTATTTCACTTACCATTAAACTTTCTATTTTATGGAGCCCTTTTACATATTTTATTGCTAGCCATGCTAAATCCTTGCTATACCATCACCACATTAGAGATAATGGAGCATATTATCAAGGCGGGCGAAATGAAATTATCGGCGCTTTTGCGACCGTTTTCAGCCGCAAAGCGGCGATAATTTCATCGCCCTATTAGCAAGCTGTCGCTAACATCAGTTAGCGACAGCTTTTAGGTGATAGCGAGCGGTTTGGGGGCCTCTTTGCATGTAAGTGACATGCAAAGTGGGCGTACCCAAACAGTTAGCGACTGAAAGCAGTCGGTAACATCGCTATCGCCTATTAGCTAGGCAGGCGTAGCGATAAAAAATTCACGCTAAGCGCGAACATCGCTAAAGACTAACCCCTGCTCAGACCAGTTCTTAGCCATTATATTCAATGGGAGATGGATACGACCCTATTGGCGATGATGCGTGAATATCGCGGGTTTCCAGCGATATTCACTCATTTCACTGCTATTGCCGGTTATTTTATCGCATTGGAGATGAACTTTGCTAAGAGCACGTTATCTCTGCGATAAAATCCAGCGATGCTTGGCGATAAAAAAAATGTCGCTAAGCTTCTTTAGCGATAAATATCTCTAGTTGTTGATAATATGCCCCAACGTTTCTAATCCCCCTTCAATATTCATGTTGAATATTTCATAATTAATTGTATCAATTTACATAATCTAACAAAGTTTTAATTATTAATGAGCATGTATTGTACTGATGCTATACTTATTATTCAAATTGTATTTTGTAATTTTTCCATATGATAATGTATATTTATTCCTTTTCCTACTCTTTTCCTTCACTTTTAACCCCTGCATTAACTTGGATGCTTTATTCTATTTGTAATCACTTCAATCTATTAAAACTCTTTTAAACTTAAGGAAGAATAAAGTAACAAGAAAATAGTGCACCAACAACAGAACACAGCAATAAAACACAAAATATAAATGACATGAATGAATGAATATTAGTCTTACAAAGCGCAAACTTTGCCCAGACGGGCCAAGGCATGGTGGATAGAGCCGACGGTCATAGAAAGCACAAAAAGGAGCCAAACAGTTAAAAAGTGAAGAACCATGTTTTTAGGGCCTAACGGAACAGAAAGTGAGAGACTTGTCCAGAGACCAATAGCCGGAGAGAATTCCAGAGCTTGGAGGCAGCAACAGAAAAAGCTTTTCCAGCACTTCCATCCCCACCTGGCTCTCCTAAACCTGGTAACTACCAGTCAGTTTTTGCTGGCAGACTGCAGTTGTTTGGTAGGACATAGCTCAACAGAAGGACCATTTTCCTGCTGCCACTTTCTCTTCTACTGCAAAACCAGAACACCAATCAATCAATCAATCATAGCATTTGTATAGCGCGCTACTCACCCGAAAGGGTCTCAAGGCGCTTGGGGGAGGGGGTCCGCTACTGCTCGAACAGCCAGGTCTTGAGTTGTTTCCTGAAGGCGAGATGGTCCTGTGTCAGCCGGAGGTGGATGGGGAGGGAGTTCCATGTCTTGGCTGCCAGGTAGGAGAAGGATCTTCCTCCGGCAGTGGCTCTTCGGATGCGTGGTACGGTGGCGAGGGCGAGGCTTGTAGAGCGTAGCTGGCGGGTGGGTGTGTAGAAGGTCAGGCGGTCGTTGAGGTACTTGGGGCCCAGGTCGTGGAGAGACTTGTGTGCCGGGGTAAGGAGCCTGAACGTGATCCTTTTGCTGACGGGGAGCCAGTGCAGGTCCCTCAGGTGGCCGAAGATGTGGCTGCGTCGGGGGATGTCCAAGATGAGTCGGGCGGAGGCGTTTTGTATGTGCTGGAGTCTTTTCTGTAGTTTGGCTGTGGTTCCCGCGTAGAGCGTGTTCCCGTAGTCCAGTCGGCTGGGGACGAGTGCCTGGGTTACCGTCTTCCTGGTTTCGGTCAGGATCCAGCGGAAGATCTTTCGGAGCATGCGCAGGGTGTTGAAGCACGACGAGGAGAGGGCGTTGACTTGTCTGGTCATCGAGAGGGAGGAGTCCAGGATGAAGCCCAGGTTGCGTGCGTGGTCTGTTGGCTTGGGAGCGGTGCCCAGGGCGGGAGGCCACCAGGAGTCGTCCCAGGCGGAGGGCGATGGTCCCAGGATGAGGACTTCCGTCTTGTCTGAGTTCAGTCTCAGGCGGCTGTTCTTCATCCACTCGGCGACATCTTTCATCCCTTCGTGTAGGCTGGTTCTGGCGGTGGCGGGGTCATTGGTGAGGGAGAGGATCAGCTGGGTGTCGTCGGCGTAGGAGATGATGTTGAGGTTGTGTTGGCGTGCGATGGCTGCGAGAGGTCCCATGTAGATGTTGAAGAGGGTTGGGCTGAGCGATGATCCTTGCGGTACGCCGCAGATTACTTCGGTGGCCTTGGATCGGAACGGGGGATGGCAGACTCTTTGTGTTCTTCCGGCGAGGAACGAGATGATCCACTCCAGTGCCTTTTCTTGGATACCGATGTTGCTGAAGCGTTGAACTAGGGTGCGGTGGCAGACAGGGTCGAACGCTGCAGAGAGGTCCAGGAGGATGAGGGCCGCTGTTTCCCCGTTGTCGAGCAGGGCTTGGATGTCGTCGGTGGCTGCGATGAGGGCGGTCTCGGTGCTGTGGTTGGCTCGGAAACCAGACTGCGAGGGGTCGAGGGATCCATTCTTCTCGAGGAAGGCTGCAAGCTGTCTGTTGACGGTCTTCTCAATGACTTTGGCAGGAAATGGGTGGAGCTACATGGGGCGGAAGTTCTTGAGGTCGGTGGGGTCCGCTGTTGGTTTCTTCAGTAGGGCGTTGAGTTCGGCATGCTTCCAGCTCTCCGGGAAGGTGGCGGTGTTGAAGGAGGAGTTGATGACGTCCCGGAGTTGGGGTGCGAAGATGGAGTCGGCCTTGTTAAAGACGTGGTGGGGGCAGTGGTCGGTCAGAGATCCGGAGTGGATGGTGTTCATCGTGCGGGCTGTGTCTTCGGTGGTCACCGTGGTCCAGGTGCGGAGGGTGGCGGTGGGGGGCGTTGGTTCGACGGTCGGGTGCGTGGAGGGTGCGCCGAAGCTGTTGTGGATGTCGGCGATCTTGCGGTGGAAGTACGAGGCGAGAGAGTCGCAGAGATCTTGTGAAGGAGTGATGTTGTTGTTGCCGGTGCTGGGGTTGGAGAACTCCTTGACGATGCTGAAGAGTTCCTTGCTATCGTGGGCCAGTCGTTCCTTCATTAATTTCTTCTTGGTGGTGCGGATGAGCTGGTGGTGCTTGGGGGTGGCGTCTTTGAGGGCGGTCATGTTGTCTGTGGTCTGGTCGAGGAGCCAGGCTTTCTCGAGGGTGCGGCAGTTCTTCTTGGAGTCCTTGAGTTCGTCGGTGAACCAGGAGGCTTTCTTGCTTCTGGGTCTGCTGGGCGGGTTCTTTAGTGGCGCCAGGTCATCGGCGCAGGCGGTCAGCCACTGCGTGAGGTTGCGTGCTGCTTCGTTGGGGTTTGTTGTGCTGGCGTGTGGGTTCTGGCTGAGGGAGGTGGTGAGCTGCTCGGCCGTGATCTTGCTCCAGTTCCTGCGAGGAACCTGTTGCGGGTGGTGGTGGGTCGTGGTTCTTCTGAAGCTGAAGTGGACGCAGCTGTGGTCGGTCCAGTGAAGTCCGGTGGAGTGGCTGAAGGTGATGTGCTTGCTGGATGAGAAGACGGGATCAAGCGTGTGGCCGGCGTAGTGGGTGGGAGTGTTGACCAGTTGCTTGAGTCCGATGTTGGCGAGGTTGTCCAGCAGGGCGGTGGTGTTGCGGTCCTTGTTGTTCTCCAGGTGGAAGTTGAGGTCCCCTAGGAGGATGTAGTCAGCAGAGCGCAGGGCGTGCGGGCTGATGAAGTCCGTGATGTCTTCGCTGAATTGTGTATGTGGTCCCGGGGGTCTGTAGATGAGGGTGCCTCTGAGGGTCGTCTTGGGGTCGGTGTGTATCTGGAAGTGGAGAAACTCGGCGGCGGCGAAGGTGTCGTTGGAGTCGGTCGTGATGCGGATGGTGTTCTTGTGTACGATGGCGATGCCTCCTCCAGTCTAGTTGACGCGGTCTCTCCGGATGATCTTGTATCCGTCTGGGATGGCGATGGCGATGTCGGGTGCTGAGGAGGCGTTCATCCAGGTTTCTGTGAGGAAGGCGACGTCTGGTGAGGTTGTGTCGAGCAGGTTCCAGAGTTCGATGGCGTGTCTGTGGATGGAGCGGGTGTTGAGCAGGATGCACTTGAGGTGGCTTTTGTGGATGCTCGGCTTGGTAGCTGTGGTGCAGGTCCGGAGGCAGGTGAACTTGCAGGCTTGACAGGTGAAGGGTCCGTGGGTTCGTCTCGGGGTGGCTCGGTGGCAGGCTCTTGTTCGGTCGGGTTTGAGTGCGATGAGGGTGGCGGCATCGTAGGTCCGTCGTGTGGGCTGGCATCGTCGGGAGCCAGGGGTCCTGGCACTGGGTGCGGTCCAGGCGCGGACGGGCGCAGACGGGCTTACTTTTGGCGCACCTTCGGCGCTCCGTCGGTGCTCCCGCTGGGCGCGTCCACTGCGCGGTCGCTCAGGGGGCGTCATAAGTAAGGAGCCTGCACTCCACCACTGCCACACGACGCTCACCATGAATGGGTCAAGACAACTCCACTGCCTCCTGCTCAACACCTGATCCCTTGGCAAACACACGACGAGATGAGGGGAACTATCACCTTCTTCTCCTCCAATGTCTTCCTCATTGAGACATGGCTCAACCAGACATCCACACCCGACATCGCCATGCCCAATGGCTAGAAGATAGCTAATTAGGACTCCGTCAACAAACACAGGGGTGAACATAATCCACAAAGAATCCATCCACTGCACCTCTACTACTGATAACACCACTCCAATCATAGAACATCTCAACTTCCAGCTACACACAGATGGCAAAACATCCATCAGAGGCAACCTCATCGCTTACCTCCAGGATCACGCCCTGCCGACACCATCCCCAACTTCATTGCCCCCACTGGCCATCAACACTGAAAACGTCATCTTGCTTCAAAATGTCAACTTTTGCCAAGACAACTCCAACAACGTCAACCCAGCCAAACTCCTTGAACGTATGTGCAACCTCAAACTCCCTCCAAATAGTCACCAACCCCACTTACAACGCAGGACACACACTTGACCCCATTTTCACAACCAGCAATATAACCAGGTACAGACATGTCACTAAGCTTAGCTGAATGGACCACTTCACCATCACAGTAGCCTCCACCACTGCCACAATTCCACCCAGCACCAAACACAGGAGCTGGACCAAAATATTCAAAAGCCAATGGACACCCTCAACACCGCCCATCCCAACACCATTACCGTCTTCGTAGATGCGTTCAAAAACCTAAAACACCTGGATCACTAACCGCACCAACAAAATCACCCCATCAAGCCTGCAAAACTCAGGAGATCCACAAAACATGGTTCACTGACACAATATCGACCCACATAACATCAACCTACACAAACATTGCGACAGTAATATTGCATGCAAAAATATCAACTGCCTACACTTACCATTAAAAATACAAAATTATTGGAAAAAATATTGTATTAAAAAATGTATTAAAAAATATTGAGAACAAAAAAATTGTAAACATAAATATCGTTAAAATGAAATAAACATGTAGTATAACAAAATTATCAACATCCACAATATTAACAACATAAACATCACTTAAATATAATGTATTCTTAACCAAAACTTTAAATACACCCATTTACTAATATATAGATAAATAATAAATAATACCAATATTAAAATATTACATTTGAAAGAAAAAATAAATATATATTAATATATAATAATAATTATAAAGAATATATATTTAACAAATAACCAAACAACATCGATATTTAAATGTATAACAAAAAAATAACAAATAGCATTTATCTCCATTAAAAATAACCAAACATGTATTAGATATATCTAATTACAATAAAACATATACAAACAGAAACATTGTTACATATAATATTAAACAAAATATACCATTAAATAAATCAAGACTGATTTGCATATGGCTGGGTTCAAACTGGAATGGCATGGTGAGCATAAAAACGATGGATTTAGGCCCAGATATCTGTACTGGAGTGAATGTATGACATTGGTCTGTATTCTGTCCATCACCTGTTGTTTTTGCATTTGTCACCCCGAGTGGGACGGGTATGCTCCGACGTGAGTCCCGTGCTCTCCATGCCACTGGAATCAAGCTATCCAGGCTGAAGAGGGCTGAAAGCCCGAAACCGGTCCTTGGATGCTTGTTTCCAGTCCAGGGAGGACCTGGCTTGGCAGTTCGGGCTGGACTGTTGCCATGGGGCACAGGGTCAAGACTGATTTGCATATGGCTTGGTTCAAACTGGAATGGCATGGTGAGCAAAAAAACGATGGATTTAGGCCCAGATTTCTGTACTGGGGTGAATGTATGACATTGTTCTGCATTTTGTCCATCACCTGTTGTTTTTTCATTTGTAACCCTGAGTGGGGCCGGTATGCTCAGACGTGAGTCCCGTGCTCTCCATGCCACTAGAATGAAGCTATCCAGGCTGAAGGGGTCTTAAAGGCCGAAACCGGTCCTTGGATGCTTGTTTCCAGTCCAGGGAGGACCTGGCTTTGCAGTTCGGGCTGGCCTGTTCCCATTGGGCACGGGGTCAAGACTGATTTGCATATGGCTGGGTTCAAACTGGAATGGCATGGTGAGCAAAACAACGATGGATTTAGGCCCAGATCTCTGTACTGGGGTGAATGTATGACATTGTTCTGCATTCTGTCCATCACCTGTTTTTTTTGCATTTGTCACCCTGAGTGGGACGGGTATGCTCAGACGTGGGTCCCGTGCTCTCCATGCCACTGGAATCAAGCTATCCAGGCTGAAGAGGGCTGAAAGCCCGAAACCGGTCCTTGGATGCTTGTTACCAGTCCAGGGAGGACCTGGCATGGCAGTTCGGGCTGGACTGTTCCCATGGGGCACAGGGTCAAGACTGATTTGCATATGGCTGGGTTCAAACTGGAATGTCATGGGGAGCAAAAAAACTATGGATTTAGGCCCAGATCTCTGTACTGGGGTGAATGTATGACATTGTTCTGCATTCTGTCCATCACCTGTTGTTTTTGCATTTGTCACCCCGAGTGGGACGGGTATGCTCAGACGTGAGTCCCGTGCTCTCCAAGCCACTGGAATCAAGCTATCCAGGCTGAAGAGGGCTGAAAGCCCGAAACCGGTCCTTGGTTGCTTGTTTCCAGTCCAGGGAGGACCTGGCTGGGCAGTTCGGGCTGGACTGTTCTCATGGGGCACAGGGTCAAGACTGATTTGCCTACGGCTGGGTTCAAACTGGAATGACATGGTGATCAAAAAAACGATGGATTTAGGCCCAGATCTCTTTACTGGGGTGAATGTATGACATTGTTCGGCATTCTGTCCATCACCTGTTGTTTTTGCGTTTGTCACCCTGAGTGGGACGGGTATGCTCAGACGTGAGTCCCGGGCTCTCCATGCCACTGGAATCAAGCTATCCAGGCTGAAGAGGGCTGAAAGCCCGAAACCGGTCCTTGGATGCTTGTTTCCAGCCCAGGCACTAAGTAAGACATGCGGTGCAGTGTAGTGTGACCAGCCAGTCCCTCTCCTCCAGTGAGGTGTATGCTAGCCAGGAATCTTCATTTGGGTGGGCCCAAATGAAAATCCCCCTTACACCCAAGAACTCACTATCATGGGGCAAGGAAAGGCAGTATAACCTGGTCACATCCTCCAATGTAACTGTGGCAACCAGATTCCATGTTCCCTAGTGCCCTAGTGAGTGACGACAGATTAGGAGGTGCAATGGCACCGGCTGCCACCAACTGCAGATATCAGCAACTAGAGCCAGTTAGTGAAGTCCCCCAGCAGTCTTGTGCAGTGCTCTCGGTGATGTTGGTTAGCTGCAGTGTAGGGATTGCTCAGGGCACGGTGTGCGCCACCCACTGGCGCTAGGCCTGGGCCAACTTCGACATCCAGGCCTTCTCCACTCCGTGTCCACTTCTCCTCACCTGGACATCAGCACCAGTGCTCAATCCGTCACACTCTCACAATCTCAGCCAGGAGGAGCCTCAGCCACGTGGAATTTCACAAGCCTGGGTGCAGCTGTCGCCGCCACATCAAATGGGGTACCTCCCAATGCAGGTGTTGCAACAGGGCCCCCCTAGTCGTGAAGTGGCAGCACTCCCGTCACACAGTGCAGTGCAGTTAGGGGCCCCAGCCTTCACAGTGTCCGGGCAGCGCCATATCCTCCGGCCTGTGTTGCAGAGATGCTAGGCTCAAAATTGGCAATCTCCTCTATGCACTCTGGTGTAGTGGTGGCAATTGTTATGCAATGCAAACCTCCCTACATCAGTGCAATGGAGCGCCTCTACCAATCACAGCCCCAAGGGGTACCAGGCCGCCTTCCCACACAGGTCAGCAATGTGTGTCCATGCGATCTGCCAGACTTCGCCACCAGTTAAGGGTGATCGCAGACTCATGTCTACTGCCATGGCCCACAGGCTTGGACCAGATGCAACCCGCCTCCACTGACTGGCTGCAGCGATTACACTGCCCCGCTGCCTACACTGCCCCGCTGCCTCCCACTCTGAGTCTCACACACAAGCCCAGCAAGGCCTATTGGCCCTGTAGACTGTCTGCGCTTCCAGGAATCGGCTGCCATGGTGTTGCAAGACTGGCGCTATGCGATGCACCACTTTTTATAAATGAGGCCCTGATTCTGCATTTCTTCTTCCCCTGGGACTCTAGCTTGTCATCCTGGTTTTTGGGGGGTTTGAGGAGTTGTTTACCTGTGCTGAATTTGACCCTGGCTGCTCCATTCTCCATTCCATTTTTTATTTTAATATTTTCCTTAGAGGTGTATTAATAGGCTATTTTTGTCTCTAGCGGCTGGAAAGTGATGTTGGGCTATCTAACATGAATTTTTTCCCCCTTAATTGGCCTTTTGTCATTTCTCTCTCGCTAACGTCAAATTGTTTTTGGCCTTGACGCTAGTATTGGAGGCAGTTTGGCACCTGATACTATCGCCATGTAGCAATTTATTGTACATATGCCGATAACAGGGCAGTAGTTTTCGTCGATAGACAGCTTTAAGAAAATTGCCCCTAACTAACGCAAAATCTGCTTAGCAGCAATTCTTGTAAATATACACCTAAGTGCACAGGAAGAAACAAAAAAGAAATATGTTATAATTTGCTTTAGAATACAATTCTCGCAGAATCTTGTGATGTCATGGAATGCAGGAACTGTGACAAGAGTCAGTGAAGGTAGAAGCTGAGAACTGACTGGACCGTAGATGCTATGCTGGGCTACCAGACATGTATTTTTTACAAAATACATGTCTGGTAGCCCTAATACGATCCAAACACTTACATTTGAAGAAACCCAGGATATACTAAGGAGACAGTTCTCAATAAGGAAGATGTTTACTTAGGGAAGAATTACAAAGCTCTTTCAATTTTATTTGTGGGATCTTATGACTATTAACAGGAGTTATATCTGATTGCATAACACCAATGTTAGTATATTGCCTTTCATCACCTTACCCTTACTTATATTGCCTTTATTGAGATGTCATAATGTACATGAAATTACCAGCTAAGGGTGGAGGGGCTGGTAATAACAGGCAGTTTGAAAATGATTTTATTAACATTGCTTCTGATTAAGGAAGAAATAATGAAATTGCAATTAAAATCTAAGGCAGTTAACCTGCAAGCAGAGTCATGTTCAACTGAGCACCTGAAGACAATAATTGTGGAATCTCAGGGGTAGAAGTGGGATCTCAGGGGTTGCAGTGTTGGTCTTATTAAACCAGATATAACATTATTTGGACTCTGTAAAGCTTTAAAAATACTGATGGCTGAGTGGGTCATAGGTTTATGTTTATGTTTATGTTTGTGGGATTTATAGAGCGCGTGACCACCCTTGGGCATCTCAGTGCTATCAGATAAGGAGGGCAGACGGCCAACAGTTAGTCTTGCGGGAAGAGCCAGGTCTTAAGCCTTTTTCGGAAAGAGAGCTCATTTTCAATGAGACAAATCTCTGGGTCGAGGCTGTTCCAGAGCCTCGGTACCAGATGAGTGAAGGAGCATCCCCCCATCTAGCATTTTTAACTGGGGCTCCTTTCATCAGACATTTTGAGCTGGATCTGAGGTTAAGCTCCGGAAGGTAGTGTGTGATTAATTTTTGAATAAGAACAGGGCCTTTCCCTTGCAGGGCTCTATGGGCCATACTCAGAGACTTGAATTTAATTCCGGCCTGTATCGGAAGCCAATGCAATTTCCGTAGTCCTGCCCTGGATGATTGGCATCTGGGGATGTTCAGCAACATTCGAGCGGCAGCGTTCTGAACCACTTGTAGTCTTTTAACCACATATTTGGGTGAACCCAAGAAGAGGGAGTAACCATAGTCGAGTCGTGATGTGACTAAGGCCTGAACTATGGTTCTCCTAGCATCCTCTGGGAGCAAAGACATGATTTTTCTGATCATGCGTATGATTCCAAAGCAGTTCGCGGCCAGTTTATTGGCTTGAGTCTCCATTGTTAGGTTCTGGTCCAACCATTTGCCTAGATCCCTAATGGCAGCCTTGGGGGGGTGAAGGCCCCCGGCTTGTTGGCCAGGGAATTTCAAATGTAGGGTTGGAGTTGTTGCCCAGAATCATTAGCTCTGTTTTATCTCCATTCAACTTAAGCTTGCAATTTGCCATCCATGCTCTGATTTTTTCAAGTCAGGGGACAAGTTGCCGGTGATCTGAGTTCAGCGACTCCGTGATTGAAAACACTAGTTGCGTGTCATCGGCGTATGACACGATGGAGATGTGCCAGAGCTGAGCCAGAGGGCTGAGATAGACGTTAAATAACGTCGGGCTCAGGGAGGAGCCCTGTGGCACTCCCCAGGGGGCTTCAAGAGGGTCAGACTGGTAACCTGCCTACACACATTGAAAATGTCTATTGCTCAAGAAAGATGCTACCCATTTCTTTGCCATTCCTCCTATTCCTACATTTTCCAGCCTCTGAATTAGTACTGTGTGGTCTACCGTATCACGCAGCACTTAGGCCAAGGAGTACCACTGCTGCCGTTTTACCCTGCTCCAAAAAAGACTTAAGTTTTTCAGTGACCACTAACAGCGCCAATTCAGTGCTGTGTTTTGGTCTAAACCCCATCTGAGACTGGTGGATAACGTTGTTTTTTGCCAGAAAGGAAGAGATCGTAGAGTTGACCTGCTTTTCTGCGATTTTTCCCATTATCGGCAATAACAATATTGGACGATAATTAGATAAATCCGCAGGGTCCAGCTCTGGCTTCTTCAACAGGGCTTCACGGATGTGTGTTTCTAGTCCCTCGGAACTACCCCTTTTTCAAGGGAGAGGTTTATTACCTTGCATAATTTGTTAGTCATTGAACTTCCTCCTTGTGCAAGAATATACGGAGGGGCTGGATCCCTTGGTGAGCCTGATTTGATTTCTTTCAATAATCTGGAGATACTATCTGTGTTGAGCGGTGGAATAGAACTGAGAGCAGGGTGGGTCAGTAGTTCTGGTTCATTTTGTTCGCAGTGTGATTTTCTTTGCGTCCCTGCTCCTGATGTTATTATTAGGCTGGGGGGAAGGGAGTTATACATTTTTTCTACTTCAATCCATCGCACCTTTCTTTAGAGTATTGTGGCCTGATGACTCCCTCTTTTACCGTTGTCAGTCCCTTGACAATTTTGAACAGCTCCTTAGAAGAGTTGGAGGCCTTGGATATTTTTTCTTCAAAGAAAACTGCCTGTGCTACCCTAATGCTCTTGTGGTAGAGCTGTATTGCCATTTTATATGCCCTTTTTAGTTCCAGGTCGTATGATTTCCTCCAGTTTCTTTCCAGTTATTTACAACTTTTTTTTTGAGTGACAAGCTCGGGAGAGAACCAAGATGATCTATTCAAGTTTTTATTTGGTAGGGGGCCTGGTTTCCTGAAGTTCTTATCTATGGCGGTCTTTACCCATGCCTGCCAGTTACTATAAGCAACTTCTGGATCCTGTGTGTTCTGCGGCACAGAGGACGGACTCCAGGTCGCTGATCCATGTATCTGGCACCAATCTTTGCCATTTTCTACCTACTGTTGTTTGTTCTTTCTTTATTTCAGTCCCCCCGATTAATTTGGAGGTGCATTAGGATGAGAGCGTGATCAGTCCACGGCATCCATATGGGATCTAATACCCTCAGTCTAGGGTCATTTGAGCAAATGGGGTCCAATAAAGGACCCTTCTCATGGGTAGCTGAGTGTACCCTTTGTTCTAGTTATAGGGTCTCCATGTCAGCTAGACATCTTTTAGCGGTTGGGTCATCAACGTCATCTAGGTGTATATTAAAATCACCTAGCATGGTGATGTTACTTTTCTCAATAAGCATGCTTGCTACTAATTCCGGGACTGCATCCAGAAACTGGCCACTAGGTCCTGGGGGTCTGTAAATTATTCCTCCTGCAAAGGAGTTCGATGCCGAGATGGATATTTGGAAGCTAAGGGGCAGATTTATGAAGGCCTTGCGCCACGTTTACGCCGCTGTTGCGTCACGCAAGGCGGCGTAAACGTGGCGCATCCCTACGACCGATTTACAACGTGACGCATCTAGGCAGATGCGTCACGTTGTAAAGCCCTGCGCCGCTTGTGGGCGTTCCGGCGCAGGGTGGGCGTTCCGGGGCAGGTGCGCCTCGCAAAAGTGGCTCAGTGAAATCTATAAGATTTCACTCAGTCACTTTCAGGCCAATGCTGCGTCAAAAGCCTGCGCCTGCTTGAAGCAGGCGTAGGTCTTGATGCAGCATTGGTCAGATAGGGCACCCCCGAGCCTTGCTGGAGCTGCGTCGCGCTTGCGACGCAACTCCAGCAATGCGCCGCCTTTACGGCACAGATGCGTCACGCATCTGTGCCGTTTTTGCCCCATGGTGCGCCGCATTGTAAATGCGGCGCACCATGGGTGGCGGAGCTGTGGCGCACTGTGGCGCACATTAACTGGCGCATCCATGGGGATGCGCCAGTTAACATAAATCTGCCCCTAAGTGCCTCCGACTTTGCAATATTTTCTGGGCATATTAAACATTCAATCTGCGCCTTATAAATGATGGCTAAGCCTCCCCCCACAGCTCCTACCCTGTCCAGGTGGGAGATTTCATATACCGGAGGTAGTGTCTCTACTATTTCTGGTGCTGAACTTTCCCTAAGCCAGCTCTCAGTGAGAAACAAGACATCCAGCCCTTTGTTTTCTATAAGAAGCTTGATTTCCACCAAGTGCTTGGGTAGGAACCTACAATTAATCATCCTCATTTTCACCACTTCGCTTTAAAGAAGTTGTGGGAGGGAGCCCTGACCGTGATGTTCGCTTACTTTTCCCCCATATCCACAAACCGTACAGATTAGTGATGTGTCCGGGTTCAAGGTGTGCTTACATGGTAGTAGACCTACTGTATTAAGATTTAAAAGCTCTTCCCTGGTGTAGGTGTACAGATTATCTGCAGCTAAGTTGACCTGGGCAGGGGTCCTGGCCCCTGGTCCCGGCTGGGCGCAGACGGGCGCAGATGGGCTTCCCTTTGGCGCGCCAGCTGCGCGCGTCCGCTGCGCATCCGCTTCATGCCCGATTGATATACTGTCTGCCCCCTAGTGCGGTAATCAACTAGACCGCCGACTTCAAGATGGCCGCTCTTACTGGCAACCCGGAAGTCGAGTGATTAAGGAGTGAACCTCCCTCCACATCAATCAGCTCTAAGAGCTGTGGTGGACCGGGGAGTCACTTGCAAGTAATTCAGCCCCAAAGCGATATTACAGGTACCAGAATACTGCAGAGATAATAAATGTAACACAGTAAAACAATTTTAAAAAGCTCACTCGCGCTGTACAAAAACGCTAGCAGCAAAATGTTGGTCTTAAAACAGCTTAAAAACACTCTCAACTGGTTTGGCCCTGGCTCTGGCCAGCGAGTAATGAAGTCTAGCCGCCTTTACCTTATCATCTGTGCGTCCGCGTTATGCCCGGTTTATATACTGTCTGCCCCCTAGTGCGGTCATCTACTAGACCTCCGACTTCAAGATGGCCGCTCTTACTGGCAACCCGGAAGTCGAGTGATTAAGGAGTGAACCTCCCTCCACATCAATCAGCTCTAAGAGCTGTGGTGGACCGGAGAGTCACTTGCAAGTAATTCAGCCCCAAAGCGATATTACAGGTACCAGAATACTGCAGAGATAATAATAGGTCAATGTGTAATTCCTCCTCCCTCCATTGAGAGATTTCACACCCTAATACAAACATTACATGAGCTGGGGTTGGGTGTGCGCCAAGTAACACAGTCCAGAAATCCAACATTGAGTTTCAAAATAAGTCTTTATTTTCAATCGGTTAATTCTCACAAAATTGGAGTTTTATAGTCAGCCAACGCGTTTCGTTCTCACAAGGAGAACTTCATCAGGGCTCAATAGGCGAGTATCTTTTACAATGAAGTATGGTCGCTACACAGGATTGCGCTCCGCAGGAGTCTAGTGGGCGCAGTGTAGGATGTAAAAGGAGCCAGGTAAGGCCTATATCAAAGAGGTCTAAGTTAAAACAAGGAAATGCGAATGATAAGTGAGGTAGGTGTTCTAGGCATTAACACTGGAAGCATTCGGGATGTCCCAAGGCCTTGGTCGGCATGAAAGCAAATCTTACAGTTGACGGTGTCACGTCCGAGTTGGTGAAAAAAAAGCACTACATGAGATTAAGTCGGCATATCACAATTTTCTGCATGACCTAGCAATGTGGGATTGTATCTTGGTTGTTGATAGAATATTGTTGCAATGAATGAGTTGTTGGCAGTCTCAAGTTCTGTTCAAATTGCTGTGAAATATCCCTTGTTTGCTTGCCTCTTCCTGTTTGGGTGGATGGACTTGTCTGTATGCCTGGGGAACTAGCTCCTCGAAGACGGCGAAAGAATCGTCTCCAAGTCATGATTCTGTTAGGTCGATTAAGTGGCATTGTGTCCAGCTATGTGTTTATGAATGTCTTTCTTTTGTTTGTGGGATGCTGAAGTATTTTATTAATCGATTTTGGAAAAGGGGGTGGTGATGGACAGAGTTTCTGAATGATGCAGAATACTCTTACCAAGTCAAGAGATCATGGTTTTAATCCATCACCGTTTTTTAGCTCACTGCACCATCCCAGCTCAGAAATTGGCTATATGCAAATTAGTCTGTTCCTGTCCCAGTGCATGATGGGAACAGGGCAAACCAACCTACCAAGCCAATTCTTATACTGGGAAGGAAAAAAGCTTCCGGGGACCGGTTTCTGGCATCACAGCCTTCTTCGGGCCGGCTTGCTTGAATCCTGATGGTGCAATGAGCAAGGGACTCACGTCTGAGTATACCCTCCCACACATAGTGTGGATAAAACCGATTTTGGAAAAGGGGGGTGGTGATGGACAGAGTTTCTGAATGATGCAGAATACTCTTACCAAGTCAAGAGATCATGGTTTTAATCCATCACCGTTTTTTAGCTCACTGCAACATCCCAGCTCAGAAATTGGCTATATGCAAATTAGTCTGTTCCTGTCCCAGTGCATGATGGGAACAGGGCAAACCAAACTACCAAGCCAATTCTTATACTGGGAAGGAAACAAGCTTCCGGGGACCGGTTTCTGGCATCACAGCCTTCTTCGGCCCGGCTTGCTTGAATCCTGATGGTGCAATGAGCAAGGGACTCACGTCTGAGTATACCCTCCCACACATAGTGTGGATAAAACCGATTTTGGAAAAGGGGAGTGGTGCTGGACAGAGTTTCCGAATGATGCAGAATACTCTCACCAAGTCAAGAGATCATGGTTTTAATCCATCACCGTTTTTTAGCTCACTGCACCATCCCAGCTCAGAAATTGGCTATATGCAAATTAGTCTGTTCCTGTCCCAGTGCATGATGGGAACAGGGCAAACCAAACTACCAAGCCAATTCTTATACTGGGAAGGAAACAAGCTTCCGGGGACCGGTTTCTGGCATCACAGCCTTCTTCGGCCCGGCTTGCTTGAATCCTGATGGTGCAATGAGCAAGGGACTCAAGTCTGAGTATACCCTCCCACACATAGTGTGGATAAAACCGATTTTGGAAAAGGGGGATGGTGATGGACAGAGTTTCTGAATTATGCAGAATACTCTTACCAAGTCAAGAGATCATGGTTTTAATCCATCACCGTTTTTTAGCTCACTGCACCATCCCAGCTCAGAAATTGGCTATATGCAAATTAGTCTGTTCCTGTCCCAGTGCATGATGGGAACAGGGCAAACCAAACTACCAAAGCCAATTCTTATACTGTGAAGGAAACAAGCTTCCGGGGACCGTATTCTGGCATCACAGCCTTCTTCGGCCGGCTTGCTTGAATCCTGATGGTGCAATGAGCAAGGGACTCACGTCTGAGTATACCCTCCCACACATAGTGTGGATAAAACCGATTTTGGAAAAGGGGGGTGGTGATGGACAGAGTTTCTGAATGATGCAGAATACTCTTACCAAGTTAAGCGATCATGGTTTTAATCCATCACCGTTTTTTAGGTCTCGCCTGTCGATGCGCATGCGCATCGAGCAAGCGAGACTATAGGGGCTCATCGACTCTTTATCTAACTTGCAAGGAATCGTGGCGATTCCTTGCAGTGCCCGTGACTTTTAAGCTCAATGCGCATGTGCATTGAGCTTAAAAGCGCGTGCACAGCCGCCCGCATTCCTCCGACACCTTTGAAGTGAAGCTTAGCTTCACTTCAAAGGCCCGGCTTCTTCACACCCACATGCCGCTCTGCCCCGCTCCGCCCCCTCCCCTGAGTCATCCTGCCTGCCCTCGACGTTCCCCCCGCCCCCTCCCGCCACGCAATGCCGAGAGCTTGTTTAGATTTCGCCATTCCTCCACATTAGATTTTGGCATGTAACCCTCTCAACTTTCTATAGAAAATGTTTCCTCTATCGTGGAAGTCTAAACCATCATAGCTTAAAGATATTCATCTTGATCATGACATTGACAATACCTCATCCTCAATGCATGGAAGAATGGTTGGCTCTCGACATCAACCCGGTATTTGAATGCATGGGCATTTTTAGAAAGCATCGTAAAATCAACACATCTCGTGCAGTCATTTGTTTATCCGATAGCCCGAAAACTCGCTCGACAATGGCTGTAGGCATACTAAAATCACCATTTCTTATTTAATGATTCCATCCTCATGATGACATTTTCCTATTGTATTGTGCTATTGTTTCACGCGCTATCATAAAATTAACGCATTTTCCAAAAACGCACTCCGACTATGCTTCCGACCAGTGGTTGTGAATTAAGATCGGCAGAAACTGAGACGCCACCGGTGGAATTTGGTGAAATTCACATCTTGTGGGCTTCCCTTTACCTAGAGACAATTATTTTTTTTGTTGCCTTACATAGGAGGCCACAGCATTAAATGGCACCCCGATCCACGTTCATGCTAACTTCGTGTACTTCAATTTTAATACAATGGCTGTGCACCATTAACGGTACTTGCTGATTTTGCTACCTGATTCGAGTGAATAGCTAATTATGTTTTATTCCCAGCATGCATCTTAACTGTGTTCTCGTAGGCTCTCGTGTCTGTCATGTTGCCAACTTTCCTGACTCATCCCGTCTTTCTGCCGCTCATTATTTTATTTTTCCTTCTGTTTTGCAATTTATGCAGCTCATACCTCCAGAGACCATATATGACGGTGATTTACCCTTGATCTCCGACTAGTACTCTTATACTTTTCAGTTTTAATTATTGGGCCGTTACGCGACCTGCACCATTCCATTACCTCCTCCCCCATTATAGTACTCGTTGCCCCTGGACATTGGTCTGCTGGTCTCAGTCCGCATGCCGCCCCGCAACGGTAACGGTTTGTTTCTAAGGTAGCCCGAAAAAAGCGCCGCAGCATTCAGTCACATTTATTCTATTTAGCAACCTCGGCTTTCTCTGAAACATGATTTGCGAAAGCCCCACCCACGCGATGAAAGCCGATAGGGTCCCTTCATATTCTGCTTTTTGCCGAGTGGTTGTTCGGACTGCCAATTTCGGAACGACGTCACTTCCTCCATCAGGTTTGCTGGAAGGGGAGACCTTGGCCTTGGGGGTTGGTATGCTGGAGGTGTGTCCCGGCCATCTGAGCCGACTGCGCGCCTCTGCTTTGCCTGCAATAGGCAGTGTGCAGCAGCCGACTGATCGGAAACCATGCGAAGTAGGTAAGAAGCAGCAGATTATCATATTTTTAAAAACCTTATTTAGCTTGTTAAGAACTATAAATAGTCGCGTTGCACGAATGTTAAAAAACACAATTTACCCCTTTTTAAAATGTAATCTCTGGGGCGTTCTTGACATTTTTTTTTTGTATTCTCAGCAGGAATTCTACTCACGGAGGCAAGCGGGTTTATTGCTGTTGTTGCAATCCTATATTTGACGTTTTTATGGAAAACAGACTAGGTAAGAGCTCGAGTTGTAATTTCCAAACCATTGCCTAATATACTATACATTAAACTATCGGTGTATTAGTTTCTTTTATGACTTTTTACAGTAGTAACTGCACCGGGACAATATTATAGGCGAAAGCTAAATACAGTCACAGCAAGGTTGGAAAATGTATAAATACATGTCTGTTGCTTACAATAAAGCAGCTCCCAGCTATGCATAAGTGGTTTTATTAATTACCCACCACATTATCACTCAGCACCACCACAGCACCACTCAGCAGCACCACAGCATCACTCAGCACCACCACAGCACCACTCAGCACCACCACAGCACCACTCAGCACCACCATATTATCATTCTGCACCACCACATTATCACTCAGCACCACCACAGCATCACTCAGCACCACCACAGCATCACTCGGCACCACCACAGCACCACTCAGCACAACCACAGCACCACTCAGCACCACCACAGCATCACTCAGCACCACCACAGCATCACTCAGCATCACTCAGCGCCACCCCAGCATCACTCAGCACCACCAGAGCACCACTCTGCACCACAACAGCACCACTCAGCACCACCACAGCATCACTCAGCGTCACCCCAGCATCACTCAGCACCACAACACCACCACTCAGCATCACCACATCATCACTCAGCGCTACCCCAGCATCACTCCGCACCACCACATTATCACTCAGCATCACCACAGTATCACTCAGCACCACCATAAAATTATCGAAATTAAATATAATTCACTGTTCCTTTGGTTTATCAACTCCTTTACACTTTTGAGTTGCGAATGTGTACCATTAAAGAAAAGAAAATACATTTAAAAAAAAGTTCAGAGTGCCTACTTTCTGAGAGGTGTGAGGGCTCCAACAAATAACTTGAAGTAGAAGCTGGTTTTCTGTGTGATCTTGTTTTTTCAAGTCGTTTTTAGGTCTCACCCTCACTCACCCTCACCCTCACTCACCCTTAACCCCTCACACTCACTCACCCTCACCCACCCTCAACCCCTCACCCTCACTTACCCTCACCCTCACTCACCCTCACTCACCCTCAACCACTCACCCTCACTCACCCTCACTCACCCTCAACCCCTCACCCTCACACTCACTCACCCTCAACACCTCACCCTAACTCACCCTCACCCTCACTCAACCCCTCACGCACCCTCAAATCCTCACCCTCACTCACCCTCAACACCTCACCCTCACCCTCACCACCCTCAACCCCTCACCCTCACTCACCCTCACTCACCCTCACTCACCCTCACTCAACCTCAACACCTCACTCACCCTCACCCTCACTCACCCTCAACCCCTCACCCTCACTCACCCTCAACCCCTCACCCTCACCCACCCTCACCCTCACCCTCAACCCCTCACCCTCACACAGTGCAATAGGTCTCAGACCATTTCAGTTAGAGCTTTTAGAAAGGTTTATGGCTTTTTTTATTTGTAATTCTTTAGCATAGGCTACAGGAAACAAAAATGCTAAACATTTACAAAAAAAACCCATAAACAATTCTAAAAGCACTAACTCTAATGGTGCGAGACCTATTGCATTTCCAATGCTTGTTAGCTCTTTATCGCTTTGTTCGCCCTAAGTGTGGCAGGGTATACTCAGACGTGAGTCCCTTGTCACTTGGCCACTGGATTCAAGATAGCCTGGCTGATGAGGATTATGAATCCGACACCGGTCCCAGGATGCTTGTTTCCGGTCCAGGGAAGACATGGCTTGGCAGTTCGGGCTGGACTGTTCCCATAAGGCACAGGGTCAGACTGATTTGCATATAGCCATGTCTGAACTGGGGTGGCTGAGTGAACTAAAGAATGGTGATGGATTAAACCCAGATCAGTTGACTGGGGGTGAGTGTTTGATTTGTTCAAACGCTCCGTCCATCATCCCTTTTTGTATCGAAGTATTTTATTAAGGCAACAGAAAATTCATTGGGTTGTGCTCCTAGTAAGCTCTGTTCTGCGGTTGGGTCGGTGAAGTGAGGGTCTGCGACCACAGATATTGGAAAAAGTTGCATCTAGCTGGTGAACCATCTACAGACTCCAGGTATGTCATGAACTCCAGACTACATTCACACTTCATCTCCCAAGATGCTCAATAATTACCTAGAAATTATTAGAAACGGATGATGAGCTTGAAGGCAGAAGGGGAAGAGTGAAGAAAACAGAAATCTCTGCAGAGGACTCAAACGAATACTACAATAAGACTTCAATTCTTGCTAACATAAAATATGGGCTACTAGCAAAGCAGTGACCACTGCATTCCTTCCGTCCTTGTCTAGGACATGTGAACCCACGCTCTTGGCATTGTTTTTCTCTGTTTGAACAAATAAAACTGCAAAATGCGTGTAGTGGACAATGATAATGACGCTGGTTTGCTCGGCATCTTTACCCAGCCAAACTCTAATCCTGCAGGCGACTCTTACCTACAGTGACCCGGGCAGAGATACAGCTCAGTGAGTCGAATGTTCGTCGCTGGAAGAAACCAAATTCAGCCTTCCACCCCCCCCTCCCCTCCCCGGTGTTCGAAAATTAAGAGGCATTAATTTGGAAAGAGTTGCACCTGCTATTTGAAGGGCATTGAAACGCAGAGGTGTGATATGAAGCTCTATAAAAGGGTATTTTTTCGTTGAAACACCTGCTCACGAATTTGACATGGGAGTTTGTTTTCACATAGCTCTGTTCGTTCCATACACCTAAGTATTGCAACCACAGGTTTCTTCCACCGATGGATGCTATACATACGTAAATATCGTTTTCTTGTTCGGGACACCATTTATTAATAATCCTAAATGATGCAATTCAAATTTTCTTTAATCATTGGCGCGAATAGCCATCCATTGCCATCCAAGTCTGTATGACGCATAGATATTTTCTTGCAGCTAACTAACGAGAAATTCCTACTGTACTGAATGTTTAGCACGGACAGGATTGCACTTGTAATGTTTTCGTCTGTCCCCTCGTTCTCCAGATGGCGCCTGAGCAAGGCACTGAGGCGGGGGTGGAGGAGGGACTATCAGCGCGTCTGGTGTCAGTGAAAAACAAGATAAATGTAAGTAGAAATTGGATAGCACATTTTCATCTTCTCTTGAAACTTTTATGTTGGGCGCTGTAGAAGGGTGACGCAGTGTAGTGTGGACCCCCTGCCTAACGGTATGCACCTGCTGACACCAGTGCTGGCTCTTGGTAGGTGTGAAAGTCCACCTGTGATCTATGACCCACTTTATTTTGTAGCCTCTGGCCGCGCCAGAGGATGTACTAGGTGCCTCTCCGAGGCAGCGCGCTAGCACGGGAAGGTCCGGGTCCCTCACTATGGGGTATATTCACAAGAACGTGTGCTAAACATCACCAAAAAATGCTACCGCAACTTTACACATCGCAGCCGATCGCAGGAAAATAACCCTGTGTTAACGTGGAATTCACAACAAGGTGGTAGCATGCGATAGTCTGCTGAAACTGCGGCCAATGTCTGCGATACAACCACCTCGACGGAGATAAAAACACAAACCTCAACATGAAAAAACATACGATGGGCCAAAGCGCGATGAGGAAATCAGTGATAAGCAGTGCCACTCCTGCAATACACAGGAGAAAAAATCACTATAAAGTAGAAATAACACCCAAACACAAACTGACCAACACCCAAGCACCATGGAGGCAGCTGGAGCAGGCACAGAAGACGAGCGTAACCCCACAACCACCCCGAACGACCAGCCTGGGACATCGGGGACTGGGAAGGGCAAGGACAAGAGGAAGAGGAAGACGAAGTTCAGTCCACAGGAAAACAGGATACTAGTAACGCATGTGATGGAACACCATCAACAACTGTTCGTCACCTCTAACGTCTCATTGGGAACCAAAAATGGGATATGGCGGGACATCATGGACAAGGTGAATGCCGTCAGAAAGCACAAGAGGTCAATGGACGAGGCTAAGAGGCAATGGATTGACATCAAGCGAAAGATCAAGGAGAAACTCGCAGCCACCAACAAAGCAGCAATGCAGACTGGAGGTAGCAGCCCAGCGCCACAGCTCGTGCTGGATGACATGGAGGAGCTGGTGTCAACAGTCATCAGTGTGGAGACGGTGGCCGGAGTCGGGGGACCGGACACTGCTCAACAGGACACAACACAACTACAACAGGGTGCGTCCTCCGAATGGTCCAAGTGATTCGATCCAATGTGGTGTAGTTGTCGAAGTGAGGAATTTGAAATAATTATGTATAGAGGTGCTGAATTCCCAGTCTGCACAGAGACGCCAGGCGTGAGTCCTGCGTCAACGCAGCCATTCTGTTGCCTGGCATCTCTGTGCAGACTGGGAATTCAGCACCTCTATACATAATGTTAGACCTGGCATCATTGGCGCGGGTCTCCCTTCCCCTTTTACTCTACCTGTCTTCTATGTTGGCTGGATGTAGATGTTCTGGGCGCCATGCCACTGCTAATCAGTGCCACAGCGCAAATGCTCCCTTTCATATTAAATCCATGTGTGAAAGGATAACTCTATTGCTTACATCTGTGTAGCCTGTTTGTTAGGGATTATTTTCTATGCCCCTACCTGGCCCTAGGAACCCAATAGGAACTTCTAATTTGATATGTTTCTGCTCATGCCAGCGAGGCCCATCTTTTAGGATGGACCGTTTAGGTATCACATGTTAGGAAATGCCTTTCCTGGCAATGCTGCAGTTTCTTGCCTAAAGCTGTGCTGCAGGCTGTTGCGATTATGCGTATTGGTCGTCTGGTTTTGGAGCAGCAGGGCCAGCTGGATCAGATCTGGCTGGAAAAAGAGATTGGTATTTTGAGCGTAGGGAGGGGTGACTCTTTGATCCAAGAAGGGCAGTGCCTGGCAAGGTGAATGATGGCTCCACCTCCCACTGAGTGTCTGATAGCAGGCACCCTCATTCCGAAAGGGCAGGATGTCGCCTCATAAACCAAGTGCTCCCTGACCCCACCAAACTAGTTCTGACTGGAGTCAGTGATTTGCAACCTTAGAGAACAAAGACTTTTAGGTATAAAATGCTGCGCTGGAATTTTGGACAAGTGTGTTCCTTCTGGATGTCAAGACGAAACTCTGTCCGAGTGAACAGAGGAAAGGACTTGGAAACTTTCACCAAGCTTGCCGAAGAAACTACCCGAGGGCCTAAATCGATAGAGCCTCCTGCAGAAGTCTTAGAGACATCATACTTCACCCCGTCAGCCATCTGAATTCCTGTGCGAGGAATTCAACTTGCAGGTGAGGCCTCTGTCGAGTAATCCGGAGCCTCTAGTCCTACTGTGAGGGCTGCAGACTGGGCCCCTTTGAATCATTGACTAAATCTGTGTGGGCCGCTGCAGCTAAAAGAGAGTTGCCGCCGCTGAGAGCCCGCCTAACGTTGAACCTTTGAATCCTTTGCTAAAACCTGTGCGGGACGCTGCAGCTAAAACAGAGTTACCGCCGCTGACAGCCCGCCTAACGCGGAACCTTTGAATCCTTTGCTAAACCTGTGCGAGCCACTGCAACTAAAAGAGAGTTGCTGACGCTGAGAGCCCGCCTAACTGTGCACCTTTGAATCCACTGCTAACCCTGTGCAGGCCGCTGCAGCTCAGAGCGAGTTGCTGCTGCTGAGAACCCGCCTAACTGTGAACTTTTGAACCTTCTGCTAAACCTGTGTGGGCCACTACAGCAAAGAGTTGCCGCCACTGAGAGCCCACCGGAGTCCGCACCTTTGAGTCCTTCGCTGAAACTGGGGGACCGCTGCAACTATGGGAGAGCTGTAGCCGCACAGCGTTCACCATTGAATTGTCCCGTGAGTCACCGCAGCCTAGAGGAAGATGTAGCTGTTGAGTGCCCGCACCCTGTGCTACTCTGCATCATCATGAATTGTCCCGTGGGCCGCCGCAGGCGAGGGAGAGCTGTAGCCATTGAGTGCCCGCACCCTTTGCTACTTTGCATCATCATAAATTGTCCTGTGGGCCACCGCAGCTGAGCGCCTGCCCCTGAGTGCCCGAATGGGATCCCAGTTACCTTGTGCTACATTGCCTATTGGGTTCCGTGGACACTACAAAAGGGTACCACGCATTAGTCACTTCCTTGTCCGGAGATGGATTGAACCACGCCCAGAGCCCCCGAGTCATTGTTGCAAGCTCTGCACTGGTTTGTTTGGGGGGTGTTGAATTCTTCTGCGGGGCAGTGTACATTTGGACTACATGACGGATGTGGGGTCGTACGTTTACACCTCCATTTCACAGTTTCCGGCACTGTCAGATGTAGTAGGCATGTTTCTGGGCATGTGCGGAGCCTGATCCTGGGTGATTGTGGGTGTGCGGTGCGCTACACCTCATTGTGCATGTGTGCCCATCTCCCCCGTCCCCCCAGTCCCTGTTCGTTGCACTCCCTGTTGATGGTGTGTCAGGTCCTCTCGAGCAGTGTCTGTACTCCCTACTCCTTGAACCATCCCCAGACTGATGACTGTGGCCTAGGTTTCCTTTAGCTCCTCCTGTGGCACCTGACTGCCACGTCCTATCGCTGTTGCTGCCTTCCTGTTGGCAGCGGGTTTGTGCCTGGTTTTGGTTGTCACGTCATGCCGGCGCCCATTGGCCTCCTCGATTGGCATCCTCGGCACTCCAACTGCATTGCAGGTGGTCTGCTAGTGGGTCAGTTGCTGGTAGTCTTCTGTCACCTCAGTGACGCTGGTCTTGTTTTCCTGCGTTCTGCACCCCATCTTCCTCTCCCTCTACTCCTTGGCCTTCACCGACCCCGTTGTTTCTTGCTGCTGGTCTGTTGGGGTTGTGGAGTTCGAGGTGGCCTCTGAGCTGGGTCAGGGTGCATACATGTTGCTATGTGCTTTGGCTTGTTTCTGGTGTGTTTTTTCTGTGGTTTTTATGGTGCATTGTCCCGCCAGACAAATGGGATTTGCGGCCTGTGGCTGCTTTTTGCAACTTTTTGTACCGCGGTTGGCCACTTCGCATGTGTTTTAGCATACATGAAAATGAAGAAATAGTGATTTTGAACCTCAGAGACTATATACACGAAACTGATCATCAATTGTCAGATATGCAGGCTTATATCAAATTTGACAATAATCCCATCACAAAGGTTACTATACTGATTAAATGCAAGTTGACTTATTGGCTCGATTTCTGCCTTATCAGTGACTTAGGGGTCCGTTAGGATATCAGGCAGTGGCACCGCCGCCGTGCTGGTGGTGTGGAAAAATGCATTTTTCCGCCCGGGAGCAGTAGAACCCATATTAGTATAGCCAATTCCTGTCTGCCTGCGCCTGCCACCGCAGTGGTGGAAGCCAATGGAGACTCACCACAGTGCGGAATGACGTCTGCCCTGCTCAACAAATTAGGATGCCCCAAACAAGCAGACGCACCGCAGCGGAGACACCGCCCAACGAGAGACAGCGGAAGCTCGACAGCGGAGGGCGAAACCAGACTCCCGGTCCACACCACCCGGTCACAACCGCCATGGACCCTGCCCTACACGTGTTCCCGGTGCTGTAGCTGCTACATCACCAGCAACTCATGGAACCCTGCGTATGCCGCCGCAGGTATGCAATTACACAGATACAACACACAACACACGGGCTGACACAGGGTCTAAATCCACATCAGACGCCCTGCTGGAGATAGGAACACATCCACAAGGGCACCAACACATGACCCACCTACCACCAAGTCAGCCCTCTACATCCTGGACACACATCTCCCGCGATCTTGCTGCAATGTCCCGGTCACGTCACCACAGCGGAGAACACAAGGGAAGACATGCGCACAATGCAGAAGGCAGTGCCAGTCCAAGTCATGGGCAGGTCACAAAGACGACAGGGCCACACCTCCTCCCACCATACATTAGCACTTCCCATGAAGAAACATGCCATGTGCCCATCCTGTGCACACCCATGCACAACAACAAATCATGTCAAACAACACCCTGCACCACACAACAAACAACAAGAGAGACAGCCACAGCAGGAGTGGCTGCACAGGAACACACAACACAGAGCACAGTAGCACAGGGCCAGGGAAATACACACACCTCAACAACACCACACTCAGGGAATCAAACATGAGTACAAGCATCAAAAGAACACATACAAGGAACAAACATACCAATGGACACACAGCCAGCATACACACCACAGACTGACACACAGACTCATGCACCAAATGGCAACAACAATTGAGCACAACAAATAGGAAAGCCAAGTTGGGATGTACACAAATGGAAGGCCATAGAGACACACAACAAGCATGTGCTCAACACATGCAAGACAAGGAACACAGAACACCCTCCTCAGACCATCAAACCACACATGGCTGGTACAGTCAGTGAAGTCAAACCACAGGCACCACAGTGCAACAACACAGGGAGACAGCAAGGCAAACCAGGTAAAGGCACAAGGAAGAAAGGAAGGCATGGAAGTCAAACTGGGAACAGCCACATGTGCATACAACCACCTCACAGGACTACACCAGCAGCACGACACACAGGGCCCATTGACACACTCCATGATTTCCAAACACCAGGAGGAATGTACACACATACCCCCCTCACCCCAGCAGCACACAACACCAGTGACAAACACACTGAAGGCTGCCAATACTTGCCAGTCCATACACACACAAACAAACACACACCCTGGGTGCAGCCACAAATATCACACACACGCAGGGATGCCAGGACAAATGTCTGCATTAAAACAACACACAAAAAACAACTGAAACACACAGAACCACAACAAAAACAGACCTACCCTGTCAGCCTAACTGTGGCAAGGCAATGGGAGCACAGACACAACAGGAGTGCACAAGCTCATCACTCAGGAACAAAACACACACAACATACCACAAATCACACAAGAAGTGCACCATCACAGAACAACACAGCCACATCAAACCAACTACAGATGGACAGGCAAAAAACTGAACAAACACTGCAGGACACCAGGGGATGCACATCAGGCAATGACAAGGCCACAAACACACAGCATTGTACGCACAACAAGCAGTATGTGCACATCAAGCATACCAGTCACACACAGACATGAGTGACACAACATCAACCCACACAACACAAATCAGCACAGCACAAACACAACAGCACACCCAGGAAGTGAACCAATACCACAGCTAACACACATACAGCCAACACAACAACAACAGATGCACAAATCTGGGACAACAAGGTTGAATACACCTGACCAGTGTACTGGGCAGCACACACAGCTGAAGTGCACATGAACAACCCTGACTGCTAAACAGCACAAGACCATCACATATAACCCATTGGGGAAATGTTCTGAGTGGCACCTTTCTTCTGGCCAAAGAACTGGACCACAAAGCAGTGTCAGAAATGAAGTGATGGGGAGGTACTCACACATGTAAACCAAGTGGACAACTGACATCAAAGTGAAGTGTTTTGCATGTCAGTAGTGCACGTGTAAGGAGGGTACCATACACAAATAGAAGGAGTGCAGACTCACAATGAGTAGGCATCTAAAGCACATATAGGGGATGGCATTGCACCACACACACCATGCCATACAGGAGAATAAAAGGCACCATGTGCCTGCAATGCATGAGAAACACAACCACATTTGCAGTTGTGGAGCACCAGGTCTGCACAGTCTACACAGACTCGAGACACATTGATGATCAAACAAACACAACCCTGATGTGCTAGTCACACACTCTGCACACTCACAAGTGACTACAACAACAAGTAGGAGTCAGACAGAACAGCATGGACTCCCAACACACTGCACAGAGCACAACAGACAACTCACACATGTGCTGGCAACCACATCTACAGGGCTGAACAATCAAAACAATAGGCACACAACTCCTGGGTGCCACATGTGTGTGGTTGACAATGCAGGGGCACACACACATCAACACTCCCTATAAAGTCACACCCTTCACACTGCACACCTCTTGACTACCCAAGAGCACACATCTCATGTAGGCCATGGGACCACGATTACGGGCCATCACAAGATGACCATACACATAAACAGCTGGGGACACATAAAGGATTAACACACATACATGATTAAATTGCCCAGCCTGCATGCAAAGCTGTGCACATAATCACACCCTGTGCTGGCAGTGTCCCCCAAACTGACATGTGAACAATGTAGTCAACAATTGAAAACCATGAAAATGAGAACTGCATTACAGGTAAAATTGACACAACGAATACCACAAGTATCAGAGTCTGAAAGAACTGAAGTCCCTGTCACCCCTGTGAAAAAATGTTAGGCGGGCAAAGACCTTGGCAATATTGAAGTGCCACATAGAGCATGGGGCACAGTCAACCATATGCACACACCAAAATAACTTTATTCAGTAAGGACACTGGCAAAACAGACAACAGGAGTAACTGTCTTTATTCACATATTGCACAGATGTGACAGTAGATCAACACTAGAGAAGACCAAGGCACAAAATGCAGAGCATACGCATGAGAATCTGTACAGGTAAGGTTAATAAGAGGAAGCCAATGGGCAGGGCAAAGTGTACAGCTAGTACATGAGAGGCTGCACAGGGAATAATCCAACACAGCAGAGCAACAGGGCCAGTCTCCAGGGAAAAGTGCACAGTGAGTACATGAGAGGCTGCACAGGGAATAGTCCAACACAGCAGAGCAAAAGGGTCGGTGTCCAGGGCAGAGTGCACAGCGAGTACATGAGAGGCTGCACAGGGAGTAGTCCAACACAGCAGAGCAAAAGGTCCAGTGTCCAGGGCAAAGTGCACAGCAAGTACATGAGAGGCTACACAGGGAATAGTCCATCACAGCAGAGCAACAGGGCCAGTGTCCAGGGCAAAGTGCACAGCAAGTACATGAGAGGCTGCACAGGGAGTGTGTACAACTGCACCCTTCCATGGGCAGCAACACAGTCAGGGGGGTAACAATGGGCAGTACAGGCTCACCTGTGTGAGAGACAGGTGTGTGATGGGGACTAGCACTCACAATTGGTTGTCAGGCGGACTGGTAGCTGGCTGTGTGTTGGGACAGCAGGAGCACCTGACTGGGGAGAGAGCGGCCCTGGTGAGGTAGGGTATTTGTGACTTGGCAAGCCAGAGGGCTGCCTGGACCAGTTGGTGTAGTGGCACGTGGAGGTGGAGTCATGCAGACCTGAGACACAGTGTGGGTGGGAGATCTTTGAGGGTTGCCATTCCACTTCTTGAGGATATGAAATCGCTTCCCTGTACTGGGAATAATGGGAACTATTGTGGACGCAACAGGCACACACACCAACAGAGCTTCATCAGATGCAGATACTGGCACTCCCTCTGGTGACGTGCTGGTTCCTAAGGAATGCTTCATCTGGCTTTGCCTCTGGCCCTCCTTTCCCTGTTTGCCAGGTGAACCCCCTATAGTGCCCTCCTTCCCCTGTTTGCGAGGGGTACCCCTACAGTGCCCCCCTTCCCCTGCTTCACTGGGCTTGGAATGGGAGTCGATGTGGTGGGGGAATATGCCTTTGAGCCCTTCCTAGGTGTACCCTTGTCATGCACCACCTCCTCAGTATGCACAGAAACTGCATGCCTTGCTTTGAGCGAACCTTTAGGGACAGGAGAGTCCTTAGCTGGGGATGCCTCTGAGGCATGTGAGCCTGAGGTCTGCTTCTTTCCTTTGTGGGTCTTGCTTTTCCCTGACTGGCTTTTGTCTTTGCATTCTGGGCCGGCTTTGCTCTTCTGCGGGGATAGTGTCTGCAGGCGGGACCGCTTTGGTTGTTTCTGCTGGGTGCTACGTGTGCTGTATTGTGACTGTGATGCATGTGAACCGTGGTCACTATCATCAGACGTGGCCACTAACCGGGGGTGGACAAAAGGCCCTGGGGCAGGAATGGGAGTCTGTGCCTGTTGAAGGGCAGAGGTCACTGTGGAGGACAAAGCCTGGACAGTACGGTGCAGCCACTTTGGAGATTATGCCCTTCATGTAGGCAACCACCTGGGCTAATTTTTTGTCATGGTTACTGAAGGCATTGAGTAGAGCTGTCTGGCCCACACAAAGTTGGTACAGAAACTCAACAGACAGCAGGGGGGACAGGTGCAGGGGCAGCGTGGACAGGTGTGAATGAAACTCGTCGCCCCTTACTGACACGGACACGGGCAGCACCAGGGGATGGGAGGGTGGGCACTGGCCGTTGTGTGGTAGAAGATGATGCAGGGTCTCCATTCCCTGTGCCCGCCAACATGGATACATCCCCGATGGCATCAGATTATGTGGTACTTTGTGTCTCAGGCAGGGATTCCTTCTGAAGACTCCGGTCCCCCTCTGAGGCGCTGGTGACATCTGTGTCACTGGGCTCCTGTGCATCTGTAGTGCTAGATTCACCCCCACTGGTGTCCGGCTCCTGACCCTCTGTGACCACTAGTGAATCTGCATGAGAGAGAGGGATGCAGGGTCAGGTTAGTGGCAGCAACAGTACCAAGCAATGCAATCAATGCAGTACAAAAGAGGTCCAAATCTACATGTTGCACACCACACTCTGCAATCACATTGCGGCAACTCACTACATAGACCTCAGAAGTGGATGTAATCCTGATTATCTGTCATGACTGAGCCATGTTAAGGCCATACAGCACAACACAAGAAACAAACAGTGTGGAGGGTCAAGGGGATAGTTTACCGACCTGTCTACTCATTCCCCAGAATACGAATATATAACAACCATAGAGTAGACCAAGTCTAGAAAGTGGTGTGTATGACTGAGCAAGTGAACATGCAACCAACGAAAACGCATGCAAATGGTGCCCAATGCTGTTGACTACCCGAGGTTTGAATAAAACCCATCAGACCGCCCATTCGGCGGGGATTCATCATTTAGGGCTTAGTACATATTCAAACCTCTACCTGGCCATTTTAGTGCCAGGGTAGCATGAAACCTCTATGTACAATGTTCCTCACTATAATGGTGTTGGTAAAGTGCAGTGCTCAAATAATAATGGTGAGTAAAATTGACTACTGAGCCTTCAGAGAATTTCAGAGTGGAGGACAGAGTGTCAAAGCTTAAAAACACGCCCTGTAGTTGAAGATGGATACTACTCAGTGGCGCTATGCAAGGTGGTCGACATGTTTCTGCCTTCTGGGGAACGACCCCGGCTTTCTTCAGGACCTTTTTATGTAAACATGCTACTGCAACAAACAATGATATGTGATTGTGAGGAATAATAGAAAATAGTGCTTATAAAAAGTCACATAGCTACCAGGAACTTTACATTTCCAACGTTCACTGGAAGATGAGAGACAGGACTTCTTCCTATCGTGAGACAAAAGTTCACACAGTCAAACAGGATCAGGTCATCTCCATGCACCTGTATGATTCCATATACACCACTCAAATAAACACACAAGCATGAACAAATTAAATTCCGATTAACTAGAACCAATTGTATCCCGCTTTACTAAGACAAAAAAGGCATATTAGCCGCATCACTCAGAGGCATTTCCCCTAGTGATACTCACCCAGCTTTGTGTGGGTGACGACCCCACCTCACCCGGCAACCGCTCGGGGGAATGAGGCCCCGCTCTATAATGTAGACAAAGGGCACAGTAAGTGAAAAACATCTTCTGTGTCCAGCCAAATAGCGCTACATAACAACCCAACAAACATGCGACAAAAACACAGAAATCAGCCCACTAAGTTGTTAGCTCTGAGTTGAGTAAACAGGTCACAAGGGACCACAGGCACCAGAGGGTTAGCTGCATAATACGCCAGTGGGCATTGCTCAACATCTCTGGGTAACCGCATTGTCAGTCACAAAGGAGGCTTTAATAAAATAACCCCAGGTATAAGGTGTAGATGTGCACAATAGATTAAGACCATAATTCTATACACCATATCATTAATATAATGGGTAAGTGCTGGAGAACTCTACTGATTAGAAAACCCCAATAATATATCTCAGGTAACTCACATTGGAGTATGGGGGCATCTTTTACTGGAAAAGCAAGTAGTGACTATCAAGTATGAGCTCTATCTGTACGGCAACCTACTTCTTACCTGTCCGTCGGTACCCCTGATGTTAAACGAGCGGAAGTGGAGGTGTGTCTCCTGCCGCCCGCCTTCATTTTATAGGGGAACTCAGTGTTAATTAGTCACAACGGGACTAATTAGGCGCTCACCACGGCACGCTCGTGATGGCCAAATTGAATAGTTCTCGAAATTTTAAGGAGAGCGCCTCATCGCCACCTCTTCGCCGGCGTGTTTTTCGCGTGAGCTTCTGTTTTAACTACAGGCTGCCCCGCGTGCAATGCGCAGACTCGGCAGAGTAGTGACTTCGGCCTTGCGCATGCGCAGTCGTGTTCGCCGAGAGAGATAGTGTTTTCCCCACCGGCGAAGAGGTGGCGATGAGGCGCTCTCCTTAAAATTTCGAGAACTATTCAATTTGGCCATCACGAGCGTGCCGTGGTGAGCGCCTAATTAGTCCCGTTGTGACTAATTAACACTGAGTTCCCCTATAAAATGAAGGCGGGCGGCAGGAGACACACCTCCACTTCCGCTCGTTTAACATCAGGGGTACCGACGGACAGGTAAGAAGTAGGTTGCCGTACAGATAGAGCTCATACTTGATAGTCACTACTTGCTTTTCCAGTAAAAGATGCCCCCATACTCCAATGTGAGTTACCTGAGATATATTATTGGGGTTTTCTAATCAGTAGAGTTCTCCAGCACTTACCCATTATATTAATGATATGGTGTATAGAATTATGGTCTTAATCTATTGTGCACATCTACACCTTATACCTGGGGTTATTTTATTAAAGCCTCCTTTGTGACTGACAATGCGGTTACCCAGAGATGTTGAGCAATGCCCACTGGCGTATTATGCAGCTAACCCTTTGGTGCCTGTGGTCCCTTGTGACCTGTTTACTCAACTCAGAGCTAACAACTTAGTGGGCTGATTTCTGTGTTTTTGTCGCATGTTTGTTGGGTTGTTATGTAGCGCTATTTGGCTGGACACAGAAGATGTTTTTCACTTACTGTGCCCTTTGTCTACATTATAGAGCGGGGCCTCATTCCCCCGAGCGGTTGCCGGGTGAGGTGGGGTCGTCACCCACACAAAGCTGGGTGAGTATCACTAGGGGAAATGCCTCTGAGTGATGCGGCTAATATGCCTTTTTTGTCTTAGTAAAGCGGGATACAATTGGTTCTAGTTAATCGGAATTTAATTTGTTCATGCTTGTGTGTTTATTTGAGTGGTGTATATGGAATCATACAGGTGCATGGAGATGACCTGATCCTGTTTGACTGTGTGAACTTTTGTCTCACGATAGGAAGAAGTCCTGTCTCTCATCTTCCAGTGAACGTTGGAAATGTAAAGTTCCTGGTAGCTATGTGACTTTTTATAAGCACTATTTTCTATTATTCCTCACAATCACATATCATTGTTTGTTGCAGTAGCAAGTTTACATAAAAAGGTCCTGAAGAAAGCCGGGGTCGTTCCCCAGAAGGCAGAAACATGTCGACCACCTTGCATAGCGCCACTGAGTAGTATCCATCTTCAACTACAGGGCGTGTTTTTAAGCTTTGACACTCTGTCCTCCACTCTGAAATTCTCTGAAGGCTCAGTAGTCAATTTTACTCACCATTATTATTTGAGCACTGCACTTTACCAACACCATTATAGTGAGGAACATTGTACATAGAGGTTTCATGCTACCCTGGCACTAAAATGGCCAGGTAGAGGTTTGAATATGTACTAAGCCCTAAATGATGAATCCCCGCCGAATGGGCGGTCTGATGGGTTTTATTCAAACCTCGGGTAGTCAACAGCATTGGGCACCATTTGCATGCGTTTTCGTTGGTTGCATGTTCACTTGCTCAGTCATACACACCACTTTCTAGACTTGGTCTACTCTATGGTTGTTATATATTCATACAGCACAACACCCTGCCTGTGGCTGAAGTCTACCAGACACACAACTAGCTCTGCCCACACCGACGGACATGATGGGGGCACACCACTTGCTGCCACTGACAGACCTGTATGAAACAGGAGGGGACAACACAGACACCGATTACAACACGACAGTCCACAATGGCAAAGAGCCCATGCCAACCACCATTTGCACTCTGGGGCCCATAGACTAGTGCACATTGTTATAAAAAGTCTAGGCCTCAACATTCATGGTGCAAGCAATGGACACATTGATGAGGTCACACTCAGATTGTGAACACTGATGTTCACTCCCAATTTGATTCCCCTGACTACCCCAATGCTGAAGAAAGTTGAAGAGCACAACTCAGACTGCAAAGGGAATGCACAGCATGGAGGCTCACTTTCGTAAGAACAGTTTGGGAAAATGCATGACACTGGCACCCAGTACAGCAGCCACTTACACAACACTGCACCACTCCACCAATATCACATAGGCACAGGCCCTGTCCACATGCAGCTACTCCCAGCCAAAGTCACCCTCACCAAATACTCACCCATGTCTTGCTGCTGATGCTCCCTCAGACGTGCATTCAGCTCAGGAGGATGAGTCACCGCCAAGACGCGGCCCATCAGTGGTGTCATGCTGTGCCGTGCCAACCGCCCAGTTCGAGGAAGCAGCCCCAAGGTCATCTCTGCCATGTTCTTTGCCAGCCGGCTGATGTCGTCCCACCTCTTGTGGCAGTGGGTGCGCCGTCGGTAAGATACCCCCAGAGCTGGCATCTTTGCTGCAATGGCACTCAACACGGCCTTACGCTAGTGTATCTTGAGCTGCAGGCATGGGAGACAAGAGGGGGAAATGATCAGTGATACAGTGTATGTACCAACATCTATCAGTACAGTAGCAAGACACAAACTCATTTAAAATCTACTATCTGTCCATCCCACACTGGGGTACATCTCACATGGGCACTTTGGGCTAAGCCGATGTGATTGCATGCAGTTGTGAGTGGGTACACAGTCCCTGCACATCTCACACACAGGCAATATGCCATCTCTGAACCCCCTATGTGGATTGCATACATCTTTAGTCCTTTGCATTGCTGGGCACTACATACATCACATATCAACCTGTGTCTGGGGGTGGACTCACTGTGTGGAAGACTGTGCAGCACTCAATGTCCATGCCCTGTGAATATCTCAGTATGTCGTGTGTGGCATCGAGGGACATGGACTAACAAACAAAATATTGATCCATACAAGTCTGGTCGTGTGCAATCTACAGGGCTGAGATAGTGCATAGCTGGATTTGACAGTTAAAAAACACAATAGTGAGGACACAGTAAGTGAAGTGATGTGACCTTGTCTTGCTGGGCGGGCACTGTGATGAGCATCTGGGCTCACACTGAGATGGACAACCGGTGCGCACACAGACATTCAGCTAAGCAATCACTGTCCTGGCACCTGCATGACCAACATACTGCGTCACTGTATGGCTGACAATGCAACACACTACACTCATACCTACAATTGTAGGCAGGGAGACCTGTGACATTGGGACACACACTTCTTCCCCCTGGAGAAAGCATGTTTGTCAGTACATGACACAACCCCACACCCTCAGGCATATACTGCATCAGTCTAACTACATGTGTGCCCCCCTGCCCTACACCACCGCTTTTGAGGACTTACCATAACATTTGGGGCACCATACCGCCTTGGGTAATGTGTAGGACCTCGTCCACCAGGATCTCCAGCTCCTCGCTTGTGAATGGACGGCCACGGATCTTCTCTGTCCTTGCCATCCCTGTGGACATGTAACACCTATGGTGGAATTGGGTGGTGAGGGGTCTCAGAGGAGGATGGTGAACTGTCATCCTGCAGCCCACCAGAGGGGGGTGGAGGTGTTGTTAGTGGCGCAGTCCTGTCCCTCTGTAACGCCACTTGCTGACCCATGAGGTTCAACATTTGTGATGGTGAACTGTCATCCTGCAGCCCACCAGAGGGGAGTGGAGATGTTGGTAGTGGTGCAGACTTGTCCCTCAGTAACGCCACTTGCTGGCCCATGAGGTTCACCATTTGTCCAATGCGGGTGTCGATGGACCTCATCAGCAACATGAGCTCGCGTAACAGGTCATCCGACTGGCCACTTTGTCCCTGGGCCTGTTCGTATGCTCCAAGGACTCTGGTGATGTGTTCCATGGATGGGGTCCCACCCTCCTGGTGTCTGGGGGTGACCCTGGCCCTCCCACCTACCCTGCTGCCACAGACCTGTCACCTCACCACTGTGGGTCCCTGTACACTCTCCCTGCCGTCCTCAGTTGGTAGTATGGGCTGGTCATCCTCTGGGAGAGGGCGGGTGTTGCAGGTGGCACTGGTGGTGATGGTGGTGGTGGTTGACGGTGGACGCACAGGCCATAACAGCAGGGTCTGCTGTGCAGTTGGTGTTGCAGCAGATGCGGTGGTGGGGAGGAAGGGGTCCTGTGACCTGTTGCTTCCTGGCACACCAGATGGGCCGGCCTCGAGCTCATCTTCCTGAAATTCCTAGGAGTCTACATCCGACAGTCCATCTACTGGGGGGAGACTGGCTCTGCAGGTCATTGGTGTTGTCCTCTGCAGTAAGTTCTTGGTCGCCTGTGGATTAGATGGGAAAATGGTCATTGTAGTACACAACTGACTGATCTTGAAATAGTTTACTATGTGCACTACTGTGCCTCCTAACATGATGCAGTGGTACATACATTACTTGTACATGGTGTGAGATATCAATGCATGCCATGCAACTCGTGCGTGAATCGCGTTCACAGGAACCTGTTGCTATGTAGGGACCAGCACAACCTTTTTTCATTTTTGACTCCATGTTGATTTGTCTACCCTGGCAGACGTCACATCTGACCATGGACTGGCCATTGTATTGTCCTGCATACCTTTGTCCTGTCATGTACATATCTTGATTTGTAATCCCACACATGCTTTCTCTTTTATGAAATGGTCATTCTTGATTGGACCCAATGGCAATGCACTCATCAGTGTTTGCTGTGCATGATTGTGCCCAGTCTTCCTTGTGCATCTGCATTGGTGTGTGACTCGTTGGTAGCTGTGACAGTTCCCTTTGCTTACCTGTGTGCACACTGTGCGTGGCAAGCGGGTCGGTTTGCATATTTGTGCAATGAGAGGGCTGGTGTTGCCATATGGCGCCATTTCCTTAGTGACAAATGTGTGGGTGCACGTACTGGCTACTTACCTGTAACGTCCTCACATTTTGATTTGTGGCATGGCACATCTGGGTGTGCATGGGGTAGGATTACATTCTGCTCAGTGGTCTCATGAGACCGAAGAATATGTCTACCTACCTAGTGATTTGGTTGAGGTGGTCCATTAGATGACACATGCATCTTGTGGTATGGTATGCTCCATCTTACTGTACTGGGGAATAAGGGAGCATGGTAGGAGTATGATTGCAGGCCTACCACACCCAAACAGCCCCCCCAGGGATTTTGGCTACTCAGCTTAGTTTAAAATAAGGTAATGTGATGGCTTCCAACTGTTCCTGGGTGGGGAGTGCTACATCCTGCTGGGGTGTGGGCCAGTGGGCATGGTGGGAGTAGTAGTGCAGGTCTCCCACCCCCAAACAGCCCTCCCAGGAAAGAAGACTACCTACCAGTTAGGTGAAGGTGAACAATGCAATGTCTTCCATGTGCTTCTGGGTGGGGTGGGGGAGGGCTCCATCTTAATGACGCTGTGGGAAAGGGGGCATGGTGGGAGTAGTGATACAGCCTCCCACCCACAAACAGCTCTCCCAGTGAAGATGGCTACCTACCTGTTAGGTGACGGTGAACAATGTAATGGCTTCCAAGTGCTTCTGGGTGGGGCGGGGGAGGGCTCCATCTTGACGATGCTGTGGGACAGGGGGCATGGTGGGAGTAGTGGTACAAGCCTCACACCCCCAAACAGCCCTCCCATGGAAGATGGCTACCTACCTGTTAGGTGAAGGTGAACAATGCAAAGGCTTCCAAGTGCTTCTGGGTGAGGTGGGGGAGGGTTCCATGTTGATGATGCTGTGGGACTGGGGGCATGGTGGGAATAGTGGTACAGGCCTCCCACCCCCAAACAGGCCTCCCATGGAAGATGGCTACCTACCTGTTAGGTAAAGGTGAACAATGCAATGGCTTCCAATTGCTTCTGAGTGGGGTGGAGAGGGCTCTATCTTGCTGATGCAGTGAGACAGGGGGCATGGTAGGAGTAGTGGTAGAGGCCTCCCACCCCCAAACAGCCCACCCAGGTGAGATGGCTACCTACCTGTTAGTTTGTTTGGTATACTACAATGGCTTCCAACTACTTCTGGGTGGGGACTGCTCCATCCTGCTGGGGTGTGGACCAGGGGGAATGATGGGAGTAGTAGTGCAGGCCTCCCACCCCCAAACAGCCCTCCCAGGGAAGAGGCCTACCTACCTGTTAGGTGAAGGTGAAGAATGCAATGGCTACAGACTGCTTCTTGGTTGGTGTGGAGTGCTCCATCCTGCTGGGGTGTGGGACAGGGGTCATGGTGGGAGTGTTAATGCAGGCCTCCCACCTCCATACAGCCCTTCATGGCAAGATGGCTACCTACTGGCTACCTATCTGTTAGTTTGTTTGGTGTATTGCAATGGCTACCAACTGCTCCTGGTGGGGAGTGCTCCATCCTGCTGGGGTGTGGGCCAATGGGCATGGTGGGAGTAGTAGTACAGGACTCCCACCCTCAAACAGCCCTCCCATGGAAGATGGATACCTACTTGTTAGGTGAAGGTGAATAATGCAATGTCTTCCAAGTGATTCTGGGTGGGGTGAAGGGCTCCATCTTGATTATGCTGTGGGACAGGGGGCATGGTGGGAGTAGTGGTACAGGCCTCCCTCCACCAAACAGCCCTCCCAGGGAAGATGTCTACCTACCTTTTAGGTGAAGGTAAAGAATGCAATGGCTGCAGACTGCTTCTTGGTTGGTATGGAGTGTTCCATCCTGCTGGGGTGTGGGCCAGGGGGCATGGTGGGAGTAGTAGTGCAGGCCTCCCACCCCCAAACAGCCCTCCCAGGGAAGATGTCTACCTACCTGTTAGGTGAAGGTGAAGAATGCAATGGCTGCAGACTGCTTCGTGGTTGGTATGGAGTGCTCCATCCTGCTGGGGTGTGGGACAGGGGGGCATGGTGGGAGTAGTAGTGCAGGCCTCCCACCTCCATACAGCCGTCCATGGCAAGGTGGCTACCTATTGGCTACCTACCTGTTAGTTTGTTAGGTGTAATGCAATGCCTTCCAACTGCTCCTGGGTGGGGAGTGCTCCATCCTGCTGGGGTGTGGTCCAGGGGGCACGGTGGGAGTAGCAGTGCAAGCCCCCACCCCCAAGCAGCCTTCCCAGGGAAGATGTCTACCTACCTGATAGGTGAAGGTGAAGAATGCAATGGCTGCAGACTGCTTCTTGGTTGGTGTGGAGTGCTCCATTCTGCCGGGGTGTGGGGCAGGGGGGCATTGTGGGAGTAGTAGTGCAGACCTCCCACCTCCATACAGCCCTCCGTGGCAAGATGGCTACCTACTGGCTACCTACCTGTTACTTTGATGAGGGTAATGTAATGGCTGACACATGGTTCTGGGTGGTGCTCCATCGTGCCGGGGTATTGAACTAGGGGCATAGTAGGAATAGTGGTACAGGCCTCACAACCACAAACAGCCCTCCCAGGGAAGGTGGCTACATACCTGTGAGTTTGAAGAGGGTAATGTAATGGCTGACACATGCTTCCGGGTGAGGAGGTGCCCATCCCACCCAGGGAAGATGGCTACCTACCTGTTAGTTTGTTTGGTGTAATTCAGTGGCTGCCAAGTGCTTCTGGGTGGGGTGGGGGAGGACTCCATCTTGATGATGCTGTGGGACAGGGAGCATGGTGGGAGCAATAGTGCAGGCCTCTAACCCCCAAACAGCCCTCCCAGGGAAGATGGCTACCTACCTGTTATGTCGTTTGGTGTACTGTATTGGCTTCCAGCTGCTTCTGGGTGGGGAGGGGGAGTGCTCCATCCTGCTGTGGTGTGGGCCAGGGGGCATGGTGGGAATAGTAGTGCAGGCCTTCCTCCCATACACAGCACTCCATGGCAAGATGTCTACCTACCTGTTAGTTTGATGTGGGTTGTGTAATGGCTGACACATGCTTCAGGGTGGGGTGGGGGGGCTCCATTTTGCTGATGCTGTGGGACAAGGGTACCTGTTGGGAGCTATAGTACTGGCTGCCTGTACACATGCCTCCATGGTGATGTTGGTGGCTACGTTTGGGGTGAATGGGAGTGGGTGATTGTTGGATCTATGAGACATGTTTTTGTGAATGTGTGGTGCAGATGAATGGTATTTATCCTGGGTGGTGTAGCTTTGTAGTTGTGCAAGACAGTACATATCAGTGTGGTGGTAGTCATTTGTTTGTACTTACCAGCCTCCACTCGCCTGGCTAGTCCTGTGAGACTCTCTGGATGCAGTATGTTAAGCACCTTCTCCTCCCATGGTGTAAATGCTTTTTGTGGAATGGGAGGGCCACTGCCAGTCCGGTTGGCCAGCTCCCAGTTTTTGCTCCTCTTTGACAACCCTCTGCAGATCATGCCACCACTTCATGATCTCCTTCTTGGATCTCAGGGTGGTCCCTACTGTATTGACCCTATGTACTATCCTTTCTCACGTTTGAGACCTTGTGGCCAATGGTGTCTGTTCAACCAGGCTACAAAACAGTTGTGGTTCCACTCTGACTATCTCATTTACCATGACTGACAACTCACTCTCTGTGAATTTGGGCATTTTTTATGTGTGGACATGGTGTGTGGTGTGCAAAGTGTTTGTGGGTGCAGGGGTGTGGGTGGTGTGTGTAGTGGTGATGTGTGTGTGCTGTGTTCTTTTGCCTCTCCTCTCAGATCCGGTGAATGCCCTTCTCTTCTGGAGTGTTGCAAAGGATTGTGGTCAGGGTAGGGGCTGGTTTTATACTCAGCTCTGTGGGTGTGTCCAAATGGGGTATTCATGTCAGGTGTGTTGTGGGTGTTGTCCTGGGAATTGTATGTTGCTCTTTGGCATGTGTTTGTTTCATTGGGATGTGGTTTTGTGTATTTGGGGGGCATGGCTACTTTGATTTGTGCAATGTTTGGCCTTATTGTGGGGTTTTTGAATCGTCGTTTTCTACGGATCCTCTGCAGTGGTGGCTATGCTGCAGCTCTTCTGCTGGCTCGCCCATTCATTTCATTGTGTGACAGCGGCGGTCAGAAACAGCGGGTCGTACCGCGGGACCATTGGGGATATCCTAATTTCCTGTGCGGTGTCTCCGCTATGCTTGCGGCGGGTTGTTGATTTTCCGCTGCGTTTCCGACTGCCACGGTCAGATTTTTTCTTGGACCGGTTCCGCCACGGTTGGTCTTTTTTGGCGGTTGATCCTAATTTGACTACCCGTTTTTCCACGGTCCCGGGGGGGCGGTTATTTTCTGCTTCCATAGCAGTCGGGCTGATTTTCCGAATGCCATCCTAATGAGCCCCCTAGCACTTAGACACCTTTTAACCCCTTTTCTAAGACACCTTACATTTACATTACCTCAGAAGTGCATAAACCGGGTCTCTTTCCAACGAACAGACCCATTATCTCAGGGATTAGTTCCCAAAACCAAATCTATTCCTGAATACATATATATACTTTTACGAACACTGGTCCAAAATCTCCCTGCTTCTATGCTGGACACAAAGGGCCTGTTAAATGTACATAGTGAATCACAGAATATCGGTGTCAAAAATATTGACGTAAAAAATATCGGAGCTGAAATCTCGAGTTCAAGAATATCGAAGTCCTATCTACATTACGGTAAGTACAAAAATATCGAATCCGTCTGCCATCCGGAAATCCTTCAGTACTCTCTTGGTCGCCGTTTTACAACCGAGGGAGTACGATGGCAGTTTTTCACTGCCTTTTCATGCCATTGTGTCTGGCACAAAAAGGCAATTGGACACTGTCTCTGGGAGCCCCCAGGAGGGCCCCCATAGGTGTGAGGCCGCTGAATGGCTGCCAGGGGGCACCATGGTGCCCCTCCTCTGATCCCTGCCCCCGATGCCCGGCACTTTGGGGTGCCGGCCACAGGGTGCAGGGATGAACTGCCCCCTTGCATTTCACAATGGAGGTATGCATTCCGCTCGGAATGCATGCTCCCATTGTAAAGTGTATGAGTGCGACCAAACAGGGTATGGTCGCATCGTACGTGCAGGCCGTAACCGACCACAAAAGGTTGGTCTGTTACGGCTCCTGACCGATGTTGGACTGACTCAGGTCCATCCGACGACAGAATAGGCCCCTCTGTGAAGCAGTCAATATTGGATAGCGTTGGGATAACAATTACTATTCCCACTCCAGAGAGTGCAAAAGTAGGGAAAGTGTTGGATAGCTTAGAGGTAAAAATTACTATTCCCACTCCAAAGAGTGCAACAGCAGGGAAAGTGTTGGATAGCGTAGGGGTAAAAATAACGTACTAATAATTACAACAAAAAAAAAAAATAATGAATTATTAAATAACAATAAATTAATTTACAATACCAATACATACTTACTTAATAATAGTTAGCAATTATTAATTAACTAACAATTAGATTGAAATTAAATACAAATAAATAATAATTATAAAAAATGTATTAACAAATAATAATTAAATAACACATAATTAATTTTCAAAACCAAAAAACAATAATTATTTAAAAATAATTAGCAATTAATAATTAATTAACAATAAACTATTGATAAATACCAATACATAATATTCATTCAACATTAATGACCAATTATTAATTAATGGATAATACATTACTTTTCAAAACCAAAAAAAGATTAATTATTAAAAAGTTATTACCAATTAATAAATAATTAACAATAAATTATCAATACTCAACAATAAAATAAATAATTACTTAATTACAATTAAATTACTTCCCACCCTATTGCCCTATACACTCACAACACACTTCAATACTAAATGAATACACTTAATATAATTACAAATTTATCAATTAATAAAAATTACTTTCCAATTAATAAAAATAAATTACCAATTAATAAAAATTAATTACCAATTAATAAATATTTAATATAAAATTAATTATATATACCAATAAATAAAAATAAATGAGTACCTAATTACAATTAAATTACTTCCCACCCTATTCCCCTATCAACCTACAACCCGCTACAGAACTAAAACGCAAAATTTACTTAAAAATAATTACTGATTCCTAATTTTTTTTAATTAATTTACTATAACTAAATTATTTCCCACCCTATTCCCCTATAAACCCACAACCCCTAAAATGCATAATTTACTTTTAAAAAAATTACTACCTTCTAAAAATGTTATACATATATTCTAAAACTGGTACAATATTTTACAAAAAATATAAACACAAACATAAAAAATACATAGTACAATACATAATACTAATATAAATATCGACAGTAGTAACATCTATATTTTTTCTATCGATATTACTAACTTCGATATTAACAAAAACGATATTTCTTACCTGCAGGTCGATATTCTTGATTTCGATATTGTGTCCCTACGATATTTCCAACTCAATATTATTGTAGGTCGAAATTAAAACCTTGATATTTAGACTATTCACCGTACATAGTAACATCAACTGGACTGATGAATTCACATTTGTCACTCGTAATGTCCGTTCTCTTAACATGTCCATTTCGAAAGAAATGGTACTCTTAGCAACAAAACTAGTAACAGAGCACACTAATATGTTGTTGGAAATTATATCTCTGGTCCTAGACATCACTACATTCCTGCACAATGGTCTTTGGTACAAATAAACCCAGGGAATTGCTATGGTATGTACATTTTCTTCTTCTTCATGAATGCCTACATGGGCTGGTATGAACACCTACATATTTGGATCCATTATGCTCCAGAATTAACTGAACAAATTTGTTACTGGGTCAGGTTAATAGAAGATGTCTTCTTGATATGAACCAGTAGCACTAATCACTTACAACATTTTAAAGAACATCTCAATACCCATAAGGACAGTATTGACTTCTTAGATGTGGAAATATATGTGGAGGGTGAAAATATAGCATTAAGGATATTTGGGTAGCCGACTGCATGCTATTCAGTTTTACATGCCACTAGTGCCCACCTTAGTTCACAAATAGGAGCCATAACATTGGAAGAAATGACCTGTTCAAGACATAATTACAGCAATGATTAAACCTTTGGCTAGGAATTTAATAAACTGGATTTATGACAACGGGTATCCCACATAGGTTCCAATTGCTGCTAGGCATATGATACATACTAGGAAACACAAAATCTTACTCATGAGAAAAAGCAAAGGCAAAGAACAAAAAAATTAGGATATCTTTAACACCATACAGCAGGCACAGCAAGTCAGTTTATAACATTTTACACGAACATTGTCATCTGTTAACGTTGGATAATTCTAAATTCTTACCTGAGACGCCTATCATAATACACAGGAGGGGTAGAACACTACATAACAGGTTATCCCATTAGGAACAAGACACTACTACCACCAACATTCAGAATACAAGGTTACCAAAATTTCCAAATGTTTCTAACGATATGGATGTGTCAGAATGCATTTCACAAACCTTTGCTTTGTTGTATAATACTGGGAGACAATACTCTTTGGCTCATTCCATCAACTGTAATATAACGTATCTGGTATATTGTAGCATTTGTAATTGCAACTGTATATATGGACAGTGCAATTCAACCTCTTAAAAAGAGGCTACAAGAACATGTAAGGGTCATTAGAAACCATAATCTTAACTACACCGTATCTGAACATTATAGATAACAGCATCCTGGGAATAAAAAACATGTGTTAAAACTTTTGTGCCCTATGTCAGAAATGGGGGTCTCTAGTTGGCAATGGTTTGCACATTTGTCCAAGTAGGGACGCTTCCTCTTATTCAGGGTAAGGGGATACACTTCTAAAATACCCCTGCTCACCCCCTTGGTGGATTGGCACGAGCAGACAGGCATATCTCAGAGGCAGGATGGAAAGCATTTGTGTACACATACAGCAACACAGTGAAAACACTACAAATTAACCCAACACCAGTTTAAAAAACTAGCACATCTTTATCTGACTAACTAGACCGAAAACTACAAAAAACAAACATACAGTACTGGAAAAACAGGTACTTTGCAAGATTACCTTTAAATTGCAGAAATAGCTTAACAACACAGTATTTTGAGTCAGTAGCTCTGTCAGGGGCTACAGTGATGCTGAAAACATAAGAGTCTAACAGTTCCAGCTGACCGTGTTAGTACGGGTCAGCTAAAACTTTGACAGACTCGTAGACAGTACCTTTCTTATTGCAGCCTATCCTGTTGGTACAATTCGGTCGGGACAACTGTCGCAGTTGGAATGTGTAGCGTAAGCGGTGCAGTGTGCGGTGCCCTTCATGGTGTTGTGCAGGCTGCGGCTCGGTGACGGTCATCCTATGGGGTCGGTGGGACCAAGGCTTACGATGCGGCGTGAGGCAGTGCTCGATGTGGTGTTGGCAGGTCAGGGTGCTGGCAACGGAGCGGGTCAATTTTCAGGTTGGTCAGCGATGGTGTCAGTGACGTCCGGGAATCGTGAAGTGAAGCGCTGCGGAGTGTGGTGCCCACAGGACTTGGTGAAAGCAACGGCTCGGTGACTCTCATCCAGCAGCGTCGGTGAGACCAAGGATGCAATGCGAAGTGTGGCGGTGCCTTCTGCTGTGCCTTCAGGACACGGGGCAAGCGATGGACTTAGTGACAGAGTTGGCTGCTCTTTTCTTCTGCGATGTCTAAAACCAGCGGTTCCAGAGACAGTGCCCAGAAAGATAGTGAAGTCTTTGCTGTTCATGAGACTTCTTGAACAGGGGGCAAGCTCTTCCTCAAGCCCTGAGCGAAACTTTGTGAAGCAGGATACACACATAGCTCTCAGACAGTACATAGCAAAGGGGCAGTACTTCTCCTCTACCTTCTCCCAGCTCTATTCCTTGGCAGAGGTTCCTCTTGAGTTCCATAGTGATCTGTAGTTCAGGGTTTTGGGCCCCACTTTTTATAGCACAAGTGATTTTGTTCTCTGGTGGCAGAAATGCTCTTTGCCCAGCCAAAATCAGTTCTATCCTCTGTGGTGCAGCTGCCCAGCAAGAGGTGAAGACAGCATTGTCCAAGGTAGACCAGGTCTAATCAGGTGTGAAAGAACTCTCCTCCCCCTACTCTGAATGCAGCCCAGGTATATTCACCTCGGCCCTGACACCCTGGAAAGGAGACACCCTGGAAAGGCAGGACACACCTCACCCCCCCAAGTGGCTGTCTGAACAGAATGCACATGCCCAGTCCATGTTATTCCAAAGTCAGACAGTCAATACACAAACCCAGCAGAGGCACAGAAAATACCCACTTTCTAAAAGTATTATTTTAAAACTCAGAATGTAAAAGTCATCCTTACTAAAAGATGCAGCTTTATATTCTTGGTTCAGGCATACTAAACTCCATTTTCTCATTGAATTCCCATGGGCAGTTAGACATATAAGATGTTATAAGTAAACTACCCATTCTATCCTATTGGACAGATAGCCTTCCAATAGTGAAACACGAAATTGGCAGTATTTCTCTATCAGGACATGCCACACACACCAGGTCAGGTCCTACATTTCACATACACTGCACTCTGCCTAGAGGGGTACCTTGGGCCTACCTTAGGAGTGGCTCTCATGTAAGAAAAGGAAAAATTAGGGCCAGGCAACTGCACTTGCCAGGTCGACCTGAGAGTACAAACTGCCCACAGGCACTGCTACGGCAGGCCTGAGACCCTTTTGCAAAGCTGCTTGTGAGTGTGGCACTATCTGTGCTACACGTCCACTAGCAGCATTTGGTGTACAGGTTCTGGGCACACATAGTGCACTGATTTAGAGACTTAACAGTAAACCAAATAGCCAATTGTGGACACACTAATAAACGACAAAAATTTACAGAGGGAGCATTTGCACTTTGGCACTGAACAGCAGTGTCAAAGTGCTCAAAGCAAGTAGACCAGCAAAAATGAAGTCCAACACACAGTAAAACACAGGAGGCAAAGGCAATAAATACAGGGGAAACCCACGCCAAGGATGGCAGGTTTAACAGCATGATAGAAACCATACGGGGGGCAATAGAGCACTCGCACCACGCAGGATGGAATCCACTTAGCTCATCGGACTGAGAGTATTTTATAACTGAACTGAGCAAGGATAGAGAATTACATGTGTTCTTGTCAATGTAGGATGTTACTCTGGTTTGACAGGAAATTGCAAGCTCGAACACATAATGTTCAATTGCACTGAATACAGGCATATGAATGATGCTATTGCACATTGCTCTGTAACAGCAGCTTAAGGATTTATTGATATCCTGGTAATGTGGCAACTATTGATTGCCAAATGATTTAACTGGTTGCATTTGATGTGTTGAAGTGTTATAAAGGTGCATTGACTAGTAAAATGTTCATAAATCCAGAAAAGGTTTATCACGGAAAAGGGATGTCTCCTACTAACTCTATACTTCATTTCCACGATTATTTATTCTTTCGAGAGACTCCTCTTCATTTGTAAAGATTAGGACTTGCAACCTAAGTCATCATGGTCAGCTTTCTCCCTTTAGGAATTAATTTCACTGCTATAATGATCAATGCCAGATGATCAAATCCTGGGACACATCAACCCAAGATCTTTTCTAATTTGTTTTAAGAAAAGTTGACCTCATAGAGACAACCAATATCTTCCTTTATTTGAAAATGCCATGTAAGGGCAAAGGTGTATTTGCTATTTACATATACTGTTCCTGTAAATGTACAAAATACAAACAGGAAAGCTCACTTGTCCGTTTGAAGTAAATTCATACCAACTGTACCATTACTGATAGTCATTCACTGGGCATTGCTGAACTATTCAAAAGTTATATTTCCAGCAGCGCACCAACATGGGGTTGCTTTTACTGAGAATATGAATAATATGTTATAACCCCTTCCCCCTTTTTTCAGCGTGTATGAGTTTACAAAATACGAACAGGATTGTTTTCTTTTTAAAGCAAATACACATTTGTACCGCTACTAGGAACCAGACACACTGATCAATGTGGATTTTTTCAAACATTATAAGCACTTCACCCTGCCAATGTGGTGACTGTTTTTACCGATAATACCAATTATATATTATAGTCCTTTTCCTATTTTTGAGGACCACGCTATTTTGGCGTCCTCCTCAGTAGCGGCTGGCAGGGAATAAGGGTGATAGGGCAGGCAGAGGTGTTGCGGAGGCCGAAGAAAATCTCACTTATTTGTTCCACTGACCACGTCTCTTCTCCGCTTCTCGAGACCCGGAACCAGGAAGCTCCCAGGCTTAGAGGTCAGTTTCTCTCAGAAGGAAATACCCTGCTATGTTTGCACAATATTGAGAGTTTAATCACTCTAAACATTGCTCCTATTTATTTCATAAGCACAGTTATATGGACACACACCACTGTGAGACTTCTATTGAATATTTATACGCTGCTCTACTTGCCATCAGATATTCTGTAAATTAGATTAGGAATTGGATTTGAGTGTTTTTACTGGATCCCTGTGGTGCACCCTTAATGTTTACCAGAGCTTTTTTTTTTAATCTTAAAGTATTTTTTATTACATTTTTACAGACAAGTACATTAGGTTTTCTGTTACGAGGTACCAGCCAAGCTTGTTTGTTGTTGCCGTAGCTAAAGGTAATTGGTATACATGTTTGGCTGCACCCCTTTACATTGACTTGCTAGGAGATTAAGGACAGATGAAAGAAGGAGAGAAAGTAGAAAAGAAAAGGTGGAGATAGGTTACAAGTAGAGTACTATTGCGATGAGCCTGGTCTGGGTTTGTAGCGTTTTGTTTTGTGGACATTCGTCCCCTCCCAAGTGATCTCACTGGGGTTCATAGGAGTCCAGATATGCATCAAGCGATTTCCACATCCCCCTAGTAGCTGGCTTCCAGGGTGAGTTTTGCAGTGCAGTGCTATCTGCACCTCTGAGGTACATCACTCAATTGATCCAGCCTTTGTATGATGTCTTAGCTGTACCCTTCCAGTTGGACAGGACCATGTTCACTGCCGCAGTCAGTAGGAGGTCTACCAGGTCCCTGTCATGCTGTGAGGCAAGTCCTACGGTCATAAATGCGGTGGTGAGGGCAGAGAATTCTGGTTTTCGTGTGCATCCCGACGCCTTTTTTATGAAGACAAAGATTTTTTCCCCGAAAATTTGATTTGTGGGCAGTAGAAGATGAGATGTGCTAGATCCCCCTTTTCATTGCCGCAGTTCCAGCATAGTTTGTTTTCTATGAGGCCTAGCGCGTCTAGTCGAGTCGGGGTCCAGTAAGTCTTGTGCAGTAGCCAACATTTTGTTTGGGATATTACTGGGGAGATTTTATTACGTGAGAGGGAGGCCCAAAGTAGAGCCAGCTCTTGCTCACTTAGTGAGGTGTTGACTTTTTTTACCCAATAATTAGATGTGTTAACGTTAAGTTTGGTGGCGCTTGGGCATAGAAGTTTGTAAAGGTGTGATACCTGGTGGCCTATTCTGTTGTGTTTCGCCATATACTGCATAATTGATGGGTTGTGTTGAGATAGTCTGGCTTTTGTTAGTGCTGTTCTGATTTTTAGGAAATTGTAGAACTCGATGTCTGGTAGCTTATGTCTATTTTTTAGTGTGGAAAAAGTGATGGGATGGCCCTTCTCCTCCAGTTGGACTGGGTATGAGATGCCTTTCATCTTCCATGTGTCTATGGACAGGCATTTCCCCTTGTATTTGATCTTGCTGTTCGCCCAAAGAGACTCCCATTTCGAGTTCCTTACACTGTTCTCCATTTTCTTGTCTACTTTGACTAGGGCAATTTTTATGTTTTTGAATATTGGGTTGGAGGCGTGTGTGTGTTTATTAGCTGTTAGGAGTACCAGTGGATTGAGGATGTTTAGAATAGCTCGCTCGATTAATAGCCATACCGGCGTGTACCCTTGAGGGGGTGACGTCCAGTAGGCTCCCTGTTTTGCTAGGGAAGCGGTTTGGAAGGTTCTATAGTCTGCTAGGTCTAGTACTCCCAGTTTTTTATCTAGCCTTAGTTTTTTAATACTTATACGCGCTTTTTTGCTTCGCCATAGGAATTTACTAATCTGGTTATCCATTTTGCGATGGAAGTCGTCAGTCACAAGAAGTGGTAGCATGCTCAGCAGGTAATTGATCATTGGGGTGATTATCATCTTTTTTCGTTTCTATTCTTCCCCAGCAGGTTATAAATTTGGGAGACCAGGACTCCAAGAGATTCTTTGTTTTTACTAACAATAGCTTTCAGTTTGGTCAAGTGTGGACCTAAGGTCGTTGCCAAAGTGGATCCCTAGGTATTTGATGAACTCTGTTTGCCAGGCCAGGCCCGACCCCCCTAGTGAGTCCCTAGTTGTGTGGATGTTGAGGAGTTTACATTCTGATTTGTCCCTGTTGAGTTTATATCTTGAATGTCCTGAGTATATCTCTATAGTTTCTATCAGGGCCTGAATAGAGTTCCTAGGTTGCCCTGACACAATGAGAATGTCGTCCGCGTAGGCAGCTAGCTCAACTTCCACGTCGCTGATATTGATCCCCTTCACTTCCTCATTAGTCTTGATGTCCCTGATCAGGTGTTCCAAGGCCCGGAAAAAGAGTGAGGGGGACAAAGGGCAGCCCTGTCTAGTTCCACATTGTAATGTGAAAGGATCGGAGAGTGATCCATTAACGAAAATGTGTGCTCGTGGGTCTCCGTACAGTGCCAACACCTTCCGTGGGTATGCTTCCCCCAGGTTAAATGTGCGCATGCATTGCTCCAGGAAGGCCCATGAAACTCTATTGAAAGCCTTATCTGCATCTAGGGTGATAGCCACCGCTGGTTCTACCAGTTTGGTGGTGTGTTCTAGAATGTGGCATAGGAGTCTGGTATTGTCATTTGAAATACGGGTCTTTAGGAAGCCTACCTGTGTGTTGCTTGTTAGTCTGGGCAGGGTGAGGTTTAGCCTTGCAGCCAGGATTTTAGTATACATTTTGCAGTCCACATTAATTAAAGATATTGTAGTTCTTGGGTAACAGTGCATCCTTGCCTTCCTTTGGGATTACGATTATGCATCCTTAATGTTTACCAGAGCTTCTTTCAAATGTATATGCTCTACTGTAATTCTCCAGTGCTGAACAGCTTCAATGATAACTCCTTATCATTCACTAGTAATAATAATAATATTATTAATAATGATAATAATAAGTAATTTATAAAGCACTTGATTACTCCAACTGGGGTGCTCCGACACTAGGAATTTAATTCTCCGGTAAAGTAACCTAAAAAGCCAAAACCGGCCCTAGATTTTTCTAAAGAGCCATGTCTTTAGTTTCTTCTAAAAAAAACTAACCCTGTGCATTCCTGTCTCAGATCCAGGGGCAGGGTGTTCCAAATTTTGGAAGCGAGAAAGCTAAAGGAGCTTCCTTGATACATGTTCTTTTCATGATGAGAATCATGGTGAGAGCAGCTCGAGCAGATCTAAGACTTATGCTGAGTCAATGAGGCTTCATCAGAGGAAGTAGATAATGAGGTCCTTTACAATTCAGGATTTTAGGGCAGAAACACATAGCTTCACAGAACACTCTCTTGCTCAATGAAAGCCACTGTAATTTAGCAAGAACTGGTCCCATTAAGGAGCGCCTCGGGAGGGTCAGCAGCAATCGTGCTGCTGCATTCTGCACCCTCTGAAACTTTCACAGTTTACCTTGTGTGGCTCTGAGACATAACACATTACAATTTATTTATTTCGAGTCTTGTATAGCGCGTAGTTACCCTAGAGCATCCCAGCGCTTATTCCAGAGCAACAGAAAGGTGGCAGTCAAGCGTGATCAAAAGGCATTAGCGTGATCAAAAGGCATTAGTTAGGGAAGAGGTGCGTTTTAAGGAGCTTACGAAACCGGAGAAGACAAGTCTCCGAACGTAGACTCAGGGGGAGTGAGTTCCAGAGAGTCACTATATTCACTGAGAATCTTCTCCCCCCCCGATCGTGCCTTTTTAACTCTGGGAGTTCTAAGCAGATGTTTCTGATCTGAGCGCAACGACTAAGTTTTCAGGATGGGAGGTCCCATGTTCTGAAGAATTTTATGCGCAATACAGAGGGACTTAAATTTGACCCTTTCGCGCACTCGGAGCCAATTCAGCGCCTTCAATGCAGGTTTAGCCGACCATGTCATTGGGGTACTCTTAAGAAGCCGTGCTGCAGCGTTTTGAATCTGCTGAAGTTTATTAAACGTTGCTTCAGGTGCGCCAAGAAAAATAGCATTGCTATAGTCTAATCTTGATACGATCAACCCCTGAATAAGCAGCTGTCTAGATCGCGGTGGAAGGAGGGCCAGAACTTTCCGAGCTGCGCGGAGGAGACCGAAACAAACTCCCGCCGTTTTTTTCGCCTGGGTCCTGAAAGAGAGATCTTGTTCCAGCCAGACCCCGAGACTCTTAATCTCCTCCTTTGGACTCGGGGGATCGCCCAAACAACTGGGCCAACTAGTCGGAGGAAGTGAGGCTCCTTTATGCCCTAAGAGCATTATTTCGGTCTTTGAGCCATTTAATTTCAAAGCCGATTTGCACATCCAAGTGTAGACTTTGGACAAGCAGGAGTGCAGCGTGTCTGGACTTTTAGCAAGCTGGGATAGGGCGACCACCAGCTGAGTATCATCAGCATAGCTCACGATTTTGATACCAAATGGGGCAACCACATCCTCCAAGGGGGCCATATACACATTAAACAATGCGGGGCTTAGGGATGAGCCTTGTGGCACACCACAATGGAGGGGGATTGACGCTGATCGTGCGCTGCCTTCCCATACTTGGTAAGTCTGGTCACTAAGAAATTACTTAAGCCATTTCAAAGCCATTCCTGTTACCCCTACATCTGACAGCCGTTGAATTAGCACTTGATGGTTAACAGTGTCGAAAGCCGCACTGAGATCCAGGAGGATCACTGCCACTGATCCTCCCGAATCCAAAATGCTTCTGGCTTCCTCAACGACTGCCAAAAGAGCAGTGTCGGTGCCCTGGCCCGGCCGAAAGCCTGTTTGCGAATTTCTCAGCAAGCCATTGGACTCAAGAAAGTGTGATAGATATAGATTCACCAACCTTTCCGCGATTTTGCTGAGTCCAGGAAGCAGAGAAATAGGCCTGTAATTCGCTAGGTCCAAAGGATCTAGGTAGGGTTTTTTCAAGAGGGCTTTCACAACTGCTCCCTTCCAGCTCAGTGGCACCAGACCACGAGCAAAGGACGCGTTGATTAAATCGGTAACAGGGTTGGCAATAGTAGTTCCTACCTGTTTCAGGATCCTCATAGGGATTGGATCACTGGAGGAACCGCTCTCAATTGTGACCAGCACTTTAAGGACCTCTTCCACTGATGTTGGTCCGAAGGCTTTCAGGTGTACGGGGGGTCCAACTGACTCACTGCTAGCCTCTGCTATCTGGTGAATCTGGGGCAGGGCACTTAAAATGTTCTCTATTTTGGTGGAAAAATAGTTCGCCAGGTCCTTACATTTCTCTCCTGGGTTATCATGGGCTGGCGAAGGCTCGGGAACTCTCAATAGTTCCTTAACCACTAAGAAAGTTTCTCTCGAGGAATTCGAGGAGTTTTTAATTCTTTCCTCAAAGAATTGTGCTTTAGTACGATGAAGAGCACCTTTGTATGCCCTTATCGCAGAGCGGTATTCAATTCTATTAGATTCGCCCCACTCCTTCCTCCAAGTGCGCTCTAGCTTCTTACAGCCCTTCCTAAGAATTCTCAACTCGGGAGTATACCAAGGAGCAGAGCCTATTCTCTTCTCCCTTTTTGGGACTGTTTTTTTAGGGAGGATAGAATCGAGTGAGCTGGTCAACCAGTTGCCGAGGTTCACATCTGCCAGTACCGGGTCAGGGACTAGAGGAGGACGCGAACATTCGAGTTTAAGGACCCAATTCTCGACCGGCAACCTGGACCAAGCTCTTTCCAAGATACGAACACTAGGTGAAGATGTAATCATGGCCTCCATTTGCCAAGTAAAAGGAACCAAAAAATGGTCTGACCACGGGAGGGGGTATGGAGGCATGGCCCTACAAAGGGGCACATTAGAGAAAATCGGGTCAAGCAAATGGCCCTTGTTATGTGTTGCTACAGAATTGATCAGGTCTACCTCATAGTCCTTAAGATCGTGTTGTAGGTCTGTCGCCAACATGTCTGCCGGATCGTTAAAGTGGAGATTAAAATCTCCCAGCATCATAAAGTTGGTGGTAATAGATGCCAAAACCGTAACGGTTTCCATGAGGGAGCTGACAAAATTTTCAGTTCAGTCTAGACATATACAGTGCCTGGACTACTGTTTTCCTGGCAGCTTCAGTGACAAGGCCCATGATCTTAAGCAATGTTTTAAGAATAACAAACCATTTCACTGCAAGGCTAGCGATCTGGCTATCAGATGAGAGATTAGTGTAAATCCAGATGTCTAGGCTCCACACATTTGCCTTAGGAACCAGTACAGGTCCATGTGGGTCTGGCCACTAAGCAGTGTACCAGATAGATGGTAGTTTGTCTAGGATGAGAATCCTAATTTTTCCGGCGTTGAGCTTGATGCAGCTATGGTCCATCCACTTTGCAAGTTCAGCCAGGCAGGACCTGAGCTGAGCTACGGAGGTTCTGTCATCCTGAGATAACAAGATAATGAGCTACGTCTCATTGGTGTATGACACAATGGTGAAGCTGTGATGCTCGATGAGATCTGCTATGGGCTGCATATGGAGATTAAATAGGTAAGGCTCAATGCAGAGTCCTGCGGCACCCGCTGTTGCAGCAAAAAAAAAAATTGGAAGAGTAAGGTTGTTAAATCACCTGAAAAATGTGGTTCTGTAGGAAGAAGCGGTACAAAAGAGGGTGGTGATGGACGGAGCATCTGAACCAATCAAACACTCACACCCTGTCAACAGATCTGGGTTTAATCCATCACCGTTCTTTGGCCCACTCTGCCACCCCAGTTCGGACATGGCCATATGCAAATCAGTATGACCCTGTGCCTCATGGGAACAGTCAAGCCTGAACTGCCAAGCCATGCCTTCCCTGGACCGGAAACAAGCATCCTAGGACTGGTTTCTGACATTTCAGCCGTCTTCAGCAAGGCTTGTTTGAATCCAGTGGCAAAGTGAGCAAGGGACTCACGTCTGAGCATACCCTGCCAACTTATGGCGAACAAAGCGGTACAAAAGGGGGTGGTGATGGACGGAGCATCTGAGCCAATCAAACACTCAAACCCAGTCAACAGATCTGGGTTTAATCCATCTCAGTTCTTTAGCCCACTCTGCCACCCCAGTTCAGACATGGCCATATGCAAATCAGTCTGACTCTGCGCCTCATGAGAACAGTCCGTGTTTACAAACAACAAGGGAGCCCCAATGAGTCAGCACAGGACCTCGGGGAACATAATAATTTAGACAACCGTGGTCCCATGCACATATTATGAGAAGAACAATAAATATAGACAAAATTGATCTATATTCGTTTTGACATGTCCAGCCGGACAGAGGTCGCAAACTTTACTTGATCAAAAATGGAGAAAACAACAATTCAGCGTAGTGGGGCACAAGCCTGCACCCAAGCACATACAGATATTTACAGTTTAAGAAGAAAGGAACAAAACAGGGCTATTAGGCAAAAACTGAGGATTTCTGTGAATTACAATGAGACAGAAAGTTCGAGTGACACCTTTACATGGTACATAATATACGTTCTGTATAGGGTGCACGTAGAGGTCGACGGCGTTTCGATCCCGCTAAGTAATCATGGGGATCATCATCAGGACATTAGGTGTAGCCTAATAAATGTTAGCCTCTATTGCCTAAAAAAGGGGAAAGGGAAAGTATAAAAATAATGAGAAACAGGAAAATTCAGCAGAAATCATGCTAATTCGCAGGGTGACGAAAGCGATAATTGGTGTACCAGGACAGTGTGGAGTCATTTCCAAGGTGGGATTGACAGGGTGACGTGAACGACGAAAGGTGCAGACGGAGTAAAAAGGTTGGAAACGGGCAAAATTGCACAGGGAACCTAAGTTTGTGCTGCCCCCGAAGAGGAGATGAGCTATGACAGTGTATATGACAGATGGACGTGTCTGGTTAATAGACAGAGTCGCTCCAATTCCAAGGGAGACCGCCTAAGCTATTTACCATTTGTGAGTGTGGAGAGGCGGTAGTGATTTCCAAAAGTCTAGCGTGAAATAACTTACGGTGAGGGGTCTGAAACAGTGTTTACAGCGAATATGTGAGCGGGGTACGTGTAGGGGTATTGGAGTCTTACCGCTCATGATGGATGAAGAAGTTAACCGTGGTAAAGCGCGAACTAGAAAGGTGTGAGCGGCGCAGGTTACAGTATCTAAACGGCGCGTGAATTAACTAACAGAATAAACGACGCGGTGAAGGACCTGAGACAGTGTTTATAGCGAGGAATATGTGAGCTGGGGACGTGTAGGGGTATTGGAGTCTTACCGCTCGTGATGAATGATGAAATTAGCCGTGGTATAGCGCTAACTAGAAGGTGGGGACGGCGCGAGTTACAGTATCTAGACGGCGCGGTGATCAGAAAGTGCAGTGGACTGGTGCTTACCTCGGGAAGAATAACCCTTGGCTTGCTCGTAATAACGAGCAGGAGGAGATGGCCGGTCAGGCTGCCCTGGGGAGGGAAAGAGTATGAGGCATATTAGGCGGTGTACGCCGGTTAATTACGGATTGCGGGGTGGTGCGGATGCACGGGTGTCGTCTCTTACCAGAACCGCTCTATAGGAAGAAGGCCAGCCATTTCAGCCCCATATCCCCAACACCGCATTTCCAGAGCCATACCAACAGAAGTCCATGAGATACGGTGTAGAATGCTGCACTTAAGTCCAGCATTATCAGTGCCACCATTTTGCCCCCATCAATAATGAGCCTAAGGGACATGGAGGCTAGCAGTGATGCGATTCTGTACTGTACTGTGGACGGAAATCTGATTGGGTCTCGTGCAATAGGTCTTCAGCCTCAATGAAGTACAGCAGTTGTATATTGATATATTTCTCGGCACTCTGGAGAAGAACAGGAGCCGTTCGGTCCGACTGCCAGATTACGATCCTGGCGGATGGACCTACAGCTGTTGGACGCCACACATAGATCCCAACAGTGCAAAGTTCGGGAGGAGTGTCTGGGAATGGCAGCGGTGCTGAGGCAGGCACTGCTGTTGGGATTAGGAAATTCCTTTCAAAAGATTGACATGAAGGGTTTGGGGGGCCCCATACAGGGCCTCCGGCCACTGGAAAAGTGTCTTGACACTTAACTGCATGCAGCATGTGCCATGCACAACATGGTGCTTGGCAAACAGTACATGGACGTGTAGTAGGTGCTGCATGGCATTGGCATGTGCTGAGGCCCTATTTCATGGCTCGAGGATGCCCCCAGATAAGTGTCCGACCACCAGCCCAGTGGTTGCATTGTGATATGGTGGTCGAACACCCGCATTCTTGTCAGTGGTCTTCGACCGACCGGCATCGTAATTGTGACCAAAGTGTCTGATAGGTCAGAAAATCAAAGATCTCCGTCTTATGTTTAGGTACGGAGTAACAATTCAGCAAGTAGCATTGGATTGGATTGCCGGCACTTACGTCGCTTAGATGCCCCTGTTGTCGGGTCCATAAACAGGGATACACACATACCACAGCAGCCTGTAGTTTCCTGTGAGACGTCCAGAGTCTTCAGCAGTGGTAGGGGTGAGCTGCTGTGTAACTGTCACTGTGTGGTGCTTGATGTTTAGCACAAAACGGACATTGATCCTGGCCCCTGGTGGCATCCAGGTATTCGCAGGCTCAGACATGCTTGCCCTAGGCACACCTATGGGGCACTAACGGCAGATCCACGCCCAGCTGCCATGATTAAATAGCCCTTCTTCATAAGGGCATGGTTGTGGCCTGGTATACACCAATAGACTGGGGGTGCGCAAATTAACAGAAGCTGGAGCCCAGCAGCTCTGCTCTCATCTGTCATGCTTCACTTCAGATAGGAATACTGGCAAAATAAAAACAAATTAAAATAAAGAAATAACAGTAATCATGAGAACCTCAGATGGCCTCCAGCCTCTACTGGAGCAGGCAACTCCAAGCGCACTAGTACGCTTACTGGGAAATGAAATGCAATGCAATTCAAATGCATTTACAAAGCCACCAAGACAACTCTGAAGGCACCAGCGTGTTAGCACCCCTTACTGGGGAAAAACTGCTGCACCCGTGCAGCTGCCATGATTAAATAGCCTGCCATCAGAACAGGGGCGTAGCTAGAGATTCTGGCGCCCGGGCTATCCATCAGATTGCCGCCCTTGGCAGGTAGCGGGCAGGCGGGATGGTAGAGGGGGGGTCAGTGTTGGTGGGGAAAAAAGACGGCGAACAGCGGGGTGGAATTGGCAGTGTTTAAGTAACGACGGCACTCTCTGCTCCACTGCAGGTGAAAGCAAAGGTCGGAGCGGAGGTGCTGCGTGCACAACACTAACCTCACTATCCCGAATATAGGATGTAAGGGCTTTAGAATATAGACAAGTGTGCCTGGGCAAAGAGGGCATGAAATAGCTGAGATTGGATCATAAATTCAAAGCTGTTCTGAACAGGAGCTCCAAAATACGTTCGCTCGGGCCCCCAAAATCCTTAAGATGTCCCTGTTCTTATTTGCTTTGCTCAGACCAGAAGGTGTAACCGTATGCTTTCATTTGGAAGTGCTTCTAGTCAACCACTGCCAGGGAAGAAGTATGCTGGGTACATGTTATGGGGTTATTATGACCTCTGAATGTTTTCTGGTTTTCTTGCCCTCCTGTAGGGGTGTTATGTGATCTACATTATTTTTTGTAGGAGGGAGGCGTGGGCGTCTGGACTGTGTGCTTATACTCTGTTTGTATGCTCACAACAAGAGTGGGGATTTCATCTTGACATTAGGTATGTTCAAGGAGGGTGGCCCGGCGCCCAGCCCACTGAGAAGCGCAATCTCAGTAGGATGATACAGCTGCTCTAAAGAGGTTGTATTAGCACCATGCTTCCATTCTGCACAGTTTTGTACATGCCCTGTCTTGATTACTTCTTCTGCTCACAACTTATTCTTGGATATGGAATTCTTTACAAAAGCACTTTTTCGCTATACCATGCCACTTCTGGTATGGGAGCTTAAAATCCATACCCGGTGCAAGCAGAGGAAGTCCCCACTGAGAGGACTATGGGGCATATTAGCAATATTAAGCGATATTTATCGCTAACAATGCTTAGCAACGAATTTCTTAACGCTAAGCATCGTCAGAAATTATCGCAGATAAACCTTGCTATTATCAAGGTTTATCGCAAATGCGATAAAAAACGGCCGCAATGCATGAATATCGCTGAAAAGTCAGCGATATTCATGCATTACCGAGCTAATGCTCTTAGCCATGTTATCCACCTCCCAATGGATAACATGGCTTAGAACTGCTCAGGGCAGGTGTTAGTTTTTGGAGATATTCGCGCTTAGCGCGAATATCTCCAAAAGTTGGTAATAGGAGATAGCGATGTTAGCGACTGTTTCCAGTCGCTAACATCTTGGCACGCCCACTTTGCATGTCATTAGTGATAAATATCACTGACATGCAAAGTGGGGCCCAAGATGGTCGCTATCTCCTACTAGCTGTCGCTAACTGGTGTTAGTGACAGCTAGGTAATAGGGAGATAATTTTATCACCGCTTTCTTGGCTTTTAAAGCCAAAAAAGCGGAGATAAACCCCCTTGATAATATGCCCCTATATGTGCTAGCATTGTCTTTATGCAGGCAGGGTCATTTCAGGCAAGAGAGGCATGTGTTTCCAGCTGTTCAGGTCATGTTCCAGTTTGAGGGATCAATGCTCTGTAAATGAGTGGCCTGCAAGGGCCACATAATGCCATTGTGTACACAAAGTACTATTAGGATGGTGTTTCTCATCATTTTAATGTGCAGCATCAGAAGAGCACACCTCTTTGGCCCCAGGCCAATGGGCTTTTAGAATGTTTCATGATGAGTACTATCAAGAAAGATATGATCATACAGCCTTCAGCACACGCCAACAATTCAAATGATAGTGCAGTATGTAATCATCAACAACATTATTATTTCTTTGGTTTTATTGTTATCGGCCCACTGGCCTCTTCTTTTAAGCCTTAGCCAACACGTGTTTTCTCGTCAAAGGGCGTAACCCTACGACTTTGTCAGGGCTAAAAGCTGTAAACAATTCCAATTGTAATGCTGCATGTCATTCCAAATCAGCCCCACACCCATTTTATGGTGACATATGTGTATTGTTAACAAATTTCAATACAATTTGTGACATGTCAGTGGAAACTCATGCGCATTATCTCCCCAAAAACTGTTTGATTGACTTGTTTCAGACGTTGCTTCAGTATCCCACAGTAGTCCAACACATCACATCATTATCCAAACGTAGTTTTCAATAATATACATCCAAAGTTAACGTTAGCAAACAACATACTGCACAGTTAAATTGTCCATCATACTTGTGGGGCAAGATAATATATTTGTCAAATTACCCCATTATTTAAACCTTGTGAAGCGTGACCTTCAATCTAAGCAGCAGCGAAGTGCACTCCCTGTCATCCAACGTGTAATATCCCACTCTCACATGGTCCCGACCAAAATCCATAAAATACCTGTCCAGAAAAGCGGCACTCCTATGACTCTCCTGTAGGGAGGATGTGAAAGGTAACCATATGATTTTTAACAAGTCTATCACATCTCTAATATTACCACCAGTGACGGTTATAGTCCCAAGCCGGAGAATGTAAACATCCACCGTTATCACATGAGTAGATATAAATATTCCGCATTAGTTTCCACCTCGAAACTACATTGCCTTTCAGTGCTCTTCTAAGACTTCGCACCCTGGTCTCAGATAGAACAGCACCGGTCCAGCCATGACCCGCGTGGCCCTATCAAAAAGCAAACCCAATAATGCAGTAAAAACACATGCGGTGACTCGAAATGAGGGAATGTTGGGAAAATAGGATTATCTGGTCGCCTCTAGAAGTGGAGAATCTACAGGTAGGGAAGATGGTGATTATGGTGGTGGGGGGGGGGGCACCTCAGCACAAGCCCGGTTCTAGCGGATGGGCCGGGTGGTCCAGGCCCACCCAAACATGAGCCTGGCCCACCCAAACAGGAGCCTTGGCCCTCGCAGTGAGGGCTTGAAGGCAGGCGCACAAATGCATTGGGGTCAAAGCAGGGCCGGCGCTAGGCATGGGCAGTGTGGGCAGCCGCCCAGGGCCTCGCGCTCAGGGGGCCTCGCGCCCCCGTGAAAGGTCACACGTTCACAGCTACAGGGCCCCCTGCCTCACCTGATCGCGCCCCCGTGAAAGACACACATTCACAGCTCACTACAGGGCCCCCTGCCTCGCCTGATCGCGCCCCCGTGAAAGGCACACATTCACAGCTCACTACAGGGCCCCCTGCCTCGCCTGATCGCGCCCCCGTGAAAGGCACACATTCACAGCTCACTACAGGGCCCCCTGCCTCGCCTGATCGCGCCCCCGTGAAAGGCACACATTCACAGCTCACTACAGGGCCCCCTGCCTCACCTGATCACATCACATTGCAGGTGGGGGAAGGTGCAAACGGATTGGGGGCGGCATAACAGCTGGGCCAGCAATTATGTTGGCTCACAATGTCAGGGGTGGGGCAGCGCCTCGGATAAGTACCGGCCATTCTAGGCTCTGTTTCTGCATTTTGTTTCCAGGCAACGGAGGCCCCTTTGTTTCTTGGCAGCACCAGCCGGACACAGGTAAGAGGAGGTGGGTGAAGGGAGGAGGGAGCAGCCAGATCAACTGGCGTTAAGTCATTTGTTATCCTTGACAGCAGGCATGGCTGTAATTTCCTTTTGTACAACAGGAAGAAAGGTCTCATCTTGCAGTTTGTTTCCGCGCATGTGGAATAAAAGCCTGACATATTTAACAAGTCAAGAAGGTGGCACCCTGTTTACCCAGTAGCCCCACCATAAAAACGTTTATGTTGTAGATATCAACGTTTGCATTCTGAAACGTGTGTTTTGTTTTTGTATGTGTGCCAACAAATTCTGGCAAGCAAAAAGCTTTAATTTATAGAGAAATGTCTGGTTTAAGGAGTCCATACGGGTCGGGCAAAGCGCTTACGTTTCATAGGGCGAGACTTAAACCTCTTTCTACCCCATGAATTTGAAAAAAAATGTTACTTTATTTGTGAGGGCTTCACTTCAGAATGTGGAGATGGTCTCTGAATAGTTGCCACTCCCCCCTCCCAAAGTTCATACACACTCCTGCTCGCATCTGCTCGCTGTCCCACGGTTTTCCGCAAAGCCCTCAAGTTTCCCTAGTCAATGCGTTAAGTATCCCATCCACTCCAGATTTGTGCTCGGTATTACCGATTTAATGGCAAAGCCAACAGGTCTTGCATTTTGTGACTTATTTGTTATTGCCAATGGCTTTTAACCCGGCTCTACAGTGCAGCATAGCTAAAGAATATTAATAATAAAATTCCTATGACGGCTCCGTCATTTTGAATGTAGGTGCACCATGCTTTTGCACACCTACAAAATGACTCAGGAAAATTTTTTTAATACTTTTATTTTGCAATCCGAGTTGGAACAGGGAGGGCATGGGTAATGGAAGGAGGAAAGCAAACATGCGAGAGAGAGAGAGAGGAACAGCGAGATGGGGAGAGAAGCACACGGCTGAAAAGCAACAAGGGAGGGGAAGAGCACAATTGTGAGTGCATCACAAAAGGATGAGGGAGAGAAGCAATTGGGATTGAAAGAGCAACATCGAGCATGACAGGGGAAGAGAAGCACACTAGGGAGACAGCTTGAAAACACATGCATTCTTTTGGAGGGCTTGAGAAAAAAGAAGAAAGAAATTCCTTAAAAGTAGAAGTGGAAGGGTAAAAGTAAATTGCATATGTTCCAGGGGAGTGATAGACATAAGATGGGCAAGGCAAGCCATTCAAACGGAAGCAGGTAAACAAGAGTGACAGTAAAGCTGGCCAATGGAAATAAATGGGTGGGCTGCAAGTCCTTCTATGCTCCTTGTAATCTCACAATAAGTCTTTCACAACCAGAGAGGAATCGCCCTAAAATGTGGATCAGGAATAGCTGCTTATTGCAAATCAGGCAGTTCTTACAATACATCACAAGATTGAGCAAAAAAAAGCCCCAATAGTGACAAGTGCCATAACTATTGATGTTGACCTCTTAAAGGTAAAGCTAGCATGGCTATGCTATATAACTAAAAAAGGAGTGGTAAGGACTGGTTTTGTGGAAGTAGGAGACTGTAAGATACTTTGTGTAGATTGGAGAAAGGTACCGAGCATGCCTCTGGAACACATTCACCTCTGCCAAGTGTTTGTCATAGCAAGCTCTGTTTTTTTACCCTCGCCCTGCCTTTCCTGGCCCATTGTTCATTGGAAGGGCTGAAACTCACAGGATAACTAGGGAGTACAGAGTGACTAGGGAGTGCTAGGGAGTGCAGAGTGACTGCAGAGTGCTAGGGGGAGCTAGGGAGTGCTAGGGAGTGCAGAGTGTCTAGGGAGTGCAGAGTGACTAGGGAGTACTAGGGAGTGCAGAGTGACTAGGGAGTGCTAGGGAGTGCAGAGTGACTAGGGAGTGCTAGGGAGGGCAGAGTGACTGCAGAGTGACTAGGGAGTGCAGAGTGGCTAGGGAGTGCTAGGGAGTGCAGAGGGACTAGGGAGTGCTAGGGAGTGCAGAGTGCAAGGGAGTGCAGAGTGCAAGGGAGGGCTAGGGAGTGCAGAGTGACTAGGGAGTGCAGAGTGACTAGGGAGTGCTATGGAGTGCTAGGGACTGCAGAGTGACTACAGATATTAAGCTAATGGCAATGTAAATGACGATGCCACTTTTTGTCAATGTTACTGATATCCACATTAGTTAGCTTCCGTGATGCCAAATAAGATCAATAGTACTACGATGTCGCTTTCTGTGATGTCACTTCTTGTGACGCAATATGCAATTAGGGGGGCCTCGCATCTTCCCTTTCGCCCGGGGCCTCAGAAGGCCTAGGACCGGCCCTGGGTCAAAGGGCTGTCTGTGTGCGTGTGTGCGCCCGGGCTGAGACAGCTTCCCCGCCGAATACACACACAGACAGTTTTAGAGATTATCGCAGCTTTAAAAGACAATTTACATATTAAGGAGGCTTTGTTTATTTTTTCACCCCTTCATCTCTACTCACTGGCGAAAGGCGACAACGGTCACCTGTGCCTCCTGTACTGCTGTGTGGATAGTTATTTTTGGATGCAGTGCAGGACAAAATAAGTTTGTTTATTCCTATCCACCTTTCCTGACCCCTGCAGCTACTTATCACATTGACTGTGACACAAAGCTTGTTTTATGGAGTAGGTAAGAGAAGGTGTTACTATTTGTTTTTCTTTTTTAAATCTGCACAGGCCCAGAAGGACACATAATTCTTGTGTTCCTCATTTTAACAGTTTTTATCATTATCATGGCTTATGCAGGACAACAATAAGACAATACAAAATGATCAAATAATGCTGGTGATTAATGATCATGCTGGAGAGCAATCATTTGACTTAGTAGTTTTTAAATGTAGATGAATTGTATTTTATGTGGAAGCTCAGTGGGTTACTGTCTTTGTCCCAGAGATCCGTGTGTCACTTGCAGTTCAGAAGTTACAATCCTACCAGGACAGCGACCAATTAACTGTCACCAAAGAGCTGCAAACAGACATGAATAGCATAGTTAGAACTTCGCTTTTTTGTGATATAGTTAGAACTTACTCAGTCTTTCATTATTCTAATGTTGCTAAAATTAGTATTCTTTGGAAGATATACTTTTTTCTCAGTAAAGCTGACCCCCCCCCCCATGGAATACTCTTTAAATCCCAAGGTTGTGTTTCCACAGACCAAACCCTCTTAAGAAATACTGCCCACCAGTATGGATGACATGTGATTCATACAACTTGTAATCCTCATTGGCTTATGAGACATTCCCTGTAGACTGATTTACATACTTGTATGATTCATTGTCTCTGTATAATGTGTGTGTGGTGTAAGGTACTGACACACACTACATTGATATGAGTAGTGCTATACAACAAATGAAATGCATATGAGAGAGGGACTACGTGTAGATGAGGTGCACTGGTGGAGGGTGGCAGTGAGGGAATCCGAGGTGGAGGTAGTGGGGTGGAGGGGGTGCTAGGGAGACATGAGGGGCACTGGTGGAGCGTGGCAGTGAGGGAGTCTAAGGAGAAGGTCATGAGGGGGAGGGGCTACGGAGCGTTGAGGGGCACTGGTGGAGGGTGGCAGTGAGGGAATTCGAGGAAGAGGTCATGGGGTGGAGGGGGTGCTAGGGAGACATGAGGGGCACTGGTGGAGCGTGGCAGTGAGGGAGTCTAAGGAGAAGGTCATGAGGGGGAGGGGCTACGGAGCATTGAGGGGCACTGGTGGAGGGTGGCAGAGAGGGTCATGGGGTGGAGGGGGGGAGCTAGGGATAGATAAGGGTCACTGGGGGAGGGTGGTAGTAAATGTATTTATGGAGAGAGGTTATTGGTGTGGCACCAAAAAGACTTTCGCATCAGCGCTAAATCCGGCCCTGTCATGGCCTTTCTGTATTTGTTTATTTAATTAGCAGTCGGGTCATAAGGGCTACTGTGGAACATACTTTAAAAGTGTGTGCTAATTATATTTACTGCTATATTCAATGTTTTAAGTTTGAAGGTGATTTTACAATTTTTTTTACCGGGACAAATGAAAGTGGATTCCGATGGTGCGTGACATGGGGCTGGGGCCCAAGGTCAGCTGTGAGATAAGGTGCACTGGAGAGGAGTAGTGGATAATCAAGCATGTAAGGGAGTGCGTTGCAGAGTCCGGGGTCAGGTGGAGGTAGTAATAAAGAGGGATTCTCCCTGAAGGCTCGCACAGAGGGAGCCCGAGAAGTGTCACTTGCCTGATACTCCCACCTCAGAAACCTCCTCTTCCCATCAAAGGAACATTACATGGGAAAAACACTTTTTGAGAGTGATAATATTTAGAAAGAGACTAGGCAAAGAGTGTGTTTTACTGTGCCTTGTAAGACTAAGAAGAGATAAAGTAGGGCCCTGAAGCAAGCTCGCCCAGACATATATGCGACAAATCGAGCACGCAGTGGCCCACCCAAATGCACCCTTGGCCCACCCAAATAAAAATTCCTGGAGCCGGGCCTGCCTCAGCAGACGGACACATTATCCCACACGAAGCTTCCAGACACGACCCTTCTGCATAGGCGCTCACACATGGCTGCACACACAGTTATCCCGAGCTCGCTTCTACTGTCTACAAGTGGGCAGGACGCGTGCTACCTGGGACTTCAGGAACAGATATGGACTCCAGATAAGATCAACACACCCCAGGTGAGTCTCATGACACAACATTGTTTCCAGGCTAAGACTCGGGCGGGGTAAACACCTAAAGGGAAGGGCTCTGCTACCATCACGGGGTCCCCAAACCGTAGGGTGCTGGGTATTTTGGATCTGGTTCCGGATAGCACTCCTGTCCTCTTTGGTAAGGGGGCAAATGGGCATATCACGCATGGTTCTGCAGTCCCCGGAGGGGGTCCTTTTACAATCCCCTGGGTTTTGGTTCTGTGGACCATCTGTTGTCGGAGATTTACCGGAGGGGGGAGGGGCACGCAGAGCGAGTGAACACAAGCTGTCTTGAGTGCCTGAAGGGGGTGAACATAGGGTGCCCAGAATACCTGAAGGAAGGGGTAAATACAAGGTGCCCCGAGTGTCTAGAGGGGGAGTTAACAAAGCGTGCTGAAAGTTTATGAGGGAGGTGTACACAGGAGGAGGGGGTGGAGGGGGGGACACAGTGTGTCTTGAGTGCTTGTGAGGGGTGTACACCGAGTAATCAGTAGGCCAGGGGGGAGGGGACACAATGAGTCCCGAGTGCCTGAAGGGGGTGACAGAACACCAGGTGCCTAGAATGCCTGAAGGGGTAAATAAAAGGTGCACTGAGTGGCTGGAGGAGGGGGGGTTAACACAGCGTGCTGAAAGTGTAATGGCAAGGTGTACACAGGAGGCCTATGAGCATGAGGGAGATGAACACAAGGTGTCTGGGTGCTCGTGGAGTCCATAACAGTCCTTGAAATATGTGGGGAATACCCCATGCCCCCACCCAAAGAGCTGCAGCGCGATTATTGGATCTGCTCGTAAATGGTGCAGATTCGATCCGTACACCCCCAGCACCCCACGGGGATTATATTCACTCAAAACACTATTGATTCCTCTAATGAGCCCTATTTAAGAAACCCGTGAATTTTAATAAACACTATGGAAAACATGAGTCTCGAGGCAATGAACGCCCCCCGCCCTACAGAAATCCACCCTCGACCACCCCCACATTTACTTTTTAGATATTAGCATGCTGTGCGTTTCCTGGCCGGTTTTCCACGCTCCGACGGACCCACAAACAACCACAAACGCGGCGGCGGCGACGGCAAATATCACAGAAATTCAAAGCCTGTACACACGTACCACAATACAGGCCCTTGCTGTGTGATTGCCTGCAGGCTGCACTGCTGCACACATGTACGTCTACAGGGAGGGCTCGTCCACTGGATCCCTGAGCTGAGAGAGCTCATCTATTTATTTATTTATTTATGCGATTTTATATAGCGCGAACTTTACCCGAAGGTGTCAGAGCGCTTTACATAGGACCCAGTTTCAAACATAAGGACTGACGGTACAAAAAGAATTTGCAAATTTTTGACTTTCATAAGAACCAGTTGAAAACATACGGACTTAGGATTACATGCGTTATAAAAAGGTACAAACAGAGAAAAATTGCAAATGTACAAGAGATAAAGTCACACAAGGAGGAGATACAAATCGATAAACTCTAGGCATATACTAGTGAAATCACTATCTACTTAGGGAGGGGATACACATGGATATACTCTAAGAGTCACATAGGAATGGTAGAGAGCAGAGCGGACTCCTGCATAAACTAGTGATTAGAGTTATCTCTATATACATAGGGAAGGGGTAAGACTGGATATACTCTAAGAGTCACATAGGAATGGAAGAGAGCACAACGGTCTACTGCATATACTAGTGATTAGAGTTATCTTTATATACATAGGGAGGGATACACCTGGATATACTCTAAGAGTCACCTAGCAATGGAAGAGAACACAACGGTCTACTGCATATACTAGTGATTAGAGTTATCTCTATATACATAGGGAGGGGATACACATGGATATACTCTAAGAGTCACATAGAAATGGAAGAGAGCACAACGGTCTACTGCATATACTAGTGATTTGAGTTATCTCTATATACATAGGGAGGGGATACACATGGATATACTCTAAGAGTCACATAGAAATGGACGAGAGCACAACGGTCTACTGCATATACTAGTGATTAGAGTTATCTCTATATACATAGGGAGGGGATATGACTGGATATACATTCACAGCACCAATGGGAGGGACAGAGAAGGGCAGGAAAGTGAGACAAACCAGAGACGGAAGCAGATAGTAACAAGTAAGACAGCGAGGACTGTGTCAGAGGCATCAGGAGAGACACTAGAGAGGTCACTAGGACAGAGGGGGGAGGTCAGAGATCGCTAAAAAGGCGGAGGCGAAAGGTAGGAGAAGAAGTGAGTCATAATAGAAAATGGCGGGGAACACAGAGGTCCAGGTCTGGAAGTCCAGGGGGAGAAAGGCAGTCCATAGCCAGCAAGTCCGGGGGGAGAAAGGCAGTCCGCAGCAACGGTTGTGTCTTTACCACCGTGTGTTTGTTATGTCCTTGCTGCAGAGAGAGAAATTCCCTTTAGGTTTGTCCCTGGAAGCGCGTGGTCCGCTGCTCACCTCTGTCCTGATGGGGCTGTACACCCCCAGGAGTCTCCAGAAATTCAGGATCGGCTCCCTCGGTCGTTTTCAGCACTGGACGCCATTTTGGAGTCAGGCGATTGTTGCCAATCGGGGGCTATTTCGTGCTTCAATGCGGTGTTGGGGGCAGCAAACGACTCTCCAGCTCCCAGATTGCCGCCAATGGATGGGTGGCGTCACAACCATGCTCGGTGTGATCGCGGGGCTGTGGAGCGACGAGGCAGAGACCAGGACAGCCAAAATGGCGGGCCGTCACCGATTGCCGCCACCTGCCTCTGCGTGTGCCCTCCAGAACTCGTCAGGGAATGGCACTGCCGGAGTGCCGCCACTCCTCCGCTGCGGCCGCCAACAAGTGCCCCCGTGCTGCTCCTGGTGCATAGCTCGAGGCACCGGTCCGGACTCCCAGAGCCCCGGCGGGCGCCATCTTGCCACTGGGAGCATGCCGTCCAACTCTCCCCGTTCTGTTGTTGGGAGCGCACCCAGGCATGCCTTCGCGGCATCTCCCAGCGCTGCATGCGCTCCGTCACCCGGCCGATGTCCATACAGGACGGGGCGACGCTAGGAACTCTTTCCCCTCTGACCTCGGTGACCCGGTTAGCATGTACTTCAAACGGGGTCGTATTGCGCGCGCAAATCTGGTGGCAAGTTGCGGCGGCCTTTATAATTTATTTGGGGACACTGACACTACTGTAATGACTGACAGTAGCGTCAATAAGTGTCCCCCAAATAAATTATAAAGGCATCCGCCCCCAAAACAGTGCCGCCTGGGGCGGTCCACCCCGCCCCCCCGCCCCTAGCTATGCCGGTGCATCAGAAGGGTGTGGCTGAGGCATAGTAGACACTGAGAGACCGCGGAGGGACGCCAAATGAGCAGGACCCGGAGCCCAGCAGCTCCCATCTGGCAGGGTTCCTTTCGAAAAGGAAATACTGGCAAAATAAGCCAACTTTTATGAAGAAGCTTAAAACATTCTTCTTCCCTAGATTCTGATCCCACGGCCCGTTAACTCAGAATAACCTGCTTTTTCCCCTCTGTACTGCTTTCCATCCTAGGGCTGTGATGTCCCTTGGGATGAATGTTGCGCTTTACAAATACCCCAAAAAAATACAACAACAAAAAATAAGAGCAAATTAAAATAAAGAAGCAAAAAGTAATTGTGAGAAAAGAAAAGCATTAACTAATTAAAATAAGTGGAGGCCGACCTAAGGTGGCCTCAAGCCTTGACTGGAGCCAGGCAACTCTGAGCACACTAGTGCGCTTACTAGGAAATGAAATACAATGCAAGTGAAATGCAATTACAGAGCCACAAGGCTCGATTTTTATTTTCTCTTTCTATAGGGGATTTTTCAGTTTATTTACTTACACGAGCTGGTAGTAGGAGGCATTACTGGGCACATAAATAATAAGGATGCTCTACACAGGTGTGGCGTTGGGTTCTTATCCCTAACACTTGGCTCATATTGAGTAGGAATGGCATTGGCAGCTGTTTTTGTGTACCATGATATATAAGAATTCAGATTCATTGACATTATACATTTTACACTTATCAAAGCTTCAAAAAATCTAAATCAGACAAAACACGTGTATTACTTTTGGAGAGTGCTCCAGTGTTAATTATTCTAACATTTAATATATTTAAAAATAAAATATTCAAACACTCAGGGCTTCATTACGATATTGTTTGGACCGCCAGCAGCAGAAGCAATCCGATTCCGACCGCCGAGGCCGAGAAAGTTCCAGCTGCCCTTGACCCTATTTTCAGGCAGGTTGCTCCCCCCACGCCGCACACCTCCACCAGTGCCACTGTGTGCCCCCGCTGCCTGTCTCCACCACTACCTCAGGTTCGAGGCCCCTCTGCCTCAGTTGTCTGGTAGGCCGGTACTGCTGTTTTTTTTCTGTTATCTGCCTTGTTGTAAATTGCCTTGTGTAAATCTTATTTATTTCATTTCCCCTTTTGTTCACTGTTCCCCCTGCCTGTCTTTTGCCTTCTGCACCCCTTGCTTCGCCCGTTTTTCCCGCCGCTACGTCCCCTAAGGCCCCACCCCCTGCCCGCCCATTCACTGCTCCCGCCTCCCAGCTGCTTCTCTCACCTACCCTTAAACGACAGCCGCGCGCAGCAGGCGTGCCGCTGGGGCGCCAATGGGGCGCCTAAGTTAAGCCAGTCTGTGCCCGTCCGTGCCTGCACCGCGCCCAGCACCAGAACCTCTAGCCCCCACGAACGCCCCGTCGCCTGTCTCCGCTACGATGTAAGCACCCTCAATGCACTCAACACCCGACGATCACACACCTTCTTTCTGGCTGCCCCGAAGCGCACCCAAGGACCTTTCTCCTGCCGGAACTGCAGCTTCACCAGCATCCGATCCACTAATCCACCCACCGTGAAAGAACGCAACCACCTCAGATGCATTCTTCTCAACACCCGCTCTGCTCGCAAACACGCCATCGAACTCTGGACCTACTCGACTCAACCTCCCCAGACGTCGCCTTCCTGACGGAGACCTGGCTGAACCCCTCCTTGGCAAGCGACATCACCATAGCCATCCCGGACGGCTACAATATCATCCGCAGGGACCGCAGCAACAGTGTAGGAGGAGGAATCGCCATCGTCCACAGGAACACTCTCAGAATCTCGACCAACACCGATGACACACTCAGCACCGCTGAACACCTGAACTTCCAGATCCACACCGATCCCAACACCACCCTCAGAGGAACCCTCGTCTACAGACCCTTCGGACCCTTACCACAGTTCAGCGACTCCATCGCCGACTTCATCAGTACACATGCCCTCAACTCCACAGACTACATACTTCTCAGGGACCTGAACTTCCACCTCGAGAACAACAACAATACCAATTCCACCACCCTGATTGATAACGTCGCCAACCTCGGACTCAGACAACTCGTCACATAACACACCCATTCGGCCAGCCACACGCTTGACCCCATCTTCTCCGCAAGCTCCCACGTCTCCTTCAACCACACCACCGAACTCCACTGGACCGACCATCGCTGCATCCACTTTACCTTCCGGAAAGCCACCATGCACCACTGCACCCAACAGATCCCCCTCTGCTACTGGAGGAAAGTCACGAATAACAGCTAACCACCACCCTTGCCCGGAGCCCACCCACCAACCCGACCGACCCCAACACTGCCGTCCGCAACCTCAGGCAATGGATCACCGACTGCGCCAACACCCTCGCCCCGATAAAGAAATCCTCCAACAGACACACCAGCAAGAAAGCCAGCTGGTTCACAGAAGACCTCCAGGCCTCCAAGCAAACGTGCCGAAAGCTAGAGAAGAAATGGCACTGTGAACAGACACCAGACAGCTACGCAGCCCACAAGAACGCCACCCACAGACACCATCTTCTCATGAGATCTGCCAAAAGGACCTCCTTCAAAGACTGCCTAGACAACAATGCACACAACAGCAAAGAGCTCTTCAACATCGTGAAGGAATTCTCCAACCCCAGCTCCAATACCAACGACATCCCACCTTCGCAGGACCTGTGCAACTCCCTTGCCACCTTCTTCCATCGCAAGATTGCAGACATTCACGACAGCTCCAATGTTTTGACCACCCCGACAACCACTGTGACCTCCGTCCCCACTGCCGCCATCTGCACCAATCCGTTGCTCTCCTGGACCAAAATAAACGACAACGACACCATCAAAATCATGATCTCCATCAGACCCATGCCCACACCACATCTTCAGCAAAGCCAGCACCACCATTCCACCCCATCTTCAGAAAGCCATCAACATCTCCTTTGAGACAGCAACCTTCCCTGAGAGTTGGTAGCACGCCAAGATCAACGCCTTACTCAAAAAACCCAAGGCTGACCCCAAGGACCTCAAGAACTTCCAGCACATTTCCCTGCTCCCCTTCCCGGTGACAACTGACCCACTACCTTGAGGAGAACAGCATCCTGGACCCGTCCCAGTCCGGATTCCGCAGCAACCACATCACTGAAACCACCGTCATCGCCGCCACCGATGACATTAGGGCCCTGCTCGACATTGAAGAGACCACAGCCCTCATCCTCTTGGACCTATCAGCCGCCTTCAACACTGTCTGCCACCGCACCCTACACACACGTCTCCACGACGCTGGGATTTAAGACAAGGCTCTGGACTGGACCGCCTCCTTTCTCTCCGGCAGAATTCAGAGCATTTGCTTCACCCTTTTCTGCTCCGAAGCCACCGAGATAATCTGCGGTGTACCCCAGGGCTCATCCCTCAGCCCGACATTGTTCAACATCTACATGGCACCCGTAGCCCGACTGCACGACCTCAACATCATCTCCTACGCCGACGACACCCAGCTGATCCTCTCCCTCACCAAGGACCCTCTTACCAGCAAAACTAACCTCCACGAAGGAATGAAAGCCGTCGTTGAGTGGATGAAGAATAGCCGACAGAAGTTAAACTAGGACAAGACAGAAGTCCTCATCCTCGACGCCTCCCCCTCTCCCTGGGACGACTCCTGGTGGCCGACCGCACTGGGAACAGCTCCAACACCCACCAACCATGCACACAACATGGGATTCATCCTCGACTCTACTCTCACCATGACTAAACAGGTCAACGCCATCTTGCCCTCCTGCTTCAACACCCTCCACATGCTTCGCAAAATCTACAGGTGGATCACCACCGAAATAAGAAGAATGGTCACCCAGGCCCTCGTCAGCAGCAGGTTGGACTATGGAAACGCCCTCTATGCAGGAGCCTCGGCCAAGCTCCTGAAACTACTTCAATGTATTCAAAACGCCTCTGCACGCCTGATCCTCGACATCCCTCACCGCAGCTACATCACATCCCACCTGAGAGACCTGCACTGGCTTCCCGTCAATAAGAGGGTCACCTTCAAGCTCCTCACCAACGCACACATGGCACGCCACAACACCGGGCAAGCATACCTCAACAGACGACTCAGCTTCTACACCCCCAACCGCCAGCTCCGCTTCGCCAACCTCGACCTCGCCACAGTCCCCCGCATCCGAAGAGCGACCTCCGGCAGCAGATCATTCTCCCACCTCGCCGCCAAGACCTGGAACACCCTCCTCATCCTCCTACGGCAGACCCAGGACCTGCTAACCATCAGAAGACACCTCAAGACCTGGCTATCGAGCAGAAGCAGCATCCCCCAGCGCCTTGAGACCCTCTTGGGTGTGTAGTGCGCTTTACAAATAATTGATTGATTGATTGATTATGGCGGTGCATATACCCCTGAATATGTCGGTGAAAGTGCGTACTAACTCACTGGAAACGTGATCTGTAAACAGTAGCATGACATATGTGGGGATATGCTTTGTGCTGCATGTACCCCATTGCTTGAGTTTGACGATCTGTGCACAGTCCAGTCAATGGGGATAAATGCCACCTATGGATTACCTGCATTCTGACGCCCACAGAGTCATAGTCTTCAGGGTTCAGCTTCTGCGGTGTAGGAGGGACGTGGAAAAAGGGATCTATGCCAGAGACTGTCGTAGGGATGTCAGAGAGAAGCTGATTTGTGTGAGTATGACTCCCAAATCCTTTGTTTCCTACATACTTATAAATAACATAAAATAAAATGTAAATAGAAATGAAAACAATATATGAATAAAAAAGTACACATATGCACACAACTTAAATAAAATCTTAATGTATTTGAAAATATTTTCATTATTTAAAATGTTAAAATTTCAGAAACGATTAAGTTAAAATTATATAAACAATTATACAAACAATTTAACAATTAAGAAGTACAAACAACTATGTTAAGAAATAAATATTCAATATCATATTGTAACATTTCTTTTAAAAGAAAAACACAATACTTACAATTACAATCTAAAACATTAAATAAAATACAAATATAAAAAAAATATTTTTAACATCTTCCCATACTATTTCACTACAATCCAACGTTCCAGTAATAACATTCTTATTTTTTTTATTTAAATCAAGCCAAAACACTTTTAAAGAACTCAAATTGAATAAGTACCTACAAATAATTAACAAACCAAATTAAATAAATTACAATTTATAAAAAGTGCAAATTAAAAACAAAATTGTTTGAAACTTAAATAATATATAAATGCACTTATAAAACATCTGAATTTCATTAAAATTAGCACAAAATGTACATTCATTGTCCTAACATTGAAATACATTCAAAATATTCTAAACAAAACAACATTTGAAACATAAATGTTAAATTAAATAAATAAAAAGTATTTAAACATTGTCAAAAATAACAAAAAACATTTTGCAATTTACATATAAATTTGCAATTTGTTAATTATAAAATATAAAGTTACCAATTAAAAAATGTAAATTTAAATAAACAAACTTAAAATAATTATATGAACAAAAATAATTTTAAAATCACCCTATATTTCCCACTTTAAATCCAACATCCCGCTATTAAAAATGTTATCAAACATTTAGGGGTCGATTCCGATTCGGGAAAAACCGCTCCGAATAGCCGTTCGGAGCGTTTTTCCCATACGAATCGTACCCTGCAACGTCCCGCGTACATACGTCGAAGTACAATTCGTACCAGGAGCGTACTCCGTACAAACCGTACAGAGACCGTAGGACTCGAATCCCTGTACGTGTCTGGGTCGGAACCCGCTGTACGCGACATATGTACGGCTCGGGGCTGGTTTATACGACTCAGCAAGTACGATACGTGTCGGGTACGTACCGTACGACCCTTTTTTTACGGGAGCTGAAAACAGCCGTAAAAGCAGAGTTCGCGCCGAAACAGGTACGGAACGGCCCCCCCGGGTACGGTGCGTACCCCCCATGATCGCAGGGGTATGCCCCGTATACCAAGCGTACATGGGGTACGATGCGTACCCCCCATGAGCGCAGGGGTATGCACCGTACCCTATGTACGCTGGGTGTACGGTGCGCATCCCTGCGATCATGGGGGGTACGCACCGTACCCCATGTACGCTGGGTGTACGGGGCGTACCCCTGCAATCATGGGGGGTACGCACCGTACGGTGTGTATGCGATTGTGCTTTTCAGTACGAATCGCCCTTACCTGACGTGGACCGTACAGATCGCGTCCTGATGCCCCGGTCCGGATCGTACTCGTCGGGTTGTACGCCATGTGTACGAGTCGTACGGAGAGGTATCCGGATACGATTCGTACGGACGTTTTTTTTACCGGATCGGAATCAACCCCTTATTGTTATTTTTGAAAATTATCCCAAAACATATTTAAAAATTAAATATGCTAAACACTACGATGTTTTTTTAAAAATAAATATACATAAAGTCATCCTATTTTATAATTAACTACATACCCTAAATTACAAATTAAAGCAACTTAACGAAAATATCATAAAAGAATTACATTAAAGACATACAACTATCTTTTAGTAAACAATATATTTTACAATGATTTTAAAAGGAACACTAAAATTGATAGACTCACCTTTTGATATTTATGACCACGCCTTTTCTTACGTATGTTTGTAATGATATTGTTTAAATAAATTGGGGTGAGAGCTTCATTCAAGGAATAACTGAAATCCTTGTGGGATGAATCACAAAACTTACCAAATAAACAGTGCTTATTTATCAGGTCGCTTGACACAAAGCAGTCAGGCTTAACTTAGAGACAATTTGTGAAGCATTATGGAGCACCTAAACAGTAAAAAAGAAAAATCCCCAAACCAATTTAGAATAAAGCTTAACTGAGTAGCTAAAATGACATCAAATCACCAGCAATCCAATCAGTAAAATCAGAGATGTCAGTTTTTTATATCTGAAAAGCACAAAAAGCCACTCAGGATTACTTGGTTGCACTGCATCGGGGGAAAAGTTCTTCCAAACCGAAATATAGCGCAGTTCAGATACAGGGACCAGGTTAATCCCACTAAAGAGTTACCTTCTCAAGTCCTGCGTGAAGAGTGCAGTTTGCATTGGGCTGCCTAACCGAGGAGCAAGTCAAGCCTCGTAGATGGTTGCTGTAGTTGCGCTACAAGCCGGTCATTTCTGAAGATTTGCTTTGGCCGTTGACTCAGGCTGCAGGTATCGGTGCAAAGAGCAGATCTTACTGGATCTTTGCATAGGCGGTCACTTTTGCTGCAAGTTCATCCTGTGTGCCCTGTGCACCCCCATTTTTTTGCTGACTTGTACTGGTGGTAACTGTCTATGACTGTTCCTGTGCTCCATCTAACCAGGCACAAAGCCAGTGCTATGTTGAAAACACGGTGAAAACACACACATGCATTAGGGTATACTAATCATTGGTAGGATCTAAATAATAAGTCCTTAGTAGATAATAGGGCAGGCAGGGCCAGACTGGGATCGCAAACCAGCCCTGGCAATTACGTCCAACCGCCCTTAGTGGAGGCGGGGTGTTGGCAGAAAAACTACTGATGCGCTGTTACAAGGGACCGATTTTCCAACAATGCTGCAAAACCGTCTCCAAAAACAAAAACTGCCTCCACCCTTCTGGCCCACCAGGAAAACGCCTGGTGCCCGCTACGGCCAGTCTAGCCCTGAGGACAGGGGGAATAAAACTGACTTTAAGTCCCTAATATATTATAGGGCATGGTGGTTTAGAGACCAGATTCCTTTCTGTACTTGCATGTGTGCACTGCTGAGCGCCTGGGGTCATTTCAAAAGCAGCCCTGCCTTGCAGCACTCGTTTTAAAAGTAAATTAACTGCAAACTCAACTTTGATGGTAGGGATAATTAAGATTTGCATGTAAAGTAAAGTAAATCCACATTTGTAAAGCGCACAATCACCCGTAAGGGTCTCTAGACGCTGGGGGCGTCGGGAAGATTAAGCAAGCTATTGCCCAGAGTCACATGGTGCTGGGCTAATCTGCCGCCGGTGCCGGGGATCGAACCGTGGTCCCCAGATTCCGGAGTCAGTCGCCCTGGCCGCGGCGCCACACCTCTTCCACGTACAGTGTCCCCATGGTTTTCCCTAGGTGTTCCAGGTATGGGGGTCATGTCATTATCATCAGGGCCCTTATAAAAGATGTTCATATGTCCTGGGGCTAGAGAAATTGCACATTTCCCTCCCTCCATTGATGTAAAGTGCCTCCCAATATCAATATTTGTGCAATGAGCACCGTGGAATGAGACTCTACACTATTTGTTCATATTTAGGACCCACAAGGCTTCCAGTAGGTGTTCCAGCGGGGCCGGACTGGCTACCTACCGGGGGTTTTGGCATGCTGCCGAGCTGGGGGCGGATTTCGTAGATGGGGACCTGCGTGTGCTGAACGAAATTCGTTTTACTTTGTTTATTTCGCAGCACACGCAGGTCTCCATCAACTAAATTATCCCCCACCACAATAACATCAGCCCCCAGCTCGGCAGTATGCTAAAAATGCCCGGTAGCCACTTCGGCCTTGTGTTCCAGCGGTGGGGGGGTTATGCAACTATAAGCAGGGCCTTTATAAAATCTGTTTTATATTCCCTGTTAATGGAGAATTGCACATTGCAGTTTTCCATTGGAGATACCTAGCCCCATAGGATAACATTGCAAGAGTTTATGAACACATAAATATTGCTAGGAATTGAACAAAAAATACCATTCAAAGACTAGCTATTGTTGAATGTACACTAACATGTACAGAAAATAAGTTAGAAGACTTTCTTGTCTGTAAGCCAACATTAAGCCTTCCTGCAGACTACCGCGATTGGTCAGAGTTAAAAGGATTAGGCAGGCAGCTTTGATGAAGAGATAAGTGGCAGAGGAAGAGGCTATCTGCTGAACAGAGCTCTGCTACATAGGAATGCTATTGCAGGGTAAGGGTGTGTAAAGCATGAAACTTCAAAGGAGGAATAGGAGAGGCAGAGAATGCCAGGTCCATCTACCTCATCACCTCAGACCCAGCCAGATGGCAGGCTTAAGGAAGAAAACTTCAGACATTAGGGGGTGGAGAGCTATAGAAATGAGCCACACAGAGTTGGTTTAGTTAGCTCTTCATGCTGAGATCTCAACCATGTTGTATTTCGAAGGAATAGTGCTATATGGGAGGAGATGATGCCACACCTTGGAGGAAGTGGTCATGCCCTGTGGTGTTGCCATGCACCTCATTGGACAGGAGTGCTCTCTTGCTTGACTAGAGAACACTGAATAAATATGTGAGAGGTGCAGATCCTCTCATATCTGCTGCTTGAATCTAAGAGAAGAAAAAGGAATGCTATGCTGGTACCTTGATGTGCACCACCAGGCCCTGCATTCAGACTAACTGTGCCTGGCACTACACCCCTGTGGATGTGCCTTGCATCTGAAAGATTAAAGAGAGGACTTCCTACAAGCCACAGGTTAGCAAATCTCACCTTCTTCATCAGTGCCAAGAGTCCACTGCCTGTAGTGCATCCAGTAGACCTTTATGGGTTTTGTCCAGGACCATCTTGGAGCTTCCACGCCCCTAGATTGTGTATTGGACATTTTGGACCCTCAAGAGGAACTTCAGGAAGAAGTTCCAGAAGTTTTGAGCAACTTTGGAAAAATCTCCATAAGGTGACCGACTCAACCGCGACAGCCAAGCTGACCACCTTGAAACACGACCCGGCATAGTTTTAGGTTTGTAGCGCTGAAGAGCTCTGGAGGTCCGACTTTCAGGTTTGGCTGGGAGCTCCCTGAAAATCAAGCCGGCGAACTGTCACTAAATCCAGCCTGGTGAAGAGCATCAATGGACCTTGGCAGAAAAAAGCTCCAGAAACGTTTCCAAGTCCGAAGGTAAAATTTTGACTGGGGCCTCACGCTCAGTGTATCTGCACAGGGCTCCATCTTAGTGGGCCTGGAAGTTTAACTTTGTCTGCTTTAGCATGAACAGGTGTTCCAGAGTGGTGCAATTGGTTTCGAAGTGTTAGAAAGTGTTTAATCTTTAAAAAAAATCATATCCTTCGTTCCCTACATTGAATATTTGTTGGTTTACTGTCATTTTAAAGATAGCAATATTTTTTATTTTTATAAATTGGTGTGGGATTTTTATTATGTGTTGTGTCTTAATTATATATACTATATTTGTGTTTTCAAATGCTTGATATTCCTGTCTTCTAATTTAAGCTTGCTAGCTCACAGCCAAGTTAGCCAGGGTGGAACATGGGACATGGGAATAATTTATTGAGGCCTATACTGGACCCTCTACTGTGTTGTTGGCCTTATTGCAAGTGCTAGATGCATATTTACCATTATTGCCAGTGGTAGATATATGTTTACAACTACTAATAACCTACTTTACACCTGTCATGCATGGTCGCTCTAGGCTCAAAGAGCCAGTGCTACTGGAGCTTCGTATTGCTGGTCCTTGCAGGCGGTCAATTGTTGGCATGAAGAGGTCACATCTCCTTTAAAAAGAGTACCCTCTGATGGCACTCAAGGGACAAGACCTGTGGGGCACCTCTTGGGAATAAGAGCTCACTCCAGTATTGACCAGCAGTGGGGCTCTGGCAGAACGAGGCAGGTCTAGTTAGTGCTGGGCAGTTACCGGAGGCCTCTGGAAGCTTGATGTTTCCCTGTAGTTCAAACAGGAGGTCAGCCAACTGACCCTGGGAGTCACTTCTGGAGAGCATGCCTTTAAGGCAAGCAGGCTCAATCTTTGTTCTTCAGACAGCAGCACGTGTACTTCTTCTGAATCTTGTGAATGTCCAGGAGTGTTCTGATGAGATGTTCTGAGGGAGGCACTTTTATAGCAAGTCCAGCCTAACGGTGTTGGGTCCCTATCTTTATCTAGCCCTAAATTGGTTCTCTACACTTTCACCTTTTCCCCTTCTCTTGGTTTTAGATCCACACTGTTTAGGGTGAGAAAGGGAAGACAGACTTCTGATGTACAACACATATGCCAGTGATGGGGCAGGCAGCTTCAGAAGTCAGGAAGTTGGTTTGCACAGCTCTCATGCTACCATCTGAAAATCAGGAAAGACTGACTATAACCCCCAAGCTATCCCTCTCAAGGATGAAACAATCATATTGATATAGAGAAAAATGCACTGTATTTATCAGGACATGTGGATTTTGATCTCTATTCCACCCAAAAATACCCACTCATCTGAGTCGGTTTTCATCAAGTGCCAGAAATATCACCTAATTACTAGGCCACTCATAATGAGGAGCATGGTGTGGTAAGTTGTATGTTTGCCTCAACACATTTTTGCTACATGAGGAAGCTACCACTCAGTTAAATAGGTTGATGAATGACAGCCCACATCAACTGGCTCCAGACAAAAGCACCTACGTTCCGTCTGCTTAGAAACCAAGGGGCATATCATCAAGCAGGGCGGTAACATTATCGCCGTTTTAGTGGCAGAAAACTGCCGCTAAAGCAGCGATAATGGGCTTGATTATATGCCTTGGAGAATCCCCATAGAAACCCAGGTTAACACCTCGGCTTCTATTGGAACATGGGCCTAGAACATGGGCTTCTATTGGAATTCACAAGGCCATATTATTAAGCACATTATCGCAGCTTTAGCAGCAGTTTTATGCCGCTAAAACTATGATAATTTTAACGCCCCGCTTGATAATATGCCCCCAAGCTACTACAAGTATTAAATGGCTAACGTTTAAACGTTATTCTGCAACCTTGAAATGTGATGTTTCAACTGAATCTTTTATTTGATTTTGTATACATCAGATAACATACAACCTTTTAATAATACAGGTAGATGATTCTTTTCTATTTTCTTTAACCATTCTTTGACCTTATTTAGCCTGCTATAGAGAATAATACTTTTCTGTTCTTAAAATTTAGCATATGCCATAATGGAATTGATTTATCTTCTGCATCCTTCTGCAAGAACCAAGATGATGGATGGCTTGCTTTGCAAACAGGCACCAGCTATATTCAGCAAAGTAATTGCCGCTCATCAGGCACATCAATTATGAATAGCAAAGGCATTTAGAACACTGCAGGTTGTCTTAAACATTTCCTGAAACAATTACAGCCTTGTTCAAGGCAGTGTACAAATCTAATTGACAGGATTTCCACTGCATAGCATCTATAAAAATCTACTTCTGGATACAAATATTCAAGCCATTTAAGAGCAAATCAGTCTGGCTTCTACTTGAGAATAAAGCAAAGCGTTCATGTTATTTTATTTTGGCTTCAAACTGTCTTATAGAAGAATGCATACAGTACATTAAGGGCCAGATGTAGGAGAGGAAATACCGGTCGGTAACGGCCGAATTCGGCCGTTACTGACCGGTATTTAGGATTCGGCATGTAGGGGCCAGCATTTTACAGAATCGGTAAATTTACCGATTCGGTAAATTTACCGATTCTGTAAAATACCGAATCGGTAATTTTACTGATTCGGTAATTCCACATGTAGGTGACACTCCTGAGAGTGCCACAGGCCCTTAAGAGTCGGTATTTTACCACCCAATCCTATTGGGTGGTAAAATACCGAATTCAGGTGTGCATGCACATCTGTGCATGCACACCTGTGCCATGTGGCACACAGACATGCCCTTAGGGCATGTCTGTGTGCCACATGGCACACATGCCTGTATTTGGGTTGCTAGAGGGTGTCAAAGTGACACCCCCTGCACCGTTGCAGGATTCGGTATTTACCGATTCGGTAAATACCGAATCGGTATTGCCCATTGATTCCTATGGGCTTCAATACCGAATGTTAACGATTCGGTAAATGGAAATTAAAATTTACCTACATCTCCCACCCTCTAATTTACCGATTCATAAATACCGAATCGGTAAAATTCGTTATTTAAGAATCGGTAAATTAGAATTACCTACATCTGGCCCTAAATGATGTCTCAAAGAAATTCAGCAAATTGCACTTATGGAGTAAGAGCATGTTTATGAGTTTGACGGTGTGGTGCTGGGTCCTCCTCACCACTGCAATGCCAAACCCTTGGTTGGGCCAACTGCCTGAGTATTTCTCATGTCTGGTGGGCTTCTTTTTTACGTTCCCACAATGGTGACCTGAAAATGGGCACCAAAATGGGAATGCAAAAAACTGTTCCTGCACAGCATGGAATGTAAAGTCCATGCCATGCGGGAACTGGAGTGCATACATACAGTGAGGCACATGTTGTGCCCCCTGCATGCATCCAAATGGAGTGAGGCACAACGGGGCCATGTAGGGGCCCCTTTGTTTCCTCTCTGCCACGGTTTTCATGTGCGGTCCCATGAGAGGAGCAGCGTGACCCACCATGACCCAGCCAACACCGGGAGATAAATTCCACAGATGGCGTCCGCGGCGCGGGACGCCCTCATTCATTTCATTTGTATTGCCTTTGTTTTGCTGCCTGCCCTCTATTACCTCCATTACCTTCAGGAAGATTGCTTAGACCGCCGCAGAGCTCTGGACCGCGGGCCGTAGACTGCCAGGAAACTACACCTCCCATCAGGCAGTGAGGTCCCGCGAGAGGAACAGTGTGACCCACCGAGACCCAGCCAACAACGGGAGATAAATTCCACAGAGGGCTCCCGCGAAGTGGCACGCGTGCAAGCTCGCCCGGGCCAGGGCGGGCCCGTCCCTGCCCATCCGTGAGGCTGGGCTGGGCCCAATTTCTTGGTTTACGTTACTGCGAATACAACAATTTCATTGACCACAGTCAGTAAGAGTCCATTTACTGCTTGAGCTTGTCCAGCTCACGTCTTTATCCTTTTAAGCGCAAACTGAGACTGAGGACTAATTAATCTACTCGAGTTTAATCATTGACGTGCCCACAGCCTGGCTACTGAGGGGTGGGGTGGGATCATAACATTGCTTGTATTTTATTTTTCTTCCCCAATTTTTTGTCTAAACTTCTAAACATATTAAGGCTATGGGGAAAAGGAAACTGCTAAGCCCGAAGCCCCCTGTGGGTAAATCTGTTTCAGCTGTTTCACAAGTCCTTTTTGAGTTATCTCACGGGGGCTATGGAGGCCTTGAACGAGCAGATTATTTCGGTAGAAGAATCCCTTGAGGCAGGTTCTTCGCGGTCAATTACCGAACTAGAACAACCAGCTGATCGGGCCTCACCGAGGCAACCCGCAGTCCCCAAAATTGTCACAAATGGTTGTAAACAAAATATCACTGATGAGATTTCTTTTTTTATTTTTTATTGAGAATTGACACAGAAGAAAAGAGACAACAGAATACAGGTGCTATACATCAATTAATATCACACAATTCATATATTAAATCATTCCAACAATACATAAATACAAGATTTCAATTTGATGTTATTATTACCAGGGCATATAGAGAATATATAAGATAGTCGACCCAAATGAATAACTTTATATAAATATGTACATGTATGTCTTGTAGAAAAAGTTGATAAAATTCACGCTAAGTATTAATAGATTAAATCAGAGCAGCATTAGTAGAGGTGCCCTCCCTCCATAACTTCACTGGAGCCCACATTTAATAGCCAAAGTCCCGCAATTTTTTGCCTTTATAAAGGTAAAGCGAAGATTCTATGTTATGGATAGCAAGGAATCTGGCCAACCACATTGAGAAGGTCGGGGGAGAGGAGTCCGTCCAAGCAGCTGATATCAGGATCCGTAAAACGGCCACTGCTAGAAAGACTGAAGCCTCTATTTCTCTCCTACTACTCAGCCCTAGCTTACCATCAATCCCGAGTATCATAGCTGTTGGGGATAGACTGATCTTCGAGCCTAGCAGCCCCTCCAGGAATTTCTCGATCTCGGTTTTAATTGTGGCAAGTTTGTCGCAGAAGAAAAACATATGAACCAGATCGGCCGAGTCTTGTTGGCATCTCGGGCATTTACTATCCTCCCTCATACCCCAGTCATGTAACTTGGAGGGGGTGTATTATAAATTGAAAATAGTCATGAAGTGTTGAGCCTTCAGGTTAGAGGACCTGAGTACCTGCTTATCTAAAGATAGGGCTTTATCGATATCTATATCTGGGTCTTGCAGTTTCGCTGCCCAAGCTGCCTCATGCTTCTCCAGATCATTAGGTAGCCTGTCCACCAGCTCCTGATAGACTACCCTAATCCTATCGCCATCATTCACTAAATAATCGAGGGTAGGGCTGGGAGCGAGAGAACAAGCGGCTAATAGATCTGCGTTGAGTGTTCGTGCAATTTGGATATACTTAAAGCTATGGCCTATAGCTAGATCATATTTCTGCTGAATAGCTTCAAGTGACATCACCTTACCATTGCACATAACATACCCTACAGTCTGAATGCCGTGTTGTTCCCAGCATTTCCAGGCCCCATCCATACTTAGGTTCGGGAAGAAACCTGATTTCCATAGAGGTGTATGTTTATTAATTCTGGGGATCTGCAGGGATTTCTGTAGCATTTTCCATAGGTCCCAGGCTCCTAGCGTAACCTTAAGCCTAGTTTTCTTAAAAAATCTGCACCCGTTTTTTCTTAATAAAGCACCCACAGCTTCCTTCCCCATGAGAAGCTCATATATTGAGGGGAGAATATATGAGTTTGAGGTAGGATCCAGAGAATGTCTCTCCCTGCTACCAGCTTTAAATAAAATAGACATCTGGGTTACTAAACAGGCCCAATGGTAGAATCTTATATTTGGAGCGCCCAGACCTCCGAGTTCCTGGGGAAGAGACATATACTTGGCTGCCCTTCTAATCTTGCCATATTGCCACAAAAAGCTATTAAAAATAGATTCAGTTTTTTTAACATTTGTTCCTCGATTAGAAAAGGGATATACATATATAGATACAAAAGCTTGGGCAGCATTGTCATTTTCAGAACATTTGTTCTGCCGATAAGAGACAAATGTAGTGCATCCATACGTTTTAAATCTATTTCTATTTTTTTGAGGAGTGGATTGAAGTTATCTTGTATGATTGACCCTGTATCTGCCTTGATAATAACCCCCAAATAGATAGCAGAGTCAACATACCGTTGATCCATTTTTATTATATTCTTTGAGCAGATCACCTGTGTTTTTGCCTCGTTTAACCTATACCCAGAACAGTATCCAAATTGCTTGGTGATCTCAACTAGTATTCGCATGGTCTCTGCCGGATCAGGTGTAAGAACCGCCAGGTCGTCAGCATATGCTAAAAAATTTCTCTCGAACCCGTTGGTTATTACTGGTTTAATGCTGTTGTTTACCAATATCTGCCTGATCAGCGGGTCGATATACAGAGCAAATAGAATTGGTGAGCAGGGACACCCCTGACGGGTGCCCCTTTCTATCCTAATCCCATCGAACTCAGATCCATCATCTGTATACGAGCCATCGGATCGCGATACATGGCCCTAATAGCTTTCAGTATTTTTGGACCGAAACCTCTCTCCTGTAGTACATCCCAGAGGTACTGCCATCTAACGCGGTCAAATGCCTTTTCGGCATCGAGGAGGATCATGGCGATCCCCTCCCCCCCAGCATGGGCCTCGAATATAGATATGGCTCTTCTCACATGGTCCGTTGTGCCACGGCCAGGGATAAACCCATGCTGCCAGGGGGAGACGAGGCCACCGATGACCCTCTCCAACCTTGTGGCAATAATTTTTGCGTATAGCTTATTATCAGAATTTATAAGAGAAATCGGTCTGTAAGATCCGGTGCTTTCTTTTGGCTTTCCATTTTTATGAAATACAACTATATTGGTATCTCTCCAGGTATCGGGTATTATACCTGTACAGATAATTCCATTAAAAAGATCTAGCAAAAAAGGCGTAATCTCGATCTTCAGACATTTATAAAGCTCCAAAGGTATACTGTCGGGGCCAGCAGCCTTACCTGCGGCCAGCTGAGATAATGCTTCCAATACCTCTTCTATAGATATATGAGACTCCAGGTTTGCCATTTCACCTTGATTTAGTCTGGGGCCTAAGTCTGGGTAATGTCTGCCTGTGGTATTCAGGAGTATATCTCCTACTTCTTCCCTATACAAATTTTTATAATTTTTTTTGCAAATATCGATACAATATCTTGGGGTTCAATGTAGTCTCGTCCCTCATCATGTATACATGTTATGGCATTTTTAACGCTATCTTGCCTGATTCTTAGAGATAACGCCATCCCAGCCTGCTCCCCTGTCTCGTACATTTTCTTCTTATAGGTCCAATACTCTATAGATGCCTTTTCGGCCATTTGCTTCTGTATTTCAGCTTTGATCAGGCAGATTTTGGTTTGGCTCTGAGTGCTCTCCTTCCCCAAAGATAGTTCCAGGCAGTGCTGTTCCTCTGCCTTAACCAAGTCGCCCAGGAGTCTGTTCTTATCATCCTGTTGTTTTTTCCTTAGCTGAGCTGTGTAGCTAATTACTTCCCCTCTTAATGCTGCTTTAAACGAGTCCCAAACCGAGTTTCTCGAAGCACTGTATTGATTTGCGTCGTAAAACTCGCGGGTCCAGTTTCGTAGATGTTCTATAAATAAAGCATCAGCTAGTAATTTACGATTGAATGTCCAAGATCTTCTTTTCCTAGCTGGACCTAGGCTATTGTGGCTGATTACTAGCGGATTATGATCCGAGAGGACTTTAGGGAGCTTTTTGATGTTAACCCTCCCAATCTCTCCTTAAGAGATTAAAGCGTAATCTAATTTGCAGTATTTCTGATGGGGGCATGAGAAGTACGTGAAGCCTGGGTCATCAGGATGTTTTAAGCCCCATATATCAACTAAACCATGTGATGACATCATGGATAGGAGTGCCCTTGAGACTCTTGGTTTCCTACCAGTATATGGGACATTACTGGATAAATCTATCGATATATTAAAGTCGCCACATACCAAAATTGGTACGGGCCAGATTGACAATTCAATTTCCAATACTTCAAACACTGCAGAGTCATCGTGGTTTGATCCATAAATCCCACAGACCGTTAATCCACATCCTAGTTCCGCTATAGCCCATCTTCCCGCCGGATCCGATTTAGCCCGTTTAGCCCCCCACCAGAGTTATTTTTCCCAAAATTACAACCCCTCTTATTGTTGAGGTCTGAGAGGAACATGAAAGTATCTCAAAGCCACCAAATCTTAACAGTTTTCTTTTCGCCCATGAGAGATGCGTTTCCTGCATACACAAGATGTCGATGGGTTCAGATTTTACAAACTCTATCAGTCTGGCTCTTTTTCGCCAATCGTTCAACCCCCCTATATTAATCGTGTAGGTAGTAAGACTAAGCATTATCAATTTTCAGACATCTCATACTTTTTAAGTCCGGGGTTTGATTACTAACAATGACCATTCTATGCAGGCAAAGCCACAAAGATCTAAATTTTATAGCGTAAATTCTCAATTTTTTAATTTATTTTTTTCCTTGCTATTCCCCCTCTTCCTCCACCGCCCTTGAGACCTTTACCCTCCCTTAGGTCCCCCTCCCCCCACACTTACATCCCGCCCCTTTCCCCCTAGAAGCGCTCAGACTGAGGTCTGTGCGTTGGTGGATGGATGCAGCAGTGTGGTGTGTGGATGCAATTATAAATCACCAAAATCATACCTTAAACAAAACATATCCTACCCCTAGAAACCCCCTCCTGACTCCCTGTCCCCTTGAAAAGGGTCAAACACAGCACCATATAGAAAACAGTGAAATTTGATTATTTATCCAACAATACACTTTGTCAAAATTCGTTTAGATACTTCTTCCCCATGTTGGCGGGTTATAATGAGTCCAGAAACTCCTTGGCCTTCACCTCAGATGAGAAGAATTGAGTCTTGCCCTCTCTCACAACCTTGAGCTGTGCAGGGTTTACTAAGTAGACCTGCATATGTTTATCCTGGAGAGGCTTGATCAGTTGCCGAAGTCTCCAGCGCCTCTCGACCGTTGCGTGACAAAAGTCTGGTCTAACAAAAAAAGATATGCCCTCGCTCGTTCTTTTATTTAACAACAAGGGGTAGTGATGGACAGAGTTTCTGAATTGAGCAGAATACTCTCACCCAGTCAAGAGATCAGGGCTAGATCCAACACCGTTTTTTAGCTCACTGCACCATCCCAGTTCAGAACCTGGCTATATGCAAATTAGTCTGTTCCTGTCCCAGTGCATGATGGGAACAGGGCAAACCAAACTACCAAGCCAATTCTTACACTGGGAAGGAAACAAGCTTCCGGGGACCGGTTTATGGCATTTCAGCCGTTGTTGGCCCGGCTTGCTTGAATCCTGATGGTGCAATGAGCAAGGGACTCACATCTGAGTATACCCTTCCACGCTTAGGGTGGACAAAATATTTAAAACAAGGGGTGGTGATGGACAGAGTTTCTGAATTAAGCAGAATACTCCCACCCAGTCAAGAGATCGGGGCTAGATCCAACACCGTTTTTTAGCTCACTGCACCATCCCAGTTCAGAACCTGGCTATATGCAAATTAGTCTGTTCCTGTCCCAGTGAGCTAAATAACGGTGATGGATCAAGCCCTGATCTTTGGACTGGGTAAGAGTGGTCTGCTTAATTCAGACACTCTGTTCATCACCACCCTCTTTTCTGAATCGTTTTTGGCCACTATAGGTGTGGCAGGGTATACTCAGACATGAGTCCCTTGCTCACTGCTCCATCAGGATTCAAGCAAGCCGGGCCGATGACGGCTGAAATGCCAGAAACCGGTCCCCGAAAGCTTGTCTCCTTTCTGGTGAAGAATTGGCTTGGTAGTTTGGTCTGCCCTGTTCCCATGATGCACTGGGCCAGGGACAGACTAATTTGCATATAGCCAGGTTCTGAGCTGGGATGGAGCAGTGAGCTAAATAACGGTGATGGATCAAGCCCTGATCTTTGGACTGGGTAAGAGTGGTCTGCTTAATTCAGACACTCTGTTCATCACCACCCCCTTTTCTGACTCGCTCGTTCTTTTGGCATCAGGCCTGGCTTTATCAGATATAATCTGTATGAGGATGAAATTTCCTAAAAATATTAGCACTGCCCTTGGTCTATCAGTAGTAGTCCCAGCACAGATTTTGAATGGAGTACGGTGGGCTTTCTGAATTTCAGATGACCAATTCCAATCTGCTAGTTCTAGGAATGCATTCTTAAATAGGGTAATGATAAAAGCCCTCATGTCCGACCCCTCGATCCCTTCCGGAACCCCCAGGACGCGCAGGTTGTTGCGTCTTAATCTATTTTCCATATCCTCCAGCTTCCACTGGATATCAACAACCTGCGCCGCCAGAGAGACCAAGGAGGCTGAGTGAAAGGAGCCACGGAGCAGCAGCGTGTGGGGGTGCAAACATACCCCTGGATCCCTCGAATCTCCCCGTATGGCAGTGAATTAGCGATTGTTTTCCATACCGTGGCGGAGCTCGCAATCTGTAACTCGTCCACTGATGTACGACGTGTTTAGCCGCGAGAGAACGTGCCTCGCAATAGCCCGAAGGACCCAGCAGGTGAAAGTGATTACCGGAGCCGCAGGAGCGCTACTCTGGCTGCTGACGGCGGCGCTCACTACCTGGGTGCGGCGAAGGCGGAATACCGGGCGTGTCTCCCGGTCTTTGGCAGCGTCTGAGACCCGACGGAAAGCAGGGCTCTGGAGTGGTTTTTGTCGGTGTGGACAGTCTCAAGAGCATTTAAACTTGAAAATGGCTCCAAAGGTAGCCTCCGGGATAACAACTAAGGCAGCAGCGGCGGCGGCCGCGAAGAAAAAGGCTCAGGCTGCCTGGGCAGCTTCTCACGCAGCAGCTGATTTAGCTGATTCAGCAAATACGGCGCGAATGAAGGAAACGGCGTCGGAGGCTTGCGCAACATCAGAGCGGCCGGAGGTCTACGAACAGTCCAAATTAGACAAACAAACAGCGCGGAGGTCGAAGCAGACCACCTCAATTCCTGAGCTTTTTGCTCGCAGCGGCCAAAACCAGAAAAACATAGTAAGCGCAACCCCTCTCATATCAGCTAAAGAAGGGATACCCGATTCAGGTACTTATGTTGCTCCACCGGTGGCTACTGGGAGTATACTACAAGAATCTGCAACAGAGATTAATGCAGTTTTGCCTGAAGCAAGGGGAGAAGGAGTAACTCAGCTGACCCCCGAACCTACACGCGCAGAGACGATTGAAAAGGAGCACGAACAAACTGACGGGTAGCAATTGGTGAAGATACAAATGTCTGTATTCCACCTATATCCCCATATATTGCGGATCCAACGGCTACTGAACTCACAGATGCCGCTGCCACTCAGGACACAGTGAAAGAAGCCGATTGCAGGAAAAAGGATAATACACTATGCCTCCCTGTGGTGTTGGGTTCAAATCAGGCCTACATACTCTGCTAAACTCTCGAACACCTTAGCATAGAAGTTGGCACGGACACTGGAAAATGCAAAAGACAAGTTTATTAAGACCCCATGGGGTGGTGGTACATTCCTACAGCACCCTTCGGCAATGTAAGAAGTAGCACACCGAACATCGGTGCGCGACCTCTTTTATACAGTTTAATAGCAATAAAATGGTAGGCGGTTACAAGTTACACATTTTAGGTACATATAAGGTCATTTTTGGAACACAGCCAGCATGTGGGAGGAGTTCAGTAGCACCGGTCAGTTAGTGCTAACATTCCTAAAGAATGACCAGTTGATGCATAGTGCGCATGTGCGCTTGACCAGTACTAAAAATAGCCTGTTGCCGAGCAGAATAGATGACCATGGGTAGCGAGAAAGGACGAAGGGGCACACTGACCACGAGGCAGCGTTCATAGCAAATGGAAGCCAGAAGGATTCAAAATGGCCCCCGTTCATTTTGGTCAAGTTAACGAAAAAGGCCGTGTAGCTGTGCTAAACGCTAACTCAGGAGCTGCCAAAACACGACAGACGGCCCTTTTAGCGTTTAGCAAAAGCTACCTCATAATGAACGTAATCAGAATTCTCGTCATCAATGTTGATGGCCATTATTTTCAGCACTTCGTCGGTGGTCAACTTCTCTTGCTTAACAATAGCTCGTTTGGACGGAATACAGGCTGTGATACATACAGAACATAATGCTGGGCCACATTGAATACATAGACAAAGGGAAAACAATACTGCAATGAAAATACATACAATAGTTAATAATTTCCAACCCCAAGTACTGAGTAGGGTCCAGAACCAACCAGAAAAGGTCCATGTTCCATTTTCTGAGTGGATCTCAGCAGCTATCTTTTGTAGTTTCGTAATTGAGTCATACACGGAAGGTGAATTATCTGGCACATACACACAGCAACTACTTCCGATAATGCGGCATGCTCCACCCCGATCAGCTAATATCACTTCTAGAACCATCCGGTTCTGGAGCGTCACAATTCTGGTAATTTGCAATTCTTCAGTTATATTCCCTAATGCAGAGGCAGTTTCATTAGCGACGGCTTCCACCACACGTGTAAGCAGCCTTATCTTTCTGCTATTCAGTGCAGCTCCTACAAATGAAAATAAACCCAAATTGAAATCTACATATTGCTGTAAAGTGGTATCAGTTTGGTCTATTCCATCAAGATCTAATGTTCTTTTAACTCTGTTTAGTACGAAATCATGATACAGAACGTAATCATTGTGATACATAGGAGGAGCAATAAATACAGGTGGCAATACAAAAGCTATGTAACATGTTCCTAACCATCCCAATGGCAGACGATGGTATCCCTTATTTCCACAAATGAAATATGTATTATGTGAAGCTACAAATGCAATTCCATTTGGCGTGTCAAAGGTAAGTGTAATATTACATTCGCTGCGGCCTACAGGGATTGTACCTTTATTTCTAATACACAGATCTGCCTTTGTGTCAATAACCGTTATCACATGTAAGCTCGTTACATTTATAAGTCTTTGATTCGTATAGACACGAGGTGCAGAAACATTGTCCGGACGATACTCTTCCCATTCAAATTTAGTTCCTTCAGCTTGTGGGTAACCATCTTTGTCATTAAAGCATATCTTGTTCAATCGAAAGAGTAGTCCACCTTTCGTTGGCCATCGCAAAGTGAAAAGAAGAGTGTACCAAGCGTTGCAAGAACCATTATGAGAAAACGGGAGAGGAATGAGTGGAGTTCCTCCCCTCTTCTGATGTCCGGGCAACATTCCACATACCCAACAATTTGATGTGTTGGTCATGTTGTGAGTATGATGCAAAATCTGAATAAAACTGTTATTCAAATAAGTCTGTCTATGTCTCTCTTCATGATAAGGCAAAGTAAAATGAAAATGTTCAGATGGGCTTGGAGTGGTGGGCAGTAGGTGTTCTCGTGCAGGAAACAATTGTTCTATAGTCCAAGCTACTACTGCGATCACCACTATGGTCAAGACAAACAAAACAGCACCAAGAATTCTCCCTTTTCGTGTCGAAAGGGATGCCATAGTTCGCAAAACAATAATCTTCAAGAGCAACCCTAAACGGAAAAATAAAAACGATGGTTCTGGACTGAGGCTGCCGTTGGTTTGTTCTCCCGAGATTCAAGACGGGTGTCGCTACACTGGACAGAACTGATCCCCCCCCTTGATATTCCCGGCTTCCGTTTCACAAACCTCAGAGCGGTTACCAACCAGTTTCAAAAATGCAAAAAAAAGAAATTATTTCCTGGAACGTAGATTGTACTTCACTCCATCAGAAACAGTGTGGTCCGGGAAGGCTCCCTCCAATTCATCAGACGTAACAGCTGGGCTCTTTTCTGCATCCAAAATCTTTCTGTAGTCGGATAGCACCACAGGGCTCACCAGATCCGGAGAAACGCGACGGCAATGGCTGGAATGAATCCACCGTTTCTTGTTGGTGACTCTTACTGCGGTCCGAGTCGCCAGCAGCACCTGCTCAGGGCCATGCCATCTCGGTTCCAAACTGCTGGATCGCTCGAACACGCGGACCATCACGTGGTCCCCAGGATGAAGATCGTGAGCCTCGCCAGTGGAGTTATCAGGGAGCGCTTCTCGAACCTGTTGATGAATAGAAAGCAAATCATTTGTTAATCGTGCCAAATAATCGTTCATCATTATACAAGGTACATCATGTATCAAACGAGGTTTAGGAACTCCCCAAATATTCATCGGCCTTCCAAACACCACTTCATAGGGTGTAAGACCAGATCGAGAATGTGGCACTGATCGAATAGACAGCAATGCCAAAGGCAAAGCATCCGGCCATTTCAAAGATGTGGATGCCACAATCTTTGCTAGCTTCAGCTTCAGAGTTGCATTGTATCTTTCTACCAAACCTGCTGATTGCGGATGAAAGACAGCGTGGAATCGTTGCTTGATTCCCAATCCTTTCAGGACGTACTCCACTACTTTCCCAATAAAATGAGGACCATTATCGTTCCACATAAATTTACAAACACCATAGCGCGGGAAGTACTCTTTGAGTAACACCTTAGCTGTTGTCAATGCTGTATTGTCTTTCGTAGGGTAAGCCTCGATCCATTTACTAAAGGCGCACACCACCACTAGGACATACTTGAGGTTATTACAGCGCTCCAGCTGGATGTAATCCATTTGCAGTACTTCGAATGGTGCAGTAGGTGGAACGAACCCTCCTTTAGGAGTATGAGTCCCTTGTCCAGGATTGTGCTGTAAACATATCAAACAGGTCTGAACCACTCTCTTAGCCGTACTAGAAATTTCAGGATTTTCCCAAACCCGTGTAAGCAATTTAGTAATTGCAAGAGCTCCAATGTGTGCCAGCCCATGTGTCATTCGCACCATTGTTTGTAAATAGGCCATAGGTAATTTCCATTTTTCCATATCTTTACTCCGCCAGCAACCCTCATCGTCCAACACTCCTTCAGTGGCCCATTTCATAAGTTCTGCTTCAGATGCTGACCTCTGTATATCTAATATTTCTTCTCTAGCATCATGCCACCGCTCAGCTTGTGATTTCACCACATACATGGGGGAATTATTTTGTAGCATAGCGGTCTCTCTCGCAATGCGATCTGCGAAAGCATTGCCTTGTCCTATTCGGTCCGTCACCTTTTTGTGTGCACTGCATTTGACTATTGCTACTTTCTTTGGACATAATAGTGCATTTAGGAGATCGCGTACCAATTCTCCATGCATGATGTGTACTCCGTGTGAAGTCAAGAATCCTCGTTCCTTCCAGAGTAGGCCAAAATCATGCACTACTCCAAAAGCGTAACGACTATCCGTGTAAATGTTCACACATAGCCCAGCACTTAACTCACATGCTTTCGTTAAGGCTATCAATTCAGCTGCTTGGGCCGATTTCTGGGGTATTCGTGCTGCTTCTACCACTGTCTTAAGTGTCGTGATCGCATAAGCTGCGGAAGTCGTACCATCTGGTAACCTCACACACGATCCATCGACCCACAGTTCCCCATCTACATCTGGAAATGGTGTATCCTGCAAGTCGATACGACCCTTTGTCTGTTCCTCAGTCAGAAAAACACAGTCATGTTGTTCTTCCTTCTGGGTCTCAGCAACAGGATCTGGCAGTAAAGTAGCAGGGTTTAGTGTCGCACATCGCTTTAGTGTGATGTGCGGCGCCAACAACGTTAACTCATATCCTGTTAGGCGGGCGCTAGTTAGATGCTGTGTTTTCGTTTGATTCAACAACGCATCTACCGCATGGGGAACTAACACCAACAATTTGTGTGACAGAACTATTCCCTCACTTTGTCGTATCGCTACTGCTGTTGCTGCAACTGCTCGAAAACATCCAGGCAATCCTCGAGCCACAGGGTCGAGTACCACCAAGAAGTATGCACAAGGTCTCTGTTTGTCTCCGTGTGCTTGCACTAAGACTGACAATGCGCACCCATCCTTCTCGTGTACGTACAATGTAAAGATCTTCGTGTAATCAGGTGTACCTAACACTGGTACAGAACAAAGAGCTTGTCTCAATTGTTCAAACGCATTCTGACATTCATCCGTCCATTCAATGGGAATCGGTGTATCTTTAGCCAATAATGCCAACAAGGGCTTAACAATGTGTGAAAAACCCAATATCCATTGCCTACAAAAAGACGTCAGACCTATGAAGGCACGAACATCTTTCTGAGTGCGGGGAACTGGTGTCTCTAAAACTGCTTGAATTCGATCTGGTGTTAATGCACGGCCCTCCTTAGACAAAAGATGACCGAGGTAGGTCACCTTGGGTCTACAATACTGCAACTTTTTCTTCGAAACCTTATGATTATTTTTGGCTAAGAAGAAAAGCAAGGAAAGGGTACTTTTCTCACATTGTTCTTGTGTGTCTGCTGCAAGTAAGATGTCATCCACATACTGAATAAGAGCCACCCCATCTTGTAATTCAAAGGAATCAAGCTGCCTTTTCAAAGCCTGACTATAAATGCTAGGACTTTCAGTATAGCCTTGAGGAACTCGACAAAATCTGTACGATTTATTATTTAATGTAAAACCGAATAGATATCGACTGTCAGGATGTACAGGAATCGAGAAGAAGGCATTCTTCAAATCGATGACTGTAAAAATAGTTGCCGTCGGTGGAACCAACGTAAGCAACGTGGTGATGTCAGACACCACCGGGTACTGAGGTACTACTATCTTGTTGATCTCCCTTAAATCAATAATAAAATGGTAAACCTTAGCATCTGTATCTCGTTTAAGGATCGGTAGAATTGGGCTGTTGCAAACATTGTAGGGGACTTCCTCAACTACTCCTGCCAAAACCAAATCTTTCACAATATCTATCAAAGCAATTTCACCTTCTCTCGAAATTTTATATTGTGGGACACGTGGCAGAGATACTCCCTCCTTTACCGTAATATGTACCGGGGGAATACTCATCTGTCCTACATCAGTATCAGAAGTGGCCCACAATGATTTTGGTAGGGAGGCTAATACTTCAGATTCATGGAGAAGACACACTCGCTCTATTTCTGGATAATTTTCGTTCAACACAACCCGCACTCCTTCTGGGGCACAGCGAATAGTAGCTCGGAAATGTTTTAACATATCGAGTCCCATATTATTGTCTGGTGTATTTGGAGACAGCAAAAAGGGACAAGGGGCAGCAAATTTATCAACATGAAATGCAACAGGTTGAGACAATGGGCTAGAAGTAGGTGTTCCATCAAACCCTATAGCTGTAATTACCTCGCCAGACAGGGGAGCCCTTGGAACCAAGTGTTTGGACAAAGCGCTACGAGTAGCTCCTGTATCGACCAGAAATTGATCAGTGGAACCGAAAACATGTGCTTTTATGTATGGACCCCTTTGATCAACCGGTACCTCAACCGATTCCACACCCCATCCTACGCAACCCTATGCATAGCGCTCATCACGTTGTTCAACAGAGCCACCCTCATTTATCTGATATTGATTGCGATTATCGAATGTATTATAATCTGTCTGACCACGACCCCTTGCTCCATATCCTCCCCGATCATTCGTCCCATAATCTCCTCGATCATTTGTCCCATAACCTCCTCGATAATTTGTCCCATAATTATTCCTGGACCTACCACTTCCTCGTCCCCTCCAATTACACTGTTCTCGAAACAATGGACAATCTGCAATCCAATGTCCAAACTGTTTACAGTATGCACACTGATTCACAGATATGTCGGAACGAGGAGGAGGAGCGTTATTGTACGATCCTCGTCCCCCTCGATTGTTTCCCCTCGTAGCCTGCACCTGGGCCAACATTACCTTCGTCTTTAAATCCTTTGCTTTCTTATCGCTACTTTCCTTTGCCTCCAATTCCTGTCGTTCATAATATTGAGCCATAGTCAATAAAGAAGCGGGGGTTGCCGTGGTCCACGAACTTTCACTCGTCTTTAATCGTTTTGCAATCTCCGGTAGGAGATTAGCCACATATTTGTCAACGAATAAATGTCGGCCTGTATCTTCTGTCAATGATTGTCCACTGTAATCATGGAACGCTTCCTCAAAGCGAGAAAAGAAATCTGAAACCGATTCATCCGTTTTCTGTTTACAAGAGGCTAGTATGGTCCAATCAATCTTTTTAGCGGGAACGAGCGTTTTTAATTTATTTAGTATGCACCCTGGAAGGTCCAATATTAATTGACAAGGCTTACATGCTGGTTCCCTGTCTAAGTCAACTTGAACTATATCTTTCCAACCTCCCCCAAGAGTCGTGGGATCATCAAACTTACGAATCGCTCTCCACATATCAGGGGGCAATATTAGCCCAAAAAACAGATCAATATCAACTAACGTCATAATACATGATGAAATCGCGCTTTCAACACTCTCATAGAAAGCCGCTGGATTTTTACGGGGATCAGGCAAAGCATTCTTAAGTGCCATAACATCTGCTCTATTCCAAGGCGTATAAACCCAGTTATATATAAAATACCCCTTGGCGTCTTTAGATGTTTTATCATCATCTGTGCCATCCCCTTTATGAGGGACATACAAAGGCGCAGCTTCTCGCATAGGCCTAATATTAATCGCGGCGATCTTATCTGTTCCAAAGATAGAGCATTCTTTGGATATCTCCGTCGATCCGGACGCAGGCGGACCCTTTGACTTTTCCAACTCCCGTAGTCGTGTCGCCTCATTCCGTAGCTGAACCAAACGTTTGAAAAATTCATCCGCATCTGAAAGAACAAAGAGACCTTTACGAAAGTTATCGCGACCCTTGGATATATCCTTCGGTTCTAATTCCGTAGAACACCTCCTAAATCGTTCAACAACCTCATCACCAAAGTGATCTAAAAAATACAACCTCTCCCTATCGGACCATTCTTCCATTTGCTTACTAATGTCAGAGACGGTTACAGAATTAACATTTAACTTTCGTGCAAACAAACGCAATTCCGCAGTTCGATCCGACGATAACCTTGTACGTTGTGCATTCTGATCGTCCTCATCCGAGTCCTTGTTCGGAGCCGTAGGTGCGACGTACGGAGGCGGACAGCGATCTAGTAATGAAAAATCATCTGTTTCATTAGTAAGGACCGGATAAAGAGGACGCCGGATGGGAAACTGACCATTAACCTGCAAATTGTGTTCTCGAGTCTCCCTCTCTTTCTGTTCCTGTAACTCCTTCTCCTGTAGCTGTAAAGCTTTGTCACGTGCAGCCTTCCGCTGCACCTTCTCCGCCAAGGCTTCCTCACGCTTCACTCGTTCACGCACCTCTTTCTCCCACATACGCACACAATCAAACATATCTTGTCTAGACCTTCGCTGAAACAAACACTGCTCCACATACTGAACCTTTCGTAAATCAAATGACCCATGTAGTGGCCACTGTAATTCACGATCGGCTTTACTGTATTTGTGCCATAATGTGCTATACATTATTGGCGGAATGCCAAATTTTACATACATCTCACGATTTGGAGTCCCCTCTGGGGGAGCCGGCTGTGATTTATTTAATCGATAATTGGTACCATTCTCAAAGCAGCACATTCCTCGGAGCGTGCTGAAAACAGGCATGTTCAAAAATACCACGAAAACGTGATACTACATAAAATGGCACTTAATGTGTTTCATACACGGTGTGCCGTTCAAATCAAAGAAATCAGAGAAATATCCCTACATGCCTGCCTATGTGAGGTGCACTCCACATATAAATCAAATTCAAAGATTCAAATGTTAGCTAACTCAACAAATTCAAATTCAAATTCAAAAAGCCATAGTAAGTGTCAGTAGACTACCTCACCAATCAGAAGCTTACAACAAACTCAAAAAGCCATAGTAAGTGTCAATAGACTACCTCACCAATCAGAAGCTTACCAAATATCTTCAAACGTCCAAGATCCATCTGCCAAGTTCTGTGATCGAATCAGCCAAAACTGCACTACACGACAATCCAAGATCAGAATCTCAGTCGAGGACCGGAGCCACCTGGAAGGTCAGATCAGAAGGAAGGAAAGAAACACCGTGGATGCCAAGACTCGGGTCACTCAATGGCAGCGATTGCTTCCATGGCGAGTTTCCAAACCTTCGTCGCGACCTCTCCTTCGGGCATCCGAGTCGCCGATGAGTCCCTTCGTGGTCGCCAATTGTGGTGTTGGGTTCAAATCAGGCCTACATACTCTGCTAAACTCTCGAACACCTTAGCATAGAAGTTGGCACGGACACTGGAAAATGCAAAAGACAAGTTTATTAAGACCCCATGGGGTGGTGGTACATTCCTACAGCACCCTTCGGCAATGTAAGAAGTAGCACACCGAACATCGGTGCGCGACCTCTTTTATACAGTTTAATAGCAATAAAATGGTAGGCGGTTACAAGTTACACATTTTAGGTACATATAAGGTCATTTTTGGAACACAGCCAGCATGTGGGAGGAGTTCAGTAGCACCGGTCAGTTAGTGCTAACATTCCTAAAGAATGACCAGTTGATGCATAGTGCGCATGTGCGCTTGACCAGTACTAAAAATAGCCTGTTGCCGAGCAGAATAGATGACCATAGGTAGCGAGAAAGGACGAAGGGGCACACTGACCACGAGGCAGCGTTCATAGCAAATGGAAGCCAGAAGGATTCAAAATGGCCCCCGTTCGTTTTGGTCAAGTTAACGAAAAAGGCCGTGTAGCTGTGCTAAACGCTAACTCAGGAGCTGCCAAAACACGACATCCCCCCTGCTGCAATGACCTTGGCAGAAGGAGTGGGAAGCGAGCAGGAGAAGGAGAAGGATAGCAGCGAATGCTTCTACTCTGTAACCGAAGAGGCAGAATGGTCTGATGATGAAAGGAGCTCCTCTCAGGAGGAAAGCAATATAGAGACAGATAGCGACCTGGATCAAACTCCCCCCAATACGGCCAAAAGACCAGCTGGTAACGATAAGACTCACATTCAATCACACAAGGATTTGAGCTGGGATCACTCCTCAACTACACCACTACAGGGAATCCAGGAGACCGAGGCCCCCCCATCCCCCACTTTTGGACGTTATCTACCAGACCATGCTTACGCACAGAGAAGAAGCTAGACAGGACACGAGGAAGTCGCAGTCAGCAATGCGTAAGTTACAAACTGTTGTTAGAAAATTGTCGAAAGCTCATGCTAATGTGGGGGATGGGTCACTAATCTAGAAGAACGGATTGTTGCGACTGAGTCAGAGGCTGCCTCTGCATCACTTAAAAAAAAAAAAACTGATGAGATTTCTTTAAGTGATTCCGACTCTCTATCACAGCCATCCCAGAAGAAACACAAAATTCCCTCTCGTGTTGAGAGCTCACGCACTGATATGATTACTGCCACAGGCGATAAGAATTCCCCAGATGTCACCACACCCATAATAATGAAACACGCCAACCAAGGAAAGATAAGGGCATGGCCAAGAAGTGGTTCCTGTAGGGGGAAGGAGGACTCCTCTAGAAAACCTGAAGCACTAAGTAGTGATATTAAGAAACTAACCACCTTAGTGGAAAGACTGGATCTTTATTTAAGAGTGAACCTGGATCAAATGCGGGCTAGATTAACTCTTATTGAAGATCTTATGTCAAGTTATAAGGAGAAACGCTGTGACTCTATATCTGGCGTACTCGAGCAAAGAGAGGAGAATAAGGGCAATTCTTTGCAGACTAGCCATTATAGAAACCTAGAAAAAGCTCACCCGCAAGCTAAGGATTAAGAACCCTCTTCGAGGGACATACCCACTTCAACTGCAAGCGCAAATCATTCAATAGGGATCCCCTTCTCCCACATTAAGATAAACAACCCTCTATACACCTCAGCTCCAGATGAAAGGCCTGGGGGTTTAGCAGGCCATCCAAAACCCCCAGGTTTTATTCTTTCACCACGCTCCCTGCAGACTCATCAACACCTACCGTTCACTCCTTGAGGCCAAAACTGGGAAAATTCTGGGTCAAACGAGATCTTGACCTTCCTCCATGTGCAACACCATATGTAATTGATTTGGCAAATGCACCAAGTAAGGGCTCCACAGAAGTAGAATCCTGGGAATCACTCAGAAATAAAGCCCTTCATTGGTTGGGTAAGAGGATGGGTCTAGACGACCAACTATTTAACAAATTTAGGGTTGGTGAGAAGGGTCCAGTGGGTGGGCAATACTGGGAAATCGCTGCCGGGAGACTGCATTGTCCTTACATTCAGAACTCCAATGTTGGTCAAAAAAAATCTTTGGGAGACTGGTAGGCAGGATCAATATATTGCCGCTTTGGTTTTTTCTATCCTCCCTATAGCAAGTATTCGACTGTATTTAAGAGTAGATATATCACCCCAATTCCAAACGATTATTATGGTGTTCCAACCTTCAACATATTTAATTTGTTATCTGGTTTGGAAGGAATAGATTGACTGGTCAACCATAATCCTACTGATCTTGGGTCACATGAAGCCTTGAATGAGACGCCAAAAAAACAAATAAACTGCCCCCCCATTTCCAACCGCTCTACCGATGGTGAGGTCAATAGTAGCGAACTCAGACCTTATTCTATCTGCCCATAGTGGAGAATCCAGGCCCACCTTTATCTGGGAACATTAGTACAAATCAAAAAGGGATTAGAACCATAAAGAACCGAGATTTAAATGAAGGGCCCATTAATCAAGGCTATGAGTCCCCCGTACCTCTGACTGAGTCTGGCCTCAAAAAGGGTCTTTTGGAACGTAGCAGGTCTGCGCTCCAAACTGGCTAATGATATTTGGCTTCGATTCGCAGGGCATTTTAACGTGCTTTGCCTACAGGAGACATGGGCTACTTCAGCTTTACATCTTGAGGGTTATAAACCATATTTCTCTACAGCGATCCCCTCCACCTCTGGGAGAGCCAAAGGGGGTTTGATAATATTTATCTCCAATCTTCTAGTGACTAAGAAAATCGTCCTATTCAAAGTGGAACCAAACTTCCAAATAACAATTTTACATATGAACAAACATGAGACTTACGTCCTGGTGTATTTTTATAATAATTTACCCAAGACTGACTTAATACGACCCTAAGAGATATTTCATTCTCCCTACAGGACCTAAAAAATAACTCTAATAAAAATGTTATAATTATTTTAGGGGGCAATTTCAATCTTACTCTATATGCCCAAAATAATAATTACAATTGTGGTCATCATGACGAGAACGAAAACACTTTAACTCATTTCCCCCACACAACAAGTGGAGAGTAGATGAACGAAGTGCTATGTGTTCTGGAATTAGGGTTGGCAAACAAATTAGTGGTCGCCTTGGTCCAGCTCACCAAAACTTTTAATGGAAGGGGAGCGTTCAGCATCATAGATTTTATTTTTGTTTCAATCGATGCAGCGTCCGGCGTTGTAAATTTTAAAACACATGACAACTCCACCAGTGATCATTTCCCAAATAGCATCACAGTATCACACCCACATAAACTAAATAAGCAAAATTGTGTGAGAATATATGGGCAAGGAACCCTATCATTGAATAGATTAAATGGGTACTCGTTTCAGTGGGAAAAGGGCGATCCGATTGCAATTACTACTGAAGTAGTGAAAAATTCACTACAATCGGTTGACAAGTGCTTAGATCTTAATATCACTAATGAAGAGATCCTGAATAGTTTCTCTAATATAACAAGAGCAGTAAAGGCAGCCCTGTATAGGAAATTAAAAGACAGAAATGGTAAAACCAAAGGGTGGTTCAACAAAACTTGCACAAAAGCATATTCTAATCTAAAAGCTGCCCTTCACAAAACACAAAGAGATAAACAAGAAATTGCCCATTGTAGAAGGGAGTATAATAAGGCTATAAAAGTAAGGAAAGCCGAATTGAAAGATGAGTTATGGGTACAATTACATAGAAGCTGTACTATGAAAGATAACATTGTTTTTTGGAAAATCATCAAGTCCCCTTTCCTTTCGGAAGCTAGTAATACTGCCAATATAGATATAGCTATGGATGAAGCAGCGTGGGCTCAGTATTTTGTGGGGATTTTCAGCCTTTTATCTCAGGAATATTCTTCCCAAATCCATAAAGGAAAGAAAAGCCTATCTCCCACGAAATCTGCTTTTCCTATTGCCCTAGAAATGACCCATTTGGAAGTAGAGCAGGCCCTGCTAGCCAGTAAAGGCGGAAAGGTGCCCGGTCCCGTTGGGGTCCCAGTAGACCTTTTCAAGCACAACTTGGAACTGTGGAAGCCAATACTAACCAGAGCCCTCGAGGCATCTTGTGCTGTGGGCCTCTTAGATTCATGGTCTGACTCAATCCTGGTCCCGATTTTTAAAAAGGGGGACCGTCACTGCCCATCTTGCTATCATCCCATATCCCTGTACGATTCCCTAGGGAAAGTCGAGGGACGCATTATCCTTAATCGTCTTCAGCTATGGGCAGAAGACAACAAGAAACTTTCAGACCTTCAATTTGGGTTTAGAGAAGGACTGGGCACCATGGAGCAAGCGCTCAATTAGACCTTCCTTATTGGCAAATATGTTAACGCAAAAGGCGGGAACCTCTACATGGCGTACGTTGATTTAACTGCAGCCTTTGACTGCGTAAGCTATTCCATTCCAAATTATGGTCTGTTCCATCGGACATGGGTGTAGAGCTTCCGCTGGTAAATTTCCTACTGGAACTGTATTCCAACACCACGGCTAGGGTGAGGTTTGGAAATAAAGGGGAACTCACAGCCTCATTCGGTGTGGAGAGGGGGGTCAGGCAGGGATGTGTCCTGGCACCCTTTCTTTTCACCTTTTAAACGAATGGGTTGGAATGCACTATGTTAGAGGGGTGCCAGGACCTACCCCTTATTGAAAAGCGTCCAATACCGGCCCTACTATATGCTGACGCCGCCGAGATTCTAGCCCGAACCCCCCTAGAACTTCAACGAGCTCTGAAGAGATATCACAGCTATATGGCTGACCTTGCTCTTAGAATAAAAATCAAAAAAACATTTCTAATGTTCATAGGAAATAGACGCAAAAAAACTAAGGATATCTTCGTTGAAAATATTAAACTTGAGAATACAAAGACCTATCCTTATCTAGGAATCCTAATGGATGATAAATGCTCATGGACACAGGCAATCGAGGCAAGAAAATTGCTTTTTATGCAGGCTACAATAGCATTGGTTAGTTTTGCCCAAAGACTAGGAAAAAGACCACCGGCGGAACTGATACAACTTTATCGGGCAAAGCGCATAGGTGTAGCAACCTATGGAGCGGGGGTGTGGGGTTATGGAATAGTAGAAGCCCTACAAAAAGTAGAGAACAGTTTTCTGAGATTCCTACAAGCTGTGCCACGAAGCTCCTCCACTTACAATTGCAATTTGGAACTTGGCCTCCCATATATTACTGATATAGTCAAGCTCCAACCTATTCCTTTATGGCACCGTCTCTGGTCATCTACTAATGCTAATTTTAGCCAAGGGCTTTTATAGGATTGTCTTTCGCTTGAAAATGGGCATAAGATTGGTTGGCTTATGTATATTAAAAATTTCCTGTTCGATCTAGGATTGGCAAAGTATTACCATTCCCCCACAACAATCTCTGAAATATCCAGAAAGGGATTTAAAAAAACATGTTTGATCCATCATGAGCAATTTAGGTTGGCCACTGAGGCAAGCAAATCTTCCGTTCAACATATACTAACAATACAAATCCCTTTGGCCATTCAACCATATTTAACTTTTGACCTAAGTGGTTACGAAAGATTTCTGCTGATACGATTTAGGTAGAATATATTCCATCACCTGGTATCCTTCCTGAAAATAAATGATTGGTATATGAACCTAACGACCTGCCCCTGTGACGAAGCCTCAACCCAATCTACGATGCACGAAGTCCTATTTTGTAAATTTTATAAAGAGCCGAGGACCCGTTGGTTGATTCCGCTACTAAAATATCTGGGTTTAAGGAGATGACGTCTAGCTTATCTTGTTTTACAATTTTTGGAGGTTCCATTCTTTGCGAAAAACATTGCTCAATTCTTGAAGTTCTGTGTTAAACATAGGCCAAACCTTGGGTAGGTTATGAATTGCACAGAATTGATAAGAACTAGGATATTCGCTACTCTCTTATGCTCATAATTATTCATAGAATTCTTTTTAAATATCTACCATGTACTGTTGCACTTTATTCACTGGATTAGTTACCAAAGTTTGAGCTTTTTGATATCCCTAGGGGATACTATATATATATTTTTTTAATTACTGTTTTTAATGTACATTTTTAAAAGAAAATGTACTTTTATGGTTTTTCTAAATGTATATACCGAATAAAGGACTTTTGATTGGTTTATTCATGGAGGAGAGGTAACTCATCCTATCATGCATATTGCAACCTCCTGAACACTGCAACAATGCCAGGGAACTGTAGTTTCCTGGGGGCTGCAGCGGGGAATGGGAGGGCTGACCACCCTCAGGCGTAATAAGGAAGACAGGCCCCACCGTGCCCTCATGAGCCTGGCAGTCCACATACTGCCAGGCTCATGATTAGGTAACATTTATTCTCTGTTTGCTACTTTACAGCAATGGTTATACCCTCAGTCTTTGCAAGATTGATAACTGCACGATGCTAATATGCATATGGCCAGGTATCGCTGATGTCCCCTGGATAAATTTACCTACCCCAAACCGCTACAGCCCTATAAACCAAGGTGACCGGTAAGACAACAAACAATGTAACTTTTGGATTAGGGGTCATAAAACTCCTGGCCATAATTATTCACTCACAAATAGAAAACATATTTCAATATTATGCACACTAACCCACAATTTTGTACGATTATATTTACAGGATTTAAATGCCTAGCCTTAACAGAGATGCTAAAACAAGTATTTACCTAACCATAACTAAAATCTTGCTCCTGTGCTACCTCAAATTTTTTTGGATGAGATCTTGACTGGTCCCAGTGTCTTTTGTTTCGAACATTCCTTTTCCAATCAAAATGGAACTGGTTGTTAGACTTAATGACCACAACAGAGGGAGGGCTGCATGCCAAGATCGATGCATCCTGCGGCTTGTTTCTTCCAAGAAACTACATGGACAATGGGACACTCTACTTTTGCCATCCAAGCAAAGCACCGCTGTAGGAAAGTGCTTCTTTTGACATGGATAGCCCCCACTTTTTGCCTGGAGCCTGATGTGATTTTAAATAAAAGTGCACTGGTACCCAGCTAATCAGATTCCAAGTGCCAGATCTCTTTACTAAAACTGTAGCACGATTAGCACAACTTCAGCAACCCCTTAAGGTCCCAGGTAAATAATACCACAGGTACCTTGAGCATTGGTACTGAAGAGGGTCCACTAGGGCTGCAGCACGAAGGGACCCCTCACCAAGGCCATGCAAACTTCCATTGAAAGTGGCATGTCTTGGTGCAGAGAAAACTGAAGAATTGGATTGGCACACAGCCCTGTGTGGCATGCCTACAGACTCTACATGAGGTATAGGTAAGTCACCCCTACTGCAGGCCTTACCGCCCTTAGGCAGAGTTCACTATATCCCATGTTTGGACATATCTGCATGAGCAGATATGACCCTACAATATAGAAGTACATTCTTTGCTCAGGGAAGCCATAGACAGTACAGAGGCTGGTTGTTGTCATTACAGGTTTCCTAGCTCCATGATGGCTTCATTCTAACCTACGATGTATGGTACCAAATACTGATGCCAGTGTTGAATTTAATAATAAATGCACACAGGGGACACCTTAGAGGGTCCCCTAAAAAACCTGCCAAACACTATTATGGTCTCTGACGAGTATTAGTCAGACTGCCACCATCAGACCTGTTTCTGAACGCATGGGGTGAGAGCCAAGGCTCTGAGAATCCTGAAACAAGGCCTGCTCTGCACAGTAGTGCTTCACCCCTCCCCCAAGCCTGAAGGGCATTCCAGGGAATCAAGCTTCAAAGGCGATGCTGCCTTTGAAATGCAGTCCAGACATCTCCGGATAGTGGAGGATGCCAACCCTCCTGTCCAGCTCCAAATTTGGTGGGAGGGCAGACAGGAAAATTAGTTAGATTAGGAGGTGTGCCAGCACTACCCCTAAGGTGGGGCAGGTGATCTTGACACTACTTTTCCAATTCCTCCTTATTGATATGGCAGAAATTAACAGAGCAGCGCTAGGGTAGTGCCCCTTCCCACAGGAAGTTGTCACTTAGAGGATGTAGACAGACTAAAGATAAGTTGCCCATTGGCTACTACCTGTCACGCCCTTTAATGCCCCTCAATTTAATATTTAGGTGGCATCCCTGGACCCTGAACTTAGATTGGATGAATATAAAGACAACATGGACAAAGAAGAGCTGCTGACCCGAGAACCGAAGACCTGCTGCAGAATTTTGACGCGAAACCCTGCCTGCTGCTCCCAGGACTCACACATTGTGGTGTTCTGCATAGTTCTGGAACTGTGAGGTATGCATGAATCCTGGAGCACCTCCAGCTCTTTGGCAATTGCCAGAGAACTCTCTAGGGATAGAGGAACTACTCCTCTACAGATGTTGAGTTTCAATATTTAGGTCCTTTTGTATCTGCTCACTGCTCAGTGTGGTCCACCTCTTGATAGCATTAAATATGATTGCTATAACACCACAGATTATTAAGGTGATCAGGTGAGGGAAGGAAGGGAAGGGAACGGCAGGGAAAGAGATCTGCGAAACACAAGAACTTGCTATAAATATATATATATATATATATATATATATATATATACACACAATTCCTCCCCAATAGGCAAATGGGCACTTGGGCACTGCCGAAGATATATGCTGTGTTTCACAGTCCTACCTCTTGGCTTCTTGTGCAGATTACCCGTCGCCACAGCTACACAATACAGAAATGACGCCAGCAGGTGCCGGTTAAATAACTGGACAACCTTAAGTTTGAATAACTTATGTTGTTAAGCAACGGGAGTCCTCTCAAGTGTTGCTGTGCAGGCATCATCAGAATTAGTTCCTCACACCAAGTTCCACCACAGATGCTGCACACAGGACGGGTGCATCTGTAAAATCATGAGGATGGGTCACACATAAACATCCCATTGACAAAAAACACGGAGCACTCAGGGGGGAGCCATCTGGAATTTCTCTAATTGCAGCAGACATGTTTTGGCGATTATGCCTTTTTTTTTTGGTATTTATTTTTATTGGATATAAAAACAAGCAAGGCATAAACAAAATACAGAGCGCTGTTACGTGCATGAGGCCAGACAGTGAATAAGATAGAATCAACATTATATGTAGGGGGGGGGATTCATAGGGGCAAACAATAAATCAAAAGTACAATCAGGGAATGCAGGGCGAGGGAGACATTGGAGTATCAGTATGATCTATCACTGGGGGAGTGCATATATCTCCTCGGTAAGCGTTCCACAGTCCCCACACACTTTGCCATTTTCGCGGACGACCCCGGGCCACATACACAGTTTTTTCACGAAACATGCACCAGTCCATGTTTTCTTTCCAAAGTTCGACCTGAGGTGGCCTGTGCGAGCCCCACAGTTGCGCAATGTCATGTTTTGCTATCATGGCACCCAGGGTCGCCCATTGAGTTTGAGCCACAGTATAGTCCGTAGGCTCCCAGACGTTCAAGAGACAGTGCCTGGCTTCCGGCAGGAGAGAGACACCCGTGACCTCTTTCATCACCTCATACACTCCATTCCAATAAGCGACAATCTCAGGACACTCCCAAAGAATATGAAGAAACGTTCCCACCGAACCACAACCCCGCTTACAAAGCCCCTCCTCTGAGAAACCCATATGGACCAGACGGGGACCAGTGATGTAGACCCTATGGAGGATCTTGAGTTGGACCAGGCGAAGTCTCGAAGGGATCCCAATCTCCTTGGGCAAGGAGACAGCGGACTGCCAGTCCTCATCGTCCAATTCGAGACCGTCTTGAATCCATCGGTCACGTAGTGGCAACAGGAGATCTGACCTATCATTAATCAGCTTTTTGTACACCAGGGAGATCGTACTGTCTGGAATGTAGCCGTCTAGTAACCTATCCTCCAGTGGAGCCGATTCGGGAACCGATTCACCACTAGAGAAAACCGACATCAAAGCATGACGGACCTGGATATATCGAAAATATTCCGAGTCACTCAGCTCAAATTCCGTTTTTAAAACATCAAAAGACTTCACCTGTCCCTTAACCCACAGATCTCCCACCTTGTTAATTCCAATGAGATCCCTCTTCTCGAACCCCTTGGATTTCCACAAGTTGCCGAGCCTCTCAGAGTCAAAGAGCGGGTCGCAAGGGTCAGATGGCCCCTCCAGCCCAGTGAGGTGGTAGCATCATGCCACACGCGGGCGGCCGTTCTAGTCGGCCCAGATAATGACTTTATCACCGATGTCGAGTATAGCGCTTTATAGTAGTTACCCCCCGGGAGCAACAGTTTATCCAGCGCGAATGCCGGGTTCAGTGCAGGGCCATACATACCATGATTGATGGCACAAAGTTGGGACGCCCAATAATACCTTCTAATGTCTGGGAGGGCGAGGCCCCCGTCATACCACGGAAGTGTTAATTTTGCCTGAGCAATACGTGGTCGGCCATCCAATATCAATTTCCTCTGAAGGCACTCAATCTTACGAAAGTAACTGGCAGGGACCACATCTAGCGTGTTCTGGAGCGCATATAAGAACCGAGGGAGGGACATCATCTTAAATAAGGCAGCGCGCCCAAGCGGGGAGAGAGGGAGCCTACGCCAACCCAAGACATCACGCTGTAGCCTAGCCAGGGGCGGAAGAAGATTGCGTTCGTATCTAGCTACCGGTTCCGCAGTAATCCAAATACCCAAATACCAAAATCCCTGCTGTGTCACCTGAATGGGGCAATTACGTGGAGGAAGGGGCGGGTCACCCGAGATCACGTATAGGTAGGACTTCGCCCAATTAATCATCAAACCTGAGTTCCTCCCGAAGGAGGCTAGGACATCACAGAAGACCATCAGGGATTTCCGGGGCGAGGTCAGATATAAGAGAATATCGTCCGCATAAAGCGAGATACGATCTTCGTGTTCAGGGGACCACCGAATTCCTCTAATAGATGGCTCCCAACGAACCCAGGCGGCTAAGGGCTCAAGGGCCAAGGCGAACAGAAGGGGTGAAAGCGGGCAACCCTGACGGGTGCCACGCCCAAGACCGAATTGAACCGAAACTTGACCATTCACCACCACCTGCGCCAGGGGGTCCTCATAAAGAAGACGTACCCATCCTATGAATCCAGTAACAAAACCGAATTTGGCCAGTGCTGCCCAAAGATACGGCCACTCGATAGTATCGAAGGCCATCGTGGCGTCTAAGGACGCCAAAACTGCCGGTTCACGCAAGGACGTCACTCTCGCGAGAACTCCATGAAGCCTTCTGAGGTTAGGGGCGGTATTCCGGTGCGGAATAAAGCCGGATTGATCCGGATGAACGAGATCACTAATGACCGTAATCAATCGGTTCGCAAGAACCTTAGCCAGAATTTTGGGCTCAGCATTCAGGAGCGATATAGGCCGATATGAGCCACACTTATCTCTTGGTTTCCCTTCCTTATGAATAACGACAATCGTCGCCAGCCGCTGGTCCCGAGGGAGAGTGCCACATTCACGAGATTCCAAGAACATATCTCTCAAATAGGGGGCTATCTTATCAGGTCGCAACTTATACAGTTCTATCGGTAATCCATTTGGTCCCATGGCCTTACCAGAACGCAAGGAACGAATTGCGATAGCAACCTCGTACGCGGTTATGGCAGAGTCCATAAAAGCCCTATCTTCCTCAGTAAGCTTGGGGAGGGTTATGTCTCGCAACAATAAGTGGGAGTCCTCTTCCAGTCAGTCCGAAACAGGGGAATACACAGATTTAAAGTGGTCCGCAAAGCACTCAACAATCTTAACCGGATCAGACACTCGAGTACCACAAGGCATCTCAATCTCAGGCACCACACGATTAACTCTCTCTTTTTTGTCCAGCCATGCAAGCAATTTCCCTGCCTTATCTCCCACATCATAGAGACAGCCCTGTTGCTCACGGAACATAGCCTTGGCCGCCTCCGTGACCAACGCCTTGTAATCTAATTGTTTTAATCACAATAGATGCGTGTTTGCGTGGGAAGGGTCTTGCTCCAGAACCAACTCCAGGTCTGCTATTTCCGTTTCTATCTTGACTACGGCCTCATCTCTTTGTCTTTTGACACCTGAGATCAGCGACAAAGCCTGCCCCCTCAAAACCGTCTTAAAGGCCTCCCAAAGCGATATAGCAGACGTCACAGTACCCTCATTTTCCAGGAAGTAGAAATCAAGTGATTTTATCAAGTCGGACTGTGTTTTAGGATTGTGAAGGTACCAGGGATTAATTGGCGCGACTCTCCCCTCTGAACCCACGGAGAGGTCAAGTCGGAGCCAAACAGGAGAGTGGTCATAAATTCCTCTAGCCATGTGCCGAACGTCAGCCACAGACGCCGCTTGTGCGGCAGGTACCAGGACATAGTCAATTCTCGAGAGACTACCATGTGCACCAGAGTGAAATTTATACTGTCGCTGAGAGGGGTGCAACAAACGCCAGCAATCAGTCAAGCCCAAAGTACCAATAAAATCGTGTAGCCAGCTCTGCGAGCCCTTAAGGTCTCTCGGTGGGTGTCTATCAAAGGTACTCGAGACAACAGCATTGAAGTCACCACCCAGTATCAATGGCCCCACAGGGAGATCCAGGAGAGTCCGCCCCAGGTCTGCAAAGGTAGTAGATTGCAACCCGGGGGGAACATAGACTGACACCAGGGACAAAGTCCTATCCTCCCAGCGGCCAGTAAGCACAACATAGCGGCCTCTCTCATCTAGTGTCGTGGGGTCGCTCTCTAGGGGAAGTGAAGTCTTAATGAGTATACCAACTCCACAGGAGCCCAAAGAGAACCCCGCATGAGCAAACAAACGGTAACCCCTCCTATTCATTGCATGGCACGTGTTTCCGACCAGATGGGTCTCCTGAAGCAGGACCACATCAGGGGAATGACGTTTGATCAGCTGCAGCACTATACCAAGCTTGATTCTATCCCCAAGCCCATTCACATTCCAACTCAAGAGTTTAAGCCCCCTACCCCCATCCCATACGATGCGGATATTCCAGCCAGACGCAACAGTCAGCACTCGAACCAGACATGTAAACGATGCATTGCCTTGCAAAAACAAAACCTCAAAAACAAACAAACCCCTCCACCCCCCCAACCACATCCCGTTATAACACCCCCCACCCTGCACCCCTGCGTAGGACCAAAAAGCCACCCCAACCTGCAGTGTGCCTGTCGCCCCCACATCCCAACTAAGCTATGGAAAGGCTAAGTAGAGGAGGAAAACGAGCCACCGATTCCCCCCACCACTCCTCAAATGTCTCGATGAACCTTACTGCACAGTCAACGAATCATAGATCATAGTCTGCAGGAACCCAGGAGCCAAACAAACGTAAAAGAGTCATTCTTGATCCGACGTTCCACCGTCAGGCCCACCGCTCTGCCCGTCTTGCGGGTGGTGGGCCGGAAGTGTCTCAAGCCAGTCGGCCACCACTTCTGGTCGGTTGAAAAAATAAGTTCGCTCAGCATGTTCAATGCGTAGTTTAGCCGGAAAAAGCATGGCATATTTGGGTCCCATCTCACGAAGCCTCCTCTTCACCCCCAGAAAACCAAGTCTTTGTTTCTGGACTGCCTGAGTAAAGTCAGGGTAGATGCTGACGGTAGTGTTCTCAAACTTCGTGGGTTCACTCAAACGCGAAGCCTGCAGGATAGCGACCCTGTCACGAAAATTGAAAATCCAGGCGATAATAGGCCGCGGAGGGGCCCCGGTCTTATGCCTCCCACCTGGGACTCTGTGGGCACGTTCCACAGCAAAAAAGTTACTGAGCCCCTTGGGGGCGAGGTGGTTAGTGATCAAGTTCTCAACAAAGAGATCTGTCGCAGAATCGTCGGCTTGTTCCGGAACACCTATGATGCGAACGTTATTCCGCCTAGACCTTCCTTCGAAATCTTCCAGGCGACGCATAAGGAAATGCCTAGAGGCCCTCAAATTATGGATCTCCGTCTGAATCTCAGCGACGTCACCCGTCAGGGCAGAGGTTTTAATATCAAGCAATTCGACCTTCTCATTGGTTTTTGTTAGGTCCATGCGTATCAAATTTACAGCTATGGCAACAGTGTCGAGTTTATGAGCCAGAGTTTCCATCTGTTTGCCAAGAGACGATCGGATCCCATCAATGGCGACCATCACATCCTGCAAAGTGGGGTCCGCCATCAGGGTTGAGGATTCCTTTATTCCCTCGGGCGCCTTACTCGTCCCACCAGGTGATACTTTCGCCTGAGCATAACGATCCATGTTGTTGGTTTGGGTGTAGCCACCTCGCCGAGTGGTTTTGGACCTCTGCTTGTCCCCTCAGGCTTGCCAGCCATGTCGAGGAGCCGTGAAGACGGTTATAACAGAGGCCAGATGGCGACGACACACAGGAGCCAAGTAGCGGGCCACACCCAATACAGGCGAAGTCAAAGGAAATGGTCCACAAAGTCACCGACGAGGAATCCAGAATTGATCCAAGGGTGCAGTGCCAAAGTTGCCCTGAAGTCATAAAACTCGGAGATGGTCACACTGAGGCACTAGCCAAACCGCCGTGGCAGAAGATCGGAAACTGCTCATGCGGGATCGTCTCATCTGGCGAAAACGAAAGTGAAAGTAGGCCACCCGGTCTTCTCCTTCACGGCTGGCTGATGTTGTTCAACTTCATCTCGGGCACCACGCATACCCCACTGCCGGGCATCGCAGAGGCAGAAGGCCGCAACTCTCAATCGGCACAACTTCGGCACCCCGGGTCCGATTCGAGTTCTAATTGCAGTTTTCGCATCTACCGTGGTTCGTTCTCACAGAGACGTATAGAGAAGTCAGGATTAGCTGCAGGATATATGCCGGAGGTTGCGAGGGTCTCGGGAGCCCTAAGCTCACGCGGCCATGTTGGTTGGGCGCGAAGCTCCTCCTCCCGATTATGCCTTTTTGAATGCCTTTCAATTAGATCATTGTAAGCACATTTCCTCGATCTTTTTAAATGTCATACACTTTGCTCCCATTGGAGAATTTCACATTATAGCCAGCAAAATAGGACTTCCGCCTTCTCTAACTTGATGTTGCATTTTCTGCAGTCATATCATCGCGATGTTAATTAATGATATTGCTATTGTCAGTGTCCACATTTCCTTGGTCTTATTGGTGTCCGGTAACAATTCCTCAATATTCAATTCCTCCCCGATAGGCATACGGGCATATGGGCACAGCCGATGATATAAGCTGTGTTTCACAGTCCTACCCTTTGGCTTCTTGTTCTGTTAAAAATTATTTATTGAGCGTACATACACCAGGCGGTTTCTTGGTGCTGAATACGGGTGGTTGCATTCACAAGACAGTGAGCTCAATTATATGCCTGGGAGAATAACCAAGTTTTGAGTAATTTTCTGAACTGGGCATAAGAAGTGGTTGTACGTAGTTCGAAATGAAGAAGATTCCAAAATTGAGGAGCCAGAATCGTGAATCTAAGGCCCCCTTGTTTCTTATGTTTGACGGAGTTGAGAGTCAACAAGTTCATGTTAGAGAGTTTAAGTCGTGAGAGGGGACGTACCGCTGTAACTTGAAAGCAATAAAAGCAGGGCTGCATCTTAAAAGGGCTTTATAAATGGTGCAGCCTAACTTGAAGAAACAGCGTTGGGACAAAAGAAGCCAATGGAGGCTCTTCAACAAAAGTCTAACATGATGATGCTTAGGTTGACCAAGGATTAGCCTGGCCACTTGATTCTGCACTGATTGCAGATAATGTAATTGGTACGCTGATATACCAGCATACAGGGAATTTGCGTAATCAATACGTGAAATTAAAAGGGCCAAGATGACCTAGGTAAGAGCCTCGGGGGTCAAGCAACTACTGATCCTCCGGATTCTTCGCAGATGGAAAAAACAAGCAGAGACCACTGAGCTGATCATGGTCTTCATAGTTAGGTCATTACTGATCACAACTCTAAGGCTTTTGACAGAGCTGGCTGGAAGTGGGGGACTCCCTAGCAGTGGGGGCCAGAAATTAGAATTCCACAGATTGGCTGGCCCACCATTCAGAATCAGCTCGGTTTTATCAGGATTAAGTTTGAGCTGGTTGACATTCATCCAGTCGCGGATAAAACTCATTGTAGATTGAAAGCTCGCCACTGTTGAAGCAGATGAGACGATATTAAACACTAGCTGAAGATAATCAGCGTAGTTAAAAGTTACGACCTCTCTTTTATGCAGGGCCAGAATCAAGGGTAAAATATACAGGTTAAAAAGAAGGGGTGAGAGGGAGGAGCCCTGTGGGACCCAGCATGTCAGTTTTCTTTTTTTCAACTGAGAAGTTAGCAAGGCGGACTGCTTGGAAGCGGTTGCTGAGGAATAAGGAGATCCACTTCAGCGACAGGCCCTGGATACCGGTGCTGTCGACACAGTCAATCAGAAGGTGATAGTCGACTGTGTCAAAGGTGGCTGACAAATCCAGGAGCACCAGGGCCTGGGTAGTGCCCTGGTCGGCCCCCTTTCTAAGTTCGTCCAAGACTTCCAAGATGACTGACTCAGTGGAATGTACAGGTCTAAAATCTGCTTGATGGGAGTCCAGATACTGAGATTGCTCCACAAAGGAACTGAGACAGTTGGTGACATGGGCTTCTAGAATTTTGCCTACGTAAGGCAACAAGGAGATAGGACGATAATTGCTGGGGATCAAAGGGTCAGAGCTGGGTTTCTTCAGAATAGGGACAACTTCTGCATTTTTAAATAAGTTAGGAACAGTACCTTGAGCAAGGGAGTTGTTTAGAAGCGATAAAGGGGGGGGGGTCAGGATAGGAAAGGAAAACTTTCTGAAGGATGTGAGGAGGACAACTATCTGTAGGGAGCCAGAACAGATATTTTTAAGTAGGGCAAAGAAAACATCTCTAGTGATTGGGGGGCTTTGGTCAAGGTGAATAGAGTTTATGTGTGGGCACAGAGGGACCAAGGGTAATATAGATCTAGGGATACTGGCCTTAATGGTGGCAATCTTGTGCGGATTACCCCTTGGCACAGTTACACAATACAGAAATTACGCCCGCAGACGGTTAAATAACTGGACAACCTTAAGTTTGAATAACTTATGTCATTGAGCGACGGGAATCCTTTCAAGTGTAGCTGTGTAGGCACCATCAGAATTACTTTCTTACACCAAGTCCCACCACAGGTGCCGCAATATGTATTACATGATTAATGATCATCAAATCTCTTCTATACTAGTATATCTAATTTTTTACCTTTAAAAGAAAATAACCCAGGATAACCTTTTATCCAAGGTCTAGAGTCCAAGTGCTCCAATATCCTCTTTCCTCAGAGTAATACTGTAATTTAAAACTACAAGTGTTCTACCTAAACTTGCAATGGGATATTTTCTTCATCAAACCCATAAACATGAACACCTACCAAATAGAACAAGAAGACAAGACTCACAGGTATTGAACCAACCAGGACTCATATGATGCCCTGTTAGGATATCGAAAAGAGAATACAAAAGAACTAATAAATGTTCCAACAGATTCATGTAATAGCAATAAAGGAATTGGTGATTATTCAATTTCATAACTGCAACTTTCTTTTGTGCAGTTGATAAGTTCCTTAGGACTTTTTGTTATCTCAGTAACAAAATCAATACTCTGAAAGTCTATCAAAAGATTGCTGGGAAGCCATGATCCTTTCACACAGTTGTTTGGTGTTTTTTTTGGGTAAAATTCACAACTCTTTCTCTCCCCCAAGTACCAAAGAGTTCAGATATGAATAAGTTCCTAACACAGAAAGAAATGTACTCTTTGTTTAAATAGACAAAGCCAAGCGGTGATTAGAGAGCAACCTTCACTCAGCCACCGTTTCAACAATCCAAACTTTCATTGGTGCACTGCACCCTTACCCACTAGTTCCAGTAAGAATAATCTGCAGGATGCTGAACTCGGAAGCCACTTGTATACTTCTGGTTCAGCAGGAATAATGGGAATTGTAGTTTAGTCTCTCAGACCGTCTCCTCCCGCCAGGCCATCAACTGAGAAAACGACTTCTGCATAATAATAATAATAATAATAATACTGTATTTGTAAAGCGCACAGCTACCCGTAGTAGGTTTCCCGGCGCTGGGGGCCGTCGGGAAGATTAAGCAAGCTATTGCCCAGAGTCATATGGTGCTGGGCAGACCCCCGCTGCCGGTGCCGGGGATCAAACCGTGATCTCCAGCATCCGGCGTCAGTCGCCCTGGCCGCTGCGCCACACCTCTTCCACGGCTTCCATGGCTGAATGACTCTGGAAGGAACCCAAAATGGACAACAAGGAACATTTTCCACTGGCACACAAATGTTTTGTTACTTGCCTCTGATGTCTTCGCGGTGAATGTGTATCAGCAGACCGCAGGCACCGAACTTTCAGAGTCCAGTTTACTTACTTGCTGCACCTTGACCACTCCAACACAGCAGTCCAGCAAGAAGAGATATACCAGGTACTGAGTGTCAGGTCTGTCTCCCCACAAAGTGTGAAAACACCATGACATACTGGAGCGTTGCAGTATCAATACCCGGGGTACTGGACCCCCTGCAAACTGCACCGAGACAAGGAGTTCAATCTGGACACCAAATGCCTAGGAAGCAAGAACCCGGATGTTGAGACCCCTGAGAACCACTATGGTGCATAAATGCACACAAGAGTGTGTTATTGTGAAAACTTTGAAAACTCATATCTTAAAAAGTAGTTAACTTAGAAGTTCTTGGTCTGAAGAAGGATATAAAAATTGATGTTATTGTTACAAATTGATTTCAGATTTATTATTGAGGGTGTGTATCATTTATTGTCTCTGTGAGTACAACAAATCTTTAGCACTACCCTCTACTAAGCCTAACTACTCTCCCACACTACCACAAATAGAGTGTTAGTATTATGTACTTTTGCCTCTGTATACTAATCTGGGATCCACTGGACTCTTTGCACAGTGTACTTAATTTTAGTGCACTATATAGAAAGCCAGCTTCCTACGTAGGAAAATCAGCGGTGGGATCTAGGACTTTGCATTTGCTGATGCCACTCTGTCAATAAGTACATTTTTTGATTGTTCTATTTTTCTAAAAGTTTTAAATTAACTGTTAGGGCCTTGGCTAAGTTCCTAAAACCAGTTTTTAGAATTGAAATATCTTACTTTAATTAGGACAAAGGAAAAGTATTAAAGTTTTTTAACTTTACTACAAAAAGGTCCCAACTTTAGTGCAATAATAGATAATCGACAGGGGCAAACTCAGGAGTTTGACTTGACACCTCACCTGGAGTTGTCATACTCCCAGTTATGGGCTTTCTGTAAAGGTTGTGGGGTTAAAACTGGCTCTCTTACTACCAAAGATAAACCTAAAAGGTGTTTGGCAGAATATGAAAGAGATAACCCAGTGGATGAAAATGAGTACCAGGAAGCTCATCAAACATTATTATTATTATTATTATTATTATTATTATTATTAAAGGCTTTTATATCGCGCTCTATTACTAAAAAAATAGTATCCTGGCGCGTTGAAGGCAGAGCAGACTGGGGGAGCGTAAATAACTAGGAATACAGAAAGTAGGGAGGTTTAGACTATAATATTGAAGAGATGGGTTTTAAGACCCTTCTTAAAAGAACCAAGAGTCGGTGCAGTTTTTAAATGAAGAGGTAAAGTATTCCAGGATTTCGCTGCTCTCACTGAGATTGATTGGCCATGAGAGGAAGATGCTGAGGAAGATGCTGAGGAGATGGTCGAGGCCCCTGCCTTAGGAGAAGAAGTACCCGCAGAGGAGGCACTTTTTCCTAGAAAGATTGGTCAGGAGGTTGGCTATAGAAGCACATCTCAAGGACATAGAAAAACAGAGAAAAGAGATGGGCATAGGACCCCTCTCCAGTGGGAGTGATATCAGAGCTTTGGAGAGAGAAGAATATTTTGACCCTAAACTACACAAAGCTAATGTCCCCAAAAATGCAGAGGGTGTTGACATCAGCAAGTGGTTTACTGCGTCAGAGAGAGAGAGATTGATGCTGAGTATTATGACCGCTTGAATGGTACCCTGATTGAGGGCTTTGCACTTACCATTGAAGAATACAGGACTAAATTTAGGGAGACTCGAAAGAACCAGAGTCAGCCCTAGGTTGAATTTGTAGACTTTTCAGTGAAAACACTAGGTGGTTGGTTAACAGGTAAAGATGTGCATGACTATGAGGTGCATTTCAATTTAATTTTGAATAAACATCTTTTAAGTAATTGTTTCAATGAGAAGTTATATCAACGCAAGGGAGGCCTTGGTCCACTTTCTCCTCAAGAATTGGGGAAGAAGGCAAAAGACTATGTCAAAACAAGGGTATCCAAAACTGCCGCTGGTGGAGGTGACCAAGAGAAAGAAGCCTAAAAGACACCCCACCCCCAGGGAAAGATGGTGACCAAATAGTTAAAAACAAACGGTCTTAGAAAGGCTCCTAAAAACCTGCTCGAGATGGAGGGCCAAGAAACTCTTCACAGCCTAAGGGTGGATACAAGGGGAAGCACTGTGATGCTAAAAAGGCTTGTGCCATGATTGTAGGGCTCTTATACACTGAACTTGAGGCCCTGGCTGTAAAAACAAAAAGAATGCCTCTAGCACACCTGCAGGAAACATATGGGTAAATCTCCAGATGGGATCACAAGTGGGCACTGACTATGTCAGACAGCCTGCTGAAGTACCTCAGTCACAGAGGATGTAGTGGATTTGCTACTCCGGCTGCCTGGCCCAGTAATCTGGAAAAAAACAGACAACACCCACATAAATGGGGTTAGAGTTGAAGCTCCGTGCAATACTGGTTCTAGTGTTACCACAATGACTGAACAACTGTTGTCCTCAGACCATTACTTGCTGAGAGAGACTTATACAGGTCTCAGTGTTAACAATCAGGCTAAGGTATCTTCAATGGAGAGGCTGTACTGGCCACACAAGGGTAATGATATCTTATACAATTCTTGTATTGTGTTCTTGGCAATGATTTGGAGTTGTCAGCATGGGCTAAGGTAGACAGAAAAACACGGTGCAGCCATGCTGGGTATACCTGAATAGGTGTGCGTAGAAAAACGAGCACAGTGTAGAACTCATGGTGAAAAATAAGTCTTGGAGCCTGAAATTGTGGCCCAATCTTCCAAGAGAAAATGCAAGAAGTCTAGGAAACCAACTTCTGATCAGACCCCAGATCAAATCCCCTCTCCTTAGAGAGAAGACTTGTCAGCCCGAGAGGTAACTGAGGCTCAGGATCTTCAGCCTTACACTGCAGAGCTTTTTGGCCCAGTGAGACCCTCAAGAGAAGATCTGCGCCAAGAGAAGAAAACAGGTCCCACTCTTGAAAGCCTGCGGCAGAAAGCTGCTGTTCAGGAAAAAGAGTCAGTGGTTCTTACAGGAGGATGGACACCTTTATACTGAGGCCAGAGATCCCAAACCTGGTGCTACCAGGAGAGTGGTAGTGCCTCAGCAGTTTAGAGGGTTTCTCCTAACATTGGCCCATGACATTCCCCTAGTCTATTCCATCTTGGCCAGACCAAAGCTAGTGCCACCTGTCAAACCAGTGGCAAGATAGGTAGCTACCTAAAGGCCTCCTTAATGTCAGTTCCAGTGGTTGAGGTACTCTATGAGATGGTTGGGATTTACTTTGTTGGTCCCCTCAGACAGCACCAGGAAACCAATTTATACTGGTGGTAGTGGATCCTGCCACCAGGTATCCTAAGACCATGCCCCTGAGAACTACCACTGCCCCTGCAGTGGATAGGGCCCTTATTGGTATTGTTCTCAGGGTTGGTTTTCCAAAAGAGGTAGCATCAGGCGGAGGTACAAACTTCATGTCTGCATAGATAAAACACATGTGTGACTTATAGGTTCACTACCCCATAACAACAACAGACAAATGGCCTTGTAGGAAGGTTTAACAAAATCCTGAACGGTATTATTGGTGGACTCCTTCAAAAGCTCAGAAGGCGATGGGATATCTTGCTACCGGCCTGCTTTTTGCTTACAGGGGTGTCACAGAAGGGAGTAGGGGTTTGCCTCTTTGAACATTCTGTTTGGTCAACTGGGAAGGGGTTCATTTCGTCGTGTTGAGGAAGGATGGGAGAGACCTTTCAAACAACCTAAGCTGGATATTGTGGATCATGTGCTTGGCTTTCATTCCAGGATGGCTGTGTATGTGAAAAAACAAAGAAAAACCTTGATGCCAGCCAAAGGCTCTAGAAGCTCCTGTATCAATCAATCAATCAATCAATCACGGCATTTGTAGAGCACGCTACTCACCCGGGAGGGTCTCAAGGCGCTGGGGGAGGGGTATGATTACTGCCTGAACAGCCAGGTCTTGAGCTGCTTCCTGAAGGAGAGATGGTCTTGGGTTCGCCGAAGGTGGGTGGGGAGGGAGTTCCAAGTCTTGGCTGCCAGGTAGGAGAAGGATCTTCCTCCGGCGGTGGCGCTGCGAATGCGAAGTACGGTGGCGAGGGCGAGGCTGGTCGAACGCAGCTGGCGGGTGGGCGTGTAGAAGGTCATGCGGTCGTTGAGGTACTTGGGGCCCAGGTCGTAGAGAGCCTTGTGTGCGTGGGTTAGGAGTCTGAACGTGATTCTCTTGTTGACGGGGAGCCAGTGCAGGTCTCTCAGGTGTCCGGTGATGTGGCTGGGCCGGGGGATGTCCAGGATGAGTCGTGCGGAGGCGTTCTGGATGCGTTGGAGTCTTTTTTGAAGTTTGGCTGTGGTTCCGGCGTAGAGGGTGTTCCCGTAGTCCAGTCGGCTGGTGATGAGTGCCTGGGTGACGGTCTTCCTGGTTTCAGTGGGGATCCATCTGAAGATCTTGCGGAGCATGCGCAGGGTGTTGAAGCACGAGGATGAAACGGCGTTGACTTGTCTGGTCATTGTGAGGGAGGAGTCCAGGATGAAGCCCAGGTTGCGTGCGTGGTCCGTTGGTTTGGGTGCGCTGCCCAGGGCAGGGGGCCACCAGGAGTCGTCCCAGGCGGACGGTGATGATCCCAGGATGAGGACTTCCGTCTTGTCTGAGTTCAGTTTGAGGCGGCTGTTCCTCATCCAGTCGGCGATGTCTTTCATCCCTTCGTGTAAGTTGGCTCTGGCGGTGGTGGGGTCGTTGGTGAGGGAGAGGATGAGCTGGGTGTCGTCGGCATAGGAGATGATGTTGAGGTTGTATTGGCGTGCGATGGTTGCGAGGGGGCTCATGTAGACGTTGAAGAGGGTTGGACTGAGTGAAGATCCTTGTGGTACGCCGCAGATGACTTCGGTGGCCTCGGATCTGAACGGAGGGAGGCGGACTCTCAGGGTTCTTCCAGTGAGGAATGAGATGATCCACTCCAGCGCTTTCTCTCGGATTCCGATGTTGCTGAGGCGCTAGGGTGCGGTGGCAGACAGTGTCGAACGCCGCAGAGAGGTCCAGGAGGATGAGGGCCGCTGTTTCCCCGTTGTCGATCAGGGTTCTGATGTCGTCGGTGGCTGCGATTAGGGCGGTCTCGGTGCTGTGGTTGGCCCGAAAGCTGGACTGCGAGGGGTCGAGGGATCCGTTCGTCTCGAGGAAGGCGGCCAGCTGTTTGTTGACGATCTTATCGATGACTTTGGCCAGAAAAGGGAGGAGCGAAATGGGACAGTAGTTCTTGAGGTCGGTGGGGTCCGCCGTTGGTTTCTTCAGGAGGGCGGTCAGCTCGGCGTGCTTCCAGCTCTCCGGGAAGGTGGTGGTGTGGAAGGAGGAGTTGATGGTGTCTCGGAGATGGGGTGCGATGATGGTGTCGGCTTTGTTGAAGACGTGGTGTGGACACGGGTCGGTTGGTGATCCGGAGTGGATGGAGTTCATCGTGCGGGTGGTGTCTTCGGTGTTGATCGGGGTCCAGTTGCAGAGGGTGGTGGTGGCGGGCGTTGGTTCGGTGGTAGGGTGCGTGGTCTGTGCATCGAAGCTGTTGTGTATGTCGGCGATCTTGCGGTGGAAGAACGAGGCGAGTGAGTTGCAGAGTTCTTGCGAGGGAGTGATGTTGTTGTTTCCGGCGCTGGGGTTGGAGAACTCTTTGACGATGCTGAAGAGTTCCTTGCTGTCGTGGGCGTTGTTGTCCAGTCGTTCCTTGAGTGCCGTCTTCTTGGTGGCGCGGATCAGCTGATGGTGTTTGCGGGTTGCGTGCTTGAGGGCGGTCCTGTTGTCTGTGGTCTGGTCGAGCCGCCAGGCTTTCTCGAGGGTGCGGCAGTTCTTCTTGGATTCCTTGAGTTCTTCGGTGAACCAGGGGGTCTTCTTGCCGCCGGGTCTCCTTGGAGGGTTCTTAAGTGGTGCGAGGTCATCGGCGCAGGCGGTCAGCCACTATGTGGGGTTGCTGGCTGCTTTGTTGGGGTCTGTTGTGCTGGTGGGAGTGTTCTGGCTGAGGGAGGCGGTGAGCTGCTCGGCGGTGATCTTGCTCCAGCTCCGGTGGGGGACCTGTTGCGGGTGGTGGTGGGTCGTAGTTCTTCTGAAGCTGAAGTGAACGCAGCTGTGGTCGGTCCAGTGGAGTCCGGTGGCGTGGCTGAAGGAGATGTGCTTGCTGGATGAGAAGATGGGGTCAAGGGTGTGGCCGGCGTAGTGGGTGGGGGTGTTCACCAGTTGCTTGAGTCCGAGGTTGGCGAGGTCGTCCGGCAGAGCGGTGGTGTTTCTGTCGTTGTTGTTCTCCAGGTGGAAGTTGAGGTCCCCTAGCAGGATGTAGTCGGCGGAGGGAAGGGCGTGCGGGCTGATGAAGTCTGCGATGTCTTCGCTGAATTGTGTGCGTGGTCCCGGTGGTCTGTAGATGAGGGTGCCTCGGAGGGTGGTCTTGGGATCCGTGTGTATCTGGAAGTGCAGGCGGCGGTGTAGGTTTCGTCGGAGTTAGTCGAGATGCGGATGGTGTTCTTGTGTACGATGGTGATGCCTCCTCCCGTCTGATTGAGGCGATCCTTCCGGGTGATCTTGTATCCGTCCGGGATGGCTATGGCGATGTCGGGCGTTGAGGAGGCATTCATCCAGGTTTCGGTGAGGAAAGCGACATCCGGTGCTGTTGCATCGAGCAGGTCCCAGAGTTCCACGGCGTGCCTGTGGACGGAGTGGGTGTTGAGCAGGATGCACTTCAGGTGGTTGCTGCTGGTGCTGGAGTTGGTGGGGGCAGTGCAGGTCCGGTAGCAGGTGAATCGGCAGGCTTGGCAGGCGAAGGGTCCGTGAGTGCGTCTCGGGGTGGCTCGGTAGCAGGCGGGGTTCCGGCCGGTATTGAGTACGTTGAGGGTGGCGGCGTCGTAGGACTGTCGTGTGGTCTTGGCTCGGCGGTGGGGACCAGGGGTCCGGGCGCTGGGCGCGGGCCAGGCGCGGACGGGCGCAGACGGGCTTGTCTTTGGCGCACAGTCGGCGTGCCCGCTGCGCGTCAACGCTGCGCGTGTGTGGGGGCGTCATAAGAAGGGAGCCGGGAGGGAGGGTCCGCTGGGTGGCGGGAGCGGGGGGGCCAATCGGCTGGCGGGGGCGGGGTCGCAGGTAGGCAGCGGCGGGAAAGTCGAGTGAGGGCGGCTCAGCGGCGGCTGGGTCGCCTGCAGCGGCAGGCAGGCAGGCAGTAGTAGTAGGCAGGCAGGCAGTATCAGGAGGAGCGTGGGGGCGACCCGGCCAGAAGGCGCAGTGGTCGCTCCTGAAGCTTAAAAGGTGTCCCCTTAAGAAGGGAGCCGGGAGGGAGGGTCCGCTGGGTGGCGGGAGCGGGGAGCCAATCGGCTGGTGGGGGGCAGGGCCGCAGGTAGGCAGCGGCGGGAAAGGCGAGTGCGGGCGGCTCAGCGGCGGCTGGGTCGCCTGCAGCGGCAGGCAGGCAGGCAGTAGTAGTAGGCAGGCAGGCAGTATCAGGAGGAGCGTGGGGGCGACCCGGCCAGAAGGCGCAGTGGTCGCTCCTGAAGTAGGAAAGGTGTCCCCTTAAGAAGGGAGCCGGGAGGGAGGGTCCGCTGGGTGGCGGGAGCGGGGGGGCCAATCGGCTGGCGGGGGGCGGGGCCGCAGGTAGGCAGCGGCGGGAAAGGCGAGTGCGGGCGGCTCAGCGGCGGCTGGGTCGCCTGCAGCGGCAGGCAGGCAGGCAGTAGTAGTAGGCAGGCAGGCAGTATCAGGAGGAGCGTGGGGGCGACCCGGCCAGAAGGCGCAGTGGTCGCTCCTGAAGCAGGAAAGGTGTCCCCTTAAGAAGGGAGCCGTGAGGGAGGGTCCGCTGGGTGGCGGGAGCGGGGGGGCCAATCGGCTGGCAGGGGCGGGGCCGCAGGTAGGCAGCGGCGGGAAAGGCGAGTGCGGGCGGCTCAGCCGCGGCTGGGTCGCCTGCAGCGGCAGGCAGGCAGGAAGTAGTAGTAGGCAGGCAGGCAGTATCAGGAGGAGCGTGGGGGCGACCCGGCCAGAAGGCGCAGTATGAAGAAAAGGCTGCCATTGTGGAATTCCAACCAGGGCATAATGTATGGGTTTGGGATCCTGGGGCTCCTAGGGCCCTTCAGGACATGTGGACTGGGCTCTACCCTCTCCTTGAGAGAAAAGGGGAGGTCACCTAATTGGCAGAACTTGGCACTTGCAGGAACCCCAAGAGGGTCATCCATGTGAACCGCCTTAAACCCTATTATGACAGGGCTGAACTGACAATGCTCATGGTCACAGATGAGGCTCAGGAAGTAGAGAGTGAACCTCTCCCTGATCTCCTCTCACATAACCCTAAAGATGGGTCATTTGAAGGAGTGGTCTTGTCGGACACCCTCACTGCCCAACAGCAGACTGTTTGCAGGCAAGTCCTAGATCATTTTCCCGAGTTCCTCTCCTTGACCCTTCTCCTTGTCTGGTGAACACATGATTTGGACACTGGTGACAGCCTACCTCTCACAAAAAAATATACAGGGAGTCTGAACATGTGAAGAAGAGCATCAAGGCTGAAGTAAGCAAGATGCTGGAATTGCGTGTCCTTGAACCCTCAGAGAGTCCCTTGGCCAGCCCAATAGTTTTAGTCCCCACACCTCACACCCAGGGTGGAAACAAAGAGATGTGGTTTTGTGTGGACTACAGGGGCCTCAATGCTGTGACCAAAACCAATGCACAATAAATACCTAGGGCTGATGAATTAATTGACAGGTTACAGACAGCCAAATATCTCAGTACTTTTGATCTCACATCAGGGTACTTGCAGATAGGTCTGACCTCTGGAGCGAAAGAAAAATCTGCAATTTCAAACCCGGATGGACGCTATCGATTTAATGTGATGACCATTGGACTAAATAATGCCCCTGCCACCTTCCATAGGCTGTCAAAGAAAGTCCTTTCTGGGCTGGAATCCTTTAGTACAGCATATCTTGATGACATTGATGTCTTTAGCTCCTTCTGGCAGGATCAACTTAACCAACTTGGGGAGGTCCTAAGGGCTCTGCAGAGTTCAGGCCTCACTATCAAGGCAGCCAAGTGCCAAATAGGGCAGTGTACCATTGTATAGTTGGGCTACTTGTAGGTGGAGGCTAAGTTCAACCTCTGTCATGTTATGTAATGTTAATTGTTTATAAAGCGCTCAAATCACCCTGGGGCATCACAGCGCTGACTAGGCAGATTTACTGAGGTAGGGAAGATAGGAAATATTTAGGTGAATTTACTAAAACAGAAAAGCTTTCAGCTGTTTCCTGAAAATGCTGTAGCTTGGAATTTTACGTAAGGCCGGAGGGAGTTCATTCCAATATCCTCTACAACCCAAGATCCAAACCATACTGGACTGGGTAGCTCCAACTACCAAGACTCAAGTCAGGCCATTCTTTGGCTTGACTTGGTACTACATGAGGTCTGTTAAGGGATACAGGTCCATTGTGGCCCCTCACAGAATTGACCTCCTAGAAGTTGCTGATAAAGTTTACCTGAAAAGTTACCTCTCAAAAGGCTTTTGACACCCTGTGCTCGGCTCGGATTATACCAATCAGTTCATAGTGCAGACAGATGCCTCTGAATATGGGATAGGAGCATTCCCATCCCAGACCTAAGATGATGGCCATGAGCAACCTGCTGCTTTGATTAGAATTTGGCTTATCCCCAGAGAGCAGCGTTGTAGTGCCATTGAGAGGGAAGTCTTTTCTGTGGGTTGGTTCCTGACAAAGCTGAAACTATACCTGTTTGTTCTCACTCTCTTGTCCAAACTAAGCACAGAACTCTCAGATGGCTAATGCAAACCCCGAACTGCTAAGGTGGTCAATATCTCTACAGGTAATAGACATTACAGTGGAACACAGACCCTAAACTTACCAAGCCAAAGCAGATGGCCTTGCCAGATTCTTCCACTTATAAGATGAAGACTCTCTAGGGAAAGGTTGGTGTTGTCCTCTTTTGTTTGGGCTAGGGGTCATGTAGGAAAGTGTCTCTTATGACATAGTTAGCCCTCACTGTTTGCCTGGTGTATGTTGTGATTTCGAATGAAAGTGTAATCGGTCTCTGCTAAGCTGGTCGCCAGTGCTAGATCTCTTTCCTAAAACTGTACCACAATTGGCACAACTACAACAACCCCCACAGCTCCTACACCTGGTACATAGGTCGTTGGTACTCAACAGGGTCCATTATGGCTGCAGCACAAATTGTGCCACACTAGTGGACCCCTCACCAAGACCATGCAAACAGCCATTGTAGGCTGAGTGTCTTGGTGCAAAGAAAACTAAAGAGTCGACATGGGGCATAGCCCTGTGTACCATGCCCACATATACTGCATGAGGTATAGGTAAGTCACCCCTACTGCAGGCCTTTCTGCCCTAAGGCACCCTAAGGCAGGGTGCACTATATCCCATGTGTGAGTAGATATATTTGCATGAGCAGATATGACCTTACAATATCAAAGACCAGTCTTGGGTGTTGTCAGTGCCCCGGGAAACCATAAAGAGATCAGGGGCTGGATACTTGTCATTACGAGTTACGTAGTTCCATGATGGCTTCACTGTACTGGAAGATGTTTGGTACTAAATATTTTGTCTTAATATATCCTCACTGATGCCAGTGTTGAATTTATTGATAAATGCACACAGGGAACACCTACAAGAGTCCCAAGAAAACCTACCAGACACTGGTGTGGTCTCTGACAAGTCTTAGTCAACCTGTCTCCCCAGACCTATTTCATCTTGGGGTGAGAGCCAGTGCTCTCGGAGGCCAGGAACAAAGACTGCTCCGAGTGAAGGTTCTTCACACCTCACCCAAGATGAATGGCAGTCCCGGGCAGGAAACTTCAAAGGCGATGCTGCCTTTGAAATGCAACATAGGGATCTCCAAATAGTGCTTGCTCCACATTTGGTAGGAGAGTAGGAAGGAAAATTAGTTAGATTAGGAGGTGTGCCCACAATCAGCCAGCACCTCCTCTAAGGTGGAACAGGTGATGTGGATACTACTTTTCCAATTCCTCTATGTTGAGCTGTCAGGAATTAACCTATCAGGGATAATGTAGTGCCCCTTCCCACAGGAAGTGGTCATTTAGAGGTTGTGGAACCCCTAAAGGGAAGTAGCCAATTGTGGCTACTACCTGTCACTCCCTTTAACACCTCTACATCTAGCATTTAGGTGGCATCCCTGGACCCTGAACTTAGATTGGATAGATACAGAGAAGACACAGACAAAGAAGAGCTCTTGACCCAATAACCACAGACCTGCTGCTGAATTCTGTCACAAAACCCTCCCTGCTGCTCTCAGGACTCCAACATCGTGGCGTACTGTGTCGCCCTGCAACTGTGATGCCCTCAAGAACTCCGGAGGACATCCAGCCCTTCACCAATCACCAGAGAACTCCCTTGGGGTAGTGTAACTACTCCCCTGCAGACGCAGGCACCGAACATGCAGAGTCCAATTTACCGACTTACTGCTCCAAAGCGACTCCAACGCAGCATTCTAGCAAGAAAAAATACATCAGCTCTGGAGGGTCATATCAATCTCTCCACCAAGTGTGAAGACACCAGGACCTACAGTAGCCGTGCCATACCAATACGCCGGGTACCAGACTTCTGCAAACTACACCAAGACAAAGGGTGCTATCCGGACTCCAACTGCAAAGGAAGCAGGCACACATTGAGGGACATCGATACCCCTGACACCCACTTTGTGAGTGGCCCTGCTCTCCCAAAATCATCCCTGCAACCTGCCTGCCCCTGACCATGAAGGCATCTTAATGTGTACCACTGGGCTGACCAATCTGCTCTGCAACCAGCCCTTGAAACCTGCTCTCTCAAGTGGAAACCTTACTTTAGACCTCCTATTTTCTAACTCCCAGCGCATACACATTGACGCACTTGAACTTCTCATCTGGATAATTTATTTTCTAATTCAATTTAAAATCCCATCTGAATCTGTCTCTAAGAAATCTAAAACAGAAAAAAGGTGAGAACAAGATGCTGTAAGTAGCTGACTGCAGCTAGCTTTCAAGCCTCTTTCAAGGCCCCTGATCTGGATAATACATTTGACATTAACTCAGCCTGGTATAAGTTTGGAGAGCAATTTTCTGGGGCACTTAACAAACTGGCTCCTGTAGAAACCATACTACTAACTCATCCCGACCCAATGCCCCCTGGTACACGGCAGAACTGAAAACCGACAAATGAAATTGTAAGCAACTGGAACGTATATGGAGGTCTTTGAAAGACAGCCTCGATAGACACCAATACAAAACAGCGGTAGGTGCTTATCATGCAAAATTCAAAACAGCCTGAAGACTCCACTCTATAAGCAGAATTGACCAAGTAACAAACTCTAGAAAAGAGCTATTTAAGGGGCATATTATCAAGGGGGTTTATCTCCGCTTTTTTGGCTTTAAAAGCCAAGAAAGCGGAGATAAAATTATCTCCCTATTACCTAGCTGTCGCTAACACCAGCTAGCGACAGCTAGTAGGAGATAGCGACCATCTTGGGCCCCACTTTGCATGTCAGTGATATTTATCACTAATGACATGCAAAGTGGGCGTGCCAAGATGTTAGCGACTGGAAACAGTCGCTAACATCGCTATCTCCTATTACCAACTTTTGGAGATATTCGCCCTAAGAGCGAATATCTCCAAAAGCTAACACCTGCCCTGAGCAGTTCTTAGCCATGTTATCCAATGGGAGGTGGATAACATGGCTAAGAGCATTAGCTCAGTAATGCATGAATATCGCTGACTTTTCAGCGATATTCATGCATTGCGGCCATTTTGTATCGCATTTGCGATAAACCTTGGTAATACCAAGGTTTATCTGCGATAAAAATCGGCACAGCTCAGTGGTAAAATTTTGTCTCTAACCAAGCAATAGCGATAATTATCGCCTTTGCTTGGTAATATGCCCCACAATTCTTAAAAGAGCACTCTAATCCACGTGCCTGCAGCCCAACCACAACAGCTTCCCAAACACTCTGTGACACCCTAACTATCCATTTATAAACTAAAATAGCTAACATCTCTCGCAACTTTCAAAATAACACTACGATGGCAATAAATACTGAACTTGGAAAGTTTTAAAGTAACAATTCTCAGGCTGTACTGGAGAGGTTTGAATTGATTACACACACTCACTCAATTACTGGATCTTTTAGCCAAAACTCTGGCTCCCAGGCAGACTTATGTCCTCCTCACATCACAGCTATGCTATCTTCCTCTCTCGCATCATCGGTGACACTCTATGTAACTTTTCCCTATCTTCAGCCACAGTGCCTCAGGAATGGAAAGCCACCTATGTCACACCTATTAAAAAAAATGCATGCCAATTCCATGGATATGGCAAACTACTGTCCTTTTTCTCTATTGCCCTCAAGTTGCTGAAATCTCATGTCAACAGACAACTCCCTTCTTACTTGGAAACACATCTCCTGTTGGATTCTTCTCAACTGGGCTTTCATCCTTCTCATCGTACAGAAACCACCCTTATAGCGGTAATTGACTCCCTCATCCTTTCCCTGGACGTAGGTACACCAGCTAGGCTAGTTCTTCTCGATCTGTCAGTGGCATTTAGTACCATGTCACTTCCCATCCTAACTCAACAACTTCATAAGATGGGCATTCAAGGCACTGCACTGAATCGGCTAACAGACTTTCTCAAGTACAGGACTCCAAAAATTACTCTTGGTCCTTTTCAATCTAAGTTTCTGCCAGTAGACAGGGGAGTTCCTCAGAGCTCAGCTCTGTTAGCATAAAAATTGTTTATGCTTTTACAGTGCTACATGTAAGCAAGCATTCGGTGCGCCATCTTCTATTTGGACACCATTTTAGGCTGTTTGAAACTGATTTAGTTAATTCCGAGAAAGCTTTCTCTTCGAATTTTGTTTCTGCCATGTTAGGCTTGTTTCAGTAATGAGAACACTGTTTATTTCAGCACAAAGCTTTCTCACTAGATAGACGCCCTCTCCCCTTGTCAGGTGGCGGGCCCTAGATGGAACGACCTTGGACTATGTTACTTTGTGAAAGATATGAGCACTGAAACCGCTTTTTCTGTATTTTGCTGTTTAACTGCACCTGCTTGGAAAATTCCACTGTGGGCGTGTTTTCACCCAGTTATGAAACGTACATAATGTATCGTTATGCTTTGCCAATTTTAGTTCCCTCTGCAACACTCTCAGCGACTGGGCAGATGGGGCTCCGCTCTGACTGTGTATGTATAAACACTTATTGGTTTGTATTCGCTAATGTCTGGCCGACTCTTCATTTAGTAAGGAAGGCTAAAAGGTGGTCATTGGTGACCCGGGTGGCTCTAAACCGGTTACTTCCTTGAGCCCTAAACCCCACACTTTTCAAGATTTACATCTCTCCACTCCCTCATCTGGTTAAGTCCTGTGGCTTTGTAATATTCTCATTTTGTGACGACACAAAAAGGGTAATTTATTTTGGGCAACATATATACAATGTAAACAATGTTTTACTGCTTGTATGAGAAAAATTGTGACGTGGATGTCCATGAATTGCCTTCAGTCCCTTTGGATAATTGGTTGGTGGCCCTCCAAGTTCGGCCCAGCTCCCTCTCCTAAACGCACAGTAAGAAATCTAGGTATTTTGTTAGTCAAGAAATTATCAATGAAAGATCAGGTGATAGCTACCTGTGGCACGTGCTTCGGGATAATGCGCCTTCTTGGAGGGTATTCCAGTGGCTCCCATTGACCTCACAGAAGACCCTTGTCCAGGCGCTGATAATCAGTCCCCTGGACTATGGAAATGCGCTTCTCCCAGAATCTAACAAATCCCTCCAATCAATCGCAGGTGGTACAAAATACTGCTGCCGAACTGGTTAACAAACAGCCACCTGCACACTTTCAGCCCTCCTGCTAAAGGCTCTGTAATAAATAAGTCTCAAATGTTATATATAAAAAAATAAGAAGTTTAATGTGAAGTCAGCACAGAGCAATCTTCAAGTCGAAGTACAAGCAATAACGGTCTCTCCAAGAACCTGGAACCTGGAACATAAGCAGCACACGCAGGTGCTGAATTCCAGTTCTAGGATATAAATAATAAAAGTACACAGTACAGCAAACAAGCATATGTAGAGCACGATTTAACACATCTCACCCCTTTAAACATAGAAATATAAATGATAACAAAATCACAAGAACAGTATGAGAAAACAATTTATGATAAAAATCTTGAAGGCAACACATCTGGTCTAGCATTACTCTTAACCCTGTGAGCAATGGTGTGAGAAGAAAGTGCATCTTCCCGTATATTCTGACTGCAATCATTACCAGTTGTCACAAATTTACATCTGGCAACTTTTCTTACATTCCAAACTCTCCCATCTTGAGTAATCACAGAATTCTTACACACTTTCACAATTTTGATGAGGTAACCAAATTTGGAATAACCTTTGTGAGAAAGCATTGGCTTTTTAATCCTCACCCATTCACAAACCGCAAAATCAGGACCTTTTACCTTCATATTGCGATCAAATAACAACTTCATGTTGTTTTATTTTGTTTCCAAACGTTTGGCTACATGAGTAATATCGAATTAATTAACCCCCTTATCAATTTTCTTAACCCACCAGGGACAAATGTCAGATATAGGTTCCCTGCCTTTAAGAAGCTGAAAAGGGCTTACTTCAGTAACTGAATGCGGGGTAATCCTATACATCCACAATCTCTTCCTTACATTATCCCTCCAAGACTCACCAGACCTGCAAGCAGATTCAACAGACTCTTTAAGAACTCGGTTGAACCGCTCAACCTGACCATTCTCTCTTGGCTCATAAAGTGAGGTAGTAAAATGTTTGATCCCACAAGAGGTAAGGAAATCCTTCATTTCACGTGAAACCAACTGGACATCATTGTCCGTAACTAGAGTTTCTGGAAATCCTTCTCTTGCAAAAATCTCTTTAAGAAAAGAGATGATAACTAAAGTGATGGTACTGGCAATAAACTTGACCTCTGGCCACTTGGAATGGTAATCTATCAACACTAAGCAAAACGGTCATTGAAGGGAAGGCGATAAAAAGGACCAGAAATATCAAATGCTACTTTATGCCATGGGTGTTTAGGCCAGGAAACAGGATTCAGAGGAGCAGAAAACACCTTAAGCATTTTATCACTGTTCATGCAAACGGAACACTCCCTAACTATTCTCTCAACCATGCCATCCAATCCAGGCCACCAGAAATTTGCCCTAATGAGGCGCTTCATTGAAGACATGCCCAAATATGTTTGATGAGCAAGAGTAATAATTTTCCCTTGTAATGATGAAGGAGGAATCATCTTCCCTTCTTGAAAAGAAAACTACCAATTGCTTCAATTTCCGTGGAAACTTGACAAAAAGGAGCAAAATCTGCAATCACCGATTTATCCTTAGGCCATCCATTTTCCAAACAACTGAAAATAAACTGAGAAACAGAATCTTTCTCTACCTCAGACGTCCATCCAGCCTCAGACACACCACTAAACTCACTAGAGACAATGGGTCATATTATCAAGGAAGCTGCGGTAGTTTATCGGCGCTTTACCGGCAGGAAAATGCAGATAAAGCGGCGATAATGGGCTTGATAATATGCGATTCGAATTTCAATCGATGCCCAGGTTAGATGTGTGAACATCTAACCTGGGCTTCGATTGAAATTCGAATCGCATATTATCAAGGCCATTATCGCCGCTCTATCGGCAGTTTCCTGCCGGTACAGCGGCAATAAACTACCGCAGCTTCCTTGATAATATGGCACAAAATCCTTCATGGTAGAAACAATCTCCACCTCTTGTTCATCATAATTGACGTCCTGACTAGAGCATGGTAGTCTAGAGAGAAAGTCAGCGGTAACATTACATTTCCCTGGAACATACACTACTTCAAAATCATACTCCTGTAGCTTAGAAGATAAATGGGCTATGCGAGCAGTAGAATTCCACCCACCACCTGGAGAAAGAATTCCCACTAAAGGCTTGTGATCAGTTTTGAGGATGAACCTGTTGCCCCATATATAATTCCAAAAATGTTCCACGGCCCATGTGCACGCCAATAACTCCCTCTCTATGACTCACTGTGCAGGCACCGTCCTGTTCATTATATCGACTTCATCTTCGTAATGTTTTTTTAAGACGTGGGTATAATCTACGCTATCAGGCGCCACTCCCATGGTTTCAGGCACTGTCCTGTAGAAAATATTGACAACTCTATTACGTGACCATACCATATCCTTGTTTCCCTGACCACTACATGTGTACCCAGCTGGGCTACCTATGTCCCATATTGCCCTGTCCTGACGAGACCCGTATCCCTGAGGGTCGAAACGCCGTCTACGCTACAAGGAATTGAACCACTAAAGTAGTGCCTATGATCGTGTAGAGCCACTAAAACAATTGTTTATTTTTTGTTTCGTCATTTTCCTTCTCTTCTTTAGTTATCACAAACTCTGAAGTTTTCCTCGTTAATTCCCTGGGAGGTTCCATTTTAGTAGCGAAATTATGAATGAATTTGCTATAATACTCGCATAATCCTGCAAACGAAAGAAGTTTTTCTCTGTTATCCGGTGATGGTAATTCCCTGGGAGGTTCCATTTTAGTAGCGAAATTATGAATGAATTTGCTATATTACTCGCATAATCCTGCAAACGAAAGAAGTTTTTCTCTGTTATCCGGTGATGGTGCTTTTACAATAGCATCTACCAAGGACTTCTTAGGCACAACATCATCAGCAGAAAGAGTATGACCACTGTGCCCATATTTAGTTTATGTTGTCTGTATTGTTATTCTGGCTTCACATGTACACTTGGGACACTATGCACTTTGTTTGTGTCTTTGTCTTCACATGACTATGTGACAAATCAAATATGATTGAATGCTATTAATGTTTTGAAGTAAAACATTCCTGAGATGTATATACTTTTTTGTGTATTTCTTTTTGCCATCCCTGCCAACCCTCTGTGTTAGTGTAAATTGCTATTAAGCTACATACCAAGTGTATATTATAAAGTATTATACCACAGGAACCGTTGTTCTTTGATATATCCCTCTCTATGACAGCATATTTCCTTTCAGTGACAGACAAAGTTCTGGATGCGAAAGCAACACACCATTCATCTTTACCTGCAATCTGACTTAAAAGAGCTCCTAGGCCATAGCAGCTAGGATCCACAGTAATGACACATTTCTTGTTGAGAGAAAAAGATTTCAAGGTAGGAGCATTCACAATCTCTTCTTTGATATTTTTGGAAGCAATCTCTTGTCTGTCAAACCACACAAACTCTGAAGTTTTCCTCGTTAATTCCCTGGGAGGTTCCATTTTAGTAGCGAAATTATTAATGAATTTGCTATAATACTCACACAATCCTGCAAACGAAAGAAGTTTTTCTCTGTTATCCGGTGATGGTGCTTTTACAATAGCATCTACCAAGGACTTCTTAGGCACAACACCATCAGCAGAAAGAGTATGACCTAAATACTCTACTGATTTGCAAAAAAACTTACACTTTTTATGTTTAAGGGTTAATCCAGTTTCACTTAATCTTTTAGAAACTTCTTTGAGATGATTGTAATGATCCTCTTCATTCTTGGAAAAAACAAGAATGTCATCTTGGAAGCACTTCACGTATACACTGACATCTTTAAAAATATGATACATTGCTCTCTGAAAGACCGAGGCAGCTGATGCCAGTTCAAAAGGCATTCTTTTAAATTGAAAAAGACCATGTGGTGTAATAAATGCGGTGAAATGTTCAGAATCATCGGTTAATTCAATTTGGTGGTACGCAGAGCGTAAATCAAGGATAGAAAATACACAAGCACCATCTAGCATACATACCATTTCATTTATATTGGGTAGAGGATGGCAATCAGTAATTAGGTTGGCATTTAAAGCTCTCATATCAACACATAACCTAATGCTTTTGTCCGGTTTTTGGGCCAAAACAATGGGCAAAACCCATTCGGAAGATTCTATCTCCTCAATAATTTCCTCTTGTACCATGCTATCCAATAAAGAATTAAGTTAAACTCAAATGGAAATAGGCACCCCTCTCAGTTTTTGTTTGATAGGAATAGCACTCTCATTCACCTTAATTCTGTGTGAAAAAACCATTAAGTTTACCCAGTTTTTCAGTAAATACCTGAGGAAACATTAAAGTAAAATCTTTTTCTTGCTCACTAATAGTTCCAAATTTATCACTGGTAACATTCATACACAGAATGTCTTGTGTGTCAGCACAACAAATATTATTCTGTAGCCAACTCATACTATTATCACACACAACAGCAATGACAGAAACAGGATCTTTGTATCTGGGATTCAAGGTAATAACAAGTTTGGCTTGGTCTCTCCAACCCAGTACATTCACACCTTTTAGTGCTATGTACAATTTTATCTATGCAATGTTTCCTCTAAATTCAATTGAAACTTCCTTGAAACCAATAAAATCAATATAAGACCCATTAAAATTCTTTGCTCTAATATCCGGTTTGGATAACTCTTTATGATCAATTAAACTATCAAAAACTTTGGAGCAATACTCCTCAGTAATAATAGTCCATGGTGACCCTGAGTCTGCCATCAATTCAAGTTCTCTTCCTAAGATGTGTACGACACAATTTGGTGGATCTAGCTTATCAGCAAGTTCAACATCAAAAGTATCATGAATAGTTACAACAATTCAACATTCAATTTTAGATTGTGCATCTTCCTGAGGACAAACATCACATGAAACAGTAGAGACTCTACCCTTCATAAAATTTGAAGATGTAGTAGGAGGAAAATTCTTTTTTTATATTGGTATCTTTACACATCTTAGCAAAATGACCTACACGGCCACACTTAGGGGCCGATCATGATGGCGGACGGACCTGAGTTCGTCCGCCACCATAGAGTAGGAGGGACCGTCCGCAGGGGCAGTGGCGGTCCCTCCGTGCAAATTAGGATGTGACCGCCACCCTGGCGGTCACATCCTGTATTTTTAACATTGTGGCGGGTGCTGCTTGAAGAAGCACCCGCCGCAATGTTAAAAATGTAAGTTGTGCATTTGCATCCCCAACGCTGCAGGCACCGCGCGGTGCCTGCTGCTCTGTTCACGCAAATGCAGGGGGGACCATAGGCACCCCCCATGTGCATCCCCCACCCCCCTTCACCCAGGGGGCCCAAAACGGGCCCCCGAAGTGAAGGTCCGTATGCTTTTCCACGGCGGAAAAGCCGCCGCAGAAAAGCATATATCTTACACCATGCTAATATGGCTGGCGGTGTCTGATAGACACTGCCAGCCATTTTAAAGCTTTTCCACCGCGGTCGGAAGGCGACCGCGGCGGAAAAGCTGTGGACAGATTTCTAGACCCACCGCCATTCTAATGTGGCCGTGGGTCTTGTGAGGCTACGCAGAGGATTTTCCGCATCCTCCGGGCCAGTGGTGGCATCCCCCGGCCCGGAGGATGCGGAAAATCCTCCATCATAATCTGCCCCTAAGTGCATTCTTTCCCAATGGCAGGACAGCGTGGAAAAGAGGCAATATGATTTGGACTTCCACACCTGTAACAATAATATCCTTTAGAGTTAGATTGACCTTTAGGGTTGGAATTAAACCTGTGATTAGGTACTGAACTGTTAGGAGCAACATTACTCACAATACTTGAATCAATCGATCTAGGAGTAATGTTACTTACAGTATCTGAAAGAGATTTTTTTTCCAGAGTTTTCATCCACCGTTCAGATTGTTCTAAAGCTTTTGCAGTACTTATAGCTGTTTCTAAGTTCGGATCACCTAAAATCCATAACTGCTCTTGTACTTTTTTTACTCCTAACATGAACAATAACTTGACCTCTGATCATCTCATCAGTAATCAAGCCAAAATTGCAATGTGAGGATAAAGCTCGAAGTGCCGTAAGAAAATCATCAAAACTTTCAGTTTCTTCTTGGACCCCAGTGTAGAACTTGTACCTATTTAAGGCTACACTAGTATTAGGTTTAAATCTGTTCTCAATACGTAATAACGCTTCATCATAAACATTGTGATCACCACCAGAACGCATGGGAGGAAGCGTTCTGTAAACATTCTGCCCCTCCGAACCCAAACAATGAAGAAAAATATGTTTCTTCCTCTCAGCGGACATTCTCTCCCCATCTATGGCTTTCAAGTAGGTGATAAACTCTTCTTTCCATCTTGACCCCGGAATGGAAGGATCACCTTTACTCTGTAAAAACTTGTTGGGAGGATCAAATTACATGTCTAAACACAAATATTAAATACTTTCAATTGCAATTGGAGATAGCAACTTTGAGAAACTCCAAGAATACTAATTATATATGAAGTAAAATGTAAAACAACAATAGTATAGTAGTGACTATTTAGAAAAGCGGTATTTGAATTTATAAAAAAAATATGAGGTTCATGTATGACTCTACAAAACTAAAAAAAAAAAGAAAATGAACTCAATAATATGCAAGTTCAACCAAATTCATAAGAATGTTCAGTGCAGAAATTTCCAACGTAATACTACACATGTAGGAGTTCAGGAGGTTCCAGTAATTCCGGTTTTCACAACGAAGGTAATTTGGAAAAGTCAATGTTTCTGTTAGTCTAATTTCGTAATAAGCGAACAATAAATATTCGAAAGCAAAACAAAATACCTTATACACTAGTATTCCACACAGCTTGCCCCCGAAAATAGCTTCATTCGCGCATTTCCAGAAAAATCAAAGATGGCGTCTGGAATGACGTCAGACGCTTCCTTACGTTACCAAAACAAGCTCTCCTTCCTCTAAAAACACACGCGTATACAGGGATGATGTGAGACGCGTTAGGAAGGGAATTCCAAGTAAAGAACGGTGACGTCTCTGAAGTGTTTCCAGGGAGACGAGCAACACTCCAGACAGTCCGTTGGAGACCTCAAAACACCGAAAAGCCTCAAAAATCGATAACATCCTCCAAGAAGGGTCTCCAAAAGTCCAGGTAAGAACAATCCACATTAAATTGAAGGCTCCAAATAAAGATATAGGGCTAGATGTAGGTAATTCGTATTTACCGATTCATAAATACCAAATTTTACCGATTCGGTATTTATGAATCGGTAAATATGAAGGGGGGAGATGTAGGTATTTCTAGAAATTGAAATACCGAATCGTTAATATTCGGTATTTATCGATTCGGTAAATACCGAATCGGTATTTCCTATTGATTCTTATGGGCTGTGAAGCCCATAGGAATCAATGGGAAATACCGATTCGGTGATTACCGAATCGGTAAATACCGATTCCTGCCAGGGTGCAGGGGGTGTCACTTTGACACCCTCTAGCACCCCAAATACAGGCATGTGTGCCATGTGGGAAATAGACATGCCCTAAGGGCATGTCTGTCTGTCACATGGCATAGGTGTGCATGCACACATGTGCATGCACACCTGGATTTGGTATTTTACCACCCAATTGAATTGAGTGGTAAAATACCGAATCTGAAAGGCCTTTGGGACTCAGAAGAGTCCCACCTACATTTGGATTTACCGAATCGGTAAAATTACTGATTCGGTATTTTACAGAATTGATAAATTTACCGAATCGGTAAATTTACCGATTCTGTAAAATAAAGGCCCCTACATGCCAATTTCTAAATACCGGTCGGCAACAGCCGAAATCTTCCGTTACCGACCGGTATTTGGGCTCCTACATCTGGCCCATAGTGCAGCGTCGTTTTTATTGAGAAAAAAAAACGGGTCCAGTAATCGTAGTAGAACTCTCTCGTTCCTGTGCCAATGGAATGCTGCAGAGAAAGTCCTAAGAAATCGTCGCCAATTTTGTAATAATTAAGTCTCATATGTTATATATAAAAAAATAAGAAGTTAAATGCGAAGTCAGCACAGAGTAATCTTCAAGTTGAAGAACAAGCAATAACGGTCTCTCCAAGAACCTGGAACCTGGAACATAAGAAGCACACGCAGGTGCTGAAATCCAGTTCTAGGATTTAAATAATAAAAGTACACAGTACAGCAAACAGGCATATGTAGTGCACAATGTAACAGGCTCTTCACTGGCTTTTCACTGGCTACCTGTAAATATATGACATAGATGTCCTATTATGCAGTAAAATCATTTTCTGTGTACAATAGTTGGAGTGGAGGGAATAGGAAGAAAGTCTTTTTGGAAGTTTGTCGGCCACATACTCTAATGCTTATGCTGGACAGAAACACAAATGCACATGATTCCTTTCAATCCCATTATTGTAGGTGTCATTAGAAACACATTGCATGGGACAGGCTCTTTCAGGCCCACTTTGTGAAAGACACATTCGGCAACTACTTGAGAGCGGACGGGACTGGATGACATCTGGCAGCCATTGTTTTCTTTAACTACGTTCGGGCTCTACATATTAGGAGAATGGGCAGCACTTGTGTGCACTGATAACTCTCCAACAACACACATTTAAAAGGGCAAAAAGGGGACCGGTGTGTTGCTAAGATGTCCTTAATTTAGAGACATTCATCTATAAGCACTTAAAGATATTATTCTCTTGCTCAGAGCTGAGGTCAGAAACAAGTTGATAGTTATTACAGACTCCCTTGTGCCGCTGGTTTGTCACTTTTATTATGGGAAAAAGTGAAGTAGCTGCAGCACAAGGAGCTTGTGAATAAGCCCCTGACTTCTTTGCAACCTTAACAAAATAAATGAGAGGGACCCCTTTGACCAACCAGGGTATTAGGGTTAATGTTAATGTTAATGGTATCTTATAGAGCGCACGTACACCAAGAGGTTTCATGGCGCTAAGTCTAGCATGCGCCGGGGCCAGCAGAGGATTATACGTGGGCCTGTGTAAATAGCCATGTTTTGAGCAGCCTTCTGAAATTTAGAAGGTTGTTGCAGGACAGAATCTCCAAGGAAAGGGAGTTCCAAAGTCTGGGTGCAAACCTGCGCCCGCCCTGGCAGTGAAGCTTGAAGGAGGGGGTGGTCAGGAGATGGAGGTTGGCGGAGCGGAGGTTCCGGGAGGGGATGTACCTAGGTAGAAGTAATTGATGAATTGGGGGCTGCGGCCGTGAAGGGACTTGAAGATGATACAGGCCGTCTTAAAGGCAATTCGTTGTGGAAATGGGAGCCAGTGGAGTTTTCCAACAGAGGGCTGGCTGATTGCCAACGCGGTTGCCGATGGATCAATCTGGCCGCCTGACCAGTTTCTGGACCAGTTGGAGACACTTGACGAGGCAGAGTGGGAGGCCCAAGTAGATGGAGTTGGCATAGTCCAAGTGTGATAAAGCCAGGGCTATTACCACCTGGATCAAGGCCGATTGGGTAAGCATCCGACTAATCTTCCTCATCTTATGGAGCTGGAAGAAGCAGCATGACACAACCGTGCCTATTTGGGTTTTTAGGGAGAGTAGGGTACTACTAATAGGTAGGAAGAAGAAATCCCTTGGTGGAAAAGTAAGTTTGGGAGCTAGGTTTTTATTTCTATTCCCAACAGAAAATTGAGCCAATGTGTTAGAACATATGCACAACTAAAATAAAACCATAACAAATGTAATATTTCATATACAAAAATTACTAGAATTTAATTAAAAACACAAATTAACACAATTAAAAATAGGAATGGGCCAGTCTATACCATAAAACAGATTCATATAACAAGTATTTCACATATATTTGATAAAAACCGTTTTCATCTTATGGACAATACTATTACAAAATAGTAATGCAAAATTTCTCTTACTATGAAGAGAAACAATATGGCCTACACTCCAGATTCCCACGTACAATTTACAGAGAGAAAAAGACAGAATGTATATTTTGTCATTCAAAAACACATCTGTTTTTACAAATTCTTTCGCCTCATCCTAGATCCCTTTTACTCTTTTTATCTCTGTAGGAGAACCTGTCCACATGGATTATGTTAAAAAGCTGTAGCAACGCGTTTTGATGGTTCTATTCAATACTCCATCTTTATCAAGACCCAAAATATGTCTCTCCTGTTAATGGTTCTGGTTGGTTGCCATTAAGTTTCACTCCTGTTGGCAAATTACATTGAATTAGTTACTTCATTAAGGGCAGTAAATAACGTACACCTTATCCCAAATTTAATGAACATGGGTTCTACAATTTATCCACTGTATTGTCCCTATTGTTGCCAATGCAAGTTCCTCATATTATCACATTGTTTGTCATTATTGTACATTCCATGCTTATTATATTGTTTCACAATGCAATTTTGTTCCTACTTGCCATGTTCCTCTTTGCCTCCTGCCGTTCTATCAAATGGGCTCCAGCATAGTGAATACCTTATGTTTATCATAGGCCTCCCACCATCCCGGCACCACCACCCCAAACCAATTTTAGTATACCTCACACGACAAATATGTAGAGTATACCGTGAGAAAGACCGGGACAGTAAATTTTGTAGGTGGGTAATTTCATATCATTAGGTCCTCAGATTTTATTGGGTAGGTGGACATGTCCGTATTGCGGAAAATCTGTAGAACAACATGTCAATCAAACTTCCTGTCTGCAGTGCTTACATTTTTTATGTTTCATTTTTCTAATTGTCATAGTTACTGGCAGAATTACATTAAGTGCCAGTGATCTCTATATATCAGATTCCATATTACATTTTTTAACAGTGCAACAGTTCGGTTATTGATGTAAAGGACAGATCTGTCCATTTGTAGGCAGTCACAAAAACTCCTGACTCATATGTAGGAGGTCGAAACTAATTCGCAAATCCTTTGGTGGCCCCAAGTGCAGGGATTGAGGCCTGTAAGTGTTATTGCGGATATCCTTTTTAAAACAGTCACATTAATTTCAACAATAAGCTGTAATTCAGTGAATGACATAATTCCATTGAGTGAAACATGCCGTGGGCCCTTCGATCACGGAATGCTCTTGTCTGTCCCGAGAAACATCCTTTACAACGCAACTTTGACCACGCAGTGCCTTTACGACGCAACCATTACAACGCATGTCATTACAACGCATTGCGCTGGGGGGCGCTCTAGGATAGGGAATAGATTTAATTTACTCTCCAACACCTTCCCTACTATCCACGGGGACTGGAGTTGGAATAGTAAATTAAACTATTCACTATCCAGCACCCCAAAGCGCTATGCGTTGTAACAGCATGCGTTGTAAAAACTGCGTCGTAACAGCATGCGTTGTTATGTCATACATCCTCTTTCCCACGACGTTGCCCATAGCTGGCATTCACAAATTCAACATATTTCAATAGCACAGATAATGTACACAATATTTAACAAAGCAAACTATCAGCCTAAAAAAACCATAAGAACAGCCTAATTTGGAAGTATATTTATTTTGGAATAACACCACAAGAATGTCACTTTTAGCAAAGTGCTGGTGGCTCTATGCCCTTCTACATATTTACAAAGCAGCGCTAATCACTTTCAGAAAGGGGAGTGCAATGGGTGTTGTTGTGAGCATTTTACCACAACACCTATTGCATGTTGATGCTATCCCAGATTTCCAAGGATGTGGAAATCTGAGGCAGAGCCGAAAACGAATGGCATGTAATAGCAGACGTAAAAATGGCACAATGAGGAGTAATACTTTTATTTCTAATTGGTGTTTTTTTGGGGGGCGCTGCATTCTGTAACATACATTGAAAGAGCAAAATGCCACAGATGATTGCTTAGGTGCAGGAAGGTGTACCCTACTGAACATAAACAATCATTAAATAATGATGATTTGCTGCTTCTATGTTTGCTATGTTTGTTTATGTGCAGGAAGGAACACCTTCCTGCACATAAACAATCATTACCTGCAATGCTGGCACCCTTGCACTATGGAGCACAGGTGTCTATGTTGTCAATAGGCAGCTATTTCTAGCATCAGCACGAGGGAAAAACAGGGGTGTGCCGTATTGTTGTAAATGTGGCACATCCGTGCATTTTGGAAATGTCAGAGCACGGCGCTGCAAAATCTACAACAGTGCCAAACTAGCCATTTCCTTGTAAATTTTGCCCTATGTGTTTGTAGCTGTTCCTATACTGCTCACCTGGGGTAGGGATGGAGTTCTTATGGAGACTTCTGTCTCATGTTTAGCGTTTGCATGTTGGTTGTAAAACTAATAAAAACAAAAAAAAAAGAATATGTAGTCACTGACATGGGGGGGGGGGTCTCAGACTGGATGTGTAACATTGGTTAAGACCACATCATCCTCGTACAAAAATTACAGTTGTTTGCTGCCACACTTTCATCACCACCAAATCTCTTGGGGAAAACAAAGAGAAACTATCTAGATCTGTGAAGCTGAATGCATGAAAATGAGACAGACTAGGTTTAAATAATGTACTGCACTTACCTTCTATTCATACTGAATAAATAATTCCAAATATACAGCAGGTCAACGCCAAGTGTAATTATGACTCCATTGAGCACTGCCTGTAATTACGTTATTACTTTTCTCCTGCACAGCCAGATGGGTTTTACATAAATCATTGTCTGTAGTTCTAGAGGTAGCGGTCCATAAATAATGGTAATCATTGTACCTACAAATAACAATCTAGAAATGACAGCCTGGGCAGACTACGTGGGACCTACTGTGTAGCAGAAAGAATTAGTGTCAGTGCTCCCTACCAGCAGGCTACAAATTCTTCATCTGGTTTTGTCAGTTTCAAATTAGTATCAACCCTAATTAAGAAATGAACACCCAGCCAGTTAACTTCTAATGATTCAATTACTGTCCTCACCTGTCTCATGGGTCAGAACATATCATTGGAAAACCGAGAAGCTACTAAAACATCTTTTAATGTACACCTCTATCGCTGGGCTTCCAAATCCCAGGAATTTACTGAGATTATAGTATGGGTCTCCAACCTTTTCTGTAGTGGGAGCTACTTCTGATCAGTGCAAATTGTTGTGAGCTACAAAAGGCCAAGCAACACACACATTTTCCTGAGAGTCCCCCATGCCCAGCTTAATTGACTTTAAGCCTAGCTTCTTTGCAGCCTATATTGTGGTTTGAGTTCCCTAGAAACACTGATAGGAATGCCTTTGGATTTGTATTGCCACCATGCGTAAAGACCTTTTCAATTAATGGCTATCTCTGAATTAATCATTAAAATGTGGCTCAAGTGACAATCAAAAAAGAAAATCATTCTTACCTTCAATGTGGTACTGTGTGATGTCCTCTATTATTATGTCATTTGGAAGCATAGGAGGGCATTTCTGAAGAAGTCATTATTGTTTTCACAGTCAACGGCTGTCAGTCGGTGCAAAGCTTTGCTGAATCACAAACCTAGTTGGATTCATAGAGATATTACTCTTCAGTGGCAGCTGTGAGAAGATCGCAGTGTTTTTCAAGGTCCAGATCAACTGAACTTCAGTGTTGTTTTATGCAGCTATTTGGACTGGAGCATGAAAGAAAGTACTGAATTTGTCCTCTACTCTGCATTCTTTGAAAGGTTTAGTTCTGACTTTAAGGTTTTTACGGCACCAATTATGTGGGCAATTATATTCTCACTTCTTCCTTTCCTTTTATTGGTGTCAGTAAACCAGGCCTCCAGTACATATTGGCGTGTTCTTGTTCAACTAATAAAAGAAATTTAAAAGATGCTAAAGATACTTCTTTATAGCTATCTTTTTTTCCTTGATCTCAATAAACCAGGCCTTCAGGAAACACTGCTGTGTTGTCATCTTGTGCATCTAAAGAAAATTTGGAAAGGTGCTAAAGATCTTTTTCCAGCTACTTTTTATTGGTGTTAGTAATGCAGGCTTAGTAAAACGCTGCCGTTTCTTCTCTGCAGTGACTTTTTTCTTGGTGTTAGTAAGGAAACAGATACCTGGATTTGGAATTTCACCAGTAACTGTCACTGAAAATGAATGTATTCATTGCAACTACATACACACCATTTCAGTGAGAGACTTGACACGGCCAGGTCTCCACCAATGCCCTATAATATGAGGTATAGTCTGAGAGGGTAGGTCTAATGAAGTCAATCAATCAATCAGGGAATGTTTGAAGCGCACACTCACACGTAAGGGTCTCCAGGCACTAGGGGGAGGGGAATAGGGAGGGAGAGGGGGAGGAAGTTTGCGCAGCTCCGAAGTCATCTGAAGAGCCAGTTCTTGAGGTCTTTGCGGAAGGCTTGCAGTGTAGGGCTGAGTCTGGTGCTGAGGGGGAGTTTGTTCATACATTCAAATCCCCAACAGTCAGACATGTTTGAAACTAAGATTTCACAAAGTTCATATGAGAGAACGCTGATTAACAAAGATAAGTAGAACCAAACAGGGAAAACAGTTTCACTGCACCTCTGTGGATGTTCTCATACTTTTCAGCATCCACAAGACTCCAGAAATTAATGTCAGATTGCCTTGCTTTCAATTCAATGTCATTTTGAAGTGTGGCAATCTCCATATCCGTGGTGTCAGAGTCAAAGTGAAGAAGCACACATACTTTCTCTAAAAAGTCACTACTATCCACTTCCAAGAGGGGTTTAAAGTAAACCTCACAAAGAGCTCCAGTTGCTCAAAATCACTAAATCTGTCACTGAACTCTTGATTATGCCTCATCAGGGGGCTACTGGATTTTTCTATGTCTGGGAGCTCAGCTTTTCTTTCTGAAAGGATTTGGAGCACAGATGAAAGGTGCTGTAGCTTTAATTTCTGTACATTATGTATGAATTGGTAACATTTTGATTTGAATGTTTTCTTAGTACTACTCATGTCGGTGATTGTCTTGTTTTTTCCTTGTAATTCACAGTTCAAGAAATTGAATTTTTCTGTCACATCTTTCACAAATGCTAAATTGAGCAACCACTCAGTGTTTGATAACTGTGTGGTATCTTCATTTGTAGACTCCATTACATGTGTGACTTCTGCCAGTGCCAAAAGGAATCTAGGCAGTATTTTCCCCTGCTAAGTAATAGGAACTGAGTATGCAGTAACAGGTCACCATACTCAGCTGATATTTCTTCAAGGAATAATTTGAAGGTTTGGTGCTGCTTGGCCTTAGCACAAATTGAAATAATAAATTTAACATGAGTCATCACATAATCAGACATTGTCTTGGCACATGTTGCTTATTGATGTATAATAAAAGGGTAGTTCAATAATGGAGGGAAATCTGCATCTGCTTTGCAATTGGCAATGAAATCAGGAAGACGCCCTATCATTGCAGGTGCTCCATCAGGTGTTATTGCCACTAACTTTTTCAATGGGACATTTTGTTCCACAAAATAATTCTTCACCTCATTATGGATGTCAACTCATTTGGCTCAGAGGCAATGAAGTTAAGAATTCGTCTTCATCAGTGAAATCTTCAAAAAACATTCTAAAGAACATTATCAACGGGGCAATATTGCTTGCATTAACAGATTCAACACACTGAATAAAAAATATTTACATTTCTTTAAACCAGGGTCTAGCTGCTCTATCATGTTGGCCAATAATGCAGATACTATTCTAGCCATAGTGTTCAAGCCTAACTGCACATCTGAAATGGCAGAAATAACTGCAGGCCTACTTTTGAAGTCTTTGAATAGGGACTCTGCCATTAGAACCATTACTTCCTTCACAGTGGCTCCATCCAAAAATGTTGCTTTGTGCTTGATCAAGTGATGAGTTACTTTGAAAGCTGCTTCAGTTCTCACAGTGGCTTTCTTTGATGGCTTTGTAAAAAAGGATTGACGTGTCTGCAATGCAGATTTCAGTTTTTTTTTTTGTGACCTCAAGCCTTTTCCTTTAGGACACTTCCTCTCAAAATGCATGTGCATTGTTTAAAAATGCCTCTCCACATTGCCCTTTTCCCCACTGCAACCTTTGCCCCACAGATTAAACAGACAGAGTTGTCTTTAATTTGTGTAAGGGGCGGTCTTCTCTTCTTAATTTCACTAAATTGGATTCCGTCTCGCCCAACTATCTCATTATTGAATGGATTGTCCCCGATCAACCTCCCCTTTTGTTAATAAATTTTTATAATGCCAAGGAAGGTAATAGCTATATGGTACACATTAGCTCCCTGAATCAATTTTTGTCAGTCTATCAGTCAAATCAGACCCATGTATCCGAGGTGATCCCTATGGGTGATTTTAATATTCATCCCTGCTTGTGGGACTGTTACGGAGAGGATCAGGAAGGGTTACTGAGTGGGGGGTTGCCTCATTTTGAGCACAGTAAACAGGGTGAAGCTCTGGAGGAGGCCCTATCTAACCTAAATTTACTCGAACCAGGCAGGGAGGGGGGCAGGAAAGGGATCCCACTTTTATAGGCCGTGGATCCAATACAGTGATTGACTATATCTTTGCCACCCCACTAATCCTGGATAGGTCCATAGGATACAGAGTAGTCAAGTCAGCATTCAGTGACCATAACCCGGTCTTGTTGGAGATTGAGCCGGGGGGATTGTTTGCTATCACTGAGGGAGGCGGGGCCCCGTGTAGATTATCTACAAAAGATCAAGGTAGGCGCATTAAATGGGACTTTGTCGTCCCTGAAACTTTTTTTGAAAACCTGGCACTCATAGAGGAAGCTAATTTTGCTACCTGCCTTGATGACTCTGTTCCAGCTGGGGAAACTATTATCGCTTATGAAGCACTTTGTAATCAGGTAGCTGGGAAATTACAGGCAGCCAGCAGATTTAATACAAAGAAACCCTACAAATGGTTTGATCTGTCCTGTACTAGGGCTCACAAGGCGCTTTTGGAAGCTCTTAAGATGAGTCCAAGAGACAAGGGCCTGGTTGCTTCATTACGTAAAGAGTATAAACTGGCCATTAGTGCACGTAAACACACAATTAAAGAGGAAGCGTGGAGTAATCTTCAAACAGTCGATGTTTTAAGAGATAGCAGAAGGTTCTGGTCTATAATCAATCAGCCCTTCTTTAAAGAAAGTGAAATTAGAGATACAGATTGTGTAATTCCCGATGACATTTGGCTGAAACATTTCAAGAATATCTACGTCGATACCGAAAATATAGAGCCTGCCCCTAGGAGTGCTATCACTGTTGAGTCCCCTGCTATGCTGGTCTTTGACGTAGCTGACGTAGAAAAGGCATTTAGAGAAATGGCCAATCAGAAGGCGCCGGGTCCTGACGGGGTGCCCGCAGATCTTTATATCTTGTACCCTCAGTTCTGGGCAAAAGTTCTGACAAATGTTTTTAATGCGTCAGTCTCTGCAGGCTTCACTGCCTCCTGGTCCACTTCGGTTATAGTACCGATTTTTAAAAAAGGGAGTAGAGGGGACCCGGCCTGTTATAGGCCGATCTCCCTGATAGACTCTGCAGTTAAAATCATGGGCAGAGTCATTTTAAAAAAATTAGGGGATTGGCTTACTAGCAGAGGGGTACTCTCTAACCTCCAATATGGTTTCCGAAAGCACAGAAGCACTATAGACCAATGTCTTAACCTGTATCTTTTGATAGGGAAATATACATTAGCAAAACCTGGCCACTTATACCTAGGTTTTATGGATTTGTCTTCGGCATTCGACCTGGTGAATCGGTCGAAACTATGGTCTACCCTCCGAGAAATGGGGATAGAAGCATCTCTGATTAATTTTCTTAGTGACCTCCATCAGGACCTTTCTGCCAAAGTGAGGACTACGTCAGATGGCCGATGCACTGGACACTTTAGCTCTAGGAGAGGGGTCAGACAAGGTTGCATTTTGGCCCCTCTCCATTTTACCTTATATATCAATGCCCTGGAAGACTCTTTAGTTAAGGCTACCGTAGACGTCCCGCGTATAGGAGGAAAGGGAATCCCGGCTCTCCTATACGCGGACGACGCTGTCCTACTGGCGCGTACAGGAACGGGCCTACAGAGGCTGCTAGATAACTTTGGCAGCTTTATGCAGTCCCTCGATCTAAAAGTCAACAGCAAAAAATCACATGTGATGGTAGCGGGAGTTACAAGGAAGAAGTTAAAGGTCAGAAGTTTTACTTGTATGGGTGCGGAGGTTACGAGGGTACCAGTATTCTCTTATCTGGGGGTACTCTTTGATGAGAAGGGTAATTGGGGGCCCCAACTGAAACAGAAATGCAATGCTGTTATTAGATCTACTTCAGAACTTCTTAGCTTTTCGAAGAGGTTGGGTGCGAGGCCGATGGAGGCCCTGCTTAAAATATATTCATCTAAGTGCCTAGCGATTGCCTCATATGGGGCCGATGTGTGGGGATATGCTCCGATGAACTCTATACAATTGGTAGAAAATAAGTTCCTCAGAGCCTTGCTGGTGGTTCCCCAATCTTCCCCCACGTTATCCTTGCATGCTAAACAAGGTATTTCTTACATTGCAGATAAATTAAATATGGCCCGGGTGACCTGTTGGGTGAAGACATGGATAAACGAGGAGATCACCCTTAATCATTTAATTCTAAAGGACTGCCTAACCCTGGACAAGGCAGCAAGGATTCCCTGGCTGGCTCAGGTTAGAGCGGCGTGCGTCAGACTGAGTCATCCAGAATTGTTTACCTGCCCAGAAAAGCTAGGAAAAAATGATTTGGTGTGGATCAAAAATAATTTTATGAATATGGTGCAGCAAAACAGGGAGGAGCAGGAGGTCAGAAAACCGGGAGTCAGAAGAATGTATATTCTGCAGACCTCCTTATTCCTTGAACCCTATCTGAAGATAGTGACCAACCAGTTTCATCGTTTCCTGTTGGTTAGATTTAGGTTTTACCTAATCCATCTCACTCTTGGTGTTTTTCCGCAGTGGGGGAAACCTGAAGAAAGTGCCCCGTGTTCATGTGATAGATTTTCAACACAGGACACTCTTCATCTCGTAATGTTTTGTGAGAAGTTTGCGGTTGCACGGAAAACATTTTTATTACCAATTTTGCGGGAAGCTGGCTTAGTTCAAGTGAGGCCTGCCCTTATGTACTTACAAATGTTGGGCTCTGTACGTATTATTTTTAGCGTAGCAAACTTCTTGGTGGCTGCGGCGCGGATCAACAAGATTAGAAGGAATCAGTTAGCAATTACTTAGGAGGATTTACCTATTTTTACTGTACATTTGTATTTTTATGTGGTATTTAAAAACAAAGACTGATTCACTCATTTTTATTGTACATATGAAATTTAATGTGGTACCTCAAACAAAGAAATTTGCTGTGGCACCTCATAGATGTAAATATGACCCCAGACAAAGATATGGCAGGGTCTAATTCCCGTATGTACATATTTATGAAATCAATTTTATATATGTATTTGTTTTTTATGTCTTTTTTATCTGAACACTGAATTTTAGGTTATACTTTTTAATAATGTATTGGATGTATGCATTGTTTTTTCTTTTTATGATTTTAATTAATCGAAATAAAGATTGTTTGACTGACTGACTGAATTTGTGTAAATACAAATGGGTTTTCCCACTCTTGATGGAAGTAACATGTCTGACTCTTTGGCCTTTTGGAGGGACCTTGCTCTTCATCCATGATTGTAGTTGTTAAGGCTGTAAGCAAGAGAAGAAATGTCGATGAATGCAACATTCAATCCATAACAAGCAAGAGTACCATGTAGACAATTATAATGATGTTGTTTTTCAGGCCATATGTGATTAGTAGCCAGGCTGGTAAATTAAACAGTACCGTTGGAAAGTTAGATAACTCACCATAGCTATGTTTAATTATGAGCACTGGACGATTGCTTTTCACAAATGACCCTACATTTGATTCAGCATGACGAAACAAAGAGCCACAACTATGGGATGTGTGAAGATTAGCTGAATTCTGTAACTAGGAAGAGGAATACAGTTTGCACCACTCAACGCAAACAATTCACAAAGGTGAAAACTTTGCAAATGATTTATATCGAGTACCCCTACATTTGTAGCAAACATTGGAAATTTTTTAATTGGGACAAGCTTTCAAAACTTCTCTGGATAATTATATTCCATGACAGCTGCAGATATGTTGACACACCCTGTGAATTCTGATCTATGGCAACTGGGATCTCCCACATTTCAAACTAAAATCACCCTCCTAAAGAATACTTATTCTCCATTTCCTCGGCATCACCCTCTTAAATGCCTGCCTTCACCTGCAATTTTGAGTCAAGAAATTCACACATAGGCAAGACAAATAAAAATTGAGAAAAATCATTACAATAAGTACATGATCCTTTTTTGTCTACCTAAAATGATAGAAACAATTACAAGAAAAGATGTCCTGGACCTAAATCTTGAGTTTTAACCCCTCTTCTTTGGGTGAGGGGTGACCTATGACATATGCATTCTCCATATTGCACACAGATGCCTAGGCAGGGAATAATTTTATTTGATTATCCTATTATACTTAGTACTGAAAATGTCCCAGTATCAGGATGACCAATTGTTCTTTGACCAGCCCTATTACGAAGTGCCAGGTCGCTGAACACTGCTGCTCTGAACTGCCCCGGTCCCCTGCTCATGCCTTAACTTCTTTATCAGTACACCACAGGCCATAACTCACCATGTGAAGCATTGAAGGTTCCCAAGGAATCTCCAGGGAAAAGGTGATACCCATTGGATGCGCTATACAACCTGAAACCAGAAAACCTGAGATCAATCTTGGTTTCCGTCTTCAAAAAAAGTGTGCTTCTCACCTTGTTGGCAACCAGCTAAGCAGACTACTACAATCACCAGAAATACTAGTGGAACTGAAGGTGCTGTTCAATGCTGTCAGCAGACTGAAAATCATAAACCATATATCTCTCTGATACCCCATCCATCACACTGCTATGTGCTGCATCCCATAACATGACAACCACCCCTCGGTGTTCATCAGGTGAGGCAAGGAAACACTTCCCACATAGGATCACAAACCAAAGAAGACATTTCCAACCACCCACCCTACCCATGCCACAGTTTCCTGACCATGTTGGTAAATACACTAGTGCCAGACATTGGGTTAGTAGGAGCTATAAAAATGCTACAACACAATGTATCCTCTTTCTTCATTATCAAATAAACAAAGGGAGAAAAGTGATGTTACAAAGGAATACATATGATTTTCTTTCATGTGCAGGCCTTTCCAGACTATTAAAACAACAACAAATTGCTGGTATTTAGAAAAGTGTCAACCCTAGTTTTACTATGTGCATTATTTTATTTTTAAATGACAATGCTTACTCATGCCCATAATCTCTTTAAATGAGCTTGTGAGGGAGAACCCTACCTCACGCCACCCAAAACCCACCACGTGCCGTGGATCGAATCGCAGTCTGAAGGCCAGCAGACTGTCAAAAACCAAGGAGCATTCGCAACCAGCAAGGGTTAACTTGTTGCTCCCTGCCTTTCCCCTACAGAAAGGAGGAGGCGTTCCAGAGGAAAGGAACCAATGCGATATGCACTGAGGAGGAAAAAAGGTGGAACAGGAAGAGGAAGTGGTGTCCGGGGTAAAGACCAAGAGGCGGATCCAAGAGGAGCTGCAACACGTCGAAGACGAAGGAGCAGGAGACCCACTGAGGTGGAAAAGCGGGGAACCAGAAGATGGTTTTGAAGGCAACAATGAGGTGACGGAGGAGTGGAGTGATTACTGGTGGATCCTCCCCAAGAGGTGAGTGAACTGTAACTGGATGACGCTGGGTGACACCGAGGGAGTGGGATTGGGTCTCGAGGGAGCAGGCGGGTAGCGAGGGGACGGGGAGGAAAAGCCAACAAAGGAACAGCAATATATTATTTCCTCTCGTTCTTTTTTTTGGTTGTTGTCCCTTTTCTCTCTCTCTAGTCTGATGCCAAGAGTATTTTCAGGCAAAAGACAGTGTGCCAGGTGCTATTTCTTGTGATGTAAGGAGGCAATAAACAAATATCTTTATGCTTGGCCATTTCTTCCAGTGTGAGGACAATTAGAGTGGTGAAATACCCTCATGGGCATCTGTGTCCAGAGCTCTGCGCACAAACGTGTTATGGTCACAGAGAAAGTTATCCACCTTGACAACCTCGGTGACCCCAAGTCCACTGCCCTTCTGGACAATCTCTCCAACATCAGACTGAAGCAGCTCCTCACCACCCCATACACAAGGCAGGACACACCCTCGACCCATCTTTGCAGGAGGAAACAGCATTTGCTTTAGCCACACCACACAGCCCCCCTGGAAAGAGCACCACTGCATACACTTCTCCTTTGAAAAAATCACTGCTCACAAACCTACCTCACGCCCTCCATGAAGGAATTGGAGCAAGGTCACAGAGGAACACCTCAGCTCCACCTTCAACCATGATCTGCCTCCCACCATGACTAATGCCAAACCCGCAGGCAACAAACTCTACAGATAGATCACCAACTGCACCGACAAACTCGTCCGCCTCCGTAACTCCAACAGATTGTGCCTGATGAAAGTCACCTGGTTCACCACTGTCCTTCGGCAATCCAGACGCACCTGCAGATGTCTCTAGAAAACATAGAGAACACCAAAACCGGGGAAGCGTGGACCACCTACAAGAACGCCATGACAGAATAACATCAACGGATCTGATCCACCAAAAAGACCTTCATTCAAGACGAAATTCTCGCCTACTTGAGCAACTCAAAGAAACTCTCTAGTATCATACTGGAGTCCACCAAACCCCACAGTGAAACCTCAGACATCACATCTTCCCAGGACATCTGCAACAAACTCGGATACTACATCCATCTTAAGATCAAGTCCCTCTATGACAACTTCAAGAAACAGACACCTGACATCAAAACCACGCCCACCCCCAGCAGCGCCAACCAGCCTACCGTCCCAACCTGGACACCGTTCACCACCGAAGACACCGCCTCGACCATGAAGAGTGTTTACTCTGAAGCCCCCACTGACCCCGGCCTGCCACTCATCTTCCACAGAGCCGCCGCCACCTTGGCTCCCGAGCTATGACGCACCATCAACACCTCCTAAGAATCCATAACTTTCCCCAAGCCTTAAAACACATGGAAGTCAAGCCCCTCCTCAAGAAGCCTACCACAGACCCTACGGACCTCAAAAACTACAGACCCATCTCTCGCCTCCATTTCACATCTAAAGTGACCGAGAAGATCGTCAACAGCCAACTCATAAACCTCATCGTAGCCAACTCCATCCTTGACTCCTCCCAATCCAGATTCCACAGCAATCACAGCACTGAGACTGCCCTCCTTGCCTCCACAGATGACATTTGCACCCTCCTCATCAGGACCACACAGCACCCCATATTTTACTTGACCTCTCTGTAGCCTTCAACACTGTTTCCCACTGCACTCGCTACTCCAGAATCCACAATATCGGCATACAGAGAACTGCCCTCGACTGGATCCACTCATTCCTTACCAGCCGAACCAAAAAAATCAGACTTTTGACTGTCCTCTCCAAACCCACAAAGATCAACTGCGGAGTACCCCAGTGATCAGCCTCACACTCTTCAACATCTACATGGCCCCCTCGCCGCCATCGTCAGAAAACATGGGCTCAACACGTCAACAAAACTGTCAACAAACAGCTGACCCGCTATCTCGAAGAGAACAACATGCTGGACCCGTCCCAGTCCGGGTTCCGTAGCAACTACAGCACCAAAATGGCCCTCATCGCCGCCACTGATGACATCAGGGCCCTGCTGGACAATGGCGAGAGCGTGGCCCTCATCCTCCTGGACCTATCAGCCGCGTATGACATGGTCTGCCACCGTACCCTACACACTCGCCTCCACGACGCACGAATCCAAGGCAAAGCACTGGACTGGACCACCTCCTTTCTCGCCGGCAGAACTAAGAGCATCCGCCTCCCTCCCTTCTGGTCCAAAGCCTCCAAGATCAGCTGCGACGTACCGTAAGGATCTTCCCTCAGCCTGACCTTGTTCAACATCTATATGGCCCGCTCGCCCATGTCGCCAGACTGCATGACTTCAACATCATCTCCTACGCCGATGACACACAACTGATCCTCTCCCTCACCAAGGACCCTCTCACCGCCAAAACCAACCTCGAGGAAGGAATGAAAGCCGTCGCAGAATGGATGAAGAACAGCCGTCTGAAGCTGAACTCGGACAAGACAGAGGTCCTTATCCTCGGCTCCACCCCATCCTCCTGGGACGATTCCTGGTGGCAGATGGCCTTGGAAGCAGCACCGACACCCACCGACCACACACGCAACCTGGGATTTATCCTGGATTCAACACTGTCCATGACCAAGCAACGCCATCTTATCTTCCTTTTTCAACACCCTCCGCATGCTCCGGAAGATCTACAGGTGGATCCCCACCGACACTAGAAGAACAGTCACCCAGGCCCTCGTCAGCAGCACACTGGACTACGGAAACGCCCTCTACATGGGGGCCCCGGTCAAACTACTGAAACAACTGCAACGCATACAGAACGCCTCTGCACGCTTGATCCTCGACATCCCTCACCACAGCCACATCACACCCCACCTAAGAGACCTGCACTGGCTTCCCGCCAACAAGAGGATCTCCTTCAAGCTCCTCACCCATGCACACAAGGCACTTCACAACACCGGACCGGCATACCTCATCAAACGACTGACCTTCTATACCCCAAACCGCCAGCTCCGCTCCACTGACCTCACCCTCGCCACCGTCCCCCGCATCCGAAGAGCGACCACCGGCGGCAGATTGCTCTCCCATCTCGCCGCCAAGTCCTGGAACACCCTCCCCATCCTCCTACGGCAGACCGAAGACCTACTAACCTTCAGGAGGCTACTCAAGACCTGCCGCTTCGAGCAGTAGCAGCATCCCTTGCCCCAGCAGCTTGAGACCCCTATGAGTGAGTAGCACGCTTTACAAATGTCTTGATTGATTGATTGATTGGGCATAGTATCCAATGCCAATGACAGCCAGCTGACCTCTCACTCACAAGGCAACACGACATCACCAAGCTCAGCTTCCAGGAAGGAATGAAAGACGTCGCATTCTGGATAAGCAGAAGCTGTCTGAAGCTCAACTCGGAGAAGACAGAAGTCCTCGTCCTAGGACCCACTCGCTCAGCCTGGGATAACACCTGGTGGCCCTCTGCCCTTGGCACCCCTCCTACTCCCACAGGCCACGCAAGCAAACTTGGCATCATACTCAACTCCTCCCTCACCATAACCCGACAGATCAATGCTGTATCCTCCTCGTGCTACAACACCCTCTGCATCCTTCGCAGGACTTTCAAGTGGATCCCCGCAGAGTCGAGAAAGACAGTCACCCACGCACTCATAACCAGCAGACTAGACTAGGGAAACACCCTCTAGGCCAGAATCAACAAATGGCTACTCCAAAAATTCCAGACCATCCAGAACAACGCTGCCAGGCTCGTCCTTGGCATCCCACAACATGAACACATCATCCAACACCTACAACATCTCCACTTGCTCCCCATTGAGAAGAGAGTAACCTCCAAACTACTCAATGACGCCATCAAATCCCTCCACAACACCGGACCAAAATACCTAAACGAAAGAGTGCCCTTCCATGCTCCCAAGAGAAAACTCCGCTACGCCGACCTCACTGGCACTGAAACCCTGCACAGACGCAGAGCCACAATGGCTGATGGAGCCTACTTCTACATTGCTCAGCAGCATGGGCTTCTTCTAGTATCATATGCCGACGACACCCAAATAGTGGTGTCAGTTACAGGCAACTTGGAGGAAACAGCTGAGCGATTTAATGACTGTGTGACGCAGGTAGATCAGTATATGCAGCTAAACTGCCTGAAGCTGAACGGTGACAAAACCGAGGTTATGCTGTTGGGATCAAAGACATATTTTTGGCCTCCTAATTGGTGGTCATCCAGGCTGGACGCCTGCCCTGTACCAGTGGGCAAGGTCAAAATCTAGGAGTCATATTTGACAACAAATTGATTTTCGACGCCCAGATAAACAACCTCTATTCAACCATCTGTTATATTTTAAAGATGATTAGAGGGGGTGTGGCTAGGTGCCGGCGGAGATGGCTGCCTGACTCAAGAGCTCCGGGGAGCTGAGACCTTACCCCAGCTAATCTGTCCAGAATCCGTGTAGGACTGCACTCCTAAGGCAGCAATAGTCCAGCGTGACACAGCGGTACCGAAGGAGCCAACTCCGGAGACTCTGTGTGTCTCCTATTCCGGGATATCAAGCCTGTTGCTGGACCCTCACGCAGACTGGGTGAGCTGGAGCCGCACGCGCGGGCCGACAATTACGAGAGGCCCCGGTTCGGCGGCCTAGGCGGGAGAAGACGGCGCGCACAGAGGCCTGTATCGGGGCCACGCTTCCCGCAGAGAGTGAATCGGCCCCAGCGGAGAGGCATACATCGGGGGCCAGAGGAAAGGACGGACAGCCGACACCAGCTCCCCACGTTGGCGGCGGGGGCTGGTGGATGAACAGTTCCCATGAGTGGTGGGGAAGGCCCGGGGAGTGTGAGGCCTAGTGGTGGTCCCGGGCGCCTGGCGGGGCCATTCACCGCTGGTCACGGAGCGAGGAGGCTGGGTGGAGGACGGCGCTTGTGGGCCTGGAGGGGGCGCATCACCACAGAGAAGACATCGGGGAGTGCCCGGGCCCCCCCTCCTCCCCAAATATCTGGAGGGGTGATCCAGGCACGATAGCAGACACGGTGCCAGGCCTATACCACAGTGTGATCGGGCACGAAAGACACGGCTGGGCCAGCCTACAAGCTCCAGGAGCCCACTGTAGCGGAGAGACAAGGTTGCAGGGACGTCGCGGGAGCCACAAGTGGATAAGAGGTCAGCAGGGGAGTAATTTGGCCAGTGGACTGCCCAACTATCTGGGGACTGCTATCTGTGGTACGGGGCCCCTGACAGAATCTGCGCGTTACATCGGCGGTGGCTGGGCGGAAGGTATGCTGGATGAGGGGCAGGAACATACTTCGAGCCCATTTGGATAGCACGGCTGGTGGGTGTGCCGTGGAGCATAGCTACTGGTGGAGGAGAGGACCCCTGGAGTGTGCCACATATCCAACGGTGGTGGAAGGGGGATTTTATCAGACAGACTTGTAGCAGCTGCAGGACTGTAGTGTACTAAGTGCGTGAGTTCCAGAATGAGGCCCAAGAACACCACAACCACGCAGTCGAACAAAATAGACAAATACGCAGTCCAGATGGGGACACCCCAGGGGGAGGGTGCAACAGGAGGTCAGACTGCCCCTAAAGAACTGTCGTTGGCCTCCATCATGGCGGCAATACAGTCATTGGGCACCAATCTGGAGACAAAAATTGACAAGATCTCCATCGAGGTCAATCTTCTCCACACCGACCTCAGTAAAACCTCGGAGAAGGCCAAGGCAAACAAAGCTGATATCCAGGGGCTCCAGGCCTCCACTAAGGCACTGGAACAATGCGTCAACGACTTGGTCCATCAGCATTGCCAGGTGGCCCTGCGGCTGGAGGACCAGGAAGGGAGAGCCCCCATGAGTAATATACGCGTGGTGGGCGTTCCGGAAGAGTCCGAGGGGCCCTGCATGGAACTTTTCCTGGAAGACCTAATCCTCAACCCCGTGAAGCCCAAACGCCTGTCGAATATTTTCACCATAGAACGTGCCCACCGTGCACCTATCCCTAAACCCAAGCCGGGGGGATAATCATAGCAAAAATCCTGAATTTTAGGGATAGAGATGCCATCCTGCAGGCAGCAAGGCAGTCGGGTGACCTGCTTTACGAAAACGCCACAATTTTTCCCAGACTTCACGCTTCAGGTACAGCGAGAGAGGCGCTCATTCGCAGGCGTAAAGGCAGCCCTGGGGGACAGAGGCATCTGATACATTGTGTTTTTTCCTGCCAAGCTCAAGGTTCTAGTGGGGGTCAAATCTTTGTTCTTTACCACGCCGTCGGATGTGCAAGACTGGCTCGACTGGGAGTCGTCATGAGCTCAGGACCGGATGGAAGGAGAGAGCTGGAGAGACAATCAGGCGGCATCTCCAGGATCAACGGCCGGGACATCGGATGTGGACGGGCAGAGCCGCGCTCCTGGGGTCGAGATCGGTCAGTCATCGATGGGGGACTCTGCGAGGGACGGCCGAGCATTAGCTGTGATGGACCTGCTGAAGTAGACCTCTACGAACTGTAACGTATTACGGGTTCCAGTGCTTGAATGTGGGTCCTGCTTCTATGGGGTTCCTGGCGGGGGGGGACTATTCCACCATCAAAGGACATGTGGCGTTAGTTATGAAGGGAAGGGAGTTTTGGTGGTCCCCCCTCTCTCTTGTGACTTTGGGGTAGGTACTGTCCCAAGATGGGCTGCAACGCTGACTAATTGAGGTCAGGCCCTGACCTGAAGTGACTGAAACTTAAGCCTTGAGGAGTGTAAGCCTTAGTAGTACACTGTTATTCTATGAGGGGTGGGCGTGGGCGTGGGCGGCGGTCGGAGCTGGTGTCGGCGCACGCTCCTCTTTGGAAAGGTTTTTCGGGAGGGGGAGGTTGTTTTTCCCCACTTCAGGTTTTTGGGTTCTGAGCGAAAGGGGCTCTGCTAATTGGGGATGTGGGTAGTTCAAAGCCTACGGAGCAGGGAAGCAGGGAGGGAGGTTAGTTGTGGCTGGGGGGACACCAGTTCATGGGGGGAGGGGTGGGGAGGGGGAACAAAGAGGGGTTGGGAAGGGTGAGGGGATAGGTTGATACCCTAAGGGCAAGCGCACATTCAGGAACAGAGACACAGGGAGCATAGGAACAAATTGGCGAGAAACAGTGTCGATGGCTATGAAATGGGATAAAAGTCTTAAATTGATTAGCTGGAACGTCAATGGGATGGGGGACAAACTTAAACGGAGTATGGTGCTACAGTTTGTTAAGAGACCTCCCAGATGCGGTCTTAATGCAGGAGACACACTTGAGAGGCGACACGTGTCAGGCACTAAACAGATGGGGGTACACCTTGGCGGCACATGCCGGTTTCACATCAGGGTCCCGGGGAGTAGAAATCCTTCTGAGATGCAATTTTCCCATTGTGGTGGATCGTCCAGATGTAGATCCCCTAGGGCGCTTTGCGGTGATTTCAGGAGAATGGGAGTGTCGTAGACTCACTTTGGTAACGGTTTACATTCCACCGGGCCTCCAAACGCAATCATACCATGATCTGGGGAAGATGCTGCTGTTCCTCCCAGAGGGGCTACTACTAGTGGGTGGGGACTTCAATGCGGTTGTTTCTGGTCAAATAGATAGGCAGCCGGCTAGAGACATTGGGGCAGGACAGAGATTCCAACCTTCTGGAGGCTTTCGGACTTGTTAATCTCTGGCGCCTCCGCCACCCGACACAAAAACAATACACTTTCCTATCGGGTCCACATCGCACCTTCTCACGCCAAGACTACCTCCTCGCACCAATGCACCAAGATGCGATAATCCGTGTGGTCACCCACCTAGCGCGAGGTATATCGGATCACTCCCCTCTCTGGGCACATATAACACTTGGCGACCGGAAGGTCGGATGTGTGGCTCCAATCGCGCCATGGCACATAAAGGGCGAGGATACCAAAAAGAAACTTACTCTATCGATCGACCGATATTTCGAAGAAAACGTGGGAACGGTAGATTCAGGGGTGGTCTTGTGGGAGGCCTTCAAGACGGTGTTGAGACGAGAAGCCCTCTCGGTGATTGCGGGACGACGCGAGGAACGAGAGGTGCAACTGGTGGCGTTAGAAACTGACCTGCGGGTACTAGAGGGTACGGCGCAGAGTGATGGGTGTCCCGACACGATCCATCACTTCCAATTGAAGGCCGCTGAGTACAAGGACCTCGCTACTGACGCAGCCAAGACATTGGCAAGGGACAGGGAGTGTAGATTATACGATCAGGGAGATATAGCAGCTAAATTAATAACACTGAGAGAGAAGGGTCCCAAAAAACACACACAAAATTATTTGTAAACCGCACAAATTAGTCCGAATATATAGACAAAAGAGTCAATCTTCTACCATTGATTTAATTACAATGAAGCTTAGCCTACCAATAGAGAAGCAATTCATGATACAATACTTAAAAAGTATTGGTTATAGTGCCCTGGAAAGGGGAAGGGAACTTTGCAGTGAGTGAAAGGAGGGTAAGTGACATAGAAAAAAAAAAAGCCAAAAGGCCACACAATAGTAGATTGGCAAATACTCTAACTTAAATGTACATGAACATAGGTTCAAATGAAACATAACAAGACAACATACTTCATGAGTGTAATGAATAACACAATTATTGGAATGAAGCTGGAAGCACAGGGAAACAGTCGACGTTACGACCCCTTTATAGAAGCAGGCTTGAATTGATCCCTTGCAGTGGAGTCTTCATCAGGACAAGAGACAGGGACACAAACCTATTTAGTACATAAATTAACAATTAGGGTTGACTCCTAAATAAATAATTAATTAAAAAACTAATTGAGCACATCAAAATTAAGGAAAACAAGACATACCAAGGATGCTCGCTTTCGAAGACGGAGAAAGAACTAACACTCCTACAGGGTGTAACGCCTGGAGTCCTAGACCAACCTCAGGTCTCGGAAATGATTACCGTACATAGATGGGTAAGTAGCATTGAAGAGAAGCGTCTTTCTGGATAGGGAAGACAATATGAATGGAGTAAGCCCATGCCAGACAAATTAGATGGCGAAGGCGTGTCTGAAACAGAGTCAGTGAACTTACAATCTTCGCCGTGTTGTAATCCCCAGGTAAAATCACGGATGGTGTGGGACACTCGCGTCCACAGAGAAAACACCAAATCACATCAAAATGTGGATAAATACGGAATAAATCGGGCAACTGTGGGTCTCTGAAAAGAAACAATCAGACTGTCACCAACTAAGGCGAGCGTCAAGGGCACGTAGCTTATCAAACAATCCAACAAAGCAGAGGCGCCTACCGTTAACCAAATGAATGGAGTCGGGCGCCGGGATACTTGTCATATAAACTGTGTACTGTAAAGTCTTTTGATTCAGTCAGGCATCTATATAAAATACACGAAAAACAAAGTTTTCGTGAGAGTCCACTCAGAACAGAGGATAGCCAGTATCGAAGATAGGGGCCATGTGTTTAAGGGCGTACCTGATGCATAGTTCCTAGTTGAGAATGCAGATCACACCAGCGTAACCGAGTTCGCCGAACACCTCCATTCTATGATATGCGGTCACATGGTACTGATCGACATAGAAATGGAGGAGGGCGTAAGTGTATTCGAAATACGGTGTGTGCTGGCGGCCATCATAGGATGGTTAATTCATCGAGTTAAAGAGTGCACCAAGGCACCACCCAATATGTCCAACGATGATCTATGTCAAGCCACAATAAATGCAGGGCAGTGGCCAAGTGGCATCATATTATTATCATAAAGGGGCATGTTAAAAGGAATCTAGTTACATGCAGCACTCCGTAATCAATCCAAACGGAGTGACTGACAGATCGACATTGACGGGATACCAATGTACATTTGTGCATGTTCAATATAACTTATACAAAAAGGGTGGGGGGAAACTAACTACATGCCTTGAGTTACATTAGAGAATTCATGCAATGGACCACTCTATAATCAATGTATAAAATCGCCTACTCACTGTCAATGACATGCTGGATCAATATGGCTGTTCATCAAAACATACATTGCAAAATTGAATTACAAATGACGATTAGGTTTCGGACATGTTAGAGGAACCAATAATGTATGGCGTACCTGTCACAAGACGGTATAGGCCAACGCATGCATGGTAACCCAATCTTGGTATTAAAATACAGAATAAATTCCTACAAATGACCCCCAATGACACCCAACATCACATGTTGCTGTTAAATAATGGCGTACCTGTCACAGGACGGTAAAGGCCAACACATCTACTATTGTCATAAGATGATAAACGCGCAAAGTTCGTGCACAAATATCAAAAGGTGACCCAACTCCGCCACCCAACATACAGAGAACACACCATTATTAAGAATGAATAAGAGATGATGCATTGTGTAGTGTTATAAGTACACTCTAACGACGCAGAGCCAGCTGGGAGAAAGAACTGTCATGCTCATTGAGGCCATTGCTGATGGAATTAAAGCGAAACATCCATTTAAGCTCCCTTACATTGAGGATGTCTGCGATGTTCCCACCTCTGGGGCCCAATGACACCTGTTCTAAAATTACCCACTTGAGACTTTCTGGAGGGTGCAGGGCAGATTTAAAATGTTGCACAAGAGGTGCACCCTGAACTTCACAGCGGATCTTGCTCATATGCTGTAAAATTCGGACCTTGGCTTTTTGTTGGGTCTGGCCAATGTATATCAACCCACACGGACACACAATGGCATAAATGATGTTCGTTGAGTTACAATTAGTATGAGATCTCATAGATGTTTTAATATTGAGGTTCTCAAACTCTTTGGTCTGTATGGTGCTATCACAGGCCTTGCATTGCCCGCACCGATAATGGCCAACAATGGGTGGAAGATTCCACATAGTCAAAAGAGAAGGGTCCTCGGGACTCCGCAAGAAGGAACGGACAACAGAATCCCGCACACTCTTAGCCTTTTTAAATGCATGGAGGGGAAGTTCCTTGTGATCTATATCATCTGCAACAAGTGCCCAATGTTGGTTAATTGTGCGCTTAATGGCATTGCTCTTTGTAGAAAAAGTGGCCACACAAACAATGCGGTCATTCAGACAATCACGCTTGGTCTTAGGGATGAGCAAGTCTTCCCTAGGATTAAACCACGCGCGTTTCCTGGCCCGACGGACCAGTCTCTTGGGGTAACCCCGTTCTAGAAGACGGTTGGATAAATCTTCAGATTGGTCCATATAATGTTCCTTTGAAGGAACAATTCCTTCGAATCCGAAGAAATTGCCCAATGGGTCAGATATCACGGAGTGCCCGGGGGTGATGACTGTTGTACTGTAACAGTGAATTTCGTTCGGCGGGTTTACGGTATAAGGTGGTTTTCAGGACTCCCGCATCTTCAAAGATGGTAATTTCCAGAAAATCTATTTTTTTGGTGTCTGAGTGTGTGGTAAATTGGAGATGAGAAGACTGTTCATTCAGCCAAATGTGGAAGGATGCTAATAGGCTGGAACTACCATTCCAAACGAAGAGAATATCGTCGATATATCTCATCCAGAGACCGAGATGATCTCTGAATGGATTAAGATGGTTCAGTACAACGTTCTCCTCAAAGGTGGCCATATAAATAATGGCCACATCCGGGGCGAAGGGAGCCCCCATAGCGACCCCCTTGGTCTGGAGGAAAAATTGGTTTTTAAAGACAAAAAAGTTTTTTGTCATTGCAAGTCTGAGTAAGGCTATAATGAACTCAGTCGGCACTGCCATAGGGGCAGGGCGCTGGTTCAAAGATCTAGTCATCACGGCCAATGCTTCATCCTGCAGGATGCATGTATAAAGTGAGACAACATCACACGTTACCAATATTTGATTGATTGGATCAAAGGGGAGATTCTCTACAATGCCGATGGTATGCATAGTATCCCTTAGATAAGTGCTGGTGGTTTCAGCAATCGGTTTAAGAAAATTATCAACATACCTACCCAATGGTTCCAGCATGGAACCACAACCAGAGACAATAGGTCTACCAGGGGGCTCGGACATGCTCTTGTGAATTTTGGGTAGCGTGTATATGGTGGGAAGTCTGGGGTTCCTTTGATTGAGATAATTAAATTCATGTTCAGAAAGGAAACCAAGTTCTAAACCTTCCTTCGTTATCTCCATTATTTCAAGAGCCAGAGATGCAGATGGATCCGACCGAATTCGTTGGTAACTGACCCCGTCATCCAACTGGCGAAGAATCTCATTCTCATACTTAACCACATCTTGAACCACAATGGCCCCGCCTTTGTCGGCGGGCTTGATGACCACTTTATTGTTAGACGCAAGAGATTGTAAAGCCACTTTTTCAGACCTGCCGATATTGAATTCAACATAAGTTCTTTTGTCAAGTGTTTGACAAACATCTCTCCATACTACTGCCTCGTATACCAAAATTTTGTGTAACAAAATTGGCCGAAAACCGCCCCGGCAAAGAGCTCGACGGCACCCACAACCCCCCCCCCCGGGGGGTGGGGGGCCGGCCGAGCACTTTGCCATGGCCGGTTTTAATTCCCAGTGCGGCCCTGATCTTGTGTGTGCCCTGCAAGAATTCGAGGAATAGCACCTCCTCAGCATCAGTCTGGCTCTAATGTCCCTCATTAACCAATGTCGAGCACTCTGAGCCCCAATGTGCCATCTTGAGTCCGAATGGGGCGGACTAGTCAACCAGACCGAGACTCATAAGTGCTGGTGAATTTCCCACATTAAGGGGCAGATTTACAAGCCCCTTGCGCCACGTTTACGCCGCTGTTGCGTCACGCAAGGCGGCGTAAACATGGCGCATCCCCACAAGGCATTTACAACGTGATGCATCTATGGAGATGCGTCACGGTGTAAGGCCCTGCGCCACATGAAACCTGCGTCAGGTTTCTGTAGGCGTTCCGGTGCAGGGGGGGCGTTCCGTCGCAGGAACGCCCCTGAAAAGTGACTCAGTGAAATCTACAAGATTTCACTGAGTCACTTTCCCAACGCTGATGCGTCAAAACCCTGCGCCTGCTTGAAGCAGGCGTAAGGCTTGACGCACCACGTTAAAGATAGGGCAAGTCGGAAAAGTGCTGGAGTTGCGTGCCGCACGCAACACAACTTCAGCACTGCGCCAACTTTACGCCCAAGATGCGACACACATCTGTTCATTCCTGCGCCATGGTGCCCCGCATTGTAAATGCGGCGCATCATGGGTGGCGCAAGGATGAACTTGCGTGCCGTTTCTTTCCTGGCGCATCTCTGCCGTTTTGCAGAGATGCGTCAGGCAATGTAAATCTGCCCCTAAGTATGGCTGCCTAGCTCAAAGGCAACATGGTACTTTGTGCTAAGCCATCAGCCACTCCAAGCAGGGCACCACCATCAAACGAGGAGCAGAAACAGGCTGGCAGGGACACATGTCTGCGGCGCTGAGCCCCGATTAAACCTGATAGTGAGTAGTAGTAGGGCAAACCTTGAGGTGAAGCAATAGCTATTTACCCCAATGGGTGTAGTGTTGCAACATGAGTCCTTCCACCATCTCTACCCCATGTTCTTAGGTTATCATCAGTTACTCTGAAAAACAACATGTTATGATTTCATTTGTTATGGCCTCAGGGTTATGCATTCCTTCTCCATGGTTGCCAACTTAACTTTCTTCAGTTGCAGTTGGGACCCACTGGAGAGAGATAACTGCAGGACGTGGGCTCCTTTGAATTGAATACAAAATAATTCTTTTTATATTCATTGATGGCTTCAGACTCTTTCTTTGATATGAATCTTCCCTTCAGTGGGGCAATAAATACGGATGGAAACCCATGCCCGAGGTCAGCATGCCCCATATTAAACAGCAAAACCAAAGGGGATGATGGACTAATGGAGTGTTGAACATTGCAAGCACTCACCCCCAGTCAACTGATCTGGGTTTAATCCATCATCATTCTTAAAACCCAGATCAGTTGACTGGGGGTGAGTGCTTGCAATGTTCAACACTCCGTCCATCATCCCCTTTGGTTTTGCCATATTAAACAGGGCAGCCTAAAATAGGGCCCGAAAGGCCGCTGCAACCTTTCACCTGAAACCTGAGAAGAATTGCTGCCCATTCTAGAGAAGGCCCCACTGCTGCATCGGTGAATGACCTACGCCCCCCCCCCCCTCCCCTCCTAGGATCACTCACCATTGAGTTGCTGGCTCACCCAGTTCAACTTATGTCTACATTTGCATTTGTCAAGAATTTCTGCTTCGGAGTACAGACACAATGGATCAGTTTGACTATTCCGAAATTTGGAAGCGAGGATAGTAAACACCGCGCTTGATATCTAGGGAAGCACGGTGGCAGCCAATGTTAAAATCAAATTGCATGCACTGAGTAGCACAACATAACCGTGCTTTGAATCTAGTAAAGCGCGGGGACAGCCGACTATAATATCAAAGGGCCTTGCTTGCACCGTGCTGCTTTCACTGATTACTCTGTGTAGGCAGATGTAATGCGCGTGTAGTCAGTGAAAGCGTCTCAGTGCACGCAAGACAGTTTGACTTTAACATTGTTTGCCAACGCACTTTGCTATGAAAGGCAGATAGATATAAAGCACGGTGCCAACTGTTATAATCGAAGAGTCTTGCATACATTCAGTCACTTTTACTGACTATGTGGCTACTAGGCCAGGGGCTTGCTAACTGATCGGCTACTCTCTTCCACGCAGGATCAAAAGGCAAATTTATAGCGCAGTACCATCCTGAAAAAGGCAGGTGGCGCGATTCCTGACTGTGCCGGACTTCAGGAAGAACGATGGGGCAGATTTATAAGCCCCTTGCGCTGCCAGTATTTCACTTTTTGTGACGCACTGGCAGCACAATACACTGCCCCATATGTACAAGAACAGGAAAAGCCACCCTGCATGGCTTTTCCTGTCCTTGTAAATATGGCCCCTTTACACGCAGCACTTTGCGTGAAAGGGGCGTTCCATGTGTGTTGCTGTGGGTGTTCACACGCAACACCCATGAAGCAAGACACATTTCCAGATTCACGAGGAATCGTAAAACTGGAAATGCGTCTGATTGCTACACCTCCCATGGGGAGGTGTAGGGAGGCGCACCAAGGAGAAATGTATTCACTTCTCCTCGTTTTTGTTTCCTGTTTCTATGAATGCTGCATTCTGCAGCACATATTAGAATTGGAAGAGGCATCCTTGCACCATGGTGCAAGGGTGCATGTGATGGTGCATGACAGCAGTTTGTGCGCCAGTGCAGAGGGAAACACAGGAATGCGACATATTGTTGTAAATATGTTGCAACGCTGTGCTTTCCAAACTAACTCAGCACAGCAAAATGACTTGCTGCACCGTGCTGCGTTAGTTTATTGTAAATCTGCCACCTTATGTTTTTCGGCCCGCACCAGTTAAGCTCAGTTCCGCCAATCTGAGCAGCTGGTTTGGGTGAGGGCGGGCAAACGCTGATAACAAACCTAAAAAGACAAAGAAGGGATAATAAATAAATGCTGGAGCTCAGAATGAAGCCTTAATTATTAGCAAGCATGGGCGGCAAATCCGTTACGTCCACGGATTTTTCGGATTTTTGGTGAATACGCAATCCGTGTATTTTACGTATTTTCCCAAAAATCCGACAAAATCCGCGGATGTAACGGATTCCCCCCACCCACTCATGTAATGGCGCCAGCAAGCTGCCAGCGCCGTTGTAAAATAGTTACAAAGTTAGCTTGCACAGAGCAGGTGCAGCTAACTTTGTAACTATTTTTCAACGGCGCTGGCAGCTTGCTGGCGCCGTTGGAAACAGTACACACATGGTCCCTGGAACTTGTTGAAGCTCAAATGCAGTGACTCATTCATCAGCCCAGAAACATCGAGGCTGGGCAATGTGCCTTCTTTACCCAATCTACCGTCGAAAGTCAGCTGTGATGCTGGATAGAGAGGCCTTTGCATCCTTGACTTTCACGAGCACAATCCATGTGCTGTCCCTGTGAGCAGGAGTCTCTGTATCTTCATCTGCTGCTCTGATCGGCCTCTGAGCTTTTATACACACAAGAGGCATGTGCAGCACAATCCCTGTGCTGTCCCTGTGACCAGGAGCCTCTGCATCTTCATCTGCTGCTCTGATCGGCCTCTGACCTTTTATACACACAAGAGGCATGCCCATTCGCATGGAAGCCCGTCCGTTTGGCCATGAGTAGCCACATTGTGTTCGCACGGGTTTCTGCACGTTCGCAAGCGTTTTGTACAATAAAACCCTCGCGAACTTGCAGAAACCCGTGCGAACACGCAAAAAAAAAAATACGCTGGGATCCGCGGATTTTGCGTATTGTCGCAATCCGCAAATACGCAGATCCGCGGATTGCCAATACGCAAAATCCGCCCATGCTTAATTATTAGGTGCTGGATGCGAGCTACTAACAGGGCGTCAGCGAGCTACTGACCATCCTACGGTTGGAGACCCCTAGAAGGCCAGCATGAATGTACATACAAGGAACTATTTGATATTCCCAATACTGCATTAGAGACCAAAACCCTACATTAGAGAAGATGGATGGTCACTATATTACCACGATTGTTCTACCATAGCCGCTATTCATTTAGGGAAGTTATATTACTTTGTTTCTAGATGCGGTATTACCACTATTTTCTAAACAGAAAAATCATCATAAATGTTTGAAAATCTACTTAATTTTTCTTTGTGGTAGGCTGTACGAGTTTGATCCCACCTAAATGATGACTTAAGAATAGTCTTATTTAAAGTTTCACAGATGGGATACTCCGTCAAAACATGGAGGATATCACTTGCAAGATTTAGGAAGGAAAATCCACCACATTGTAACAAAGCATCTTGTCTGCCACTCTAAATAAGAACAATCATTTTTATTTGAAGTAGAATTTATCAAGGTAATTTATTTGAGGAATATAATCAAAGCAGTTTGGAGCCAGAATTCTCTCAGAAGCACCTACGAAAGGACAGTGGTATAGCTGAGGTATGACTTAGATGCAGAGTCTTTCATAGGATTTTCAGCCAAACCAGTTTCACAGAGTATTATAATATCCTATAAAGACGGCTGCACATTGGCAGTATCTTGGATGGGTAAGGAATCATTGACATTTTGTACATAATATAATGAAATGGATAAATGTGGGGATTATTTTTTGGATTGCGGATCACGGCTTTATGAGGATGTTTCATGAGACAGTTTATTTAGGGTGTGTCTTTAGCTCCTCAATTGAAAGGGAGACAGGCTTAGCTTGATCTATGGGTTACTGGAGTTCTTCTTATAAACCTGGTAACATAAACCACCCAAAAAAAATTAGTCTTTTCTTTTTTGAATTTTCAAAAAGTCTGGGCGTCTGGGCTTTGTGGTAATTATGTATCTGCACATGAATGTCGATTCACCAAAACGCGAGGGGTAGTGATATTGACAGAATGTACATCATTTGAAGTTTGACCTGATGTCATCGTAGAGTGTTATGACATTGAAATAAAAAAATGATGAAAAAAGTACAGTTGCTATTTCAGAAAACACCTATATTTTGAATGGGATAGTGTCCAGATATGTCAAGGTATAGAAAACACCTGCTTAGTGGATATGCAGTCACAGCCTAAAATGCCCAGGTGCAACTATTGAATACTCGGGAATTCATCATCATTGTTCTCTTGTCTATCATGATGTTAGAGTGAGTTGCAGTGATCATACTGTGCCTGATTATGGATATTCATTTGTTAGAGAAACTTAGGGGCAGATTTACAATAACTGGCGCATCCCTGCATATCAGCAGGGATGCGCCACTTATTGTGCGCCACAGCTCCGCCACCCTGGACGCGCCGCATTTACAATGCGGCTCACCATGGAGCAAAAACGGCACAGATGCCTCACGCATCTGTGCCGCAAAAGCGGCGCATTGCTGGAGTTGCGTCGCAAGCGCGACGCAGCTCCAGCAATGCTCTGGGGGACCCTATCTCCACAATGCAGTGTCAATCCTTACGCCTGCTTCAAGCAGGCGCAGGGTTTTGACGCAGCATGGTCCCAAAAGTGACTGAGTGAAATCTTGTAGATTTCACTCAGCCACTTTTGAGAGGTGTTCCTGCGCCGGAACGCCCCCCCCCCCCCTGCGATGGAACGGCTCCTTCTGGCGCAGGGCTTTACAACGTGACGCATCTGGGAGATGCGTCACGTTGTAAATACCCCGCACCATGGTGCATCTTTTGCACCGCCGCTGCGTCACAAAAGTGACGCAACGGCGGCGTAAAAGAGGCACAGTGGGCTTGCAAATCTGCCCCTTACTGCTTTCTTGCCCTTGACTCCCTCTTTTAGTTCTCCTTTTCTCTCCTCGCCAGTCTCTCTTCCCCTTGTCAAATATCTGCACAGCACATTTTCTGCATTGCTCTGCCTTCACATCTCTGTTGTCTTGTTCTGTTGTTCTCATCTCCCTTCCTTCATGTCTCATATCACTTCTCTCCCTAGGCACAATAGATCAGTTTGACTATTCCTAAACTTGGAAGCCTGGGTAGTAAACACTACACTTTACATTTAGAAAAGCACGGTGGAGCCGACATTAAAATCAAAGGACCTTGCGTGCGCTGAGCAGCTTTCACTGACTACTATGTGTAGGCAGATATAAAGCACGGTTTAGTCAGTAAAAGCAGTTCAGTGCACGCAAGGCCTTTTGATTTTAACATGGACTGCCACCACACTTTACTATGGAAGGCAGATATGAAGCGCAGTGCCAACTTTACTGCCATTTTTCTTTGCCCTTCTTGTCATCTTTCTTTTCTCCTTTTTCTTTATCATTTGTCCCTGTTTCACCTGTCTTTCTCAAACTCAAAGCAGAGAAACGAAAATGCAAACCACTGGAGAGACGCTGGCACACTAGCACATACCCAAATGACCGCACAGCCTTCAAGACGGCCCTCAACTCCCACCACCACGCCATCCATATGAGTTACCAGGATGAGTTAACAGGAGAGCAGTGTACACAAATACACTTTTAAGTAATAGATTAGTTTAAAACACACCACATAATAAGTGAGTGTAGAAAGGGATCTGCTAAGTCCTGAAGAAGAAGCCTGGGGGGCGTTGAAACATGTTGACTAACTCTGGAGGAATAGATCATTAAGGCAAATACACCTCTTTCCCCACTTTTTAACAATACCAGCTCACAGGTGTATTAAATATTTATTTCTAACCAACGAGCCAAGTATTTTTTAACATCACCCTTCCATTCCCTCCTGACACTTCCACTCACAGTCCTACACAACACATAGTTATCTCATAACAACAGCACTCCCGTGTATTCGTAGGTCGCAGCACGCCCCGTCCCGTAGAGGGTCGGGAAGACCCCTATGATGAAGCATGACACCAAGGGCCCTTTTGGTGTGTGAGGGGTATTTAAAACACTGTGTGTATTTCTCACCATTGTAGGAAGCATAGTCAACATGGGAGGACACAGCCTTGAAACTGTTTGAGGGTGGATCCTTGTGGTTTAATGGTTGATTGAAAAGCCAGAATCTTCAGCTTCCGGCAAAATTTAATAGGAGAGGAATAGGCTTGCGTATGGAGTGGGAGGCCATTCCATGTTCTAAGAGTGATCTGGGTCTGTGTATGCATGAGATATATGCAATTAGGAGCCCTGCAGAGCAGAGGTGTCTGGGTGGTTGGTGGACAGAGATACAACTGTTCTGGTTTGTGTGTCGGGACCCGGTGGGGCTCCCTGAGGTTTAGTGTGATGAGAGTTCTGTGTCAGAGGTTGAGGATAAACCTGACAGTTGAGGTTGGAGTGGTTTGTAGTCTTCTAGTGAGTTCCTTGGAAACCCTGGCATAGAGGGTGTTACCGTAGTCCAACGTGCTTGTGGCTAGAGCATGAGTGACCATTTTTCCAGTGTTGCTTGGGAGCCACTTGAAGATCTTCCTCAACATCTTTAGGGTGAGGAAGCAGGAAACAGGGATGGTGTTGACTTATGCTGTTATGTTCAGTTTGCTGTAAATGATTATTCCGAGGTTCCTGGCATTAGTGCGTGTTGGTCTGAGTTCATGCAGCCACCAAATGGAGTCCCATAGTGAGGTGTTACTGCTGAAAACCACTACTTCTGTCTTGTCTGTGTTAAGTTTGAGATAGTTGGCTTTCATCCAGTTAGGTGTTGAACTTATTTCTTGTTGCTAGGGTTATAGTATGAGAGGGAGAGTATGATTTGCATGTCGCCGGTGTAGGAGAGGATGTGATGTTATGTGATTGTATGACATTGGCCATCGGGCCCAGGTATGCATTGAAAAGGTCGGGCTGAGTGACGTACCTTAAGGCACTGTGTAGATGACTTGTCGGGCTTCTGGGAGTAAGGTGCCAGGCTGACAGCTTGTGTTCTATCTGTTAAGAAGGTGCAGATCCAGGTAAGAGCGGGTCCTTGGATGCCCATCTAGTGCAAGTGCTTGATAAGATTGAGATGTGCAACCATGTTAATTGCTGCAGAGATGTCCAGAAGAATAAGGGCTGCCATATCTCCAATATCAAAGATCATATGGATGTTGCTCGTGGCGATGATGAGTGCTGTTTCTGTACTGCACTTGGGCTTGAATCCTGACGAGGTGGTGTGGAGTAGCTGGTGGTTGTTGAGGGGGTCGGTGAGGCGTCAGTTAGTTCGTTTCTCTAGGACCTTTGCCAGGTATGGTAAGAGGGAGATGAGTCTGTAGTTGAAAAGCATGGCTGGGTTAGCCGATGGTATCTTGAGAAGGGATGTGATGGTGGCATTTTCGAGGTGTCTGGGAATGTCATTGAATTGAAGGGTGCTAGTTCTTCGCTAATGAGTAGGATTCCATTGGTGAAGTCTTGGTGGGGCCAAGGGTTAAAGGAGGCCCCTGAGTTGATGATCTTCATAGCAGCAGCATTTTCAACAGTGGTGTTGGTGGGCCAAGAGTTGCAACTGTGCCAGGGTACAGTTAAGGATCAAAGTTGCAGTGTATGGAGGTAATTATGGTGTTGTAAAACAATTCCGGTAGCTTGTTGAAAAAGTGTTATGAGGGGTGATATCTTTGATGCATAGAGAAATCTTTGATGATATTTAACATGTCCTTGCTGCTATTAGCACCGGCATTAATGCTATGCGCTTGGTGTTCCGTATCTGCTTGTGGTACCACCTTAAGGTGGATTTGAAGATGCCTTTAACTGTGGGGTTTTGACTTGTTCTCCATTTGTTCTCTAATTACTTGCAGTGGCATTTCATCAGCGTAGGTTCCTCTGTGTACCAGCTGATCTGTGGTCGGACTCTTACTGTTGGGTTGCACTTGAGAGGAGCCAGGATGTTGGCCCTTACAGTGATCCAGCTTGTGAGGTTATTGATGGCTTTCGGCAAGTTGCTTGCTCTCACGGGCCGGTATACAGAGATTACAGAAGCCCACTCCTCTCCTGTGGTTCTGTTCCTGCTGAGATGGCTGTTGCCTGGTGGAAGGTTTGATATGGTGTGGGATGGGTATGTTGAAACTGAAGCCGGCGTAGTCCGCCAGGTCATAGTTGCTGGCTTGTCGACTGTAATGTTGCTAATTGAGTAGGAAATCAGGCCTTATAGGTTTCCAGCAGTGTAGGTGGGTTTGATAACATGCTGGGTGTGGCAAAGGTTGTTGCTGAGGATTTTGCAGAAGGGCAATGAAGTTTATGTCCCACCTGTCTGTCTTCCCCGCCTCCCTTTCTCAGCTGTCTCTTTATATCCTGTCTTCTTCGCTTCATCACCCTCCTGTCCTGCAATAGTCTACACCTTATTCACTCTCTTTCAGCTATCACTAACTCTCTATTACTTCATTATGTCTATCTCAAATGTCTCCACCTCACTCTCAGCAGTACCTTTGTAATCTGATTCTGTCTAATTCCCAACTGTCAATTCTTCCCTAACTCTCTCTTTCTACCCCATCTCTTTTTCAATTATCTTTTTCTCTCTCTCCCTCTCACTCTAAGCTGTATATATATATATATATCTCGCCAGCCTGCTTTTTTGGCACATGTCTCTCTCTCTCACTGGTCTGTCCGATTCCATCACCTCTCACCTATCTCACCCTCTCATCCTTTTTCCTCTTTCTTTCTCTTTTCTCCTTCTCAAGTGTCTCTTCTATTCTATTGTCCCTCTCACCTCTGTGATCTCTGCAACGTATCTTTGCCTCTAACACACATGCACATACACACACCTTTGTCTCTCTCTTTTATCTGTTTCTCTGCAGTCTCCTGTTCCTCTTTTCCTTTCTTTCTTCTTTTCCTGGTCCTCTCGCTCTGGCCTCTGCTGTATTTCCTTTTGCCTTCAGGTAACCAAGGACATGCAGGGACCAGCAGATGCCTCTTCGTCAAGCTCTCTTCACCAGTAGTACTAAATAATTAATTTGCAAGTTTGTTACTCTTTGAATGTATACTTTATTGTGTCTTCAAGCACAGGTTGCAAAGTAATCTGGGACACCTCAGAAGGGAACCACAAGGTCACAAACGATGTAGGATGGTAACAGTTTGATTTATTGAATGTCCTTGTACCATTACATTATTATTATGAAGCAGACACATGTCCAGATCCCTGCAGGCTACAAAAAGTAAACAAAGCTCAAAAAGCCCTATTTATTTTATTTTTCTTGTACTGCCTTTGCTACCATCGAGGTCACAGGTCACAAAGGCAGTACTAGGAGTCGCATGGGTCAATCCAGGGATCACAGCTGCAACTCTTTCTGATCTCCTAATGGCATTCAGGATCTGCACTTTTCTGGTGGCGCAATGTGCCACCGCATGGTTAATAGGCCACGTAAAGCCACTTTACGTGGCTTTTCATGGCCTTATAAATATGTGACCATTTTACGCAGAAAACTATGTGAAATGGGCGTTGCATGGGTGTTGCTGCAGGTTTTCCCATGCAACACACATGGAACCTGACATATTCCCAGATTTATGAGACATTGTAAACCTGGGAATGCGTCAGGACCTATGCCACACAGGGCTGGCATTAGGGAGGCGCAACAAAGAGGAATGACAACATTTCTCCTCATGCTTTTATTTTTCTATGTGTGCATTCTGCAGCACATATAGACAAAGTAAAGCGCCTGAACGGATTGACTTTTTTTTTCAGGAAGTCTCCCTTTTTGTACAAAATCAATCATTCACGCAATGCAGGCACCCCTGCACCATGATGCAAAGGTGCCTACATTGACGCACGGCAGCCCATTGTGCACTGGCGTAGGGGAAAAAGGACAGAAATGCACTGTTGCACATAAATACAGCGCATTCCTGCTCTTTCCTTTTACCTTAGGGCAGCGCAGCAGGGAGGCCTGCTGATTTGCCCTAATAGCCCATAAATAAGGCCCTCAGTGTATAGACGGTGGAGAGTACATAGTATACACCATCAAACGTTTGGCCATGTGTCTGCCCACCATATTTAGAATGAGCAGACCCTTAGCCATTTTTCACTGTCTGTCACAGCCATGAAAAACGTGTCAGTAAGGAGAGAATGCTTCCACACTGCTGGGTAGAACAAGGAACAGAGGCCCTAGTTGAAGGAATATGCATACATTATGTGCATTCAAATGACAATTGTAATCAATCAAACAATTAAAGTCACAAAATTGGTATAGTGAGTGCCAGTGCAGAATAGGTTTGATGCTCCTTATCATAAATGACACACATGTGATAAATGTGATTAACTTGTGTGCCCATTGATGGCATTTAGATCCTCAACGAATACCGGGATCACCATCGGGGACTCTAACATCTATCATGAGTCCTAGACCATATTAGCAGGTACAGCGAAGCATAATAGCCCCCACACAGACATCCATGGAGAAATAATTTGTCAGAATAGCCTTAATTTCCAAAGTGGGTGGTAGAACCCAAGGGCTGCTCACGGGAGAGTGTTTGTCATGTGCCTGTCATTTAAATCCTCATTGAGGCAGGCAGAGGAGAGGGTGGACTCAAACAGGCTCCAGGAACAGGGACAATGGTAGCCAAAGCAGGAGCAACCTCCAGTGAATATAACCATGGCCAGGGCAGACTGCAATCTACAGTCCTGTAGACTGAAACACACATTCATCTGATCCTAAGATAATCCTACTACAATTCAGTTAGACCACCCACAGCTCTTCTCAAATCTGAAGTCCTATCAGAATCCTATGCAGAGCTTTGGGCAAATACCTTTTGAAGGTGTTGTTCTGTTTTGTGATTCAAGGTGCACTCCAAAATTATAGAAAAAAAATTCTTAGGAAGAGAAAAGATCATATTTTCAACCACCTATTTTGGGAGGTGGTAGTCACCACATTTTGAAAGAAGCTCCTATCGTCTTCTTTTTCATTATTTACTTATTTATTTATTCATGTATTTATTTATTGGATTTTTTAGTGTGAACGATTATCTAAAAGATTCTCTGTTTCTGAGAAAATCATAAGGCAAATCAACCAGAAAGAAAACACGAAAACAGATAGAGAAAATAAATGTTTTAAGAAGAGTGGGGTTATGGAATGGAGGCGAGGTGGAATAGAATTCCAATATTTGGCAGCTATACCAAAAAATGCAGAACCACCAGCAGGGAAATCACTGTGAAGCAGGCATATGATTTAAAAATAATCCCCAAGGCGACTGGATGCCATTAAAAAGAGTTTTTGCAAGCAGAAATTAAAAGAAAAGCCAGTATGATTAAAAATAAGGCGTATTGCCACATTTTGACTCATTTGAAGGTGATTTAAGAGATGAGGAGGAGAGCTCAGAAGGAGGGAAATATATTATTCCCGACAGCCAATTGTAACGGTCTGGACAGCCAGTGTCATAACTTAAACGGAATGAATGGAAGGATTTTCTGAAGGAGTCTTATGATGAGATGTATGAAGCAGCTGAGTGGATAAGGTTAGATTCTCATCAAAGTAGATGCCAAGATTTCGAACAGAAGATGTTGGAAGGGGAGGGGAGCCAATCTGTGTACGCCAGAAGTCAGTGAACCAAGAAAGACAGAAGGACGTTTATTGTAACACCTCAACATAACAATTTCAGTCTTATCAGTGTTCAATTTGAGAGAATTGTACACTATCAAGGCACCTACATCAAGGATACAGTCTTTAAAATTAGCTCTTGCAGCTTGACATTGGTCATAAAGGTATATAAGAAGCTAAGTGTTGTCAGAATGGACATAGAATCAAACCCAATAAATTGAATAGGAGGCATTATATCAGTCCTTATATTTTGTATTTTTTGGTTGAATTGTATGGTCATATGTGTTTTCTTCTGCATATTCATGTACTTTACCTTTCTTGGCATTTTATTGTTGTCATGTGTTTCTTCTAAAAAATTGTGTCTTGCAATTTTTATATTAATCTTGGCTCATCTCAGGCGTTGCGCTTGGTATTGTCTAAAAATCTATTGTCTAATCTGCATTCTGTATTTGTATATTTTGTATGTATATTTATGTTATGATCATTACAGCCCTGACGACGTTCCCAAGGCACTAGGGAACGAAACGCGTTGGCTGTGTGCCGGTTTTAAAAAGATAGACAACTTTAATAAAAAGAAGAATTTTGATCTACATATGTTTCCTGACTGACTTCAATCAGAGTGCACCTTCCTTTCTTGTGGACTTTCTCTATTAGGTGGCAGAACCCTCATCAGCGGATGCCAGGAGTAGTTGAGCTTGTGTGGGATATATGAAACTGATGGAATTTAAGTGCTTGACCTCGGTCAGCTGTTGTGTGCATTTTTGCCTAAATGACCTAACACATGAAGTCAAGTTGGAATAAAGTAATTAGATGTATCAATGAGAACTAGAGTAATCAAAACTTTCCCCAGTGCAGATGTTAAGATATTAATTCAATCGCCTGTACGGATGAGACTAAACTATCAAAAGCTCTATTGATAGGAATTCCCCACAGATGTACAAAGATTAGGCACCCACTCTTCCCTCTCCAACCTCACAGATGTATGAAGATTAGGCACCCACTCCTCCCCACAGATGTATAACAGCTCTGCCCATGGCACTGTCATCTGCACTGAGGTTTCCGAGTGACCTACCGGTAACAGGTGGAGGAAGGCCTTATTATTCAAACACCATCGATTTGCGGCTTAGGTGAAATAAATGTCTTATTAAGTCAACAAACCAAATAAAGTCTAGAATTTGAAAAACTGCTTCCTGATTGGCCAACTCCCTTTCAGCCTTTAACTACCCCTCAGAAGCAGAACACCTACCTTGGCATCTTTCTTGACCGAGGTAACGATGTCACCGATGAAAGATTTCCTTTAAAACGGAGATGACATTTGAAAGTGGAAAACACGGCTTGCCATCAACTTTAACTAGTCGCGGCCGGCATGACGGGGGGGAGGTGGAAGTGGGGTAGTCGCGGGGGAGCGGATGATAGGTGGGGCGGGAGGGGTAACACGATTGTATTTCATTGGGGACAGCAAACATTATTAAACTGGTTTTGGACTATGTGGATTCTCTGAGGTTTTGATCTGTGAGGAAGCTGTAACGTGGACTGCTGAAGGAGGCCCAGATGATAGTTTGTGAAGCAGCCCAAGGATAACGACACATTCTGTGAAAATTGTGCATGAGAAAAAAACAATTCGACCACCTGTTATCAGAAGGGGAGCTGAGGTGAAGCAATTCCAGCTGCGCAGTAATTTTCTGCATGTAGCCTACATAGAGAAAAGGGAGAGAGCGAATGACGGATTTGGTCAGCCCCAGGCTGACCGAAGCAGTCAGTTCCGCAGCAGTGGGAAAGCCACTCCCCCCTGCCCTCGAGCGGGACCACTCATCTGCCCTCCCACAACCAGGCACTCAAGGCACTTCTGCATTCTTGCAGTGCGAGAAGCAGAAACATAAAATGGTACTTTTACCATTTTATGTTTCTGCTTCTCGCACTGCGAGAAAGCAGTGGGGCGACGCCTCCATGCCCCAATTGGGGAGATGCCACTGTACTACACATATGGAGATATAGTGGAACACATAAGTATACTATGCCCACTTGCATACGTGACATCCAAAACCAATGTAATAGAGTGCAACTAGAGTCTTTCACCTTTTAACACTCTATTACCTTGGTGCACATACAGTAGGCTACTTGCATCAGTCAAAATTGACGCATCGCTTCTGTTTTTTGACGCATTGCTGTAGTTGAGTCTGTTTTTATTACCAATTACATCAATGTACCACCTTGCGGCATCCTTCCCACAGATGTTCAGAATTTCTGATGCATCCATGGGACCAAGCACCATAGAGCCCTGTATTATAAATATGGTGCATTCATGGAGTTGTGAGGATTTTTCACGCAGGGACAAAATATTTTGACACTGTGCGCAGTGATGAGTCATTTCGTATATATATCCACCTTGTCATTCTATTTATTCCAAGTATAATAAACCTGTTTCAGTCAGTCTAAGAGAGCAAATTATTATTTTTATTGAAGTTATTTTAGGTTGTTATTGAAGATTTAATTCGATTTTGAAGTGGCTTTGACTTGGCAGTAACTCAGTATGTGTTCTTTAAACACTAGAACAAACTGGAACATTATCTGCAAAGTCTTAAATACAAATTACCAAATGCAGATGGGTAATAGAACATTCTGAACAAAACAACATGCCCCAGACTCTGTTCTTTCACAGTCATCACTACTCCTGCAAATTCTAGAAAAAGTTTGTTTCAAAGCTTAAGATACCACATCTGTTCACCAGTAACAACACCGAGGACGCTGTGAAATCCTTTGGAACTGAGATTGAAATAAGGGCCCATACTAGTTAAACTGTTTATTTATACTTAAGTATAATTAAAAAAACTACTCAATTACTCTTGTTATGACTGAAACATATTTTTGCCCAAACTTGTTCACTTGTCAACTTTTTTCTGTTAGCCGATTTTTTCAATTTATGTAGTCTTGCATCAGGCATCGGTCTATAATGCGTGTCGGGTAATTAAATGGCAATAATGCCCATTTCTGGCATCAATTAATGTAATAGTGTTATAGAATTTATCATAGTTAACAAAGTTATTATAATTAGTTGTGATTTTTGATTTTCCGAGGCTGAGAGGAACCCGAGCGCGGAGATAAAACACGAAGCCTCATCATGAATGCTCTCTGAAGCTGTTGCAAGCCTTTTCGTAGGCTCATGTACCCGTGATAGCGTTAATCCAAGGTAAACGCTCGGAGGTGGACTCGCGATCTCATGGCCGCCATTTTGTTTTGACGAGTCTGCCGAGAGAACTTCCTTTACTTCAAACGGTGGCGAAAATTATCATATTTTGATGGCATTTCTAATGCCCTCAACCTGCATAACCTTCGTGGCCCACGCTTAGCAGTGATATGCAAGTTGCAGCATATTGATTTGTCCTCATGTTTTACTGTTTTTTGGCCTTCATGGTTGTGGTAGCCATTTTGACAAATGTTAGTGACTTTTACTACAAATCTTTCTGAGGAGGAATGAGAGCCACAGGTTGATATGTCATTTCTAATAGACATGTATTAACTGAGGAGACGGGAAACATCCTTTACTACGCAACTTTTACCACGCAGTGCCTTTACGATGCCACTTTTACAACGCAAACCATTACAACGCATTGCGCTCGGGGGTGCTCTAGGATAGGGAATACGTTTAATTTACTCTCCAACACCTTCCCTAGTGTCCACGGGGACTGGAGTTGGAATAGCAAATTAAACTATTCACTATCCAGCACCCCAAAGCGCTATGCGCTTTAAAGGTATTCGTTGTAAATACCGCGTTGTAAAGGATTGGGATGTAAAAGTATGCGTTGTAACGTCATACATCCGAGGAGACAGAAGCAATTCAGATTCTATAGTAGTTCTTTTTAATACAAAGTACAAACCTGGTATATCACACTGCCAACCTCCGTCTGGGTCATTGCATACTTCAAACCTTTCTCCAGCCATACTGTTCTTCTAGATAGTCTGATACCAGGATAGCTTAGCTTCTTCATGTTTTGATATTCTCATTCTCATTCCATAGCTTTGAATATTACCCCAACATTTAAATTTTTTCTACCATATATTTTGATGGGCAGAATGAAGGGCTCTTTTTTCACTGCAACACAACCAAAACGTGTTTTTATCAAGACCTCAAAACTTTTTTTCAGAATTTTCAAAACTGGAAAACACTGATTCTCTCATGACGGTAGGCAGCAGCGCAACAATTGACCTTGCACGCACTACATCAGGAAGTCAAACATAAAGCGCCTGGAACAGGATCCTCCTTCGCCACCCAAACCAGCTTCCCCAGTCTCAATGGAGTTGCTATTACTGGAAATCAGAGCGCTCAGGCCCTTCATGGAGGAAACCAATTCCAAGCTACAAATTTTGTCAAATAATTGGCTACAAATGGACTCCAGAATTACAGTAGTAGAGCAACATGTTTCCGCTTTCAAAGAAACCACTAAAGATGTTTCCTTCATGAATACGCAAGTCTTAACACTTCAGAAACAGGTTAAAGACTTAGAAAATCGCAATAGGAGGAATAATCTACCTTTATATGGTTTAAATGAAGGGGTCAAAGGTACGGACTCTATCGTTTTCTTCAAATCCTTTCTTCCGAAGATTCTCCATCTACCAGAAGATACTAACTTGAATATCCAGCGCACCCACAGACTGGGTTGCGCCCCTACTAATTCTTTATCCTCACAGAGGCCCAGAGGAGTTATTAGCTATTTTTTAGAATACACTGATCTACTGAAGGTTCTGGCAGCTGCCAAAGCCATACAACGGATAACTTGGTCTGGCTCTACACTTTTGTTTGCGAAGTGGCAGAGCACAGCGTTAGCCTCCTTGACTTAATGCCACACTCCACCACTTCTGAAACACAGGGCTGCACAATAATTACAAGAATATGGTGCAGCCCTACATCTCCCCCTAGGCTGGCGCTAAATTTAGCTGCCTAGTGCCAACGCAGGGACCCTTGCACCATAGTGCAAAGGTGCCTGTGTTGAGGAGAATATTGTTTAAGTGCAGGAAGGAGGGGGATTGTGTAATATGTTTGAGTTGTGCGTTCTATCCTAACTCTGAATTGAAATAAATAGTTCTCCTGTTAATCCAGCTATTTTCCTATCAACTCATTTCACTGAAGAAAATGTGTACTTGGCTTACAGCAACATGAGCTCTTTATATTCACGCTCCTAAAAACTTTTACTTATCTTTGTGGTCTTAATTTTTAACATTAATGGCCCTACTGTCCATTTTCTTTATTTGTGCCATATCACGGAAATTATCACTGATAAATAACTATAATTCAAAAAACGCTATTAGAGAATGTCCAATTGGCATATTTAATTTCCTACCCTGTGTTTGTGTCAAGGAAAAAATACCTTGTTTATTGTGTATTTTCCTGTTCCATTACAGAAATCAACAATTTCTTTGCAATGTCAAAACACAGTTGTGAAAGAAGTCACATTTTTATCCTGCTTAGACTGAGACTGATGTAAAAACGGGACAACCTGATCTCCATGGCAATAACACATTGCCAAAATTGTTTATTGTCAGACATGATTATGTTAGTTCCTAAATGAATTTGGTCATGGCTAATAATATTTGACTGTGCTCACAAAGAATAGAAGAGTATTCATTTCATTTAAAATATGTGGCTGCTTATTAGAGAATGTACTTTTTTTTAAGCAAGCATGTAGATTTTATAACTCACAAAGTACCAGGAAATATGGAATATCAGGAATTTAGTTGAAATAATTTTTTACATTTCTAGTATATCATAAGACAGGTCCTTTATAAGGAGCCCGGAAAATATCAGTATGTTGAAGCACTCTCAAAAACAAGTTCTATTGCTGGGACAGAAAAATCCTCGACATGGTCATAGACAGCCAACCCTGACCCAAGTGCCCAACTTTACTGATGTCTGGATCCTTGATGCTCATTTTGCTTGTCATAGGCAAAAATGGACCATGACAGTGCGCCATGATTTAGGCTTGTCTTACGGACTGCAGCCTTGTTGGACTGGGGGGTGGGCACCTAAATTGCTACCCTCATAAAGGTAGAAGGCTACTACCTTCACCATGAGTTAAACAGCAGTAGAGTGGTGGTGGCAGCATACCGTTTAGTGATCTGTCGGAGTGAACATGCCTTTTTTTAACCTCTTTCACTGGAGCGTGGCCTAAAGGCTCACCACTTTTTGAAGTTTCTGTGTGCTTAACTCACCTTGGCCAACAGCACATTGGTGTGTAGTGCTTTGCAGTGCAGACTTGGTAAATCTGCGCTGGGTATATATCTGCCTGGGAAGGGTGTAATACAGGGATAGTGCAATACTGGGAAGTGCTTGCATAGTTTATGCATGCATGTGTCGGCGGTACATGTGCCTGTGAGCTATACAGTACATGAAGGATGTTGTGCTGTGTAGTGCATGCAGGATAAATCCATATGCTGGGTGGATTTTCTCCTGTCAACAGTGCAATAGATGAAGGGTGCAGTGTGTGCATGTTAATTGTCTATGCTGGATACATGTGTGCATATGAGTGATACAATACATAAAGGATGCAATGCTGGGCAGTGCATGAATGTTAAATACAAGTGCTGGATGTATACATGCCTCTGTATGGCACAATACATGGAGGATAAAATACTGTGCCATATGTGAATGCTATATACATGCACTGGGTGTTAGTGTGCCTGTGAACAGTATAATAAATAGAGGGACATAAGTTCCATTTTGGGAGACCCAGGTATGCATAGTGAGTGATACATGGAGAGGAGGTAACATGATCCCCCTAAATATCTTTTGTATTGGTGCATGCTTGTATGCTGGGTAGTGGCGGTGCTCCCTCCAATGCAAAGGATGCTCTTTGATTCTGAGAGATGGTACACGAAAGGGACACTGGCACACCTCAGGAAGGAGATTGAACTGATAAGAGAATCATAAGGAGTAGAGCTGGGGGCCCTGTGCTAACCTTTTCATGCACATGTCACTGTGGCTGACATCCAGGTGTGAAATCCAGCCGCTCCCATTGCTTGTGCTTTAGGACTATCAGTTTTGAAGATACTCCTGCTGTGACATACTGCTGTTCCAGAGGAAGGGAGAGCAGAGGAGTGGAGAGGACACTTCAAAAGAAGCAGAGCCCCAACATAAAACTTCAAAGACTCAGACCCTAAATCACATTTAGTGTCTGGAAATGGACTATAAGAAGGGGAGCTTGGGACCACAATAATGGTAATCCTCTGTGGGAAAGTAGGATCTCCTACAGTGGTTCATGGTAGTACTTTGGTACCTCCCAGATTGGATACTGGCGTGAACTTTTCAGTCCCTAGTATATGGTACTAAGGTACCCAGGGCATATGTACACCAGGGGTCCCCCATGGGCTCTTGCATGTATTATGCCACCCACAGGAGACCACTCAAACTGTAAATACAGGTCTGCAATTGCAGCCTGTGCAAGATGGTGCTAGCACAACTTTCAAAAGATATAGGTTTCCCTATATCTAAGGTCACTGCGCTTAAAGCCTATAAGTCACCCCTAAAGCAAGCCTTTCAATCCTGAAGGCAGGGTGCTTGGTTCTAAGTGTGAGTTTGCCCCTGCATGAGCAGGACACCCCTACAAGCTACGAAATCTATTCCCCTGGGTTGTGAGTGCATCAACCATTATGATACATAGTGGCCATGCGTCATTACGCAATGACCATCTCTAAACTGGCTGTATGAACCATATCATGTTTGGTATCCAACATGTTGGACTCATACCCCCACATCATGAAAGTGTGGGAGGTATGATCCCATGCATTGTGAAGCTTCTCCAGGAGGCCCCCCGTGCTCCCCATACCAGTCTTCTAGATCCGGACAGCACAACAAGGCTGCTGCCGACCAGAAAGACGATTCTGCCCTCCTGCTGCTGAGCCAGGCTTGAGCAGGGGAAGTCAAAACAACTGGTATGCTGCTACAGCGATGTGTGAACACCGCCTAGACTGGGTTTAGTGTTTTGGGGCGTACTTGCCAGAGCCACTCGGTCTACTAGTAGGACACACTTGGTTCCCTCCTTGCATAGTCCAGGTCAAACCAGCTCAGGGAGCCATTGGTCCCAGCTCTGGTGCGAAACTGGACAAAGGACATAGGAGTATGCTCCACACTATCAGACCCCTCCCCTGGGATGGAATCCTGGATCGTCCCAACCCTCTCCCTCGGAAATTTAAAGGCAGACTTGAGGGTAGGTCCCTATATTCATCATGGGACAATATTCATTTCAAGACACCACTTCTTCTTCGACCGTCTCCGCACTCTGGACTTTGCTGGATTTCGCTCTAGGTATCAAGATTGCATCTGGGAAGACTCCTGCTGCTCTTGGTCTCGTCGACCTGCTTGTCTGTTGCAACGTCTGTGCTTGTGCTCCATAAAGGAATCTTCCAAGGCCTGTGGGCATCTAAGACACCTGAAGGAATCTCCCTTGAAGTGAAGGATTCACTTCCCTGGATCTGCAGGCACCGCAACTAAGCTGACTGGTCTGCTGATCCAGGGCTCCCAGAGACCCCAAAAGGCTCAGCAACACAAGTGGTGGTTCTTCACATCCCTAGAGGGCTTCTCTGTCCTCTCACTGAGTGTGAGCTAGTATCCCTCGTCGGAGCCACAGGAACCGAACCCCTGTGCAGCACGTCGACTTGCTGTTGCAAAGGCTTGTTGTCTTCCTTCTACAGAGATATTCAGGCTCCAACCTCAACCACCTCCAGTGAACAAAATCTTTGCTCTCACTGCAACACTTGCATCATGGGACTGCATCCGTGGTGAGCTGCTTGAGGTCCCCTCGTGACTTCAGTGCCTTCGGTCTGTGGGTCCTCTTGAGGGTCATCTTTGAATTCTGAAGGCTCCCCTGACTGCTTAGGCCTGCTCTGACTGCCCTGCTTGTGGTGAGTCACCTGGACCTTGCTGATCCCGACACTGCACCTTCTTTGCTTTCCACGTTGTTTGTAGTGGCCAAGGATTGTTGGTGCTCTTGACGGATACCGGACTCCTCAACTCTCGACATCCGACATGGGACAGCTCGTGAACAGCTCCTGGTCTTCCATAGCATCACCTGATACTCACAGCTGCCGCTCCAAGGTCACTGTCATCTCTCCTGCAACACTCAACATCAGTGGGCATTTATCTTCCATGCCTCCTGGTCACTCCTGAGTGCTATAGACTGTCCCCTCTGCTTGCAGGCACTTCGCCACTTGAATCCCCCTTTGGATTCCACCAGACTCTTTTGCCTTCTCCAGCAGCGGCATCTTCCTGAAGTCCTCCATTGACTTTGACGGGGTTTGCAACACCACTTCACACCTATGTATGTAGGTAACCCGGTTCCTAACGCATCCATGGACGGGGTGGCTCTCCAACCTTCTGTCTTCCATGGGGTTTCTTCAGGGTCTGTTGGGAAGGGTCCTTCTAGTTTGAAAATTACAATCGCAACCTACCCATTGACTTGTATTGAACCAGCGGTCATGTTCCCACTTTGCACACCGCCTCTGTGGGGCTCCTGGTTACTTATCTCGGGTGGTTCCTTGGGTCCCCGGCACTTCTACGTGTTCTGGGGATAGTATAGGGTTTGGCCTCCCTGTGGTGACCACTGTTTATTTGTGCTATCTACCTGTTTCTATTGAAAAGTATTGTGTGCATTGTTTATATCTTCGGCTTGGAGATATCTGTATGTGTTAGTGAGAGTCTTATAATAAATACATATTTTTATAAATATACTGCGTGGTTCATTTCCACTTAATCTATCCCTATAAGAATATGTTTTGGAAAAACAAGCTGCTTTGCACTCCTTCTGGACTAAGCATGAATGCTGCTCTCCACAGCTACCACCTAGAAACCTTTCTAAGGTTGTCTAAGACCACTAAAATCACCTTAAGGGTTGTCTGAATTGGTGCAGGGTGCCCACATACATAAGTGTGCATCATATACTAAGCCAGTAGCCAGATAGGCTGTGTGAGAAGGGGAATATCTGCAAGACTTCTGCCTGTGACAAGTACTGGGGGCCAGGAACTGCCAGTCTCCCTTCTGGGTGAGGTGACAACATCACACAGGGAATCCAGACCACCAGCCCTGGAGCCTGGAGCACAAACTCCTCTCAGCTTGCCAAGACTAATGTGCCTTGTGAGGAGGAGGAGAGAAGTGGAGGGAGTGAGGTCCGCTGGATAGACCTGTCATGTTAACTCACTGTGAGGAAATGGCTGCTGCACTGATTAGGTTGTTGCCCTTGTTCAGGACAAATTCAGTGAATCCCGTATGTAAAGAGAGGGCACCGTGAGTTAGCTGTGTGTTGTGCTAGTAGCGCCAGAGAAAGACTGCTCTGTGGAAAGGAGCTGAAATGGCATCCCTGTATGCCAGCAGGGGCCTCCAGAGACAGACTGCCATGCAGAAAGGGGCTGTAGTCCTGTGCCGTAGTGAGCCGGTGATCCCTTATGCCATGTCCGCTGTGGAGAGTATTTCCATTCTAACCGGGCCAAAGACCATGGACTGTTAGTGACACTGATCCCGTATTCCAGAGGGGCTCTTTGAGAGCACCAAGGACGTTGACTTGTTCTACCCAGTTGGAGAAGTGATTTTGCCATCGAAGCACTGTCACCCAAGCACATGCCCCAGGACAAGATTGTAGAAGCCACAACTCCATTGGAAGCTGAAGAAACCCCTGTGTTGCAGCTGAGGTGAAACTTGATCGCGCTGGCATGGATTGGGGGCAACCAAGAGCTTCTTACAAACTACTAGCACTGCCACTATCTCGGGGGGCTTGGGGCTCTGGACATGCAGATGTATGCTCTCTGTGCCCAGGGTCATTTTCTCAATTTCTGGGTTCATCATCCACAGCATCAGGGTCTCGAGTAGCACGGACGACGCGCTCAGCACCGCCGAACACATGCATTTTCAGATCCACACAGAACCTAACTCCACCCTCAGAGACTACCTCGTCTACCAACCCCCGGAACCTGCCCCCAGTTCATCGACTCCATCGCCGACTTGTTCAGAACGCATGCCCTGACCTCCACCCACTACATCCTCCTCCGAGACCTGAACTTTTACCTTGAGAACAACATCAACAACAACTCCACAACCTTGATCGATAAACTCGCCAACCTAACGGACTGAAGCAACTCTTCACAATGCCCACCCACTCTGCTGGCCACACGCTCGACCCTGTCTTCTCCTCAAGCCCCCACGTCTCCTTTCATCCTTACCACCCAACTCCTCTGGACCGACCACCACTGCATCCACTTTGCCTTCCAGAAACCCACCACACACCACCGCACCCAACAGATCCCCCGCCACTGCTGGAGCAAAATCACAGAAGACCAACTACAGGCAAACCTCGCTGTCAGCCCACCCACCGAACCCTCCAACACAGACGACGCTGCCAACAGCCTCAGATGCTGGATTGAGGACTGCACCGACACCCTCGCCCTGCTGAAGAAACCCCCCCACAGGGACACCAGCAAGAGGGCCAGCTGGTTCACCCCAGAACTCCTAGTCTTCAAGGAAGCCTGCCGGAAACTAGAGAAGAAATGGCACAGTGAATAAACTCCAGACAGCCACGCAGCACACAAGGACGCCATCCGCAACCACCTCCACCTCATCAGGGAGGCCAAGAGGACCTCCTTCAAAGACCGCCTCGACAACAACGCACACAATAGCAAGGAGCTCATCAACTTCGTGAAGGACCTCTCCAACCCCAGCTCCAACGACATCCCGCCATCGCAAGCGTCTGTGCGACTCCCTCGCCACCTTCTTCCACCCCAAGATAGCAGACATCAACAACAGCTTCAACACCCAGACAGCCCCAACAGACTGCAACACAATAGACCCTCCGCACAACATCGACCACGACCCCATGCTAGTCTGGGCCAGCGTAAGCATCGATGACACCATCAAGACCATGAGCACAATCCACTCCGGCTCTCCGTCAGACCCATTCCCGCACCACGTCTTAAACTGAGCAAACAGCTCTATCGCACCCCACCTGCAAAGCGTCATCAATCTCTCCCTCAAGACCGCGACCTTCCCAGAGATCTGGAAACACGCCGAGATCAACGCCCTACTCAAAAAACCTAAGGCAGACCCAAGAGACCCCAAGAACTTCCAGTCAATCTCTCTACTCCCCTTCCCGGCCAAGGTCATTGAGAAAACCGTCAACAGACAGCTAACCCGATACCTAGAAGAAAACAGAATACTGGACCCTTCCTAGTCAGGGTTCCACAGCAACCCTCATCACCGCCACTGACGACATCTGGACCCTGCTGGACAACTGCGAGACCGCAGCACTCATCCTCCTAGACCTCTCTGTCGCCTTCAACACCGTCTGCCACCTCACACTATGCGCACGCCTCCACGCCGCAGGGATCTGAGACAAGGCTCTGGATTGGACCACCTCCTTCCTCTCCGAGAACTCAGAGCGTCCACCACCCCCATGCTGTTCCAAAGCCTCCAAGATCATCTACGGCGTTCCCCAGGGATCCTCCCTCAGCCCGACGCTGTTCAATATTTACATGGCTTCGCTCGCACATGTAGCCCGACAGCATGACCCCAACATAATCTCCTACACCGATGCCACTCAGCTGATCCTCTCCCTCACCAAGGACCCCATCACCGCCTAAGCCAACCAACATGAAGGAATGAAGGCCGACGGCGACTGGATGAAGACCAGCCGTCTGAAGCTGAACTCGGACAAGACGGAGGTCCACATCCTCAGCTCCAACCCTTCAGCCTGGGACAACTCCTGGTGGCCGATGGCACTGGGGGCAGCCCCGACACCCACCGACCACGCACGCAACCTGGGAATCATCCTCGACTCAACGCTCTCAATGACCAAGCAAATCAACGCCGTCTCCTCGTCCTGCTTCAACACCCTCCGCATGCTCTGCAAGATCTACAGATGGATCCCGACAGATACAAGAAAGACAGTCACCCAGACCCTCGTCAGCAGCAGACTCGACTACGTAAACGCCCTCTACGCGGGAGCCCGACCAAGCTCATCAAAGGACTACAACGCATCCAAAAGCCTCATCACGACTGATCGTCAACATACCACGCCACAGCCACATCACCCCCCACCTGAGATACCTGCACTGACTCCCCGTCAACAAGAGGATATCCTTCAAGCTCGTCACCCACGCACACAAGGCACACACCAATCAATTCCGGAGCTATTAAACAAAAATGTAATTGAGATATTCAGTGGGTCGAATCAGGACGTTGAAGCCCATGTGCTTACAGACTCATTTAACGGCCCTGATGCTGATTGCCATAAGGAACCATCAATAATAGAAATCTCAAGTGTTCTGGTCTTGTCCGATCGAAAAAATCCCGAAAAAACATATAAAAATATAAGTGTGGACCATCGAACCACTATGACACCAAAAGAGCGTGCACACCGGAAAATCACCATAAATAATAATAAAGCAAACCAATGCCAGCAAGCAGGAGAGCATTACCTCAACGAAAACTTGGAATCCATAATCACCTTACACGGTGCACTGGGTAGCATACTTGAAACCTCAATCAAAACTCTAAACATGCAGTCTGACAAACTTGATATTCAAATACATCTCATGAGTACAATAGCTGAACACATATCTAGCATAAATAAAAAATTGGATACAATGGTCAACACATTTGACATCATTCAGGATCAGATTCGTCCCTGGGAACCGCCCCTGATATTTTACAGGAATGCAAGCACGCTAACCAGGGCACCAACAGTATATTAAATGGAAGTGTCCTCATCTCCTTTGTCAATTGTAAAAACACCCCAAAAAACGATACAGCCAAATTCGAAAAGAGGAAGGAAGACCAAACAGCAGTAGCTGCACAACAAACAATAGACCAAAAAATGAAACAAAATAAACCAACAAAAATAACTGATGATTTAATAGAAGAAATAAAACCAACAGGGATTAAACCCTATGTTAATCACAACAGCAGCCGCAAATCATCTGAAAAAGATCAACCCGAGCAGGACGGGGGAAAAAATCTAAACAATCAGAAAGGTCTACCTAAACGCCAGAAAAAACGTGCGAGAAAAAACAGAAACCAATTGTCAAATTGCCTACCTGCCAATAAGCAGGCCTTGATCAACTTTCCTATCTTTAATTGTGCAAAAAATCAATCAAAAATAATACCTGATACTAAAGAGGGGCCACATCAGCCACCCACAATGACAAAAATTGAACACAAAACTCTGAAGACCAGGCTCAAAGACAAAGGAAAAAAACCCACGACGACAGCACTAAATGACCCAGTTCATATGGTAACATCAAACCACCGATGCTTACAGAGGGCACTGTCCACGCAACAAGTCTAGGAACCGAGGACTCCACCAATGTTGAGCATGGGAGCCAATCAACTGCTTCAAGCAGCACAGATTGGAGTCTGGAAATATTAAACTGTGAGGTCGCACAATCGATCAGAACCTCAGGGAGTCTAAAGTGTGAAGCGCAAAACATGGGGAACAAGCCCCGTCAAAAATTACGCACTCCCCAGCAGGGTATAAAATATCATACTATGGAACATGAACCAAATAAGTACGAGTCAAATAACCAGGGATGCCAAAGGTTGGTCGTCAAAGGTGTGGATAACAATCATAAAATATCCCTCATCCCGATCACAAACCCAAGCGCCAATCTCACATCAGACAAGAAGGATAAAAAAAATGCCAGGCTAGTTACAGCTAAGGCGGAAAAGAGTGTTCAGGACCAATTACAAGTAATGATAACCACAGGTCAGAATGTACAATGTAGGACCAATAAACACAACAAGGATAGAACCCTGTCCTACGTTCGCCGCTAGTGAACATGCGCATTACACAGAACTGGTCGGTCAAAAACGAGCTTTCCTAAAAGTAAAGGCCAAGGCAAGTATGTTAATCGAATAATCACAGAACGATGCCTACAGCCAAATAGTAAAACAACCATGTGATGATGAAAAGGACCATGAAAGACATCAATCGAAGAGAACTTGGTCAAACGACCACACACATTTCAGCTGTGAGCAAACAAATGATACAAAAACAGCAACAGTAGGAAAGCTACTCTTCATTCCTAACTACAAGGCACAAGGCACACAAGACTTTTTAAACTGAGGAAACATCCTTCACTTGACATCTGCAATTCCAAGTCTTAGCCACATAACATCCACTGACCTATTAGCAATAGAATGTATTACCCTCAGTGGCAACGCAAGTAAGGAAGGTACCCTTGCAACTTGGAGGAATGTGGGAATTGTCAAGAAAATTCTCACAGAAACTGCCAAATTTGAAGATTGGGGAATCACTCTCAAAGAAGAAGTAAAACCGGGTTATCCATCCCTCCTCCTAAGGAAGCGTGGTAAAAGAGAAGACCACACATGGGCAAGCCGACATATATATTCAGTCTTGCAAGGTGCCAGGGGGGCTGAATCCGTCAGTAACGAACACCAGAATAGACAGAAACAGGGTACTAACGACGACTGAAACTACAGCCGGGCCGGCAAAACCGAAGGAAAGTCAATAAAACTTCTCTCTTGGAACATCGCTGGTGCAAAAGATATCTTAAATGACAGCAGAAAAACAGACTCTTGGGACATGTACGACATCATAGCCCTACAGGAAACGTGGTTAACGGACCCAATTGATGTACCAGGCAGATTATGCTTTCACGTTAGCGCGACTCGTACCCAGCGTCATGGCCGTGCGAAGGGGGGACTGTCGGTCTATATAACCACCGCATTGAACATCAAGGCCTCCCAACTGGCCACACCGGCTGCAGACATGCAAATCATCAAATTAGAAAGGATATCACAGGCCAAAACTGGAACTATCATTCTAATTAATATATACGCTCACCCGAAAACCACAGTTAAAAAGAGCTCTTCAAACGCATTAATAACGTTGCTTCTGATCTCCACCTTGAACAACCAGCTTGGGAGATAATCCTTACAGGTGACTTCAATGCTAATCTCCTACATCACCCAGAAGACGAGGACAACATCATCACAACCAATGAACTTTGGGGTGTAGAAACCCAGGAGATTCCACCAGCAAAGAAGATAGATAAAGTGGGCAGGCAGCTGATGTGGGACCTCGAGCACCTAGGGATGCGGGTGATAAATGGAAGAACTAACCAGGACAAACCCCCTTCTACCACTTACATAGGCCATAGTACAAGCACCATCTTGGACTATAGCATAGTCTCACTATCCCTTCTAAGACTAATTAAAAATTTCCAAGTAATATGCTCTTTAGACAGCGACCACTCAATGCAGCACATTGAAATGAAATTGGCACCATCAAGGTATTCACAAACCCCCATCATAGCAGGTGAAATTTCATTGATTAACCTGAAGCGATTAAGGTAGTCTAGTAACACATTACCACAAATAGCGCAGGACGCCAAGAAGCTATTTCAATCGCTAACTCAAGAAAATGATCTGTGCCCAGAAATCTGGTCTGACTTCTTAAACAAACTACCCAGGACTGTTGTCAATCACAAAAAGAAGGTCCACTCAACGAGGAACGCCAATCTGACAAAGTCCACTCTATCCTTAAGAAGACATCTGCAGAACCTCACAAGGCGAGCGCAAGGTCACAGTGTAAATTCAAACATATGGCAAGCAGTTCGTTCAACAAGGAAACATTACAAGAATCTAATTTGGACTGAAAAAAAAAACAGAGTCACTGACTTCTGGACCAAAATGTTACACAACATAAAAAAATCTGACTCCAGGGCATTCTGGTTGCAAGTTAAGTCTTTGAACAGATCAGCAGAAACCATAAGCATGACCTGCATCATCGAAAAGGTACGGGTCCAGTATCTAGTTGATACCTTTTCAATAAAATCACCGACGCCGTCGATAACAACTGCATCAAGGGCACTTAGAACATCAAACATTGCAGCTGTGAAGGGCACTGCCTGTGTCTGGGCAAACGTCTGTGGAAACCAACAGGAAGGTTTAGACCAACCACCGTGAACAGGTGACAAACTCCAAATACTACAAATCATAAAGAAAAGTAGGCAAGACAGTGCACCAGGGCCAAACGACGTCCCCCAGGTAATTTATAAGGAGGACCCCCATTACTGGGCCCGTAATTTCAACCTCCTATTCAGGGTAATAAACAACACAAGTCGGCTCCCAGAAAGCTGGAGAGCGGCGATCGTCAATCCAATCTATAAAGGCGGAGATCGTAAAAATCCAGCTAATTACCGTCTTACAGCACTTATCGATGCTGAAGCAAAATATTACGCATCCCTGGTTTTAGCTGACCTTGCCCAATGGTCCGAAGTCAACAACAAAATCCCGATAAACCCGACAGGGTTTCGCCGTGGCACGGGCACCATGGCAAATACAATGGTGCTAAGTTTGATAGCCGAAAAAAGCCTACAAAATCATCAGTCACTTTACACCTGTTGTATAGACTTTATGGCGGCGTTCGACCGTGTCAGCAGGCAACTACTCTGGTATAAACTGAAGCAGCAGGGCCTGCCGGACTCAATCTTAACCCCAATAATGGACCTGCACACCAACACGTGGATGCAGGTAAAGATTGACAACGGACAGCGGCTAACTCGGAAGATCAGCACCTTAGATTGACTTAAACAAGGCTGTGTTTTGGCCCCACACCTCTTCTACTTATTCATGGCTGACCTGACTTCGAGGTTCGAGGCTAGACAGGATGCTCACCCACCGTGGCTAGGAAACCCTCGCTTAACACATTTATCCTATGCCGACGATGTGGTCCTACTCAGCCAGACGAAAATAGGCCTGCAGCGTCTCCAGCAAGAACTGTCCGGATACACTAAACAGAACCTGCTTGAAATAAATAGCAAGAAAACAAAGATTTTGGTAATAACTCGAAGCTGCAAAACACCACCAATCTTTGTAATAGACAACAACAAACTGGAAGTAGTGGAAAGCTATAAGTATTTGGGGATCCTGTTGGACAAGCGCCTACATTTTTCCATGCATTTCAACGCCATTGAAAAGAAGGGCACCGCCCTGTTACATGCATTTGGTAGTTTAGCCATCAAACTCAAAGGCCCTTTGTTCAACCCACTCTTAACCGTAATGAAAGCCAAGCTACTTCCAACAATAGCTTACGGGAGTGTGTTACATCACCGAAAGAGTGCACAGCTTATAGACAAAATTCAAACAAAAGTCTACAAGCGCGTATTCGGCTTACCATAAAACGCATCACCTGCTCAAGTGCGACTCGAATTTGGCCTGCAGTGTCAAGTACTGTTGAAAAAATATGAGACTGTTAAATTCTGGTATGACATCTGGATGAATCAAGAAAATGAGGTCTATCGCGCCATGTGGGAAGCAATTCATAACAGTCCGAATTCCCAGTACGCTAAATTCTTACAACAATCCCTCGAATCCACCGAACTAGTAGCGTTTTGGGAATCCAAACTTCCGGTGCAAACGTTCAAACAGGCGGTCAAGAAGGCTGCCAACAGGCACTTATTGTTCAATGACAAATTAACCCTGAGCCATCGCTCACATGCCTGGATGACAATACAATCATATAAAAAGTCTACGTCGGCAGCCTACCTAGAACTCGCATTTTTATCACATGTTAAGCACAAATACCTTACCCTATGGTTGGGCAATCTGCCAACCAATGCTGATCAACCCAAATGGAGGACCCAAGACATCAAGGAGTGCGACCTATGTGGTGCAGCAAAACAAGATTTCATTCATCTGATCTGTATTTGTCCCGCACTGGACCAGGAATGCCAGAACAGGCTAAAAGCGAAGTTCAAGGAATATGGAATTCGCACCTGTCGTTCAGCGATCATACAAGTCCTGTGCTCAGCGGACCCTCAACTCATTTGTAGAGCAGTCAAATTTATGGTGAACAACACTTACAACGCAACTTTTACATCGCAGAGCCTTTACAACGCAACCATAACAACGCAAACTATTACAACGCATTGCTCTGGGGGGCGCTCTAGGATAGGGAATAGGTTAATTTACTATCCAATAACCTTCCCGAGTGTCCACGGGGACTGGAGTTGGAATAGTAAATTAAACTATTCACTATCCAGCGCCCAAAAGCACTATGCGTTGTAATGGACTGCGTTGTAATACTTGCATTGTAAAGGCATGCGATGTTAATGCATGCGTTGTAATGTCATACATCCAAATTTATCGCCAATTTTGAGAGAAAGAGAGGAACTGTAGCAAAGATCTAATTCATACCCTGAACTTACATTACTTGTGTAACTGTTTCCTCTGTAATTGACTCGGCTCTCTCAAAGTCCGAAGGTCATTTTTATTTACGATTTTAACTTTTAATTATGTATGTATCTCCAGATCATATATATTTTTTTTTTTTCGATTTTTATAAATATTACGGCATTTTATCTTTTGTAAATGGTTTTTATTAACTATACAATAAAGAATTTACTTACTGCTCAACACAAGGCACTCCACAAGACCGGCCCAGCCTACCTCAACAGACGGCTCTCCTTCCCCAACCGCCAGCTACGCTACGCCGACCTCTCACTTGTCACCGTCCCGCGCATCCAAAGAACAACGACCGGTGGGAAATCTTTCTCCCACCTCGCCGCTAAGACATGGAACACCCTCCCACTGAGCCTACGAAAGACCCAAGACCTGCTGACCTTCAGGAGGATACTCAAGACCTGGCTGTTCGATCAGTAGTGGCCCCTCCCCCCAGCGCCTTGAGACCCTCACGGGTATTTAGTGCGCTTTACAAATGATTGATTGATTGATTGATTGATTAAACCGACCCCGTTCCAACCGCATGTAGCGATATACCAGGACCAAGTGTCCCCATGGCTGCTGGTGACAGCACTGTTTCAACCCTACAAGAAACCCCATGCCAAGACTAACACAATGCAATATATGAGGTGGGCTTGGGCCGGTCATTGTAGACATGCTTGCCTCACAGAACTGTACGGGCTTTCTATTTTATCACTGGCCAAAAGCACTCTGTTCCTGCCACTACAAAACAAGGGTGCCGCGAGATGCTCAAGAGCACTCAGCATCAAAGTTTTTGCTGCTCTTTTTCCTGAGGGCAAGTTTCTTATTCTGGCTACAGGTGTTGACCACATGCCTCCGCACCACAAGAAACATTTGCGCCAGAGCTTCTTGCCACACATTGCATTGCAAATTTCCTGTCCTCCACCACTGCCTTTGTGGCATTGGAATACATACACACGTCTACATCCCCGTGTAAGCTTGTTACTCAATTGTACACCCTTACCATACCTACCTGGAAAGTGCCTCGAGGGCAAGAGCAGCCTAGGAGGAGGAACTGGGATCGGACATGTCCAATGCGCGGGAAGATTACTACTGTGGCCAATCTGTGATGCTATCCCCTAACTACAGACTGAGATTGATACAGGTTAAATACATAAACCAGAGGTACCATACACCATTGCAACTTTTTAGAATGGGACTATTCACTGACCTACACTGCCCATGCTGCCGCAAACCTAATGCTACATTTCTGCGCTTAGCATGGTCATGCCCCAGGGTAGAAAATGTTTGGGCCATTGTTTGTGGGACGGTGTGCAACATCATAGAGGTGCCATTTCCACCCACCCCAGGATGTGCTTGCTTGGCTTTGTGAAGGGTACCCAACAGTTTACTAATGCCTCATCGTGATGCTGCCACTGCTAGCCAAAAACCGAGCAGCGATACACTGACCTACGTTGCTTTGATCAGGAACAACTAACACTATACTGGGACCTTATGCCACAAGGATCACAGCCCAAGGATATTTGGGCACCCCCTACTGCATGGGAAGAGGATGTGGTCCATCAGCTTAAACTGCCGATTCTGGTGCTGGAATTCGGGGTTCGAGCCTCGAGGTCGCGTCCACATCCTGTTATTCTGGGCAAATCACGTAATCTCCCCGTGCCTGAATGTGTAATGTAAATACGGTGCTCATATAAAGCGCTCCAATACCTTCGGGTCGAGTACGTGCTATATAAAATACTAGCAGCCCGTCCCAACGTTGTCCGGGTATGAAATAGAATGTGTGTAATGTGTGTATTTGGCAAGGGCAATTTATTTTAAAATCTCGCGGTAGACAACATTTTTTGTTTCATTAGAATAGGGACGGAGAAAGGCCAGCTGCAGCCCTGGTTGATGTTAGCAGGCACGTGTAATTGGTGTAGTGATCTGCCGCCTGAGCCCGGCTACAGCCCTGGTTGATGTTAGCAGGCGCGTGTAATGTCGTTGAATGAGAGAGTTATCAGCCGCTGGCAGATCCGTTTAATGAGAGAGTTCAGTGACAGCGAGTAGGAGAGGCTGCAGTAATTGTCCCCGCAGACACGCTCCTTTGCGTGTTCCCCGCTTGAGGCCCAGATGCAGGCCTGTTTGATGTTAGCAGGTGCATGTTCCCCCACTTGAGGCCCAGCTGCAGCCCTGGTTAATGTTATCAGGCGCGTGTAATTAGTGTACTGATCCGCCACCTGAGCCCGGCTAGAGCCCTGGTTGATGGTAGCAGGCGCGTCTAATTTCGTTGAATGAGAGAGTTCAGTAACAGCGCGCAGGAGAGGCTGCAGTAATGTTATTTTCCAGGCCTCCAGCTGAACGCGTTTGTCATGCCCCTAGCACACGGCCACAGCAGACGATCTTCTGATTAATGTACGACCCACATGGCATGAAGGGCGGAACGTAGCACACGCCCCCAGCGTTTTTCACACCCCCAGCGTGCCCCTTGATGCGGCGCAATTGCGTTCACATGGCATGAAGGCCGGACATATGCCCCCACCGTTTCTCATGCCCCCAGCGTGTCACACCCCCAGCGTTCCCCTTGATGATGAGCAGCAAATTAATTGGCGCTTGTATGTGCGACTCACATGGCATGAAAGGGCGGACACACGCCCCCAGTGTTTGTCACACCCCCAGCGTTTGTCACGCCCCCAGCACACGCCCATAGCCCACGATGTGATGGCCGTACCACATGCCCCCAGTGTTAGTCCTGAATTTCCTGATTGATTAGTCACACCCCCAGCCCATGCCCACAGCACAACGCAGACACGCCCGCAAGGGACTACTTTGCTGGCCCGGTTCTTTTACCTTTTAAATGTATATGGTGTCCTACGGTACAATTGTATGTCTTGCACTGTATGATTGTGATGTACACCACTGTTTCTTGAAAAGTTAATAAAAACAATTAAAAAAAATGTATATGGTGGCCGTCTGCATAGCCTATGTCCTTCTGCTGCAACTGCCCTTTCTAACGCTGTATTGGGTGTTGTGATTGGTGCTGTGGTTACTGAGATTACCCGCCTCAAAGGTTTGGGCTCTCTCTTTATAATATTAGTATGGATGCAAAAAATAAAATAAATATCTGCGGCACCGAAACACCAAGGAGATGGACACTGCTGCTCACGACTTGTCGTTAACTCACCAGAACACTTTGCGCTAGACAAGTATGCCTTCGCTACTATATGACACTCATGCCGCAAGTGTAGATGGGATGGGAAATCGAACTATATAGCTGTTGCTCTACTGCCTTGCAAGGCTTCTGAGATGTACTCTCTGCTAATGCTGCCTGATTTAATATGTAATGAAGCATTCCAATACGTTGCCTAATCTGACTGCTGAGTGTTCTTGTTGGAGTTTGTTTTACTTATCGGAAAATTAATAAAGAACATTCTTTATATAAAAGTTCTTTGTCAATCAGGGATGCAAGTAAATTTGCCAACACTTACATTCCAAACCACCCTAGTTTTTTTAAGAGTACTTCATATGTGACTACCAAAAGGAATGCTCAGTTCAGGGCTGCTTGCTAAGGGAGATCCTTTTACAATATGAGTAAGGAGCACCCTACATGTACAGAAATCATGCAGAGCAACAGATAGAAGGCAGAGAGAGAGAGAGAGAGAGAGAGAGAGAGAGAGAGAGAGAGAGAGAGAGACAGACAGAAATGTATAGAGGTGCAAGGGAAGGTTGGAAGGAGAAACAGAATTTGAGACAAAATAGTAAGGGAAATTTGTGAGAATGAAGAAATTCAAATAAAGGAAACGGAAAGAGACAAAAGGTGGTGGACCAAATGTTAGGGGGGTAGTAAGCTACTTAGAGACATGAGAGAAAATTGGAAGGGAGACGAGCCAAGGAACTGGCAAAGGGAAGAATGAGGCGAGAGTAGAAGAGGGCGACACACATGCATAGAAATTTGAATGATGAGAGAGAAAGACAAAAAAAGTATAAGTTGTTCAAAGAGAGGAGATACAAAGGAAAGAGAAGGTACGAGTAGTGATAAGAGAGAACAGTGAAGGGTGTCAAGTAGAGAGGAACGATAATAGATATGAGATAAAAGTAGACCATCAAATGCAGTAATATTGAGACAGGAAAGGGAGAAAGCAGGAAAAAAGGAGCAAGTAGGAGTAAGAGAATGTGCAGAGTGGTAGGATAGAGATAGTGAGCAGAGAGAAGGAAAGCCAGAACTTTTGAAAGGGAAGGAGAAATTGGGAGAAGGGTGGAACAGAAACCAGAAGGAGTAGAAGCAATATTAAAGGGGTGGGAGACAACACATGGAGAAATGGTGGAGAAGATATCAGTTTTCAGATCTGTGACATCAATGAAAAGGTGAATAGTACATCATACATTATCATAGCTCCTTTCCAGTCAAACAGCATGGTATTACCTTTGCTTAATGGGTAGAGTATCAAAGGAAATACCAGGAGCCCAGACTGTCAAGCTATGCTGCTATGTCTTCTCTACTATTGTCTGACTCTTGATTGACTGAGATGCAAGAGATAGCCATCTGGTTACTGAAATGCATAATGCAAAACCAGATAACCTAGAATCAATACCGGATTCCCTGCTAGTCCAAATTGTGTGATCCTGGGCGAATGAGCCTCCTTTTTCTGTATTATCACACAAGAGCACACTTTTAAATATCTGAGTTCAGGATATGCGATGTCCGAGCACCTCTTATGTTTCATTTAATAGACTATAATGTTGCTCCATCTATAATTAGAATCTATGCCGCGTTTAAGGTTTACATGACAACTAATTTGCCTCTTAGTTCACTAATGGAATTGTCGTTGGGGTATGAGCCATGATTGTTTCTAAAAACTATCACTTTTAATAAATATCTGTCTATGCAGTGGCATAATATGATGTATTGAGGGGAAAAGCTTCTGCGTGTCAAAGACCTACACTTTTAAAAATGTTGACAAGATTGTATCATATTTTTACATTATATTTGTTGCACAATATACATAGCAAAAGCTTTCATGGCTCAGCTCTTAAAGCCAAACCAGACCAATGGCTCAGCTCACCGTATTAATTTGGATCCCTTGATAAAATGATTTGTAAAGGATGAGGACTAGAAAAATTGAGTCCTGTCCACATACACTAATTTGGAAATTCTACCTTTAAGGCTTCTTGTAGCAGAGACAAATTAAAATGCATTTATTTTTATTTTATTATTTTATTTTTTCCATTTGTAAGGCACGATAGCTACCCAAGAAGGGTTTCCGGCGCCGAGACATAGCATAAAGACAGCAGGGGATTACTTGTTATTCAAGTTATTGATCGAATAGCCAAGTCTTAATGTGTCTTCTGAACCTGACATGATTTTCCTCACTTCGAATATAGAGGGGGAGTGCGTTCCAGAGGGATGGTCCTAGGTGGGGAAAGGATCTGCCTCCCATTCTCGCCAGTTTGTATCTTGGTACGCAGAATTTGGCGGCCGATTGCGACCGCAGGTTTCGCTTGGGAGTGTAAGGATGGGCCAAAGCTAAAAGGTATTTGGGAGCAGTGCCTGCTTGGATTCTGAACATATAGTTCAGGGCCTTGAAATGGATTCTACTTTCTACCCTGAGCCAGTGCAGCTCACAACGGTAGCTCGAGACTCCTGAGTTATTTGGGATTTTGCACAGTACTCTAACAGCTGAGTTTTGGACAAGCTGCAGCCGACTAAGTACCGCTTTGTTGGAACCAAGGTACAGAATGTTACCGTAGTCAAGCGTGATGTTATGAGAGCATTGACTACGGTTTTTTGGGTGGTGGAGGGCAGCATCCAAAGGATTTTCCTCAGCCATTTGATGATAGTAAGGCATAGGCCGACAACTTTATTGGCCTGTTCTTTCATGGAGAGCGAGCTATCCATGATGATTCCCAAATTCCGTACTTGGGTAGCTGGGGTGCGGAGATTTCCCATCTGGTCGGGCAAGTGTGAGGGATTACTAAGGTCTGGTTTTTTCCCTAAAAGAAGAATCTCCGTTTTATCTCCGTTTAGCTTTAATTGGTTACTTGTCATCCAGTTTAGGATGTTTTGAAGCCCTAATTTGAGGAGAGATGGGGATGAGGGACTGGTAGGTCATGAGGATGAGTCCGGATCTTTCCGCTAGGTCGGCCAGGGGTCTAAGGTAAAGATTAAAAAACAAGGGACTCAAGATAGACCCTTGCTTTTACTCTAAAGTGGCGGCCGAATCAGGACAATAAATGTCATCACTGTAAAGGCATAGTCGAGGATGTTTCGCACTTTTTGTTTGTTTGCCCTCTCTACGATCGTCCAAGAAAAAGGTGGTTAAAACCTGCGTGCCAGAATTTAGGGACACGCAGGTGTCTTGTGGCGCTCAGAATATTGGAAACAGACTGTACCCCTCACTTAACGATTGCAGTAGCAACATTCTTAGGGTGGGCATGGATCGTACGCACTCGCACCTTAGTTTGCGGAGACGCAGACAATGTAATATGATCTTATGTGCCCCATGGTAATTAATCATGAACTTTGGATGTTAAGTCCTTTTTAGCAATAATGTTTTTTATTTTAAGTATGAAGCGACAGCACAATTAATTTAATGCGTGTTTTAACATCTGATTGTATTTTAAGCTTAGTATTTATTGATGTAATGATAGGGTGGTTTATGCTTTTATGACAAGCTGTCGAATAAAGCTTTATTGATTTGAATTGATTGACCCTTGTGGAACTCCTTGGGGGGCTTTAAAAGTGTCGGAGCAGGCCTTAGAAGATGTTATTTGGAAAGTCCGTTGAACTAAAAAGGACCGGATCCACTCGAGCGCTTTCCCACGGACGCCGTTTCTGCTCAGCGCCATAATGAGTGTTTCATGGGATATGGTGTCAAAGGCTGCGCTCAGGTCTAGAAGCACGAGCGTGACCGTTTGACCATTATCCAGGAGGCTCCAGATGTGTTCCGTGACTCCTAGAAGGGTAGTTTCCGTCGAGAAACCAGCCCGGAAACCCGATTGCGAGGGATGCAGGGGTGAGTTGTTTTCAGCAAAGGTGGATAGGACTGAATGGACGTGTCTTTCTAAGCATTTGGAGAACGCTGGGAGCAGAGATATGGGTCTATAGTTAGCTGGGATTTCCGGATTTGCTGTGGGCTTTTTTAGCAATAGGGTTATCATGGCGTGTTTCCAGTGGGCCGGCACTGTGGAAAGTTCTAACGAGGAGTTAAGCATATCAACAATGATTTCCAGGGAGCGATCATCCAATTGTTTAAGTATTTTGATGGGAATCGGATCCCGAGGGGAGCCGGATTTAATGGTCTTGAAGATAGTCTTCAATATATTAACTGAGATGGAAGGCCAGAGTTCCAAGGTATTCTTAATGGAGGGAACGTAGTCCGTGTCAGCAGGGTATGGGTCATTATTGTTCGCTTTAATGTCCCGGATGATTTTCTCGATTTTGTCCGTAAAGAAAACAGCTAGAGCTTGACATTGTTGTGTATTCAGAGGGGGAGCCAAGGCTGTGGTTTGAGCACCCGCACGTTCTTTAACCTTGTTAAGTAGGGTTTGGGGCTTATTTGTAGCTTCCATGATGGTCTTTGAAACGAACAAGGCTCGCGCTTTCGAGCAAGCAGAGTGGTATAAATTCCTGGCTTCATGGTAAGTTGTTTTTATGTCAGGGTCGTAGTCCTTGCACCATTGACGCTCCAATACCTTGCATTTTGATTTTTCAATTTTCAGAAGGTCGTTAAACCATGGGGCAGGGGGACGGTGTCTGTTTCCTTTGGTATGAGGGGTGAGTAGGCAGAGGTCAGCGGCCTCGCTAAGCCATTTTTGCGTAGCTACTGCTAAGCTATCCATGTTGTGATCTTTACAAGGTGGGTTTTCCTGGAGTGCAGAGTTAAGTTTTGCCATATCAATTAATTTCCAGTTTTTCCTAGAAGTAGCTGGGAAAACTTGTGGCATGATAGTGACAGGAGGGAGTTTGAGGCAGAATTTTATTAAGTGGTGGTCAGACCAACAGATGGGAATGGTGTCAAGCCATTTTAAGTCATTGATGTTAGTAATGATAGGATCGAGCAGATGGCCCGCTTTGTGAGTAGGTCCCGAGTTGACTAAGGTCAGGTTAAGAGCTGTCAGATCGTCAAGCAAGTTAGAGCAGAAGAGCGTGGATGGGTCGTCAAGATGCAAATTAAGGTCTCCGATAAGTGAGAAGTTTTTAGATGCTAAGTAATATGGAGTAATATGATTGGCTAGGTTAGATGCCCATTGGGATGAGTTGCCGGGGGGTCGATATATCAAAAGGCCGGACATCGTAAAGTTCGGGTTCTAAGATATTTTAAAAATGCCGGCTTCACAGTCAGGGGTGTCGACTAGGTCTAAAGTGCATTTCAGGTCTCTGTTGAAGATAATTGCAATTCCACCTCCTACTTGGTTTGTTCTATCTATCCTAGTGATTGCATAGTTGGTGGGGAGGGCAGTGGCAACGTCCGTGCCAGCACTCTCGTGTAGCCACGTTTCTGTCAGGAAGAGGGCGCTAGGTTTGTCTTCCATTAGGAGATTAAAGATGTCTAATTTGTGTTTTGGTAATGATCGGCAGTTGGTACTATAGAACAAGTATTCTAGTGGCTTGGCATAACGAGGCTGTTTGCGTTTCCTGTGCCTCCTCCTGGAGTCAGGATGAGGTTGGCAAATGGTAAGGGTAAGGTTACAGTTTAGGCAGGAAGTAGTTCCTATCTTGTGGAGTTCTAGCGTTATACACCTAGTAGTAATGGATGGGCGTAGCGCTTTGAGCTGACTGGGGGATCTTACCAGCCTTTTGTGAATGGGTGGAGCATAGCCTTCGGCCCCGTGCCCCGTCCTGGCCCAGACGGGCACAGACGGGCTAGTCTTTGGCGTGTCTTCGGCGCGTGGACGGCGCGAACGCTGCGCATCTCCGCTGCGCGTCTCCGCTGCGCGTAATAGGGGGCATCAGGTTTATGTAGAGGACGGGCTAGCAGTCAGCTCCGCCTCCACAACACTCACCCAATCAGTGCCAGCACCGGGAGGGAACCCGGAAGAAGGTACCGCCCTGCACCCTCCACAACAAACAAGCCATGAAAATACATTTGAAACAAGTGATACTTGGACAGGAAATCCAGGCCATTGTATCATAAGTGGCCATAGTCATTAATTCCTAGGGAGAACTTCCATGCCTTGGTAGGACCAACAGTGGCGCAGCAGGAGTGTTGATACCCTCAAATGCATTCTTGATTTGGTAGTTTGGTCTCTGGGCCCTGAGTCAAGTCTGCTATGTCTTTGTCAGTTGTTCTCGTCCTTATTACACTAAGAAGTTTTAACTTCTTCATTTTATGGATCTGGTTCTTAAATATATAGGGGCAGATTTATGTTAACTGGCGCATCCCCAGGGATGCGCCAGTTAATGTGCGCCACAGTGCGCCACAGTTCCGCCAACCATGGTGCGCCGCATTTATAATGCGGCGCACCATGGGGCAAAAACGGCACAGATGCGTGACGCATCTGTGCTGTAAAGGTGACGCATTGCTGGAGTTGCGTCGCAAGCGCGACGCAGCTCCAGCAAGGCTCGGGGGTGCCCCATCCTAACAATGCTGCTTCAAGACCTACGCCTGCTTCAAGCAGGCGCAGGCTTTTGACACAGCATTGGCCAGAAAGTGACTGAGTGAAATCTTATAGATTTCACTCAGCCACTTTTGCGAGGCGCACCTGCCCCGGAACGCCCACCCTGCGCCGGAACGCCCACAAGCGGCGCAGGGCTTTACAACGTGACGCATCTGCCTAGATGCGTCACGTTGTAAATCGTTCGTAGGGATGCGCCACGTTTACGCCGCCTTGCGTGACGCAACAGCGGCGTAAACGTGGCGCAAGTGCCTCATAAATCTGCCCCATATACTGTTGGATTTACCCAAAAATTTTGTAAATCTGCACCCTTTTACTACTATTTGAAATTCACAAGCATTAGCGGTCGAAGACGTGGAATGCTCTGCCATCCTCAGGTTTCCAAGTATGGATCTGGCAATCAAACATCAAAAAGATGATTAAATTAATGCTTGCAAATAGTCTAACCATTGGTGGTATTCCAACCCATCATTTTTCACCCATTGTTCCTCTCTAGAAAAAGGCCCAAGTAATGCAAATCAGTACTGACCCGTTCCTCATGGAAATAGTCCATACCAAACCGTGGTCATCTCACCCATACAACCTGCATTACACTGCTTTTTTAGTTGAGAAAAATGAGATCCCCCTCCCTCTGAATCCTACTGACTAAGCTACGCCCCAGTGCAGGGGACGGATAGACCTACAACAAGCAGTAAATAAGTGGCAAGAGAGCAAAATTAATTATTTCAGGAGAGAAACAAGGTAGTAGCTGAGCCCATAATCAGTCAGGAGTAACATCTAGACCAAAGCAGTTCTGCCCCTCTGTTTCAAGGGCAGCAGGTGGCAAATGAATTGGGGACAACAGAAAGCAGCGGAAGCATGGGTAAGTGGTGGCCCCCAGGGTTGGCATCAGTTTGTGTTAAACAAGCTAGGAGGCCCTGAGCTTTGATGTCTAAGTTATAACTCGCGGCATCCTGTAACTTAGTGGGAAGGCGGTGAATAATATCCAGGTTGTGACAAGAACATTAATTTCCCACAGCCACATTAAATATTTATTTACATAACAACCACTGTCTAGAAAGGATATTGCACTGAACATGCCATGGCTCACCGTTAATAGTAACCTGAGGCTAGATGAAAATAAAATTCAGAGCCTGCACACTCAATGTAATTCTGCATGTCTATTTTAATCATGCTATTATTATTTTTGGTCTATATACATATTCATGCTTCAAAATATCAGCTGTTAGAGTATTTATATTAGAACTTCATGGAGGCCAGATTAAAAACCCAAGCCTATGCAGCCCTTGCAGCACAGGGAGGCCCCAACCCATCAGGGGACTACCACCATCTCCGAAGGCCCCCATTCAGCCCAAGGTCAATGAATATTTGTGAGATATGGTACACTCAGGAACCCCTCATCACTTTCTGCAGTGAGGTTCCATCATTGTTACAGCAGTGAAACTTCTTCAGAATATGAGCATTAATTGGCATAAAATGAAAACGTGGCTCTTGTCCTTTCTTATATCAGCTTCTTAGCTTATATCAGAGTATATCTGTGATTTGATATCTTGCTGTCTATCTACTATTATAGCTTCTAAATACATTAGATAACATAGCAAACTTTATGTTAACATTGTATTGTGGAAGCAAACTACCATGCTACTTTGAGCGATCATGTTCTAAATGTGTTAAATGAAGGTTCAAGCATGTAAACCTGCTATAATTGCCCATTTCCCCTACTACCTTCTAAATTATACCCTCATATTCGGTTATGGATGTAAAAGCTGAATGACGCACATATATGGACATATTCTTGAGGTTGTTGATTAATGACTGTTTTGATCAGCACTAGATCATCAAATAATGTAGGCTTTGACAAAGTGGTGTAGCACATTATTGCATTTTACTAGCAGATCTACCGGCCATTGCCTCTTATGGTGGAGATATTCACCATACAAGAAATTAGGTAATTATTTTTTCAGGATGTGAGGCTATTGCAATTAATAGGGCCCCAATTGTTTCATTATTTAGAACCAAGGACCCCAGTGTAGCACTTGACTCTCTCAAGATAGCATAGCAGCGCAGTCCAAGGCCTACTCAGGGCAAGTGGAGTGGGCTAGAGAGGGCCATTCTCTGACATAAAATAATAAAACTCAATAAACGGTTGTCGAGTCAATGCTTTTTCTTTGAAAAATAAAAAGTACATTTATTACACACACACCACTAAATACTATACAATAATTTACAAATACATATCAGCCAGATAGAGTTACCTTTGGTGCCGTTCTGAAATCACATCATGACCCCCAAAATCACAGAACCCCCCAGCCATACTTTTGGAAGGTGGCTAATTAGTTGGGAAAGTTAGGTGCCTACAGCAAGTAATGAAACTGTAATAACAAATGCAGGTTGGATATGAAGGGGTGGTTGGGATCGGTCAAAATGTTACCTTCGTACTTAGTCACTTTTTTGGTTCTTTTGCTCTTGTTGAGTGATTCTCCTCAACAGGCTGTGTTGCGATTCGACAGCGACTTGCTTCAGCACAAGGTCTTGATGATTTCTGGAAGTCTTGGTTCTCATCATTGATGATGAAGAAGTCTGGAGTTTTCAACAGGGCCAATCTGAAGATCAGGCTGATTCACGGTTCGACGTCGCCGGCTTGACTCTCGACGCACACTCAAATTATTCCGAACTTCTGGATTTTCTTTCAGAAGGTCTTAATGAGGTCCTAAATGGCCCACAACATCAGCCAATGTTTCAGAAGCTCAGAGTTGATCCTTTGAGATTTGGGTCCACAATTCCCACAATCCACCTGGTCAAATCATAAAAAAATTCCCTTGGCTCATGGTCAGCTGGGCTCTTTTTGGTGGAGTTGCTGAAAGTGACTTCTTGAAGCTCTTTTGCACCTGTTGCTTTCAGTTGATTTTTCACTCCTTAATCCTTCAAAGCAAGGCAAAGTCTTTTTTGTGAAGCCAAGAGTGGGCTGCGGGTGCTGTCCTTCAGAGTACAGTGCTTTCTTGGTGCAGCCCAGGGATTCAGCAGGGCAGGTCTTCTTCTCTTGATGTTTCCAGGCAGGGATCTAATTTGCTGTGCATCTCCCATATTTATCCAGGTTTCTAGACTGCAATAAGGGGGTTCCCCATAACAACTGGGTACATGGTACCAGGCTCTATAATGACAACTTCCTTAGTAGTGTGGCATATTTTGTGCCAGAAAGCACTCCTCTACAAAAATCAAAATGGAGAAACTCTCTCCCGGAGGTTCAGGCATGGCTAACTTTTCCTTCTCTGTCCTTCCAGACCCTCTCCTCATTCAAATACAGGGGCTCCTATCCGGCTTGGGTTACAGAAAGTTGGGGTGTGCCTGGTTCCTGTCCTCACTGTTTTTCCCCCTTTGAAGACCAGTTTGGCTACCCAGCCCCATTCCTAACCTGACATCTGCTGCTGCAGATCTCCTCCCACCACATGTCTCCATTGTCTCTGTCCAGGCCTCTTCACACCTCATCAGAGCCCCCATGTTACCCTATGGAGCTAATGTACTTCAATGTGGAAAAATGAAATTGGCAGTTCTTCCCTCGCCAGGGAATATAAAACATATTTTATACTGTCCCTGATTATTACTATAATGAACCCTACCCATGGCATCTATGGCATGCCTTAGGGGAGACTGATGTATAAAGAATAAGGTAGTTTAAGACTTTGAAAGTGCTTTTAATTCCAAAGTCGAATTAGGGCATCGCTTTATTTTAAAAGCATCCTGTAAAGCACCACAGCAGTGTGCAGATTTAAGTGCATTATATCCACTGGGCCTCTAAACCTACATGCCCTACCATATACTAGGCACACACAAGTAGGCTGTCAGTACCAAGTGTAATTACACCCAATTACCATGTACCTTTTAACTAGAGGACTTACCCTGGGCGTGGTTAGCAGAGCCCTGAGCACAATCAGAGTCAGAAAACACGTATCTAGTAGTGCAGATCGGGCAAAAAGTTGGGGGACAGTTGCAAAATATCCTGTTTTCTCACACATACCAAGCAGAACATCACAATATAAGGTGTGCCATTTTTTCACTAAAACAAGCCTATTGACATTTTCAGGGGGTCACCACATCAGTATATAAGGCAACGTGCACGTGAATACATTCAAGCAGGTATTCAGACTTCCTCTCCAGCAGAAGTACACCTGGAATTTGGTCATAAGCAACAAGGCCTTTGCATGATAAAAAACCTGGTCCAAAATCTGGTCAAATTAAGGAAGTTTATTAAATAACTTGCTATGGTGGGCATTAGTAACCGATACTCAATCTACTCACTGTAAATATTTGTATCAATTGATTAAACTAACAATGACAACAGTTCTGGAACATAAACCTGTCTTTCCCAGTCCTCTGGCAAGCAGTAAATGTAACTGCTAATTTGCACTCTTATATTAACGATAAAATAGATTAACCAGCCGTGCACTTGCCTAGATGGTCCTTCAATCTTATGACAAACTGAAAACGGCCTTATATTAAACTGTGACATCTTCAGCACATATAAGAGAAAATTGATGGCAATTCAATTTGGCACATTAACATCCCTGGTAAATAAACCATCCTGGAAATACAGTGGTCCCATATCCTGTAGACTGTGTGGCTCTGAGAAAGAGGACTTTTTCCACTTCATCTGTACATGGCCTTTTTTAAAAAAAAACCTGTGTTACTATTGAAAAAGAGTCTTAATGTCAAAGGCATTCGATTCTGTAGGACGGCGTTAATAAAAGGACCCGGGCCCAGATGTAGGTAAAAGAGATTTACCGATTTTTAATTACCGAATCTTACCGATTCGGTAATTAAAAATCGGTAAATCTAAGGGGTGGATATGTAGGTATTCCAGATGTGCTGGAATACCGATTCTGAAGAATTCGGTATTTACCGATTCGGTAAATACCGAAACGGTAATGCCCATTCATTTCTATGGGCTTTGAAGCCCATAGGAATGAATGGGCATTACCGATTCGGTATTTACCGAATCGGTAAATACCGATTTGCACAAGGGTGCAGGGGGTGTCACTTTGACACCCTCTGGCACCCCCAAAACAGGCTCAGGTGCCATTTGGCAGGCATACATGCCCTAAGGGCAGGTCTGCCTGTCATATGGCATAGGTATGCATGCTCACATGTGCATGCACACCGGAATCTGTATTTTACCATCAAATTGGATTTGATGGTAAAATACCGATTCGGTAAGGCTTGTGGGACTCAGAAGACTCCCACCTACATCTCAGATTTACCGAATCGGTAAAAATACCGATTCGGTATTTTACAGAATCGGTAAATTTACCGAATCGGTAAATTTACCGATTCTGTAAAATAATGCCCCTACATTCCATTTCTGAAATACCGGTCGGTAACGGCCGAAAATACCAATTTTCCGCCGTTACCGACCGACCTACATCTGGCCCTTGATCCGGTACACCCCCAGCATTACTGCAATATGATAAAATATTTGATTTTACGTGAAAAAGCAATTTAGTGTACATTTAAATGTGCATGATAATTTCTTTCTTATGAATGATTTAAACATTACCGGCACAATGGCACTTTACTGATGACTACCTACTGAAAAGTAAAGGGGATCTCGCTCATGCAATTATTTAGAAGTTTGATTCTCTGATGGCTTTTATTTTTCATTAATGATTTAGGAAGACTTCAGTCTCTGATTCGGTGAGATCATGGTTTTTGTATGAATTTTGGGTTTTAATCATGTATCATATTTTATATGTTCCTGTATCTGTAGTAACATTGTTTTGGTTTTTATTATCGCAAACAATAAAAATGTTTGTACTTTGTATATATGACAAGCAGGTTAGCTTTGTCAAGGGTTCCCCATAAGAATATATATGTCAAGTCTATTAGTTTGTCAAGGTGTCAAGTTATCAAGACAGCAACTTATAAGGCAAGCCTATTGGCTCTGTCAAAGGTTCACCACATTACAAGACCAATACTCACTTGTTAAAAATCATCCTTCCTATCACTGGGATCAGTGATCATGTTTAAAGCAATCATTGTTTCTAATAAAAGTATTGCGATGTTTATCAAAAGTCATTGTCAGCAATATATATTGAATAAAGCATTGGAAAGCAATATAAAACAATCTTTCTTTTTATTCTTCAGGCCACAAAAAATGTAGTCATAAAACTAACCACTAGAAATCCCTACACCCCTGAACTGTAGAACAACTCAGAAGTGTTTTAAAAACTATTAAAAACTCTCCTTGGGTCATGACATCAATGACCCAGGAGACTTAATGATAGCTATTTAGGATGGCACTGCTTTGGAACCATAATTGGAAGGACACAAGCATTTAGCATAACAGACGCAACACTAGGGGGTCGATTCCGAATCAGGAAAAAACGCTTCGAATAGCCGTTCAGAGCATTTTTCCCGTACGAATCGTACCCTGCAACGTCCCGCGTACGTATGTCGAAGCACGATTCATACCAAGAGCCGGACTCCGTACAAATCGTACAGAGACCGTACGACTCGAATCCCCGCACAAGGTCTCCGTCGAAACCCGCTGTACGCGAGATCTGTATGTGATTGTGCGCTTTTCTGTACGAATCGCCCTTACCTGACATGGACTCTATGGATCGCGTCCTGATGCCCCGGTCATGATCGTACTCGTCGGGTCGTACGGCGTGTGTACGAGTCGTACGGAGAGGGCTCAGGATACGATTCGTACGGACGGTTTTTTTACCAGCTCGGAATCGACCCCTAGATGTTTAAAGGAAAAATATGAGAAAGGAATGGGAAATATTAATATACTTGTAGACCAAAACAATCTGAATTTGATTTGATGGGATTATTTAGACTTGTAAAAGGTGATAATTGTGGGTGTCGAATGTCTGTATATGCTCTTTTTAGGTGCAGTGTGGATGAGGTGTGTGTATAATGATTGAGGATAAGTGTTTTTAGGGGGGGTGAATATTTGTGAGATGAGAGGAGTATACGAATTAGGATTTTGGAGATTTATATAACGCTGATAAATAAATGATATATGCTAACATCGATTTATATATCATAGAAGGATATATTGTCTAAGGATAAGCTATTTGTTATAATAAATACGCTGTATAGCAACAGTTGACTCCAAATAAAATATGTTCATAGTAAGGAGTAATTTTGTATTTAAAATGACTTGATATATAATTTAGATTATCTATAGAGGAGGCGGTATCGTTTTGTGTTTAATTTTTTAGGGGCTTCCCAGTTAGACGGCTGCACCCCCAGAACTCATTCAAAGTACGTTGGTGGTGTCCCTGGCCTTCCTTGGGGCACCACAAGGAAGAAGACATATTGAAAGTAGCTTCTTGTGTGGCTTTATGGGGTGCTCCCTCTACTAGAGCAGTGAATATCTAAACAGCGGCTCACCCGCTGTGCAGATTCGCTAGCTGCCTTACATCTAGGGGCATATGTACAAGCCCTATCACCACGGGAACGTCATTTTTTGTGACGTTTCCGTGGCAATAAGGGCTTTTCCTTATTTACAAGGAAGCGATAAGCCACTTAATGTGGCTTAACGCCGCTTTGTAAATAAGGCACCTTTGGCTCCCTTTCCCACTGTATTTACCATGAAAGGTGAGGGCAAATTGTGTTGCGGTCGGCATTCCACCGCAACACCCATTGATTTTGACGCCGCCCCTATTTACAAGGGCAGCATAAATAGAAGCCAGCGCCAAAATGAAGACCAGGGAAAACCTGGTCTTAACTAGGCGTAAGAAGAAGAAATGTTTTATTTCTTCTCGCTTTTGCTTTCACCATGTGTGCTACCTTGTGCAACACACATGGAAAAAGCAAAATGCCCTGGATTGTTTATGTGTAGGATGGTGACTCTTCCTGCACATAAACAATCCTTTTAGAAAAATGACATTTTGTAACTTCCGTGTGTGCTGCATTAAGCAGCACACATAGAAGTGACAACACGGCATTTAAAGATTTGTTTATGTGCAGGAAGGGACACCTTCCTCCACATAAACAATCTACCCCTGCACGCAGACACCCTTGCACTATGGTGCAAGGGTGCCTGTGTTGGCGCTACACTGCTAAGTGTAGTGCCAGCACAGGGGGAAATGCAAGGCTGCACCATATCCTCGTAAATATGGTGCAGCCTTGCGTTTCTGAAGTGGAGAATTGAGGCGTCCATCCATGGTGGCTAACACCTCACTCCACCACTTCCTTGTACATATGCCCATTGTCTCTCTTCTTTTTCTCCACTTTTTTTTGTTGTGAGGATGGGTGCCCCAGTTCCACTTGGAGCAGCCAGAGTCCTCTTCAATGTTGGGGCAGCTAAAGGAGCCCACTCCTGTGCTGTCTCTCGGCTCCCCACAATACCTTCCTGTGCTGTGCAGGCAGGGGAGCGAGCACATTGTTGATCTTCCGTCCATGGCCATTTCAGGCAGGAGGAATGCTGTTAAAGGTAGCACTTCCTCTGCTTTTGATATCCCAGGGATGGGGGTTCCAGGACCCTGCCTTGGTCTTCAGGACCCAGGGATGGGTCTGGATCCCATCCATGAGCTGGCCGACACAGGGAATGGGGTCCCCCGTGTCTAGTACGACACTGGGGAATGCGCTCCAAGCACGCCGCTTCCAGGTCATTTAAAAAAATTCAACATGCACCAAACCAACTCCCTTCCCCCACACCCCCACCGCCGCAACCGCGAAAGCCGGCTCGCCTGTTCTATGCTCAACATCCGCAGAGAGAGGAACAAGTCACAGAATTGGTCCTGAGGGTAAAGCTGCCTGCTTAGCTATCACAGTTTTAATTACATGCGTATGATAGCTGCAGGGGATTATATTATTAAAAAAAGAGCTGAAGAGTCATATTTGAGTCAACAACTTGGATTTGGCATAGATTGTGCTCTGTGAGCTTTGCATAATATCTTCCTGTTCAGGTCTGCAGCAGATAATCCTCTTATCCCTGGGAGTCTGGGAAGCTCTCCTAAATTCATAGTAGCTGACATGATCTTAAGCCGTTTATCAAGATTGCGTGTGGGGTGGGACAGGAAAGGAAATTGCATTTTTGTTCTAGGATGTTAGAATCAGAAAAGCAATCATTTTTGCGAGAGGTGCCAGGGGCATGCTCAGTGTTCGTTAATATTATTTCTGACTGAATGTTTTTGGTGCTGTTTCAAATTAACTGAAAAAACAGTATTGGGAACTAACACCTTTAATTGTTTGCCATTTCAAATGTGAAGCTACCAGTGCTTTAAATAGACAGGCACTCACTGGTATTTAGTGCATTCATATATTTCATTTAAAGGGAGAGTACCTGCCTTCTCTGCATGTGTCCAGTTCTTTTAATTTGAGAGTACAGCCACATTTCTGTAGCAAGCAGGTAGGATGGGTTAGTGAATATAAGTGAATATCTGCAAAATGTATATTTATATTTTAAGCAATGTCATTAATACGCGAGGCTGGGACATGCTAAGCCAATTGCCCCCAACACTAGGACACTTCTGATCTCTCTTATGCTCACATGCAAACATTGCAAAGTGATGCAGAGGTTCACAGTCTAGGCAGAGTAAATAGAGTGAGTTCTCTCATCCTTTAATATGAGTTATCATTCTCCCCAAAATTGAAACTGCCTTTCAATCAATTCGGTATTTAGAAAGCACAAACAAATCACCCGTTAGCGTTTTAAGGTGCAGGGGTCCGTTGGGGAGATTAAGGGGGTCATTAGTATGGCGGGGGACAAAGTCCACACGCCATACCCCCTGGAGTCGTGACCGCCTGCAATGCTTGCGGCAGTCCTGCACTCTCAATTAGGATGCACCCCCCACACTGGTGGGCGTATGGTGCATTTGTGACATTGCTAAAAGCACCGGCTGCGGCAATGACACAAAGGCAAGTTGTGCCTTTCAATGCACAACGTGTTGGGCACCGCGTGGTGCCTGCCACGTTGTACATTGAAATGCAGGGGGGTACCTATGGTACCCCCCATGTGCACCCCCAAGTGCATGGGGGCCCACGAAGGGCTGCCGCAAGCAAACTCCGCATGACTTGCAATGGCAGCATTGAAAGGCATGTTTCAGCCACCATTGTAATATGGCTGGCGGTGTCTAACAGACACCGCCACCATATTGAACCCTTTTTCGCCCAGTCGACTTGTCGCCCGGACGGAAAAGCAGCAGACGGTCTTTCCGTCTGACGCGGACCCATCAGGCATCGTAATATGGCTGGAGGTCTTTGCTGCATGGATGGTGGGTGGATCGACCCCACCAGGCCAGGGGTGACTACCGCCAGCCCAGCGGGGGCGATCCACCCCCCATCCTAATGGGGCCCTAAGTGTCACATGGACATGGTGCTGAGCTGAGTTGACGCCGGGGATCGAACAGTGAGCCCTGCGTTCCGGAGTCACCCCCTTTGGCTTCTGTGCCACACCTCTCCACAAGTTTTTTCTCTGCTGTTCATGTTTGGCTTTTATGCCCTGATACAGTTAAGATGTGAAAATGCAGTGCAACCTGGTGATACACCTTTAATTCATTTAATTGCTCCCTGTACGAAGCTCCACCTGTTTGCCATGTGCATACCATGTTTTTCTTTGCTCTCTGTACATCCAATATTTGATTATTGGTGTAACAGAAGCCCCCTGATGAGATCCAGCTGCATGAGCTATAGGCTAAAAAGGAATACTAATTGTGTTAAAGAGTTCCTTAATTGACATATGTGCAATTTATTTGTGATGGTGGCCAAAGGTTTTGTGTAGTTGCAGAAAGGTTATTGTCATGCAAGACTAAATGACATACTTTCCCACAAAAAACTTAGGGGCAGATTTACAATAACTGGTGCGTCCCTGCATATTAGCAGGGATGCGCCAGTTATTTTGCGTGACTCACAAAACCCCTTGAACCACCATGGAAGTGCCACATTTACAATGCAGCGCACCATGGTGCAAGGATAGACAGATGTGTGACGCATCTGTCGACGTAAGGGTGACGCAGTGCTGGAGTTGTGTCGCAAGCGCGACACAACTCCAGCACTGCTCTGGGGTGCCCTATACCTAATATGCTGCTTCAAGCAGGCGTAAGGATTTGACGCAGCGGGGACATAAGAGTGACTCAGTGAAATTTTGTAGATTTCAATGCGTCACTTTTACGCGGCTTCCTTGAGACGGAACGCCCACCCTGCATACATTATACCTGATGCAGGTATAATGTAGCGCAGGGCTTTACAACCTGACGCATCTAATTAGATGCGTCACGTTGTAAATATGTTGCATAGTGGCGCATTCTTTTCGCTGCATCAGAAAAGTGTCGCAACGGCGGTGTAAAGGTGTCACAAGCGGCTTGTAAATCTGCCCCTTAATTTGTTAATGCCTATTATTAAATTCTTACAAACAACATATGGGTGCAATGATAAGTATGGCTAAGTAAATGGACCCATTGGATTTTGTCAGAAATTCAAGAAACAGACTGATATCACAGAAAAAAAACGCGGAATGAGGAGAGTGAGGACACAGACCACATGGGTGAAGAGGGCAGACTACGTGTACCATTTTTGCTTCCACATTATAGGAGAAAAACAATTCAGAGTACCGTAGAGATTTTGAAAAAATGGGCTGTGGAATACATGCCAATAAACTGGACAGTTATGTTTGCTGTGTAATCAGTTTCAGATTAAGGATCCATTTCTGAGGCAATCCATGCAGGTTTAGTATTTGAATATGTTGAAATCATTCAGAAGCTGCCTGGCAACTTTCTGTTAGTTGTATGGATTTCCACTCTTATCTGATTACCTGTCACCTCCTCTTTCTTGGTTTTCTTCTTGTTATGTTATGTTATAATGGATTTATACCGCGCACTAATACTACAGAGTGTCCTGGCATGAAATATAACAGTGACCTGATGGAATGAAGCCGGTTAACATAACTGCTTGAAGAGGAAGGTTTTCAGTTGCTTTTTAAAAAGTATGAGGCTTTGGACATGCCGCAATGACAAAGGCAAAAAATCCCAGAAGGTAGCTGCTTTAACAGACAAAGACTGGCCCCCAACCGCATTCTGTGGAAACGTGGGATCGCCATCCATCTCAGGGAGGTAGAGCGCAGCAGTTTGTTAGGAATATAAAAGGAACAACGCTTCCTGATGTACAATGGTCCAAGATCGTGCAAAGCTCTATGAGCCAGATTGAGAACCTTAATTTGCACTCTCTGGGCCACAGGCAGCCAATGCAGCTCACGTAGTTGCTGTATTACGCTAGACCTTCCAGAGATGTTGAACAGGAGTCTTGCCGCTGTATGATTTGAAGCTTATTTTGTAGGCACCCAGGGATACCCACATACAGAGCATTGGCCTAGTCGATGCAGGGGAGAATAAGAGCCCGCAGGACCATCTCCTTGGCCGAGCTTGGAGCACAGGAAAGAACCTTCAAAGTGCTATAAGGGTGCTAAAACAAACACCAGTGAGTTTCTTGATTTGCACCCCAAACTGCAGATCCTCCTCAAACCAGACCCCAAGATTTTTTGCTGGGGCGCCCACAGAGTTAGGGCGGGGATAATCAGAGGGCCATAAAGACTCCTTGAAGGCGGGCGGGAACTGGCCAAAAAGAACGATCTTAGACTTGTCCTCATTACATTTAAGTTGGGCCTGTGCCAACCATGTAAATACATAAAGTTTAAAGGGTTTGTGGGGAGCACTCCGTTTTAAACTAAATATTCACCCTATTCAATCGGTGCTGCAACTAATCAGGTGTGTCAGACCCGTATGTATCAAATGCTGGTTAAGGTGAGATTAATCTCATCTAGTTGCGCACTGTTCACCACGTGTTATCCAACACTTCAAATCATAAACAATATTAATACAATAACAAAATTGAACTTCAGTTATTTAATTCATATACTGGTTCATTCTTAATCATCACAATGTTATAACCAAGTACAATCCAAATTCGATTAAACACATTATCTTGTAGTACTCAATGTTCTAAGGAAAACCAACATATTCAGTTCATGTTGTAACCACACGAATTTCATAGCTCTTAATTTTCATATTCATGCCCAATGCATTTCGGCACTACATTGTGCCTTCATCAGGGGCTGATCTCTGATAGAAGTCAGTCTGTTTAGTGAACTAAGTATAACTGGGACTTGGTGCCCTGATCTGTGTGGATGTTCCAATCTTGAGAATACTCTTTCTTGTCCTGTAGATAACGTCGCCACTATTCTAAACAATTAGAGTGAAACCCGCGTTCTCCTGCTTACAAACGAGTCAGATACAGCAGAGAGACAATTCCGAGCGAGATCCGTAGACAGGTCAGAGTCCTCCCGCGTAAATAGAAGCTGGGTATCGTCTGCATATGCAAATATTTTTTGACCCAATTCCTCCGCCAGAGCAATCAAAGGGGTCAGGTAGATATTGAAGAGCAAAGGGCTCAAAGTAGAGCCCTGAGGGACCCCCGTGAGCCTTTTCTTGGCCATAGGGGAAAAGGGAGGAATCCATACCTGTTGGGAGCGATCTTCCAGTCCCAGGCGGCACCAACAAGGCCTATGTTAGAAAGGCGAGCAAGGAGTAGATGGTCGGGCACCGTATTGAAGGCAGCAGAGAGGTCAAGTAAAATCAAGGCCGCTCTGCAGCCTACATCCAGGCACTCCCCGATAGCCTCATCGTATTTGAACGAGTTGCACTCCCTGATAGCCTGATAGCCTCAGCCACTTCACTAGCGCAGCCTCAGTACTATAGGTTGCCCGAAAGCCAGACTGCGCCGGATGGAGAAGGGCAGGAGTCTCCACATAGGCATCTAGTTGACGAAAGTTCACTTTCTCACAGACCTTTGCCAGAGCCAGCAAAAGAGATATGGGGCGATAACTGACAAGTTTGGACGGGTCGAGAGAAGGTTTCTTCAGAAGAGGTAGAAGCTTAGCCTGCTTCCATCCCCCAGGAACCACAGCAGTATGTATAGTTAGATTAATAATTTTATTGACCTCTGGATATACCACTTCAGCGACCCCAGTCAGCACTCTGGCAGGGCATGGGTCATTCGGAGACCCTGATTTGAGGGATTTAATGATGGCTAGAATATCAGGTCCAGCTATAAGCTCAAAGTTCCCAAGCACAGGAGTCAATGGCAAGGGTGGAGGGAGGGAAGGAGGTAGATAAACCCTTGATGACGCATCCCCCGGCCACAAACTGTTTTGAATGGTCTGTACCTTCCCAACAAAACAAGTAGACAACTCCTCACACTATTGAGCGGAGACAGGAAGGGCCGTTTGTTGTGCTGCCAGTGCCAAGAACCTTCTCACAATAGCAAAAATCTCCTTGCTATTGTTTTTGGCTTTTGCTATCTGTTCAGCATAAAAAACCCTTTTTGCCTCCCTAATAGCTGCATTTTTTGCCAATGGGCAATTATGCTGCCGCCAGCAATGTTCCAAGGATTTGCAACCAAATTTAAGGTCTCTAAGGGTGCTTGAATACCATGGTTTGGAAGGCGTTGGTCTCAGTCGCCTAGGGAAAGGGGGTTTTAGCACCTTTCTTGACTGATCCAAGAGGAAAAGCTACCCACCGCTTCCTCAATATCAGAGGTATGCGCCAAGCAGGTCTCCGCAAGGACCCTAGAGAGACCCAGAATGTAAATCTTCTGACCTGGATTGTTATGAGCCGGAATTATAGAGGAAGGCTGCTTCCCTATTGGCCAGGAAAACTGTACCAAATGGCGATCTGACCAAGTCATCTGAAGGGGGTCGTCTACTGACAAGCAATGTTAGAACATACCAGGTCAATTATATGTCTCCCCCTTGATGGGAAGGTAACTTTACCCACTGAGTAAGGTGGGCCAAATCAAACAAATCCATTAGCTCCCTAGCGCCCATGGACTCAGGGCAGTCAAAATAGATATTAAAGTCGCCCAAAAAGAGGAATTTTGAAAACGCGAAGGGTACGAGAAATGATGACGTCATCCAAAGCCCTCAGAAAAGCGCCTGGCGGGCCAGGGGGCTGGTAGAGCTGTGTCCCGCCCAGTGTAAAATGGGATGAAATGACGATGGAGAAATCCAGAGCCTCCCCCTCCACTAAGCCTGCAGTGGTCTCACACGAGAAGGCCCACGTCCCCCTATACACCACAGCAACCCCCCTCCTCTCTCCGACATACAATCTAGTCCTGCAATCTTGTCATTTTCCTTGTGTTTAGCAGGAAATTAGGTAGGGAAAATCATATATGTTTGTTTGTACTTCCTTCTCAACAGCTCTATACTAGACAGCCCTTTGCTCTTCTGCATCCTGGTGTTTGCCCTCTGTATCCTGGAAGGTAACAGCACACTTAGCCTACTAGTTGAGAAAGCATTTGTAAATGTAGATTATGACAACTAGATTGACAGAGAAGGGATAGTCTCCGAATGGGTTCTCAATTGAACCATTGATTGAGTGAAGAAGATTGACAGAGAGGAGATCCTCTTTGACAATAGGGGAAACAGTGATACTGAGAATTCTGAAACCACACACATTGTCATGACATACAATATCTCCAATATGGCACGTAGAGTGATTTAAACAAATTGGAAAATTCTCAAGTGTCCCCCTACTCTTTGCAGTTTGGTAACTGATAAGCCAAATGTTACATACTGCAGATGTCAATTCATGAGGGACTCTCTGGTACATAGTGATATCACTCTCACTAATGGGGAAAGAGAACACAGATTGGAGGGGTTTTTACCCCTGCGTCAGGTGTAAAGTATGAAAGAACAGTTGCAGTATGAAAGAATATGAGGTTCTGTATGGCAGGGGCAGTAGAAACATAAAGCAATTAATTTCCTACATGCAATTCCCAATACATGGTATGCATACTAACATACACATGCAATAAAAGATATGCGGAGACTAACATTCATACGGTTGAGAAACGGATTTTGGAGCACATGAGGGCTATTGATCATAATGACCCACATTACCCTTTAGAGAGGCATGAGGTATATTTTGTGGACAGATCTAAATTGACATTTTCTGCCATTGAACAGGTACCATGGAACAGCAGGGGAGGAAATAGGACCCAGACACTCAGGAGAATAGAGTGAAAATGTGTTACTGTTTGGAAACTAAGGGGCATATGTACAAAGAAGTGGTGGAGTTCCCTGTCTATGCACTAACAATACACCAACATAAATAGATATTGCAGCAACCTACTCAGTGCTGCGTCACATGCTTAATTATAGCACCTAAAAGCAAAGGCAGAATACATTCAAACATACAAGATATTGCACAAATCTGTGGTAGCTAGGTGTTTGCAACCTTAACAATTACCACATACTCTATGTGAATTTCAACACCTGACTGTATACCTACATTTTGTCACCCAAGTAACAACGTAAAATAAAGCCATGCACATCTTTGGTCCGCATTCCACACATACTACCCCCTCACACCACCACTCCCTGCCATATTATCACACATGGAAAGGGAATGAACTATATAATCCCCAGTGCTAACACCTACAAAATCACAGTATCTGGAAATGTTATCAAATGGTTAACATAAGCAGCATATTCAAATGAGCAATCACATATAGCATGAATTATAATACATTAATCAGTGCCCAATCCCACAAAAAAAAGACACACATGTCGTAAAATAAATATTTGAATATAATTTTTTAGAAATTGCAACCAAATCATTATTCTCTGGGAAAATAGTTAAACCAAAAAATGTCCAAAAGAGAAAAAAGAGTCCAGGGAGTCGCATAGAGACGGGAACAACTAGAGTTCTATCACAGTTTCAACTATACACATTAGGTTCACCAAGGCTCCATCCTCTGTCCTTGCCTCTGAACATTCCATGAAGTTGCCTCCTCAGGGGGCTTTCATTCCTAGTAGAGCAGGTGGCAATCTGGGCACCCTTTTTTTGTACTGGTTGGGTATTTTAGGATTTGAATGGGAGGAACAGATTCCTTTTGATTTGGTCATTCTGCAGAGGAAGATCTTGGGGCATGGTTAGGTCTTGGAGGATGGTGAGGTCTTAGGATAGGTGGAAGAAGTGAGGGAGGTAGAGGTATTGGGGCAGGTGGAAATACTGGAGCAGATGGAGGAAATGGAGCAGGTGGATTTATCAAGGCAGGTGTCTCAGACCTACCTGTGCCTGAGGAGCTACTACCACCATCATGGTATCTCTTTGTGGCAGACAAGGCAGAGCATATTCATATCAACTCAATACGTTACTGTCACCTTTGGTGGAATCCAACAAAGCTGTCTGTTCCATATAGCGGATTGTAGAAACCTCCAGTGCCCTCCTTTGACACCAGTGCTGTTGGGATGGGAGCAAACGAAGAGGTGTCTTTGATTAGGTGCAGGCTTGGTATTAGGGAAGGCAGTAGGAGTTAGTGAATTTGTTGCTGTGGTGGTAGTTCTACAGAAGCAGATGTTGGTGGCTGAGATAGTTCGTAGTGTAAAGAGAGGGCATGCAATGTGACATCACAGAATATTTTGTCCCATATTTAAAGACAAGCTAACATTGACAATGTCAGCTGAATTTGTTAGGATAGAAATATCTGTGGCTCATCTTTAGAATGTGACAGACAGGATACTCCATCACAAAAGTGGCATAATGCCAGTCTGCCATATCACAAATGCAATAGGCTATAATACACTTGTAATATGGCGGACGTGATATCCATCATGTTAAAGAAGGTCTATCCCATTTGCCAACCTGTATTTTGGGACAGGGCTGTCTAAATGACATATAGTCCTAGGCCATGCTGTGAATTCACAAATGCAAGTGCCTGCTTTCAAAGCTAATGGACTATTTGGCCCTACCCTCAAACCAAACAGGATCTGTGTGAATGGCTAAGTCTGCTTTGTGGTGATAGACTGGTCATGCACTTGCCCAATTAAAAAGTAGGAGTAGACGCCCTATGGAATAGTATGTTCCTGGTGGGCGGTCTCTAAGGTGGGGTCGACATGTTTCGTGCCTTGTTGTTTCAAAGGAGTCAGGTGGCACTTCTTCGGGACCTATGTGAAGTGTGGTGCACAACTACAGACAGGCTCTCAGATTATTGAAGGTAGCCTGGCCTGGGGCCCTAGTAGTTCTATACTGGGCGTGGTCAAAACCCGTAAGTATAGGAGCTACCTCCAGACAGGGGTGTAAGGGAGCACAATGTAGCTCCACTCAGAAGGGTGGCGGCAACTTGCTTCTCAGCCTACCCTCGCTCCGGACCCCCGAGTTGGTTTACCTCAAGTTCAGTGATGAAATCCAGTAGTGTCTTGCGTCTTTGCAAGTGCCCCAGAGTTAAACTCTATCAATAGAACGAGGGTTAACGTGCATGCTGCTGGGCTCCCGTCAGGAGGGAATCTATATATAAAGAACGGTTGGCAGAATATTCACCCCCAAAGTTAAGAAACAGGAACATAGGAACCCGGCAATCAATTATACTCGAAGTGTGGCATAACTCAAGACTTTAAAATCACGCAGGAGGGTAAACATCAGGTATATGAAATCATAACAAACAAACAAGACCACAGGCGCTCCGGACATTCAACCATAATTGATAAGAGGAGTCATGTTAAATGATGAGACTTCATACGTTATATGTACAAATATTTTGGCAGTGTGACATGACTACAAACACAAGGATAATTAAAGCAGGAAGGACAACCTCATGTGTCCGTTGACATGTCAAGCAGCACAGTATGTTGAATGCACTTCGAATTCCAAACAGATCATTCAGAGTCAGTTTCACTGGCGTACACATCACCTGGTATTAAGTTCATTCAGACCATAATAGGTAGTGTTAAGATAATACATCCACCTACAGTCATGCAGGCATAAAATGTCAGCTATATTGCCTCCTCTACGGCCCAGCGTAACCTTTTCTAGAACAACCCATTTAAGGCTATCCACTGGATAGTGGAGTGATTGAAAATGTGCTTCAAGCGGTGCTCCTGGGACATTACACCTCACACAGCTCCAGTGTTAGAGTATGTGTGTTTTCATTTTCTGACATGTTTGTCCGATGTATAGTCTTCCACATAGAAACAGGATCGCATAAATGACATCCATACTATTGCAATTGGTGTGAATAGTGAGTTCTAAGGTGTGTTGATATTCCATAAACTGTTTGGTTCAATAGTGAGTTCACAGACTTTGCAGGGACAACATTTACAGTGTCCCACAATTTGAGGTAAATTCCACATTGAACAAATTGAAGGCTGAGTCGGAGATTTCAGGAAGAAACAACTACAGTTCAGTGATCTCGAGCTCATTTGAAATCCATCTCCATTAGTAATTAATAATGCGTCGAATATCATTACTGCGTATGCAGTAAGTGGTGACACAGATCATTCTGTTCATGAAGTTATCCATGTGTGCTTAGGGTTCTAATAATAATTCCCTGGGGTTATAACTGGCCTTCTTTTCTTGCTTTTTTAAATAGAGTTTTGGGATATCCTCTCTCTCACAAATTTTAAGTAGGAGATCCTCAGATTCCTTAAAGTAGTCAAACCTAAGGGAGCAGTTTCTACGGATGCTAAGAAATTGCCCATAGGGTAAATTGTCTGTCAGACCCCTAGAATGTTGACTGCTGTAGCGTAGCAGCATATTCCTTTCTGTGCCCTTTCTGTATAATGAAGTGTAGAGTTGGTCAATCTCCACTTTGAGGGAGATGTCAAAAAAATCAATAACCTAAGGGCTATGTTGAATAGAAAATTTAATGTCAGACGACCTCTCATTCAACCACAAGTGGAAAGCCTTGAGATCAATTTAATTACCAGTCCAGATTAAAAGAACATCATCCATATATTGCTTCCTAAGAGATACACGGTCTTAGTAGGGATTAACCTCACTGAAAATGAAGTTGTTCTGAAAGTGGTCCATATCGAGGATCACCAGATTAGACTTGCGCCCATCGCAACGCCTTGAGTTTGTACGAAAACATCCCCCTGAAAGACAAAGAAGTTATTCATCATGGCTACTTCCAACAATTTCAAAATAAATTCAGTGGGTACTTGGGCAGGTTAGGGTCTGTCAACTAAAACAGACCGAATCACCTCAAGGGCAGGCCTCTGTGGGATATTGGTGTTTAGGGATATGATATCTATTGATACCAGTAACTGATGCGTAGGGTTAAAGGACAATTCATTAAGCAGTCTAATGGTTTCTATAGTATCCCTGAGTTAAGCTTTGGTAGATTCAGCGCAGGGTTTAAGGAAAAAGAACACGTATTTACATGGTGGTTCCAATATGGATCCACAACTAGAAAATATGGGGTGACCGGGTGGATGTTCAAGAGTTTTATGAACCTTAGAGACAGCATAAATCGTAGGTATACATGGTTGCTTTTTGTTAAGAAAATCATCCAATACAGATATATAACCCTGACTAAGGCCAGTATCTGTAATGTCCTTAATGAGTCTGCTTATCTCTTTGGCTAGATCCATGCTCAACTTAGTGTAGCTTGCTCCTACCATGAGCTGGGTGTCAATTTCAGTTTTGTACTCTGTGGTGTCCTGAATGACAGATGACGACTTTGTTATACTAAGTGATTATGACCTAATATATAGTCTATAAATCGTGGAATTGATCAACATTTTTGTCTATTTATGTTTTGTTTTTGGTGTAATGATGATCTAATTTTAACCTTTCCGGTTGGACCAGTTTTTTTCTGTACCATATCTAACCCAGGCCCAGCTTATTGCTGGGTTTGCCCATTTTTGTGTAATGTTCCAGTGTATTCTGGCGATGCTAATTCATTACACCTTGAGAGGATATTACCAACATCCAACACCTCTGTTTTTCCACCATTAAGCTTAAAGCAACTGTCTGACATCTAGTCTATGACCTGCTTTAGGCATGAATTTAATTGTAAGGATGCCTGCCCTGTTTCCTGGAATGAGAAGTATTATAAGCTGCGTATCGTTAACATATGCCACAAGTGCAAGGCCTCGTGCCTACACTTTGTCAGGGGAAGTACTTTGTATCAGTGCCAATCCCTTATGCTGTGGAGAAAACCTCAAGTGGGTTGATTATCTAGCTAAAGATATCACTGAATAGCAATATTAAATCTTTGCACATTGATTCCGAAGATATTCTTGGCTTGAGCATATTAGAAGCAAGCTGACTGAAGCTACATTTATACTCAGTTTATAGCTACTCACAGAATAAGGATTCTCCAACTCCTATCATTTTGGATTCTAATTTGTCTGATCTCACACAACAGACACTTCTTTTGGTTAGTGGCAATTTTAATTTCACCTTTGAGCACCTCGAAAGTACGCAGTTGATAACCGAAGAAGAAGATGAAGTATAGGGTATTTCATTTCTCGACTGCCGACCTACACCTGCCTCCGTTAAGGCCTTACAACTTGCGTAGTTGACATTGTCCCATATTTTATGCAACTGCTACAGTCGGCAAAAATCAGATCAAATTAGAGTACATACTTTTATTAGAGGGAGGTGCAAAACTAGAATAGACTACTTCCTCCTGGATATAGTTTTATTGGACAAGATGCTTGATTTCACAGATATCCAAAGAATTGATAGTGAGCATTGCCTGTTGCAGATTAATGTAAACCTAATCTTATTTGGATTCCTCAGGGAATGGTGGCCCATTTCTAACAGAGTCTTTAATAAGAAACAACCATAGGACAATCAAGTGGCTGAATGTGCTAGCTAATTGGGATAGTCAAACCAAAATGCACTATTCTTTTTATTTAACACATGTAGCATGTTAGCATCTGTATAGGGCCAACACATCTAGAGATGTTGAAGAGATTTGACTTTCTTGAACTCCACAATTTACCAACGGGAAATCCATACTACAGCAGAGGGCGCCTGCTCTTTTAAAGCTTCAATGCAAAACAATTTGTAGACCTTTTTCCCCAGCTTTGGAGTTATACAAAGCCAAAGTACAAACTGCAACCCTTCATGGGACCAGGACTTGGGACTATATAAATACATCAATACTTACCATAGGGGGCAAACGACCAGGACTTGGGACTATATAAATACATCAATACTTACCGTAGGGGACAAACACTTTTGCCAGATTTCTTTTCAACTTTCTGCAAAATATTACAGTAGCTCATTTGCCTTTCTTTTTCTTTTTTTAAATTTTTTTATTAAAGAAGAAAAAACAAAATACAAGGCAAAAAGGAAACAGTATACATGGACATGTGTTCACAGAGGAGGACACCTAGGCACGATATTATACAACAGAGCAATAGTACATATTGTGAGGAGGGGGCCTGTGTGGAAACAAATTTAAGGATAACAAAAAAGCATACAAGACATGGAATGCCGGATCAGGGAGACAGAGGGACTTCGGGGTTGTCCACGAACGGAGGCGCACATGGATTCCCACGGTACGCATTCCATTGGCTCCAGATACTATTCTATTTTCTAGGTTTGCCCCGCGCCACATACACAGTCTTCTCTCTGAACATACACCAGTCCATATTCTCCTTCCACACCGATACCGTGGGCGGGCGCTGGGAACCCCACAACTGCGCTACATCTCTTTTAGCAATCATATTCCCCAGGGTCGCCTACTGCGTCTGGGCCACATTATAATCATTCGGCTCCCACACATTCAACAGGCACCGCCTGGCCTCGGGCTGCAGTATCACCCCTGTGACTCTACCCATCACTGCATGCACATTATTCCAGAACCGCATCACCTCCGGACACTCCCAAAGTATATGGAGGAAAGTACCAAGCATCCCACAACCACGCTTACATAACCCGTCCGAGGAATAACCCATGCGAATCAAGTGCGGACCAGTGATATATACACGATGTAAGATTTTGAGCTGAACGAAGCGGAGACGGGCAGGAATCGCGACCTCCTTAGGAGAGGATAATGCAGCCTGCCAATCTTCGTTGTCCAGCTCCAAACCATCGCCGGTCCAGACCTCCCTAAGACGCACTAACAGATCCACTCAGGTGTTGATCAACTTCTTATATATCAGGGAAATGGTACTGTCGGGGACGTGGCCGTCAAGGAGCCTATCTTCAAGGGGGGAGGACTCGGGGAAGACAGTACCCGCAGGGAGAACCGAACTCAAGGCATGGTGAATCTGTGTGTATCGGAAGAATTCCTTGTCACTCAATTCATATTCTGTCTTTAGTGCCGCAAAGGTCTTGATTTTGCCCTTGACCCAAAGATCACCCACGCAGCTAATACCAATCATATCCCATTTTTCAAACCCTTTCGTTTTACAGAGACATCCCAACCTTTCAGAAGCATACAAGGGGGTCGCACGAGTCAATCGATCTTCCCAACCCACAGACGCATTCGCAGCATGCCACACTCGTACAGTAATCTTGGTAGGTCCAGATAAATCCTTGCCCGCCGCCTTGGAGTAGAGCGCCCTCCTGTAGTCCCCGCCCGGTAGCAAATACTTGTCCATCTCGAACGCCGGGTTAGGAGTAGGCGCGTATGTCGCATGATTGATCGCACTCAGTTGCGAGGCCCAATAGTAGCGCCTAATATCTGGTAACGCTATACCCCCATCATACCAGGGAAGAGTGAGTTTAGCAAGGGAAATACGCGAACGTCCATCCCAAATTAACCGTCTCTGCAGGCTCTCAACCTCCCTAAAGTAGCTCACCGGGGTAATATCGAACGTATTCTGGAGCGCGTACAAGAACCTCGGTAGGGCTATCATTTTAAAAAGGGCTGCGCGCCCGAGTGGCGATAGCGGCAACCCGCGCCAGCGCTCAACGTCAAGTCTCAATCTTTGAAGGGGGGGGAGCAGATTATGTGCATAGCGAGCCGCAGGGTCCAAAGATATAAAGAACCCCAGGTACTTAAAGCCCGTTGGAGAGACCTGAATGGGGCATCTGCAAGGGAGGGGGACCGCCCGAAAGCACGTATACACAGGATTTAGCCCAGTTGATAACAAGGCCCGAATTTTTCCCAAACGAAGTAAGCACATGGAACAAAACATTCAGAGATTTTCGAGGGGACGTAAGGTACAATAAAATATCATCTACGTAGAGCGAGATGCGATCCTCAAAGTCCGGGGACAACCGTATCCCCTTAAGCGAGGGCTCCCAGCGCAACCAGGCAGCCAGCGGCTCAAGTGCGAGTGCGAAAAGCAGTGGTGACAATGGGCAGCCCTGTCGCGTGCCCCTCCCAAGAACAAAAGACGCTGAGACCCGACCATTCACAACCACCTGCCCCAGCGGCTCCGCATACAAAGGTTTCACCCAGCCAATAAACCCGGGGCTGAATCCGAATTTCACAAGAGCGGCCCAGAGATAAGGCCACTCAAGAGTATCGAAGGCCATCGTAGCGTCCAAGGAAGCCAAGATGGCCGGTTCATGAAGTGACGCCACCCTCGCGAGAACACCGTGCAAGCGCCGCAGGTTGAGCGCCGTGTTACGATGCGGGATAAAACCGGACTGATGCGGATGGACCAGGTCGCTGATAACGTTCGTCAGGCGGTTGGCTAATACCTTAGCCAGAATTTTCGGTTCAGCGTTTAGAAGCGAGATCGGTCTATAAGATGAACAGCGATCCCGTGGCTTCCCTTCCTTGTGAATCACCACGATAGTAGCAAGACGCTGGTCACGTGTGAGGGAGCCAGAGTCGCGGGACTCTAGAAACATATCACGAAGATAGGGAGCCAGTTTGTCTGGGCACAATTTATACAGTTCAATGGGCAGACCATTAGGGCCCATGGCCTTGCCAGAGCGGATTGAACGAATGGCGGTAGCCACCTCATCAACCGACAGCACTGCGTCCATCAGGTCTCTGTCAGCCGCAGACAGGCATGGCAAAGTAATATCGCGAAGCAATAAATGAGAGTCAGCCTCCGGTCTGTCAGAGACCGGAGCATATACAGTTCGGAAGTGTTCCGCAAAGCATTCAACAATCGCAGCCGGGTCAGTCATGCACACTCCATCAAGGTTCCCAATCACAGGAACTACACGACTCGCCCTTTCTTTCTTGTCCAGCCACGCAATCAATTTACCCGCCTTATCCCCAACATCATACAGTCTGCCCTGCTGTTCCCTGCTCATGACCTTCGCAGCATCAGTAACCAGCGCCTTATAATCTAATTGTTTGAGGCTGAGGGAATGAAGTTTGGCACGGGACACTCCGCGCTCCAAGTCACTCTCCAGTGCGGTTATCTCTACCTCCAAACGGACCACCTCTTCATGCTTACTTTTCTTGGCAGTGGCGATCAAAGATAAAGCCTGCCCACGTATCACAGTCTTAAACGCCTCCCACAACGATACAGCAGATGACACAGACCCCACATTTTCCACAAAATAATGATCAAGGGATTTCACCAATGCGCTACGGGTCTTGGGATTGCGAAGAAACCAGGGGTTTATAGGGGCGACCCGTCCCTCATTACTCATGGTAGTATCCATGCTAAGCCAGACTGGGGAGTGGTCGGATATGCCCCGGGCGAGGTGCCTCACCTCCCCAATGGAGGAGGTCAGCGCCGCCGGCATCAGAATATAATCGAGTCTGGACAGACTGCCGTGGGCTCCAGAGTGAAAGGTGTATTGCGCCTGATTCGGGTGCAGCAGCCTCCAACAGTCCACCAGACCAAGTGTCTCCAGGAACCCACTTAACCAGGATTGCGACTTAGGGAGATCCCTGGGGGGGTAGCGATCTATGTCACCGGAGAAAACCGAATTGAAGTCCCCGCCTATCACCAAAATGCCCTCAGGGAGCCCCAGTACTACACGCCCAAGATCAGCAAAGTTGAGGTCTGTAGACCCGGCGGAACATAGACAGTGACAAATGAGACCGTCCTCCCCTCCCATCTACCAGTGAGAGCGGCATAGCCCCCCCTATCGTCAAGAAGCACATCATCGATTGCCAAGGGGAGGGAGGACCTGACGAGGATACCCACACCCCTAGAACCAGAGGTGAAGCCAGAGTGTGCCACCAAACGATATCCTCGCCGATTCATGGCGTGGCACGTATTCCCAACCAGATGCGTTTCCTGCAACAACACAATATCGGGGGAGAGGCGCCGCAGTAGCTGCAGCACCACACCCCGTTTTATCCTATCCCCCAACCCATTGACATTCCAACACATTAGTTTCAACCCACTAACCCCCATCCCAAAAAGATGTGCAGAGTCCACCCCACAATGAACACAATGACCTAATCAAGAAGAAGTACAATACGTTGCCTTGAAAGAAACCCACAAACACCCAAGAACTCCTCACCACCCCCAAGGAGAACCCGTTACAACGCCCCCCACCCTGCACCCCTGCGTTAGACTCAAAAGCCACCCCAACTTGCAGTGTGCCTGTCGCCCCGTCATGAAACTAGTCTACGAAAAGAAACCCCTGAGGAGGAAAGAGTCCCATTCCCCCCACCACCCTCGGGTACATAGCAATAGGACACAATATTAGAAAAAACATCGAACCCAGCCGAACAGTACATGAATGTTCAGAAATCAGGAAACAAATGTCACTCTGTTCCGATACGCCGCCCTCGGCTCCACCCGGATGCCCGGTTGAGTCAGTCTGTTTGGTGAGGGTATCCAGCCAGTCACTAACTCCGTCAGGACGATCAAAGAAGAAAGTCCGGTCTTCATATTCGACACGCAGCCTGGTTGGAAAGAGCATTGCGTATTTCAGGCCGAAGTCTCTCAGCCGTCTTTTCACTCCCTGAAACCCCTTTGTCTTTGAACAAGCTGCGTGAAGTCCGGGTAGAAACTCACCGGCGTGTTCTCAAATTTGACGGGGCCACTTACTCTCGAGGCCTGTAGGATGGTGTCCCTGTCCCTAAAATTGAAGATCCTGGCGATAATAGGTCTCGGCGTGGTGCCCGACTTCGGCTTTCCGCCCGGCATTCGATGGGCACGCTCCACAGCGAAGAATTTACTCAGGCCTGTGGGGGCCAGGTGTTTCAAGACGATGTCCTCCACGAGAAGATCAGTGGCCGAGGCACCGGAGGTTTCAGAGACCCCGATAAGGCGTATGTTGTTGCGCCGGGCCCTATTTTCAAAATCCTCCAGGCGATGGACCATGAAATCGTTGGAGGAGCGCAAGCGTCCAACTTCCGTCTGCAGATCAGAGACATCGGTCGTGAGGCTAGAAGTTTTCAGGTCCAGAGACTTGACCCTTTCATTGGTCTTCGACAAATCAGCTCTGATCAAAGTAACATCAACTGCTACAGTGTCTATTTTGAGAGCGAGAGCCTCATATTGCTGACCAATTGAAGTCTGCATGTTGGCAATGGCGCCCATGACGTCCTGCAAAGTCAATTCGGCCAACGTAGTTGGATCGTCAGTGGGGCCCTCAAAAGCTCGACTGGCACCACCGGGGGTCCCCTTGGGTTGGGTATAGCGATCCATGACGTTGATTTGAATAGGTCCCCCGCGTAGAGGCGTTTTAATCTTCCGCTTCTCGTTATCAGGCCTGGGGGTCATGTTGAATGGTAAGCCCCGAGGGGGCCCGCGAGACCTGGTGAAAATGGCCGCTCACCCCCAGACCACTGCAAATAAGGAAGGTGGGCTAAAAGGGCAGGAGCAACAGCTCAGCCCAATACCCAAACCCTCAGAACAGTTGGCGTATGGTCAGGTAATTTACAACAAGGGGTGGTGATGGACAGAGTCTCTGAATTAAGCAGAAAACTCTCACCCAGTCAAGAGATCAGGGCTAGATACAACACCGTTTTTTAGCTCACTGCATCATCCCAGTTTCAGAACCTGGCTGTATGCAAATTAGTCTGTTCCTGTCCCAGTGCATGATGGGAACAGGGCAAACCAAACTACAAAGCCAATTCTTACACTGGAAAGGAAACAAGCTACCAGGGACCGGTTTCTGGCATTTCAGCCTCTTCGGCCCGGCTTGCTTGAATCCTGATGGTGCAGTGAGCAAGGGACTCATGTCTGAGAATACCCTTCCACGCTTAGGGTGGACAAAATAATTTACAACAAGGGGTGGTGATGGACAGAGTCTCTGAATTAAGCAGAAAACTCTCACCCAGTCAAGAGATCAGGGCTAGATCCAACACCGTTTTTTAGCTCACTGCATCATCCCAGTTTCAGAACCTGGCTGTATGCAAATTAGTCTGTTCCTGTCCCAGTGCATGATGGGAACAGGGCAAACCAAACTACAAAGCCAATTCTTAGACTGGAAAGGAAACAAGCTACCGGGGACCGGTTTCTGGCATTTCAGCCTCTTCGGCCCGGCTTGCTTGAATCCTGATGGTGCAGTGAGCAAGGGACTCATGTCTGAGCATACCCTTCCACGCTTAGGGTGGACAAAATAATTTACAACAAGGGGTGGTGATGGACAGAGTCTCTGAATTAAGCAGAAAACTCTCACCCAGTCAAGAGATCAGGGCTAGATCCAACACCGTTTTTTAGCTCACTGCATCATCCCAGTTTCAGAACCTGGCTGGAATCAAATTAGTCTGTTCCTGTCCCAGTGCATGATGGGAACAGGGCAAACCAAACTACAAAGCCAATTCTTACACTGGAAAGGAAACAAGCTACCGGGGACCGGTTTCTGGCATTTCAGCCTCTTCGGCCCGGCTTGCTTGAATCCTGATGGTGCAGTGAGCAAGGGACTCATGTCTGACCATACCCTTCCACGCTTAGGGTGGACAAAATAATTTACAACAAGGGGTGGTGATGGACAGAGTCTCTGAATTAAGCAGAAAACTCTCACCCAGTCAAGAGATCAGGGCTAGATCCAACACCGTTTTTTAGCTCACTGCATCATCCCAGTTTCAGAACCTGGCTGTATGCAAATTAGTCTGTTCCTGTCCCAGTGCATGATGGGAACAGGGCAAACCAAACTACAAAGCCAATTCTTACACTGGAAAGGAAACAAGCTACCGGGGACCGGTTTCTGGCATTTCAGCCTCTTCGGCCCGGCTTGCTTGAATCCTGATGGTGCAGTGAGCAAGGGACTCATGTCTGAGCATACACTTCCACGCTTAGGGTGGACAAAATAATTTACAACAAGGGGTGGTGATGGACAGAGTCTCTGAATTAAGCAGAAAACTCTCACCCAGTCAAGAGATCAGGGCTAGATCCAACACCGTTTTTTAGCTCACTGCATCATCCCAGTTTCAGAACCTGGCTGTATGCAAATTAGTCTGTTCCTGTCCCAGTGCATGATGGGAACAGGGCAAACCAAACTACAAAGCCAATTCTTACTCTGGAAAGGAAACAAGGTACAGGGGACCGATTTCAGCCTCTTCGGCCCGGCTTGCTTGAATCCTGATGGTGCAGTGAGCAAGGGACTCATGTCTGAGCATACCCTTCCACGCTTAGGGTGGACAAAATAATTTACAACAAGGGGTGGTGATGGACAGAGTCTCTGAATTAAGCAGAAAACTCTCACCCAGTCAAGAGATCAGGGCTAGATCCAACACCGTTTTTTAGCTCACTGCATCATCCCAGTTTCAGAACCTGGCTGTATGCAAATTAGTCTGTTCCTGTCCCAGTGCATGATGGGAACAGGGCAAACCAAACTACAAAGCCAATTCTTACACTGGAAAGGAAACAAGCTACCGGGGACCGGTTTCTGGCATTTCAGCCTCTTCGGCCCGGCTTGCTTGAATCCTGATGGTGCAGTGAGCAAGGGACTCATGTCTGAGCATACCCTTCCACGCTTAGGGTGGACAAAATAATTTACAACAAGGGGTGGTGATGGACAGAGTCTCTGAATTAAGCAGAAAACTCTCACCCAGTCAAGAGATCAGGGCTAGATCCAACACCGTTTTTTAGCTCACTGCATCATCCCAGTTTCAGAACCTGGCTGTATGCAAATGAGTCTGTTCCTGTCTCAGTGCATGATGGGAACAGGGCAAACCAAACTACAAAGCCAATTCTTACACTGGAAAGGAAACAAGCTACCGGGGACCGGTTTCTGGCATTTCAGCCTCTTCGGCCCGGCTTGCTTGAATCCTGATGGTGCAGTGAGCAAGGGACTCATGTCTGAGCATACCCTTCCACGCTTAGGGTGGACAAAATAATTTACAACAAGGGGTGGTGATGGACAGAGTCTCTGAATTAAGCAGAAAACTCTCACCCAGTCAAGAGATCAGGGCTAGATCCAACACCGTTTTTTAGCTCACTGCATCATCCCAGTTTCAGAACCTGGCTGTATGCAAATTAGTCTGTTCCTGTCCCAGTGCATGATGGGAACAGGGCAAACCAAACTACAAAGCCAATTCTTACACTGGAAAGGAAACAAGCTACCGGGGACCGGTTTCTGGCATTTCAGCCTCTTCGGCCCGGCTTGCTTGAATCCTGATGGTGCAGTGAGCAAGGGACTCATGTCTGAGCATACCCTTCCACGCTTAGGGTGGAAAAAATAATTTACAACAAGGGGTGGTGATGGACAGAGTCTCTGAATTAAGCAGAAAACTCTCACCCAGTCAAGAGATCAGGGCTAGATCCAACACCGTTTTTTAGCTCACTGCATCATCCCAGTTTCAGAACCTGGCTGTATGCAAATTAGTCTGTTCCTGTCCCAGTGCATGATGGGAACAGGAGTGTTGGATCTAGCCCTGATCTCTTGACTGGGTGAGAGTACTCTGCTTAATTCAGAGACTCTGTCCATCACCACCCCTTGTTGTAAATAATTTTGTCCACCCTAAGCGTGGAAGGGTATACTCAGATGTGAGTCCCTTGCTCATTGCACCATCAGGATTCAAGCAAGCCGGGCCGAAGACGCCTGAAATGGCAGAAACCGGTCCCCAGAAGCTTGTTTCCTTCCCAGTGTAAGAATTGGCTTTTGTAGTCTGGTCTGCCCTGTTCCTATGATGCACTGGGCCAGGGACAGACTAATTTGCATACAGCCAGGTTCTGAAACTGGGATGGTGCAATGAGCTAAAAAACGGTGTTGGATCTAGCCCTGATCTCTTGACTGGGTGAGAGTACTCTGCTTAATTCAGAGACTCTGTCCATCACCACCCCTTGTTGTAAATAATTTTGTCCACCCTAAGCGTGGAAGGGTATACTCAGATGTGAGTCCCTTGCTCATTGCACCATCAGGATTCAAGCAAGCCGGGCCGAAGACGCCTGAAATGGCAGAAACCGGTCCCCGGAAGCTTGTTTCCTTCCCAGTGTAAGAATTGGCTTTTGTAGTCTGGTCTGCCCTGTTCCCATGATGCACTGGGCCAGGGACAGACTAATTTGCATACAGCCAGGTTCTGAAACTGGGATGGTGCAATGAGCTAAAAAACAGTGTTGGATCTAGCCCTGATCTCTTGACCGGGTGAGAGTACTCTGCTTAATTCAGAGACTCTGTCCATCACCACCCCTTGTTGTAAATAATTTTGTCCACCCTAAGCGTGGAAGGGTATACTCAGATGTGAGTCCCTTGCTCATTGCACCATCAGGATTCAAGCAAGCCGGGCCGAAGACGCCTGAAATGGCAGAAACCGGTCCCCGGAAGCTTGTTTCCTTCCCAGTGTAAGAATTGGCTTTTGTAGTCTGGTCTGCCCTGTTCCCATGATGCACTGGGCCAGGGACAGACTAATTTGCATACAGCCAGGTTCTGAAACTGGGATGGTGCAATGAGCTAAAAAACGGTGTTGGATCTAGCCCTGATCTCTTGACTGGGTGAGAGTACTCTGCTTAATTCAGAGACTCTGTCCATCACCACCCCTTGTTGTAAATAATTTTGTCCACCCTAAGCGTGGAAGGGTATACTCAGATGTGAGTCCCTTGCTCATTGCACCATCAGGATTCAAGCAAGCCGGGCCGAAGACGCCTGAAATGGCAGAAACCGGTCCCCGGAAGCTTGTTTCCTTCCCAGTGTAAGAATTGGCTTTTGTAGTCTGGTCTGCCCTGTTCCCATGATGCACTGGGCCAGGGACAGACTAATTTGCATACAGCCAGGTTCTGAAACTGGGATGGTGCAATGAGCTAAAAAACGGTGTTGGATCTAGCCCTGATCTCTTGACTGGGTAAGAGTACTCTGCTTAATTCAGAGACTCTGTCCATCACCACCCCTTGTTGTAAATAATTTTGTCCACCCTAAGCGTGGAAGGGTATACTCAGATGTGAGTCCCTTACTCATTGCACCATCAGGATTCAAGCAAGCCGGGCCGAAGACGCCTGAAATGGCAGAAACCGGTCCCCGGAAGCTTGTTTCCTTCCCAGTGTAAGAATTGGCTTTTGTAGTCTGGTCTGCCCTGTTCCCATGATGCACTGGGCCAGGGACAGACTAATTTGCATACAGCCAGGTAATGAAACTTGGATGGTGCAATGAGCTAAAAAACGGTGTTGGATCTAGCCCTGATCTCTTGACTGGGTGAGAGTACTCTGCTTAATTCAGAGACTCTGTCCATCACCACCCCTTGTTGTAAATAGTATGGTCAGGTAGCAGAGGTAGGCTGGACCCCGTTGGGGGAGCGAGGCAATCATGCAGTCGGAGAAGGCAGCGGCTCAGAAACTAAACCGAAAGTCAACTCAGGGCAACAGGGGAGACCCCTCAGGCTGTTTTTGTTCAATTACTCCCCGGCGTCTTGGTGTGCCAGCTCCCGGTGTTGCCGAGGGGCGGGCCTCCGAATCTCCGATCGGCGTATCTACGGTTCCCGAAGTCCAAATGAAATTTTGAAAACAGCTAAGGTGTCAGCTGAGGTTCATCTGCAGGAACCCGTGGTCAAAGTCAGGATATCTTTCAGGATATATGCGGAGGGCAGCGAGGGACTCGGGAGCCCTGTGCTCACGCGGCCATCCTGGATGCGCGCGTAGCTCCTTGAGGCTCATTTGCTTTTTGATATGGGAATACGTAGAGTTGAACATTTGGCCACCATGAGACCTCTCTTTTATTGTGTACGACTATGGTTAACTGCTGAACTGCCCCCTACAAAGCTAGCCTTATTGAAATATTAAAATTTGAGACTTCCAACATTTTACCCTGGCTTTGTCCCATAAACATTGGTTAGGTATGCTAATAAAGAACAACTAGTGGATCAACCTGTAGTGTAGTTCTTATATTCCCAATAGGCTCTGCGCATTGGAATAATATATCCTATAGATAAGACATAGGACTGAGGTCGACTAGGTCTCTATTGAATATACTAGACTTAATTGTGTGTGCCAGCTAGCTCAGAGGTCACTAGAAACTTTCTCGAATTCACAAGAAGGGATTAGTTTCTGACAACAGCATAAACATGACAACTTTGTTTCCCAAGAATAAAAAATGTATCTCTAGAGTCGCGGAAACAATAGATAGATATTTCACTCAGTCAATCGTGCATGCTTCGTTTCACCAGAGGTGCAGAGAAATAGAGAGATGGGCGTTTTCAATAAAAGTATTTATTGAACAGTCTTTTTTTTCATGCAGAGGAAATGAAATGCTACAATTGTAATACTGGTTGCAAAGTTCAATGCGTACAGTATGAAGAGGATTATAAAATAATACTGTAAAAGCATGATATGGTTTTTAAGCCATATAAAATAACATAGAATACATACATTAATAAATAAAGACTAAAAGTACTCAACTGGTGCTTCCAAAATACCCCTTCCCCGGTGTACCTACCCTAGGTCTAGTACAAGGGAAGAAGTATGTGAGGTGTAGCTTAGTTTCAGTATTCTTTTTTCAAGAATCTATTCAAGAATTCTCTATGGGTCTAATCAGCTCCGTACCTTGGTTTAGCATGAAAGAGGTCTGTTATCTCTCTCTCAGGACTCGATTTCCCAACAAACCGCAAGGGTAGCTTGGAAACACTGGAGCTGGATTTCTCGGCAAGAGAAAAGACAGCGTCTCTCAGTGCGTCTGCTGGAGGGTCGGCTTCCTTCGGCACTTGCTTCGGCGAGCTGTGTCGTGTAGGTAGATGGTCGAACTGCTCCAAACCACTGTGTGTTTGCCTGGGCAAGTGTGGGCATATTTATACCTTGAAGGTGCTGAGTTTGACGTAAGGTTGGACATAATAACATCATCAAAGACTCAGTTCTTTGAAAACTCCAAGAGTTCTTGGTTAAATCAATATTCAAGCAAGGGGAAGTCCCTGACTGCTGAAGGCGGGTTTTCCAAGAAATCGTTGTGGATTTTCGGAACTAGTGGAAGTAGCCATGCCATATTTGGACTGAATAGGCTAAATCTAAATATGGTTATGATTTCTATGCCTATATAAGGATAGGGTGATTTATACCTATATATGGGCATGAATCGAGAAAATTACACTAGGGTCCTAAATTCATATACAAAAAACTCTACGGCTTTAACATCTGCTTCTAAAGTCATTTAAAAAAAGTCCGACTGGGGCTACCTAGAGAGTCAGCTAAAAGTGAGTGTCTCAAGGAGAACCCTCACTGCCAAATATTTACACTCCTTAGAGTTCTTCATGGACAAACTGTATCCACCATTAGCAGACTCTTTATTTGAAGTTTCGGTTTGGCAACCTTCATTTTAAAATGTATACATCTAAGTGGTACACTGTCGAACCCTCCAGCACTCACAGTTCATTATATAGTCACGAAGAAGTAGAAATTATTGAGCACCTTCTTTTTTTGTTTGGCTTTATCATGTAGCAAGGAGGAAGGGGATTCAAACCTACCTGCCTTTGTTTGTGCTTTCGACAGTCTCTGCCCATCCTAAGAATTTTTCGGTATAACACACCTATTTTGTTTTACTTGAGTAGGTTTTGACACGTTGTAGCTTACTAGGAAATTTGTCAGGACTGGTCCTATATGTAACCTTAAAATTGTATTTTATATTTTGTAAATATCAGCTGTATTTGTATTTAACGTGTATACAGTGATATTTGGTTATTTCAACTCATTCCACAATGATCTTTTGCTATTCTCAGTTTGTATTTGTTTGTACATTTCTGAGGGGAAGTAGCCCTGAAATAAATAAATCTGACTGACAGACATCAAAACTATTGTCTAGCCACATAGGTCCTGATCGCAGTTTGGTGAATGGGATATTCTGTCACAAATGCTGTGGACAGCCCATCCAGTGACTTACACATATTATATCTTGTGGCTCTTGTAAAATTGAAGAAGGTATATCTGTCATGTGTTGATAGAGTATTCATCCATCTAACTGTGAGGAGTCAAAGCCACATCCTCAACATCATCCTCAACATCATCTCCTACGCCGACGACACCCAGCTGATCCTCTCCCTCACCAACGACCCCGCCACCGCCAGAGCCAACCTGCACGAAGGGATGACAGACGTAGCCAAGTGGATGTCGAACAGCCGCCTGAAACTGAACTCGGACAAGACGGAAGTCCTCATCCTGGGATCTTCACCCTCCGCCTGGGACGACTCCTGGTGGCCCCCCGCCCTGGGCAGCGCACCCAAACCAACAGACCACGCTCGCAACCTGGGCTTCATCCTGGACTCCTCCCTCTCCATGACCAGACAAGTCAACGCCGTATCCTCGTCGTGCTTCAACGTCCTGCGCATGCTACGTAAGATCTTCCGATGGATCCACACCGAGACCAGGAAGACGGTCACCCAGGCCCTCGTCACTAGCCGTCTGGACTACGGCAACTCCCTCTACGCCGGAACCACCGCCAAACTCCAGAAGAGACTCCAGCGGATCCAGAATACCTCAGCACGACTCATCCTGGACATCCCCCGCCGCAGCCACATCTCCGGACACCTGAGAGACCTGCACTGGCTCCCGGTCAACAAGAGAATCACCTTCCGCCTCCTCACCCAGGCACACAAAGCCCTACACAACCAAGGCCCAGGATACCTCAACAGCCGCCTCAACTTCTACGCTCCCAAACGCCAGCTTCGATCGACCAGCCACGCCCTCGCCGCCGTCCCCCGCATCCGAAGACCCACCACAGGAGGAAGGTCCTTCTCCTACCTGGCCGCCAAGACTTGGAACTCCCTTCCGACCCACCTCCGCCTGACCCAAGACCACCTCACCTTCAGGAAGCAGCTCAAGACCTGGCTGTTCGAGCAGTAGCGGACCCCCTCCCCCAGCGCCTTGAGACCCTCCGCGTGAGTAGTGCGCTATATAAATGCCTTGATTGATTGATTGATTCATCAATTCTACCAGAGGTGATCAAAATAACTCATTTGTCACTGTTCCATCACCTTCAGCTTCCCATCCATGTCAGGGTAGGACACTGCAAGGATGCTCAAATCATGGGCATCAGTGTCTGCCACACCACTTTTTCTACTGCAAAGACCTATTCAATTGGTTTAGAATGTAAAGGGAAGTGCATTGACAAAGGTACTCCCAGCCTTTTTGGCAACAGTTGCTGCGGTCCCTGTAAACCCCAGCAGTGCACACACCTACCAATGGCCCCCCTCCGATCATCTTTTTGTTTTGGGAGCAGACCTACACAGAGGGAGATAAGAAATATTTGCTATTAAAAATCATGTGATTAAAACAGCACACATTTAAAATAAACACTATTGAGATAGTATGTGAATATTACTTAACATTGTTCTGAACTAGGATTATTCATTCATATCTTTGTGTGTAGGACATCACTCAATGTTATGTGATGGTATTATCTACCAAGTAATCTAGTTCTGTCTTATATAACATCAAGAACACACATTCTCTGCTGCATATTGGATAAATATTTGATTCTGGGCCTTCTATAAAGGGTTGCAAACATGATATTCCGTCACAAATCTAGTAGATATCCCTTGCCTGTCCTACAAGTGGCATAGTGTATAATTCACTTTTCAAAGATTACCCTGTCCAAAGGTATGAAGGCTCTTTTTAGAGTCAGTTGGGCCATGATTTTTCCAGTGACTGCGCCCCCATTGGCATGGCTGCCTGACAGCTTACTTCCACAGCCAGGGGCAGCCTTTGCGCACACAGTCCTATAGGATAATTCATTTATGCCCCATTTCATCAGAAAACAGGCATTGTTTGTGACACCTGGCATATAAAAAAAACATAAATGGCATGTTTGCTAGGCCGAATTTATTATGCTGTTGTAACTGTGTGCCATTCACTTTCTCTGTTAAAATTTGAGGCAAGCTCAACACTTGTGACAAAAAGTTACCATGAATGCATGGGCACAATAGAACTCAAGCCGCTTGTTAGCAGTGATTTCATTTTTTTTTTTATTTGAAAATTAAAATATAAATTCCCATCTAAAGAAAAACTATTTCTGTATGCATTTATAATTATTACAAAGTGCTGCAGATAATGAATTAAAATTAATTGAATTCTTAATTCAAAATAGGTTAATAATATTTTTCATGATTAACCACTAAACATACTATGTCTATATATTTTCAACATTATATATCTCTTCATATTTTTAATGATTACAAAAATAAGTTAATTTACCATTATTCAATTACTTTCTGAAGGTTTTTATTTCACATTTCTACCTCAATCATTTTATATGGCAGTGTGCTGCAGTACCAGTGGTTGAACATGTGCAGCGCTCTTCTTAATACTATTTCGTTTTAGTAGTAACTTACACTCTGAGTTTGTGAATACTAAAAGGTAGTCAACTTATTCAAAAGTGTGTACTCACTAAAAAGTGTAATGTAAATTTGGGAATCAAGTCCAGAGCATGTAAGCAAAGTGAAAGGAGTGAGAAAAAAAGACAATTGAGGTTTTCTGAAACCAAAAAAGGATTGTAGCAGTGTAGAATAATGTTATGGTGTTACAAGGTTAGAAGGTTAATTTTGCAGAGTATGTTAAAAGTGCTAATTTGTTGAGGAGAGTATTCTAGAAATAGGGTGAAAAACATCTAAATTCTTTTTTTACCTACTGTAAGCCCCACTTCTCTGATAGGATAACATCTGGTTACCTTATTGCATTGAAGAAGTGCTAAAGTTTGATTGGGAACATGTAAAAATGTTATGTCTGGTCTCAAATTAATTTGATTTATAAATCCTCTTTAATGGTAAAGTTGGATTGTTGGAGTTCAAGTCATAATTCTGAAAATAACATTTTTTAAACATTGCTTCCGGTGTCCTGGGTCAAATGGCCCTGATGTTAGGCTTTGTGTATTCCTTCAGACTCTGAGACAACAGGGCTTAAGTGTGGGCAGGATTTACCATCTTGTGTGTACTACAAGGACATAACAAGCTCCAAAAACCTAGAACCCTACAGCGGACCTCCCCTGGTTTGTGTCCTGACCCCCCCAAGTGGTGCCCCTTCAGTCCTGGACCATGGGTGATGGTGCTGAAGGTGCTGCTCTTGACTCACCCTTACATTTGAGACTTGGAAACTTTTCACAAGATGTGGCTTGAGGAGTGAAAGAATCTGCATGCCAAAGGTGCATCACTGGCCAGCCAGACTCCACGGTAACACCTGCTACAGTCTTCACGGCAGCAGCAAGTCCTGTTTAGCGGGGCCCCTCAACGAAGGTATCTGGCCTCGGGACCCCCCATCAGCTATAGCCTGCAGCTACGTCCCATTGCAGATTTTCGACTTCCAAAAAGTGGCCATATATAGAAATCTGCTGCTCCCCGTCCATGATACCTCCTCCTCACACACTACTGCTGCCCTGCCCTGCTGAATTTTACCTTCTCAGTAATGTTTCTTCACAATTTTTTCAAAGTCTGAAGATAATCCCATACTGGTCCCCATACATTGTTGCCTTAACTTTTGACTTGCCCCTGTCTTATGCAACCAGATAGCCATGATTGGAACTTTGATCTTTTATGTGCTATTTTTCACCCAAACTTTCAAAATTCCTAATTTGGTTCTATTGATTGGATTTAATTTGTTTTGGTGTCATTGTATTCATTAAAATGTATATTATTTTTCTAAATTAGCTTATGGTTTTTCCTATGTTGTGTTTTACTTTATTACTAATTGCTGCATATAATACTTAGCACAGTGCCTCTAAATTAAACCTGACTGCTTTTCTACCAAGGTAGCAGAGGGTTAATATAGTGACGTTTGTGGTACACCCTGACAAGTAGTGGTGGTTGATAGTTTAGGAGGGATTAACGGCCCACATTTTTTACACACCTTTATTTATTGTGTAAAATTCTCCTTCATAATCTGTAAATGTTCATGATCTGCCTAGTAAAAAGCTTGGATCATTTTTTGTGCTGTTATTTTATAATTATATTATATTTTGGATCTTATCTTTCATTGTTAAGGAAGGTTTGTGAGTTATATATAGGCCTGGCCGAAATTGTAACTATGCCAGAATAATTGGACAACATTGTCAAATTTTTTGTTAATCTTGTGAAGTAAAATTACTGAAAATTATGTGATCATGCCTGCTCGCATTATTTTGAGTATTATTAATAAGTATATGTAATAATTTCGCAGTGGTAAAATACCCCTGTAAGAGCACAGGAACAGACCGTGAGCAGCTGCTGCTCATCATATTGTGTTGCATTTATTGCTATCTTCTCAGCGCAAGATGGATCCTCAATTTTGCGCTAAGAAAATAGTGCTAAATGTTGGCTTACAATTCTCGCATAATTATGTGTAATCTCTTGTAATTTTGCTGCCATTTCATGTTATAACACTTCTGCAAATTAAATGAGTAACACGTACCCCTTTCTTAGGGCCCTTTGTCCCTAAAGAATGTTTATATGGAAGGATTCCACATTAAGAATGTTGGCAGTAAGAAGCTGGCTGACTTTGGCACCAGAAATGTTGTGGTGTTATAATGAGACTGGTATTAAATTGAACCTTTTGAAACTATACTTAACACAGTCATCTTTGTGAATCCTTACAACAAAAATCTGCATTGTCGCTGACTCTACACCTATGTTTGACCACCCTGATTGATCCATGCAGGCTGAAACTACCTTTACAGTATACGCTTTAAAGGAATGAACACCTTGAGAACGCAATAGTCAAAACTGGAGAAATATCATCAAGATTTCAAGCTGTTACAGCACTGTAATGTGGGAATAATTAGCATATCGAAAATGGAAGGAAAAACAGAGTGATCAAAATTATACTGCTGCCTGAAAATCAAATCTTTCAATAGATTGCAGCGGACCATTTGGTTGAAAGCTTATAACATTTGTCATGTTTGTCGTATTCCCAATTCTATATCATGTACATCCAGTAGCATGACAAGGGTCTCGAACGTAATCTTGGATAATTTCCCTTTTGGATAGTAACAAAACACAGCCCTCATAGCATTGCAGTGGGCCTCTTGGACAGCTGGGTCGGATGTAATATTTTCTCAAGCACTGCAGTGCAGCAGGTCAAACTATTATGCTATGTTGTATGAAAGAGACAGAAATGTGCCATATCTACTAATATATGGCACACCTCTGCTCTCATTTACAACATATATATATATATATATATATATATATATATATATATATATCTTTATTGATTTTGCTATAACAATACTACCAGGCAATGCATACAATTCTAGACCAACGACAGGAAACCAAGGGTCAGATTCACAAGAAAGTGACGCATCTTTAGAGATGGCTCACTTTCCCTGCACCATCATGCAAAACCCTTGCGTCACCATGGATGCGCCGTATTTACAATTCGGCGCACCATGGCGCAAGGATTGACAGATGCGTCAGAATTCTGACGCATCTGCTGACGGAAAAGTCACGCTTTGCTGGAGTCGTGACGCAAGCACAGTGCAACTCCAGCAATGCGTGTTGCGGTCTATTTCCAATACACTGCGTCACTGTGTACGGTTTTGACGCAGTAGCGTCCTAAAAGTCATGCAGTGAAATCTTGTAGATTTCATGGCGTCACTTTTACAAGGCTTTCCTGCGTGGGAATGCCTATCCTGCAAACATTATACCTGACGCAGGTATAAAATCACGCAGGGCTTTACAATGTGATGCATCTCCCTAGATGCGTCACGTTGTAAATGGGCTGCAACTTTTACGTCGCTACTCTACCACAAAAGTGATGTAACAATGGCGCAAAAGTGACGCAAGGGGATTGTAAATCTGCCCCCTGTGTTTTCCTGGCTGCCACACATCTACGTCATAGTCACCATGTTGTACAAGTACCCATAAGTCATAATCAGGCTCTTCCATTCCCCCTTGTATTCGTGTGTGATCCGTTTGGGAAGGGAACGAACTGGGCATCTTAGAGCTTGCAAAGAGCAACTAGTACCTCAAACCCGAAAGTGCACATGTGCCTCTTGTTGTTTCTCTGTATCTGCAGGTTTTATTAGGGGACCTTTCCTGATCTGAGAACCTCCATCATGTGATCCTACTGCGTTTTTCCCATGATCAGCCCCTCCCCCTCTTTTCATGCTAATAGTGGTTTCATTGGACCCCACCAGGCCAGTGACCTTCCATCCTATATGGAACACAGGAACCCAGAGATCCTGCTCACCCCCCTCGTTGGATCCATGAGAATTGGCACGGGCAGTTAGCCTTCCCGTGGGAGGGGGGGCAGTCACACTCAAGGAGGTCTGTCCTCTATTCGCCACTCTAGTTTAATGTACACATCCCACATCCTTCTGCCCGTCACTTGGTCCGTCTGTTCGCTGTCCTAGTCATGGCTGTTTGCTCCGCTGTCACCCATTCAAGTTGTGGTTCCAGCTGACACTGAAGGGGGCTCTGTCGCCGTCCATGCCATCGTGATGCGGTGTTTGCGCAGCGCCAGCGCTCTGTCTCTCATACTGTATTCCAACCTTAAGGGCATTGTGCCTAGGCATCAATTCCATGGGCAGAGCTCTGGCTGGGGGTCCAGCTCTACTGATTCTGTTAAAACTGCCCTCCAGGCTTTCGTTATCGCAGGGCACCCCCACACCATATGTAAGAAGTGTGCATCAGGTGTGTCACACCAGTGACACTTGGCGCTCGAGTTGGAAACATGCAGCCTATTCTCTTCAGGGGCAGATATGTTTGGTGGAGATAGTTAAAACGCAGAAGTCTAAGTCTAGTGTTCGGTGACACCTTCTTGGTATATGCTGTGGTTACTGCCCACTGTGTGTCTGAGATTGCACAGTTGAGGCAATGCACCCACTTAACAATGAAGTTGACAATCGGGCATGACAACTGCGCCTGCAAGCCAGGTGGAGGACCAATATGGCCCTGTGTCTGCCACAGCTCCAGGGGTGTAACATAGGCCCCTGTAGACCCTGCGGTACAGGGCCCCCAAACTCGAGGGGGCCCTGGTCATACATGTCTCCCATGTGTACGTTCCCAGCCTGCGCCCACTGCCTACAGTCAAACCTCATGAAAACAGCTAGCATCTCAGTGAGCAACCACAATGGGAGTTGTATGAGGTAAGGCCAAGATCTGTCTCTTCTACTCAAGTATTTGATCCAACAAGCCTCCTAGTACATGTACATGTGTTACCACCATGATCTAGGGTCCCCATACGACCTAGTGGCATTCCATTGGCCACTACAGCTGTGCAGCGGCATGATACCATTTGCAATTTTGGGCTCCAATACATCCCTCCAAGAGCAGTAGCTGCACCTTAGAAAGTGCCACCCTCTTTCTTTTGCCACCCCAAATCAAGTCTCATAACCTAACATGTGAGTCTGTAAAAAAGAATAATTTCAGCATTACTGGAATCATTGAAAAGAGATAAAGCGCCTGTGCAGAACTAACAGTTTGGGTTTCGCCACTTGGGCCACCAGATACAGGGTGAGGATACACCCGAAACTGAGCACGGCCTTCATCACAAGCAGCACCCATCCCAGACTGCCATCAATCAGATCTTTTTCCTGGTGATAAGTATTCACCCCAGATACTTATATGTGCTAGTCTTCTGTGCCAGTCTACATAAGAGGGAGGGGGAGGGCAATCCACTTGTACCCAGTCTCTTGGGGGCCGATTCACAGAACTAACTTAAAACAAAATCCTAAACGTACTACTTTTCGTATTCACAGAAGTTAGTATGTTGTCTTAAGTTAGATCTGTGAATCCGGCCCACGGTCATGGGAAAGAGGCAGGACTTTATCAGAATTGACCCAGAGCTCACCAAAACTGTTCAGCTCCTCCACTAGACCCGCAGGAGACTTTCAAAGGTCATGAAGATATATTAAAGCATCAGCGTAGAGTGAAATGATGTTCCACCTTCCACTTTATGAGATGCATGAGAAGCTCCAGCCGGGGCCCTGCTGCAAAATAAGAATGCCATCAGTTCCATGGCCAGGGCGAAAATAATGGGGGACGGATACCTCCATGTACAAAAACAATCACTGGAGGTATTTTCCTCTTTCTCTGTAAACTGCAGCATGCAGACACAGGCCTGCACCAGTCATTCTCTCCTCGGACTTACTGTCGGGCATGTAATGCCAAAGAGAAAGGTAGCTCCAATTGCTGTCGCTTCAGCATTTAGAGGAGTCACATAATGTAGCCCTAAAATGTGAGATATCACTTAGGAGTGCCAATTGGTGCGAATTGTATTTAAAAGAATTCCTCACTGCTTTGAAAGTGGATGGATGGTGGCAATAGTGTTTTCTTGCAACAAAATTAAAGAGAAATGAAAGTCCCAATTTTTACCTGAAACTGAAAATGCAGATAACTTTACAGTCCCTGAGTATTTGGTGTCACATTGGAGAGACTTATTTGAAATGCGGAAGGAAAAAAAAAACATTGCCACCTAATTTCCAGTTTAAACCTCCAAAAACTGACCCTGCACCTGAAAGGTGACTCTGGAATGGAAAATCTGCTGTTCTGCCACTCGTGCATTCAACCTCCTACAAAGGTCACACAATCCGGAGACACAATTACCCGGTACACGGAAAACATGTGTGTGACTTTCCTTCTATGCCTTCAAGCAGTTTAATGAAGGGAACGGAATGTGTTAACATTAATGCAGCCACACACACACTACTATTTATAGAATCAGATACAGGAAGTCTGCCGATCATAAGAAATCAGATGCAAAATAAAGTATTGTTCAACCATAGGCCTTCCTTTTTCAGAGGTAAAACTGCATCAATTGCAGCCTCGGGCATGCCATGTACAAGATTAAATTAAGATAGTAAGCGGGAGCGAAGAGCGCAGGGGCGCATAATTCCTGACCTCAATCTCTGAAACAATGCCTAGAAAGAGCTCACTCTCTGCCTAGGGGCACATGCAGAGTCCAAGCAATATGTCTCACTCCTGACCTTTGTGTACCATTGGCATACCTGCCAACTCCCCCAGAGGCTAGCATTTCACCTTCCTAAATATATCCTTCCCTTGCTTGAAGTTCATGCCATATGTTAAATTATAGTACATTTGTGTATAGTACAGTTACAGTTGCTAAAAAGGAAAAGGCTATGAAAACACAGGCAGAACGAATTTGCTCTTTTATCTGTTAGTGACTAAAATCACTATGTAGTATGTGGAAATGCCATGTGTGTGGGCAATCAAAGAATGGAAGAAGAGTGGCACTATCGAATGCTGGCAATTAATTGTGTCCGATCCCTTCTGCTAGGGCAGGTGGTCCTGAGCAGGTTGCATATCCTGCTGGTTGTAATCTTGAATACTGAGTTTGTAATATTGTAGTCAAATTAACGAGGACCAATTTAATAAATGTTAAGTGCATATTGGGATATTGGGAAGTATACACTTAAGATCCTAACTCCACATCTACATACCTTGAAGAGATAGATAGATAGATAGATAGATAGATAGATAGATAGATAGATAGATAGATAGATAGATAGATAGATTAGATAGATAGATAGATAGATAGATAGATAGATAGATAGATAGATATGTAAATATATCTGTATATATCTATATATATATAGATATATATTTGGATATAGCAAAAGAATGCAGAGAACTCTGGGCAGTTCCCAAGTTTAGGTGGAAAGCAGCTCCTGTATAGAGCAGCCTCAATGCCATTTGCACTCTAAATTTGCTCACCTCAAATGTCTGCTTTTCCTTCAAAGTCTTAAAGCGTAGGATTAGCACAGTTCCATCCAGACAGAGATAGAAAGGGACAAAGTCTTTTGCCATTTCTATAACCAACGTTTTAGGCATAGGACTAGCTCAGTGCTATCAATGCTGATTTGTAAAATTATAAGAGCATTTTACCACTTCAGGCACAGTATTAACACTTTGGATTGGTAAAATACCAGCCAAACCAACCTGAAATGAATAAAAGCAAACCCTGACACGTATTTCGGTCTCATTAGAACTCCTCAGAGAGGTATAGCTTTGTCCAGACACAAGAGAGCACACAGTATAAGTCAAAACAATACCCTTTCAGGCTTAGGGCCAAATATATGACCATTTGGAATTGCTACTCGCAAATTGGGAAATATAGCGAGTCGCAATTTTCGAGTCCCAATTTCAAATGTACAGCAGTGTCAGAGACACTGTTGGCGATTCTCAATGGGGTCGCAAAATGCGAGGCTCATCAATATTCATGAGGCACTCGCATTTTGCGACCCCAGTGCCATATTTTGCCTAAGATATTAGGGTCAAATGATATTCCCTTTTCGAAAACCCAAACCCACTACATCCTAGTGTGATGTCTTACGAGGCACGTGTAGGCCAGAGCTTGGTTAATGTGTACTGTTGGTGTAAGTCAAAGAATGGATTCTTATGAGAAAATGCTGATTGGCCCAGCTACAACTGTAGGAGCTAAGTGAACAATAACATTATGATCTAAAAGAACGCTTTCGTTTTTTATTGAAACTGCAAGCTATGTGTAGCCATCTTAACCGCATGCGTGCGGGCGGAATTCCGCCCGTACGCTGGGTTTTGCGAAACCGCACTTTACGTGACGAGCTGGGCTCGTCATGAGCGTGCGAGGAGGCTACGCCATGACGAGCCCAGCTCGTCATGAGCGTCGAAGGGGTTAACAAAGCATTCAGACTCCCTCCCTTATCTACAATGCGGCTGTTAAATATAACAGAATCTAAATATAACAAGAGTGCAGAACTCTACATCAAAACCACATAATTGACTAAGAAGTTTTCAAACTGAACAGTAACCCACAAGCTGTGCAATTGTAACTGAGCCTCCCAAATGTAACAAAATGTAAAGACTTCAACATCCAATATTTGATATAATCCATGAGTCTATTAAAACACAACAGACAATGCAATAATGTGTTCTAAGTTTGACAGCTGCTAATCAACACGAATCATAATAGGCACTGCGGAAGAAAAAATATATAAATGCATATATATCACCATCAATCAACGTGTAAAGTCTTCTAGATTCCAAAAGAGTCAACCTACATGTTAGGAAAGTGCTACATCAGAGCACAGAGTACGGAATAGGGTGATGAACGTGACTGTTGTAGGAGCTTTGGGGCATATTATCAACGTTAAGCGATATTTATCGCTAACGATTCTTAGCAACGAATTTTGTAACGCTAAGCATCGTCAGAAATTATCGCAGATAAACCTTGCTATTATAAAGGTTTATCGCAAATGCAATAAAAAACGTCCGCAATGCATGAATATCGCTGAAAAGTCTGCGATATTCATGCATTATCGAGCTAATGCTCTTAGCCATGTTATCCACCTCCCATTGGATAACATGGCTAAGAACTGCTCAGGGCAGGTGTTAGTTTTTGGAGATATTCGCTCTTAGCGCGAATATCTCCAAAAGTTGGTAATAGGAGATAGCGATGTTAGCGACTGTTTCCAGTCGCTAACATCTTGGCACGCCCACTTTGCAATATCACTGACATGCAAAGTGGGGCCCAAGATGGTCGCTATCTCCTACTAGCTGTCGCTAACTGGTGTTAGCGACAGCTAGGTAATAGAGAGATAATTTTATCTCCGCCTTCTTGGCTTTTAAAGCCAAAAAAGCGGAGATAAACCCCCTTGATAATATGCCCCTTTGTTCTCTAGCAATGTACCCAAAGAACAGTCCACTAACGTAGATTATCCTGAATTTAGAGAAGCGAAACAGACATTTTAGTTTGGTAGTGGCGTGTTCAACACAAAAGAGCTTCACAGCAGGTAACGTTCACAATTGGGAAAGCCATACAAAGATTATTCTATCGAATGTAGCTACTGTAGATAATTTGATTGAACATAGATTCCATTTAATGTTCCATGAATTTGCATTAAAGCAGGAGACAAAGTCAAACAAGGACATGTGTCGCTTGAAATAAAATATCCATGTCCAATAAATCATAGCCTCCAATGATATTATCTGGCTGCAGGTGCATTCTTTTCTACCAATTTACGGCCAGATCCACAAAGGTAAATAGAATGCTCTCTATTCATAAAGGTATTTTATAAGTAGTATCTTTTCCACTGCGGGGTTTCTGCACATAAAAAGATAGGACGGTCCTATCTTTCTATGTGCCGAGACTCTGCAGCTGTAAAGATACTTCTAGTAAAATATATTTATGAATAGAAAATAATCGTAAACTCGCACAAAAGTGTCTCTTTACCTTTATGAATCAGGCCCTGTTTCCAAGAAGCCCAGAGTATGGAGTGCCTGGACTCCTGAGAGTTATTCACCTGCTGAATAAAACAAACATTCCCCATTTACATTCAGAGGCAGCACACCACACGGGGAACATCCTTTACAATGCAACTTTTACAACGCACTACCATTACGACGCAACTATTACAACGCAAGTTATTACAACGCATTGCGCTGGGGGGGGCTGTAGGATAGGGAATAGTTTAATTACTATCCAACACCTTCCCTACTATCCACGGGGACTGGAGTTGGAATAGTAAATTAAACTATTCACTATCAGCACCCTCAACGCAAGTCGTTGTAACGACTTGCGTTGTAAAACCTGCGTCGTAATGGCATGCGTTGTAAAAGCATGCGTTGAAACGTCATACATCCCTCCACACGCGTACTGGGACAGTGTAGTGCTATAGACACTAATGCCCAGATTTACAAAGTCCTTGTGCTGCCATTAGGTCCCTGCCACACATCCATTAATTTTTGCGCATTCCCAGATTTACTAAGATAAGAAAGCCTGGGAATGTGTAAAAATGGCAGTGCTTCCCAACAGAAGTGTAACGAGGAGATATCATTGTATTTCACCTCGTTATTTCCTCTTTCGATGTGTGCTGGATAAATAGAAAGAGTAAAACGCCACTGAGGATTTTTTTTTGTGCAGCAAGGTTTCACTTCCTGCACAAAAACAATCCTGCTTGGACCACAGTCAGCCATGCACCATGGCTGCACTGTGTGCCTTGGCACAGAGAGAGATTAGGAATGTGCCATATATTACTAAATATTGCGTATTCCTGCTCTCTCAAATTGTTTCAGCACAGCAAAGCAAGTTGTCTTGTTGTGTTGTACTAATAATGTAAAACCTGGGCCTAATTAGGGTGTTTAAACTCAGGTGCCCCATCTTTCAGGCAGTGTTTCTAAGAAACTGGATTGATATTTTTTTTATATAGCTGCATTAGCTCCTGGTCTGCAATCACATTACCTTCAAGGCTCTTTCTTTAGCATATAAAACATTACATGGAAAAGCCCCAGCCTACCTCGAGAAAATGATTATGCTGGCTATTCCAGGCAGAATGTTGCATCATGTTGATCCAGTCTCTTGAGGGTTGCTTCCTTCAGGCACGCCACCTGGGAGGAAGAATTTTTTTCAGAATGTCGGCTCTTCATTGGAACCGTTTGCCATGTGAACTGAAAACAGTGCCGTCACTCTAATTTTTTTTGGAAGAGCCTCGAAACCTGGGAGCATATTACCAAGCAATAGCAATAATTATCGCTATTGCTTGGTTAGAGACAAAAATGTATTGCCGACCTGTGGCGATTTTTATCGCAGATAAACCTTGGTTTTACCAAGGTTTATCGCAAATGCGATAAAAATCGGCCGCAATGCATGAATATCGCTGAAAAGTCAGCGATATTCAGGCATTACCGAGCTAATGCTCTTAGCCATGTTATCCACCTCCCATTGGATAACGTGGCTAAGAACTGCTCAGGGTAGGTGTTAGCTTTGATATTCGCGCTTAGCGCGAATATCTCCAAAAGTTGGTAATAGGAGATAGTGATGTTAGCGACTGTTTCCAGTCGCTAACATCTTGGCACGCCCACTTTGCATGCCATTAGTGATACATTTCTCTGACATGCAAAGTGGGGCCCAAGATGGTCGCTATCTCCTACTAGCTGTCGCTAACTGGTGTTAGGGACAGCTACGTAATAGGTAGATAATTTTATCTCCGCTTTCTTGGCTTTTAAAGCCAAAAAAGCGGAGATTAACCCCCTTGATAATATGCCCCCTGGTTATTTAAACAGTGATCTTTCCTGGCATTACTTAGCTCACATCTGCTCCTTTTTGCTATGTCTAGAGCCAAGACGCCTCCAGGTATTCGCACGATTTATAAGTTACATCATTCATTCATTCATAATAAGGAGAGAGATGCCTCTTTCCTGACATGTGTTTTGGTTGTGCTGCGGCAGTCAAGCAATCTAGCATATAAGCAGGAAAATATGGATTCTTTCAGGAATTCCGGCTTGTCGTTGGTTGCCTGGACATACTTCTCCAAGGTAAAATGCACGTGGGGTATCAAAAGGGGCCAAATAACATCATAGATTTGGAATGAATACAATACAATTCCAAAACTATTTAAGTTAAAATAAGAACTTTAATGGAGACAATGAAATGGCATTATGGTTTAAAAGGTTTGATGAAAACAGATGCACAGAATTTCAGAAGGTTCAGCAAAAGTTCCATAACACCAGTCCTTGTACATCCTTGGGCAGCAGGCCATGTTTTTTAAGTCATAGGTAGGCTTTTGGCTACTTCCCTCAAGAATCATAGCTAAATGTCCAGTCTCTATTGGACCTTCTGGTTCTTTTGCTAAGATGTCCTGGATTCCTTTAGTCTTGTATATCATCAAGAGCCAATCCTTCTAGCCCTCAAGAATAACATTCAGAACTTGGGATATAAATACAGGGAGAGTTCAATTCTCAGGCCCTTCTCTATGCAGGCGAGTGCAACCCAACATCAGTCTTCTTTTATTTGGCTTCAATTCAAACAGCAGTCTCACTTCAAGGTGCTAGGAGCCTTAAAGTAAAAGTGTATCACTACTGATAAGTGCTTTTCCCTAAACCCGTGACTGTAAAATTTTCATTCAATCCCAACCTTGCTTTTTTAGTACTTCCTTTGTTTCAAAGAAAAAGTTCTTCCTTGAAGCACTATTGAGTCCATTAGGATGGCGGACGGACAGAGTCCCTCCGCCATCCTGTCTGGGGCAGGGACCGTCTGCCACAAGGGCGGAGGTACCGTGGCCCGAATTAGGAAGCACCCGCCACATTGGCGGGTGCATCCCGCATTTTTAACATTGCGGCGGATGATGTTGAAAGCACCGCCCGCCACAATGTCAAAAATGCATGTTGTGCGTTTCACAGCACAACATGATAGGCACAGTGCGGTGCCTGCCATGTTGTACTGTGAAACGCAGGGGGGTACCTATGGTACCTCCCATGTGCACCCACCAATCCCCCCTTCACCCTGGGGGCGCGCAACGGGCCCCGAAACACTCCACAGATCTCCCTCTCCTAAAGGAACCCACAGTGAACACTGGAACACTCAGTGAATGTCATGGAGAAGATCATTTGCAAATGTCTAGCCACAGCGCTTAGAGACCGGCGGTGATAGGCGCTATAAAAATATTCTATAACATAACATAACAAACCTCAATGACAACAACATTCTCGACACAACCAAATCTGGCTTCAGACCCAACCACGACACTGAAACACCGTCATCACTGCGACTGACGACATCCGGCTAATCATGGACAGAGATTGTACCCCAGCCACTCAGCTGAATCTACTCTTTCTTCACGTGTCGCACCTAGTCGATCAATCTGACTGCTTTCACCTAGGCAGCTGCCAAGCTCATATGTAGAGTTCCACAAGGATCTTTGCTCAGTCCCACCCTGTTCAATGCTTACATCCCCCCCCCCCACTCGCCAACATCATTCGCACCCACAGAATCAAAGTTATGTCCTACACAGACAACACCCAGATCACCCTCTTGGACAAAACCTCGAACACCTGAATGAACTTTCTATTTGATTCATAGCTAGAGCTGTCAAAGTGCCTTGGTAAAACACAGTGCAGCTGTTTTACAGCGAAATTGTCACATCTTCCTTTTTTACATACTCTTTAATTTTCGGACATTAGAGAAATGAACTCTGATATTGCTCTGCACTCTTAGAGTTGTAGACCATTAGTATCTTGAGACCTCCTTAAAAGACAATGAAGTGACTCAGGACTAATAGTGGCCAATATAGGCCATCTGCTCCAAAATTAACATGTTTGTTTTTTCGTTTCTCCCTTATTTTAATTTAAAACATTCTATTTGCAGTGGCAACATGTTCTAATAGTCTTATAGCCCTTCTGCTTCCAGCTATATTTGTCAGGTTTCAGACTAGCGCGCCTGCCTAAAAACTACTTTTCCCAGCAAACCATGCCGAAAGACTACTTTTCCCAGAATCCCCGGTGGAGCCACAGGATATCACCGGTCAGAGCCTGACGACCGGTGCTAGTGATTCCGGATATTTGGAGGAGGCGGCCGCTCCTCTGCTCGGTTGGTACCGAGTGACATTGTTGATTCCTGGTGCAAGAAGAAGAGAGACTGTATTTCTGGTAATGTGATAACGCGCTGGCTGGTGTGTTCATTCGGCTGATCAGTGTTGGCCTTTCGTATCCCAGTCGGAACATCACTGGGTGTTTGGTTTTGCCTCGCGGCTGCGAGGGATTTATTCAAAAGGATTATACTGGGTTCTTGGCACTCATTTAGGAAGGATTCTTGAATGTGAGTGCTGATAACGGTGTTGTATCTATTCAAGAGGCGGAGTGCGGGGGGGGAATTAATTACCTCTGCACTGCCGTCACGAACTTGTGGTCTGGGGTATTCTCGATCCTGACTTGTGGAATTACAAATACCAAAGCGGAGTGTGGTAGTGACGGAACTACGCACTGCCGTGTTTGGCTATCTTTTGTTCACCGCTAAAGGAAGAACAACGTTTGTACTTTACTCATGGATGAGTGAACTCTTTTGCAACTTATAAGCACAGGCGTGCTTCCTTAGTCCTGGCGCTTTTCATGTTTATTTGGAACTATTTACAAGCTACTTCTTTGTACTATAGGGTATGTGAAACGTCAAATTCAGCTTTTAGTTATTGAGAGTCATGACTTGTTGGTAATACCTTCCTTTGTGTTGAACAGGTTGGAAGGAAGACGGGAGACACAGCAATAGGGTGGTGTAGAGCCCATTCATAACAGGTGATTTTAGACGTTATGGACTAGTGGGAATTAATGAGAGTAGGGTTAAGGAGTGTATTAACCTTTGTATTTTTGTCTTACAGTTTCTTTATCCCTGCTGCCCCTTCCTTCTTCTCTTTATTCTTTCTGGGTTTTTTTTCCCCTTTTTAGTTTTTTTTTTCCCTCGCCGTATCGTCTGAACACCCTGTGTTTATATAGTCTGGGTGTTTGGATGGTCCGGAGGTGGAGCATTGTTGCTGCATACGGATCCTGCGGGGTGTAAACCTGACAGAATCACTAGCCCAAGAAGTTCGCTCCGCCTGATTCGTGTGTAGCAACGATGGCGTCCATGGAGGATGTGTTACACGCTTTGGTCCTAGTACAGCAGGAGTTGGCCTCCTCTAAGGCAGGGACCACTGCTTTGAGGGAAAAAGTGGAGCGGCTGAGTGGTAATCCTTTCAACGCTTCCGTTTCGTCTTCTAATGTCCAGGTCACTGTGCCCCCACCCATTCCACTGGCCACTCCTGAACGGTTTTCAGGGGACCCCCAGAAGGTACATGTGTTTATGACACAAATCCTTATGCACTTTTCGTGTAAGCCGTCTTTGTTCCCCACAAACCATTCGAGGGTGGCTTTTTTGATTTCGTATTTGGTGGGGGATGCGCGTGATTGGGTGGTACCCTTGGTAAAACGTGACGATGCTATCCTGTCTGATTGGACAGAGTTTAAAAAAGAATTTGAGAGGGTTTTTGACCGAAGAGCTACAACTTTTAGTGCTGATCGAGAGTTGCTGACATTGAGACAAGGCAGAGGTGAATTGATTACGTATCTCACTGCTTTCAATAGGCTGGTGGCAGAAGCAGAATGGCCAGAGGAGAAAAGATTGTCCCTGTTTTATCAAGGGTTACTCGATGACTTGAAGGATGTAGTGGCTCATGTGGATCCACAGCCTACTTCTTTTGTGGACATGGTTAATTTGGTGTTAAGACTGGATAGTCGTCTTACTGATAGGGGGCATAACAGGAGGCGATGGGAAAAAGGAGCTTACGTCGGTGAAAGAAACCCGCGGAAGGTATCTGTGGGTAATGACAATCCTCCGGAACCTATGGAGATAGGAGCCCTTAGAGCACCTTTGTCTAGAGAAGAGAGGGAGGTCAGAAGAGTACAGGGCCTGTGCATGTACTGTGGGAAGAAGGGGCATTATGTCCGGGAATGTCCTTCTAAACCCAAGTCTTCGGGGACTTTCAGTAGGTTCAAGAAGGTAGCGGTATCTAATACAGTACAGGAAATAGAGCAGAAGGAAGACAGCACATCGAATGTGGAAGAGGGACATGCGTGGAAACTCACATCTTTGTCCTCTCTGGGTGATGATGAAACAGAGCCGCACTTGGTGGTTGTGATGAACTAGAAAGACGTCAGGTGATGGTGATGTTGGATTCTGGAGCAACTGGTAATTTCGTGGACGAAGGTCTAGTGAGGCGTCTAGCTTTGCCTCGTGTCTCTAGGGAGATTCCTGAAGACGTGTTGGTAGTTGATGGGCAGCCTTTAACATCAGGTCAGATAACGGAAAGAACAGGCGAATTGGGGTTGTCAGTGGTGACACAAGGATGTGTGCATTCTGAGGTGTTGTCTCTAAACATCATCGACGCACCTCAGTATGAAATTATATTGGGTATGCCCTGGTTAAACAAACACAACCCTGTGGTGGATTGGCAGGCGAAAATGTTTCAGTTTGTATCCGAGTACTGTAAAGATCATTTAACACCATGTGTGTCTGCTAATGTCACGGTGTTAGCCACCCCGTTTTTGGCAGCTACGGCTGCGGAAAAAGATGTTAGGCTACCGGTTGAATACTCGGCTTATAGAGATGTGTTCAGTGAGGCAAAGGCCGAGGCTCTACCCCCTCACAGGGAATATGACTGCCGTATCGATTTAGTGGAGGGGGCTACAATACCATCATGTAGAGTGTATGACTTGTCTGTGCCCGAGACCACACACTTGAAAGAGTACATAGAGCATTATTCTCGTCTGGGGTTCATCAGACCCTCCCGCTCTCCAGCAGCTTCCCCTCTCTTCTTCATAGCAAAGGCCAACGGGGACTTGCGAGCTTGTGTGGACTATCGCGTCTTGAATAGAAACGCTATCCGTAATCGTTATCCACTTCCACTCATCTCGGTATTGCTCAATCAGGTGAGAGAGGCCAAGATCTATACCCGTTTGGACCTACGTGGGGCGTATCACCTGGTCAGAGTGAGAGAGGGGGATGAGTGGAAGACGGCGTTCAAGACGCGATTCGGTCTGTACGAGTATTTAGTGATGCCTTTTGGGCTTTGCAATGCTCCTGCTGCATTTCAGTTTTTTATCAACGATGTTCTGAAGGAATATGTGGATCAATTTGTGGTGATGTACATTGATGACATCTTGATCTACTCACAGGATGTCTCGTGCCATACGACTCATGTGTGCAAAGTGTTGGACAAATTAAGGGAACATTGTTTATTTGTGAAACTAAGTAAATGTGAGTTTGGGGTGCGTGAGGAGGAATTTCTGGGTGTGATCCTAAGTCCTGGCGGATTACAGATGTCAGAGAGAAAGGTACAGGCGGTGAGGGATTGGCCAGCCCCTAAGAACGTGAAAGAGGTGCAGAGTTTCCTAGGGTTCGCAAATTATTATAGGCGATTCATTCTGCATTTTTCCCAAATTGCTGTCCCCATCACCAGGTTGTTTAGAAAAGGGAAGTCCTTTGAGTGGACGGGGGAGGCTGAGGAGGCGTTTCGTGTTCTGAAAAGCGCTTTCACTACAGCACCGGTGTTGGCACATCCTGTTTCGGAACATCCTTTCATAGTTGAGGCCGATGCTTCGGATGAAGCCATAGGGGCAGTTCTGTCACAGAGAGATGTACACACAGGTCAGCTCCATCCTGTTGCTTACCTATCGAAGAAGTTGAGCTCGGCTGAGCTCAACTATTCGATTGCGGAAAAAGAACTCTTGGCAATAAAAAAGGCCTTTCAGGAGTGGAGGCCTTATCTGTGGGGGGCTTGTCAGGCTGTGACGGTTTACACAGATCACAGAAATCTACAATACATGTCCTCCGCCAGACATCTGACGCAAAGACAGATGCGGTGGATGCTGTTCTTTTCCGAGTATAACTTTGTGGTCACCTTTCGTCCTGGCTCAGAGAACAGGAAGGCGGATGCTCTTTCCAGAAGGGATATCCCCCCAAAACAGCGTGAGGAGGAGCAGTCCATCATCCCTTCTAGTAAGGTGGTGTGTGTGATCAGGGCAGAGAAGTTTCTGGACGACATAAAATGTTCGGGCCTTTGGGGTCTTGGGTCCGATGGGCGGCTGATAAACCAGGCAGGAAGGTGAGACAGGGTTTGCCTTTCCAAGGGGAGTGTTTGTTTCTCCCTAATGAGGAGATTAGAAAGAAGGCCTTCAGGTGGTGTCATGATGCTCCAGCGGCTGGACATCCCGGTGTTACCAAGACTGTGGAACTACTTCGGAGGCATTTCTGGTGGGAGTCTTTGGTCAAAGACGCGACTCATTGGGTGGGGAGATGTGATACCTGCGCCAGAGCTAAGGGGGAAACCACAAAAAAGAAAGGCTGTTTGATGCCTATGCCCACGCCTGCTCGACCATGGTTGAACATAAGTTTGGACTTCATTACGGGTCTCCCATCTGACCGGGGAAACACCGCAGTGTTGGTAATAGTGATCAAACCTGACCAAGATGGGGCACTTTATACCGTGTGCGAACCTTCCCACTGCTAGTCAAACGGCTCAGATACTGGCATCTCAGGTCATTCGTTTGCATGGAGTTCCGAGAGTCATTGTGTCTGATAGGGGTCCACAATTCATCGCTCGCTTTTGGCGTATGTGGTGCAATGCATTGGGTATAGAGTCGGCGCTATCTACCAGCTTTCATCCCCAAACAGACGGACAGACGGAACGTCTGAATCAAACTTTGAAGAAGTATTTGCGCTGTTATGCTAAAGAAGCACATGAGTCTTGGGTGGATTTAATGTGGTTGGCGGAGTTGGCATACAACAATGCTTGGCATAGTTCAATTGGCATGTCACCATTCAAAGCTAATTACGGTTATGATGTACAGACCTTGCCAATCAATATCCCTGACGATTTGGTTAATCAGCCCTCAGTGAGGGAACGTGTGCTGTCAATGAGGAGAGTACATAGAGAGGTGCAAATACATCTGTTAAAGGCCAAAGAGGTGTACAAACGATGGGAGGACAGGCATCGTGTACCTGGTCCTCAGTTCTAGGTGAGGGATAAGGTGTGCCTTTCAACCAAATACATTCGTTTCAAGATGAGGAGCATATTCCATCTGCGCTTCATTGGGCCATATCCCGTGGTGCGTCGTATCAACCCTGTTGCATACAGACTGAAGTTGCCTAACACAATGAGAATCCATCCTGTGTTTCATGTGCAGCTGTTGAAGAGAGCCCTTACATCGCGCAGAACTGCGCCTTCTGTCCTTGCTAGTGACGGGAATCTGGAGTACGAGGTGAGAACTATCCGAGACTCCAAATTCCGCAGAGGGGTGCTGTGGTATCTGGTATCGTGGAAGGGCTACGGGGCGGAGGAGGATTCATGGGAACAGGTGCATCATATCCATGCTCCTAGGGCTGTGAGGTCTTTCCATGTCAGGTTTCCGGCGAAGCCTGGGCCTAGGAGGCGCTAGGGAGGAGGGCGTACTGTCAGGTTTCAGACTAGCGCGCCTGCCTAAAAACTACATTTCCCAGAATCCCCGGCGGAGCCACAGGATATCACCGGTCAGAGCCTGACGACCGGTTCTAGTGATTCCGGATATTTGGAGGAGGCGACGCTCCTCTGCTCGGTTGGTACCGAGTGACATTGTTGATTCCTGGTGCAAGAAGAAGAGAGACGGTATTTCTGGTAATGTGATAACGCGCTGGCTGGTGCGTTCATTCGGCTGATCAGTGTTGGCCTTTCGTATCCCAGTCGGAACATCACTGGGTGTTTGGTTTTGCCTCGCGGCTGCGAGGGATTTATTCAAAAGGATTATACTGGGTTCTTGGCACTCGTTTAGGAAGGATTCTTGAATGTGAGTGCTGATAACGGTGTTGTATCTATTCAAGTGGCGGAGTGCAGGGGGGGAAAATTAATTACCTCCGCACTGCCGTCACGAACTTGTGGTCTGGGGTATTCTCGATCCTGACTTGTGGAATTACAAATACCAAAGCGGAGTGTGGTAGTGACGGAACTACGCACTGCCGTGTTTGGCTATCTTTTGTTCACCGCTAAAGGAAGAACAACGTTTGTACTTTACTCATGGATGAGTGAACTCTTTTGCAACTTATAAGCACAGGCGTGCTTCCTTAGTCCTGGCGCTTTTCATGTTTATTTGGAACTATTTACAAGCTACTTCTTTGTACTATAGGGTATGTGGAAACGTCAAATTCAGCTTTTAGTTATTGAGAGTCATGACTTGTTGTTGAACAGGTTGGAAGGAAGACGGGAGACACAGCAATAGGGTGGTGTATTCCCAGGCCATCTCTAACAAGTTACCTGTTTTTCGACCTAAAAGTAAATCAAAAGAGAAACTCCACGAACTGGACCAGGTTTGATTATGGATTACAAATTGTGCTAAGGGTAACAGATTGCCCTAATAACATCCTATCTCGTTATACTTATTTCTTTTCTTTAGAATATTTGAATTCATTTTTATGTAACATGTGTTTATGATATGTTATGCTTACCTTATCTGAACTTCTTTTAATAAAAAATGTTTGAACTGAAAAAAATGCACTTTTGTGCATTTTTGAAAGTTTTCGTAAATTAGCATGAAGTTTAACTTCATGTTAATTTACCACTTCCAAATTGCGATTTTTTACCTTAAAAAAAATCATGCATTACATTTAACAAATCGCAAAATTGCGATTTCTTAAATTGCGAAAAATGCAAAAAAGGTTAATGCATCCCAAATCTATGAATTGCATTCGCAAACGGCCGAATTTTGCGCTTCGCACCGTTTGCGAATGCAATTCTGTTTGATGCATCTAGGCATAAGTCACCTGCTACAAAGCGATTATTTCACAAGCGTGTGCTTTAAAAAGCAGTTAGATATAAAAGTATGACAATAAATACCTCTTTAAAGCAACAGGCTGTTTTGTATGCCTAGCCCACTATCATGCTGGGCAGAGGTAAGAGACTTTGCTTCTTGTTCTAGCTATGGTACCTCAGCTTATTGTCAACTGTTGACTCATTTTACTTTGTGCACTCTACTGTCCACAAACGGTACACCTATGACACCCTTTGTACCTGTTCGCTTTATAAAACCATACAAAATCAAATTTACTATAAATAATCACATAGTCTTAGACCATATCAAGAGCATCTAAGCTTTCCGTTGATTTCAACATATATTTTAAACAATGAGGCCATAAACTTTAGAAATCTTTGAAGACCATAAAAAGCATGTGGCATTCAGAAAGATGTATGTGTTAGACATGGCCCTTTATGTAGGGTCATTCCCAAACTCTTTGCCTTTAAACTTTTGTTTCTGAACACATTTTCTATTGGATTATAGGAATCTGTGCACTTTACCACTGTTAAGCAGTGTTAAAGTGTGTGTGCTCTCTTATTTAAACATGGCACAAATAGCTACACCCAACTAGCACATTTAATTCACTTGAATGTTCCTAGTAAAGTGGTACTACATGTACCCAAAGCCTGTAAATTAAGTGCTATTAGTGGGCCAGCAGCACTTATAGTTTCACCCACCTAAATATCTCATGGAAAATGTCTCTGGTCTGCCATTAAATCCTGTGTGCAGTGTTGAAACCAGCCATTTCAACCCGGCAGAATAAACTTTTTGCTACACCTAAATCTTTATTTTTAATACAGATAAGTCACACCTAGGGTAGACCCTAAATAGCCCATAGGGATGGGTGCAGTGCATTTCAAAATGTGGACATGTACTTATAACCTTTTGCATGCCCTGGCAGTGAGAAACCCTTACATTTGTTATTCACTTGTGTGAGGCCTTCCTCTCCAATAGTATTAATGAGTGGGAGCAGATAGGAATCTCAAGATTGGGGTCTGTGGAATTACAATTTAAAACCCTCTTTTTTTTTTTGTAAACATATTTTTTATTGAGTCAACAAGCAGCACATTAGCAGCTTAATATCACGTGCAATAAGAACTTGTATGCATTGCAATATTCATTGTCAAAAAACAGGATTAACCGATGCTCAATGTTTTACCCCCCCCACCCCCAGCTCCTCCTCCAAGCCAGCCAATGCCAACCAGTCCCCACCATGAGGGAAGGCCGTGCACATACCCAGGGGGATTTCCGGGGTATAAGGGGTCGCAAACCCTGCGCGCCTCTGACTTCGCATCCAGCATGACCGGAGGGTGCGCTCTTCGATGGTGAGCTGGTCCAATCGGAGCTTCTGCCGGAGAATGATAAACGACAGTACGTGTCTGGGGATGACCCTACCCTGCGGTCTGTCAGGCCCCCTAAACTCTCGTGCCACTGCCTGTGTAAGCCATTGCAGCTGTGCCGCCAGATAGTACCACTCGAAGTCTGGGGCCGCCAGACCCCCTTCTTCTCTCGGTCTCATCAGGGTAGCCAACGCTACCCGCCGTCTGCCAGAACCCCAGATAAACTCTGTCATCATCGCCCGGAGTGTCCGAAAAAAAGAAACAGGGATCCAGATCGGCAAAGTACGGAAAAAATAGAGCAGCCGTGGAAGCGCTACCATCTTCAAGAGCGCTACGCGCCCAGCTACCGATATGGGGAGAGTACGCCAGAACGCTATACTGCCCCTGAGCCCTCTCAGCGCGCTACCCACTTTCCCGTCAAAGAGGTCAATGGGGGTGTGAAATATGCGGACACCCAAATACGGTAGGCAGTCGGGTTCCCATCTCAGGCCATCAAGTGCCGGGGGCGTCCGATCCCCAGGAAATAGGGGAAACAAACAGGTCTTGTTCCAATTCACCTGTAGACCTGACAAGCGGACAAATTCTCTGAGCAATTGTCTGGCGCCCTGCAAGGCGTCCCCTGTATCAGCCAAATATAAGAGGAGATCGTCTGCATATAAAGATATGTGATGAGGCTCCCCGCGCGACAAGACTCCCACGTACAATCGTCCCTGGCGGGCATGCACCGCTAGCGGTTCAATTGTCAGCGCAAACAGTAGCGGGGACAGAGAACAGCCCTGACGAGTACGTATAAAATGATCCCCTAGACCAAATCTCTTCAACACTCGAAACAAATACGACCACTCCACGCTATCGAACGCCTTTTTGATATCCACCAACAGCACTGCTGCTCTCGCCGAGCCCTCTCCTCCATCCCCCATGACCCGGATCAATCGCCGTATACATGTCGCGGTGTTCCTGGCAGGGATAAAACCCGATTGGTCCGGGTGCACCAGGGTGCCCATGTGGTCTAAGAGACGCGTGGCCAAAATCTTACTGAGGATCTTATAGTCCACTGCGAGCATGGAGAGCGGTCGGTACGCAGCCCTGGACGCGGGATCCCCACCCTTCTTCAGGAGCGGTACTATGATCGCTTCTCTCATGGTGGGTGGCAGCCTGCCCAATTTCCATGCCTCTTGATAAACCGACTGCAAGTGTGGCACCAGGATATCCAAATATGCTGCGTAGAACTCCACCGGGAGTCCCTCGGCCCCCGGCGTCTTTCTCCGAGCCATCTGTTTGACCGCGGCCCTAATTTCTCCCGGCAAAATGGGTTCCCCCAACTTGGTGCCCTGTTCCGGGTCCAAATGTGGCAGCTCCGAGGCCTCTAGATAGTCATGCAGACCATCAGGGGGGTCCCTCATCCTGCTTTGATATAGCAGCGTATAATATTCCAAAAATTGGTTGTTAACCTCCTTTTGTGAAAAGACCAGGTCCCCTGCGGGTGTGGTCAGAGACATTATTGGGGAGCCCCGGACCGCCGGATTAGCCAGCCAGGCCAATAACGTCCCTACTTTATCTCGTTCAGCATGGGCTCGGACAATATATTCTCTATAATCGTAGCAGCGGAGCCGCTCGACCTGCGTAGCCACTTCCTCGCGCGCCGCCGTCATCGCACCTGGGCCGTTTCCATTCGTGTGGCCATCTATATCTGCCTGGCGTAGGCTAGTCTCCGCTTGGTCTACATCCTGCAACAGCACCTTACGCGTCCCAGCGACGGATGAGATGCATGTCCCTCTCACCACTGTTTTAAAGGCGTCCCACTCATGAGTTGTCTAAAAAGTAGCGCTCTATGCCCTCCCCGAGCTCTGCTGCAAACGTGGGGTCTTCCAGCGTCGCCGGATTCAATCGCCACGTCGGGAAGCTTGGACGCCCCAGGGCAGCAATCGCGCTGTATAAATCCCGTTTTCATTTCATTTCATCACCTGCCGCTGCCACGACCAGAGCACGGTTATCAGGCAGGGGTTGTGGTCCGAGAGTGTCCTCGCCAAGTACTCGCTATGGCATGTGAGATCCAGTGCCCCCGGAGTACACAAAATGCCATTGAGCCGTACGTGTACGTCATGGGGCACCGAATAAAAAGAATAGTCCCTATCCGCGGGATGCTGCGCGCGCCAGACATCCACAAGGCCCCACGCTCCCTGCCCTTCCCTTCGCACCTTGGCCACTCATCTTACTGCCGACTGAGCCAGCGGGGGGTGAGAACGATCTAGTTCCACGTCAGTGATTGAATTGAAGTCCCCCCCCCCATAAACACCGTTCCAACTAAAAACGACGCTAACTTCCCAGAAAGCCGCGCGAAGAATGCGGCGTGGTCGGAGTTTGGAGCATAGACGCTGCTGAAGGTCACATCCCAGGCGACCTGACATCAATACATACCTCCCCTCTTGGTCTATAATAGTGGTCGTAGGTTGGAAAGGGACCCCTGATCTTACCCAGATTCAAGTCCCCCTGGCGAAGGCAGAGTAAGTGGTACAGAACAACAGTCCCCTCCATCTCCTTTGTAATGCCCGTCCCTCTGTCTGATCAAGGTGTGTTTCTTGTAAAAAGGCCACCTGGATTCCTCTGCGAACTAAATATGCCTGTACTTTATATCGTTTCCTCATGGAGTTCAGCCCTCGCACATTCCAAGTGACACACTTTAGTTCAAGTCGGGTCGCCATAGGAAAGGATGTCACAGAGCACAATCCAACACAGTCTGGCGGGCACACCGACTACCCCCCCTGATCAAAACTTCCCCAACAACCCTCCACCCCAACTTTCCCCAGAACAGGCTCTAAACCATAGTTACCCATCCAAACACAGACCCACTAAGGGAAATACCCATGTAGCTACCAGAGTCTCACAGTAAGTGTGAGGTAGAGGTGGTGGTCCAGCACCAGCACGAGCCGGACAACAACTTCACTCATCCAGTCAAATGGTCAGGCCTCATATGTAAAATTCCCCTCCTCCCGGCAGTGCCCCGCCCCTGAAGCGCCCCCCCCAAACAAATCTCCCCTCCCCCCAAAAAGATGCCTCCCTGCTCAAATCGGGGATCCAGTCCCCTGTTCTCTCCTGCTGAACCATGGCCGCCCCTCACAATGGCGTGGCCCCACTGTCCATATGTTCCCCCTTCCTGTTCACAGGTTGGAGTCAGGTATCAACACTCGTCCAGCAGGCCATCGGCAGTCCGTGGAGTAACCTCAGGCAGATGGTCATTGTCCTCCTCAGATCCCTCCGAGCCAACCTCTTCCGACCCCTGGTGGGATGCTGTTTCCTCCAGCGGGGCCATAGTCGCCGCTCCGGAGATGATCGCTACCGCCTGTAGCGCCGCTTGCCTCTCCAGCCCCGTCTGGTAATTTGATGGCGATTGTCCCTTCGCACCACGTTTCCTGGTGCATCGGCCTCTTCGAGGTACCGGCTGCATCTCGGCTTCTGAATCCCGTTGTCCCGGGCCATCCTTGCCCGCGCGATATAGTTCGAGCCAGTGCCAAGCGTCGTCGGAGTTGTCAAAGAAGGTTGCAGTCCCATCTACCATCACCTTCAGGCGTGCTGGAAAGAACAAAGCATACTGTATACCCTCTGTCCGGAGGGCTCTCTTGACCGTCATGAAGGAAAACTGTTTTCGTTGGACCTCCTGGGAGTAATCAGGATAGAGGGAGACTGAGGCATTGTCCACTTTGTAGGGGCCAGACGTCCGGGCATTCCGCAGTATGAGATCGCGGTCCTTGAAGTGGAGCAGGCGTGCGATCACTGGTCTGGGTGGACGGCCCTGGGCCGGGCCGGCACACGATGAGCCCTCTCCAGGGTATAAAACTGTGATAGGCCTTCAGGGGCGACCACCTCTCGCAGCCACTTTTCCAGGAAGTCAACCATATTGTCCCCTTCACATTTCTCGGGAAGGCCCACCACCCTTATGTTGTTGCGTCTATTGCGCCCTTCTGCATCATCGGCCCTCCTTTCCAACAATTGCACTCTGCGCGATAGGTCGCTCAGCGACACGTCCGTCGCCTTCTGCGCGGGTTCCAGCTTTGCAAGCGCAAGTTCCGTGCTCTTGACGCGGTCTGCTAGCTTGCCGTGGTCAGCCCGCAACAGTCCAAGGCTTGTTGAGACTTGTGTTATATCTTGGTGCAATGATTCTTTTGTGTCCGCTATGGCTGTAAGGATTTGGTCCATTTGCTGTTGCTGTAGCCCCACAGCCGGACACCCAGCCCGGTTTTGGTCTTGAGAGTCGTGCGAATCATCAATGGGGTCAGTCTGCGTTGGCTCCGGAACGCGCCGCGGTTTCCCCATGGCGCAGTCTCAAAGTCAGCGGCTCAGCGCGGCGACCCAGTGCCAAGCGCTCCCAGCCGTGCACCACCAGGATCGCTAGTGCGAGCGTCGGCGGGTCTCCCCAGTGTCCGTGATTCTCGTCGCCCGGCCTCACCACTATGGTATGGTGACCACCCCGAAACCCTCAGCTACGGTCGCTCCCCACGCAGCTCCCAGCACTGTACACTGTGGTATCGTAGCGCTCGCCTGCATTTCTCGCTGTTTATCTATTACTGTGCTTGCCTATCTGCTTGCGCTCACCCGCATCGCCCCCTTATTACTCATTACTTTGTACTGGCTTGACTGTCTGCCGATAATTAATTGTAGCGTATCGCGGTATCATTTGTGGAAGCGAAGCGCGCCATTGCTGTAGTGACTTCGCAGCGCCTACGAGCATTATTACAATTACAGCTGTCCGTCTGCATTATTCACTGCTCGTAGCGCTTTGGTTGTTAAGGCGCTTTGGAACCTGTCTACTGCATAGTGAAATAATTAGCGTCGCACCACTCTCTGAAAGCGCGCAGCCAGGAGGATTGTCTTGTGCTTGGCTACATCTGATTATATTGGGGCAAAAGTGCAATTGTGCATAGCGTCCTTTTCAGGCTGTGCCTCCATTTCAGTTTTGTTTACTGTCCTGCTGCCATTTTGTGCTTTGTTGTTGTCCCTCCCTGCCCGGACCTCCGCCCCGCCTCCCAGCTGACCCTCCCTCGCCCCTCCCCCTCCACTATCGATATATGACAGATGCCTTAGCGCGCAGCGTTCACGCGCAGCGGTCGCGCCCCATGCGCGCCGAAGGTGCGCCAAAGGTAAGCCCGTCTACGCCCGTCCGCGCCTGGACCGCGCCCAGCGCCAGACCCCCTGGTCCTCCCAAACCGCTCCCTTCCCGCATAACGTATGCCGCCTCCACCCTCCTAGCCCTCAACCCTGGACGCACCCCACCATGTTGCGTTGCGGCCCCAGGACACACTCACGGGCCATTCACCTGCCACTCCTGCAAGTTCACCTGCACCAGATCCCTCACCAAACCCTCTAATCTAACCCCAAACACAGCCCCGATACCAACCACCTAAAATGTATCTTGTTGAACACCCGCTCGGTCCACAGACACGCCACTGAACTCTGGGACCTACTCGACACTGCATCACCGGACGTCGCCTTCCTTACAGAAACCTGGATGAATGCTTCATCAGCGCCCGACATCGCCACAGCCATCCCGGACGCTTACAAGATCATCCGAAAAGACCGCATCAACCAAACTGGAGGAGGCATCGCCATCGTCCATAAGAACACCGTCCGAATCACGACCTGCTCCGACGATAACCTCCCGACCGCCGAACACCTCCACTTCCAGATACACACCGACCCCAGGACCACAATTAGAGGCACCCTCATCTACAGGCCACCAGGAACCCGTAATCAATTTAGCGAAGACATCACCGACTTCATCAGCCCACATGCCCTCGCCTCCGAGAACTGCATTCTACTGGGAGACCTCAACTTCCACCTGGAAATGATAAACGACAGCAACACCACCACCCTTCTGGACAACCTGGCCAATCTCGGACTCAGACAACTTGTTGACACCCCCACCTACCTTGCCGGACACACGCTCGACCCTATCTTCACCTCCAGCAAACACATCTCCTTCAATCACACCACAACTCTCCATTGGACGGACCACAGATGCGTTCACTTAAGCTACAATACTACCACGATCCACAACCCCCCACAACCTATTCCTCGTAGAAACTGGAACAAAATCACCACCGACCAACTCTTCACCTCGCTCAACCAAAACCCTCCCGCCATCCCTTCGGACCCAAACGAGGCTGCCACCAAACTCAAACAATGGATCATTCACAGCATTGACGAATTAGCACCCTTGAAAAACAACCAGATCAAACAAGGTAACAAAAAGGCCCCCTGGTTCAATGATAACCTTAAAAAATCCAAGAAACTATGCCGTACTCTCGAAAAAACATGGAGAAAATACCCTACCACTGACAACCTGACCACCTTCAAGGCTGCCACCCGCAAACACCACCAATTGATCCGATCCACCAAGAAATCAGCATTCAAGGATCGACTCGACAACAACACCCATAACAGCAAGGAACTATTCAACATCGTCAAAGAATTTACCAACCCCACTGCAGCCTCAAACGACATCACTCCCTCCCAAGCCCTCTGCGATTTGTTATCCTCCTTCTTCTACAACAAAATAGCCGACATACATAACAGCTTTGAGAACACTTCAAAAGAACAGTCCACTCCACCCACCTCCGAACCTAAATTACCCTTTAACAACCTTAGCGCCTGGAACCCAATCTCCACTGAAGACACCATCCGCCTAATGAACTCCATCCATTCTGGTTCACCTACCGACCCCTGTCCTCACCACATCTTCAACAAAGCAGACTACATCATCGCACCCCATCTCCGTGACATCATCAACTGCTCCTTCAATTCCGCTACCTTCCCAGAAAGCTGGAAACACGCCGAACTCAGCGCCCTCCTTAAGAAACCTACAGCAGACCCCTCTGAACTCAAGAACTACCACCCCATCTCCCTCCTCCCATTCCCTGCCAAAATCATCGAGAAAGCCGTCAATAACCAGCTCGCCGCCTTCCTTGAATCCAACAATTCCCTCGACTCTTCACAGTCCGGCTTCCGAGCCAAACACAGCACCGAGACCGCCCTCATCGCAGCTACAGACGACATTCGAACGCTACTGGACAACGGAGAAACAGTTGCCCTCATCCTACTCGTCCTCTCCGCCGCCTTCGACACAGTATGTCATAGCACACTCATACAACGCCTCAACAACGTCGGAATACAAGGAAAAGCTTTGGATTGGATCATCTCGTTCCTCGCCGGAAGAACCCAGAGAGTCCACATCCCCCCATTCAAATCTGAGGCCACCAAAGTCATCTGTGGTGTACCACAAGGATCTTCACTCAGCCCCACCCTCTTCAACGTATACATGAGTCCCCTCGCATCCATCGCGCGCCAACACAACCTCAACATCATCTCCTGCGCAGACGACACCCAGCTGATCCTCTCCCTCACCAAAGACCCAAACACCGCCAAAACCAATCTACACGAAGGAATGAAAGAAGTAGCCGAATGGCTGAAGAACAGCCGTTTAAAACTTAACTCGGACAAAACAGAAGTCCTCATCTTAGGATCATCCCCCTCTGCCTGGGACGACTCATGGTGGCCACCGGCCCTGGGTACAGCACCCATACCCACAGATCACGCACGTAACCTGGGCTTCATCCCAGACTCCTCCCTCTCGATGACCAGACAAGTCAACGCCGTCTCATCTTCATGCATCAACATCCTACGCATGCTCAAAAGAATCTTCCGCTGGATCCCCACCGAAACAAGAAAGACAGTCACCCACGCACTAGTCACCAGCCGATTGGATTATGGAAACACCCTTTACGCCGGGACCACAGCCAAACTACAGAAAAAACTCCAACGCATCCAAAACGCCTCAGCCAGACTCATACTGGACATTCCCCGTCATGCTCACTTTTCGGGTCAACTGAAGGATCTCCACTGGCTCCCCGTCAACAAGAGAATAACGTTCCGTCTCCTCACCCACGCACACAAGGCCCTCTACGACCTAGGACCCGAATGCCTCAACACACGACTGTCCTTCTACACACCGACCCGCCAACTACGATCATCCAATCAAGCCCTCGCCGCAATTCCGCGCATCCACAGATCCACCATGGGAGGAAGATCCTTCTCCTACTTAGCGGCCAAAACATGGAATTCTCTCCCCACTCACCTCCGACTTACACAGAACCACCTCTCCTTCAGAAAGCAACTAAAAACCTGGCTATTCGATAAGTAGTGCACCCACCCTCCCTCAAGCGCCTTGAGACCCTCTGGGTGAGTAATGCGCTATACAAATTCCTGAACTTGAACTTGGTATCCCTCTGTTCGTTGCGCAGCAATTGGGGGTCCAGCACCAGGTACTGCCCATTAGGGATGAGGTTCCACCCGTCCCCTCCACCGTGTCCGCCAGGAATTGGACGCCCACCGCCTTGCCGGCACCCCACCCTCCACTGCTATATTCCTCTTCACCAAGATGTGGCCCCCACAGGTGCTGCCCCCCCGGCTCTAGCCGCCACACCAAGCACGCCACAATCCTCCTCTCGGGGTGTGTACCCCCAGCAGAGCACAGCGTCCCGCAGCGCCGGCGCAGTCTAATAAGAGGGCTGGCTCAGGCACTCCAATGAGTCTTCCGTGCAGCAGCCCTCCTGGCCCACGATCCGGCCACAGAGCAGTAGGGCAGAAAATTGGCATGAATGTCCGCGCTTGCTCTCACCTGCCACTGAGGCCAGCTCTCCCCTAGGTCGAGGTGTGTGGAAGCAAGCACCCGATGTGAGGGTTCCCCACGAGGGTAAGTCTCCGAGGCACCCACAGCCGCAGGGAGCCTCCGCCGTCGCTCCACGGCAGCACCGTCACCTAAGGTGCACCTCGGGGCTCCAAATTGGGATTCAGGTGCGGGTCCAGTCACTGCCATCACCGAGGCGGCCCCAGGTCTGCTCCGGTCAGCGCGGTCTCTCCAAGCGCCGCCCTCTGTCTCGCCGTGGCAGCCCCCGCGCCTCGCAGCGTCGCCTCAGCCGGGTCACTGTCCACCACTGGCGGGCTCAGTTGTACGCGAGGCCGGGGATGCCAGGCCCCGCGCAGGCCGCAACCAAGATGTCCGGGCCTCTTCAAAGGCGGCAGCCGCAATCGCCTCTCTGGCAGCCCCCGCCGTCGAGACCAGGGATCAACCTGGGCGCAGTCACCTCTCAATCCCGGGGGGCCCCTGCCGAGGGCTCCGACACCGCCCGGGAAGTTTTAAAACAGGATAAGGTCCGAGGCTGACACAGAGCTCGGAGCTCACACGTCCATACCCGGTGGTGCCTAAGCCATGCCCCCAATTTAAAACCCTGTTTAATGGTAAAGTTGGATTTTAAGTTCGAATTTTTGAAATGCCAGTTTTAGAAATATAGTGCCAAAGGGTGCTGCGGTTTGTGTCCCCTGCTGCTGCACTGCTTGAATGAGAAGAAAATGCTCCAACGTAAACCCAATCTGCCAGTATTTACCAAATTAACCTATGGTACTCCAACCAATGTGAGAATCATATATTGATCATATCTCTCCATTTTTGTAGAATCAATCTGGAGACACCGATAGAACAGAATACTTTATTCACACATTTTCAAATGCCTTCTGTGACCCATTACAGGCTTTTTCATAAGCATGTGCGTTCATCTATATTTGATAACAGGACTTTTAGAAAGTTGGTATTTTCTGCCCTATTTGGTGCCTGTGGCCTGATCCTGGATCACTTGATTGGGTGTATTTGGCAGTTTGACTTTGTTTATTCCTCCCAGACAGCCATACATTAGAGGGAATAGGTGTGCCTGGATGGGCCATTAACTGGCAGGATGGGGCAGTGGTGGGCATAGCAACTGAATAGGCTGTGGCCTTCCTTCACCCACAGGTATTGTCATTACTGTATTGCTTATGCAGCCAGATTGGACACAAGACAGGGGAGTCAGGAAACTTCAAGGACTTCAAAAGGAATTATCTAGCAACTTCTTCTGGCACCACGTATACATATTGGGAAACATCCTTTACAACGCAACTTTTACCACGCAGTGCTTTTACATCGCAACTTTTACAACGCAAACCATTACAACGCATTGCGCTGGGGGGCGCTCTAGGATAGGGAATAGATTTGATTTACTATCCAACACCTTCCCTACTGTCCACGGGGACTGGAGTTGGAATAGTAAATTAAACTATTCACTATCCAGCACCCCAAAGCCCTATGCGTTGTAATGGTATGTGTTGTAAAAACTGCGATGTAAAAGCATGCGTGGTAAAAGCATGCGTTGTAATGTCATACATCCATACATATTAGACCCACAGACCCAAAACTTGAGTGTGCTCTTGGATTTGTTAATTCTAAGGTACTGAAGGACTGCTGTGCTGATTGCTGCAAGAAGGACTGCCACTCTGCTGCCCAGTTTCTCTGCTGCCCTGCTTGCTTAGAAAGAAGACCGTGCCTGAACCCTTCATCCCAGGCTGAAGTGACTCCAAGGGTCAGCTGATTGATCTCCTGTTCTGAGCTACAGGGACAAAACAAGCTCAGAGGCCTCTCTACATCTGCCCAGCTGACCTAATGCCTGGACCTGCAACTGGAAATGCCTGAACTCTGCTTGACTCTACTGGAATCAGTTCCTGTGAAGAACCGGGTTTTCTTAGAACCCAGCGGTGCCAGGGACACACCCGAAGTCTTCGGATTCCCCTGTCTTGGAATACAGAGACATGGAATACTACTAGGTGGTGTCAGAGATCAGATTTATTAGCTGCAGCTAGTAACAGTAAACCAAGCAATACAACACGGTGTACAACTCAGGAAACTGCTCAACTTTTGTAGAGCAAGACATCATCTTTTATCTACAGTTTCAGTTCATTACGAATGCACACCCACTGCGGCAAATTCTGACGAATCAAATACATTTTCCACACATTATTACATTCCAAGAAGCTCACTTTACATTGTACCAACTCACAAGTTAATTATTAGGACTGTCCCAACTTCGATTACCACAAGCTGGACAAACCCATAATTGAAAGCACTACCCATGTAATGAAAAAACATAAGAAAAGGAGCAATTCAGATGTTGAGTAGGATAAGATATGTATAAGCGACTAAAAGTTAACGATATCCTGAACATTGATTGGTACTTCCAGACAACGATCTACTAGAGAAATTGGCTTCGTAAAAGGGTCAGTTTCAGGTGACGGGGTCATCGTCTTGCAGTTCACTCGCAAGTTGAAAAGGCCAAGTTAATACGTACATGAACAACGAAGCCCATGCAACTTTGTTCGTTCGGCTACCTCTACGGCCTACGTGAGGGCAACACAAAATGGCGTCTCGAACAACGCAAAACAAAATGGAGTCCAGTCCCGAAAACCACAGAACCTCACCTGGACACTTGGTGTGGCATCAGTGCAGCTCCTCTTCAGAGAAAAGGAGAAATCCTGAGGTTTTATGATCTACTTGACCATAAATGGGTCTGTTCGTGTCAAGGTCTTGCCACCTGCACCGCCCGCCAATGCAAAACTGTGGTGAACCCGACTGTTCATGCCACAGAGAGCACCAGAGATGCCTGGCAACATGAGATCTGCACTCTGGGCAACAGCATTAACAGCACACAGTGACTGCCAAAAAAGCTACAGCAATGACCGTCCGCGCTCCGTCAGGGCACAGCGGCAACCGTCCACGACGCCTGGCCTACTCTTCACACTACATTGATGACTATTGGCAAGTCTCTCCCTGGCCCGTGCAGCCCCTTCCACTGTGAAAGGAACTCTTAAGCTAGACTTTGAAGGTAACTCTTTCAGTTGGACTAACCTGGTTCCAGTGTCTGGCCCACACTCCACCGCGATCGGCATGCACATGTAGGTATTGCACAGTGTCCACAAGCCTACAAGAATTGAATGACATGCACATCAACATGCAAAAAAGATTGCTAAGAAAACTGCAGACTCTACAGTATGACGTTGCACAGGTGCTTTTCAGAATTCCTAAGTACCAGTCAGCCTCCTAAGCCCACAAACGTCACTGGTTACTAACTAAAAAACACATCATCTTTAAAGCCCTCTGCATCACCCACAAGGCCCTGTATGTTTCGGGCCATGACAATTTCAGACAAAACCTTCATTGGTACACCCCCATCAGAGGACTGCCTTCTGGTTCAATAAAAAATGGCAGCATACCCCGGTTTAAACTGACAAACTGGGAGGCAGGAGTTTTCCTTAGTGGCACAGCTAAAATCTGGAATAGCCTCCCTCTCCATTTAATATCAAAGACTAACCTACTCAGGTTCAGAAAAGACCTGGAAATTTGGCATTTTACTACGTAATCCTGTTAAACCTTTTTCCTTTCCACACACACTACACTGTAGGCTCCATGACCCTCAGTGCAAACATGTCTTAGGGCATATGCGCGATTTACAAAGAAATTGACATTAACTGTGACTTTCACGCAGTCTCGCACAACTAGATAACCGCCAGTAGTGCTTTGTTCTTTAGGTGTTTTACCTTCGTGAAATCTTTAAAAAATTATATAGCTCTGGTTCTACTGATTAGAATTTTTTGATTTTGGTGTCAAATAATTGATTATATTTTACTCATTTTTCCTAAATTGGTTTGAGATTTTTCTTGTGCTGTGTTTTCACTTTATTACTGTTTGAAGTGCTGCATAAATACTTTACAATTTGTCTCTAAGTTAAACCTGGCTGCTTTTGTGGCTACCAGAAGTTAATTTGGGATTGTCACCCTGATAAGAACTGTGGTTGATGATTGAGTAGGGTTTCATCCTCCTCAATCAGTAACCCAGTTTCAACAGTATGTAATAATGTCCTGGCCAGTAGTGTTGTGTGCAATACTATGCAAGCAGATGTGTCATACTGCGCACATAGAAAGTAGCGCGTCCTCAAACTGATTTCTAATTTCTCATTAATATTTTTTGTAACTTTCTGTCAGTTTTGTACAGGCTCTTTCATGGAGAAAATCTCCACCCTATTCATTCTTGTGCTCTTTTCATGGGAGGAAGTCCTGAATATCCTTTCAGCTCATTTGTCTGATGGGAACTGAAATGGTGTATCTTTCTCAAACCAGGATGATACAACATAGCGAGATTCACATTCTAAACAAGAACAAACATAAATTAGAATGTGGCACTTACCCCGTAGTACCTTGCTTTGCAATGGCATTTTTTGCCTGCTCGTGTCTCACTCGGTTGAGGACTGAATAGTGTTATAATATTCTCTACAATATCCATTTTATGGTATCAGGTGCATTCCTCAAGTGGAACTGGTTGCTGTTAGGTGTAGGAAATTTGCTTTTTCTGCATGGTCACTCAAACAGTTTCACCTTCTGCTAAACCCTATTTTATGTCTCGTTTTTAGACTCTGCACACTTGGGCACTAGTTGATAATACCCAGTGTATGTGCTCTGAAAAATAAAACACAGTTAATTTGGCTTGTTCTTAATTGACAAATTAACTTGCCTAGTAGGCTGTGTAGAAAATGCATCCAGGGTGTGGATATTAAATGCTGCTTATGGACAGTGGCACCCTATTGTGGCATCCACTACAGTGGCAGTGTAAATATGGTTTTAGGCCTACCCTGAATGCTGCAGTGTAAAACCTGCAGTTTGACCTATTAAAATAACACTTTTACAGGTAACAACTTAAGCTCATCCTAAATAATAGTAAGTCACCCATATGTAAGCCTTGTAGAATACAAAGTAGGATGCATGATATTTAAAAGCTATTAATATTCCATGTGCCTACAGTGACAAGGCCAATAAAGTTAGTTTAACTGTAGTAGGCCTATTGTTTCATTAAAGAAATCCAGAATGCTGTTTAAATACTAGTATTGTATTTATTTATAGCTCCAAAAATAATTAATCAACTATTTTTATTGGTCTTTCAAATGCAATTCAATTCTGACATCAGATATTTTCTAAATATTAAGGAAAAGTAGCTTTTAGAAAATTACCCTTTCCTGCCTGAAGTGCCTGGAGGCTAATTTGCCTTATATTTTCAGTAACCTCAAGCCTAGACTCAGCTTAGAGTAGGTGTGAATGAGGTGTGAAATGCCTCTCAGGAACAAGCAATATGCTGACCTGAACAAGTAGAATTGACTCCTTCTGAAAGCCTCAGAATATTCAGAGTTCATGCTGTGGGCATCATTTGACACCACATTGTCAAGTGCTTACAAGTCTGTTCAGCCCCATGTGACACTAGGGGCACACTTGAAAGGGAGCGAGCAGTATGTCAAAGCAATTTTCGAGGATCCCCAAACTTTTTGTTGAAGGACCCTGCTTTTGTCCTACCAGACCTTTCTCACTATGTTTGTTGTGGGTACAGCAACTTCATTAAGCAGTATTTAGGTGTTAGGTGTGGGTGGTCACTGATGAGCTCCCTTTGACACTTCCACATACAGCCCCACCCCTCAGAGCCCAAGTTTAGTATGGCTGGAGAATTTCACCTTTTAAAATATTCCCTCACACATGGCATTTTGGGCCTTTAGTAAAGCAAACAGAAACTAATGAAAAAAAGGGTTGCCCCTGGCAACTATTAAACCATTGGTTAGGAAGTGGTCCGGAGTCACCTCTGTCACCATGTGCAGGTAAGAGTGGTGGGGCCGGGTGGGGGGATTTCAACGGACGATGACGAGGGAAAACTAAGGATTTATTTAATTTTCCCTCGTCATCGCCTGTCGAAATCCCCCCTCACACTTGCCCCACAGCTCTTACCTACACGGTCGCAGCTGCACCACTGCCCACTAGGTGGTACTAAGCATAAATGTGGCACCTCCAAGTATCCACTTCAGAACACTGTCTGGGCCTGTGGATGATAAGAAGAGGACTGGACCTGCTGTGTTTGAACAGAAAGAGCCCCCGAAGTTCTGGACATGCTCCGGGACAAAGAAGGTGGACTTCAATGGTAACACTGCTGTTCTCGTATGTGGCTACAAGGAGAAACCAAGTTACAAGAGCCCTTTGCCCTGCAATGCTTTGTGTTGTCCTAAGAGCTTTAGATATGACTTCAGAAGAACTTCCCTGAAATGTTGGGACATATAATACTAATAGGTTAAATCTTAGGCCAGATACGAAGCTTCATTTTTGCATCCGACCCGGGCACTTAGATCATTTTGGTGCTATTTTTACTTAAACGTATTAAAGGTCATATATCAGGCTCGCCTTATTGTACATTTGGCACTTTGGAGTAATTTAGTAAGTTTTACTCTATGTTTCTTATCAGGGGTGGGCAGAACCCGCAGAGTTTGAGTCGGCTGAATTCTGCGGCGGCACTTAAAAACTCGGCGGGATTCTGCAGAGGTCGGCCAATGGGCAGAAATAAGCATGTTGTGCTGCTCGCACTGCAATTTAGCACCAGTAGTGCAAGCAATCCTGAAAAAACAGTGTGAACTGCACCATGTGGGGTGCAAGAGTGCGTGGCCATTCGAGTTGATTTTGCTGCCACTCGAGTAGAAAATCTACTCCGGCAGCAGTAAATCTACTCAAGAAGCAGCCATCTCACTGTGACAGTTTGTGACCACCCACAACCGCCCGTATTAGGAAATGGTGCTAGGGGATGCCAAATTTCGCTTCCCAGAGAAGATGGGTTGCCCCTTTTCCTGTCCTAAATTGGTGAAACTGGATTATTTTCTCCTCGATGTTAAAAAGAAGGGTCAAAAATTGTCCCTCTTCTAGATTATTATAAAGATTAATTAGAAGAATGGGATCCTTGTTCTTAAAGGCCAGAGAGAGTATTTGAAAATTTGGGTCAGACCCAACTGTCGTTACTTTTAGATGATTTGCAGTATTTGCGATATAGGTAGTCAACCCTCCCTTTGATCTGCCTGCGTTGCAGGTCAGAGCTGGAATAGAATAAGTTTTATAACCTAGAAGGTGGAGTTCCGTTGTGTACCAGGTCTCCTGTAGACAGATAATTTTCCCCTGTTCCAAAAAGTACAAAGCCGTCCCGTCCTCAATTTTAGGGCGGAGACCCGCCACATTCCAAAAGAGGATGGATACAGGCGGTGGTACAGTATTGACCGCTTCTTTTTCTTTTGCTGGGGACGGTGTATTTATTTTTGGGGTTACTTGGGGTGAGATGGAATTACTTGATTCAGTCGCCGTTAATGATCAATCGACCATTTCGAGGCCACTAAATCTGTTCCTCGTCGGGATGTTAAACCAGGTGTCCCAGCGAGGCGGTTCTCTATGTGTCGTTCTCTGCATATATGGACCCCAATCGTCCGAATCCCCTCTCCTATAGCGTGATCCTACTGTGTGCCAGGAGCTATCATAGTCATGGCGACGAGGGGGCACTGTTTGTCTTGTGTTGTCATGTTCAAAAAGCGGGGGGGCTGTTATTTCCCAGGGAGTTTCGTGATCGTTAAAGGGACCATTGCATTGCCTTGCTGGATAAAAAAAGGAAAGTGGTTTAGTGCTTATACCTCCATTCACAGTCGAGTACTCCCAAGAGCAAATATAATCTACTACTCGGGGGTCTTCGAATGTAATGACAATGCAATCTCCCGGAATTGTTTTTCTACCATTTCCCACCCAGGTAGTCCTACGTACCATCAAAATCCTGGAAGGCCAGGTTGATGGAATAGGGCGATTGGTATTTAGCCAATGTTGGGCCTTGTTTTGCAATGACCACGTAGGTTCTGTGTTATAATCCTCCAACTCCGGGACCCCTGTCATTACTACCACAAAGGGAGATGCTTCCGGTGGCATCTCAACAGGGAGTCTACCTTCAGGAGGTCCTCTCGGGCGACCTCTGTTTGATATTGGGGCCTGTTTTTTTTGAGCTTGGGTTTTACGAGCCGGAGTTTTAGTTGCCGGGGTTTTTGGCGCCATAGTTTTTGGCACCGATTTTTTGGGCGCCAATGTCTTAGGTGCCGGTGTTTTGGGCGCCGGTACTAATACTACCGGTGATTTGCCCTGTGAGAGAGTTATGACAGCATTAGTGGGAAGTTTTGCTGCTCTGTTGTTATTTGCTATTTCGGGAGCTGTTGGTTTAGGTGTTAAGTTTGGCAATATGGGTACCTTATTTTGTGGAGCTGGGTGACTGGGAAGAGTCTGTTTTTTAGCTTTATTTCCCCCCGTTTTTTGTTCTCCCGGGACTTGCATTGGTTTTATGTATTTCGCAAGATTGGATAACTGGTAAATCTACTCAAGAAGCAGCCATCTCACTGTGACAGTTTGTGACCACCCACAACCGCCCGTATTAGGAAATGGTGCTAGGGGATGCCAAATTTCACTTGTGCCCACATTTCTGGGCCTCACAGGAGAAAATTCAGCCACAGGACAAATGGTGGAATATGGACAGAACTTTGCTCTAAAGGAGTAATTCTAATTCTATGTCAGTGTGGGATTTGTATTGTTATGCATTTGAACTTTATTACTGTTTTGGTACTGCATAAATACTTAACGTATTCCTCTATGTTAAGCCTATCTGCTCTGTGCCATAACTACCAAGGGTGTGAGCTCAGGTTACCCTTGTGACTTCATGGGTACATCCTGACATGGGTTGTGATTATTCGTAATAGTAGGTAGTCACCCATCCCAATTAATCATTCTATTTTTTACTGTTCACTATCCGCTATATGTATCAAGCTATTTAGCATTCGCAAAGGCCGAAATTCTGCGAATTTCGGCCTTTGCGAATGCTAATTAGACAAATGGAATGTATCAAACTAGTTTGATGCAAAATAAGGAATAGCAAAATTTGCTAATCCTTATTTTGCGATTGCACTTAAGGAATTGCAAATTTTGCGATTCCTTAAATGCAATGTATCAAACAAATAAAATGCAATAAATGCCATTAAGGATTAGCAAATTACCACCAACTTCTAGTTGGTGGTAATTTGCGAATTCTTATCAAAAATCTTTTTTGATGAAAACCAAAGGTGCCATATGACGCCCATACATGCCCTTAGGGCATGTATGTGCGCCATATGCCCCCAAATGTCTTTTTCAGGGGTGCAGCAGGGTGTTCCTGAGACACCCCTGCACCCTTGGAAACATCCCTAATTTGCGATCAGCAAATTGCTAATTGCAAATTGCACTTTCATTCCTATGGGCCTCCTGGCCCATGGAAATGAAGGGGTAATTTGCGATTGACAATTTGCTAATCTCAAATTAAGGAATGCTAAGGAATCGCTATTGGAAAGCGATTTTGTACATACATACCGTTTTGCATTTGCTAAATAGCGATTCCTTAAAATTCGCTATTTAGGAAATGCAAAATGGTTTGTTGATACATATAGCGGTATGTCTTTTTTTCAATGAAGTGTGCTTTTAATGGTGCTTTTCTGCAAATCCATCCTTTTGTTGGATGATTCAGGATTTACTACACTGTAGGGTGTTGGCCAAATAGATAAAATGACATGGCCATAATATTGCATAGACAATGGCATTGATGTTGCAATTAGAGAATTCCTCATGTTTTATTTATACACTTGTGAGAAAGTGGGTTGTTGGTCGAGGGGAGTCTTAGCCCTTCTGAAGCAACAGCCACAATCCTTCTTAGACTGAACCACAACAGTCACTACATTAACATGTGCTAAACCTTCTAGTAGCTTGGCACAAAAGCGGTCAGGCTTAACTTAGAGACAATGTGTAAAGTATTTATGCAGCACACAAAGAGTAATAAAGTGAAGACACGATGTTAGAATTGGGGGTCTCTAGTTGGCACAGGTAGGTACTTGTGATAAATAGGGACCCTCTCCTCTAGTCAGAGTAAGGGGGAATACACTCCTAAAATAACCCCTTCTCAACCTCTAGGTAGCGTGGTGCGAGCAGTCAAGACTTATTTCAGAGGCAGTGTAACTTAAGCATTTGTGACCACATACAGTAACCCAGTGACAACACTACAAATAGACACCACACTCGATTTTATATAAAAAATAAGTATATTTTATAGAGAGACACCACATGACCAATAAACGACAAAAAGAATCCACAGTACTATTAGCTTTCAAGAGTTCTTGTTAAAAAGGCTTAAGTCAAGGTTCTGTGCGAGTCGGTAGCCCGGATGGGCTACAGCGTTGTTAAAAATAACAGAGTCTAGCAAATCCAGCGGACCGCGTCGGTACGGGCCCACTCAAATGTCAACAGACTAGGTCACAGTACCTTTTACTTGGGGCGGCCGGCACGGATGTGCGAGCCGGTTCCGGTGATCGTCGCGGTGCAGAAAGGAAGCGTTGCAGGACGCGTTGTCCCTCTATACGGTGCAGGCAGCGGCCCGTTGACAGTCGGTGGATCCAAGGCTTGCGTTGAAGGGCGAGACAGTGCTTCGATGCGGCGAATGAGCTGGAGTTCGGGAGCTGGCGTTGATCAGTCCGGACAGCGGTGCGAGTCGGATGGTGCGTCGCGAAGCGTGCGAGGCGGTGCCCAACTCCGGTGCGGTCACAGGACTCGAAGTCAGCAGCAGTGACCGCGTCGGTCAGACATGTTCGATGCGGTGTAGCGAGGCGTTGCACGTTGCGGGGCCTTTCAGTCGCGGTGCAAGCTACGGCTCGGTGACGGCGTCAGGATGGAGTTGGTGAGCGCAGAGCTTGTGTTGTTCCAGGCGGACTTTGCTTGATGCGGTGCCTACAGGAAACCGGGCCGGTCGTGAGAGTCGGTCACAGCTCCCTGCCTCTGTAGCTATTTGTTTCCAGCAGCACTTATCAAAGGCTGGTGAAGTCCACTGGTCCTGGGACTTTGGTAAGGGGGCAAGCTCTCTTCCAAGTCCTTGGAGATCTTTGCACAAGTTGAAAGTAAAGTCCACAAAGCCCTCTCTCCTCTTTTTGGCAGTCAGGCAACCACTGCAGGCCAATTCCCCAAGCAGCACCTCAGCTTGGGAATAGTCTCTCTTCAGTTTCTTCAGGTTCCTTCTCCTCAGCAGAGGTTTCGTCTTGTAAGTCCAGAAGTGATCTCATTTCTTGGGATCAGGGTCCCAATACTTATACCCCCAAATCCTTTGTTCTCTGAGGGGAGAGGGGCCTGTGCCTAGTCCAAACCAGTTCTGAAACACTCTGTTTACCAGACTTCTCCTTTCCTTTCACAGCGCAGGGCAGGCACATCAAACGCCCCACAGGAGGTGGAGCCAGTATTGTGGAAGGCAAGTACAGTCCTGGTGCACTTTCTTGACAGTCTACCTTCGGCATTGTAGAGGGAAGGCCCAGCCCTATTCAGGTCCCAGGTGCAACTCCTCCCTCCCATCTAGATGCAGATCTCTCTATTCAACACCGGGCTGCCCGAGCCTGTCTCCTGGAATCCCCCAGCCCTGTCACTCACAAACCCAGACAAAGGAATACACAACCTAGCAGAGGCAGGCTTAAATGGTTAGGCAAGCAATTACCTACTTTCTAAAAGTGGTATTTGCAAACACAGAATATTAAAATATATATTATTCTGAGTCCAGGCATTCTAAACTCGATGTTCTACTATGTTCTCTGAGTCTGCTAGGATTATAAACATGTAATAATCTAGCAGCCCATTCTGACATATGGAGAACAGGTAGCCTTGCAATTGCGAAAAACGAAAATGTCTGTAATTCACTATTAGGGCATGCCACACACATCAGGGCTTGTCCTACCTTATACTTACAATGCACCCTGCCCTTGGGCCTACCATAGGGGTGACTAATATGAAGTCAAGGGAAGGTTTAGGGAGTGGCAAGTGGGTGCACTTGCCCAGTCAGCATGACAGTACCAGACTGCATGCAGGCTCTGCAATGGCAGACCTTAGACACGGTTTACAAGGCTGCTTCTGTGGGTGGCACAACCAGTGCTGCAAGCCCACTAGCAGCATTTGGATTTACGCGCCATGGGTACACTCAGTGCACTGTACTAGAGTCTGACAAGTAAACCAAATATCCAATCATGGAACCACTAATCAATACATCAATTTACAGTAGGGAGCACTCGCACTTTGGCACTGGACAGCAGTGGCACAGTGCCCAAAGCATCTAACACCAGCAAAAACACATGAGGCAACAGCAAAAATGGAAGGGAGACTCACGCCAATGGTGCCAGGTCTAACACACGACAAAAAAAATCCCACACCAATTTAGAATAATCAATAACCCTGGGCGTAGTCCGCGTAACGGATCTACGCGGAGGGCCACGGAGTTGAAAACAAACTCCGTGGAGCTCCGCTATGCCGCTCGCCTCCACCCCCCTATTAAGATATAAGTTACAAGTAATTTAAAAAAAGTAAAAACCCCTTACCTGTTCACTGCGGCGTCACCGGGCTGCCTACCTCTTCTTCCTCGTCATAGGGCTACTGCTCAAGAGAACTGCGCATCCACAAAATTTATGGGTGAAATTCAGCTCTTGTTAAAAATTCTCCAAAAAGTACATCTTGTGCTTACATTTCTTCCCAAAATTCCAGATGTGCCAAAAGGCCTAATCTAGGTAATTCAGTGTACACTTTATTAAGTAAAATTTACAAAATATACCCTAAAAATGCCGGCATAATAAAAATGTGGCCCAGACCAACATTCCATGGACATAGCATAACGTGCTACCATATAATAGGAATATGTGCATGGTGTCTGCATAGAAAGGCTGGGCACCATTTTTAAATAGTATTTAGTCATCATTTTGCTGTTGTGTGACCATCATCTTGGCATAGGGAGCCAAACTGCCCGGTACACATTTGAATAATATATTTACCCATCCCATCCGGGAGTTTTTCTCCTCCTATATGACTCTAAAAAGATTCTGTTGCAACATAGACGTGCCATCATATGTAAAAGGAAGGTTAGCCGCCATCTTTAACTGGAGTCTGGTGTCTAAAGAGTGGTAGACATACCCACATTCAAAGGTTTGTACACGGCTGAAAAGAACAGAATCTACAGGTTAGAATTCAAATATGCACATGATAGGTGATCTAACTGGTCCAGTGATAGACAAAATCATCATTCGCCCTATATTTTAAAGCTCACAAGCCCAAACATCTATGAGCCACTCCACAGATAATTTCTATGTCCTCTTGCTTAGAGAATACACAGACAAAACAAACATCAAAGAGTAGCAAGTGGTCTTTATACAGATTTGACACTTACCGTGGTCCACACGTTTGACTCCCCGTGCTAGGTGTGGCATTGGCATTGGCACTGACACAATCTTAAATCGCTACTTCTATCTACTTTTTTCATTCATGCTCCATAAATATATGGTAAGGTCTGTCAATCATATCCTCCATCTTGAAATGCTGCCAGATCTGTAGTGCAGTTGTTGAGATTGAGTCATGAGTCGAGTCCAGTATTGTCTTTATTTCGGTTAATAAAAAAACATTAAAGCACAACACAGATAAATCATCAACGCATTCAGTAATATCAATGAAAACCAGAAATGTATGTAATAAAAAAAACACGTAGAAAAGGCAAATGACGCACCTCACTCACTAAGAGTTTGTGTGATAGACGTTCAACAATACAGAACATAGAGAATATTTGTAGAATATAAGCTTGGAGTGCAAAGCCTATTTCTTTGTCGTAAAACATTTCGCACAGTTTTCGAAGGTAGCTATCAATTTAGAAAGGTGCAATAATAATAATAATAAATTTTCTTTATTCGGCTTTGCACATAGGAAAACCATAAAAGCAACATTTTGATAATACAGTTTCATGTTTTAAGAAATAACAAGGTAAACGTGTTACAGACTAAAATTCAAACAAAATCAAGTTAATACATTCAGAATGAAGGATCGTGTTGTTTCATTACATCATCTAAAACCACATCCAAGATACATTTTACAGATTTTTCCTATGCTTCATAATGCATTTAAAAAAATTCAGGACATGAAAACAAACGGATTCAGATTCTAGCAGTTGGAGAAGGAGCATTGCAGGACGACATTGTCTGAGTCCCCAATGCCTTAACAAAGGTAGTATCCAAATTTTCCGATGCGGAAGGTGGAATTTTCAAAACAGTATTGTATGTAGGTTAGTCTGTTTTGATTCCTCGTCACAAGGGCTGGCAGGGAGAGTTACATCCCACCTGTTTCCATCATTGAAGGCTACTAGTCTGAAAAAGAGGTCTAGCCTGAATCTTGTCAGTAACATCCTTTCATAGGTACTAATCTGCAATGTTAGATAGGGCTGGATAAAGTATGTAGCCTGGATCATATTAGCGTGGAGGACCGAGGGTTTTGTAGACTCAGAGGTCAGCCTCAGAGACTCTGGATGGCTCAGTGCCAATTGTTTCAGCACTCTCTTTGGTAGATCAATAATGCCTTCGGGTTGGAGGTAGTACTTCTCCAGGCCTAGGTCTCTAAGGAAATTTCTGATGTACCGAAGCCATGTTATTTTTATAGTGTGATCAAAAGTCATTGTATATGCTACAATTGTCTGTGTCAGTGAGTTTATATCAGAGGTCCAGATGCGCCGCCAAAGCAATAGTGGCTGAATCTTTATGAGATCTTCTATATAGGGGACACCAAGTTCCAAATGAGAAGCATAGATAGAAGTGCATCTCGGTGTTGCTAGGAGAAATCTAAAGAAGGAATTTTCTGCCACTTGAAGGGGGCTAGCATCTACATGACCCCAGACGCCCGCCCCATATAGTGCAATCGCCTGACACTTTGCACTATAGATTTTTAATAGCTCTACTGGTGCCCTTCTCCCCAGTCTCTGAGAGAAGCTCATCAGTGCCGCTGCAGCTCTTTTAAAAAGATGACATCTTGCCTCTACTGCAGGCCTCCAGTTCAGCTTTTTATCAATCATGATACCTAGGTACGGATACTGGGCAGTTACCTCAAGTTTTTGATCTTTGAGATAGATGCTCTTCACATGTTTTTTCCCACTGCCTGCTACCATGACGAACGTTTTTTTGACGTTCACATGTAGGTCCAGCTCGCCCATATAGTCCGTGTACCTATTCAGTGACTTCTGTAGTTCGCACGGAGTGCGCGCTAGTATGACAGCATCGTCTGCATAGAGCAGAGCAGGAATCAGGCGCTTTTTTACCCGTGGCAGGTCCTGGGCCCCCCTCAACATCTCTTCCTCGAGGCCGTTGGTATACAATGAGAATAGGAAGGGGGCCAGGACACACCCCTGCCTGACTCCACGTTCCACACCAAACGATGCTGTCAACTCCCCCTTTACACCAAAACGCACCCTCGCAGAGGCTCTAGAATATAGTTCTCTCAGGAAGTCTAAGAGCGGAGGATCCACTCCCATTTGTCTCAGAACTATCCAGAGTTTAGCGTGCGAGACACAATCAAAAGCAGCGGACAGGTCTACATACACCATATAGACCATGTCCTTCTTTGCTTGGGTGTATTTGCCCACTATCAAACTAAGATTGAGGGCCTGCTCCACCGTACCAAACCCCTCTCGAAATCCAAACTGGAGATCGGAGATAATGCCTTTCTCCCCAGCCCACTGCTGGAGTCGCTCGAGGAATACCCGGCCTACGACTTTGCCCAGCGAGTCCAGCAGTGAGATGGGGCGATAGCATGTAACATCCTGGCGATCCCCCTTCTTGCAGATTGGGACCATGATAGAATTGGTCCAAGATTCTATCAGTCCCACTTTTGCTGCTGAGCTACATACTCTAGTGAGAATGGGGGCCCAGAGATCTAAATTATATTTAAAGAGATCCACGGGGACCCCATCTGGGCCCGGCGCTTTCCCATTTTTGTTTGCTTCTAGTGCAACTAATACCTCGGAGATGTTAAACTGCAGGGATATTGGGTACGCAACCATTGGAAGTGTGTTTTCTGTCCCTCCTGATGTTACTATATTTCTGAAGATTTTTGAAAAGTGAGACACCCATATGTCTTCTCCTATGGCCACGTCTATCTTGGGACTATTATCGTCTGTTAGATAAGGGGGACCTGACTGTTCGCCAGAATACCTCGCTGTTTTTAGAGAGAGCACTAGTGTGGAGATCATCCTATAGCTTCTGTTTTAATTCTTGTATTCTTAATTTAGGTGCCCTTCCATATTGTTGTCTACAGAGTTGAATCTGAACCGAGTCTCTAGGTGTTTTTTTACAGCCGATTTTAAATTGGTTAGGGCCACTGTACAGCTATGGTTAAACCATCCTTTGGTGGTTGTTTTCCAGCTTCTGGGATTTGCTGTGAGAAGTCCCTTAATTTTCTCCAGTATTTGGATGAAAATATTTATAACAGCCTCATCCGTTTCGTGCAAATCCAAACATTTAATTATGTTTGGGTAGGCCGCTTTTACCAGTTTACCTGTAATTTCAGCCGGATTTAGCTTCTCCCATTTTAGTGTGTATCCATTTTGTTTGCCTATCTCCAGTTTGTTCTGGGCGAGGGTTTTTTCTATAATTGTCATTCGGGGTTTGGACTTATACAAGTGGAGATCCAGCCTCAGGGCGGAATGATCACTTAAAGTGTTATCCAGGACCTCGAATGATCTAGCCGCATGTGCCAGTCCAGACGACAAAAGAATGTAATCAACTGTCGTCTGGCATCCCCTTCCCAGATAAGTTGGTTCCAAGAAGTTTGTAACTGGGATTGACCTGTTGTCTATTACGAGATCTAAATCCGATAGCATGTTGTTCATGGCAATCCCCACCTTATTATGGACGAAATGCATTAATGGGACGTCATGTTCGTCGACTATCCCACATTGATTTTTCGCAATGTGTGAGCATGGGTGCAAGTTACAATCCCCTCCCCAGAGAAGATGGGTTGCCCCTTTTCCTGTCCTAAATTGGTGAAACTGGATTATTTTCTCCTCAATGTTAGAAAGAAGGGTCAAAAATTGTCCCACTTCTAGAATATTATAAAGATTAATTAGAAGAATGGGATCCTTGTTCTTAAAGGCCAGAGAGAGTATTTGAAAATTTGGGTCAGACCCAACTGTCGTTACTTTTAGATGATTTGCAGTATTTGCGATATAGGTAGTCAACCCTCCCTTTGATCTGCCTGCGTTGCAGGTCAGAGCTGGAATAGAATAAGTTTTATAACCTAGAAGGTGGAGTTCCGTTGTGTACCAGGTCTCCTGTAGACAGATAATTTTCCCCTGTTCCAAAAAGTACAAAGCCGTCCCGTCCTCAATTTTAGGGCGGAGACCCGCCACATTCCAAAAGAGGATGGGTACAGGTGGTGGTACAGTATTGACCGCTTCTTTTTCGTTTGCTGGGGACGGTGTATTTATTTTTGGGGTTACTTGGGGTGAGATGGAATTACTTGATTCAGTCGCCGTTAATGATCAATCGACCATTTCGAGGCCACTAAATCTGTTCCTCGTCGGGATGTTAAACCAGGTGTCCCAGCGAGGCGGTTCTCTATGTGTCGTTCTCTGCATATATGGACCCCAATCGTCCGAATCCCCTCTCCTATAGCGTGATCCTACTGTGTGCCAGGAGCTATCATAGTCATGGCGACGAGGGGGCACTGTTTGTCTTGTGTTGTCATGTTCAAAAAGCGGGGGGGGCTGTTATTTCCCAGGGAGTTTCGTGATCGTTAAAGGGACCATTGCATTGCCTTGCTGGATAAAAAAAGGAAAGTGGTTTAGTGCTTATACCTCCATTTACAGTCGAGTACTCCCAAGAGCAAATATAATCTACTACTCGGGGGTCTTCGAATGTAATGACAATGCAATCTCCCGGAATTGTTTTTCTACCATTTCCCACCCAGGTAGTCCTACGTACCATCAAAATCCTGGAAGGCCAGGTTGATGGAATAGGGCGATTGGTATTTAGCCAATGTTGGGCCTTGTTTTGCAATGACCACGTAGGTTCTGTGTTATAATCCTCCAACTCCGGGACCCCTGTCATTACTACCACAAAGGGAGATGCTTCCGGTGGCATCTCAACAGGGAGTCTACCTTCAGGAGGTCCTCTCGGGCGACCTCTGTTTGATATTGGGGCCTGTTTTTTTTTAGCTTGGGTTTTACGAGCCGGAGTTTTAGTTGCCGGGGTTTTTGGCGCCATAGTTTTTGGCACCGATTTTTTGGGCGCCAATGTCTTAGGTGCCGGTGTTTTGGGCGCCGGTACTAATACTACCGGTGAATTGCCCTGTGAGAGAGTTATGACAGCATTAGTGGGAAGTTTTGCTGCTCTGTTGTTATTTGCTATTTCGGGAGCTGTTGGTTTAGGTGTTAAGTTTGGCAATATGGGTACCTTATTTTGTGGAGCTGGGTGACTGGGAAGAGTCTGTTTTTTGGCTTTATTTCCCCCCGTTTTTTGTTCTCCCGGGACTTGCATTGGTTTTATGTATTTCGCAAGGTAGGATAACTGGTTCTCTATGTGCACCAGTCTTGCTTCTACTGGCTCAAGTAAAGATTTCAATATGTCCTTGATGTTACTTAGAAGCTGTGAGTTATTACTAGCAGTCGTTTCGTTACTACAGGGTATAGGGATGGGGGATTCTAGGCTGATAAGATTGGAAGAGTCATGTACAGAGTGGTTTATGGTCGCAATGACTGGTATCTGGTCCGGACTGGGAAGTGCGTTCTCTATCATGCTAGCCATATCTCCGGTCTCTATAGTGTTGGAACTTTTCTGGTCATTTTTTCTTTTGCTTATGGCAACCTCCCTCCTCCCTCTTGCTTGCCTTATGTCATCCGGTGTAATTTGGGGAGGAAGCTCTGGGGTCCTTTCTATATCGGAGCTTATCTGGGAGACTGACAGCTGGGAGACTGACAAATCCACATTGTTTGGTAGACTACGCCTACCCTCACAGAGAATCCCTTCCCCAAGATTACTGTGTATTACAGGGGATCTTGCATTCGCTAGATGACCCATGGAAGATCTCTTAGCGTGTTCTAGGTCCAAGGACACCCTACCTTCCATCAAGGTGATACTTTGATCGATAAATAAGTTAGCCTTGGTAATAAAATCATCCATGAGTCCTAATAGTTTGCCCCCACCCCCTAATACCTTGGATTTACTTCCTCTAGTTAGTACCATTGTTCTATTTGGACCAGTGCGGGGAGGTTAATAGCTTGTTTAAGCATAAAACGATAGAGCTAGGATTTTTAAGAGGTTCGGGGTGCAGGCTCAGTATAAAGACGGTACATACAATGTCCAGATGGATTTCTCAGGGGTGAAAATTTAGGGGGGTGGCCTGGTCCGGTCTCTCTCGTCCTCGAACGGCCTCAAACGGCCCGCCCTTTGCCCGGGCTTCGCCCCGGGCACTCCCGCGCAGCGGGGATGATGCTTTCCCTAAATAGGGGTGGTAATGGGCGGGGGGGGCGTGGCGATCAGGGAGACCAGCCCCGGTGTTGGTGATTGGGCTCGCAGGGACTCCTGGACAATGGAGTCCCTGCTTCCTAGCTCGCAGCCCCGATCAGGCGACGCTCGTAGCAGGTGAGAGCAGCCCCTCCTCTTTGGCAACTCTCGCAAGGTCTAGTGCGCTGCGGGACCCGCGCAGCGGGTCCGGCGAGTTGCTTGCACAGATGAAGGGCGCTGAGGGCCAGAAACACAACGTAGGCCGTCCGCACACAAGGAATCCTGCAGTGCAATAGGGTTTAAGCTAACCCTAGCAGATACCAATCTGGGCAAATGCATGTGTGAGTGTAGATTATCTATCCTCTGCTAGTTGGTTGCGAGTAACCTCTCATAGAGATTCCCTGTATGAAACAAGTATGACGTTGAGATACTACAATAAACTTTTACATAGAAATTGTAAATGTTTATGAAAAATAATAGAGACCCGTATTTATTGTGCCACGGCTTATAACTTTAGCTCTTGACAATTTTCCTTGATCTAACTTGTTAGGCCCAGTTTAGATACCTCGAGGTTGCAAAAACGACTTTTCCCGTTGTGTTGCATCTCAAAAACGTATATGCTTCCCAGAAGTGTTGACTGCTTACCAATCTGCCTAGAGGGCAGGGGGAATCCACCTTTTCCTCACAGACAAGAAACCAGGGCAGAAAAATAAAAAATGCTCTTCTGAGTTACTAATACATAATGCGAATCACAAATTTGTATATGTATAATAAAGCCTATCATATACAAACTTTTGTAAAATAAAATGTATTAATTCAGTTTGAAGATTTCAAAATCAAATGAATAGTGTTGTAGCATTTTATTATTTTATCTTCACTTAAAATAAATACGTGAAATTAATTAACAATAACATTGAACATACAAAATGTGTTATTAATTTACAATAACATTTCATAAACTTTCATATCATTTTCCCTATATATATTTACAATAGGGTGTTGTCCACCCGAATGTGAAGTCTCTCAATGGTAAAGTATAGGGTAAGTATCACATTTGTTTAACTGAAAAAAATAGCACAAGTATTTTGGGTAAATATAAGTGTAAAATAATTGTAGACATATATCTCAAATATAGAAAAAATAAAACAATGCTACAATAATATTGACTGGCGTTTTATTTTAGTCATAACCTCCATTGTTTTCAATGGGAGTGTGATGCAGCCCAGGGCTGGCCAAGTGTGTTGCAGCACTTTCTCCGGTTTTCAGTCCCTTTTGGCTGTAGAAACTTTCCTTGTAGTCTGTCACTAGCAGTGGGCTTACTCGTTTGTGGGTAGGTGCATGTCCCTTCTTAACACTTTCCCTATTCCTCTGCAAAGCCCTCCTTACTTCTCCCCAAACCGCTGGGCATAGTAAGGGGTATGCCCATTTGTCAAGCTCTGTACACTGGCCACTGCCACGATTACTTCTAAAGTTTAAACTTACACGTGGGAGGTTCTCCAAATCAAAAAGGTAGGAGAGGTGGAGATTTACACTTGTTGGTTTGGAAACAGCATTTTGTGGTACTTTGGTAGCACTATTGAAGAACTACTAAATGTACTACAAAACACAGTTCATGAAGCCTATGGTGTTTAAATATTGGCATATTTTCTCTAAGTTTGGCCATTGTATTATGAACAAGACAACAAGCTTTTAAAAGTAGGAGATTCATTTAGAAAAATGTGTTAACAAAAATAATCAAGGTATATGTTTATAATATTCACAGTTCTGATGTAGTCCTACCTGTAGCCATATGTGTTGGCTGTCTCAGTAATGGCTATCTTAATAATGACTGTATCAAAGCACATCTTTTGTGGCTGGAACACATCAATAAAAGATTGTTTATACTAATGAACATAAGTTTGGAGTGCCTAATTTGGTCTGAATTGTGTCATTATATTTTATTAAATACACTATATCACTGACTGCACACTAACTAGTTATAAAATGTGATTGTGATCATTATGTTATTCCCAAGAGGTTTTGTCACTTCTCTTTAAATATATGACATATTGGAGGCAATAATTTGTGTTTCTTCTCCTATTGGCCATTTCTTTCTCCAAACTGTCTTTAAAAACAAAATCATAGCTTCATCTGGAATCTTATTTGGAGGTGGGCATCTGAAGGAGGAATTCCGAAAATGAGTAAACTCCTGAATATAGTGTTTTCAGATTTTGTGAAATTGCTTTCCAATATACATTCATAAAGAAATTAATCAGATCCACATTTAGTCGGGGAAACTCCAGTGTAGTACAGCACTGAACACTGAACAATTCAATGTACTTATTATGATTTGGAACTCCGAATAGTTCCACATAAAAACATATATCCAGTTTATCAATTTAACCGTCACTTAAAAGGGAAAGATTCTAATTTCATATAAAGGATAGTTCAACAGTGCATGATAATTACACAAAGTGGAACAGTATGAAAATTTCAAGATCCGTACAAATACAAAGAATTCAGGGCTAGACAGTTGAAATTAAGCACATAGCGCCTCATTTATGAGGCCTTGCGTGAGTTTTGCGCTTCCGATGCGTCACTTTTTGTGACGCATCGGCGGCGTAAAACATGCCTCCTGATGCGCACTATTTACAAAGTGACGCATCTAAGCAGATGCGTCACTTTGTAAACCCCTGCGCTACATTATACCTGCGTCAGGTATAATGTATGCAGAGGGGGCGTTCTCCCGCAAAAAGCCTCGTAGAAGTGACGCAGTGAAATCCATGAGATTTCACTGCGTCACTTTTAGGACGCTGTTGCGTCAAAATCTTGCGCCTGCCTCACAGCAGGCGTAAGACTGACGCAGGCCCTTTAACATGGGGCTTTCCCCAAGTGAAAGGAAGCATTGCTGGAGTTGCGTCACTTTTGTGACAAACTCCAGCAATGCGTCACTTTTGCGCCTACAGATACGTCAGAAATACTGACGTATATGTAACTCCTTGCGACATGATGCGTCATATTATAAATATAACGCATCAATCATGTCGCAGGGATAGCGCGGTGAAAAGTGACGCACCGCTGTTTTCACGCAGCGATGCGTCACTTTTCATAAATGAGGCCCATAGGTTTTTAGACGACTTCAACTGGGCATTAGCTAAAATAAATGTATAAAGAGATTGCTATAAAATACTAAAAACCGTAGTATATATGCAATAACTAGAAGCAACAAAGAAGAGGAGTAAATTGCAAATGCTCAAGTATCAAAAGCTTAGGATAGTAACTGATCGGTTGTGCAAATAGCATTCGTAGTAGCTTACGGGGAAGGCAAAGTATACATACAAGGTTATTATAAAATTCTAAAAATCCATAATATATATACAATAACTATCAGCAGACCCTGCTTAACACAGAGAAAACGAATGAAGTGCAAATGCAAATGCTAGTAGTTGTGATAAGGTGCAAACTCTTGGATAATGCTAGCTTCCCTGTCAGAGATAGAATGTGAAATGGTGATTGCCCTTCTGGGGAAAAGCATTTCCTGCCTGATGGTAAACGATTTAAAATTATGAGAAATAAAAAATGTTGATGTGCATAATTTGGTTACACATCCTTGATACAAAAGATTTAGTATTTATTGTTATTACCTCTACTTATTTCCTATCATGTTGTCTATTGGGCACAGAATCTATGCACTACATGGAATTTCATGTGTTCTCTTGCTCTCTCCCCAAGTGCTGCTTGCCCTTCCACTTCCCCTCACTCACCATGTGGCTTCCCCTCTGACCCCAGCATTTTTGTTATTGTTTTTGATTAGACCCACCCCCGGTCTTGCCACCATTTATTTCCCATCAGCCAAACCTGTACTACTGTTGCTTACCTACCTCATAATTTTGTGTTTTTTTATTTTTTACAGGGCCAAGCAGCTTCAATTTCCTATATGCTACTTTTGGAACATTGGCTTGGTGAGGCATATTCATGCACAGGCCATCATAAACATGTCATGACTGTGGCAGTCATGGAACCTTACAATGTGGTACTTCCCAGGCCTGGTTAGATTTTAGCAATGGGGAGAGTTCTCTTGTACTATATCTTCCAGGTGCAAATATTGCCTTTGGCACCTGTGGCCTGTAAAGCAGTGGGAATGAGGTTTCCTCTCTACCATGGTGGCCGTGCCCCGTTGCTGGCAGTCAGGCTCTTGCAGGTCAGCTTCCTGGGACACATGGATCCTTTCCCAGGGTTATGGTGGTTTGTCTGAATACATTACTTTGCCACTAAGGTATTCCCTTCCACAATTTCCAGATGTTTGCCTGACACAATTCAAGATGGCCTACCAGGTATTCTTTGAAGGATAGTCCCAACCTAAAATTATATAATTTACTTCCAATTTCTATAGGTCCTATATATTCAGGTGTAGAAGCCTGTGATGAAGTGCGAGACACTATTTCACAATGCAGTTGGAGTTTCTAGATTGTTCTAGAATCATAGAATTCAGTTTTCTAGATACCCTGGCACTAAAGCCTAAGCCAATGTGCCGATGCTAAACAGAAACACAGTTAGACTGCAGGCCCTCTTTCATTAATGAACAGTTCACTGTAGGACACTAGAAGGCAAGGAATCGTTTATAATAATCTATCTTAAAATAAATATGCTAATCTAGTGCCCATGACATCAATTTTAACCACAATAAAGACAAATGAAATGGCAGCAGCGGTACTTACTAAAAGTATAAGTAAAAGGCGGTACTCCAACACGATTGCGATGACACATTTATAGCAATTACATCTGCATTCTGCTACTTCTAAGCAATAAGCTAATTCTAGCAGAGCACAGAATAACAAACCAAATTAGAGTTTCAGAGATACTTCATACCTGCAGACCAGTTTAAACAAAAAGGCTTATGTTCAATATTACAGCAAAGCCTAATATTCTTGTCATGCGAGACCAGCTGCATTGATGAGTTCTGCAAGTAAAGGCTAAGGGGTCTATTATGATGTTGGGCGGATCGCCACTGCCCGCATGGCGGTGGCAATCCGCCCGCCATCATCCCCCGCCCGCCTCCCATTTCTCCCCGCCAGATTATGATGGCAGGGGGTACTGCGGCGGACGGGAAGACTTGTCGCTTTTCTGCCCGGTTGACGAGTCGACCGTTGCGGGCCCCCAGGATGTTGGTACCCCCTGCATTTGCATGGATGACGTGGCAGGCACGGCGCGGTGCCTACCACGTTGTGCATGCAAATGCACAAATGCATTTTTTGTATTGCGGTGGGTGCTGCAGACAGCATCTCCCGCCGCAATGCAAAAAATGCGGAATGCTCCCGCCACTGTGGTGGGTGCATCCTAATTGCACATGCAGGACCGCCGCACACATAGCGGCCGGTCCCATTTCCGGGGGCGATGGCAGGAAAAAAAATTCTGCCTGCCATCGTAATAGACCCCATGGTGTACTCTTCCCCGTAGCCTTCAGTTAAACTCAGTGATATGATTTTGCACCACCGTGGCATTGCACTATGGCTTAAATGTCCCCTCTAACCCTTCACACTATTGGGCCCATTATGATGTCGCGCGGATTGCCCCCGCCAGGCTGGCAGTAGCCACCTCCAGCCTGGCGGGGGCAATCCGCCCGACATCCACACACCGCGCGGTGCCTGCCGCTTTGTTAATGCAAATGCTGAAATGCATTTTTAGCATTGTGGATGCTAAAAATGCAGGATTTGCCGCCACTGTGGCGGGCACATCCTAATGCCACCCATAGGACCCCCACCCTTATGGCGGGCAGTCCCGAATTCCGACAGGATGGCGGGCAGACCCGTCATCCTAATGACCCCCTTTGTGTTCAGCTTTTATAACATTATTTCACTGTTGTTGAAACTCTTCACAATAAGCAGTTAATAGAGAGTGTTCAGATGCCCTATCAGTTATTTTCACTCTGCTTGGCTGTGTTCTTTTGATGAATGAAAAAGGGACTTGCTAAAGCGCACTGTGGCCAAGCGGCTTCCTGGCGCTGAGAACTAGTGCCTGACTCTACAGGGCATCCGAAAGGGCTAACAGGGGAAGGCCTGGGCAAAAAGAAACAATTTCAGGGCTTTGCGAAAAGAGGGATAGGTGGGAATAGAACGAATAGAGAGGGGAAGACAATTCCAGAACTGGGGGGCAAGGACCGAGAAACGGGTGCCCCCTGTTCTGGATTTACGGAAGCGGGGGACTTGAAGAAGGGAGAGGGATGAAGAATGGAGAGTGCGAACAGGAGTGTAAGGAGTGATCAAGGAAGCAATAAAAGGGGGGCGGAATGGGTATAAGCCCAAAAAGCCAGGCAGGCCAATTTAAAGAACGATCTAAAGTGCACAGGGAGCCAATGAAGGGACTTGAGTACAGGCGTGATGTGGGAGAATTTGGGAAGGTGGAAAATAAGACGGGCTGCCTGATTTTGAATGGCCTGTAACCGTCGAATTTCGAAGGCAGGTATGCCCACGTAGAGGCCATTCCCATAGTCAAGGCGAGAGGTGATAAGGGCCATGACTATGGATTTGAGGGCGTCCGTGGAGAAATAATGGGATACTTTCCGGATAAGACGGAGGGATAGGAAACAGGAGGATACAACGGAGCTAACTTGGGCATGCATGGTGAGGTCGTTACTGACCTTGATGCCCAAGGTAGGAACAGAGGAGACCGGTAAAGGGGGGGAGCCGAAGGAGAGGGGCCAGTGAGTCGGGGACCAAGGATTGGAGGGGCCACCCGTGAGGACAAGCTCCGTCTTATCTGGGTTGAGCTTGAGGTGGTTAGTGCTCATCCATTCAGAGATAAAGACTAAAGTGGAGCTAAGAAAAAGAGGGGAATCCGAAGAGGTAGAGAGGTCAAAAACGAGCTGGAGGTCATCCGCGTAGTTGTACACGGAAACCCCCTGCTCGCGGAGAGAAAGAATAAGAGGATAGATGTAGAGGTTGAAGAGAAGGGGGGAAATGGAAGAGCCTTGGGGCACCCCGCACACGACTGGGCGGGGGGGAAGCGGAGAAGCCTGAAACATGGACGGCTTGGGACCTGCCTTGAAGGAAGGACGCTAGCCAGGAGAGTGCTGTTCCCCTGATGCCCGCTGCGCTGACACGGTCGAGAAGAATGGCATGGTCGACCGTGTCAAACGCAGCTGACAGGTCGAGAAGCACCAGGGCTTGGGGAAGGTTGATGTCCGCTTTCCCCTTGAGTTCGTCCAGAACAGCAGTGATCACAGTATCCGTACAGTGTCCCGAACGAAAGCCCGCCTGATGGGGGGCCAAAAGGCAGTTTTCCTCGATATACGAGGACAGGCAAGATGTTACGTAACTTTCCAGAATCTTCCCCAAGTATGGAAGGAGAGAGATAGGCCTGAAGTTAGTGGGGAGAGAAGGGTCCAGACCAGGTTTTTTAAGAATAGGGAGAACCATAGCGGTTTTAAAAGAAACAGGAACAGAACCGAGAGCCAAAGAAGTGCTGAGCAAAGTAAGGGGGGGGCAGGGCAGCAAGTAAAGAGAGCTTTAAGAATCCAGACCGGAGCACAGTCAGCCGGAGAACCGGACTTGACTTTAGAAAGCAAGTAAAGGAATCTGTCAGTGGAAATAGAAGGAAAGTGGTCCAAAGAAGAAGAGGGCAGAGGAAGGGGAGGAATGGCGCGGGGTTGACAGACTGCAGGGATGTTGGCTTTAATAGTGGCAATTTTGTCGATGAAATAATCATTGAGTGCAGAGCAGAGGGACTGAGTGGGGGCAGGGCTAGTGCTAGTGCGTTCGGAGGTGGCAAGTTGCTGAACGAGGGAGAAAATTGCGCGAGATTTATTTGCAGAGAGAGCAACTCTCTCCATGAAGTAATTTGTTTTAGCCGACAGGATTGCCTTTTTATAGCTATTGAGCAGGAGTTTGTATTTAGCACGAAGTAGAGGGCAGTAATTTCGTCTCCAGTGGCGTTCCGAGCGCCTGAGATTAAGTTTAAGGTCTTTGAGCTCACTCGTAAACCATCTATGTGCGTCATGTGGACGGACAGATTTGACTTTCTTGAGTGGGGCGGCCTGATCACAAGAAGAAGAGAGCCAAATGCTGATGGCATTGGTTTGAGATTCGAGGGAGAGGTCCGTCAAGTCAGGCGCTGAGGAGGCCAGAGAAGATGAGAGAAGAGTGACGTCCGTCTGGTTCCAACTACGGGCTAACACATTCTTAGGTAGGGGGGTTTAGCGGAAGAAGCAGAAAAAATACTAAAGGAAATAGTGAAATGATCGGACCAAATACACGGAGATATGGATGGAGGGGAGACTTTGTCACAATGACCAAATTCGGTCCAAAATGTGACCCTTGACGTGGGTAGGGGCTGCGATATGAGGCATGAAATTTAAGGACTGGAGGGTGGCAGAAAAATCTTTGGATGTGGAATTTTCCCTTGGGTCGTCAGGCCAATAATTAAAATCTCCGAGTAGGATGACTGACGAGTTGTTGACCGCCAGGGTGGCCAAGAGATCCTGCAAGGAGGCTACAAATTGGGGCCTGGGGAGGGGAGGGCGATACATAAGGACAAAAGTAAGAGGATCTGGGAGGTTAAGGGACCGAGCCAGAAGGTAATCCACATTGGGTATGGGGGGGTGGTCAAGAATCTGGAATTTTAGGGTGGAACGAATAATCATCGCCACGCCACCCCCGGCCTTTCCGGCCGGGCGGTCCGCTCGAAGAGCATAATAGGTGTATGGAAGAATAGCCAGAAGATCCGGAAGCGAGTCGAAGGAGAACCAAGTTTCGGTAAGGAATAAATAGTCAGGAGAATCCGAGCTTAAGAGGTTAAAAAGCTCAATTTGATGCTTGACCGCCGAACGAGTGTTGAGCAGGCAGGCTGAGGCTGCAGAGGGGGAGGACGGGGGTGAGGATGCCACTAGGGGGGGGGGAAAGACGTGAAGCTGTGAGAAGAGGAAGGTGACCAGGGAAGGTGGGGCGCGAAAATTCCGAAAGAGTCGAGACGTTGCACCAGTGGAGGGGAAAGCGGACTGGGGACCATAAGTGCAGAGAGTTGAGCGGATGAATAGACCAAGGGATAGGCAGGGTCTGTGGCCCCTGGTCCCGGCCGGTCGCGGACGGGCGCAGACGGGCTTGCCTTAGGCGCGCCTTCAGCGCGCAAACGGCGCGCCCGCAGCGCCCGTCCGCTGCGCGTACGGGGGAGACACATTATTTGTAGTGACGTTCGGGGCGTGGCCTGGTGGAGGTGGGCGTGGCTAGAGGGGCGGCTCGCTGGTGGCGGCGAGCGAGGGAAGCCTGACCCGCTGCAGCGTTGACCTCGGCTGCGCGGGGGGCCGCGAGGCAAGACAGAGGTCCCTGAGGAGGATGAAGGTAAGTTTTAAAAAATGAGCATAGAGTAAACACAAAATAGTTAAAAACAGGACTTTGGTTAGCAAAGCTCCCTGATCAACAAGAATATGAGTCAACAGTCCCACCCACCCAACCACCCATCGAATTATGATGAGCCTGCCAGCCATGCGGTCAGCAAGTGCTTTTTATTACTGAGGCATGTGCTGTGGCCCAGGAAAAGATCTGCAGCACAAGCCGCAGTAGAAAAAAGCACTTTCTCCACATCCATGCTCTGAGAGCCTGGCACCATGCTGTGCCTGGCACACAGTGCATGGATGTGTGGAGGCCACTACATGTGCCCCTAGGGGCCCTTAGCAGTGGCCCACGGGAATGAGGCCATGCTTGGGACCCCCAAAGTCTGGTTCCACCTGCTTTTTCATGGTGGTCAGACCTCAATGAAAAGGCAGTCAGAAAGGACATCCTAATTCCTACAGTGGAGCCTGCTCGGGCACCCCCTCCATTGTGGGGACAGGAGTCCCACAAAGCCCAAGTCGGCGGTCCTACCCCCTTTGCCAGCTGCGATCTGACCGGCTACATCAAAATGCGGAGGTCATACTGATGACCTGGATGTCGGACAGACCGTCAATGGCGACCTGTCGGTGGCGGCCCCCCGCCATCGCAATGAGGGTCTAAGTTATCAGTTCTAGAAACTCCTCAGAAAATCAATAACAAGTCATGTAAAACAGAACATTTAGTACTTAGATTAAATTATGAAAATACTTGATTGCCACATTGCAAAACATAATGACATAAAATAAATGTTCGTTCTTTTAATCATACGTATTCATGCTGGTTTGTCTGAAACGTAACTCAAAAATGGGAATCACCAGGAGAGAAAAGAAATATTATTCATGACACAGTCATCTGGTGTACCTCATTTTCAGTAGCAAGATAGTTACCAAAGAGCATCCTCCCAAGCCTCAGAGCTGCTTAGATCAAGGTTTCAGAGAATTGTTGGCATTCAGACCGTGACAGCATGTGCTTGTCATGAAGCACCAACGTGCATATATCCACATGTACACATTAGGATGTATGTTTCATGACACATGGTGGTCCTGTTTCCTTTAATAGGAAACCCATTTCAAGGTTGCCCTATATGTGCCCAAATGTGTCCTAATGCATGTTTTTGCATACCTCATTAAACAAGCATCTGCAAAGCCAATTTCTCAGCTACTGGTCCTACTGTCTTTGCCTGTGTTTTTTTTTTACAGCAGTCTGTGTTCATTAAAACACTGGTGGAGCTGTTAAAAGTTATTTGCATTTTGCAAGGCAAAGGGGGGACCTGGCAGTTGGCCTGGTAATTGGCCAGACCAACACTGCCTGCGCGCTCAGAGCCAGCCAGCATTATTCTTAAATGAGAAACTACTGAAAAGGATGACTTGAAGTACTAAAAAATAATATAAAGTGCTATACTTACCAATAGCCCCAATCCCAATTACCAAATAATCAGTCAGTTGGCAATGAAGAATAGTTCAATCATTTATTAAGCAAAATACTCTATAGAGGAGCCTCTCCAACCCTCACCCATCAGGTGCGCGTAGAAAACTTCTGGCTCGTATTCAAACATGGAGTTATATACTTTTCGGTTCAACACATATAATCACAGTAAAGGAAAAACTGGCCCTCGTACTCCAGGGAAGGACCATATATGGCACACATGATTAGTTCAAAGCTTAGCTATTTATTACTGGGAAGGCCCGGAGGAGTGACTCCCTTTCGTCTTGGTGCCCGGGAGTGTAGGCACGGCGCCTCCAGGAATGCGCTTCTAGCACCCAAAGCCAGATGCGACCTTGAGTCTCAGGACAGTCGAGTAGACAGCCTACGTTCAGCTGCTCCCAGTAATTCAGATGAACTGGGGCTTGACAACTGCCGGAGACTAACACGTGATCACAGCCGTTGTTCGAGCATAGGTTCTAAAATGGCATCTGTATGGTTCTTGGCCTACTCGGTTAGCAATAGGTACGCAAGGAGCGAATAAACGTGTTCTCCCCTGAAAGCGCATATAGATGTTTATATATAATATTAAGCAAAAGAGGGTACGTATAGATGCATCTTTCTAACATTTTATAGGTCAGATACTCCTTATGCATGGGAAATCTATTTTTTATCCCTCAGAACGGCCCTTTTACCATGATGTAGCTAACTAAAACAGTTCAATCTTCAAATATTCCCTCATCAATCATCATTAGATCTTTGAGCTCCTGCTGAACTAATTGAGCTTTTACTGCTGCTGGGGATAGACCGGCCATGGAGGAGGTGAGTTTAGCTGTGCAATAAGAGCAACATGCAGGTCAGCATTGTACACAAAGGCAGCACCTAAATATGATACCGGCTATACATGCCAGCACTATCACAATTTTCCATCCTCAAGAAGACAACAGACCCCAGAACCAACCAAAGAGGGACCATGTACCAGTCTCAACATGTATTTCGGAAGCCAAACGATGTAGCTTCTGGATAGCCAAATGAACGGAGGGGGTAGAGTCAGGAATATAAACGCAGCAGGAACTGCGGATCACACGGCATGCTCCTCCTTGATTTGCCAAGATAACGTCTAAAACCATACGATTTTGAAGCGAAACGAGTCTAGTCGCTTGTAGCTATACGGTTATATTAGTCAATATTCCTGCAGTAGTGTTAATTACCCCTTCAACTACTCTGGACAAATGCCGTACTTCTTTTCTGGTGATTATAGGCCCCCAAATGGGAAACACTTCTTTTATAATGTCGGTAAAATGCTGCAGTGGAGTATCTGTCTGATCTATATCGGTAGTATCTATCTCTCTTTTATTCCTCCTTATAAACACACTTCGTTTATCTTAGCGGTGATCATTATGATAATTAGAAGGGGCAATATACACTGGAGGGTACAGGAAGGACAGGTAGCAACGTCCAGCCCAACCTCGTGGTAGCCAAGTATAGGCATTTTCTCCACAAACAAAATATGCGTTAGGAGGGGTTTACAATGGAGGGCTGCTAAAAGTACGCAACTGATAAGTGTAAATACATTGGCTTTCTCCTACTGATATGTACCCTACTCCCTGAATGTAGAACGCAGAAGTGCAATTTAGTATAGGCACTGGAATAGCCCTATCCTCGGTAACATTACGGTCTTGAAAGTGTCGAAATTACTGAGTGAAATTAAAGTCAACAAATCCAAAATCTAATTTTTCAACCAAGTGGTATTTTCATGTGTGGTATACATATTCATACATGCATTCGGATCTAAGGTTCCCTCTCCATTATTCCCCTCGGGTCGAATCCTTGATGAACCTCAATATATGCTAAAATCGTTTCATAATCCTTTTCCGAAAACATTTGAGTGTCCACAGCATAATGCATATACATCAAGGAAAGTAATTTAAACCAAGCCTCACAACTCCCCAAATGAGACAAGGGTAGGGATATGAATTAGTCGTGCTTGTGCATAACAGATGGTAAAAGTCCACAAACCCAACAATTTGTAGTATTGGTGGCACTGTGTGTTTGGTGAAGCATTTCAACAAATACATTTTTCACATAAGTCTGACGATGCCTAATATAACTATAAGTGCAATTTTAACTCGTTGGGTCCAACTAGAAAAGATAGGCATATATGCAGGGAAGTATCGCGATACAAAAGGACGTTCCTCTTCAGGAACGAAATGAGCAAAGGGATACATACTAACTAAAAGTCCAAAAATAAACTCGGGCGATGCAGTCCAACCTGCCAGAGGGTGCTTCTTTCCTGTGTCTGTTTAGAGCCTCACAGGCAGGCTCCTATTGTTCATCACAAATAATATCAAAGCAAACTTCTCACGTTTGAGTTATGTTCTCACACAACCCTTGAAGATAACACAACCTGGGCCTCTTTAAATGAGAAATTCAGTCTTTCTTTCTGAACAGAGAAAGCACAACGTTCAAGGCTCTCAGCGAGTTCAGTCCAGTGTCTCGCTGAGTACCCCAGAAGTGCATCTAACAGACATTCGTGAAGCAGGTCTGTACCCTATCATTCAAGTCTATCCCTACCTCCTACCATATTCGCCTGGGGTACCGTTTGTTTTTCTGGGCCGCAGGTTGTAACGAGCATGGCCAGGCACTTCTTGATCAGAGAATAAAACAGAGGATGAGGAATCCGGAGAAACAGGGATACTGTAACCCTCTCGTTCGACTGTAGGAGCAACAGAATCTGGGGCAATCACTTGTGCTGATGACAGAGCCCCTTCCGAGTTTCGAACACCTTCTCCTTGCCCTTCTCCAATTACCTGGGCATCAGAAAAAGTGACAAAACGAGGAGCTCGCTCACTTTCCTGGTTCAGAACCCCTTTTTGGATTCGCTGATCATAGGGAAGTGGGAGGGGTAGTTTTTTCAGATGTGACACATGGATTCAGTGTCGCTTGCAGTTCACCTTTACCGCCGTCCGTGTGGCCAACAAGATTTGAAACAGTTCAGACCAACGGGGATCCAAGCTGGATTTTCGCTGATAGTTACGGACCAGAACCCACTGTCCTGGCTCCAAGTGTTGTCCGGGACCCTCCGGCAGGGGCTGCAAGACTGCTGAGACCTGTTGATGAATGGAACGGAGATCTTTATTCAATGCATACAGAAAGTCTGTCAACATAGGATACTCTATATCATGAAATGTACTGGGTCTCGGGACACCCCAAACATTAGCAGGGCACCCAAAAATGACCTCATACCGAGACAAGCCAGAACGAGAATGTGGGGTAACCCGTATCGACATTAATGCCAGCGGTAGAGCATCTGGCCACTTCTATCCAGTACTTTCATGAATTTTTGCTAATATGAGCTTCAGTATCCCATTATATTTCTCGACTAACCCAGCGGACTGGGGGTGTCGAGCCGCATGGAATTTCTGTTTAGCCCTTAAACAGCTAGGAAGTGCCCTGGCGACGTTATCCAACACCGCCGAGGAATAGGCACAAGGTCTTTGCTTACCACCAAATCCTTGTGTTAACACCGAATGCGAGCAACCGTCCACCTCGTGTACATGAAGCACATAAAGGTTTAGATAGTCAGGGGTACCAAGAACAGGTGCAGCGCATAGCGCAGATTTCAAAGAGTCAAAAGCATTTTGGCAAGCATCAGTCCAGGGTAAAGGTTGATGCACATCTTTAGTGGTTAAATACAGGAGAGGTTTAGTGAGAAGGGAAAAATTAGGGATCCATTGGCGACAGTAAGAAGTTATGCCAAGAAATGCACGAACATCACACTGAGTACGAGGTACAGACATATTAAAAATGGTAGTCACACGCTCAGGGGTTAGTCGCCTCCCCTCTTTCGACAGTAGATGACCTAGGTAGGTCACCTCCTGTCGACAATATTGGAATTTAGAAAGAGATACTTTATTGCCATTATCCGCCAAATGAGACAATATTTGTACAGTGGCTACCTTACAAACCTCCTCAGTATCGGAGGTCACTAACAAATCATCAACATATGCAAAAGCACATTACCAGGTGGCAGAACCAAATCATCCAACAATGTCTTCAAAGCTTGACTATAAATACTAGGACTCTCCGTGTACCCCTGAGGAATGCGACAAAACCGGAAGCTGTGACCAGATAATGAGAAGCCGAGAATATGGTGGCTATCAGGAAGTATCAGAATGCTAAAGAAAGCATTCTTTAAATCGATAACAGAGAAATATTTAGCAGTGGGAGGATCCATATTGAGAATAGTAGTGATGTCAGAAACCACACGTTATTGGGGTAACACTATTTTTTTAATTTCACGCAAAACAATCACAAAACGATAAGTATCAACATAGTCAGGAACACTTCCAACAGGGGCCTTTTTTAAGATCAGTAAGATGGGGCTGTTGCCTACATTAGAAGCTGTCTCCTCCACCACACCCTTTTTGATCAAATCTTGTATGATGGAGAGCAAAGCTTTCTCTCCTGTCGGAGAAATTTTGTACTGAGGGATATGTGGAAGCCGAGCATTTTGCTTCAAAGTAATAGAAACTGGTGGAATTCTTAATAATCCTACATGTGTGTCTCCAGTAAGTATGGGCGCAAAATCCGTTCCGCTCGTGAAATTTGCGGATTTTCGTCTATGTCGCGATCCACAAATCTCACGAAATTGCGGAAAAATCCGCAAATCCGCTCGCGGGAGGATTGCTTTTGTTTTTTGCAGTTAATATCAACACGGTGGCATCTTCATGGATAAGTAGGCAGGCAGGAATAATTCTGGCACGATGCTCCTGTCACACAAATTAAACCACAACAGGAAGCACTTACAGATATAAAGGTGCCCGAGTTGAAGCTCAAATTAAGTAACGCATTATAATCAGCCCCAACAACTAGTGAGCACGGTCGAGACTAGGCAGATGTGCTTACTCCCCATATCTACCGCCTACAATTAGATGTAATCCTTGATGGAGGTATTTGCATCCACGAGTTTCTCGAGCGCAATCCCCGTGTACTTCCTGTGACCAGGAGGCTGTTCCTTATCATCTGCTGCTCTGATGGGTCTCTGACCCTTTATAAACAAGGCATGTGAACTCGCATGGAAGCCCTGCCCGTTTGGCCCGCCCCACACACACTAGGGTATGCAATGTCTTCCGGCCCTTTCCTCACAATGATGGACCTCGAGGGACCTCGGCGCCTTTCGGCGCGGTGGCAAAGTTACAGACACACATGGTCACAAATCCGCGAGTTCGCAGATTTTCGCGCGAACTCGCAGATTTTTTTGCGATTTTTAGTGAATTGGCGAACCGCAATTCAGCAAATTCTCCCATTCTTAGTCTCCGGTGGCCCACAGCGTCGCTGGGATAGCAGCAAACTCGGGAGGGAGGGGTTCATTTTGAAACACTGCAAAGTATGGTTGCCAAGGGGATCGATAGTCAAAAAAACACCATCAGGTGAACAATACATTTCTGCATGTAATTTCTTCAACACATCCAAGCCCAATAAATTTTCACCACAATGGGAAGTCAAAAGGAACAGGGAGTCTACCGTAAATGGGCCAATTGTAAACGGAATAGGTTTAGAAATGGGGCTCACCACCGGAATTCCCGAGAATCCCACCGAAACCTTATTTTGCCCGGACAGAGCAGCCCCTGGGACCAGAGAACGAGAAATAGAACTATTCATCGCACCCGTATCAACTAAAAACTTTTCAGATGTCCCCATCAAGTGGGCCTTTACATACAGACCTTGCTGATCAACAGGTACTGACACCTGGCCCCCACTCTGTCCTTGGCTGTCCTATGTATAGGCATACCCTTCGGTTGCATCCATCGCACAATCCTCATTATAATACTGCCTACCTCTCGGATTATCAATATAATTATTTTCTGATCCGACGTGCGTTGCCTCTTCTCGTCACATATCACTGCGATCCACACCACCTCGACCTCTTCCTCCTCCTCTCATAGCCCTATTCTGAGCCAGTAACAATGGACACTGAAATCGCCAATGCCCTTCCTCCTTACAGTAAGCACACTGGTTTATTCACAAAACAACAGCAGTCCCTCTGCCTCGTCCGGTTCCTGCCCCCCTCGGGATGAACCCTCTTCCACCTCTCTCTCCGCCTCGTCCTCGAACAACTTGTTGTAACAACACCCGGGTCGTAAGATCTTTCGTTTTCTTTTCCATCTTATCCTTACTCTCATTTTCTCTATGTTCGTAATATTTGGCCATACTCAATATTACCGAGGGTGTAGACGTGGTCCAGGTACTTTCAGCTGCTTGTAGCCGCGCAGAAACGTCCGGTAACAAATTGGTCACAAAACGATTAACAAATAATCGTATGCCGTCTTCCAATGATAAATCACGTCAGATAAAATCAATGAATACGCCTTCAAATCTAGTGAAGAAATCAGAAAAACTTTCGTCTTTCTTCTGCTTACATGCTGTCAATTTATACCAATCCACCTTACAAGGAGGAATTTAAGGAATGCATGTAAGTAATATTGCGGCCAGGTAACGCCAATAGTTTGGGTTTTGGTTTATCACCAGGCTTACATTCCTTATCCCAATCTTTTATCTGTTCCCATGTTCTGCCTAAGTCCGGAACATGGTCCTAATCATGCACCCAACGCCATACATCAACAGGGACTAACAACACAAAAAATAGATCTATGTCAGCCAGGGTCATAACGGCTGATGAAGCCGCTTCTGTGAATTCTTATAATAAGCCGTGGGATTTTTACGGGGGTCAGGTAATTGTGATTTTAACAAGAGGACTTCACTCCTCTTCCAGGAGGTGTAAACCCATTGTTCCTGCACTCGTGCCTCTACACGAGGTTGTAATCCGTAATATTCCAGTTGTCTTCACGGACGATCCGGTGTACAAAAAAGGCTTCAGTGGTATCGAGACAAAGTGTAGCAGAGATCTCATGGTCTTAACCATCGAGACTGCACACAGGATATCGCTTAAGGAACTAGAAGAAATAGAGACTTTAAAAAGGGAAATAGAGACCAATCAGCTAATAACAGATTCAAAAACCCTCTTGGAGAAAATTGACAAAGATATATTGGAATTTAAGGACTTACTCAAAAAAACAATAAATTCGAACTGGACAAGAAAATTTTTTCATTAGAATCAATCTATCCGTACCTCAACAAGGATTTTTATATACATTCCGATTCTCGCCGCTTTCTGCAGGACAATCAAGGACGATCTCGCCGTAAATTTCTAACTTTTTCAGACACTTCATCTTCCTCAGGGAGCGAACCAGACAATAGTAGTCGACCAAACCAAAACAGGGCAACAAATCGCCCAAACCAATATCAACAACAAGCGCAAATCCAACAGCCTTTTTTAGGACGGGGACAACAGAAACCCAGAGGCCGGGTCCGGTTCACACAACCATGGCAAATGAGAACTCGCCAGAAATCGTACAACAACTAGAGATTTCGCCTATTTTCAATTTATCAAACAGGATGTTATCGGCAGCAGAAATATCCATCCTAACCAAAGGACTTAACTTTGTCCCATCAAGACCAACGGACTACACAAGAATGAAACTAGAGACACTGGAGTTCTGCCGTAAAATCCGTTTAAAAACATTTTTCCAGGATACTATTGAAAATACACAGGAAGAGACAACTGGCCTTAAGAAAAAGTCTACTTTTTGTCCGAGAGGACCTAAAATCCCAAAGGAGGTCTTATAGTTTGAAACAACCGTACTATCAGGAATCTCGACGATTGAAAGAAAAAAGTCATATGTGAAATTCAATCTGTCCAAAGCAGAAAAGGATGCACTTGTAGCGGTTAAGAATGACAACACCATAGTTGTCAAACAAGCCGATAAGGGCGGAGCGGTGGTACTATGGGATATTAACAAATATAAGCAGGAAGTACACCGCCAACTTGACGATCAGGAATGCTATAGACGTATCAATAAAGATCCTACCACAGAATTAAAAAATCAATTATTTGACACTATCCAAAGGGGTTTTGATGAAGGCATCATCGGACCTAAAGAGCTAGCGTTCTTACAGAATAAAAATCCAAGGACACCGGTTTTCTATGTGCTCCCCAAATTGCACAAAGATGAGATTAATCCACCAGGACGCCCCATTATTTCGGGGTGCGAGTCCCTGTTCGAACCTGTTGCAAAATACATTGATCATTTTTTAAAACCACTCATCCAGACCATTCCGGCTCATCTGCAAGATACCACCTCGTTCCTTAATCGCATTTCCACTATTCAATTTGATCCAAAAAGACAACTTCTAGTTACACTAGATGTGGTGTCTCTGTACACCCAGATCCCCCAAGAACAGGCACTAGAAACCCTGACGGTATTCTTGGAGAAAAGATTAAGACCAATGAGAGTCCCGACGGAGTTTATACTTGACCTTGCTAGGTTTGCCCTGCAAAAAAACTTTTTTACATTTGACACTGAATTTTTCTATCAAATCAAAGGGGTGGCGATGGGTTGCCCCTTTGCCCCAGAGCTAGCCATTATGTTCATGGGGTTATATGAAGAAAAATGTATATATCAAACTAACCCTTTCAGCAGTAGTATATCTCATTACATGCGCTACATCGATGACATCTTCTTGGTGTGGTCAGGAAGCAATGAGGATCTCTACCAATTTGTACACTGGTTGAATTCAAGAACGGTTGATATCCAGTTCTCAGTATCAGCCTCGAATGAATCAATTAACTACCTGGACGTTAAAGTGGAACCCCAGGATGGAAGTTTAAGCACAACACTGTTTCGTAAACCCTCCGACAGGAATAAGGCATTACACTTTTCCAGCAACCACCCCCGCAGTTTAAAACAGAACTTGCCCTATGGGCAATTTCTGAGAATACACAGAAACTGCTCCACGAAGGAAGAATATTTCAAACATGCAGAACTTTTAAAAGATCGTCTTATACAGAGAGGGTACCCCAAAAAACTTTAAAAAAATTCCCTTAAACGGGCATGGTGGACCCCTAGAGAGACACTACTGGTCAAAAGGAGCAAACCAGACGTTAAAAGGATGGTATGTGTCACCACCTTCTGTCCAGCGTCAAATTTACACAGAAAGCTCATCGCGTCCAACTGGCATCTGCTCAAGAACTTGCACGACGATTTCTCAGTGCCACCACTTTTCGCGTATAAGAAGGACAAAAGTGTGGCCAATTACATTGTCAGGGCGGCACTACCAACTATTAAGGCACCGACACTACAAAGTTTGTTCGGATTACCTCCAGCTAAAGGACACCATAAGTGCGGGACATGCACCTGCTGTGCAGAGACTATTGAGGATTCAGTCTTTACGTTCAATGATGTACATTGGAAACATGACATCTTTACTAATTGTAAATCGAAGAACGTTGTATACGCCATAGTGTGCCCATGCCCTCTAGTCTATATTGGAAAAACAACGCAAGAAATCAGGAGTAGGATCACGCAACACAAATCAAGGATCCACAGGGGAGTGGAGAATGCCCCTTTGGTCAATCATTGGGCGAAGTGCAATCATGTAAATACTGATCTACGCTGGACCGTTCTGTCTAAAATTGAAAAAAATCCGAGGGGCGGCGATTTGGATGCCCAACTGTCTCAACGAGAGGCAATGCTTATAATGAAGTTTAACACTGCCACACGGGGGTTAAACGAAATTTCTGAAATCTATAAGTCCACAGTCTAAAGCGACAATTACAACACCTACTCCAGGTCTGGTTTTGCTTTACAGTTCTGGCGTACTTCCATTGGAACTACATATCCCAGAAACCCCTGGGATCTGCTAACAACCAGGAAGTAGAGACACTTCCACTCGAGGACTCGAGGACTTCAGCGGTTTCACCCTGACAAGCCGCCCTAGGAGAAGGAGTCAAGACTTCTTGATTACATTGGTATGTCAATCCGCACTGCGTTTAGATCACAGCAGTGGCACTCAGCGCGTCAGATATCTAATGCGCCTCTCGCTCCATTTTTGCAGGAAAGGAGCGGACGCAATATATCATCATTTTTGTGCGAGCAGCCAGCTGCCTCATAGCCGGTAAGCACCAGTGCCCCCCGCATGACCCGCGTTTGTACAGAGTGAAAGTGCAGTATGAAAGTATGGGAAAATGTGACACAATTGTGATCGTTGTCGCGTTTTTTCTGCACAGCTGCTGCTACCACGTTTTTGGGAAACAACATACCGAACTTTGGGGATATTTCACTGCCTTTTATGCTGTGACTATTGGAGTAAGGTAGGAGACCTCATTGGAGCACAGGGAGTTGATCCCTTTTTGTAGTTAGCTGACCATGTTCTAGACACAGGCGCTAAACCCAGCAATCTTTATTGTTTCAGAACCTTTCGGTCCTGAGGAGAACCCCACCTTAATGACAGGGGTTTGAAACGCGTCGACCACCTTTAAGTCCAACATCTGGTTACCCCTAATCTTGTTTTGTACGGATTTGGCTTCACGAGAGTGCTTGTGATTATTATAAACTGCAAAAAATTGTCAAAATATGAAAAGAAATATTTAGGACTGATTTATTAACCGATGTTGTGACGCTTTGTTTTTCCTTATTTTATTGTATTGTTTTCACTGTTTGTAAAGAGTGTGCATGAATGAATGGTTAAGTATGTTTGAAATTGTATATTCTTGTATATATTGTATATAAAAATAGTAGTGTATTTTGTATGTTGTATTTTCCAAGCACAACAAATAGTGTGCTAATATGAAAAATAATCATGTCATAATTATGAATAAACCTTGATGGTGCTAATGACAAACAGGTTGTTTTTGCTTTAATCAAAGCAGCGCTTTTTGAAAAAATTGTAAAATTATTCCAGAATTTGGCTTTTTTGTTGTTTATCTAGTCTACACGAGGTCTAGTCACCTCATCCTGGTCATTCTTTAATTCCGGTATTTCAGGATGAAAGATAGGATGGACCTCTCCCATAGGGTGCTGAGAGTCCCATGAGGAATATTTTTGGTGTATCCGGTCTCGATAACTTAATAAAACCTCAACATTTTTGTACACTTCCTCTGGTCTAAGTTCAGACTTATGAGCCCTGTCTCGAATATCATACATCACTTGGGGGGCCATCCCTCCTGCAAAACACTGTTCCCATAAAGTAAGAAGACATGTGGCATGTGCTTCAGGGCATGTTGTTGCATAACAGGCTCAAAGTCTCGAAGCGTGCTCCATATATCAGTTATAGTATAAATAGGCTGTCACATCCACTGGGATGACTGATTTTCAATCATCTGTTTCTCATGTAATCCTACAGTCTAATGAGTAAACAACTTTCGTGTGTCGAAATCCCCCGGAATACGAGATGGAGTTGAAACAGTTAAGGATGGGGTCGTGCTCGCGGAATGGGAAGCCCACGCAAGGGGAGGGGGAGACAAAACAGCTGTGGACATAACAGAAGACGGCAATGTAACAGACCATAAAGTAGCCGTCGCAGACACAGAGGGAGATAAAACAGAGGACGTTCCCGGAGAGACAGGGGAAGAGGAAACAGGGGCAGGGGCAGGGGCTGAAGGGACCTGTACTAGAGTTGGGGGAACAACAGGATATATACATTGTGGGGCATAAGGTGGAGGTGGACGAGTATCCAATACATCCTCCATTTCATCCTCCACTTCAGTCCTAGCCACATAGGTCTTATCCACTTGCAAAAATTGCCTATCCACACAATCAATTCCCCGTTCGGTTTGAGCTTTATCATAACCAATGGCTTTCTGCGTAATCATCTGACCTCCCTTCATTCTACATACTTTCTCCTCCCGTATACGTGTACGCTTTGCTTTCTTCTGCCATAGGTTTAGGGAATCAAACATTGTCGGTCAACTATGTTTAGAAAACAATCGATCCTGCAAAAAATGTATCTTCTTCTCATCAAAAGACCCAGTTAAGGGCCATTGCAACTCTACATTATCCTTAGTATATTTATGCCACAATGTATTAAACAAGAGAGGTGTAATACCATGTTTTACATACATATCATAACTCGGGCTGCCCTCAGGCGGTGCAGGTTGACTTTCTGCCTAGCGCTATCATTAGGGCGGCAACAAAATCCAAAATACCTCAATTTGCTAACACACGGCATAGTGATTGTTGTCACGTATTTCTCCTTCAATCATAAAAACATACTTCCAAACATGGCCATTTTCAAACATTCCCAACATATTCAACCACACTTCTTATTCAAACCTGAACAATAATACATGTACATACAAAGATATTCAAAACAACATGTCTCTTTTCTGTCTTTCCAAACAAAGAACAGAGCCCGTCGACTCCTGTTCGTGGAACATCAATCAATTCAGATTCCAGACCAACAGATACCAAAATCAAGCAGTCTAAAGACTACCAAGAGACTGTCGAAAAGGAATAACCACAGACTGTCCTACAGACCATCCTGCAGTCTTCCTGGTTCACCCTTAAGACTATTCTGACTAAGCCCACTTCCTTAACATCGCTTCAGATATGTCCCAAAGGCTACCCAGGTACAACCACAGGCCTTTCCGAGACCAGTCCGGCTGGTTGCGCACCACACGAGCCACACCAGGGCGTCCGATCGGCATCTCTATTGTTCACAAAACAAGTCCGTGGAGCATCTACCCATGCAGCCACAATGCTGCCCTGTCAGTACCCCAAGATTCTCTGTGGTACACCGACCACAAAATCATACACAGTTAACTGCTTCAAAAGCGCTGTTCAACAGCGTGTTCCAAAAGACACCATAAACAATCCACTCACCTGGTGCACACCGGTACAATTGCGTATTCTCCACTGCCAACTCCTGAAGACCAACGCGCCAGTTCCTGGGTTACGCCCGTAGGACTCTGGCGAAGGGTCACTGGCAGCTGGGGCACTCTGATCACGAGAGCGGAGTAAGTCTAAAAGAAATTTCGGTCCGTCCACCCGCTCGACCAGAGCTCCCATTCTTTTGTCCTTTCCACTGGGTTACGGGGAGGACGACCCTATCACGGAGTCCCACCAGAGTCGCCAACTGAAGTACTAAAAAATAACATAAAGGGCTATACTTACCAATTGCCCCGATCCCAATTACCAAATAATCAGTCAGTTGGCAGTGAAGAATAGTTCAATCATTTATTAAGCAAAATACTCTATAGAGGCGCCTCTCCAACCCTTACCCATCAGGTGCGCGGAGAAGACTGCTGGCTCGTATTCAAACATGGGGTTATATACTTTTCGGTTCAACACATATAATCACAGTAAAGGAAAAACACCAGTTGGCCCTCGATCTCTAGGGAAGGACCATATATGGCACACATGATTAGTTCAAAGCTTAGCTATTTATTACTGGGAAGGTCAGGAGGGGTGACTCCCTTTCGTCTTGGTGCCCGTGAGTGTAGGCACGGCGCCTCCAGGAATGCGCTTATTGCACCCAAAGCCAGATGCGACCTTGAGTCTCAGGACAGTCGAGTAGACAGCCTACGTTCAGCTGCTCCCAGTAATTCAGATAAACTGGGGCTTGACAACTGCTGGAGACTAACACGTGATCACAGCCCGTGTTCGAGCATAGGTTCAAAAATGGCGTCTGTTTGGTTCTCGGCTTACTCGGTTAGCAATAGGTACGCAAGGAGCGAATAAACGTTTTCTCCCCTGCAAACGCATATAGATGTATATATGTATATATAATATTAAGCAAAAGAGGGTACATATAGATGCATCATGCTAACATGTTATAGGTCAGATACTCCTTATGAATGGGAAATCTATTTTTTATCCCTCAGACTTCCCCTTTGAGAATGGGTTACTACCTCCTTTGAGATGTCAATCACTTATCTATGGCTTGCAACTACAACTGCTGTCAGCAACCATTTTATTGAGATGTGCGATCAGGAGGGGATGTCCCTCTCATGCCTCTTCCTAATTTCAATTCGAAATGAGTCAGCAACACATTTTCAATATGGCTTTTCGGGAAACAGCCTTTACAACGCAACTTTTACAACGCACTACCATTACAACTAAACTTTTACAACGCAACATCCATTACAACGCATGTTTTTACAACGCAACCATTACAACGAATGACACTACAACGCATACCATTACAACGCATGTCATTACAACGCAGTCATTACAACGCATACCATTACAACGCATACCCCTGGTGTTAGAATAGTAATTTTTACCCCTACACTACACTATCCAACACTTACCCTACTGTTGCACCCCCTGGAGTTAGAATAGTAATTTTTACCCCTACACTATCCAACACTTACCCTACTGTTGCACCCCCTGGAGTTAGAATACTAATTTTTACCCCTACACTATCCAACACTTACCCTACTGTTGCACCCCCTGGAGTTAGAATAGTAATTTTTACCCCTACACTATCCAACACTTACCCTACTTTTGTACCCCCTGGAGTTAGAATAGTAATTTTTACCCCTACACTATCCAACACTTACCCTACTGTTGCACCCCCTGGAGTTAGAATAGTAATTTTTACCCCTACGCTATCCAACACTTACCCTACTGTTGCACCCCCTGGAGTTAGAATAGTAATTTTTACCCCTACACTATCCAACACTTACCCTACTGTTGCACCCCCTGGAGTTAGAATAGTAATTTTTACCCCTACACTATCCAATACTTACCAATCATGCAATGTACATTTTTGCGTTGTAATGGTATGCGTTGTAAAGGTAGTATGCGTTGTAATAGAATGCGTTGTAAAGGTAGTTTATCAATATTCGTTGTAATGGCATGCGTTGTAAGGGAATGCGTTGTAATGGATGTTGCGTTGTAAAAAATGTGTTGTAATGGTATGCGTTGTAAAAGTATGCGTTGTAACGTCATACATCCTGGCTTTTCACATTAGAACAAGTATTCAGGAGATAGCAAAATGCCATTTTGCAGGTCAAACCTTGTGACTTTATAGACTGTAAGGTATGCAACTACATAACTACACAATGGCTTTGATCATCAGGCCATTGCTTTTTTTTACTAATTTGTTGAGACCATTTATCCAGATTAATCAAGAGACGTCGAGACCACTGATATTTGCCTTCTTAGGTGTGGATGAATGCTTATGAATGCTTAGGCAAAAATGGACATGAATTGAAATTGTCCAATTAACGTGAACTTGGTCTAGATGATAACATATGAAAGACTCCTTCTTCGAAGCAGGCGAATACTGTACAAGTATACTTAATTTCCAGGTTCTTAATCTGGGGTGCTGCATGATGTCTTGAGAGCAGCTCCATAGGAAGCCTGGAAACCGTGTGGCTTTGCATCTGAATTCACAATATCAAAATGAAAAGGCTCTTAAGGCAGAAAGGAGACAGTTATAAAACCGGTCATGAAAGATGAATAATGGAGAACAAGTACATGCATAATAGAAGCTATTTCTACTCTTTATACATAAGAAGAGCTGAACACAGGTAGAAATGAGAAATATGTGAAAATGTGGATTTCCAAGCCAATGAGCATATGCTCTGTTACTTGAATGAAACCCATTTCAGTCACAGTACATGCCTAGATATGCAAAGAAAAATGCAATTGACAAAAAGGAATAAAAACATGAATAAATCAAATTGTTATGTTTATTAGTATGCCACTCGCTCATCTTTACTATTAGTTCATGCAACACAAAATAGCAATCAGAGTTGCAGCCTGCGTTGTGTAAAAGGGAGACTTATTTTTGTTTGTTTGTTACACGCTCAGTAATAAAATTGCCAGTCTTATTTGACAGAAGCCATTCTTAGTCATTTTGCTATATTTGCCTCAATGAAGAGTAAACATTCAATTCATCAGTGCTTTCTCCCAATTGGTGTTGGGAGAGTATTATAATAATTGTGAAAGGAATTATGGACACTTACTAGTATTAAAATGCATAATTATGTTGAATTTATCACGTAAACAGAAGTAATTTGGAATTCATTGGACCCCAACCTTACAGAGTCATTTTGCATCGTTCAAGGCCCAAATCAAGTGCTGGCTGAATTTTTAAGGTCTGTCTAGCCATGGCACTGAGCCATGTAGTGCTGAACCAGAGGTGAGCAAACCCCCCAGAGCATACAGAAATCCACACTAAGGTCTTTGGGGCACCAGCGGGGTAGGGCGTCCTCAGAATAATGTACACAGGATCTTCAAAGGGCCATAATAATGATAACAAAGAAAGAAAGGGGGATGGTGCAGTGTCTGCCCAGAGCCCCAGAATACAACTTCAAAAGATCAAATGATTGACGGAATGCTGAACAAATAAAACATTGACCCCAGTCTCAGATCTGGGTTTATTCCAATGTTTTTTTTCTCGCCATGACACCCCAGTTTAGACTCAGCCATATGTAAATCAGTCTTGACCCTGATACCCATGGGAGCAGTCCCTCTCAATATGCCAGGCCAGGTCTGACTTGGACCGGAAACAAACCTCCCAGGACAAGATTCAGGATATCACCCATCACCAGTCAGGCTAGCTTAAATCTAGTGGCACAGAGCACAGGAATCCAAGTCTCGACATACCCATCCCACTTAAGGCAAAAAATGCTGTCTAAACAAATGATGGACAAAATGCTGAACAAATCAAACATTCACCCTCAGTCAATAGATCTGGGTTAAATCCCTTGTTCTTTTTCTCACTATGCCACAGCAGTATGGACCCAGACATATGCAAATCAGTCTTGACCCTGCTCCGCATGAGAACTGTCCAGCCCAACCTGCCAAGCCAGGTCCTCCATGGACCGGAAACATGCCTCCTGGGTCTCGATACAGGGTATAACCCCTCATCAGCCAGGCTAGCTTGAATCCAGTGGCGCAGTTAGCAAGGAATCCACATCTGGGCATACCCATCCCACTAAAAGTGGAAAATCCTGCACAAGCAAATGATGGAAAAAATGCTGAAAACATTTCAAATTTACACCCAGTCAAGAGCTCAGGCTAAATCCACCATTCTTTTGCTCACTATGCCACCCAGTTTGGGCCCAGACATATATAAATCAGTCTTGACCCTGCTCCTCATCGGAACAGTTAAGCCTGAACTGCCAAGCTAGGTCCTACCTGGACAGGAAACAAGCATCCTGGGACCGGGTTTGGGGTATCACCCCTCATCAGTCATGCTATCTTGAATCCAGTGGCACATCAAGCAAGGAGCCAACGTCTGGGCATACCCATTCCACCTAGGGAGAAAGAAGCTGCATGAGCAAATGGTGGATGGAATGCTGAACACATCAAACATTCCCCCCAGTCACAGATCTGGGTTTAATCCATCGTTTTTTTGCTAACTATGCCACCCCAATTTGGCCCCAGCCATATGCAAATCAGTCAGTCTTTACCCTGGTCCATATGGGAACAGTCTAGCCCAAACTAAAACGCTGGCTCCTCCTTGGATGAAAACAAGCATCCTGGGACCGGTTTTGGGGTATCACCCCATATCAAGCAAGGGAATCATGTCTGGTCATAATTGTTCATTCAGTTATGGGAAAATATTCCCCTAATCGTGAGGAAATTCCATTTTGGATTGCCAGAAAATCGATCAACTTGAAGCTGTGTTTCCCCTTATTGTACCACAAGACAAGCACAGAATTTTAACTATGTGCTTACTCACTGGAATGGTTCCCACTCTTGAAATGTGCAACACCTGGGGGACTATTTTTGAGACAGTCTATATTCTCTGCCATGGCACTTACCTGAAAGCTGTTCTACCAAACATTCTCAAACAGATACAGAATGAACATGGGGCAGGTCCTGCCCTAGATTTTGAGATGAAATTAATGGCCAATTTTCCCATATTCTCCGAAAAGTGAAGCACCATCTATGGATGTACGCCAACGCAGTAGCTGACCTTGACATGATTTGCCTATAATTATTGCTAATGTATATACCAGGCCTTCAGTACCACTACTTGGCAAGCCTAGTGCTGACAAGGATGCAAGACCAGCACATAAGTTTGCTAAAAAAACTTTGGGACAGATCTACACAACAACAAAAAAGGCAAACCTTACAGAATTTCTCCACTTCTGGAGTCATCTGCGAGTCTGTAGGATTTTCCTGATCACACTAAAATCAAGACTCCAGACAGGTGTTTGGTTCCTGACACACATTCCCCTCGTTCCTTTCAGGAATCGATCGTCTCACCAGCAGTACGAGAGAGGCGAGTGATCTGAATGCAGTAAATAAGAGTACGTGAAAGTCTTCTAAACATAAAGCTACGTTTCAGAAAAATAAAGTTGGGGCTTTGACTGCTAAATGTGTCCACAGATGGTGAGAATCCTCCTCTTGAACAGGAGTTGGGTGGTGACTCTCCTCGACAACGCTTCAGAAGTCACCATAATACGGCAGAATCCCCAGGTGTTTCTGGCAGCGAAAACAACTGATACATTTGTTACAGTTGAAACAGTGGATACAAGTGTTACCCCTCCTGATTTTTTAAATAATCAAATTGAATGTGATGTTAAATTCACCACTAATGCAATATTCTGGGACAACCTACCTACGTCGTATTTTCCCCCATCATTTGTACCCGCATCCACACAAGATGAGGATGTGATTCTTCCTTCATTTTATCACCTTGTCCCTTCAAAGTCAAGGAAGCTTATGCATCCGAATAGACCCTCGCACTGGCCCCTGCACTTTACCGCAACCGTGTTGGTTGGAACAAAGATTACCCTTATCATGTTAATGTTAATCCTATTCAGTGTACTCTGCAAGTATAACTGAAATATCCCATTAAGCGGGACGCTAAATTGCCTCTTAAAGAAATTCTTTTCATTTTTTAAATCAGATCATTCCTATAGCATTGTCTTAGACTACAGACATTTAAATAGTCACATACAAACATTTACAGTGCAAGACATGCAAAGTACAGCAATCATTAACCATGTAGTCCATAAAAAATACAAAACCACATTGGGAATTTCCAATGTTTTTTTCAGTCAGCTTTCAGCTCCCTGGATTTTCAAATGTACAACTTCCTATAGCCAGGGAGTTTTTGCAGCATGAATTGTGCTGATTCTTTATGAAAATGACCAAGATACTCTATCCTACGGGGATGAAATCTACTTGGCGGATGATACCTTAAATCCCCTCTAGGCCACAGTAGAGCACATAATAGTGGGATTTGCTGGACTTGGCTACAAGTTGAACAATAAGAAATATAAAAAAGCATTTGTAAGTGTAATTTTTCTAGGGTATGAACTTACACATGAGAGGAAGAGTCTAGCCCCTCAGTTTTTGAATAAGTGTTCACAGTTGCAACCACCAAACACAATAAAAAATTGCATTCCCTGCTATGATTTTTGAATTTTGGCAGAACATACATATCTAAATATGCACAATGCATAAAACCTCTTTATGCATTGATACGCCCTGATTTTTTTCACTTCATGCCAGAAATCAGCACATACAGATACACTCAGATCTTTACAATCTGATCTACTTGAAACATACCACTCGCATACATGCGTCAGTACTAGGCCTGGGTGGATCTCGCGGAGATTCACTCTGCAGAATTCCGCAGGGTGACCAAACAACTTTGTCAAATTCCACAGAGTACCGCAAGCAGGCAGAGTATTGCTTGCTTGGCCTTCGTAACTGCTGCACGACACAATTAAAATAAAATGCTCGCTCCCCGTACCTCTGATGCAATCCTGGACTGCCCTACTCAATTGACAGGCTTTTAGGAAGCACAGCCTGATTAAACAATAATGGGGGTACCCATTCATGGTGCTTTTCCCCTGTAATGATTTTTCCCTTTAGACCTACAGAAACCATGGCCGGTCTCGACAATTATATATATAAAGTACAAGGGAACCCAAATTAGATCAGTCAAGGACCTTGGGAGCTACCTTATTTTGTGAGACATTGGTCCCTGAGTAAAATCAATTTTAGAAATCAAATAAATATTGCCCCATTCGGTACTATATTTGAGCCTTTGATCCAGCCGGGAAAAAGGCAGTTTATTATGCAATTATGTAGAATATACAAACCATCTGAATTAATGGCAGTGGGACACAAGCCTGTATCCATAAATTCATATAACAAGAGAAAACAAGAGCAAGCTCAGGCAGCAGGTGGTTGTCTGTATGGAATCATTACAATGGAACAGACAACAATTGTGGGAGGTCACCTTTACACTTAATGTAGCACATAAATCACTTTATATAAGGTTGAAAACATTGTCGACAGCGTTTCAATCCTTAACATTGATATCGGATCATCATATGAACTTTAAGAATATAGGCCTAGATGTAGATAATTCCCATTTACAGACTCTTAAATACCGAATTTTACCGATTCGGTATTTAAGAGTCTGTAAATGGGAAGGGAGCAGATTTAGGTAATTCCGAATTCAGGAATACCGAATCTGTAAGACTCGGTATTTACCGATTCGGTAAATACCGAATCGGTATTGCCCATTCATTCCTATGGGCCTTGAAGCCCATAGGAATCAATGGGCAATACCGATTTGGTAAATACCGAATCCTGCAAGGGTGCAGGGGGTGTCACTTTGACACCCTCTCGCACCCCAAGTACAGGCTTGTGTGACATGTGGCACACATACATGCTCTAAGGGCATGTCTGTGTGTCACATTGCACAGGTGAGCATGCACAGATGTGCATGCACACCTGAATTCGGTATTTTACCACCCAATAGGATTGGGTGGTAAAATACCGACTCTTAAGGGCCTGTGGCACTCATAGGAGTGTCAGCTACATATGGATTTACCTATTCGGTAAATATACCTTTTCGGTATTTTACTGAATCGGTATATTTACCGAATCGGTAAAATTACCGATTCTTAAAAAATCATTCCCCTACATCTGAAAACCCTAATACCGGTCGGAAATGGCCGAAATCGGCCGTTTCCGACCGGTATTAGGGCTCCTACATCTGGCCCAAAGTGCCTGAAAACAATTTGCCTGTAATTAACTGAGGCAAAAAACAGCAGATATAGAAAGAAAAAGGGGGGAAAAGATAACAGGGAAATGAAAACGAAAGGCGAAAGTTAGTAAGGGCTATAAAACAAGAAATCACATAAGTGCGACGGCTGGCGTAGACTAATTTAGGGTTTACGCATGTTTCCAAGTTTCAGACACAGAAATCAAGCAATGGTTGGTGCAGAAATTGTGCAAATAATGGCGCAGAATTGAGCAATATTAGGCGATGTTGTTTTAAGCGATGTGTAAAGAATAACTACAGTCATGTGGTTGCAAGAAGATTTCTATCAAAAGTGCATGTGAATGAGGTGTACTGAACAATTGGTGCGAGGTGGTTGAGAAGCCTGTGAAGGTGCCTTGTGAGATTGCTAAGTGAAAGGAGGATGGTTACCTTGCATCAAGAACAGGGAGTGGAGCAGTGCGTAATGAGGGATGAGCATTCCATGCATGACCCATATATACGTCTGGACCTGGCAATTGAAATGAGGGAATGTATAAGAGGGGAAGCGTCAGCAAGACGCGGCTTGTGGGTGTGGGGGGAAAAAAGGAGAGGGGGTGCTTACCTTGTTTTAGGTAGAATGCGGAGTGGACCTATCAATGATAGAGGTGATCTGACCACAGTTAAGGGTTGTCGGTTGGAAGTAGAGCCGCAAACGTCTAGATGTGCAGCGGTGAGGGAATCCTTAAATCAGGGGTAAAAGGGAGATACACAGTTGGAGGGCCAGTGCGGCAGTTATGATCGGAGCAATTGCTAAGTGTAGGAGCATGCCTATAGGACTTACCAGTCACTGGTAGGAAAGCGGCATAGTGGCGACTGCTATTCAGGAATGGGGGAAGTCACCTTGAGGTTGTGTTTTACAGGCGGTGCACTGTGGTCATGTGACCGCGGAGGTGTGATGGTCAATATAGAAGGGCTCAATGTGTAAGGAAGTTAACGAGGGCTAAGGAAAAGGTCATGTGACCACGGTTCCATGGCGGCCATGTTGGAAAGTTAAAAGTGAAAAGGTAAAGTGCTAGAGTAAGCAAGAGGGTGTAGTGTAAGCGGGGAGGCTAGGAAGAGGCAGAGACAGTGGTTGCAGGTAAGTATTTATTTATACTTGACACGTAGCAAGAGCGCCGGGAACCTCATCCGCTGTGTTCACGGGCTTGCTCACAACTCGCTATCATGGCGGTCACGCTCTACATCGTTACTTCAGACCGTAACGACTAGAGCGCGATACTACATATCTCCCCCTTAACAACTGAAACATCTAGAGAGACAATGTCCCACAGTCTATCTGCTTCTCAGTTCGTTACTCACTCCCATCTCATAGTCTCTGTACTTCGCTGGTCTTACCACAGATCTGACAGCGCGGGTACCTCTCACCGGGGTGCAGGATGCCTTCTCTGTTTCTTCTCGGGCGTCCTCGGCCAAGGTTTGTCTCCACACGTGGGCGTACCCTGTAGTGTTGCTTCCCTGGTGCCTTCCCGGTGTCCTCTTGAGCGTTCCTTTCTACCAACACCGTCTCTCTCAGGGCTTCTCCCAAGGTAGCATTTTCTTCCTCCGAAGGGAGAGCCGCAGTGTGAGTATCGTTGCTGTGTTCTGACTGTGACCCCTCTGCCTTAGTACATTGCAGTATCTTGTTGCACTTGGACGTACGGTTCTGAGACCAAACTTTCCCATCACTTAGTAAGGCCGCTCTGTTGTAACCCTCCTTCACTAGCATGGGCGCACTGAACTTGCTTTAGCCCTTCCTTCTCAGTTGGGCTAGTTTGACTCGGCCCACTCTACTCTCTCTCTCTCTCACATCTCCTCCTTTGCATTACGTTGTTTGTTGTAGTGGTCTGTGTACACTCTTTGTGCCCTTTCCAGATTGTGGTGGGCCATTGCTGGGGACCATTTGCTCATAATGGTACTTTCCTTCCAAGCTACATTGTCCTTGGTGAAGGGGTCTCGTCCCCTGAGGATTTTAAAGGGGCTGTTTCCCGTGCTGGTGAGAGTGATCCTGTATGCCCACAGCGTGTTCCTGAACTCCGTTACCCAGTTTCTTCCTGCACTGATTGCTGATTGTACCAACCCCATGATGACCATGTTAAACCTTTCCGCTAAGCCATTACCAGCTGGATGGTATACCGATGTGTGCTTGACCTTGATTCCATTCCTTCCCATGTAGGCGTTCCACTTCTCAGACGTGAACTGGGGCCAATTGTCACTTAGGATGGAACACGGGATACCTTGCCTTGGGAACGTAGCTGTAAGAAACTTCAACACGGTCTCCGTATCCATGTCCTCCTGTATGTCGCTTTGAGGTTCCGTGACGATTTTACCCGTGTTTGTAACATTGTCGCAAATACATAATTTTGGTATCAGTGAACCGCAAATGATCCATTTAGTATATCCTGGTGTTTTCGCTATGCTACGAGCAAGAGCACTCCTGTTACAAACACATTTCTGTTCTACCCGTGGCATCCATCTTAGAACACGGAAGCCATTTTGTATTCCTTGCCCTCACATAGTCAATGGACACGCAATGACCTCTTTTCATTTAAGGACACGTAGGCTTTAGCCGGCAATTCACCTTGCTAGTGACACGTGCACCTTAGGCCAGCAACGCTGTGGCAGCATGACTCGGCAAGAGCTGCCTCCCCAGCCTGAGGCCAGTCCTGCTATACTGGTTCTTGTGTTCGTTGGCCTGATCATGATTAGGCGGCCGAAGCTGGTAACCGTGCCCATTTACGACCCACAAACATCTCTTATCCTACTTTTCTATCTTCTGCACCTGGCTCTGCTCCTTTCCTTCTGGGCCTTTATTAGGGGGAGGTAACGATATTTACGATGAGGCGGTCCGGGTCTTGAATGAGAAGTTGACATGGGATTATGATGGAATAGTGGGAACCCCTCGTTCATAATGTTTTGACATCAGATATTGTTGACGATCCCTGTGCAACGCCAAATATTTATTGTTTAAGATACAAAGGTTTTGGAATGTGCTAACATGTAAAGAATTTGCCTGAAGCCCAACATTCAGTATATAAGGAACAACCCTCTTTGTACAAATTGAACAGGCTCCTAGATACTGCCCATGTGTAGTTTCTGTGACTTCTGTGTCCCTGCAGTAATAAACCTTTGGTCTTTGACGCCACCATCGAGAAGCCCGTGTTTCTGTTTGTTTGTGCACCGAGACAGGTTGAACTCCGGGGTCTTCGGGTGTTATCCCTGACACCTCTGGACGGAACCAAAAAGTCCAGAACTCCAATTGGCGCCCAACGTGGGGCGACGTCATTCGGTACCGGTCCAAAAGCCTGAAGAGTTCGAGAAGCTTCGTGTGAAGATTTCAGAGGGAGGCGCCCCACTTCATCGATCCCGGCATATCGCAAAAGTGGCCCGACGTTCTCTTCCACGAGGGTTCCCGTTCAGACGGCTGCAGTGGTTCGTTGCCTTGACCGTCGCCCTGTCTTGGACCCGAGGTGCAGTCCTTAGTACGGCGAGACGTGACGGGTTTCTCCTTGGTGACGTCTTCAGTGCCTCAGTTAAGTATTAAGTGGTTGATAGTTGGTTACTTCGTAAGGGTTGCTCCTGTTTGGATAAACCTTTTAGTTCTTGGTTTGGTTCGGTTTTATAAGATTGTCGCTGGTTATTCTGGTTACGATAATCATTCAGTTCAGTTCGGGTATCGATACGTTTGTCTGTTCTGGTAGGCCTGATTCTTGGTTCGAGTGTGCACCTTTCTTTTTGTTTGTGTTTTTTTCTGTTTTGTGTTCCGGATTATAAAATGGTAAGTCGGAAAAATTGTATGTTGTCTTGTTTCAGTTGCAACAGTGATTCCCAGTTGGAGGACTCGTGTTCGGTTCCTCCGATTGGAACTCCCCTTTATGGTCTATATTGCAAATTTGGTGTGGGCCCTATCTCTTATAACGAGGTATGGATCCACTACACTAAGAAAGATGGTGTCCTTAGTTGGCCACTGCATGGTAGTTTTGAACCTCAAGTTCTTGATAATTTAGAAACGAAATTATTCAAGAAGAAAGCCCGGCCGGCAATGTTTGATTCTTTCCGTTATTGGCGAAAAGAATCTAAACAGAGAGAAATTAAAAAGTTGAAGAAAGAACAGAAAGAGCAAGAGTTGACTTTAGAACAGTCTGCTAAGCAGTTGCAACTCAATGAGTCCGAGAAGGCAATGGAGGTGGCCAATAGAGAGCGTAATTTAGCAATAGACAAGTGCTATCCTGCTTTGCCATCGAGTACAGCTAAGATAGTAGAGGACCCTGAGAAGGATCCCCTGTTATCTTACTTGTTACGATCACCCCCACCGTATGCACAGGGTGCTACGGCTCCACCCATACCGAATGTTCAATTACCGGTTGCTGGACAACCTGGTGTTCCTGCTCCTCTGAATCAAGTTCCTGTACCTCCTGTGGTCACTATTAATGTTCCTTCGGCACCCCCTCTTCCAGGGTTGCCGGCTTCTTTACCTATGCCTGTATCGCTCACACCTGCTAGTTCACAAGCTGTCTTACCCGCTACTCCTACTGTTCCTGATCTATCTGTTCCAACTGCTACTCTATTTTCTGCTTCTGCTAATATTATGACTCCACTTTCTGTTCGTCGGAGAATCACTGATTCTGTCTCTAATATTCTATCTCCCTTCTATAAAACTCTCATTAAGACTCCTACCTCTGACTCTGTGCAGAGACGTAGTCAGCTTCCCAGTACTGAAGAAAGAGGAATACTAGATTCCACTGCTCTTAGATGGATTTCGAAAGTTGGAAGATATAATGTACAAGATGTATTAGATACATTTATGCAATGGAATGAACCGACACAACGATATGTGTTCGATGAAATGTGTTTCCTTCTACGTGAGGAATTGGAAGAGGATGACCCTGAATCAAATCTAAGAGAATTAATTAATGTTCAGAAAGAGTTTGCTGCAGGTATGATAGTTGGTCAAAATATAAAAGAAGCGATGGAACTGATTTTAAGTTATAGGAATGACCCATCCCTTCGTTCACCGAGGGAGTTAGAGAAACATAGTACGAAACAAAATCGTCAATATCCAATGATAGAGGTTCCACCAATTTGGCGTGAAGCTGTGCAAGCTAACGTAAACCTTGGTATTGCAGCCGCTCCAGCCCAATTCCAGAGAGTATGGATACATATTCCATGGAAGCGAGCTGAAGTATTAGCAGTGAAACAGGCCTTACCAGATCCGCGTAAAAATCCTGCAGGGTACTACAAAGAGTTGGCTCAAACAGTTGACGCTTGTGTATTAAATCTAGCTGACATAGATCTGCTATTTGGTAATGTAGTACCGCAACCAATTTGGGCTAAAATTCGTAAAGAGAATCATCCAGTTGCCCTAGGTGGTGATTGGGCAGCTATAATTGCAGCGGATGGTCAACAAATAGGTGGTTCTAAACCTGAACCCTTAATTGCTAATTTGCCCGGTAGAATAATCGATTTAATGAAAACCCTAATGCCAGCATTACGCGTTAACTGGGACAAATTGTCCGCGTGCAAACAGAAGAAAGACGAAAGCGTCTCCGACTTTTTCACAAGATTCGAAGAGACTTTTGTGGATCATAGTGGTCAGGATATGAGCACAGAAGGAGGCCAGAGATTATTTGTTGATAAATTTATGCACAATCTGTTGCCAGAACTTAGTGGTAAATTAAAGAATTCTGAAAGTGCGTGGGCTGTCTCTACGACTGCGCAAATACTTGCGACTGCTCAGTACTATGAAAATAGGGACAAAGAGGAGAAAGAAAAATCAGATAAAAAGACGAAAGAGTTAAAAACTAAAGTTCTTTTACAGCAAGCATATCCGCCTCGCACCAATCAGACCAATACACAGCAAGGGTCATATCAAAGAACGGATTATAATTCTCAGAGGCCACAGTACCAATGGAATCAGTGTGCTTATTGCAAAATGGAAGGCCATTATAAGACTGAGTGTCCGGTACGGGCACAAAATAATACTGCGGCAGCTCAGAGAGGTCGTGGTGGTTATATGCAAAACTCTAGAGGTCGAGGAAGAGGTGCTATGCCTCCACAGACGAGTGATCGCCCTTCTAATTATTTCGATCAACGAAATGGACAATCTGCCCAACAAAATAGGTCTCAACAATATCATGTTGAAGATTACTATGAAGCTAGTGAGGAAGTTCAGCCAAGTGAGTACTAGGACAGCCATGGACAAAGAGAGGGAGTAGTATCAGTTCCAGTAGATCAGAGTGGGCCTTATGTCGCAGTAGCAACATCAGGTATAGTCGAACCGTTTCTGTTGGATACTGGTGCAGCAAAAAGTTCTATCATACATGCGAAACTCCCTGGCGCACCTTTGTCTGGCTCAACAAACGTTTCAGTAGGTTTTTCAGGCGCCCCTGTTCACAACCCTGTTTCTGGTCCTTTGTCTATTTCTGTTGGACCTCGACAATTGAAAGCTCCCCTGATTTTGACGACAGGTTGTAATGAAAATCTGCTTGGTTTAGACTTGTTAAAACGCCTATATGCGACATTGTACTGTTCTCCAGAAGGAGTACAGCTTACGTTGGGTAAAAGAATCATCTCGCCAATGTACTTGTCGATGGATGCACTCCCACCAGAGCTGCGTTCACTCCCTGATACTCTTTGGGCGACTGGTCCTAATGATGTAGGTCTTTTAGAAATTCCACCATATGTAGTAACTCTGAAAGCGAATGTAAAATTTCCACGAATTCCACAATACAGGATCTCTAGTGAAGGTGAGCGTGCGCTCCTACTGATAGTACAAGATCTGATCAAGAAAGGCGTTATAGAAGAAACTAGAGGTAATGTCTGTAATAGTCCTGTACTACCCATCCTGAAACGAACTGACCCAACAAAACCTCCAGTATATAGATTTGTAATTGATCTTAGAGAGGTTAATAAAATTGTGATTCCACAGTTTCCTGTGGTTCCAGACATTACTGCATTGTTAACGTTAATTCCTGCTACAGCAGCATGGTTTTCGGTTATCGACTTGAAAAATGCCTTTTTCAGCATTCCGATAGCCGAGGAAAGCAGAGATATCTTCGGTTTCTCTCTAGGAGGACGAAGCTTCAGGTTTAAACGCGCTCCACAAGGTTATTGTGAAAGCCCATCCATTTACAGTCAAGCATTAAAAAGCCAGTTAGATTCCTTTGTACTTCCTCCTGGTTCTGCTTTAATACAATATGTCGATGATCTTCTAGTGGCTGCCGATGACAAGGAAACTTGCAAAACAGCTACAATCTCTTTATTGCATCACTTATCAAAATTGAATCACAAGGTGTCACCTTCAAAAATGCAATACTGTTGCCAAGAAGTGACCTACCTAGGTCATCTCTTGTCAAAGGAGGGAAGGAAGTTGACCCCAGAGAGAATAAAAGCAATTACACAGATGAATGTTCCTAGCACGCAGAGAGAAGTACGTGCCTTTTTAGGTATTACCTCATATTGTAGGCAATGGATCCCAAATTTTTCTCTTTTGGCAAAACCATTGGTAGCTTTGACTGGGAAAAATGTTCCGAGTCCAGTGCCATGGTCTGCCGAATGTCAGGAGAGTTTTTCTGAGTTACGAAATGCACTGTGTTCAGCTCCTGTATTGGGTACACCCGATTACAGTAAGCCATTCACGCTCTATGTCCATGAGAGAGAAGGTTGCGCGTTGAGTGTTTTGACACAGAAATTTGGTGATAAACAACGCCCTTGTGCGTATTTTTCATCAACATTAGATCCGGTAGCTAGAGCGTTGCCTAGTTGCTTGAGAGCCACAGCCGCAGCTGCAGCCTCCATTCGGCAATCTGCTGGTTTAGTAATGAACAACATGCTAGTGGTTATGGTTCCTCATGCTGTGGATACACTCATGAACCGAACCAAGACGCAGCACCTTACCAGTGCTAGATTATCAGGTTACGAACTGACATTGCTAGCGAGTCATATTCAGATCAAAAGATGCAATGTATTGAATCCAGCAACATTGTTGCCGACTAGTCAAGAGTCGAGTGATTCTGAACCACATGACTGTTGTTTCAAAACTGAAGAAGAAACAAAAGGACGAATTGATTTAAAAGACACTCCGTTATCAGATCCAGATGGCACGTTGTATGTTGACGGGTCTTGCTTCAAATTGGAGAATGGTGATGTAACTGCTGCCTATGCAGTAACGACTTTGAGTACGATTGTGGAGACTGCGAGAGTGAGTCAGAATTCTGCCCAGGCTGCAGAATTGATCGCGCTGACAAGAGCGTGCGTTTTAGCTAAGGGAAAGAGAGTGAATTTGTTCACAGATAGTCAGTATGCGTTCGGCGTGGCCCATAGTTTTGGCCGTTTGTGGAAAGAGAGAGGTTTCATTACGTCCCATGGGACTAAGATCCAACATGGTCAGCTAGTTAATGACTTGTTGGAATCTCTAACCTTGCCGACTGAAGTTGCGATTGTGAAATGCAGTGCTCATAAAGCAATCACGGATGATGTTGGTCGTGGGAATGCTTTTGCCGATGAGACTGCAAAACAGACAGCTAGAAATATGATGAGTAGAATGTATGTTGCAACATCTGCAAGATGGATTTCTGAGTCTGGAATGTGTGAAGACACAGTGGAAAGCGTGAAAGAAATTCAGAAAGAGGCGACTTAGGAGGAAAAGCGTGCATGGAAAGAGAGCACGGGTAAATTGGACTCGAGTGGGTGTTGGATTGATTTGTCGGAACAACAGCGTTGGATGTTGCCTGATGCGTATGTGCTTGCAGTAGTAACGATGGCACATGGAACAGCGCACATCAGTTCAAAAGGGATTTGTAAGATGTTGGCTCCGGTCTGGAAGAATGATGGGATTAGTAAGTGTGCAGAGAGAGTGGTGAGAAATTGTATGGTATGCTTGATGCATAATCCTGGCAAGGGAATCCCCACACCTGCAGGTCACTTCGCTCCACCTTCCTGCCCCTTTGAAGTGATTCAGCTAGACTTCATTCACATGGATCGTTGTAATAATCTGAAATACGTCCTAGTGGTAGTTTGTGCGTTCTCCAGATGGATCGAAGCATACCCACTGAAGGACAATACTGCTTTGTCCACTGCCAAAATCCTTCTTAAAGAGTACTTCCCCAGATTCGGAATGCCACGGATTGTATGGTCAGATAACGGAAGTGAGTTCGTAGGGAAAGTTATGCAGAGTGTGTGTGCCGGCCTAGGGATTAGACAAAAGTTCCACAGTGCGAATCATCCCCAGTCCGCGGGTTTAGTTGAGGGTTACAATGGCACCCTTAAACTGAAACTTGCTAAGATACAAGCATCCACGAATTTGCCCTGGCCAGATGCACTGCCTTTGGCTTTGTTATCAACAAGAGCAACTGTACATTCTAGAGTAGGGCTTAGCCCATATGAAATAATTTTTGGTCGTCCTGCAAATGTTTGGGGGGTACCTAGACCGAAAGAATTTAAGCAGCTGGAATACCCAATGTTAATTGATTACCTTTTCGACTTGACTGCTAAATTGAGCCTTATTCACCAACAGGTTTTCGATGCATTGCCAAAGCCACCGGAGAGTCCAGGTCATCAGCTGAAACCTGGGGATCAAGTAGTCATTAGAAATTTTGCAAGAACGAAAAATCTTCAGCCCAGATTCGTCGGCCCTTTCCAAGTCTTATTGGCAACGAGAACTGCTATTCGTGTGGCCGGACGGAAGAACTGGATCCATACGACACATGTCAAACGTGTGCCTCTGCCACTTCCTTACGACAACTGGGTAAAGAAAGGAATCAGTGCCTCTGAAACAGAACAAATACCCAGTTTCATCCCTTTCAGTGATGCAGAACTGATCTCAGATACATCAAACTCTGACTCTCCTCCTGAAACTGCTCTTTTGAACCCTGAACATTTGCCGTCTTTACCAAAAGAACATTTGCCCTCTACAAACGTGAACATTGCAACGTCAGCTGAAAATACATTGTTTCCAGATCAGACAGTTCCTGCAAAACTGAGATACAACTTGCGACCTCGCAATATGGACAAATAAAGCAGGAAACTGCCTATTTTCAGATTTGAATTTTCTATACATTGCCTCCAGCCAGGAAGTTTGCTATTATTTTGTTGTTTTAAAATTTTGCCTTGCCGTCTGGGTAGCCGTAGGGTCGTGGCTGTGTGCCTAGTTGAATCTGCGGGGGTCAGACACAAGGTCGATCTTTCTGTTAGTTCTGGGAACTCCCAGGGCTGATAGAGGCATTTTCATCTACGTACACATCATCAGTGGTCACGAGCGGATTGTAGAAGATGGAGCTTCCTGAGCTGCAACGAAAGAATGTAATTTATGTGCGCAGAAATAGACTGTACAGAATACTTCACAGCAAATGCTTTCTAATGCAATGTGCAGTTACATTTTTAATTGTTTTGATAACGTTGGTGGGTGGAATCATCTTTGGTGTACATTTGATTTTTATGCCGGTAACTACAGTACCTCCCCTTGATCCTACTACTTCTACGGTTTCTTCTATGCATTCTTTTCACTCATTTCCTGAACACGAACAAGCTCGACGTTCAGAATTTATTAACAATACATTTGTACAGCTCTTGCATCAACACCAACTGGTAGTTAATACTACAGACTGCTGGGTGTGTGGCTTGATACCTCACACTATGGATAAAGGCATTCCCTATCTAGTCTTGCCTTTCAGCTATAATGGATCATTTCAGGCCTTTCAGACCATTTTTTCATATGCCCTTGAGACCTATCCTCCGCGTCCACCACGGTCCACTAAATACAACTCAGCCAACAAAGCTTTAGTCCAGGGAATTATTGACATGATTAAAGACGTCAATAATACTTCATCTTACCCTAGAGATGAATTACGGGTGTATTTGAGTTGGAACTCTACAGAGTATCGCCTTAGTTTGGGAGAAAGCAAGCGTAAAAGCTCCACTTCAGTTTGGGTCGTGCCTCACCGAGGTCAGGTCTGTTTGCAAGGAAATGGGAGAAATCTGAGAGCTCAGCTAGGGAGGAGTGAGTGCGTTGAGACTTACGTATTTCCGTCTAACTCCTCCCCTGCCTTCCTTACTGCTAGAGGTACTTACTTCATCTGTCAAGACAGAGCGTATACATGGCTGCCTGCTGACTTCTCAGGTTCATGTTATATTGCTCGATTGTTACCTCCGACATACACTGCTTCTTCAGATTATCACAAGACCAGAGTAGCAAGAGGTGTCTTCAGCAAGGAAGATACCGCTGGTCAGGAAGCTGGAGACTTCTTCAAAGGTTTCCTTCCGTTTTGGGGGCCTATGGCCAATAGTAGAAATCTACGTCAACTAACACGAGTAGTTGAATCTACTATTACAGAAACTGCTGGTGCCCTTAGTAACTTAACAGCTGAGCTTCAGGCGGATCGTCTCATGACGTTGCAGAACCGTATGGTTCTAGACGTAATACTTGCAGATCGAGGTGGGGTATGCAGAATGATCCAATCGAGCTGCTGTGTTTTTATTCCCAATAATGCTCCAACTGTCTATGAAGCGATCTCTAAGCTACACAAGATTTCCGACTCTATACACGTAGACAAGGGAAACTGGTCCTTCATGGAGTGGTTTTGGACTCTGGTATCAGCGTGGGGATGGAAGGTTCTGATGGTCATTGGTGTCATCCTAGTATTTCTGTTCTCATGCTGCCTTATTATCCAATGTGGTCCCGCTTTGTGTAGCCTCTGTGCTGCAACCTGTTTCAGAAAACCACCTGCATTAGGAGAAAAGGCACGAGACAGGATGATGATGCAACAACATGTCACTGACCTAATGAGCATAGAGTTAGATTCAGACATAGACTGAGTAATTGCCTATGTAAGGGGAAAAGGAGGGTCTGAGGTTCCGTGACGATTTTACCCGTGTTTGTAACATTGTCGCAAATACATAATTTTGGTATCAGTGAACCGCAAATGATCCATTTAGTATATCCTGGTGTTTTCGCTATGCTACGAGCAAGAGCACTCCTTTTACAAACACATTTCTGTTCTACCCGTGGCATCCATCTTAGAACACGGAAGCCATTTTGTATTCCTTGCCCTCACATAGTCAATGGACACGCAATGACCTCTTTTCATTTAAGGACACGTAGGCTTTAGCCGGCAATTCACCTTGCTAGTGACACGTGCACCTTAGGCCAGCAACGCTGTGGCAGCATGACTCGGCAAGAGCTGCCTCCCCAGCCTGAGGCCAGTCCTGCTATACTGGTTCTTGTGTTCGTTGGCCTGATCATGATTAGGCGACCGAAGCTGGTAACCGTGCCCATTTACGACCCACAAACATCTCTTATCCTACTTTTCTATCTTCTGCACCTGGCTCTGCTCCTTTCCTTCTGGGCCTTTATTAGGGGGAGGTAACGAAATTTACGATGAGGCGGTCCGGGTCTTGAATGAGAAGTTGACATGGGATTATGATGGAATAGTGGGAACCCCTCGTTCATAATGTTTTGACATCAGATATTGTTGACGATCCCTGTGCAACGCCAAATATTTATTGTTTAAGATACAAAGGTTTTGGAATGTGCTAACATGTAAAGAATTTGCCTAAAGCCCAACATTCAGTATATAAGGAACAACCCTCTTTGTACAAATTGAACAGGCTCCTAGATACTGCCCATGTGTAGTTTCTGTGACTTCTGTGTCCCTGCAGTAATAAACCTTTGGTCTTTGACGCCACCATCGAGAAGCCCGTGTTTCTGTTTGTTTGTGCACCGAGACAGGTTGAACTCCGGGGTCTTCGGGTGTTATCCCTGACACCTCTGGACGGAACCAAAAAGTCCAGAACTCCAGCTTTCAGGCCATTTGGAATATTCGTCCATGAGTACCACTATGTATTTCTGGACTCCTTGAGCGTCTAGCACCGGACCCAGGATATCTATCGACAAATCCTCCCACGGGTTTGCTGGGTGGTCGAACTTTCCTAAGGATGGCTTCATCAAGCTCTGGTATTTGTCAGCATTTTGGCATTGTATACACTCCCTGACGTGCCATTCTATCTGGCTGTCCATTGCTTGCCACCAGTACGTTTGTTTCACCCGCAGTTTCGTCTTTACTATGCCTATGTGTGCTTCGCACAGGATGGAGAGTAGGTGTGTTGTCAAGGAATTTGGAGGTACAACTTTATCTCCTCTGAGCAGGAAGGTGCCCTGGTCTCCGATAGACAATTCTTCCCGCACTTCAAAGAACTTCCTGTGCACTGCACTCAGGCGTTTCTTTTCTGGCCACCCTTGTAGGATAAACTGATTGACCGCGGTGTTGTACCAGTCGTTCTCGTAGGCTTCTTTCCACTCCTGCGCGCTGATCACCTTTTCGTGGTCGTCCATAAACGCAACACTGACGTCCTCCATGGCTGGCGCTCGGCTCAGATAATCCGCCACCTTGTTTTTGGTTCCTGGTATATTCTCCACGTCATACCGGTAGTCCAACAATTTTAGCGTAATTTTTGCAATCAGGGGAGTAGCATTCGCATGTCCGCTTGATGTGAGCATTTTGACCAGTGGTTTGTGGTCTGTCCGGAGCTGGAATCTGGAGCCCCATATGAACTGGCGGAACTTCTCCATGGCCCAGACCGCCACCCGCATCTCCTTCTCCACGACACTGAACTTCTGCTCCGTGGGCGACAAGGACCTGGACGCGAAGCTGATGTTGGAAACTTCTCCTTCTTTTGTTTCCTGCATTAAGACAGCCCCTAGTCCCTGTCACTCGCATCCGTGGTGAGCACGGACTTCGCCTGTTGGTCGAATCCATGGAGGGGGATTGCCGTACTGGTGCCTTCTTTGATGCTTTGAAATTCTTCTTGTGCTTCCTTCATCCATTCAAAGGATGTTCTGTCCCTGAGAAGGTGGTGCAAATTGTGTGTCTTTGTGGCGAAGTGTGGCACGAATTTGCTATAAAACTCGGCTATGCCCAAGAACGAGCGAACTTCCTCTTTGTTTGTCGGTGAGGGGGCATCCCTTATGGCTTTGGCGTTGGACTGTTTGGGCGTAATCCTCTGGTTGCTAATCTCCTGGCCCAAGTACGTGACTGATGACATTCTGAAACAACACTTCTCCCATTCTGCAGGGTGTCCTTTCCTCGCCAGAATCTGTAACACTGTGGACTGTTTTGTGTCATGGTCAATCTGGTCCTTGCCCATTATCAAGATGTCATCATGAAAATATTGTACCCCTTCTGTGTCCTTGAACAGTTTATGCAAAAGTTTCTGGAAAACGAAATTGGTAGCACCCAAATGGGGTTCTGAAGGACGTCAGCTTGCATCATGTGTGATGCAGGGCTATTTGATGGTACGCTGATGCAATGGTTGATGGTGGAGAACCACTTCACGTCTTTGGTGTTGGCCAGCATTTCGTCTATTTTTGGTAGCGGGAACTTTTCAACCACTATGTTTTTGTTCAGATCTCTCAGGTCCATGCATAGTCGCACCTTACTATTGACCTTCCTGGCCACCACCAGCGGAGCCAACCATTCGGCGCTGTCTATCGGCTCAATGATGCCGTTGTCCTCCAGACGTTGCAGTTCCAACTGTACTGTCTCTCTTATTGCCAACAGGATGTTTCTCACTTTGTGGCACACTGGCTTGGTGTCTGCTTTAAGGTCTATTTTATGTGTACATTTCGTCAGTTTTCCTATCGTACCTCCAAACACAGTGGGAACCTCCTCTTTCCATTTGGTGTCTTCTGGCTGTCGCTCTGGGCCAGTCATCAGGACCTGCATGACGCCTCCAGGGTTCAGTTGTATGCCCAGCTCGCCTTGGTCAACCCATCCTAGGATGCTGGGCCCCTTTTCCGCTACGTATAGCTTTCCGTCTGCTCTCGGCCCTTGAACTCAAATTGCAGGACATGGTACCCCACCATGGGGATGGGCTCACCTGTAAATGTGACTGGTCGAATGTCCGGGGGTAACAGGTATGACCCGAGGTGTTGCTTGAAGTGTTCGTCCCACACCTTGCGTTGCACTATGGTGTACAGGGACCCTGAGTCTGCCACCACTTTTATTTGTACTCCCCTATTGTTTTCTCACATTGTGGTTTCTTCGAGCAGGTGCAGTCAATGCAGAGTATGTGTTCTTCTATGCATAGCACATTGTCTTCTTCTTCATCCCCTTCTCCATCTATGTCGGATTCCTGTGCAATGTACTTGACCGCAGGTTTTCTCTGCTTCTTGTGACACACTTCCTCATAGTGCCATATAATTCCACAGAACATACACTTAGTGCCGAACGCCGGGCAATGTTTATCATAGCTTGCGTGTGCTTGGCTCCCACATCTGTAGCACGTGGCCTTGTCTCCACTTGTGGGTTTCTTCATGGGCTGCGATCTGAGAACATACCTAGTTTGCGTCTTCGTGCTCCCTGCTTCTCCTTTGCTCCTGTCTGGCGAGTCTGCTTCTGTTATTTTGTTGACCATTTGCTTCATGGGGTTCTCCCTTTTTGCTGCTTCTGCGCACCTTTTTGATATTTCTGTTTTCTTCACCATGGCTATGACTTCCTTCAAGGACGCATCTCCATTGTCCCATAGTTTGTCTTGCATTGAGGTATTCGTGGTGTGCATGACGATCTGGTCTTTAATGAACTCGTCGTGTAAAGCGCCAAATTTGCATGTGACTGCCAGTTTCTTTGGTGCCGTCACATGTGGCTCAGGGGTTAGAGGCAGCAGACCCGGAAGCTGAGATCGGTCCTGGACCAGGGTTCAATTCCCCGCCTCGGCGGGTCTTGGGCTAAAAATTCCATGGACTCGATAATTCTCACCCCGGTGCCTCCTCGACTCACGGGTTCACACTCTGCGACTCTGGGCAATAGCTTGCTTAATCTCCACAACGGCCCCTCGCGGTGGGATGCCTGACTTTCACCTTGTGGATACCCTGCTATCTCACAGGGGAATATCAGGACGGGTTCCCTAAGCAAGCGCCGGGAAACCCACTGCGGGTAGCTGTGCGCTATATAAGCTCAACTACATTTACATCTATAGACTCTCCTGCTTCCTGTTTTCTTTGTTGGAAGTTGTATCTGTCTATGGACGTGCACACCACCGGTCTGTAGTGATTGTCCAGGTCTTCAATCGCGTTTTGGAAACGGTCGTCATCACCACCCTGTCATGTTTCGGGTACTAGATTCTAGAAAAACTCTGATGCCCTCAGGGGTCAGTTTGTGGAGTAGTATCCTCCTCTTTCTTTTGCTGGGAAACTCCCCACCTCTTTCATCTTCCAACGCTTCTAGATAGTTCATGAAGTATATCCTCCAGTCTTCCCACTTCATTGAGGGTTCCCCAGGCCTGGGTAAGAAGGGGACTGGCGTTGCGAGCGAGTAGGTCTGGGCGCTCATCTCGGTTCTCCCCCATGGGGATCTTCCACCCCCCTTCGACTTCCTGGCGCACCCGGCTTTTGCTGGCGTGGAGGGCTCCTTCGGGGCGCAGTTACGCCGCCAACGCTGAGCTGTGCTTTCTCCGCCAGGGCCTGGGGCGGGAAGTCGACTGCCGCGCTGTGAGATGCTTCCTGCCATGTGCGTGTCTCAGCTAGTCTGCTGGTTAGGGCCATGGGGTCGCCCCCCTGTCTTCACCCCTCCCGGGCATCCGTACTCACTGTAAACATTCGTCCCAAAGTTCGGGCCTGCATGCAGATGCTGCGTGCTTGTCAGGACTCTCCGGAGATAGGCCTACTCCCCTCCATGTCCTCCTGTGGCTAGGCTGGACCGCCCTGCCGCCTCCAGCTGTGAGCTCCACCCTCTGGCCTTGGGTGGACTCTTCGTGCGGTGCACCTGGGTGGCGGCTGCTTCTGTGCTCCTCTGCCACGCTCTCACTACTTTGTGTGCCAGCTGCCGTTTCTCCTATGCTGCCTCGTGGCCGTCCGTCGTTGTAGGTCGTCCACCTGGTATAGTGATCACCAACGGCGTTGCTCTGCTACCAGCCCTCGTAGCCAATTTGTAATGTTAGCGGGGATGCTAGGAAGAGGCAGAGACAGTGGTTGCAGGTAAGTATTTATTTATACTTGACACGTAGCGAGAGCGCCGGGTTCGCGGGCTTGCTCGCAACTCGCTATCATGGCGGTCACGCTCTACATCGTTACGTCAGACCGTAACGACTAGAGCGCAAACCTACAGAGGGGTTGAAAATTATATATATTTATATACAGTCACATATACTGGCAATGAGGACAGAGAGTTTAAACCTTAAAGGGCAAACATTTGGCCGTAAGCTGTTGAGTGTGGTTTATAACATAATGTTTGAGGAACACAATACATCATGGTTATAATTGGGTCAGTGCATTTGAGAAAAGTGAAGTAATGAGTATGTCATATATAAGTAAAAGCATAATAAATGAACAGGGAAGTACATCATAATTACGGTTGAATGGGTACAGTTTAGGGAAAACCATTAAGCTATGTGAGGCTTAGAGAGTCTTAATATCTGGAACCAAGTGTGAAATCCCTAGTTATTTACAGTAATGTTGTCCAGTCCTCCAGGCGGTTCAAGCCTGTGTGGATACTGCCAGTGTGCAGGATCCATTTCAACTCTTCTTTGTTCAGTAGTTGAGCAAGTGTCATATAGATATGCTTTGCCTATATGCTGTGTTAAGTAACCATGAGCTTATTAGTAGTTTAAACGCCATTTTACCTTTCTGCTGCTTCTGCACACGACACATAACTGTTGCTTTAGCTTTGAGCCTAGTAGATTGTTTTGATTTACACGAGAATATGTTGTTACTCTGATATCAGCCTTGCTTTGTGAGCTGTGTCTGTACAGTGAGTGCTGAAGCCTTCAAAGATATCTCGTCACAGTTGTTGTGATGTCTGATCTTCGCGCCTTCCTAGACATAACATACATGCAGCTGCGGCCAAATTCTGGCTTTAGGCGCGTTTTATATTGCTTTGCACACAGCATACAAATACACTTGATGGTGCTTTGCATGCAGAGAGCTGGTGGAAGATGATGTGATCCCTTACCACTAGGATCTGAGATATGGGCCCGCCCTGCTAAAACCCAGAGACCTTCTTAGATATAATATAATATACTAGCTAGGGAGGGTGAGAATTAGGTGTTGTTTAACCCTATTCATTTTAGCATTTTAACATGCTTTCACCTTTTGTATTCTATGGACTAGTAACTATGCTAATTACTTTGTTTCTTATAATATGTTTGCTTGTATTAGCTAAGATACTGCGTTTGATAACACTGCATTAGAAAATAAACATTTCAAATGTGCACGCGTCCTCATTTACTCCTTGTTCTGGATTGAAATGATTGTATAACGAAAGAGTGCTCATGTGTTCCACGTTACCAGAGGTGTACTAAGTCCATGTTCTGGTTTGTCTAAACATTGGGAGTTTGTAATAACCAATGAAACACTGTAGCTAGTCTGGTAGGGGATTTTGGGTACTAAGGTGAGTTTTGGTACACCCTAATTCACTGAGGTTCCAAGTCTCTATGCACAGTTCTGTAGGAGAACGGAATCCCTGCGACACAAGATTGGCTCCTCGTGGGGGCAGCTTAACAATGCTTATTACTGTCCAGCATATGTCATCCTCGGTATGACCCATGGTTTGGAAATGTCTGGACAATTATAACACTGTGATCGAGCAGATGAGGCAAAAATTAAAATAAACACTTCCTCCACCGAAGCAAACAACACAAACATCACTGAGCACCAGCATGGTGCTGTAAATCCCGAAGGCAGTGGGATGCCGCCCTGCAGGAAATGCAAAAACCAAGATCGTCTGGACTGAGTTAGCTGACCACCCCACAAGCGGAGCAAAGAGTCCTCCACCCACCCCTAGTCAATACCATGAACCTGGTCATCTGTATTTTACTAGGCACAATTGAAATTGCATACATCACCTTTAGTGAAGGTAAAACAGTGGAAATTTGCATATAAATCTCATTTATACTCCAATGCATAATGTGTTTTGCATTGACTGAGAAATACTGATTGAAGTGCAGATTGCTTTCATTGCACATGAAAACACATTATTGTGGTTACAAATTCTACCCTGGGAGCTGTTACAAAAGCTAGAGGTCCAAATGCTAAAGCTCAGCATCCTAGATGTATTCATTGGGCAACATCCTTAACAGCTGTTGATTTAGATTTAATCTTTGACCCTTCCTTGCAGATCCAAGAATATCTACAGTATGAGCATGTTTTTCTTTGCCATGTATTGTTTTGCATCTCGATCAGTATAAATACATAATTTACACAAACAGTTCAGCTCAACCTGCTATAGGTTCTTAGCAGCATATTTAGCTGCATGCACAATTCTTATTTACAATATTGTGGATGGCATTTTCCAGCCTCAAACAACTGTGCAGTCTCTCATAGACTACACTGAGCAGTTGGCTGAACTGAAGGCTTTGCTTCTCGCACTTGTAAATATGGATCCTGAATTCCCCACGCTTATTTTTGTAACTTATATTAATGTGTGCATTCCGGTAATGATAATGTACATTATTGGCAACAAAATGGGTTTAAGTATTCAAAAGGTAGCACAATCAAACATAAACTACTTTGGGTTGAAGTGGCGGACCAATAGTATAGATTGCCACAAACCGATGTAATACATACACTGAGTCATCAACGTGTGGCAGCACACACTGTAGGGAATTCTCTAGCTGATGTAGCAGCCAAATCTGCAGTTGCCACAGCTACAGTGGCAGCAGTTACAAACTCTAAAAATCGTTTATATAACAATATATTGACAGCTGTGAATAAAATTAAAAACTGCGCTGCTTTACCAAAGGGTTTTCCTTCTAAATACTCTTATCATTTGAATGACCAAAATACTCCTTTCGCAACAAATCCTTGGGTTGGTGATTGCTTGATTCACAAAAAAGACAGCAGATGCATTTTAATTGTAGCGGCACATAAAGGTGTTGCTTCCTTGCATGCAGGAGTTACAGCTACAATTTCGCAGCCACAGCAAGAATATTGATGGCAAGGCTTATACCAGGAGGCCAAAAACTGTGTCCTGTGTTGTGAAATCTGTCAACAGATTAAACACTCCAATGTGGCTCGCCCACCGCAAAAGCACCTCTTAATTTCCAACAAGATTCTTGGCTGTATTTACATGCTTCATTTTGGTCCACTTATTTCGGACACTGCGTTCAAATTAATCTTAGTTACAGTTGAATCTTTCTTTAGATTCTTCTGGGTTTGGCCATCATGCATGGCTGATGTTCAAACTGATATTAAAGTCTTGCCAGTATTTGTCAATACTTTTGTGCGCTGTTCACTCCATTTGGATCATGGTCTGGCCTTCGCTTCTAAAGCGTAATGTGATTTGATGACATCCCTGGGTGTACAGGTGCTTTATTCTTGTCCCGGTTGGCCCAAGGGCAATTCTGTTGTGTAAGAATGAACCATGACTTCAAGCAGTCATTGACGGCTAGAGTATTAGGTACTGGGTGTGATGGATTGAACCACCTCTATGTGGTTCAACAAGCTCCTAAAACCTTCCAAAAATATATCTGGGTTGCGGCACCCAAAGGATGTACTTTTTGGCATCAAGACATATTTTCTAGACCTTCACAGTCCAGACATTGTCGCAGGTGCAGTGACCTTTGACGTAGATAGCTTGTTGCGGTTCAGAAGGAGGGACACTGAGGCGGGAGCGTGGTAAAGAGGGTTTTATTTTGATAAATGTCTTTTTTCTCCTCTGTGTGAGTCTTTCTCTAGCCAAAGCCGCCGGATCCAAGGTATCTGCTAGGGTGTTGGTCCGTCCTGGACTCGCATGCCGGCGCTCGGGTTCTCTGGGTGTGCGGTCGTCCTCTCTCACCGTGTTCCAGCGCCACATGCGGAGAGAAAAGGAGACTCTCAGTACGGTGTACAAATGTGGGTAGTGTCAAAGAGGGAACCCGGGAAGTAGGGACACCGGTGCACTATGTACACGACGTGATGGGGCTAGGGGCGGAACAGAGGAATAGCCAAGAAAAAGAGGGGGGGGGTTTGGTGCTCGGGAGGAAAAGTGCCAGGAAGACAATGAGGAAGGGGCTGTATAACATTACTCTGAGGCGTCCCGCCTCCTAAGCCACCCAGCCACCCGGTCACGCACCTGGGAGAGCCACACTCCTCCTTGAGCGTGGCTGGGCGCAGCGCGGTAACGTTGGCCTCCTGGCTTGTTCCCTCGGTCCTCGCCGCTTCCGTTGTCTCGCTCTCCACTCTTCTCTTCGGTACGCCTCGCTCCGCTCTCCTCGTCGATGCTCCTCGCTCCGCTCTCCTCCTCGATGCCATAGCACCCCGCACTTCCTTGTTCCGTGCCTCTTAGAGGATTGATTGGATGTACGTCATCCGTGGGCTGGTCCGCTTCCTCCCCTCTCATTGGCAGGTACAGCGATGACGCTGTAGGGGGGTGTGACTCCGACTCGGCCCGTAATAGATACACGCCTCTCCTTGTCTCTGTTCCCACCAGCTGGAAGAGCCTGTCTCCCACGGTTCCTGGGACGACGAAAGAGAGGTAGGACATGAGTCATGAGTCCACCAGTCGGGACTCGGTGTATAGTTCGATACTGTCCCGGCCTCCCTGCTACATAGCCATTGTGCTGTCTTACAGGGCCTCGAAACATTTTGTGACGCTTAAGCCATCAAATACTTACCCGCTTCTCTCTCTCTGATTGCAAACGTACATACTACCATTTCCGGAAGGCTTACAAAGTTGGGGATCTGGTTCGCGAAAAGGTGACGGTTATATAGAAGTTTGGCCCATCAAACGGTGCTCCTGCACCGGTCCTTGGAATACAAGATATATTAACTGTGATCTTGCCTCTGCTTCTCTGTTCCAGAGACAAACGCTTTGTCTCTATCAAGCATGTCAAACAACAACATGCAGCTGATTCTAAATAGTAAGCTGCGGGGTGTTTGTGCTTCTTTATGAGACATTAATTTGAAGCCTGTGAGCACCTCCGATGCGGATAATCTCTGGTAGGGTGGAGGAGCACGAGTCCTCTTCCGATAACCTGCCAAAAATGATGACTGTTTCTACTACTGTGTCCTTTACAGCAGACGTCATTTATACTGATCCACCATTGGTGGATCCGCCTCTATTGGATTTTTTGCGTCCTGGTATTGAACCTGGGCCCCCAGTTTTTCAGCTGAGTACCTCTGGGTATGACATGGATCTAGATGACTTTTCCTCAGACAGTTCTTCTGTTTTACATCCACCTCTAGCACGGACTTGTGTTTTATTTCATGGTTAAAACTCACTTATCTAGTTCCACTTTCAATATATGTTTGTATCATACTCACCTAGGTTTTCTTGTTCATGTGGATTGGATTTGTGACGGTTATTTTCCTGTTGATCAATGGCCACGACATCCAAGAATGTTCTGCTATGGAACTGGTCAACGGGCTGTTGGTCCCTCATTCATTTTTCCATAAACTGAAAAGAGACTTCTCCCTCTACAACATTTCAGCCATTCCAGTGACTAATGGGATTATTTGGAAAGAACTTAATTGCAATGTTTTTGGCCCCACGGAGATCCTACAGATACCTTATATTTTTAAAGTTTCTACGGGTGATGAGAAAGCACCTGGTTTACATTCAGATTATTGGGATGTTGCTATAAATTCTATGCTAATAGAATTGGAATATTTTACTCTTTTTGAATCAGAGGAACTATATCTTAATTCTGCTAAGTATGCTGATTTGCTTTCCCATTACCATTATGGACATCATTTTCTACACCGAGCTGGTGCTCAACATGCATTGTTTAATTATAGACAATGGGAACATTGTCTGACTGCCCCACAAGAGAGCACCAAAACGCATAAAGAAAAGTTCACATACTTTCCAGGATATGACACTTCAGACCCCACGTCATATTGTTTTAAATTAGTCCCTACCCTACGAAAAAAATATATACTTATATAGGCCAAGCTTATCCATACAGTTTTGTTTGTCAACCAGTTTGCCTTTAAAGTCTATGATTGCTGGAAGGACACAATTGATTTGAAATCAATATGGAGAATGAATTCTTGGCAGGTTCAGAGAAAAGAAGCCTTATTTTGTGCCTGCTTAATTCCCACACAAATTATCTTTTTCAATGACACCATACAGCAGACGACTTGTCAGGGATTGGGAAACATTGAAGAAATTAAAGCCCCACATTTCACTCTATTGCTGATTCAATAATTGGTAAAGTTTGACAAATTACATCAAAGACCAACTAAATAACTTGGTGCAGAATGGTGCATTCAATTCTACATTTTCAGGTCCTAACATGTGGTTATTGTGGCCAGTAAACACTAATGGTAGTCATGCTTGTTTTCTAAATTCCACACCTAGGTTCAAATCAAACAGACCTGATACCCGATACTTTTAATCACATCATTCTGATATTATTACCACCTAGTCTGTGTGAAAGTTTTGTCAACAATGGTTGGAACATTCTACACTGCTTGGAAGGAAACAACTTCTAGCCCTCCTGTTCACAGACATTAAGTGGCTCATTACGAATGAGGGCAGACATGGCAGAAAGATGGCCGCCGAATAAGAGCTCTGTGAAAGAGCTCCTGGGGTAGGGATCACCGTAACCGGTTTAAATCCCAGAAATACCCTGAAGAAGAAGACAAACAAAACTCCCTTGCCAAATATACGGGATGAGGATCTGAATTGCAAAGTGACTACAACAGCGGAGCAAGCAGTGTGGCGAGCGCTCTAGAACTGCAACCCAGAAGACCGGTCAGCAAATGGCGGACACACACTGACCTGGAGGACTGAGAGCCGCCGGAGAAGAACTGCCCATCTGTGGAAGCTGCCGATGTAAAAAGACGACCCCCGGGTAGGCGCTGAGGCAGGGGTCTTCTACGAGGACCATCTCTTGCAGGGAAGAACATCGTGCAGCAAGCTAACCCCAGCCGGAGCTTGACAGCGCATGCGGAGACGAGCGTCTTGACGGAGCCATCAGCAAAGACGTCGGGAATTGCGTGCAGAGGACAGGAGCAAGTCGGCAATCCAAAGCGGGGGCCCGCGGAGGTCCGGTGAGCGAGGCGGGACCTATTCTATTTATTTTAATATAATCAGGAAGAGGGAGTCAGGCGGGAGTCTAAACTGTGCCCTGCCTGACCTTAAAATGGCGCCCAAAATCGGACGCGACCATTAATAACCCGGCGATCTAAGTACTCGAGTACTCCAGCTGAACTGACAATTAAATAATTAAAGTAAGAGCACCCCCTGAACAGGGGAAACTAGCACCTCTGTGAAATAACCGACAAGGAATAAAAACAGTCGACCAGGGAAGAAGGACCAAATTGTAGTAGTGGAAAGAGAGAAAGTCTTCTCTGCTCCCACAAGAACCAGCCCGACAGCAGCCATCTTACACTATCTGGGTGCTATATCTCACAACCCAATGAATACAACTAAGAAGATAACGAGAGAGCTAAGAGTTCTCTAACTGTGTCCAGCTGGAATTAAAATAACAAAAAGGATACCAGGAGTAAACTGAGTTGAAATTTTCACATAGCAAACTTTTATATAAAACAAGACTAGATTCAGAAAGTAAGCACAGAAGGGGAACAAAGCATCATCAGCAGCATTCTTACCCGGAAACAAGCGGAAAAAAGAGTCACTTGAAGACCTGCTACATTTATACCCTGAAGCAAGCTGAGGAAAGAGTCACATGAAGACGTGTTACACAGAGCTAGGATGAGCGGGCGATACCAAGAGACGGTAGGCTTGAAAGCTCAGACTATAAAATACCCACCTAATCTATCTAAGAATGCAGCTAAAAAGTTTAAACACGACACCCTGAGAAAAAACCAAGATATACTATTTACGGACCTATATTTCAATATAACTAATGGCGCTTCAATGAATGACCTCATATTCTACACGAATAAAACAACAAAATGGCGCAACACCTTCTCAAGGATGCTTGCCATAAAAACGACTACAAACATCCCTCATGGCATAAAAATGATGACTTCACCATCATACAGATGCAGAGCAGAACTAAGTATCACCATCTACAAATCGGGTATAGTGTTGATACAAGCAGCAAACAGAGAACTGGAGAAATTCGCCAAGATATTCCAAATAATGAAAGACTCAGTTGAAGACCCAAGACACCAACTACACCAGATCCCACCAGGAGACACTCTGGTCACTAATGATAACAACAGTGGAGTCATTAGATATAGGGGACACCATGCTCAAAGCTCGATACGAGAAGATAGACCTGAGATAGCAAGATCCAAGTCTGAGAACACGACAGAAAGAACGGAGAGATTTAGCAATCAGACTAACAATGAACAGAACCGACCCCAAAGAGAAGAGCCGTCCTCGCTCAGGAACGAAGAAGCCTCCCTGGTAGAGCATACATCGAGCTCGAGAATAATGCCCCATGACAACCAAGAAGTGGACGAGGGAGAAGATACCAGCCCCCCTACACCTCCCTTGAGTATAACACCAACACCTTGCAGACCGTCACCCACAAACGCACCCATGACAACACATAATGGAGCGATCAATGACGACACCCCCAATAGTAACGGAAGGAACAATCAAACAGGGGCTACAAATGAAAGGGATACGGAAAAAAGAACAGATCCAATAAAGAGAAGAACAAAATACAAACTCCGGAACAATAGATCTGCCTACCCTAAGAAATCACACCAGAACAGGAAAGATATTAATATGCTCCAGAAACTTGTAAACAAGATGGCACAAATCACTATAAATACCTCACAGGCAATGGATAAAATCGAGGAGACGATGACGAGCATTCACTCCAAGATCACGCACATCCAAAACGTGATACACCGCTCACAAAGAAAGAGTAACGAAACGATCTGGCAGTTGAAACACAATGACAACAGACCGAATAGGGCAAAACCTTTATCTAAGGAGGAAACTCTGGCCTTAACGCGATCGTATGAAATACCGGAACACGAGAGAGAGGAAAGAATCGAAACAGTACCACTCGACTCAAACAGAACAATGAGAAAGAACGATAGAACAGCTAACCATCACAATCTACAACAGGTACTATTAACAGCCACAGAGAATAAGGATGGAAACCTCAGCAACAAAGAAAAACCGCTGACATGTCTACTACTCAACTGTCGGTCGGCAACGAAACATGCATCGGATATAGCTGACCTCATCATCAACAAGGACATTGATTTAGCAGTCCTTACTGAAACATGGCTTACGGAATCCTCATCCCCTATCATGGATCTCCTAGTACCACCCCAATTCAACATTTTGAGACTCGATAGACCCATAAAGGTAGGAGGAGGCATAGCCTGCATTCACAGATCCGATATTGAGGTCAAACAAATCCAAGCCGACCCCCTAGAATCAAGCGAATACCTAGGTCTTAATCTCAGAACAGCTACCAAACAAAGATTCAACCTCCATTCTTTTTACCATCCACCAGGAGACAGCGAAAAGTTTACAGAGGAGCTAATGGAGATCATAACGACCAACTCGAATGACGGCGTCAATAATATATTTCTCGGCGACTTCAACTTACATTGGGAAGACCACAACGACAAACTGGTCAAATCGCTGAAAGATTTCCTTGCTGAACTGAACCTTACTCAACTATGCACACAACCCACACATTCGAAAGGAGCGACGTTAGACTGGATTATTGCGCGAAACAAAGATACAGCAATCCTCTCTATAACACCATGCGACTGGTCGGACCATCATGCCATAACATTCACGATACCTATAATGGAAAAAGGCACAACCAGACAACCCCTCAAGACCAAAAAATGGGTCAGAGACACAAGATATGCAAACTTAGAGCTACTAGTGGAAAGCTGTGAAAGAGACCTTAAACCTCATAATAACCGGCAGAACGTAAACGAGCTGACCGAACATTATCTAACAACGGTCGAAACTATTGTCAACAACGCCATGCCTTTAAAACTGAAAAATATCTCGGAGAAGACAAAAAATCCATGGTTTAACGAATCGCTAAATGAAGAAAGGCGTAAATTGAGAATGGCCGAAAGAAAATGGAGACAACACCCTTCATCCCCAGAGCTGAAAGCACTCAGAAAAATTAGAGGCCAATATAATAAAATGATCATCAAATCAAAACAGGAATTCATACGGTCTGAACTGGATAGTGCCAAAAACAGACCACGAAAACTCTTTGAAATCCTTAAGCAACAATCAAATAAATTAGCCAAATCTGCCCATGAGAACTCAAAAACACCCCTAAATTGTGAAGAATTCTCTACATTTTTCACAGAGAAGGCGAAATCACTAGAAGCAGAGCTCAAAGACGCCATGACAAACATTCCCACCGAACAAATGCCTACCGCCGTTACAACGGAGAGTACCATAACAAAAAATGAGGCAAGTTGGGATACGTTCGAACTATACGACCAGCACAGTATCGCCAAAACGCTTTCCAAAATAAAACCAAACAATCACTATCAAGATCCCCTGCCCGCAAAATGTGTAAAAGAAATCAATCACGTTTTGATACCAATATGGACCGAAATTATAAATGCCTCACTATCACAAGGGATCCTCCCGGACTGCCTAAAAACTGGTCAAGTGGCCCCCATAATCAAAAAACCCACAGCTGATAGATCAGACCCAAACAACTTTCGCCCAGTGACCAACATCCCGCTACTGGCCAAACTAATAGAAAAATGCGTACAGAACCAACTAAGCCAACACATCACCAAGTTCTCATTGCTTGATGAATGTCAATCAGGATTCAGAGCAGGGCACAGTACTGAAACAGCGATCCTCCATATTGTTGACGATGCGCTACAGGCACTTGACCAAAACAAAGATTGCCTACTGATTCTCCTCGATCTGTCGTCGGCCTTCGACACCGTAAATCACGAAGCATTATTGTCTAGGTTACGGGACAGGATGGGTCTGTCAGGAATTGTGCTGAAATGGTTCATCTCTTTTCTACAGAACAGATCACAACGATTCCTGGTCAACCAGTCACTTTCACCTCCATGCCCTATCTCAATCGGAGTCCCTCAAGGATCAACGTTATCCCCAGATCTGTTTAACCTTTACGTTGAGCCGCTTACAGAAATTCTCCAAAAAGCACAGATATCGTATCACATGTATGCAGATGACACGCAAATATATCTAAAGATCTCTTCCCTAAAAGACTTGGAACGAGTGAACAAGGCTTTAAAAATGGCTCTGCAATGGCTAACTGCCAACCAACTGAAGCTTAACGCCAACAAAACGGAGTTCCTACTAATCTCACCAGCAAGGAGCCGTACGGAAATAAAGGAGTGGACGAAAGTGTTGACTGCACTAAACTGCACCCCAACATTAATCAAGTCAGCGAAATCCCTAGGAATCACTCTGGACGAGAATTTAGACATGAAAGCCCACATCAACTCAATGGCCAAGAATGCTCGATTCCACCTGAACTACTTAAGAAAACTGAAACCATTCATCTCAGAGGCGGATCTCAAATTGGCTATCCAATCCTTAGTTATCTCTAGGATTGAATATGGCTGCTCCACCTTAGCGGGCTTACCAAAAATGTCCACTACACCATTGAAAGCATGCCTAAACGCTGCGGCAAGAATTATCACCGGATCCAGGAAATACGACCATATATCGCCACACCTGAAAGCTTTACGTTGGCTACCCTATGAAGCAAGAATCCAAATGAAGATAGCTTGTATCACCCATAAAGCGCTACACCACAACACCCCAGGATACCTAGCGAAGAAAATCCAGCTATCAGGTGGGAATCGACCAGCGAGGAGTACTGAAGAATTTCTACTACGTCCAGCCTTTTTCCACAAGAAAAAAACTTATGACAGAGCGTTCTCAGGAGCTGCCCCCAGAATATGGAACTCAATTCCTCCTAGCATCAGGAAGATTCAAAATGTGGCATCATTTAAGCGAGAAGTAAAGAGCTTTCTGATGAAGAAATACACTACCTAGAATAGATCAGTCTCGAACTGCAATGACCTAAATATCATACTTGTTTACACATTAAAGTCCACATTTGTAAAGCGCACAATCACCCGTAAGGGTCTCTAGGCGCTGGGGGCCGTCGGGAAGATTAAGCGAGCTATTGCCCATAGTCACATGGTGCTGGGCTAACCTGCCGCCGGAGCCGGGGATCGAACCGTGATCCCCAGATTCCAGCGTCAGTCGCCCTGGCCGCGGCGCCACACCTCTCCCACATTCTATCTTTGATAGAAATATTTTCCACCTTGACTTTATTTATTATCTACCTCTTATCATCTACCTCATATTTGGTGTCAGCATAACTGTTTGATTTATATGTCTACCTAGAATAGATTAGTCACGAAATGTCAATGACCCAACTATTCATACTTGCTTACACATTTTATTTGTGATAGAAGCATATCCACTATTGACTATATTTATCACCTACCTCTTATCATCTACCTCATATTTGTTGTCTGTATAACTGTGTGATATATATGTCTTTCTCCTACGCCTTCATATGTTATTCGTTCCTATGCCCATATAACTGTTTGATATATGTCTTTCGCATACGCCTATATGTTAAGCGCTCTGATACCCACGGGTCTTGTTCGCGCTATACAAAACTTTCTAATAAATAAATAATAAATAGACAGCAGTCCGCTCGCCATCGCTGCAAAGCTGGGACCGGCCGCCGGTACGGTGGCGGTCCCGCTCAGTGTATTAGGATGTGCCCGCCACTATGGCGGGTGCATCCAGGCCCCTGATCGGTGCAGACAGTGCTGCTGGCAGCAGCACCATTAGCAATACACAAATGGCACGTCGTGCATTCGCCATGCACAACGTGGCAGGCACCACGGGTACCCTCTGTGCACATTGACCCTCCCCCACATAGGGGGTCCTGAGAGTTCAACCTCCACCAAGGAAAGGTTGACTGACACCAGCATTGCAATCTGGCAGGCAGTGCCTGTTAGGCACTGCCGCCATTTCACACATGCTGACCGCTCCACTAGGCAATCGTAAATGATTGCCATGGTGGAAGCGTGGAGGGTGATCTTTGTGACCTCCACAGTCAGTAAGTGATTCCCCCGTCATCCTAATGTGACAGGGGGAAATGGGAGCCACATGGCGGAGGGACCACCACTGCCGGCCTGGCGATGGTGAGCCCTGTGCCATCGTAATGAGTCCGATACTTATTAGATTTTCTCTTGGGTCCCAAATCTCCTTGTTCTAAAAGATTTATTTATGCTATCTATAATGAGATTTGGAAATTATCCGGGATAGAAGCTGATGCTTAAAACAAATTGACCAAGAATATTTGAATAAAGTGCTAACTGTTTTTGTTAATAGTATTAATATGTTGTGTCCTAGTAGGTAAAATTTAAATACAATTGGGCCTGATTCACAAAACTAAACTTGTTGTTGGTGTTTGTTATTGAAATTATGCAAAGTGACATGTCAATACTGTATGATGGGCAAAGTCAACTTAGAACTATTATGCAGTTTAGCTGGACATGCCAAACACTTTAAAAAGGGCATGTTCCATGATGTTATTTAAATTGCAGTAATTTATTCCTGCCCTTTAATTTAACAGGCAAATAACAACTGATGGATCACAAAACACAGGCTCTGCTAACATGGACGTGGGTTTCGAACGAGGATGATTTCTGTTCCTTGTAACTAGTGACTTGAGCTGTTATCAATCATGTTTTGCGTAGTCAGACTCCTTTATGGAGTCCTTGGCCTTTAAATTGGCGAGTAACATACCGAATTACTCCGTAGCACCAGGATTTGATTATTTTTCTGAATTGAAAATTCCTTTATTATTCTTTAGAAAATGACTTTTCAAATTATGCTCTTAGTTGTTTTTATCTTCTGATTACATTCATATAGTTTAGTGCTTTTTATTGTGCTATTATGTTGACCAAAGGGAAGGTGTTGTGTGTTTCTTGTGTGGCCCATTGTCGTTTTCCCTATGTTAGTCTAAATGTGCATATTGTAGCTTGCTTTAATTTTTCACATGTACTACATAACATGCTTTCCTTTGTGCCACATTGTATTTTCACACAGAACCTGCACATATTTTCATATTTTATTCTTTTCCTGTGATTTAGTCTGAGCACCCTGGACAAGGCAAAAAAAAGCATTGCTCCTTGTTATTCGCTCTCGGCAGATATTAGCACCGAGACATAACAAGGGAATGCAGCCGTTCTTTGTAAACACACATATCTTGTCACATAAATGTAACTGAAGACAGGGGTTCTGAAAAACACACACTGAGTAATGGTCCTGTAGCAAGAGTGCTTTGTCAGCTGAGATGTAGAACATCCACCTATGTATGCTAAGGTACAGCCTCTGACACGAATCGCAGAGATCTATAATATGTGAACATTTAGCTTAAGTAGTGCGGGGGTTAGGCTAATCGGTCTAATAACGTGACAGGGCTTTTTATGGTATTTGCTTTGTTATCCATGCTGATGATATTTTTGATAGGCATTTGTGGTCTATGCATGATAGTTTAAATAAACATTGTAAACTTCCTTCATGTCTCTTTTGTATCTTATTGTGGGCAAGTTTGAGTGAAAGAGCAAAAGGGAGTCTCCTGTTACCTCGATTCCTGAGAGGGCCAAGAGTTTTGTGTTCTGGGGTGCCAAATCACTTGTTTCTCTGGAAAGATTAGGAGGACAAGTGAGGCACTATATCTAGTCGGACTTGGGCTCATAGATAATGAGGTGGTATGGTGACTCACTCCCTACATGCTGATATTCAATGGTTCCAAGCATAGTTCTGTTCCTGAGTAGAATCCATGCCATACTTCTAGAGACTGATAGACTATGTGGTATGTTCTTCTTTTTACAGGTTTGACTCATTGCTTTTGGAGAAATGCAGCGTCTTGCTGAACAGGACTTGGATCCTTTCCCCAGGGGCCATGCTAACACCGACCCCACACCCATCCAATACAGGCATCACCAGTCAGATGACCCTGCATGTGCCCTTGTGAAAATTAAAGTTGTGCTGTTCCTGAATGATCTAGAATTAAGCAATATACAAAGGACAGTAGGCTACAGAATCAAAGAGATGGGAATTCATTTCTTTGGAATGTAATGCCCTCACACACCCAGATGGGTGTCATGCTTCATCATCACGATGCCAAAGGGGATGATGGATGGAGAGTTTGAGCAAATCAAATACTAACCCCCAGTCAACTGATCTGGGTTTAATCAATCATCATTCTTTAGCTCACTCCACCACCCCAGTTCAGACATGGCCATATGCAAATCAGTCTGACTTACTAGGTCTAATGACTGGTAGTACTGGTTCTTCCCTAATTGGGATATACTACTGCTTCATCAATCTCCGTCAGGTCAATATATGAGGAACTTCTCTATATAGTACGTAATGTGTCCAAGGACCTACCCACTGCTGCCGGGACCAGCATGTGCCCTGGGCCATTTGACTCTGATCTGAGTAGTGTCTGTATCATGATTTTCCTCAAAATGTCAGCCTAGGACCCACTTACATTTTATGGCCAGAAGGGTCCGCAATTTACAATGCAGTCAATGAAGGCTTATTTCTGTTTTGCTGTCATAGAATTAGTCCACCAGATCAGCTAGTCTTTACTTAAAATTAACCGAGCTATAATCTAGGCAAAATACAGGAGAAACATCTACTTTTCATATAAATAGTGGTCCAATACCATCTGTTAAAAGATAAGACTCCAAGGAGTTTTGGCCTCTGTGGGCCTGTTCACTTTTGATAGAATCCTATGGGCCCAATTCATCAAGAAAAACATAACAGTAGAGGAGAATGACATTTTTCTGGGAATAGACCATCATTTCCAGTAGAGTGGTAAATTTGGTCATAGTGCTGGTTTCCAGGGGGAGTATTTTGTACAGTTGCCTGAGGGCAAAACGGGAGTATACATCTGTATTTACCGTGCCCCTGTGGCACTGTTGTATCTAAGAAGGGACCTCCAACATGTGTATGGCCCTTTCTAAAATACAAAAAAGCGCTGGCGCCCATACACTCATATATGGGTGTAGCCTCATTTAAATGTGGGAGAGGCCCAATGCAAGTAAGGAAAAAAACTTTGCCATTGCCCTATTATGGACTGAGCGGCGAGAAAAAGTGGCCATCAGAGGCTGCTCTCACTGTGGGCCCCCTCAGGTCAGTCCTATGTGTGTGTGAAAGTGGCTCACATAGACATCCGCCTGCAGTCAATCACTTTTTGTGGTTGCAAACCTGCCAAATCAGGTAACTACAGGGTTTGCAACACAGAAACACTTTTACATCTTTTCTAAACCCATTTTTCTATTTAGTAACTTTTTCCCAATTGTAAAATGGTTTTAGAAATCGTTACCGTTTTCCAATTTGAAATGGGCACGTTAGGGGTGTTGCTTCCAAATTGAGAATTGGTACTTGTATCCATGGTTTGAGTCAAATTCTGGTCAGAAACCATTAGTCTGTTACTAATTCCTAAGTTGGGGTAGTAACTGTTTCACATTTGGAACCAGGGTGGCAGTTTCGGGGGTAGTAGGCAGTTCGTTGAAGTTTTCTATCACTGAAACATTGTTTTCAAAAGCAGCCCCATTCCATTAAGGAATTTGGGATGCTTTACAATTCTTTTTTTTCAGGTTTGGAATACAGTCACAAGGTTGTCCTTGCAATTCACAATCCCTGTGAAGGCAGCCAATCAAAACAGGGTGCAAACTCGGACGGTACCTAATGATTATTATTTTCTGAATAGATGAGGCCCCCTACGCTTCAATATTTTGTGACCCAACGTATTAGTCCTGGAGAAAAATAGCTCAAATTGTGAGCGATTTTTGATAGGACATTTATCATTAGTTCTTTCTGTAGGCTGTGGGTCAAGGCACTTTGTACCAATATCATCATCATCAAGAAACTTTCAGTATAAAACCATAAAAGTCAAAACAGCCTACAAGGTACCATCATACAAGTTATAAAATCACAAATATACTAAAATCCGAATAATCAAAACACAGTATAACATACATGATATGCAATACAAATATTAGTTGCATGTTTTCCTGAGTCTAATGGCTACCCATAAAAAACTAAGAGTGTACAACACAGTATCGCTGGAAAGAAGTTTTAAAAAGATAAATGCTGGTCTCACCCCCCTAAAACCCATTTTTTTAAATGGGGATAATAAATAACTTTCTGGGTACAGCATAAAATGTACAGAACATAAAAAAGTGCATGATGTCCTGAGGAGACCCACCATCGCAGCCACAGGGCATGATGGACTGACCTCTGTGTAAGCCTTGGGGGTATGCCAAAAAGTAGTGGAAGAGGTTGAGCTGGAACCTCATCAATAGATACCAGTCGCAGGTACTTTTGAGCCATAAAAGATACGGCTCAGTGGAAGGCACAGTTTTCAGTATGACATATTTCTGCACGCTAGGTTTACACAGCTCTTTATCCTCTCTATCACGGTGACAGTTTAAAAAAAAAAAGTCCTTGGCCCAAACAAGGTCCCTTTTACCCTCTGGGTTTGAGTAAAGATCAGCTCTTCCTATCCGGGATAGGCCAACTCTTATGCACTGAAGCCATCGGATAAGCGAGGCATAATCAAGTGTAAAACAATCCTGTATGATGTCTTTGCTAAGTGTATTCTCCTGCTTCAACCAAATTTTGAGCCAAAAAGACAAAGGACAAAAACCTAGATCATCAGCGAGGAAAGGCATCCACAATTCCTCATGAACAACATAAGATGGAGTAATTCCGGACCAGAGAGAACTTTTTGCAAAAATTGGTTCTCGGTGCTCTGCACGACCCAAGTTCAATTTGACCCCATATCTCACTCACATACCTAACCTTAGAGATACATTTTGCATGATAAAGCATTTTGCTTGGCAAAGTTAAAAAACGGCTGCTGGTGCTCTCACTAAGTCCCCTTTCTTGCAGGTAATTAGGGGGCACCAGCTCAGGGAATCGTCAAATACTTCTTCCAAGTAGGAGAAAATGTTGGTTTTAGGTATTGATGAGCATCCTAATTTAAAAATGGGCTGCTTTGCCTTCGCCTTAACAGGGTCCACCTGCATGATGTATGTCTTAGAATGATTCACTGATAAATACAGCTCCACCATAAAAGAGGCAAAAGAGTTGAGAAGAAGTTGTAAGCCCCTTGCAGTTCTCGCTAGGAGGACTGCATCATCTGCATATAAGAGGACAAACAAACTGGGCTTGTCTACCTGAGAAGTGTCTGCTTTAGTGTCTAAAAGAACCTTCTCTATAAGTAGAAAAGGAAGGGTGCGAGGATACACCCCTGGCCCAGCCCCCTCTTTATATTGAATTGGTGGGAAACTTTAAAGTCCTTTGAATAGCGTGCTACTGCCCTAGAGTCTCAATGGAGATCCCTCAAAAACCATATGATGTTAAGCTGCCGTAGCTTGGACCTGTTCACACAGTCAAAAGCTGAGGACAAGTCCATGAAGGCTAGTTAAATAGGGCAGGCGTGAGCCACCGTATACTTGTTCAAGACAAGATACAAATTAAGACACTGCTCCACAGTGGAACGACCGGGGTGAAGCCCATATTGTATCTCAAAGAAGAAGTTACTTTCACCCGCCCAAGATGCCAATCTATTGAGAATCATGCGGCCAACCACCTTCACCACGGAATCCAGGAGGGAGATGGGCCTATGGCATGAGGTGCTGTCCCTGCACCCTTTTTAAATATCGGGACTATGGTCGATAAGGCCCAAGAATCAGGGCGGCCTGCCGGGAGCAAGGCATTAATAACAGCAGTGAGGATGGGCGCCCAGGTTTCTATATGGGTGATATAAAGATTGGGCAGAATCCCGTCTGACCCGGTGCTTTTCTCTTTCTCAGGCCTAGTATGCCCGCTCTGACCTATAGTTCAGAGAAGAAGATGTCCGACTTTCCTACCACCCTATTCTGCCTCTTGATAGGCATGAAAACTGGCTGGAAGATACCCTCGAAACGCTGAACCCAATCATCCTCCATGATATGAGCGTCCAATAAGTGAGCTCTCTCTACTGAGAGAAATGGGCTGTTAATATTAGCCCAGAACTTAGAGCTATTTCGCAATGCACTTGCCTCCACTAGATTAGACCATCAAGGTGGACGTACAGGTTGCTAACGCAGCCTCGTATGCTCTACAAAGACCTTTAACCGCCACCATATCATAGGGCTTGTCGCTCAGAGCCTGTCTCAACTTCCTTGAAGCCCGAGAACATGCAGAATCAAACCATCTTGGGCCTGCAGGCTCCCTTCCCCAGTCCAGGGAACGCAGTAGCCTCCGGATGACAGTGGCATAGTGCTGAAAGCACTTAAGATGTCCAAGGCACCAGCCTCGCTATCGAGACACGTAGCAAACTCCCTGCAGCACTGATTTGTGAAGGACTCATGAAATGACTCTGTGGCTATACTCCCCTGTTTTAAACTCCTCCCTTACTGAAGGCGTCCATGGTACTACCAATGGGTAAAGGCTCCTTGCTTTTGGGTCCTGCCGCCATCCGGCGCCTAGCGGTACAAAAGGGGGTGGTAATGGACGGAGCATCTGAACCAATCAAACACTCACACCCAGTCAAAAGATCTGGGTTTAATCCATCACCGTTCTTTAGCCCACTCTGCCACCCCAGTTCAGACATGGCTATATGCAAATCAGTCTGACCCTGTGCCTCATGGGAACAGTCCATCCCGAACTGCCAAGCCATGCCTTCCCTGGACTGGAAACAAGCTTCGGAGGACCGGTTTCTGGCATTACAGCCGTCTTCAGCCCGGCTTGCTTGAATCCAGTGGCAAAGTGAGCAAGGGACTCACGTCTGAACATACCCTGCCACACTTATGGCGGCAAAAGCGGTACAAAAGGGGGTGGTAATGGACGGAGCATCTGAACCGATCAAACACTCTCACCCAGTCAAAAGATCTGGTGGTACTATCTGTTTATCATCCACCCAATCCTTTAATAAGCCCAAAATTGCTTTAGAAAAGACCTTTCGCCTATATCCAGTAGGCTTATTAGGCGGTAGTTTTTTGGGGAGTTTACATCACTTTTTTATGTATTGGCCTGACAATTGCCCCTTTCCAATTATCTGGCAACTTGCCTGTTTTTAGGATCTCTTGGAACATATTAGAAAGAAACTCAGCCCACCAATCTATGGTCGTTTTTATTATAATAGCTGGTAAATTGTCAGGTCCTGCAGCCCGTGTTAAGTTTAATCTCTTTATTATACCTCTAATGGCATCTGGGGAGAAGTGTACTTTAATTTCTTCCCTTATTCCAGGCCAATCATTGGACATTCTTCCCTCCCTGTCTGGCCATATACCATAGATTTCTTCCAGATAGGTCACCCACTTGTCCTCTGGTACCGAGCAGTGTAGAGTTCCTAAGACTTTCCCCGTACATTCCTGAACTAACTTCCAAAAGCCTCTCACATTCTTTTCTTCAATTGTCTCAAGTAAATTCCCCCAACATTTGTCCTTAAAAGTTCTTTTTTTTATCTCTAATAGTGGTCTTATATTTTATTTTTAGTTTCTTAAGTGCTATTACTGCATCATCACTATAGTTAGCTCTTAGGCGTCTCTCTTGTTTTCTAATACTGGCCTTTACCTTCCGGCATTCATCATCGAACCAATGGTTGGTACTACTGGGGTATGATTTCGCATTATTTACTGGCCCTTTGCTGGTTTCATTATACGCAGACAATACAATCCTATATGTTCATGATCCCCAAGCAAATCTTGACCCATCACTGAGAGAGATTACCCGATTTGGTAATTTCTCCGGCCTGAGAATCAACCGGCGTAAGTCAGTGATGTTCACGCTAACTACGGGAACGCACCACTGGACCCCAGAGTTTCCACTAGATTGGTGCACTGACTCAGTGAAATATTTGGGAATCCAAAACCACCGAGACACTGAGCAGATAATATGACGTAACTATGGGGTAGCAATCTGTCAGTTAGAAACTCGGATTGACTCCTGGATCAAGCTTCCACTCTCCATAGCAGGACACGTTGCCCTGATAAAAATGATAGTCCTCCCCAAATTCCTATATTCATTTCAAAACATGCCAATTCCCCTAACCAATACATTTTTCATTACTCTACGTTCCTTATTGATCAAATTAGTCTGGGGTAACAAACGCCTAGGGTACAGTGGCAGAGGATGACTCTTCCTTATGATCGGGGTAGCTATGGGGTACCAGACTTACATCTATACTATCTGTCTGCTCAAGCCAGTTTCGCGCAGGGCTGGTACCATCCTGACGCCACAATTACCTACCTCCGCCCCGAATCTGACTTCATTCTTCCCGACGACCTAGCCTCGGTGATACCGTCTGGCATCCCCCGAGATCCCCGGATTATCCAACCAGTTTACACCACAAGCTGGGAATGGCTTAAGCTAAGTAGACTCACCCACACAGCTCACCTATATTCCTCTTCTCTTCCTTTACCTAACGTCCACTTGCTGCCTATAACCGGCAAAAAACTAGTTCAAAAGACCTGTGCCAAATTCAATTTCCACATGATAGGGGATCTATTCCTGGCAGGCCATAACTTTGAGATGGAAGATATGTCCCTGTTTTCGGAAGCCACATTTATGGACAGGTTTATACTGGCTAGGCTACGAGCGGCACTACGAGATAGGTTACCTGACTACCCGCTGGAACCACCTTCATTTCCCCCCCTCACATTGGTTATAGACAGCCCTAAGGGACTACATCTCGTATCGCAGCTTTATAAGGTCTGCTCTGCTGTGATACCAGTAGATGACACAAGGGTCCGATGAGCCTGGGAGGCAGACCTGGGCAATTCAATCACAGATGAGCAGTGACTGGCATGTTGTAAGGTCACTGGTACGGTGTCGATAATAGTAAGCACAGACTGTTACATTTTAAATTCCTGCGTAGACTTTATGCAACACCCGCCAGAACACACAGGATAGACCCATCCAGACCACACTCCTGTCAACGCTGCCAAACCCCACAGGCAGACTCTGTGCATCTGGCCTGGACCTGTCCGCGGATTCATGATTTCTGGGTGGAGATCCATAAACTCCTCAGTATAATGATCCACATCCCCTTAGAGCCACTACCCGAGATAGCACTACTGGCGTATGTGATACAGATCCCTCTGAAGGTTCGTAGATTTGCTGCTATCTCCTTACTCCTAGCTAAAAGGGAAGTTGCAATCTTTTGGGGTAATAAGAGAGCACTGACGAAAAAGGGATGGTTGCAAACCTTAGCGACATGTACGATGAAAAGTGATATGTATGCCAGTACGATTACATCGTCTTCTAGACCCAAAGATATCTGGGGGACTTTTCGAACCTTTCTTGCCTCACAACAGCAAGCCCCTCATTCACAACAAAGCCAGGGTAAGGCACCAACGGGGGTCGGCTGAACGGAATAACATATTCATGGTACGCTTGTATACACCCTATGACATAAGATACAAAATGCTGCAGTTACAACTACAATTCGGATGGGTTCTGGAGAGTTGAATGTATTTCCCTTGGACTCTATGTTGACCACAATGAGGGCTGAGATTTATAGATTGTATTTGACGTAATGTGTCACTGTTGCGCTGTAAACATTGTTCATGATAATCTGGACTGAACTGCCTTGTCAAACATGTACTTGAGATATAATGAGACTGAACTTTGTATTTTTTGTTATACTTGCAAAACCGCTAAATAAAGATTACAAAAAACTTAGCATGAGCACATTCCAGCCTGCCTGCCGCTTTGCACACGTTACTACACGTCTTTATTTTTTTGCAATAATTTCAAAGACTGCTTTCACATGCGAACTCATTGCTGTGTTTGGTCTCTGCATGTTCCTTGAATTTTGACTGAACATTACCTGCAAGGTCGGACAACAATGATCCTTTATATTTTGAGCTGAGCTCGTCATCAGCGCCGAAGGGTAAGGGAGAAGGTGATTGGCCTGGGTCAAGAGTCGCAGTCAGGGCACCACATACCTCAGAGGTGTAACACCATGATTGCTTTCATTTGGTGCCCAGACAAACATAAAGAGGCTCCTGAGGAGGATGACATTGACCATCAATAATTTTGTTAAGTAACTTTTTCAGGAAATTTCGTACCATTGTGTTAATCTCAGGTGTGGCAAACATATCACCAATCTGTCCCTCTCTGCTTGCATTCGAGGTGTCTGAGCTGGAGAAAGCTGCATCAATCTACAGTTATTCAGTTTTCCAGACCAGCTGATCCCATCACTGCCCCCAGCTACCTGCAGCACTGCATTGCGCCTACCAGTGCCTAGGTAAAAATTCTAATCAGTTTCATGGTCAGACCTGCTGAAAGTTCAATATCCAAATAAGATTCTTTAGTTACATAGCTAGGAATTCGGATAGCATGTATTGCACACATTTAACGAATTTACACCTAAAGACTGAACGTGGGACTAATAAACCAACTGCAAGCTTTTACGTAGTGTAACAGCTTTTTATATTTGGCTGTGTGGCGCAGTATTTAAAGTTTACTTGGTTCTGCATGGTTGCCAGTTGTCTGGATGCGCTAGAATTTTTGTATTATTAGACCCTGAGTCCAATTGTGATGGGGAAGTAAATGCTATTTATTGCACTCGATAAAATCTGACACAATGAATGTCAGAATTTGTAGTTAGCGATACCTTGTATTTACTCCGCGTTTTGGAGGAGTGACACAATTGGGTGCTTAATATACCAAAATCCACTTTACAGTGCTGTTTTCCTTTTTTCAATTCGAGCATATCTTACATGCTGAGATTTAATGAAGAGTTAATTATTCATTGTACTTAGTAATTATCAGGTTTAGTAGGTACCACCGGTAGGAAGCTGGGTTTGCCAGTGAGGCGGATTCTACTGTCTCTGTGCTAAACTAGCCCTTAATCCGTCAAACATTGTTTCTTTTAGAGCATAGTAATTTTAAATTCACCTTCTATATTTCATCAATACACATTAATGCATAATTCATATATTTAATATGTGTTTAACTTCATTAATCAGCGTGTTCCACTCTTGTAAGATTTGTAGCAGGTCATCACTTCTTAGGCCATTGAGAAATCAAAATTCAAATATCTTTATTCGGCACTTAAAAAGATACCATAAAAGTACATGCATAAAGTGTACATTTAAAAAGCATTAAAAACCACATTAAAGTGATTTTAAAAAAAAGAGGAGAAGCTTTAAGTTCATATCAAAAAATGCTCTGCTATCAGTCTCTAGTTACAGGGTATTGCAATCATTTGCTTCTCTTGTGTTCCTTAGCCTCATAGCCGCCCTGATAAAACTTATTATACAAAGCAATGTGTGGGCATCTGAGGCTTCCTGTAAAAACAGTAAAGCTGCTTTTGCCTGTCTAAATTTAGCTTTTTTAAGAATCCCCACTAAAAACGTACGTCTGGGGGCTGAGTAGAATGAGCATAGAAGTACAAAGTGAAGGGTATCCTGCGGAGACCTACTGTCGCAGCCGCAGGTACCCTTCAACTCCAATGATAATGTAAATCCAGAGGGGACAGAGAGTAGGTGGGGTAGCATATTAAGTCTAAAACGAGTCATGTAAAATCTGTCCTGTGCATTGTACATCACAGCTAGATATGGTTCCATTTCATGTTCCTTTTTCAATAAGCTGTAGGACAGAACTGTAGATTTACGTTTTTCCGTGAGAGCCCTTCTCATAGATGACCATTTGCCAAAAAGTTTTTTTACCAGCGTCTTGTTCTGGGCCTCTAGGGTTTCGGGTGTGGTAAAAAAGTTTTTGCAGCCGATTGCCTCCAAGGAATCTTTTACATACTTTATCCAGGGTATATGGCCCCCTCTGTCACGATTCAGACAGTCTTTAATGATTTGCCTGCTGAGGCCAGCCACTGGATTGGTCCAGATTTTAATCCAAGCCAGGAGTGGTCTGATCTTTATTCGGTCTTCAATGTGGGGCTCTCCCAGTTCTTCATGTAAAATATAAGATGGAGTACTCTTTGGCACTTTCAGTATTTTCTTAAAAAACTTATTTTCCTCCTTCTGAATCTGGTGCAGATACTTATTTGTGAATCCCCACACTTCTGACCCGTAGGCTGCTTTAGAGCAGCATATTGACCTGTATAAGTTAAGTACTTGCTCAGGCGACCATCTGCCTAGTCTTCTCCCGTAACCCATTATGGCCCCTGATGATGCCACCAGTTTTGCCGCATGTTTTTCAAGCAAGGATTTAAAGTCTAATTGTTCATCGAATAAGACACCCAAGTAGGAAAAGTACTGAACCTGGCCTATTTTGTGAGAGCCTATCCTACATACAAATTTCCTTTTTGGTCTTACCCCAACTGACATAACGTAGGGTTTTTCCAGATTAGCTGACAGATCAAGTGTAGCCATGAAGTTGAAAAATCCATCGATCAGCTTCTGGAGCCCCAGCGGTGTTCGAGCTAACAACACCACATCGTCCGCATAGAGCAGGACGGGCACTGAGCGATGGCCTATTTGAGGGGAATCCACGCTCAGTTTGGATAGTTCTTTGTCCAGGTTATTGATGTATAAGGAAAATAAGAATGGCGCTAAGATGCAGCCCTGCCGCACTCCGCTCGTACATAGGAATGGTTCTGTCTTACTTCCATCTTGGTTGTAGCGGACCGTTGCTGATGTGTTCCAGTGTAGGGCCTTCAGGGTGTCAATTAGCTCTTGTTCCACCCCCAGGCTTATCATCAGTGCCCATAATTTTTCTCTGTTTACGCAGTCGAAAGCCGCGGAGAGGTCCATAAACCCCAGGTAGATGGCCCCCTTACTGGCAATAGTGTACTTGGCCGTCAAGAGGTATAAGTTCAGACACTGGTCGGTAGTTGATCTTCCCTCCCTAACCCATATTGTATATCTGTAAGAATTTCGTTATCCTCTGCCCATTCTTGTAGGCGATTTAAAATGGCACGGCCCAACACTTTCGCCGTCACGTCAATTAATGATATCGGGCGATAACATTGGGGGTCATCCCGATTCCCTTTTTTATAGATTGGTACAATTGTCGCCGAGGATCATGAGCGGGGCAGCCCTGCCACAACTGCCTCGTTAGGACCCTCGTGAGAATGGGAGCCCATAACTCAATATTACTCAGATAAAGGTCAGGGGGTATACTGTCAGGTCCGGGTGCTTTGTTTTTGGTTAACCCTAAGATAGCCAGTTCCACTTCTGCCATAGAGAAATCTAGCCGTGCAGGTAGTTTTGGCCTCTGCCCTTCATCGTGAGTTGTTTCCCCTGTATGGTTATACAAACTCTGGAAGTGGGTGTGCCATTGTTCTGGTGAAAGCACGGTTTGTTTATAACTTTCCAGAACCCAAACATATCTGCTCTTTCTGCCGCCTCCCTTAAATCCTCCCAGGCTTGTATTTGAAAGCTTTCTTTGCGGGTTTTCAGGGCCTTTTTATATTTCAATCTGCAATGGGCTATTCTGATGTTGTACCTAGGGCGCTGTTTTAGACTATATTTAAGATCTTTGTGTGCCTTAATGCAATCTTGGTCAAACCAGCGAGATGTGGTGATTCTATTACTTCTTTTAGGGGTCTTTCATAGCCCGTCGACAAGCCGTGCTATTTCTTCAAATGCACTGACCACCATCACTCCCTCGTTGTTTTGATCCAGGCATACATTTATAGCATTTAGCCCTACTGTTTCGAGACTCTTATAGAATTTCTCTCCGTCTATCTTTGCCCACCTAAGTCTCCTCCCCTGATCTACCACCTTCTCTGTTGCATCGACTCTAGTCAACACTTTCTTACAGTTTAGACATTTTAGTTCCACCACCAAGGGGTTGTGATCACTAAAAATGCTAATTTCAATTGCCATACTGCTGATCCAATTTCTAAGTATAGGAGAGACCATAATAAAATCTATATATGAGTGGCAGCCTCTGCCCTTAAAAGTTGGGTTAGGTTCCCCACCACTGCCTAATCCAATTAAGTCCATTGTGTGCACCAGATTATGCCTTTTTGTCACTTTGTCTATTTCTCCCCCCTCTACAGAGTGTACAAAGTGTGGTCCTTTTGCCACTGAACACCGCGACCAATCCTTATTTAATGGTCTCAAATTCTCACAGAGGTGGCAATTAAAATCCCCTGTGAGAATGATACGCGGGGCGCCTGCTACCTTAGTTGATGATAACTGCGCATCTAGGCGGGAATCCAATTCTTTTACTACGTTTCCTCTACTATTTGTGCCTACCGCATTATACCAGTTTACCAATAAAATATTGGTCCCTTTGGAGTGGAAGCCTATTGCCTGCATTTTTTTTGAGTTCCAGTTGTGGTTAAACCATACCCCTTGTATGCGGAGGTCTACATATATTAGTAGTCCTCCAATCGCTCTCCCTGATGAAGACCGTACAGCAGGAACTGGGAAGCATTTAAATCCCTCTATGATGTACTGGTTGGGATCAAGCACCCAAGTCTCCTGCAAGCATATGATGTGGAAACTAGTAATATACTGTCTCCATTCCTGGCAATCATATTTGGCCGCCAAGCCCGCTATGTTCCAGGATATGACTCTGAGGCCATCCTGACTGACCAACATATTTGCTCCGTCCCCTGGTGAGCGAGTTTTCCTATCCACCCCATCTCATATTGGGGCAACTATATTTTCTATGTTTTCAGTATCTGGCGTAACTATTGACTCCGTAAGTTGTAACCCCCCTTGTTGGTCTGAGCTGGAAGATGTTATATTTCCCAACCCTGTAGACCCTTCACCAACTAATCCCCTAACAGATTGTGATATGCTAGTTACGTCACAGCCAAGTCAATCCACCTCGTCCATACACAAAACCTATTCCAATGAGCGTGCAATGGAAAAGTAGGAGTATATGCCGGTATCCCCTCCCAAGGTGCTTGCCACTGTTGCACTCTATTCTCGGGGTCATGATGATAGCCCTACTAGCGTGAACTCTGTTTGTATGCTCTGGTCTCTGGGGTGTCGTCGAGTAGAAATAGGATAGGTGCAACAGGAGTATTTGAGTGTTTATACTACTACAAGGGAAATTGCATATGTAATTCACTGCTAAGGTGTCCCTAAAGTTTTTTGTTATAATACCACCTGCTATCGTTTTTACTGCTTTCCCAATCCACTCCCCTCTTCTGACGGCAAGTATTTCCTCAGAGATATTTGGTGGTAACGGCGTATTCACCCTTAGCCATTGCACACACTTATTTTTTAACTCCATATGATTTTCTCTTTTCCCTTCCTTTAGGGGAGGAACCCCCGTTAGTACGACCACAAAGGGGCAAGAGAGTAAGGGAGCTCTGGTGCTTTTTGCGGTAATGGTTTGTGTACCCATCTTAGTATTTTCTCGAATTTTCCATAACCGGTGGGGGATTTAAGTCTAACGGAATGTCCTCAGCCACTCTAGGAGTCCATGTGGGTGCCTGTGCGCAGGGGAGGTCCGCGTAAGATGAGGTAAGGCAGAAAATTATGTCCGGGACATCTGTTCCAGCGGCTAAAAAGTCCTCTCCTGCATCTTGGATAATTATAGTTGGTGGTAGTGAAAGCCTTCTTTCTGTGTTGACAATTGCTGTGGCTACTGCCCCTATGGTTTGTTGTAACATCTTGTCTATTGCTTTAAGTGTGGGTAGGGGCTGTGGTATGACGGTCTTCTGTTTGGTATTAGAACAAAGCGTAGGCATCTTAGCAAATTTAGTCACCTTTCTCATTGTTTGCTAAAGAATGCTTGTCTGATTTAGGTGTTTTTTCTTGTCAACTAGAGAAAGTATCTTTATGCTTTAAAAGGCCAACAATGTCCCCACAAGAAGGTTTAGGAGCACAGAATGTTTTATGAAAGTATCAATAAATAACTTGCCATTAATGTGTTCTCCTCCCTGAAGTCCGTCGGGAAAGAGTTAGGGGGTTGGCCCAGCCCGGCCTCCTCTGGCCTCAGAGGGCCGCAGAGGGCCCGCCCTTTGCCCGGGCTTCGGCCAGCGCTCCCGTGCGCTCCCGCGCCGCGGGTGTGGAGCCTGGATTCAATGCGCCGCCTGGCGCGCGGCTTTGTGGTGTAACTTCCGGTCCTGGGGCAAGGGCAGCTGGGGAGGGTAGTTCTTGTGTGCCCTCTCGCTCTCCTCTGCTCGGCGGCTGCTGGTGGACTGCAGCGGCGAGGGGAGAGCGGAACACCAACACTGGTCCGGCTTCAGGTAGACTGTGGTGCTAGGTCTGCAACTCGGTATTGGCAAGCAGTAGCTGATTAGATGTATCCCCCGCTCCACCGCTGTGGAGCCTGGATTAAATGCGCCGCCTGGCGCGCGGCTTCATGGTGTAACTTCCGGTCCTGGTGCAAGGGCAGCTGGGGAGGGTAGTTCTTGTGTGCCCTCTCGCTCTCCCCTGCTCGGCGGCTGCTGGTGGACTGCAGCGGCGAGGGGAGAGCGGAACACCAACACTGGTCCGGCTTCAGGTAGACTGTGGCGCTAGGTCTGCAACTCGGTATTGTCAAGCAGTAGCTGATTAGATGTACCCCCCGCTCCACCGCTGTGGAGCCTGGATTAAATGCGCCGCCTGGCGCGCGGCTTTGTGGTGTAACTTCCGGTCCTGGGGCAAGGGCAGCTGGGGAGGGTAGTTCTTGTGTGCCCTCTCGCTCTCCCCTGCTCGGCGGCTGCTGGTGGACGGCAGTGGCGAGGGGAGAGCGGACCACCAACACTGGGCCGGCTTCAGGTAGACTGTGGCGCTAGGTCTGCAACATTGAGAAATCATATGCAACTGTATTGCATAAGAATCATCGTAACTGCATTTATTAAAAGTACTCACACTTTAAAAATTGTTTGATTGCTTGATGCTGGGACTAAGCTGAGTATTTCACAACCTAAGGTTTGCCAGTATACAGCTTCTCTTTCCTCTTCTGGTGTGTTATTGGGTTCCTTGTTTCGGCCTGGGTAGAGAAAGCTGGCAGCAGGCATGAAGAGATGATGGCGAAAGAAGCCTCTGTACCCATTGACCTAGGAAGATGCAACTCTCAAGAACAAGCAGATGTGTACTTCATTGTAGGAGGATTGGAATTTGGGGAGTTTACAGGTGGTCAACAAATGCCAGCATAGGATTGGTCTGGACTGTGGGAGCAAGATACAGATATTCTGAAACATTTGATTGGGCTTTTAATTAGTATAGTGTATAGTTAGGGTCAGGCCCTACGCTGACTGAGAATAGAGCAGATCTATTTGTTAGGGCTTTTACCTGAGAGTTAAGCTTTATGCTAGAAACTGTTTAGTTTCCTCTGAATGTCTTCCTAGGTTTACAGAATGCTGACACCTTCCTCCCTTCCTCTTTAGTAAGCCATGATTATCTTTTAATTTTAATTTTGACAGTGTGGGTTTCTAAATGGAGCACATTATTTGGATATTTTGCATTCTTCAGATCTTGTTTATTAGTATTCTGTAATTCGTAATACTTAAATTTAAAATACTTGAGCACCTCGATATTCTGGCTATACTAAAAATACTTTCTTAACTTTCACCAAATTTGCTGATTGATAATTGACCAGTAACTGAAAAAATGAACCATTATGGTGAAATGCCATCTTCTTTGTAGTCATTGTGAAGACTCTGGGTTTCACTGTATTTGAAATGTATTCCCTCTCAATGCTTCAAGTCGACAACCAAGGGTCCATGTGAACATTGGGAGATCCTGTGGAGTAAGGTTCAAATACTTTTTATGTGAGTAAAATACCCAGGCAAAATCTTAATAGAACACTAGCACATGGACAATAACATTACCCAAACATAGTTTGGAAGTACTAATTTAGAAAGAACTGAAAAAACGTTTTGCACATTAAGTGTATTTTAATTTCTATTGTAAAACATGATTTAAATGATAAAAAGGATTTAAGTACATTTATATCGATACATGATAAAATATTCCAGCATTATAGCATATGCATGAAACTAGACATACATCAGGTACATATATAATACACATAAAAAGATGGTTTCCTGTCTACGCGTTTCGACACAACTGTGTCTTCCTCAGGACTGTACCATCATATTTCTATAGATACCAACACGTGGCACCGGAATTAGAGCCAGTATGGAGCAAATGCACACAGCAAAAGATCACAGGGTAAAGTAGGAAATGATAAGTTCTCCAGAGTGTTATACTCAGACAATAGCAGCTTTATTCCGTTTACACACAAGGATTTCCTCCTGTTTAGATGGCAATTGTTATGAACCGGCTGCAAATGGTTCCCGGTGTCCTTGTTTTTATATCTGTATTATTAACAGTGTAGTGCGGACCGGCTGCGTGTGGCCCGGCTGCGTGCGGTTCCCAGCGGCTTTGATTCGTAATCAGCACCCTTTCACTCAGTGGCCTGGTGTGGCCCGGCATCAAAGATTAAACGACGTAGCCTGGCTGCACGCGGTTCCTGGCGTCTCTAATGCGTGAGTTGCAGAACTGCAAGCGGACCGGTGGCAAATGAATCCCGGCGGTTTCTGGTATTTCGGCAAGAGTTCAAATACCCCACTTTATCACTCTAAGATGGCTTTGTCTACTCCCTAGCAGTGCAGGTTTGATATGGAAGGCAACATCAGACAATGCATGTTGAGGGATAACAGTACCAGTACAATACTTGCATCTAGAAACCACTGTGCAGTACTCAAAAGAGCAACTGGAAGCTACTTCTCTCTCCAGTCGTATAGCATGACTCCCAGCTCCGGGCTGCCTCTAGTTTTCAGCCAGGGCAGAGAAGCTGGATGATAGTCACTTGCCTTGTGAAGACAGGCCCAGTTCACAGCTTCCAAACATCAAACAGGTGTTGTGGGAGTGTATCTTACTTATGTCTCGGCGGCAGACTGATACTGTCTAGTCTTTACAAGCCTACCTAAGCCAGTAGATAGTATTCTCCTCATCACGGTCTCAGCTTCTTGTCCAGACCTCTGAAGAGGTTTCTTTCCAGATACCAGTTCAGACCATTTAGCAAAGTTAGGGGCATATTATCAAGGGAGTTATCTCCGCTTTTTGGCTTTAAAAGCCAAGAAAGCGGAGATAAAATCATCTCCCTATCAGCAACAGGGTGCTAACACGCAAATTTGCATGTTAGCACCCTTTTTCTCAACGCTTCCCCTTGCATCTCTAATGAGATGCAAAGGGGGCGTTCCAGAGAAAAATAATAGGAGAAATGTTGTTAAGCGACATTTCTCCTATTATCAAGGATTTCGCTAACCCTGTTAGTGATAAAAAAAGCAGCGCTAACCGCGGTTAGCACTGCTTTTTTTACACCTGGTATTTTCCTGACTTAGCCATGATATCCTATGGAAGGTGGATATCATGGCTAAGTTTGTGAGCCCCTATTATCAAGCTAACGCCAAACTTCGAGAGATTATCGTTGGTTTTCCAGCGATAATCTCTCATTTGGCAGTTAGCGAGAGGATTTTTATCACTTCTGAGATAAACCTTGCTAATAGCAAGTTATCTCTGAGATAATTTCCGGTGATGCTTAGCGTTAGAAAATTCGTTGCTAAGCATCGTTAGCGATAAATATCGCTCATCGTTGGTAATATGCCCCTTAGTCTTTCAAAAATATTATCTAGCTCTTTAAATGGCCACAGTCTTCAGCATTTAAAAAAAAGTTCTGTGTTGCTGGGACTCTGTGGGGACTAGATCTTCGCATGTGTAAATTCACACCTACATCAAGGTTTAAATCTCCTCATGGATGGACATTCACCGTACCTACCTGGAGATTATCACCTGAAAGGCGGGGGTTGAAAATCCTGTTACTGAATTTATGACCAATAATGGACTATTAGTAATTTTTGGTGATGTTTGTGGAGATCTCCAACAGTGAAATACAATTAAAGAAAATAATAGCGATTTTTAAGAAAATTTACCTTAAAATTAAAAATATATATATATTTATTGTTTAAAGAAAAATGTTAGAACTACCACAGTAACAATGGTGCCATAGTAACAATGGGCAGCATGCCTGCACAAAAACATAGTATAATATTTAATAATAATGTCTTTTAATTTGTTAATTTTTTATTTAGCTAAATATTTTTATTTAAAATAAATGTAGGTAAATTGTGATAAATGTGTCACCATCTTGGATCAAGTTAAACATTATTTTATTTGTGATATACATTTCTTTTAAATATGTAGAATCTTTATATAGCATATTTTAATGAAATATTATTAAACATATTAAAAGTGTAACAATTTATTTTTTAAACAAATGTATATATATATATAAAAAAATAATTTTAGAAGTTTAATTTAAATGTAATTTATTTTATCTGTATCTCTTAGTGTTGGGACTATTCCCTGCCTCCATTGAGTTCTATGTCTGTAGTACCAGTGATTCTTCATGTGTGGTGCTAGATTTATTCCAAGGATCGCATGGAGTAGACTTGGTAGACACCGCACAGCGCTGTACCTAATGTCCTTAATGCTTCAGTTGTTGATCCTGGGCCGCAACTGAGTTCTTGTACTTTGACACTGTGTACAGTACAATACTAAGGCCGACGGGGTTCCATACATTTAGCACATTTCCATTCCAGTGCTTTTTAGTGGCCGACCACCTGTATCCAGGCAGGTTGCATTGTTATATCAGTTGTGCCTTAATCCTTAGATACTGGGCTCGCGCTTTCATCCTGTTGCGAACTACAGTATCATTACAGGTCTGTCTCCAGTAATTCCATCCTTGAGAATAAATACATACTCAGAAGGTTCATAGTAAGTGCAAATATTCTATTAAAGCAGGTTCTCTCTATCCCTAAGAGATGGTGGCATTCATGAGGAATATGCTTTGTGCTGAAATGCGCATAGATTTAAGCCACTAGAAGATTCAAATTAATGCATTTATTCAATACATGTATTTTTAAGAAAAAGCATCATCAAGAGGCCTGTACCCGCGAAAAGTGGAAAAATTGCATATAAACGATGAAGAATAGCGTACTGCAAGAGATTCTATGTATCTGTGCCTTAGTGTTTGAGAAAGACGAATGGTTGTGCATGTATATGGCAGTGATGGCTGGTGCAGGTAAGAGAGGTGGGGCGGGGTGGTCGAGCGCAAGGTAAGTTTTTTTCTTTTTTTAATTTTATTTTCCCTCATTGTCATCTTTCAGCCATCTCCCACCCCTACCCATTGCTCTTATCTGCACCGGCTGTCACTGATGAATGGTGGAATATTTGAGTAATTTGATTGTTGTCACTATCATTATATGAAAAAAATATGTGTAAAATGATACCACACAACAATTATATTGAATAACAATATGTGTTTTTAATATGTTTTATTGTGTTCATTATAAAGTATTTGAATCATATTCACCATTCACTCATTAGTTTGAGAGCCTTCATACAGAAAGTATACTAAAAGAATGTTATTTTAAAAATAATTTTGAGTTGCCTACGGTTTCTATATACTCCTGGAGAGGACTTAAGACAGTTGTCCAGTAGTTCTACTGTACTAGACTTAAATGTGGAAATTGTGTGGTATTTCCTGGCGTAATATGTGCAATTTCCATGCTCATTACAAATATTACACAAAGCACTGTTGGGCATTGCGTTGAAAAGCAAAACTAACACAAGACACAAATAACCTTTGTGCTGCGATACAGTACCAAATAGTGTTTAATGTCATGCAAACATGGATTTTGTATGTTTTGAATCAGATGACTGATTATATCATCTACGTGTGATGAATTGTAAATGTGACAAAGGGCATTTTTTGACAATCACTCAAAAAATAGCTGCACATTTTTATGCAGGGCTTTGTTGTGTCATTCATTGTAAAACTAAGCCATGTGTTTTTCTTTTAGCTTTGAGATGTTGAATATCGTGCCATAAAATACATTGTGTCCTTATTTTTTTTGTGACAAATTATGAGCATGCATAGGTCTTTTTAAAAAAAGATAAGTTTCTATATGTAGATAACAACCAAGTGTATATTTCCTCATAGGTAGGATTCGCCAGTTCTCTATGTAGATCTACACCCTTATGTAGGAGTACAAGTCTCTAACCCCACAGTTTATGACCAAAAGATTACTATTTGTAACTCTTCTGCCTGTTTGTGGAGCTCTCCACCACTGGGCTGGAGCTGTCTTTAAAGATATTTTATGAAAATGGTTTATGAGTTTGAGAAGAGGTGAGTCTAATCCCAAGCCATAAGTTCAAAGACTTGTCAGGTCCAATGCAACAGTTCAATAAATATACCAAGGCTCAAACCCTGGTAGGTATGGTACAGAGCAGACAGGCTAAAATTAAGGAGAAAAGTGGAAAGTGTTCAGCAGTACTAAATTAATTAAAAAGTCAAGACACAATACAATAAAAATTCCAAAAGACTAGGTCCAACTAACCGTCACTGTTTGCAGTTGACAGGGGACAAGTAATAATTTCAGTGCAAGCAGATCATCCCGGTCAAAGATTTTAATTTCTCAACTAATTCTCTGAAATGGAAATGAAAATAATCTAGACAGTCAAGTTTGCAGGTTGTATTTGGTAAAGTTCAATAGTCATTAGATAAGGTCTTGCTGAACCTGATGGTTTCGGGGATAAAAGCTTGAAGTGGCAAAATTCACCTTGCACACCTGCTCAAGTCCTCTTCTCTGTAGGATACTTTTCACACACTACGATTTTGACTTAGGGCCTGATTTAAAGTTTGGGGTACAGAGAGGTATTAGCTAGCTGGGGGTGGATATTACCTTTGTCATCCTGAGGGTACTCCGTCTGCCAAATTTAGAGATGACTGCCTGCCCTGTAGTCATCTCTGCATATTGAAGGGAGCTGCCTTCAAAGTTGTTTCTTTGAGTGTAATAAACATTTGGAGTTCTGACACTGTTGCTTTTTAAATTCTTTTGTTTTTCAAAAACAAGCCCCCAAAGTGAGAGTTGAATAAAAAATGAATGACTCCCCCCACATCCTGGTTGTTTTCTCCCAGGTTATGCGTTGATTTATTTCCTCTAAATCACCACCATTTTTTTCCTAGAAATAATAAACAGGAAAAAAGGCATCACACTGCCTACCCTAAATTGGGCGGACAGCGTATTGTCCTTCCCCTCACAGCCCCTACTCTGTCAGTCTGTCGAAAGAAGTATTCTGTAGATGGAACACTAAAGGTTTTACAATCTCTAAATGAGTCAAGAGAAACAAGCGATTGGCGGGCTCAGTACACCGCCATCTTTGCAACCAAGTACCATTTCTCCCAAATTCTAAATGAGGCCCATAGTCTCTTTTTTGGAGCAAAAAGTCCTTCAGCCCAGCAAACATGAAAGCTGTATTCAACAAAGTCCTTTACAACTTGAAATTTTTTGCTACTCCTTAGAAATCTCTGGAGGCTTTGGAAGTGCAAACATTTTCGAAGTCCCACATTTTCAGTCTTTCTGTAGCAGTTCCTCTTCACCTCCTTTAACTCTTGGCAACTCATGGGAAGCACTTAGCAGGCAGAACTCCATCTAGCCCAGACACCCAGCAGGGTCCAGTCCAGGTCCAGTTTCCTACTGGTCAGCTGGTTACTTTAGGAAAATAGTCTTGAGCTTGCAGCTTGTTGTATCACTGTAACAAAACACAAGGCCTGCCAGTTCACATTTTAAGTTTATCGAGTAGCAGTCTGGGAGAAATACGCGAAGTCCAACTGTCAGCTACACCCAGTCATGTGACCCAGCAGCAGGTTGCAGCACCAAATAGTTATGGCAAGAAATTGCCAACTTTCTAAAAGTGGGCTTTTCTAAAATACGACTTTACCATCAAAGGCAACCCAAAGTTATCGTATGGCAGAGGTCAGCCTACCAGTAGTCAAAAACAAATATAGGAGTTTTTACAACAAGGACATATAAAACTTAAAACTACATGCCCAACCATTTAATTACAGTCAACCCTTCCCTATGGGCTATCCGGGCCCATATTTGGGTTAACCTATATGGAAAAAAAGTATTGGCAAGGGAGTTATATTGCCAAGTCGATTTGGCAGTTCAAATCTGCATGAAGACTGCAATAGAAGGCCTGAGACATGTTTTAGGGGGCTACTTAATTTTGTGGCACAATACGTCCTGCAGGACCACTAGCAGCATTTGAGTTACAGGCCCTGGATATATGGCATACCACACTACAAGGGACTTATAACTCATTTAAATGTGCCAATTAGGTGTAAGCCAATTTTACCATGTTTTAGGGAGAGAGCCCAAGCACCTGAGCACTGGTTAGCAGTGATAAAGTGCACAAAGTCCTAGGGACAGCAAAAACTAATGTATCATCATACAAGTGTGAAGTCAAGTGTTTGTGGGAAGGACACCCTAATGCTGCCAGATCTAATAGTTCCCTTGATAACTAATTTTAAAGTTATCATTAATTGTGCAAGCGACAATACCCTTTCATCTCTAGTTTTTAATTCCATGTTGATGATTTGTTAAACTGAGGACATTTGTTTCACTTGAGATGTATGCAGTTTAATAGAAGGAATTAAGCCATTTTCAGATTTGCCTCGAGGCTTTGTTATAAACCGGTGAGGGAACTGATACATCTATACAAGACCAAGAGCCTCATTATGATGTCGGTCAGAAAGCATTTGGACCGGCTAGGTTTCTGAATGGTTTAAGAACGACTCAGGTTTCGGGAGTCCAACCGAGCGACTCCGATGTTTCCGAACACCATTCAGTCAGACTCCTATTGACTTCCATGGAAGCCTGAGTTCTGACCGACCACTCCATTGAAAAACGGGGTGGTCACGGAAAACCTTGCTCCCTGTAGCGGGCATCCCTTGGTGCCCGCCACACTGTGCATGGTTGGAGGGGGGATCCCTTGGGTACTCCCACAGGCCCCAAGCGGAGGCCTCCGGGTCAAGGGGGGCCTTTTACGGGCACCCAAAGTCAGATTCCGACAGTCGATCCGTGTCAGACAGACCAATTCCGAAAGGTTGTCCCAATCCAATATCGTACTACGTTTGTCAGAAACGCGGTCCATAGAGGTCTAAGAGTCGGCTCAGACCGACTCGGAGTCGCCGAATGCTGTTCTGATGCGAATCGGAACCTAGTCAGGCAGTCCGAACGGTTTCCAACCATTGTAATCAGTTGGTGGGAAATGTTTCCGATTCGGTCGGAAACATGGCTTCTGACACTGATTTGGATGAACAGAATGCCGTTAGGAGCCTTTCCGACCAACATCGAAATCGGCCCCCATATATATCCCACTTGGCCTATTGGCAGGAGGAGTCCAGTGTTACCAGGGAAACTCTTCTGAGAGTACAGCAATGCTTATATGCCATGATGAGAGTACAGCAACGCTTATATGCCATGATGAGACTGGAATGAGTTATCTAGAGGATGCTGTAGAAGCGGTTCCCATTATGTTATGGAATAAGATGTGGGGAACATCTGATATATTATTCTCTTCTTTCTTAGGGACTGCCTAGCTTTATATGAAATAGACAACATAGTTAATATCTAATGGCTATCACATGTGAAGAAAACTTTCTTTAAGTTGGTTATGCTAGATTACTTTTATAACACTGAGTTTTTATACTGTATTCCTAAAGACAGGAGGGTAGATTTACATGCCCCTTGCACCACTGTTGTGTCACTTTTAACATGGGAAAAGAGATGCAAAAGTGGTGCAAGGGGCTTGTACATCTGTCCCAGGGTAAATAACACTTTTTCAATTACATTTCACAAAAGCATAATATTAAGGCACATGGTATGCGAACTGCTGTTGTGCATTCAGCCCTTAATAATTCATTGAGCTTGGAACCTTATTTAACAATAATACAGAGAGATTTACCTTACCTGTCCTTGTTTTATCTGTTTGTTCTTTCTGTTCACTTGTCAGTGTTCTAAGTTTGGGAACCTTTCTTCATTCCATGTGACAACTTGTCACACAAAGTATTACCCACTTTATGCTCTTTTGCGCACTTTATCGCACTCTCCATAAACACGGTTTGGTGCCTTTTTTACGTGCTTATAATATTAGACAGCATAAGATTGGTTGGTTATTTTAACAGCAGGTAGGGTCCCTTGAAATTTGCTATGCCCAAATTAACTATAACTGAAAAGACCTAGCTATAAGGAAATGGTGTGTTGTATTGACTACCGCGTACAATTGCTAATTAATTATAATGTTTATTACACTGATCTTTTGATACTAGGTGCCATATCTTTGACTGTTATTAATTTTCCATGATCTCGCTCTTAATTTAAGATTATTAGGGATATTCTCGTAATGTGTGAAGTATATTTAATAGGAAAGATCACTGATTTATCTTGTTTTTCTTTGTTCTATACATGTTTGCTTGTGTGCCATTCACTGAATGAAGGAGTTTTGATGATGAATTGTTATTAATTATAATTAGTAAACACCTTTCTAACAGAACTGTCCCAAATATCCACAATTTGTAAGTATTTTTCATTCTTTTCATACAGATTTCAATTCTTTTTAGAGGTCAATTAGTAATTTTTTTGTTTTTATTGCCACCATTTTATCACAGTTTGGGTTGCTGCATCAGTTTCTTCAGTTAGTGGAGCATTGTGGTCACAAAGGAAGAGTGCGACTTTTTTCACTAGTAATGGCATTTAGAGGAATATTTAATTTTGGGAAAGGAGATTAGAAGTCAGGTTACATGAAAACTATTTTTGTGTTTTTATAAAATTTTTTACAGCTTGCTTAACTCTGTGCCTTTCAGAGCACATGGATATTGGTGGATTTGTTTTAAACAAGTGCGTAATAGGTGAATGTTGGGGTTACTTCCTAATGAACAATGAACTCACACTCATTTCATTTGTTGGGGTTTTCCAAGTCCCATTTTAAAAAAATCTTTAGGATTTTTGTTTTGCGTGATTTTACATGCTGGAGGAGGTATCCTAATGTATCCTAGATTATTGAGTTTCTACAGTTAGATTGTGTCAGGTGTTCAGTGTCAGGAGTCCAGCATAGTTGTATTACCTCCCTACTGTCATTCTATTTATAAGTAAACATTTAATGTGCAAACTTACTCTTTCATTTGGGTTTTTAATGGTGCTAAAGTTGGATTGGATTTGCATACAATCGAGGTTTTTTTATGCTAGTAATTTAATTGTAGAAAATGAGTTTGCCCTAAGTTGGCAGGGTATGCCCAGACGTGGGTCCCTTGCTCACTTTGCCACTGGGTTCAAGGTAGCCCGGCTGACGGCGGCTGATTAGCCAGAAACCAGTCCCAGGATGCTTGTTTCTGGTCCAGGGTAGACATGGCTTGGCAGTTCGGGCTGGACTGTTCCCATGAGGCACGGGGTCAGACTGATTTACATATGAATATGTCTGAACTGGGGGGGCAGAGTGAGCTATATAATGATGTTGGATTAAACTCAGATCAGTTGATTGGGGGTGAGGGCGTCCATCATCCCCTTTGAAAATGCGTTCCTACAAACTTGATTTGTAATCTTGGTTTTTTTCCAAATGTAGTGCTGTTTGAATATTTGTAAGCCCTGAACCCTAAAACCAATACCCCAACACGTATGTTAAATAGAGTAGAACAGCGTGCCGGTATTAAAAGTAGTGGCATCACCACAAGAATAAAAGCAGAAACACATAAAGAAAAATCCAATTCAGCAATATTACACCAATGTACAATGCTACCACCTTTAAGTAACACCCAAAATAAGGCATTATTTACAACTGTCAGCATTATTACTGTCAATAAAACATTTCAGCATTTATTATGGTGTAGTATGAGATGTTTTTCTACTTTTATAGTTGCTACCACAATGCCTGAAGTCCCCAAAACAATGGCAGATGCAACCCCAAAACCCTATAACTAAACGTCCCAGCTCCCAAGAATACTTCAAGTTGTAAAAACTCCTCTCCTATCATGTAGGTACCCCCACAGGAGACTTAGGGTACCCAAAAAACGTTTAGTATGTGGAACAATGACACCCCACAACTGGTACCACAGTGTCCCTGCCCATCGCAAGTTAAAAATTCAAATTTGGAAGCTTTAGTGACTTAAAGGATGTGCCTATGCATTTGGGCTGTGTCTTTTTTAAGAGGCGGTGTCACTTGGCTAAACGCCCTTTCCTTCTTTTTTTAAGGAGAAAAAGTAATATTCTCTTGAGCACATTGCCCCTTTGATTTATTTTATCTCAGGTGTTCCTGCCCCTTGTCTTCATTCTCATTCAGCTGTGTGGGAGCCCAAGCATGCATAGCAAATACAGCAAGGCCCATGCCCAACTCAGCTGAGTGGAAGCCTGCATGAGAGCCAGCCTCATTTTTCTTTTTTTCCAGTCGGGTGGGAGAAACAGCTGGTGTGGCACTTCAGATCCTGAGACCAGTCCTTGGCATTAGCCCAATGAAACCCACCTGAGGTCCTACTCTTCGTCGACCATGGAGCTTCCAGGGGTGGGGGTGTAATGCCCGAACCATACCTGAGAGCCTTTGAAATCGGACTGTGCGACTCTCCAATTGTCTCTTTCCCACGGCATCAGTGACCAGAGCACTGGTCCATTGTGGACAAATTAGTGAATTAAGAGGAATCCTATGTGCACCCCCACTTTGGGGCAACTTTTGCTTCATGCACCACCATAACCCTGGCCAGGCGACAAGGAGGGAGTAGGAACCTCACATGCCACACCCTGCGAGGATCCGTGAGCCCCAGGGAGACACATCCCAGACCGGTGATGTAGCAGAAACTAGATTTTATTTTTAGGGATGCATTATAATCACTCGTGTAGAGCGTCATTTGTCATATGAACGTGAAGTGTTAGAATTTTGAAATGTAATAAAATGAAGCGTGATGTGTTTAGGCCCTTGAATACTAACCTGGAGAATTAAGAGAGTGAATGTGACTAGCAGCAAATATCAATGTGAAGTGTTCTTGTTCTGTAACTGACCATCATTCATTAATTAAATGAGTATAATAATTTGTTGTATACATGTAGGTAAATACATTAACTGAATGTGCCCTATTTTCTTATGCAATTTTGTAAAGCTCACATGCTATTTCCTTATGTTAGCTGAATTTCATTTGTGTGCATCACCTTTTTGTGATGCAGGTAAAAGAAGCGCTCTTGTTGGCTAGAATATTGTCTTTGTTTATTAGTCAGGCAAGGAGAGAAAAAGTTACATCGTGCTGTGTGAATCAATAAAGGAAGGCCATTGTCCTTCCGACAGGAGAAGGCTTGGGAACAAAGGACAAATGTGGTGAGAAGAAGAACTCTGCTGTCCCTTAGGAAACTACCTTTAGGACAGTACCTAGAGTGGATGGCGTAACCTGCAAAGGATGTTGGGAAGGTTCTCTTCAAAATTATGTTGTTGGGAGTAGGGAGAGAGCCAACTTCTCCTTCTGCCTTAGGGGAGAGAGCATCTTAAAACAAGCTCTGTGTCAATAGCTTTATGCTCTCTGACCCATCGATGGTGGAAAGACTTCTTAAGAAGACTCCACATGCTGACACCTTTTATTTCTTGTCCCTGAAGATGCTTAAGTAAGGATGTGATGTTAGCGTTGGTGTAGGGATAGAATAATGCTTTATATTCATCAACCCTTCATGCAGGAAAACTTGGACTCATGCTTTCTGATCCTCTGTATTTTGCTTCTTGAATTAATTGTTTTTTTTATGCTGCAGAGTTCAAACTGGAGGCACAGATTTGGCTTTATGCTGATTACGATGTTTTTCTACACTCTCACCTTGAGGTGTCTTTATGTCCAGTTATTTTTGGCTTTGTGATAAATTAACTAACCTTACGTAGTTGTCTGTGGTTACTATGTGTCCAGAGAAATTCCTCTAGAATTGATTGGCAGTAATAACAACTTTCTCCCCTCTAAGCTTACATGCTGCTAAAAAGAACAATCCAACTGTGTTTCTAGAATAGGTCCAGATCTTATGGCCCCTGCCCTTTCACTGGCAGAGAGTTCTTCCACAAATGGACAGGACAAAATCCATTCTTTCTAGTCCCACTTGGGCAGTCCTCAAGGAGTCGGTTTCAATGTGCTCCTTGTGCCATGCCCCAGCCACCAATCAATCAATCAATTAATCATACCACTTGTATAGCGCACTACTCAACCGGAAGGGTCTCAACGCGCTTGGGGGAAGGAGGCCGCTACTGCTCGAACAGCCAGGTCTTGAGTTGTCTCCTGAAGGCGAGGTGGTCCTGGGTCAGCCGAAGGTGGATGGGGAGGGAGTTCCATGTCTTGGCCGCCAGGTAGGAGAAGGATCTGCCCCCGGCGGTGGCTCTTCGGATGCGTGGTACGGCGGCGAGGGCGAGGCTAGGGGACCGTAGCTGGCGGGTGGGCATGTGGAAGGTCAGGCGGTCGTTGAGGTACTTGGGGCCCAGGTTGTGGAGAGACTTGTGTGCGTGGGTGAGGAGCCTGAATGTGATCCTCTTGTTGACGGGGAGCCAGTGCAGGTTCCTCAGGTGGCAAGAGATGTGGCTGCGTCGAGGGATGTCCAGGATGAGTCGGGCGGAGGCGTTCTGGATGCGCTGGAGTCTTTTCTGTAGCTTGGCTGTGGTTCCGGCGTAGAGGGTGTTTCCGTAGTCCAGCCGGCTGGTGACGAGGGCCTGGGTGACCGTCTTCCTGGTTTCGATCGGGATCCATCGGAAGATCTTGCGGAGCATGCGGAGGGTGTGAAAGCATGAAGAGGAGACGGCGTTGACTTGTCTGGTCATCGAGAGGGAGGAGTCCAGGATGAAGCCTAGGTTGCGTGCGTGGTCTGTCGGCTTGGGGGCGGTGCCCAGGGCTGGGGTCCACCAGGAGTCGTCCCAGACGGAGGGTGATGGTCCTAGGATGAGGACTTCCGTTTTGTCTGAGTTCAGTTTCAGGCGGCTGTTCTTCATCCACTCGGAGACGTCTTTCATCCCTTCGTGGAGGCTGGTTCTGGCGGTGTCGGGGTCTCTGGTGAGGGAGAGGATCAGCTGGGTGTCGTCGGCGTAGGAGATGATGTTGAGGTTGTGTTGGCGTGCGATGGCTGCGAGAGGTCTCATGTAGACGTTGAAGAGGGTGGGGCTGAGTGATGATCCTTGCGGGACGCCGCAGATGACTTCGGTTGCCTCGGAACGAAACGGGGGGAGGCGGACTCTCTGTGTTCTTCCAGCGAGGAACGAGATGATCTACTTCAATGCCTTCTCTTGGATGCCGGTGTTGCTGAGGCGTTGGACTAGGGTGCGGTGGCAGACAGTGTCGAATGCGGCGGAGAGGTCCAGGAGGATGAGTGCCGCTGTTTCCCCGTTGTCGAGAAGGGCTCGGATGTCGTCGGTGGCTGCGATGAGGGCGGTCTCGGTGCTGTGGTTGGCTCTGAAACCGGACTGCGAGGGGTCGAGGGATCCATTTGTCTCGAGGAAGGCGGCAAGCTGTCTGTTGGCGATCTTATCGATGACTTTGGCAGGAAAAGGGAGGAGCGAGATGGGGTGGAAGTTTTTGAGGTCGGTGGGGTCCGCTTTGGTTTCTTCAGTAGGGCGCTGAGCTCGGCATGCTTCCAGCTATCCGGGAAGGTGGCGGTGTCGAAGGAGGTGTTGATGATGTCTCGGAGTTGGGGTGCGATGGTGGAGTCGGCCTTGTTGGAGACGTGGTGGGGGCAGGGGTCAGTCGGAGATCCGGAGTGGATGGTGTTCATCGTGCGGGCTGTGTCTTCGGTGGTTACTGCGGTCCAGGTGCGGAGGGTGGCCGTGGGGTGCGTTGGTTCGCCGGTTGGGTGCAGGGATGGTGCGCCGAAGCTGTTGTGGATGTCGGCAATCTTGCGGTGGAAGAACGAGGCAAGGGAGTCGCAGAGATCTTGTGATGGGGTGATGTCCTTTGCAGGCTTGGCCCCTAAAATTTCATAAGCTTCTTAGGTATTGTTGTTTTCTTTAATGCTCTCCCCACAGTGAGAAAAGACTCATGGCCTATCATACTGCTCTCCTATATGACTAGACAATGTTCACATGCAACCAGCCCGGAATGCAGCAGTCTGAGCAGCAGAAGCTCTCGTTTTTAAATGTGGGCAATGGCAACTAGCAGTCAGACTCTTTTGCAACAGATCTTACAGAAAATGAGACTCACTCACAGCTGATGTGCAACAACGGGATGGACCATAAATCAAAAAACATGTGACAGTGGTGGGTAAATAGATCAGAACTCATTTTTTTTAAATGAGGAATATGTGCAACATTTTCCAGGAAACCCTAAAAAATACAAAAGTACTGTACCTTTGAAGAAGTTGTGCATTAATTTCCTTTATTTTTCTGAAATGTTTAGGGGAATTGTTACCTGAAAAAGGTTGTGCTTCTCTTACTTTTTTTAAATGTTGTTGTTTTGTTACATTTCCAAGAAATGTTAGAACAAAAGGGGTGATTTTTCTATTAAGAAGTAAAGGGACTATGCCACCCCTTTATTTTGTTTTGTACTAGGCTTTTCCAAATAACAACGAAGAATTGCTCTTTGCAAAGAAAAATGCCCTAACTCTCAGACTCTAAGCCAGTTTCAACATTGGCAAAGAACCCTTCTCCATCAACAAGGAATTATCCAATCCCACAGCTGCTAACAACATCATCCCATCCCAGGCACTTTGCAACCACCTCTCAAATGTCTTTGAACAGAAGATTACCTAGATCTAAAACACATTCAACCCACAACATACCAATATGAACTCCCATGACCAGCTGGGCACTTCCTTCTTTGCTAAACAGTTGATAAGCAACTGGAAGCCTATCTCAAATTAAGAAACTACCATCCTGATGAATGCCAGCCACTCGGGAGCCCCCTCAAACCCATGCTCCCACTTCATATACAACCTTGGAAGAACCATCATCACCACTGCACTCACCTCTACCATCAACACCTCCATACCCACTGCCACCTTATATCTCAGTGGAAAATGCAGAAGTCTATACCCTACAAAAGAAACCAACAGTGAACCCCAACACCTTCAACAGCTACAGACCCATCTCGCTCCTGTCTTTTCCAGCTAAAGACAAAGAAAGCCATCAATGCCCCACTTGCAATCAGGCTCCCACACCAACAACACCACTATGACAGCCCTAATTACGGCTGCCAATGACATCAGAAGCATCCTCAACTGAGAAGAAATAGCTGCACTCATCGTCATCGACCTCGTTGCAGCTTTTCTTCTTCAACTTGGGTATCTGTGGACCAGGCCTCAACTCAGTGAGTTAGACTCCCCCCCTATACCTTAGAACCCAAGAAACTCACTTGGGCAGGCATAGTAGAGTTTAAATACATGGGAGTCATTATGTTGTGATGTAAAGAGATACTTGCTAAAAACTGCAATATAAAATGTTGTGCTGTGATGTGTTGTGGAGTTACAACTGATATTCTAATTTTGTGCTGCAATTGTATTAGAGTTTGACGGCTGCCTGATAAAGGCAAATTCCAACTTGTCTTACTCTTGATCAGAGATATGTCTGTATTTTAATGTGATGACAGCAAATATTATCCATGCTACATCTTACACAGATACCGCTGAGACAATTGGAATTCAGGTTGTTTCACTGGAACTGTGATTATGGCTTTTTGCTTCTCTATTCTTATTGCCTTCGTAGGAATCGCTAGCTTAATTTCAATCCAGAAACTGTGACACTGCTAAAAAGTACCCAGTGCATTTGTTTGGTATCAGGTTGGATGATTCCGGGGCCTGAGACCCACAGATCTCCAAGAGCACTTTAGTTGGGAAGCACTGAGCTGCAGCCATTCACATATTCACCAAAAAAGCAGCCTGGACCCCTGTCCATCTGGCAAATGATATTCACGAAGCACAAGCTTGGGGCTCCCCATTCTATGGGACAGAACTGTGGAGTTATTGGAATACGAGTGCCTTGAGCACAAGAGAACATATTTTTCTCAGGGGCCTACTGGGCTTTTGGAAAGGCACACCATTGGTCCCCTTCGTCTTGATTTGGGAATCAACACAATATTGGCACAGATAGTGTTGAGACCTTTATTGTTCGGGGTTCAGATTTGGAGTATCATGAACTGTGGCATCTTTAGGGAGCACCCGCAGCAAGTCATTGGGGCAGATTTACAAGCCCCTTGCGCCACTTTTGCGTCACTTTTAACATGGGAAAAGTGACGCAAAAGTAGCGCACGGGGCTTGTAAATCTGCCCCATTGTGTCCAACGGGATGGGGAAGGTTAGGTGGGCCTGGTTGCTTAAAAATGCCTGGATCGAGCCAGGGCTTGAGAAATGTTGGACTGAGCCCAGTCTATTCTTCGAGGAGATGCTCTCAATATCTAAACACTGGCACAGGAGAAAGTTCTTTGTACTAGAGACTGTCCATTGACTCTAGGCCCCCTAACAAGTGCCTACCTTCTCCACAAATCTGTAATGAAGGCAGAGGAATTGCAGGATTTCATCTACCCAATGCGTGCCCGTTACCGCTTTCTCCGATTTAGGTATTGGACCCTTCCTGTATCAGCTTTCACTCCTAACTGGCTGAAGCAGAAGAAAGGATCTGAAACAGAGGGATCGTACCCTTGTGTAGATCCCTTCGCTTACATATTTGAGTGGAGTGAAGCTTTTAGAATATGCAAAAGTGGCACTGCTTCGATTGTGGCTGTTTCCAAATTCTTGTACATAGCTTGGGCAATTCGTACCAAAGCACTAGTACCAGCATTAGCATTCACGCCCCAAATGTACCATGCATGAATTTAATTTTAGGGTGATTTTAATCATCTGACTGTGTACCCTTTGTGAATTTATAACTTTGTATTAGTGCTTAATTGTTTTTACCGTGCTTTAACATATTGCTTATGTATTTTTGATGAAGAGACTGCTGTGTCGAAATATCGATGAATATAGTGTTACCTCTGGTTTATCTCAACATTACTGAAGAGTTGTGATGAAAGCTACAGCAGGCATATGTCAAAGGAAACCATTTGTGACCAGTGCCAGGCTGCCATGGCACATTTCATCAAACCAGCCCTTGTAAGGTGAGTAGCAAGCAAGCATAGCAAGCGAGCCCGACCACTACTAAGGGAATTCAGGGAAGGGGGTCTCTCCCCAAGGAAACAAATTGCAACATTTTTTTAATTCTACTACAAATTTCCATTATATATTCAACTGTATTAGCTTTTCGAGCACAGTAAATGATGACCTTACAGTGTAAAAGGATACAAAAATCATGTTAGGGCCCTACAACGCTTTCCTCACAATGACCCACCAAAAGTGCCTCTCATCTTTCTATACCCCCTCTCACATGTATTTCATTTGTTTATAGTGCCTCTCATAAAAGTGCAGGGAGTCAGATCAATTTACATCATGCACACAGAGACTATGAATCATACATGTGCAAATCAGTGGTTAGAAAATGTTACATAAGACAAATGGGAATACAACATTTAGGATTTACGTGTCAACAATGCTGGTAAGCATTTTTTAAGGGTCCTTGGTCTGGAGAAGCTCAAATTCAGGATTCAAAACGTAACACAGCATTTCGATTTACTAATAAGAATGGATTTCTACCCAAACAAACCCAGTTTAGCAACATTAGGCTAATGAAAGACTGGGAAAAATACATATCTTTGGAACTTGTACCATGCAGTTCGCATGCAGCTCATACCACTCTGTATTAGATTTATCACAATTGTAAGTTATGAATTGCAATTAGCTAAAGGATCTCTGTGACAAAAGCAGTACCCACTGAGCCATGCACACTAAATACAGTTCTATGATCTGGCTGGTACATAGTCTTTAAAGCAGGCAAATTAACTCCCTGCACTACATTAGATGAGTCAAAACCACCAGTAGACAAAGCACTGATCTCTCTCTAGCACAAAGATAAATCACAGAGATATCAATCTTGACACTTGTATTGTTGCCTGAAAACTACTGGGTTTACAAGGAACTCTGTAGTGAGAAGGAGAAGTGAGTCATTATGCTGCAACACTAACCCCCAGTAACAAAACCAGCCTTCCGCCCCTCCAGCCTCCCAGGCAAACACCCTATGCCCGATAAGGCTAGTTTGCCTTGTTTGTGATATGCTTAAAAGACAACAGTTAACACTTAGTAACCTATTGTTAGACATGATACCCTTGGGTGGTAGCCCCCCAGACCTTTTGCCTTCACCACTCCTATGTTTGCTGAATTTAGTAAAATTGGCCCATTATTGTTTGCCACATATATTTACCTGTAAATCCCTAGAATAGTATATTAAATGTACTCAGGGTCTGTATAGTAAATGCTACTAGTGGGCCTGCAGAACTCATTGTGCCACATCCAAAAGTGGAACTTTAAAACTTGTCTTAGGCTTGCCACTGCAGCCTGTATTGCAGTTTTAAACTTCCACTTCCACTTTGAAATGGCAAGTAAACCTTTTGCAGGCCTAAACTTTCCTTTTTCCCTTTTAATACTTGTCACCCCTAACGTAGGCCCTAATGACTCCAAGTGCAGGATGCATGATTTTTAACCTCTTGAGTGCTCATGATGAGCTGAGCTGCTCATGAGGCACAGTGGCGCTGTGCTCATGACAAGGTGAGCTTGTCATGACCTCCGCGGAACGCCCATGCGGGGATAATTCGCCTGCTGTGCTGGGCGTTCCATTGAAACGGGCATAGTCATGACGAGTTCACTCGTCATGAGCACAGCGCCACCGTGCAATGTGACGAGCTGAGCTCGTCACGAGCACCGCGGCGTCACGCGCGGCCCCCTCCCCCAAGCACCGCGGGGGAATTAGTCCCGTAGCAAAGGGGTTAAAAAGTAGGAAATGTGTGTTGACGTTTTACATTTCCTGGCAGAGAAAAACTCTTAAAGTTTTTCACTTTGATTGGAAGGAAGGCTGGACCAGGACAACCAGAGTGACTACAAGGACCACTTGGCTGGCATCTGTGGAGAGCTACAAGGACACAACAATCTCCAGAGGTCTTGGACCATTCTACTGATCTCTGCTGGAGTGCGCCCTAACCCCCCCAAGTGTTGACCACTAGAGCCAGGACACTTCTAAAAGGTGTTAGTGGTGTTGGTCCTGCCTAACCCTAAGAAAAGGGCCTTTTTGAAATAATTTCAAGAAAAACTACCTGGAGAACTGACAGAAGACTGGGCCCTAACTGCCAGGCAAAGGTACATTGCTATTTAGCGTGACCTTTTGATAGCTCCTGCTATGTTCTTCTCCCCAGCAGTAAATCCTATTTACTAGGGCACTCCAATGGTCACAACAATCATACAGATGTGCTTATGCTTGGAGTGGTATGGAATAAAATGAGAGACAAATGTACACATCATTAACCAGTTCTTGGGTGAAAAGGGTTGAATCCTAACTTTACCACTACTAAATGCCTTTTGTGAATACTGAATGTCGTAAAGTTAGGATTTTGTCTTTGATTACGTTTGTGAATAGGACCCTATGTCTTTCAGATGTCTCTATCTCTCTACAACTCAAACAAATGAATTCCAAATTCCTCTCTCTTTTTCAAATGATTTTGTGACCACTCTTTATCTTCTCTCCGTCAGTATTTCCTTTCCATGCTCCTGTCTATCTAAAAATTACTCTTGTATGTTTATGGAGTCTCTCTGTAGATATGTCCTGGATTGGCTCATTTAATCTCTCTCCATTTCTCCCTCTCTGTTGCTCTCCATCTATCTCTTTTATATCTATCTTTCTATCACATTCGTGATCTCTGCTTCTTTGCTACCAGACCTCTTTCATCATTCTCATCATCCCCAAGAGCAGCAAAGGATATTTTTTTCAGATTCACCTTTATAGCTTACACCACCTGGCACTGTACTTTGTGGGTAGAAGGGGAGTTGTTGTTTGCGAGAGATAGTGAACTGGTGAGCACCTCTGGCAGTGTCTACTAACTTTTGTCGTGATAAGCAAAGAGGATTCAGACAAGGGAAACGTGCTGAATCTGGAGGTTTGAGAAGACTTTTCGAATACAAAAAAATCTTTTTTTATATATAACCCTCACATACTCTAGTAGTGTCATTCTCCATCAACAGGTTCACTCTGACTCCTAAAGGTCAGTGTGGCCTCAACCATGTTTCAGGGAATAAGGGTGACCAGGGAGCTTAACTAGAGAATAAAAATCCCTCACCTTCTCCTAGGTATCCCTTTATGCATGGAGTCGGTGGGGAAACTAAAACAATGTAATGTGGACTATTATGGTCCTATGAACCTAGTGGGCAACTTTACAAGCCGCTTGTGCTGCCAGTACGTCACTTTTTGTGACAAACCTGCAGCATATTTCTCTGTCCCATATTTACAAGGACAGGAAAAGCCACCCAGCGGGACTTTTCCTGTCCTTGTAAATACATCCCCTTTACATGCAGCACTTTGTGTGAAAGGGGCATTTTTGGGGTGTTGCTATGGGTGTTCCCATGCAACAACCATGGAACCAGACACATTTCCAGATTTACGAGGAATCGTAAACCTGGAAATGCCTCAGTATGCTATGGGGTGGCGTAGTGAGGCCCAACTAGGAGATTTTTTTTAATTTCTCTTTTTTTTTCCCTCTTTCAATCCGTGCTGCATTCTACAGCATGCATTGAAAGAGGAAAATACCTGTAGTGATTGTTTCGTGCAGGAAGATGCCCCTTCCTGCACAAAAACAATCTCCCTGTGACGCAGGCATCCTTGCAGCACAGTGCAAGGGTACCTGCCCAGGCGCAGAGGAGACCCCAGGAATGCAACATATCATTTTAAGTATGTTGCATTCCTGTGATCTGACAGTACTGCAGCTTGAAGTAGCCAAAGCTTGTAAATATGCCCGAGATTTTTAGGCTGACATGTTTCAGCTCTACTCTAAGGCTACTTGCCCAAACTGCCCTCCTTTGAGAGCTGGGAGCGACTGAGGGCAGTTTAGGCAAGTAGCCGGGGCCACCCTTGATGAATGTGTGACTAAAGGGAGCTCCACCCCTGTTCCTGAGCCGTGGGATACCCATGAAGTGTAGGTGATTTTCCACAAAGACCATTGACAGGCAAGTATTAGCACTGCCCCTGTATTAGTGCAAGACATTACTCTGCCAGTTCTATTTCTGACCTAATCACCAGGGAGGTTTTGATTTGATACCCTGATGAAATCCCCGAACCTAGTTAGGCCTTAGAGTAGGGCTGAAACATGTCGCTGTAAAAAGCCATGGTCATAGGACCATTATAGTCCACATTACCCATGAGTCCTATTTTAGTCTCCCTACCGACTCCACGAATAAAGGGATTCCTAAGAGAAGGTGAACCCCACGATGAAGCATGACACTACTAGAGTGCGTCAGGTTTATATATCAAAACAACTGTTTTCCTACCCTGCACAAGTCATGCGGAGCTAGCATACCCATGAGGGGCGACCTACCCCTCTAGTCCTTATTCCGTGCATTATGTATATCACAATCTCCATGACCCCTGGCAGGATACCTTTTTGGTTGAATTGTATTCGCTTTTGTCCACACAACAGTGAAATAGGAAGATTCCTCCTACCCCAATTCCTTAGTACTTCGATTTGTTGCTCTATTGGTAATAAAGACATAAGGGAGGGTAAGGGCAATTCTTCAGTTTCTCAGCCACACTCCAGCAAGTACGCTGAGGATCAGGCAGAGGAATTGCAATAACAAATATTTAGAGAGATGATTACTAGCCTTCTTGACCTACAACACCACCAGATCATAATGAAAGGCTCAGGAAAATGTCAGATTTCACTGCACTGTACAACCTATTGGCATCTTCAAAAAAATACCACATACCAAACTTACAGGACCTATTGAACAATATTTTTTTTAGCTCCTACAGAGCTCATATATGCCATAAAGATTAGTAAATGCCTATTTTGAGTAAATGCAATGATGCAATTGGAATGCATCATCTGCAAATTAGCTAAGGTCATTTTTGAACAGTGGTGGATCTTTTATCTGCCACTGCTCAAAAAAGGCATTGGTAAGATCCAGGGAACCCCTGCCTATTGTTATTATTGAAGCAGTGATTCATTTTGGAATCTGTCTGCCTCCTTGATAATGACCAGATTATGGCTTGTGAGGAACAGTAGACCTACATCCCAGTATTTTCATTTTCAGAATGGCTGCTGTATTTTTAATTGCAGCTTCTGCCCTTGTAACAGCTTCAACTTTGCAACCGTAGACTACTCTCTTTTAGGTGTTAGAATCCAACCAATAGTTTAGAGCCACAAATGCATTAGCAAACTGTTCATTGAATAATGATTCAGAATAGAAGGGGGTGAATCTTTCAAACCTTCTTCTGTATTGCAATAAGTCACAAAGAGTTGGGAAGGCCTTTTTAACTTGCAATGTTCATTTATTGCATTTTGCCTTACCTTTTTACTGTCACACATCCTACAAGATTGTGAATCACAAGCTTTGCAACTACAAAAAGACTTCATAGATTGGGCCTGAGTCAGATATTACTGAACACTTAACATAGTACCCTCCACTTCCCACCTTTTAAAATAAGGTCAAATGCTGTCGAGAGCAGGTGTAAAGGGCTCTGAGCAGGTAGGACATGATACATGTTAGCATGTATGTGTACATGTGAAGGCTGCACAATGAAGGCTGTAACTTTGTGACAGATGGGGACCAAGTTCTGAACTGTGAAAATCCAATGGAGATTAGGATTCTCCTAGTGGAGGAATGAAGTGGTATGGGAATGATAGCTGGTACCACCATATCTGAATATATTAAGGAAGGGGAAGCTGTAAATATTAACAATTGTGAGAGGGCAAAAATTTGTCACTGGTGCCCAGCAATGAGCTCCTTTGAGATTTTGTTGTGTCAGTTTGAACCAGGCCAGGAAAATGATGTGCTCTGAAATTGGGATTAACATGAGAGGCATACCAAGAACAATAATGTGTTCTGTAATTGGGAATCACCACTTAGGTTTTTTTCTCCACAATGCTGTACATATATAGGGTAGTCAGTAGAATGGTTCATTTAGAGTCAATTTGAGGTGGAAGGACCACGTGGCAACACTAGATGAATGAGGTCCTCATTTATCTCAAAACTCTCTATCTCCCTTCCAAAACCCCTACATAGGCAGGGCAAACTAAGAAAGGAACTTAGAAAGGAAGGAGAAAGGACCAGTGCCACAGTTGACCCCTGGCAAGAATCTTGGGAGTTGTCCCTATCATGCTTGTTTTCCTGATTCTTTGGGACTATCTCCATGGCTGATGGAAGTATCTCAGTGATTCTTTTCCAAGCTTGGTATAGAAAGAAATTGGAAAGAAATTGACAAAGTGCACTGTAGGAGATCATTTCGGACGTTGGTGTCTGCAATTAACAATCGAGTAAAAGGGTCTACCGACTATAAAGATCATGTTTTAGATCCATATTTTAGTAATGCGATCAATCGAAAAACCATTATTACTTGTCTGATAACCTGAACAGATCACACCCTAATCTCTTAGACTTTAGAAGGCCTCTTACCACTGGTGAAGTACAGGGACCCCCCTAGTTATGGCTGAAGATGTTCTAAACTAAACAAAGAAATCTGGTTGTCTGTGCCGGTATTAGCGAGACTCATTTCGGCTTCATTAGATATGTGTAAACGTTTTGATGCCACTATCCTCATTACTAACTTAACAAGCATTTACAATGCAATGGTTTTGCCTTTGTTAAAGTTAGAGCTATTGGCATTGCTCTTGACACTCTGAAGCTCCACTCTGAAGCTCCACTCTGCACTCTGAAGCTCCACTCTGCACTCTGAAGCTCCACTCTGCACTCTGAAGCTCCACTCTGCACTCTGAAGCTCCACTCTGCACTCTGAAGCTGCACTCTGAAGCTCCACTCTGCACTCTGAAGCTGCACTCTGAAGCTCCACTCTGCACTCTGAAGCTGCACTCTGAAGCTCCACTCTGAAGCTCCACTCTGAAGCTCCACTCTGAAGCTCCACTCTGAAGCTCCACTCTGAAGCTCCACTCTGAAGCTCCACTCTGAAGCTCCACTCTGAAGCTCCACTCTGAAGCTCCACTCTGCACTCTGAAGCTCCACTCTGCACTCTGAAGCTCCACTCTGCACTCTGAAGCTCCACTCTGCACTCTGAAGCTCCACTCTGCACTCTGAAGCTCCACTCTGCACTCTGAAGCTCCACTCTGCACTCTGAAGCTCCACTCTGAATCTGCACTCTGAAGCTCCACTCTGCACTCTGAAGCTCCACTCTGCAGCTCCACTCTGCACTCTGAAGCTCCACTCTGCAGCTCCACTCTGCACTCTGAAGCTCCACTCTGCAGCTCCACTCTGCACTCTGAAGCTCCACTCTGCACTCTGAAGCTCCACTCTGCACTCTGAAGCTCCACTCTGCACTCTGAAGCTCCACTCTGAATCTGCACTCTGAAGCTCCACGCTCCACTCTGAATCTGCACTCTGAAGCTCCACTCTGCACTCTGAAGCTCCACTCTGCACTCTGAAGCTCCACTCTGAAGCTCCACTCTGAAGCTCCACTCTGAAGCTCCACTCTGAAGCTCCACTCTGAAGCTCCACTCTGAAGCTCCACTCTGAAGCTCCACTCTGAAGCTCCACTCTGAAGCTCCACTCTGAAGCTCCACTCTGAAGCTCCACTCTGATGCTCCACTCTGATGCTCCACTCTGATGCTCCACTCTGATGCTCCACTCTGATGCTCCACTCTGATGCTCCACTCTGATGCTCCACTCTGATGCTCCACTCTGAAGCTCCACTCTGAAGCTCCACTCTGAAGCTCCACTCTGAAGCTCCACTCTGAAGCTCCACTCTGAAGCTCCACTCTGAAGCTCCACTCTGAAGCTCCACTCTGAAGCTCCACTCTGAAGCTCCACTCTGCACTCTGAAGCTCCACTCTGAAGCTCCACTCTGCACTCTGAAGCTGCACTCTGAAGCTCCACTCTGCACTCTGAAGCTCCACTCTGAATCTGCACTCTGAAGCTCCACTCTGCACTCTGAAGCTCCACTCTGAATCTGCACTCTGAAGCTCCACTCTGCACTCTGAAGCTCCACTCTGAATCTGCACTCTGAAGCTCCACTCTGCACTCTGAAGCTCCACTCTGAATCTGCACTCTGAAGCTCCACTCTGCACTCTGAAGCTGCACTCTGAAGCTCCACTCTGCACTCTGAAGCTCCACTCTGAATCTGCACTCTGAAGCTCCACTCTGCACTCTGAAGCTCCACTCTGAATCTGCACTCTGAAGCTCCACTCTGCACTCTGAATCTGCACTCTGAAGCTCCACTCTGCACTCTGAAGCTCCACTCTGAATCTGCACTCTGAAGCTCCACTCTGCACTCTGAAGCTCCACTCTGAATCTGCACTCTGAAGCTCCACTCTGCACTCTGAATCTGCACTCTGAAGCTCCACTCTGAATCTGCAGCTCCACTCTGCACTCTGAAGCTGCACTCTGAATCTCCACTCTGAATCTGCACTCTGAATCTCCACTCTGAATCTGCACTCTGAATCTCCACTCTGAATCTGCACTCTGAATCTCCACTCTGAATCTGCACTCTGAAGCTCCACTCTGAATCTGCACTCTGAAGCTCCACTCTGAATCTGCACTCTGAAGCTCCACTCTGAATCTGCACTCTGAAGCTCCACTCTGCACTCTGAAGCTCCACTCTGCACTCTGAAGCTCCACTCTGAAGCTCCACTCTGAAGCTCCACTCTGAAGCTCCACTCTGAAGCTCCACTCTGAAGCTCCACTCTGAAGCTCCACTCTGAAGCTCCACTCTGAAGCTCCACTCTGAAGCTCCACTCTGAAGCTCCACTCTGCACTCTGAATCTGCACTCTGAAGCTCCACTCTGCACTCTGAAGCTCCACTCTGCACTCTGAAGCTCCACTCTGAATCTGCACTCTGAAGCTCCACTCTGCACTCTGAAGCTCCACTCTGAATCTGCACTCTGAAGCTCCACTCTGCACTCTGAAGCTCCACTCTGCACTCTGATGCTCCACTCTGAAGCTCCACTCTGAAGCTCCACTCTGAAGCTCCACTCTGAAGCTCCACTCTGAAGCTCCACTCTGAAGCTCCACTCTGAAGCTCCACTCTGAAGCTCCACTCTGAAGCTCCACTCTGAAGCTCCACTCTGAAGCTCCACTCTGAAGCTCCACTCTGAAGCTCCACTCTGAAGCTCCACTCTGATGCTCCACTCTGATGCTCCACTCTGAAGCTCCACTCTGAAGCTCCACTCTGAAGCTCCACTCTGAAGCTCCACTCTGAAGCTCCACTCTGCACTCTGAAGCTCCACGCTGCACTCTGAAGCTCCACTCTGAAGCTCCACTCTGCACTCTGAAGCTCCACTCTGAATCTGCACTCTGAAGCTCCACTCTGCACTCTGAAGCTCCACTCTGAATCTGCACTCTGAAGCTCCACTCTGCACTCTGAAGCTCCACTCTGAATCTGCACTCTGATGCTCCACTCTGAATCTGCACTCTGAAGCTCCACTCTGCACTCTGAATCTGCACTCTGAAGCTCCACTCTGCACTCTGAATCTGCACTCTGCAGCTCCACTCTGAATCTGCAGCTCCACTCTGCACTCTGAATCTCCACTCTGAATCTCCACTCTGCAGCTCCACTCTGAATCTGCAGCTCCACTCTGCACTCTGAAGCTCCACTCTGAATCTCCACTCTGAATCTCCACTCTGAATCTCCACTCTGAATCTCCACTCTGAATCTCCACTCTGAATCTCCACTCTGAAGCTCCACTCTGAAGCTCCACTCTGAAGCTCCACTCTGAAGCTCCACTCTGCACTCTGAAGCTCCACTCTGCACTCTGAAGCTCCACTCTGCACTCTGAAGCTCCACTCTGCACTCTGAATCTGCACTCTGCACTCTGAAGCTCCACTCTGAAGCTCCACTCTGAAGCTCCACTCTGAAGCTCCACTCTGAAGCTCCACTCTGAAGCTCCACTCTGAAGCTGCACTCTGAAGCTCCACTCTGAAGCTCCACTCTGAAGCTCCACTCTGAAGCTCCACTCTGAAGCTCCACTCTGAAGCTCCACTCTGCACTCTGAAGCTCCACTCTGAAGCTCCACTCTGCACTCTGAAGCTCCACTCTGCACTCTGAAGCTCCACTCTGAAGCTCCACTCTGAAGCTCCACTCTGAAGCTCCACTCTGAAGCTCCACTCTGAAGCTCCACTCTGCACTCTGAAGCTCCACTCTGAAGCTCCACTCTGCACTCTGAAGCTCCACTCTGAAGCTCCACTCTGCACTCTGAAGCTCCACTCTGCACTCTGAAGCTCCACTCTGCACTCTGAAGCTCCACTCTGAATCTCCACTCTGCACTCTGAAGCTGCACTCTGAAGCTCCACTCTGAAGCTCCACTCTGAAGCTCCACTCTGAAGCTCCACTCTGAAGCTCCACTCTGAAGCTCCACTCTGAAGCTCCACTCTGAAGCTCCACTCTGAAGCTCCACTCTGAAGCTCCACTCTGAAGCTCCACTCTGCACTCTGAAGCTCCACTCTGAAGCTCCACTCTGCACTCTGAAGCTCCACTCTGAAGCTCCACTCTGCACTCTGAAGCTCCACTCTGCACTCTGAAGCTCCACTCTGAATCTGCACTCTGAAGCTCCACTCTGCACTCTGAAGCTCCACTCTGAAGCTCCACTCTGAAGCTCCACTCTGCACTCTGAAGCTCCACTCTGAAGCTCCACTCTGAAGCTCCACTCTGCACTCTGAAGCTCCACTCTGAAGCTCCACTCTGCACTCTGAAGCTCCACTCTGAAGCTCCACTCTGCACTCTGAAGCTCCACTCTGAAGCTCCACTCTGCACTCTGAAGCTCCACTCTGCACTCTGAAGCTCCACTCTGAAGCTCCACTCTGCACTCTGAAGCTCCACTCTGAATCTGCACTCTGAAGCTCCACTCTGCACTCTGCAGCTCCACTCTGAAGCTCCACTCTGAAGCTCCACTCTGCACTCTGCAGCTCCACTCTGAAGCTCCACTCTGAAGCTCCACTCTGAAGCTCCACTCTGAAGCTCCACTCTGAAGCTCCACTCTGAAGCTCCACTCTGAAGCTCCACTCTGAAGCTCCACTCTGAAGCTCCACTCTGAAGCTCCACTCTGAAGCTCCACTCTGCACTCTGAAGCTCCACTCTGAAGCTCCACTCTGCACTCTGAAGCTCCACTCTGAAGCTCCACTCTGCACTCTGAAGCTCCACTCTGCACTCTGAAGCTCCACTCTGAAGCTCCACTCTGCACTCTGAAGCTCCACTCTGCACTCTGAAGCTCCACTCTGAAGCTCCACTCTGCACTCTGAAGCTCCACTCTGAATCTGCACTCTGAAGCTCCACTCTGCACTCTGAAGCTCCACTCTGAAGCTCCACTCTGAAGCTCCACTCTGAAGCTCCACTCTGAAGCTCCACTCTGAAGCTCCACTCTGAAGCTCCACTCTGAAGCTCCACTCTGAAGCTCCACTCTGCACTCTGAAGCTCCACTCTGAAGCTCCACTCTGCACTCTGAAGCTCCACTCTGCACTCTGAAGCTCCACTCTGAAGCTCCACTCTGAAGCTCCACTCTGAAGCTCCACTCTGCACTCTGAAGCTCCACTCTGCACTCTGAAGCTCCACTCTGAAGCTCCACTCTGCACTCTGAAGCTCCACTCTGCACTCTGAAGCTCCACTCTGAAGCTCCACTCTGAAGCTCCACTCTGAAGCTCCACTCTCCACTCTGAAGCTCCACTCTGAAGCTCCACTCTCCACTCTGAAGCTCCACTCTGAAGCTCCACTCTGAAGCTCCACTCTGAAGCTCCACTCTGAAGCTCCACTCTGAAGCTCCACTCTGAAGCTCCACTCTGAAGCTCCACTCTGAAGCTCCACTCTGAAGCTCCACTCTGAAGCTCCACTCTGCACTCTGAAGCTCCACTGAAGCTACACACCGCGCAGGGCAGCTCTGGATGCTGATGCGAGAGGCGCGCTGCTCGTCTTCCTGCTCGTGCTGACTCGGAGAGAAAACTTGTTTTCATTGGGAGAGCGGCCTTCAAAGACCCGGTCACTGCGCCTCTCCGAGTGTTTAGCTTGGGATAAAATGGGCGCAGTGTTGTGGTGATGACAGTAGAGCAAGGGAGGTGCCGGCAATGCCGGAACAGACTCGGGGGCGTTCCCGGCGTCGCGTGACGTCGGCAAAAGGCAAAGAATGTCAGGAACGCCCCCGTGTCTGGTCCGGCATTGACGGACAGGCCCCTCGTCCAATGGCAAGGCTCCGTTTACGGAGCCAGCCAATCAATGACGAGGGCCGACCCAAAGCACCCTACAGTTCTCAACAGGATTTCGCCTGCGCGAAAAGCTGCGCAGAGCGCAGCTTTCGCTAGGCAAAACCTAAAAAGGGGAAGAAAGAATAATTAGAACCATGATTTAATGCACATCTTCTCTCTCTCAAGAAAGGCTGTAAAATACTTGAAAATAAGTGGTGATAAAAATATGATGAAAATCTAAAGGCTACCTATCAGATGGTAACAATACAACACCATCAAGAAATTAAAAAGGTGCAAGCACCATACTATAGGACCTCGATGGTTAAAGCAGCTAATGCTCCCAGCTTGTAATTCTGGATTGTGAAAACTCTGACCACTCTCAAAATAGAAACCTCACTACCTCCCCCTTCTGTATACTGATGCAATAAATTAGCAGGATATTTTCCGGATGAAGTATCTGGTATCTACAGTGAACTACAAAAGACAAAGAAGTTTTACCCAAAATTTTAGAGGTAAACACTAGATCAGAGGAGCTGCCCTGACTCTCCAAGTTCCCCCGGAATACCAAAGATACTCTTTCAATGTTATTTTGAAAAGTAGAATTGGGCTCACCTTTGAACCCAGCTCCTCCACATATACTTTTTCAGAGTGAGCATATAATCTTTCCTTATCTTTTGGATCTTCTCAATCTGTCGATCTCCACCGGAATAGTTTCCTGAGACTGGAAGCATGCCCTGGTCAAGCCGTTGTTAAAAAAATGTAATCTTGGCCAAATAATACCCGAATAACTACAGACCCATATTCTTGCTTCAAGTTATGGGGAAAGTCCTAGAAAAGCACATTATTCAACAACTTTCGCTTTAGCTGGAACAATCCGAAGATTTTTCCCCATGCTTCCGAGGGAGGCCAAAGAAACGGTGGCGCGTGCCCTCATTCTCTCTCGCCTCGACTATGCCAATGCCCTGTTTATTGGTATTCCGGCATACTTGACCAACCACTTCCAGATTATACAGAATGCTGTGGCTAGACTTCACATTAACATCTCAAGGAGGTCTAGTGTCCGGCAGCACCTGCGTAGTCTGCATTGGCTTTCAGTGGCTCAACTGGTATTGTTTAAGACCCTTATTCTTTCTTACAGAGCCATCCATGGGCAAAGGCCTCTGTACTTGAGGAGATGCTTCACTTTTTATATGCCTAACCGCCCCCTCCCCTCCGGCCGGCTACTCAATGCCGGCTGGTTATTCCTCGATTCCGACGGGTGCGCTTGGGCGGGCAATCTATTTCTGTGAAAGCAACCGCTGCATGGAATGCCCTCCCTGTGAAGCTTCGGGCCACTCAGGACTTCAAGCTTTTCAAAAAATTACTCAAAACTCATCTTTTCAAAATGACTGAATAACTCTCCCTTTTTTCTGCTTACTGCCACTCTGCAACACTCCTGAGTATTTGAGCGCGCTATAAAACTACCTATAACATAACATATAACATATAACATAACCGCCTCCTTGATTCTACACAGACGGCTTTCATTCTAAACACAGTATAGAATTCACATTACTGGCAGCAACATAAGAGGTTAAAAGGCTACTGGATCAAGGAGGGTATGTGTCCATCATTCTCCTCGACCTGAGTGCAGCGTTTGACATTGCTGATCATGAGACGCCTGTACTCAGGTTAAGCCTAATAGGAATTAGTAAGGATGCACTAAAATTGTTCTATTATTTCTTAAAAGATAGTTAATCTCAGATTTGGGAATACTCCTGCTATTTGGAGACTTTCATTTTGATGTGTGGGGTCCCACAGGGATCTGCACTAAACCCCACACTCTTCAATATGTATGTGCAACCGCTAGTAGCCATAGTTGAGGAATTTGGTGTGTCATTGGTTTCCGATGCTGATGACACCCACTTGGTGGTCTCTCTGGCCCCAAAGACAGGATTTCAACATCCACTGGCCTTCTGCCTTAAAAAAGTGGCACAGTGGATGGTGAATTCTTCCTCAAAATTAAATGGAGACCAAACCAAGCTGATGATGGTGAGAAATAAGTTTATCCCACACACAATGTTAAGTTGGCTGGACTACTTAGGACCTTCTCCTCATCCTTCCTCCCCTGAAAAGGGTTTGGGGATATGGTTGGTGAGTTCTTGAACAATGGAAGTCCAATGCCATGTTGAGAACCTTATGAAATATTCAGGATTTACTTCAGCTACAATCTAGGAGAATTTTGCTCCAGGCCCTCATTCTCTCCTGGCTGGACTACGGTAACTCCTTGAAGATGGGATCTCAAAAGTCGGTCATCAAGAGACTCCTGGTGAATCAAAAAACTGCGGCAAGGACCATACACAAGTTACCCAAATACTCCTCTTTGAAAAATACCTTGTCCTCTGTGCACTGGCTCCCAGTGGAGGAAAATATAAAATTTAAGGCAGTCTGCTTGGAAAACAAGGGTATGAACCATAAAGGACCCCCTCCAATTAGAGCTCTTCCATCAGCTTATTTCCCAAACAGAAGTTTAAGATCGTCTAGTGCAGGTGTCTTGAATGTTCCACAAATGTATAGATACAGATGGGATGGCAGATAATTCTCCTATCTGTACCCCAAACTATGGAATCCCATGCCTAAAGGATTAAGAGCAGAGCCTAATGAGGCTAAGTTTAGAAAAATGGTTAAAGCCTCAGCCTATTCTCAATAGTCAGCTGGGTGCCAGTTCCAGATAATGATTAAGGATGCATAATGGATTCTGGGAAGCGTCCAGGTAGCTACACGTTTTATAAATCCACATAAGATAAGGTTAGTTCCACTGTATTGTTTAGAGGAGTTACACTGAGGCATTGCGGAGTGGAGTGCCCACAGGTCAGGGTGCAAGCAGCGGCTCAGTGGCAGCGGCGGCCACCGTCGGTGAGAACAGGGTTGCGGTGCGAGATGCGGACGGTGGCTTCTGCAGTGCCGTCAAGACACAGAGCCAGCGATGGAGTCGGTTGCGTTCCCCTACTCTGTGGCAACTGAAACAGCGGTTCCAGAAGCAGTACCCAGAGATTGGTGAAGTCTTTGCTGTCCCTGAGACTTCAGAACAGGAGGCAAGCTCTACTTCAAGCCCTTGGAGATACTCAGCACAAGTAAGAGAAAGTTCAGTCCAGTCCTTTCACTGACCAAGGCAGAAGCAGCAACTACAGGCCAACCCAACAAAACAACAACACAGCAAAGGGGCAGTACTCCTCCTGGCAGCTCTTCCAGCTCTTCTTCTTGGCAGGTCCCTTGATTCCAGCGAGTTCTAAAATTCTGGGGTTTGGGCCCCAATATTTATACTTAAAATCCCTTTGTTCTCTCATGCAGTGAATGTGTGTGCTTAGTCCGAACCAGTTCTGTCCTCTCTGGCCCAGCTGGCAGGAGGTAGAGAAAGCATTGTTCAAGGCAGACCAGGCCTATTCAGGTGCAAGGAAATCTCTACATGGTCTATTCAGCCCAACACTGACTCATCCAGACTCCCTGGAGCCACTGCACATCCCCAGCCCCTGTCACTCCAAAGCCAGTCAATACATATCGTAGCAGAGGCACACTGGATGGCTGAGCTTACCTAGAGACCCCCATTTATAACAACTACTGAATGGATGGTCACCTAACATGGTCGGGTAGAATAGCAACAATCAAAATGATGACCAGACCTCTTATTAACTATCTCATTATTAGTATGCAACCTATGATATTATCAGATAATTTTCGAAAGAAAATCAATAATGCCCTTAATAGCTTTCCATGACAAGGGATAAAACCAAGGATCTCATTAGGCAAACTCAAACTAGTCAAGAACAAGGGAGGAGTAGGCTTACCAAATTGTAATAATTACCAGACAGCCTTCCTATGTAAACAAGGAGCTGCGTGGTTTCTGGAAAAACTTCAATGCAAACCCCAGTGGCTAGAGGTGGAAAAAAATGTGATAAAAGACATCCCTCTCCCTGCTATCATGACAATGAACATCTCTACACTTCTGTACGCTAAATAAATTGTTCAAAACACTAGGAAAGCATTGGCCTGTCTTGATATACATTCCAGCACAAAAATGTATGCATCATGACAGCGATCCGGTACAACTCCAAAATAGAAATAAATGGACAGCCAATATATTGGCAAGATTGGTCACATAAAGGTATTAACTTGATCAAAGCTCTTTATGAGGATACCACCCCCATTCCCTTCTCTGTTCTTCAAAGAGAAAAGGGATTAGCTGATATAGACGTTTCTACCTTCTTGAAACTTAAAGTGCAGATTTCTAAAGTAACCCCGAAACTTACTCCCCCCTCACTTCCTATCAAATTGATCTAATTGTCAAATGCTGGGCACATGGTATCAAGAATCTATGAGACTTTACTCCCTGAACCACTTAAAGCCCATATTCTGACTGAAAAGAAATGGGAATCTGAACCGAATACTAAGGCAAAACAGCTTGATTGGGAGCAAATCCATATGATGCCCTTCAAAAATAAAATATCCCCCGCACTATCCCAGACAGGATTAATGATTATACATAGGAACTACTGGACCCCAAACAGACTACATGCACTCAATATTATCCAATCCCCCCAATGCTGGAACTGTAATTTACGCATAGGAGGCCTATCACATATGCTTCTTTGATGTTCGATGTTACGAAACCTTTGGGACAGGATCTTTGAATGTATCACACAGATACTGCACTTCAAACCAGTCAAAGAGTTATCATATATTTTAGTGGGCTTTCTCAATCCATAAATTAAAAAGGATAGGGACTGCTTCCTGCTTGACTTGATGCTGACACTGCATGTAAAATAGTTCTGTATGACTGGAAAAACTTGAAAAAAATATCCTTCAAAATATGGCAAGAATGGCTAGCCTTTTTGATGGGAGCAGATACCAAGACTCTCCAGCATCCTAGACATAGGAAAATATGGGAGTCCCTAGACTCTGCCTCACCAGTGTTCAAGCTTCCTTGAAAATTGGTCCTACCATTCCAGTTAAGCCTCTCATAAAAGTCTTCGTCTGAGGTCCCCCTATAATTCTTCTCATAATCCCAACATGTACATCCCTGGTGTGCCCCTACGGACCCCTTACTTGTACTACTAACGACCCCTTTTCTTTGATTTTCTTTTCTTTTCTTTCTTCCTTCTTTATTTGTTCTTTAATTTTTTGAGTCTAATCTTATATTTCTTTTGTAAAACTCTACTAAGGTTGGGGTTATATTTTACAAATATTCAGAACATGACACAGCAGGATCCAATGTTACTGTATTGCCTGAGCTAGTTGGACTATTTAATGTAATTAATCAACACCCCAAAAATGTTTTGAGTATGTCAACGGTAAAATAAATGAGCATAAGTCATATCTGTTCTATCTATATTCAGCATGTGTAAGATATATCACCCAACATTCACCCTTCAGCCTATGCTATTGAGTACGCACTTTGTTGAGGTTCTTTTCCTCTTGTACTCTTTTGTTTCATACTCTTTTGTTAAAACCAATAAAAAATATTTGAACAAAAAGAAATAACAGTATCTTTATATATTGTTGTTAGTAGTATTTAACTGTGTAAGCATTAAAGTCGTTTTTAAAGTACACATACAAGCTGGACATTGGCTGATCCAAGATTAATGTAGTACACTGCTGAGTTCTGAGTTTACAGCCCACAGCACCTTCTTGAGCCAGGCTTATGATCTTTTGTCTCTCTTTCTTGAGAGTCAAGTTCCGAAATGGGCAGTCCGGCTTTACTTTAAGGATCTGCCTATTCAACTTCCAAGAAATATAGGTCAGTGTCCCCCTTTGATGCAGTTTCAGCCCATTAACTTCTGAGTGCCTCGAGACCCTTGAACCAGATTCTCCACGGATCACGGATGTTTATACACTGCCTTACACCAAAGAAACACATTAGGAAACCTCCTGATACCCTCATGTTAAAAAGAAAATTTGAGGAACATAGATGTCAAAGTGCTACCACTGTCACATCACACCCATATCCTTGTACCACAGTGCACATCAGAGTCTATCAGAACAGATTATCTTTAACATACGCCATCAATGCACAGGAAACATTGCATTGAAGCTATGGAATCGATGCCTATTAAGAGTACAGTTGCCTGGGGTAGAGCAAAGGTCATCAGGTCATCAACAAAATCTTTAACCACTTGGATGCTAAGGCCTTTTCCATCCTTCCCATGTAATTTCCATTGAAATGAATGGCAACTCCATGACGAGCTGAGCTCGTCATGAGCGTCGAAGGGGTTAAACACATATCCATACACATAGCGCTGTGCAAAGATGCCTTTCAAAGAAGTGTGTGATTCAAATGTTGTCAACATAATATCCTAGGATCTGTCTCACATCACACACATACAGATGGGGCAGGAGCCAGAGTGATTACAGCACTGAAGTGGTCAGGAGTAAACCGTCAGGCCCTTGGTTTACAGAGGATCTTCTTATGGAGAAGAACCTTTGTCAGAGGCTGGAGCGTGCCTTGCGAAAACACTATGAGCCTGCAGCCAAGTGTGCGTACAAAGTAGGGCAAAGGACATTTCATTGTCTAAAGCGCATGACCATTAGGGACTTTATCACCAATCAGAATAAAGCCTCTGACAATTCTGCGAAAGACATTTTTAATATAGTTCAGGGTTTCATTAAACCGCATGCTCTGAAGAGTACTATTCCTTCGTCAACTACTCTATGTGGAAAGTTAGGTACTTTCTTCCAGACTAAAATCCAGGATATTTACTCTTCCTTCTCACCCTTGGGGCCACTAGATTTACCTTCTCAGATAATGTGAGGGACAAGTATGTGGTCGGTCTTTCGCCCCTTCCGTTTAGAAGTATCTCTGGGGGTAGTCAATAAAATAAAATCAGGCTCCAGTGAAGACATTTTTTAAGCTACTAGCCTTCTGGTTTAACCCTGCTCTGAACGCTATTTGGAACTCCACGTTGGGAACATGGATTTATCCTACTAGCTGGAAAATGCATTTGTTCAGCCAATTCTTAAGAAGGAAGATGCAAATCCAACAGAGCCCAAACATTTTAGGCCAATCTCCATCCTTCCTGTTCCGGCTAGAATTCTAGAAAAGGAAGTCCAGAAACAACTTGGGGACTTCCTTGAGTCTAATTGTCATCTGCATGACTCCCAGTCTGGATTTAGATTAGGGCTGGGTGTAGTTCGCAAAGTGGCGCTACGCACTACGCGAGCTACGCGTAGCACTACGCGAACTGCATAGTACCCTGTTCGTACTGTGCAAGATGCCGTTTTCAATGATTGCACAGTGCGGACAAGCATCCGGCACTGTGCAATCATTGAAAACGGCATCTTGCATTGTGCGAGCTGTAGTTTTTTACCGCTCGAGTCAATTTTGACTCGAGCGGCAGCTTTCTCAGCGCGCACTGGTAGTTTCTATTCGCGAGCGGTCGCGAGCATATGCGACCACTCGCAATGAGAAACCTTACCTCCCTGTGTTGAGAATCTCCCTGGGAGGTTTATTTTCCACGCTCGCGATCAGCAACTTGATTTTGCTGATCACGAACGATGAAAAAGTCTGGCCGGGATGTCATTTTGCTTGCTTGAGGTCGCCAACTTGAGCGAGCGTGGCATAGTGCTTTGCCCAGGGTTAATTTGGATCCGGGTACAGCACGGAAACTGCTTTGCTGGAAGTTGCAGAGTCCATCCGTGAAACCTTATACCAAGGAAGATGTGCGATGCTGGTGCTGCTGGATTTATCCACAGCTTTTGATAAAGTGTCACACAGGATTCTCCTAAACAGACTGAAATGTCTAGCGTTGACGGGTACGGTTTGGGCCTGGTTTCACTCATTTTTAGAGAGACGCACTGAGCAGGGGACCCTCCATCCTCATATTTCCACCTCCAGTCCCCTTGTGTGTGGGTCCCGCAAGGCTCGGCCTTAAGTCCAACGCTTTTTAATGTGCATCTCCCCCCCTTGCGGCAATCATTGAGCAATATGGGGTGAAGGTCGTCTCGTATCCCGATGATACACAACTGTTGTTCTCTTTCAGAGATCACAGTGAGACGGCCTTTGTCAACTTTAAGCAGTGTCTTCTGAATATCTCGTCATGGATGACGGAGAGCTGCTTAAAATTGAACATAGAGAAGACGGTGGTCTTGTTTTTCAACCAACCTACCACTCCACCGCCAGAGCTCTGGTGGCCGGCTGAGTTAAACCCCCCCCTTCCTGTTGCTTCCGCTAGGAATTTGGGCTTCAAGTTTGATGTGCATCTGACTGGCAAGGTGCAAAGTGCTCATTTCTCCGTGCAATGTTTTTGAAAGTAGAAGGCTCTAAGGAGCTTCCTCCATTATCTGCCTGTGGACTGTAAGAAGACCGTGGTGCACGCATTGGTCACTTCCCAACTTTACTATGCGAATAGCCTCGACCTGGGGGTTCCTGAGTCTTTGCTCAGAAGGCTGCAGATGATTCAAAATGCAGTGGATAGGCTTGTTCGGAATTTGCCAAGGTGTCACCACATAAAACCCCATCTGCTCAGTCTACACTGGCTGCCTGTGAAAAGAAGAATTGAATAAAAGGCACTCACTTTGGCCCATTGACCAATAAATGACACTGGTCTGCAGTATTTAAGACACAGACTTCAAAAATAGAGTATGAACAGAGTTCTCAGATCGAATGACCAGAAACTCTGGTAATTCTACGATTTGTGAAGGCCAGTATCGGCGGCCGGGCCTTTGTGGTCAATACTGCGACACTCTGGAACTCAAAGTCTGAACATTTGAGGAAGATCAATTCGGAATCCAGGTTTAAGAAAGCCTTAAAAACATGGCCCGGTGTCTTTCCTTAAAGTTCCCTATTCCACCCCTAGGTCTTCTGTACGACTAGCGCTGGGACACCTCCGTTGGAGGTAGCGGTGCGCTCTACAAGCTTCCAAAAATAATAATAATAAAGTGGACAAATTACCTATCTGAGACTATAAACTGGATACACTTCCAGGTACATTGACCTCCAACATTCATTGAGGAATATGTCCATGCAAAATATATATACTTTCAAGTATGTAGCTGACTTTGTTACATACTTTTTTCAGCGTTCTAATCAGACAACACTAACTACAACTTACAACTCTGCCATGCACTTTGTTGTGACAAATAATGTAATTTGAGAATTATAAGTATTTTTCTAAATGCTATGTCTTCACATGCTATAAGTGATGTAGTGTGCAAGGGTATAAAGAGTACATGGAAAAGGCACAAGTTATAGTTCATGTAGTGTGGTGAGAAGACTGTGTTCGGAGGTGTGCAACGTATAGTAATTTGAAGGTGGTGCGTCAATTATAAATTGAAGTAATAATTATAACTTTTACATTTTTTTATGTTTGTGTATTTTAAATTAGGTTTGCAGTGTTGGTTGTCATTGACTGGAGTGTCATAAAGTGGAGTGGAGCACAGTACAGTGAAGGAGAGTGTCTTTGAGTCTAGTTTCATAGAGTAGAGTATTGTACAGTGTGATAGAGTGGAGTAATGTTGCGTGGAGTGACGTAGCATACAGTGGAGTAAAGTGTTATACAATGGAATGGAGTGGAGTGTTGTATCGTGGAGTGGGAGTACTATAGAGCAAAGCAGCCTGTTGTACAGTGCAGTGTAGTGTCAAACAGTAAAGCTGAGTGATGTGCAGTGGAGTGTCTTCGACAGAAGTGCAACAGAGAGTTGTACAGTGCAGTGGCATAGAGTGGAGTACAGTGGAGTAGAGTGTTGTGTACCTCAGTTTTGACAAGTAGAGTGTCTTGCAGTAGAGAGGTGTACGGTCTCATACAGTGTAGTGTTGTACATGGGAGTATCTTTTTTTGTGAGAACACAGGGCATGGTAGAGTGGCAAGTTATAGTGAGTATTGTCTGGTTAGCCTTCTGAAAAGAATGTGTAACGAGGTCCGCTACTTATAATAATTTGAAGGTGGTGGATAAATTGTAAAGTAAACGTATAACTATAACTTTAGACTTTTTAAATTTTAGTGTAAAATTGATTTGTATAGGGAAAATAGGTTTTCCTAAGTATAACAAAACTTTAACCTTTGGCCTTTTCATTGAATTTCAATGGTTTTTAAAAATATATAATCAAAATGCGTTTCAAATCATTGAGTCCAGTGTTGCAAGTGGACAGTTGTAATGTCGAGTGTCATACAGTACATTAGAGGAGAGTGTTGTTAAGTCTTTTCTTAGACTGGAGTATTTTAGATTGGAATTGAGTGGAGTAGAGAAGAGTTTAGTAGTATATTGTTAAGTGTAGTAAAGTGTTATATAGGCATGGTGTCTTATATGTTGGGGTCAAGTATCGTAAACTGGAACAGGGAGTTCTACATTGGAATTGCAGGTTGAACAGTAGAATAGGGTGTCATAGACTATCATAGAGTAGAGTTGAGTGTTTAAGAGTGGAGTAGGGCAAGTTGAGGGTGACATTGCGTGGAATATTTTCAAGTCGTAGAGTACAGTTGAGGAGAGTGTTGTATAGTGGAGTGCCGGGTCATATAGTGAGTGGCGTATCATAGAGAGAAGTCGAGTGGTATGTCGCTGAGTATCTTACAGAGTAGAATGTTGGCATAGAGTTGATAGGCATAGAGTGTAGCACAGTGTTATAAAGTGGATTTGTGTACAGTGGAGTAGAGCCTCGGACAGTAAAGCAGCATAGAATGGAGTATAGTACAGTGGTGTAGAGTGAGAACAAGTGTAACAGAGTGGAGTATAGTGAAGTGGAGCACACTGGAATGAAGTAGTGTAGAGTGGAGTAAAGTGTCAGAGTGGAGTGGAGTGGAGTGGCGTGTTGTAGATGATAGTGGCTCATGGAGTGCAGTAGAGTGGAGTGGCGTAGCATACAGTCGAGTGAAGTGTCCTAAATTAGAGTACCATGTTGTACAGTAGAGTGTAGTAGGGTGTTGTACAGTATTGGAAGGTGACGTAGAGTGGCATACAGTGTAGTTGATTTTTGTAGAGTGGAGGGGTGTACATTACAGTACAGTGTTGTAGAGTGTGGTACAGTGAATTGGCAAGTGGAGTGCTGTGTCTAAGGGTGGGTGGAACTCATAGAGTTTCACTAAGTAGAATTCCGTGGAGTTACATAAAACTTTAGTGAGATTTCATGGAGGTCTGCAAGCAGGCGGAATTCGGCACGTTGAGCCTTATTTATAGCACTGGACACTTTTGTCATGCTATAAACAGCACCATATGATATGCCAGAAGGTGCTAGTTCTTTCTGATACTCACGTAGATTTTCTACTTGAATGGCAGCTTTCTCAGCGTAAACGGCAGGATCTGCCACAACTGTCTGTGTAAAGAAATATTGCCCGGAGGCATTCTAGTGTCCAAAAATTACACTAGGGGATGCAAATTTTCCCTTGCTCTCACCAACGTTAAGAAAAACTCTGCCATGTGGTGGTTGGCAGAGCTTTGCCAGAACTTTGTGTTTCAATTGGAACACAGAGTGCGCAAAACTCTGCAAACTCTTCCAGCAGAACACAATTTTTGCCCACCGTTGTGTCAGAGTATAGTGGAGTAAAGTGGAGTGCAGTGGCATACAAAGAGCTGCGTACAATGTTGGTTAGTGGACTAGAGTATCATAGAGTGTTGTACAATGACATACAGTATAGTGCAGTGTTGTACAGTGCAGTGAAAAAGTATAGACAGGAGTAAAGGGTCGAAGAGTGCCATACAATGTACAGTGGAGTTGCATAGAGTATAGTAATGTGTGAAGCAGTGGAGCTGAGTAGATTGGATTGTTGTTGTATAGTAGTGTAGAGTGAAGTTGAGTGAAGTGGTTTAACGTAATGGCGAGTAAAGTACATTAGAGGGGCATATTTATAAAAGCCTTGGGTCATGTTTGTACCAGGCAAAGTGGTACACATGTGAAGCAAGACTCTGGGTCCTATTTCTTAAACCACGCAAAACCACAATGTGTGTCTTTAAGTGGCTTCACAAATCTTGAGTAAGGGAATACAGTGCAAATTGCTATGTCACCTTACTCAGTGCAAGGAAGGAGTTCTATGGGCATTGTGGAGAGTTTTCCCTTGGAACTCCTATAGGTTTTGATGCATTCCTAGACATTTGAGGGCTTGTAAACATGTAAATGCTTCTAAATCCTATCCTCAACAGGGCACCTTCCTGCAAAAAGACAATCCTGATTACATCACAAGCACCCCTGTACCATGGTGCAAGGGTGCCTGCAGTGGCACTAGGCTGCCGTAACCACACCAGCACAGGGGGAAAGACAGGAATGCACTGTGCCGGATAAATACTGTGCATTCCTTCCCTTTCACTTAGATGCAGTGCAGCGCAGCAAGGTGACTTGCTCCACTGCCCTAAGCCAAAACCCCATAAAAGAGGGTCAGAGTGTATTGGAGTTTTGTAGAGTAGATTGGCATGGATTGGAGTGTAGTGGCATAGAGTAGGTGGTAATATGTTATACATTGGAGTGGGGTCTCGTACAGTAGAGTGGAGCGCTATGTAGTATAGAAAAGTGTTGTATAGTGGAAATAAGTGTTGCACATTGGAGTGTATGGGCATAGTGTGGAGTATACAGTTGGACAGTTGAGTGTATGGGGACACACTGGTGTAGAATGTCATAGAGAGTCAGAAAGTGTGGTAAACATTAATAGAGTGGAGTTATATAAATTGGAAGAGATGTCATATAATGGGGTGCCGTAGAGTGGCGTGCATGTAGTGGCATAGAGGGGGCTACCGCAAGGTGGAGAAGCATACCTTGGAATAGCATACAGTGGAATACTGTACAGTGGACAGTAGAAGAGTGAGAAGCATAGAGTGGAATAGCGTAGAGTGGACCGGTGTTGAACGGAGTGAAATAGAGTGGAGCTGGGAATAATGGATTAGTGTAGAGTACGGTGGCATACATTGAAGTGGCATAGCATAGAGTCAAGGAAACTGTTAAACATTGGATTGCCGTCTTATACAGTAGAGTGGAGTGCTGTGTTATAAAGTGTTGGAAATGGTCGTAGAGTGGAGTAAAGTGTGTGTTTGGCCATAGAGTTGAGTGCGAATTTGGACAGTAGAATGTACAAGGATAGAGTGAAATATTCTAGTCGAGTGGCATAGAGTGTAATAGGGTATTGTAGTGTGGAGTTTTATAGAGTGGAGGTGAGTACACTGGAGTGGCGTAGAGTTTAGTAGCATGTAGTAGAGTGGTATAAAGTGCAACAGCATAGAGTGGAGTACCATATGCTGGAGCAGTATGAGTGTAATAGCATGTAGCATAGTAGCATACAGTGGAGTGGCATAAAGTTAAATAGCGTATAGTGTAGTCGCGTACAGTGGAGTGGTTTAGACTGGAGTGGTGTATTGTGGGGTGTGGTAGAGCATTAGGGCATACAGTGGAGTAGGGTACTGTGGAGTTGAGTACAGTGGAATACCATACAATGGAGGGGCAAAGATTTAAGTTGCGTACAGTGGAAGAGCACAGAATGGAGTGGCGTAGAGTGGAATAGCATAGATTGGAGTACAGTGGAGTGGCATAGAGTAGAAGAGTGCAGAGTGGAATAGAGTACAGTAGAATAGTTTAGAGTAGAGTGACAAACAGTGGAGTGGTCTAGACTGGAGTAGTGTACAGTGGAGTGGCGTAGAGTGAAATAGCATATAGTGGAATGGAGTGGCGTCCAATGTACTAGAGTAGAAAAAAGTGGCATATACTGGAGTAACAGAGAGGCGAGTGGCATTGGCATACATCAAAGAGGAGTAGAGTGGAGTTGTATAGAGCGTAATAACGAAGAGTGGACTGACGTAGAGTTGTGTACTGTGTAATAGTGTATAGTGTACTGGCGTAGAGTGGAGTGTTGTACAGTGGAGTTGCGAAGGGTTTATTATTGGATAGTGTACAGTGGAGTGGTGTATAATGGAGTGGTGTAGACTGGAGTGGCATACAGTGGGGTGGGGTAAAGTGTAAGAGCACACAGTTGAATGCCATACATTAGAGTGTGGTCCGATCGAATAGTGTAGAATTAAGTGGTGTAGAGTGGAGTGCCAAACACTGGGGTGTCATACAGTGGAGTATTGCACAGAGGAGTGAAATACAGTGAAATACAATAGTGTGGACCATCATACAGTGGAATAGCGTAGAGCAGTAAAACTCAAAGTACAGCCCGGGGCCCGAATGATGCCCTCCTCACCTTTAAATGCAGCCTCAATGCAGCTCAAGAAGCCAACCCTGGATCCGTCGCTTCCCGCCAACTACCGACCTATCTCGCTCCTGCCTAGTTTGGCCAAGGTCTGCGAAAAGGGAGTTACCTCTCAGCTCACCAACTATGTAAAGAGGGCGGGTTTGCTGCATCCGGCGCAATCGGGGTTCCGTGCCTCTTACAGCACGGAGTAGCTTTGCTGGAGGTGGCAGAAGCTATACGTGATTGCTTGGATGCCGGCGGGAGAGCAGCCTTGGTGATGCTGGATCTCTCGGCGGCATTCGACACGGTGCCCCATTCTCTCCTTCTCGATCCTCTAACAGCTATCGGCATTGCGGGCTCAGCTTGGAGCTGGCTTAGATCCTATTTGGAGGATAGGTCACAGCAAGTTTGGCTGCCCCCTTGCGCCTCTGCGCCAACGTCTCTTTCCACCGGCGTCCCGCAGGGATCCTCACTTAGCCCCCTACTGTTCAACATCTATGAGACTCCCTTGGTCTATCTAGCGGAGTCCTTGGGGGCTAAGGTGATGGTCTATGCGGATGATACGCAGCTGCTGTTCTCCTGGAAATGGGGTGAGGACTCGGTCAGCACGGCGCAGCGTTGTCTCTCAGCTGTGTTTCGCTGGCTGGCTAATGCACAGCTAAATCGATGCAGAGAAATCGAAGGTCCTTTTGTTTGGCGCGTTTTCTGTGGATTTCAGAGCTAGGCTATGGCCGCCGGACTTCCCGCCCCCTCTGTCCGTCAAGGGTCTTGCAAAAAATCTGGGGGTTTGGTTTGAGGAAGACTTAAATTTCACAACACAAGTGAAGAAGCTAACAGGGACATGTTTTGGCACCCTGAAAATTTTGAGGAAATTTCTCCCCCTCTTGCCAGCCGTGCCAAAGAGACGGTTGTATGGGCGCTGATCCTTTCCCGCCTGGACTATGCCAATGCTCTCCTGGTGGGATGTCCGGGCTATCTGACCAGGAAGCTGCAGGTAGTCCAGGATGCGGCAGCGAGACTCCTCCTGGGACTGTCTACCAGGCAGAGCGTGCGGGTCCATCTTCGCTACCTGCACTGGCTCCCAGTCGAGTCTCGTCTTAAATTTAAAATGCTGTCCATTGTCCAACGGGCTTTGTATGGGTTGGGCCCGCTCTATCTTCAGAAGCGATTTGCCTTTTACAAACCTTCTAGGCAACTGCGATCCTCTGACCAACTCCTAATACAGAACCCTCAGTTCAATCGTCACAGGCTGGGTGGCTGCTCCTTCACCCGCAAAGCAGGTCTAGCCTGGAATGAGCTCCCTCTGGCCCTTAGGAGGGTGTCGGACCCTGTTGCTTTCAAGAAGAAATTAAAAACTCTGCTTTTTTGAGGCTTTCTTCTCTTTTTCCTTCTCCCCTTTAGACGGTTATGAGGTGGGCTTTCCTTGGAACTAGCGCCGTGATACTCGTTTATAAATTTAGTATAACATAACATAACATAACATAACATAACAGCAGCACCGGCAGCTGTTTACTGGACACTTCACTAACAAAAGATTAAATACACAGGCAAGTCTTTATTTAAAGGTTAATTGGAGTTAAAGAAAGGAAGAACTAGGTTGTTCTGCACCACTTAACTTTAGGAGCACTTTCATTTTCAAAGTCATCTTGTAGCAAAAGTCTAAAAATATGACAACATTTTTTTTTAACACGCAAAACCATTTCATCTTAGTATATCAAATTATATTTGTGCCTTGGGAAGCAATTTTTTTTTAAAGTGATAGGGTTAAGGGGCGAGCCGAGCCGGCAATCAACATGGCCGCCTAACTCCAAAGCTATGGAGCCACTGCGGCGTAATCTACATCAGCCGCCTAATGCCGTCGAGTAAATAACACCAAGACCCCACACGAAGACCGCAGAGAGTCTGGAGAGCACATTGTTACCAAAAACAGGAAGCTTGCGATGCCTGCAGGGTGGAGAATGGCCCACTGCTGATCTGAGCCCGACGCGGCTCTCGGAGGCCCCAAGTCAACAGGGGACTCGGGTGAGCCTGACGGAATCTACTGCGATGCCGTGGCCTTGCGCCCAACATGAAAACTGCGTGCAGAGTCGGCATCCAGTCCTGTGGACGCCACTGACCCGAAGGCGGACCTGGAGCTGAGGGGCTTGAAAACTGCAGAGAGATGAACTCACAAGGACGACACCACAATCCCTAATCAGGAACCGCTCCCCGTCATATCGCGGTTGCTGAACACATTACCGTTCCCCCGCACCGGCCAATGCTGCAATCGGCCCCCAGCTGTTGTCCCTTAACTTGCCACGGCTGGACCATGGGGCATTTTGCTCGTGACGTATGTGATGCTGCACATACAAATACTTCATTGCTGCAAGTAGTGAAACATGCTATATTGAGCTGACGCTTATCTTTCGTCCCCACATTGGTCGCGCTACTGCTTAGAGCTACTCATTGATTCTGGTGGACACTCATATATTTCAGTGGATGTATGATATTACAACGCATGCTTTTACATAGCATGCTTTTACAGCGCAGTTTTTACAAGGCATACCATTACAACGCATAGCGCTTTGGGGTGCTGTATAGTGAATAGTTTAATTTACTATTCCAACTCCAGTCCCCGTGGATATTAGGGAAGTTGTTGGATAGTAAATTAAATCTATTTCCTATCCTAGAGCGCCCCCCAGCGCAATGCGTTGTAATGGTTTGCGTTGTAAAAGTAGCGATGTAAAAGCACTGCGTGGTAAAAGTTGCGTTGTAAAGGATGTTTCCCATTTCAGTGGACAGTGACTAACGATCTATCGAGTCAGCACCCTAAGATAATCTGGCCCATACTCACATTACACCAGTGTCTGGCGCATAAATCTCAGACCCAACTGCGGCACTCCTTTCTGCCCTGACTAAACCCCTGCCCCATCCATAAACGTGCCCACATCCTGTCATCTTATTACTGCAATTATGGGCCGTACTGACCTAAAACAAAAGCAATTAAGCTTTGATGTGGGAAATCCCTGCCGACGTGATGAAGTTGAAGGTGCCTCCGGCCAGGAACAGGCCCCACTAGAAGGAGCAGGGTCATCTTGGTGGAATTAAGGTCAGGATTCCAATCCATCGACTCCCGTTTTGACGCGCTGTCCGCTCGTCTTGAAGACAACACTGGATGCTTGGATGGACATGACGCTTGTCTGGACAAAACAGAGCAGCGGATTTCTGACCTGAAGGACAGCTACCCGTCTATTCAATAGCGATTGGACAGATCCGAAGGCCTACTTAAACAACTTGCAATGAAGGCGGAAGATTTAGAAGCACGCCCACGCAGAAACAACCTGCGCATTTCTGGCATTGCAGAATCCACCAATACTGGCCCTATGTCAAAGTTAATTGAATCTGTTCTCCCTGACCTGTTTGGCCGTGACGCTTTTTCAAACACTTTTGCTGTAGAATGCGCTCATAGATCGTTGGGCCTAGCTCCGGCGCCGGGAACTCCTCCCCGTATCATCATCGCCAAACTACTCAACTACACCGACAGGGACACTGCCCTACGACTATCCAGGGAACGTGGTTCCCTTACCTACCAAGGATCCAATATCTCCCTGTTCCCTAACTTTACACCTATGGTACAAGAAGCCCGGTGAAAATTTATGGATGTTAACTGCTCCTTACAAAAGGCCAACATGCTCTACTCCATGCTATACCCAGCAGACTCAGGATTAAGGTAGGGAGCAGATCCAAGATCTTTGACACGCCTGACTCAGTGGCCAAATTACAGAAAAATCGCCAACAATCATCGCAGCGTCTCCCTACGGATTAATGCTAGTACTTTTAGAACTTGTACTCCCAATCCAGTACCTCACTCTGTGATCAATCGGAGGGATTTATAGATATATGGCACCTTGGCTAACTCCACTTGACTGTATGACAGGCCGAACATTGACTGTTTCTATACGTGGTGGCTCCACAGGGGCGTTACCTCCTCCCACAGGAAATTTCCCATTGTTTCTTCTCTCCCCCCCTTCTTCCCTCCCTTTTCCTTCCTTCCCTCCCTTTTCCCTTGTTGCTTTTACGGGATTCACCGGGTGCCTCCCTTTTGAGTATCCGATGTGGGTGGGGGGAGCTATTGCGGGTTGTTCATTTTTGAATATAGGTTTGATAATTGTTTTGTTTTATTTAGAGCACATTATTATTGACAGCATGCTTCAGTTCAGACTTGCATCACCAGCCCAAATATTTTTATATTCATGTCACTGTGAACGAGAAAATACAAACCATCACCGATTTGCATGTTAAATGTCTGTCTTGGAATGTTAGGGGCTTTCCTGCCCTAAAAAGAGTAGGCAAGTACTGTCACATCAGACCCGGCACTCCATAAAAATAGCATTTCTTCAGGAGACACACTATGCACCACTCCAGATACACAGTTTTGCTGCATCATGGGGCCAGCATCATTTATTTTCATGCTCCAGCACATAATCACGTGGCGTGTGAATTCTTGTTCACCGCTCACTTCCATTCCGCATGGTATCGTGTACTCAGAGGGTAGGTTCCTGCTTGTCCGGGGCTGGGTTGGATGGCAACCCATACTGCTGGTTAATGTTTACGCTCCCAAAGTTGATACACCTGGGACGATATGTATCAACATTCCGTTTTGCGATTCCTAAATACCGATTTTTTCCTTAATATTCCTTAATTGCGATTAGCAAATTGCTAATCGCAATTAAGGAATAATTTCCCGTTCATTTCTATGGGCCAGGAGGCCCATAGGAATGAAGGGGAAATTTGCAATTCGCAATTTGCTAATCGCAAATTTTGAATATTTTCAAGGGTGCAGGGGTGTCCAAAGGACACCCTGTTGCACCCCTGAAATCTGCATGGGTGCACATGTGGCGCACATACATGCCCTAAGGGTATGTCTGTGCGTCACATGGCACTTTGAACATTTTTTTAAAAAAATTTGGGGAAGGAATTTGCAATTTACCACCAACTAGAAGTTAGTGGTAATTTGCGATTGCTTAAGGCCAATTTGCTATTTTTTTTGCTTCTTACATTGCATTTAAGGAATCGCAAAATTTGCGATTCCTTAAATGCAATCGCAAAATAAGGAATCGCAGATTTTTCGATTCCTTATTCTGAACCACGTTTTGTTTAATACATACCATTTAGCAAATTCGCATTCGCAAAGGTCGAAATTCTGAGAATTTCGGCCTTTGCGAATGAGAATTTGCTTGATACATATCGCCCCTGATTTCTTTCTTACACTGTCATCACATGTAGACCGCCTTGGATCTGATACGATTCTCATGGGGGATGATTTCAATCTCACATTAGACCCCACCATTGATACTACTGGTCCGGGCTGCATTACTAAGCCTCAAGCTACCAAAGACCTGCTTGCACTCTTGCGATTCTCCCTATTAAGGGTCCCTTGGGGGTCACTCGCAATTATTCTTTCTATTCAGCTCACCACGGCACCTGGTCTTGTATAGACCACTGGTTTCTCACACCATGCTACATACTGAAGTACATAGAGTAGAATATCTCCCCCACACCATTTCAGACCACTCTCCAGTCCTTCTAGAAATTGCTTTCCCATCTCTTCCCACAAAACGCTCATTATGGCGTTTTCCAGCGAATACACTTTTGCATTCCGTGTTCCATAGTGAGGTTCGAGAGGCCATTATTGATTATTTTTTCCTGAACGGGGGATGAGTCACATCTCAACTTACAGTTTGGGATGCCTTATCCGAGGTGTATGCATCTCCAAACATGCTGGGGTTTTGTGCTCCATTCACACTGAGCTATCGAACATTGAAACAAAGCTGAAAGACATAAACACTGGCATGCAGCGCCCCCCCCCCCATGCAACTTCCTGCACGATCGCACAGTTTTAAAATCTGACTTCACTGCTGCTGCTGCTCGAGAGGAGAAATGTCTTGGTAAATATGCCAGGGCTCGAGTGTATGGCAATGGGGAGCGACCTGCCAGGACCCTAGCTCGACTGCTCAGGCCCATTTACCAAGCCTCATTTATCACTCACCTGGAGGTAGATACAGACAGGCCAGTGACGACCCAGGCATAATACGCACTTTCCTTGACTACTACACCAAATTATATCGTATGGGATGTACGCCCTCTGGACGGGCCCTCGATTAATACTTATAGGAAATAGCGATGGCGTGGCTGGAAGATGGGCAGCGGTATTCTTTAGCCTCCCCGATTGATGTGGATGAAATTAAGCAAGCTATAAAAGACCTAGCTAGCAGCTGAGTTCCGGGCTCCAATTGCCTCACCGATTTTTACAAGGCATTCCAGAATGAGCTTTCCCCCCACCTATTGGAAGTTTATGACGAGTTGTTACAAAGTGGAATGCTCTAGCCAACCATACGCGAAGCGATTATCACATTGTTACTTAAACCTGGTAAGTCCCCCAATAAATGTGATTCATACAGACCACTGTTGTTGCTCAATCACAACTATAAAATTCTGGCTAAAATACTAGCAACGAGATTAGCGTTGATGGTCGACACTACACTGTGCACATATCAAGCTGACTTTGTGCCGGGTCGATCTACTACACTCAATTTATGCACAATTTTTTCAGTTATAAACCAAATGGAGCCCACTTTACTTGCAGTTGCCGTTATATTTGATCCCGAAAAGGCATTTTTCTCTTTCTAACTGTGGCTATGCAAAAGCTAGGGAACCCAATAGGCTTTTTAAACCTAATGAGCTTATTATATTCTTCCAGAGTGGCCCGACAAAGGGAATGGCCTGATTTCTCAACAGTTTGGCCTGACTCAGGGCACCAGGCAGGGCAGCCCACTCTCACCACTATTCTTCATTATAGCTATGGACCCACTAGCCCGTCATATTCAAGAACGGCATCTACATCGCAAATTTCAGCTTCACACAGGCCCCCTCATTGCCACATTCTCTGCAATTGACATTATGTTTTATGTGCATCAACCCGAGGAAAATCGACCCCCTTTTCTTCGCGAGGTAATTCGATTCGGAGCGCTTTCAGGTCTAGTCATTAATTGGGTCAAATGCAAAATCTTCGCTTTGACCCCCAGCATCCAACATTGCGACCTTAAATTCCCTCTGCATTGGTGCACTAAGCCCCCCAAATATTTAGGAATATATTTACACTGCGAAGCCGCTGAAGTAATTCCGCTGAATTACGGACCGGCGATTGAGCGACTTGACTCATTAATACATAATGGATCAAACTTCCGCTCTCAATCGCGGGCAGACTTGCTTTTATTAAAATGGTGATACTCCCTCGCTTACTATACCTATTTTTTAAGTATTCCATTAGCTCTAACAATGTCCTTCTTCAACACGCTTCGCTCCTTAGTGATATGTCTTGTGTGGGCAAACAAACAGCCAAAAGTAAGCTGGACCACATTAACCATGCCTTTTGAAAGAGGTGGATTCGGCATACCTGATTTTCATCTCTATTAATCGATCATCCAAACCCACTTAACCTACTATTGGTAAGATCCAGACGCTCAAGTACAATATCTTAAACCCGACAGAGCACAAATATATCTGCAATCTCTATCGATGCTGTTACCGCAGGGTCTTCCCCGCAACCCAATAGAAATCCAAACTGTTTGATCCAGCGCCCCTATAGAAAATATGTCATAGCAACGCTACCCAACTCCACAATATTCACCATTAATCATAAATCACTCACAAGGCCCATAAACTAATGAGACATATTTTTGAGCAACTGAATCATGTGACCTAATTAATAAAACCTATTCACAAATTATATACACATTTATATACAACTGCAGTATAATGAATTCACCATGGTTTTTGTAAAACTTTGCATTTAATTAAGTCACTTAGGCAAATGGATCTGCTGATGGTAATGACCATGAAATAACAAGGCCAGCTTGTCTTTTCAAAAATCTTATTTATTAACTATTTATTCAAGGAAAGTGCATTTTATTAGAATCTTTTTATTCAAGCAGCATTATTTGAGGAATTGCAAATAGAATCAACAGTTTCAAGCAAAATCAATTAGCATCATTTAAAGAAGAATAAACAGTTTTCCATCACCTAAGCCCTAACTTCACTGTCTAAAACTCACTTCACCTAAAAGAATAAAGGAAAAAGTCATTTAACCCTATTGATCCTTACGTGCTCCAAAGTGTCCGTTAGCACGTCACGCCTAACAGGAATCGGGAGAAGATGAGCAGCAAAAGCCTCCTCCCTCCCATGGGGACAGTTTTTATACCTTTTCTGACTAACTAAAGTATCTATGTCGCACATTTTTTCTGCCAATCCAAACTTTTGATTGGCTGAGCCACGTCAGTCCACAATTAGGTCATGCTCTCCTGACCAAGTCCGGGGCCTCATCATAGCCCTTATTGTTCTTAGTTTCACCATCCTCTTTGCTACTCAAAAAGTTACATATCCCGAGGAGAATCTTTCACTTCCTAATCTTGGCAAGCCCCACAGCATCCTGTCCTTGGCAAAGACACCAAGAACATATTCAACTCGACCACGTTTGTCTCTGCATTAAACGTTGTTTGTTCAGCAAAAAAAAAATGACTCTTTCGACTGCGCATGGGGAAGACTTTACTCTGGTCAAGTTTTCACAAGCTGCAGAACTGCCAGCCATTTTCTCAGGCCCATTCGTAAAACTAATGTATAAACAAACACAAGACATCGATTAATGTAAGAAATAGAATTCATTCTGTTACCCACCCACCTTTGCTAATTATTAACCCATTAATCTATGTTACCTAGCAGAAGCAAATAAAGCAACAAACAGATTTGTGCAACAAAAAGACAAAAAGACAAAACATGAGCACACAGAAATAAGCTCATGTTATTAATAAAACAGCCGCATTTAATTCTGACAAAGACATCAGACAAAGTCAGTTTATTATTTTTTTTACGAACCAGCATTTGCAACATAAAGCAAATATAAGAGCACACATGTTAGTCCCTCATGTAATGTTTTGCATTTTAATCTAGGTTGGTTAGTAATATTCACTCCACTCACGTTAATATAATTATTTTATTATGGAAGTTTAACTTTACGAGTTGAAATAAATATATTTCTAAATCTCGCTCCATCAATTCCCTCATCTGGTGATTTCAAAATCACCAAACCACACCCAAACATTTAGTAACATTTTATCCCATCAAAGAACATGTTTTGATTTCACTGTGTTAGTATTTCTAAAGTCTTGTCTCAGCTGTTTGTCTGCAACTCTCATATTGAGTTCTACAAAACTCTTCCAGTTCTATCTCTCTCTCCTGCTCCTTTCTAAGCTTGTATATTCTCTTCTTTTCTCTCAGGTATTTCTTTCTCTTGTGTAACATGCAACTGATCTTTAACAACAGTATCACAAAGACTATAACTAATAAAGGTGTCAGTATTTTGCCAAGAATTGAACCACCAATGTCTTGAAACTAGGTTTTGATTGCTGTAAATCTTTTGCTCAAACGTTCTGAAAAATCATTCTCTTCTAAGGGTACAACTTCTGATTGCAACTCAGTGATATTTTTTATATACATCTCAATACGCTGACTCTTGTCAGGAATGTAGGTGCAGCAGTGTTGGACATGCAAAATGCCACAAACTCCTCCCTCTTTTGCTAGCAGAATGTCTAAAGCAAGACGATTCTGCATTACCATGGACCGTATAGCAATAAGTTCAGTATCCACTAATTGGAAACCACTAGCTGTGTCAGTTGACAATCTGTCAACAATTGTAGACAATTTTCTGATTCTACCTGCATTCAGGGTTATACCCACTAAAGGTATTACTGCTTCAAAAATGTCTCCCAAAATTTCTGAGAAACTTTCTCTTTTAAATCTATTCAAATGTTTGCTGATTTCAAATGAACCTTCTGCATTTCTGTCAACATGGAATATTTTTGGAAAAACAAGTCCAACAAAACAAGTCCCATACCAGTGATCAGGGAGGTTGTAATAAACTTTGTCTCCACAGACAAAATAAATTACAGGGAAAATTGGACCTTGCCACCTTTGAATCCCCAACCCCCCATGATTTGATAAGTGTCCTCACAATGACTTGCACCTACAAAATAATTATCGAACAATGTGTTATCTCTCCTTATACAAAATTTACCACTAATTGGTTTGTCAATGTGTATAGCAATATTTTCAAATGATTTACCATTAAGCTTTTCATCCTCTACCTGCCAAAATTTAGATTTGGTCTGTTTAAGCATCTCATTTCTTTTATAAATTGCTCTTCTCTCCTCAACTAAATCCAGAAAAGACTTTTCCTCAGTTCTCAATATACATGTCAAATTATTTCTAAAAGCATACTCATAGGTGAGTTCATTTGTCACAATGAAAAATTCCCTCATCTGTTTAGCTTGTTTGTGCTTATTTAGGCTTTTCTCAATGTTCAGGTTTGCAAAGATTTCGTCATAGTTCGAATAGTAATATTCTAAACGACCAGTCTGATAAAATAAGCTAGCTATTACACACACTGCAGGTTATGCCATAAGTAAGAGAAAGCATATTATAGGTAACTCCCTCCGAAACAGAAGCAGGCAATTTCACACAAATATAACAGTCCTTGACTTCCATGACCTTCACATACTCAGCCAGGAGTCTTGAAAAAGTATTGCTAGAAAAATCACCAACAGATCCATTTTGATGAATCTCTGGATTATGATCAATAACTCTGTTAGTTTTGCCTGTTACACTATGTTTGTCTTGTTTAACTGAAGCTTTACTCGTCATGTTAACCTTATACATTTCCTTGTCAATTCCAAAAGGGAAAATGACAGCTAAAACTAACCAAAGTAAATTATTAGGACCACACAAATCAAAGACATTTTACAGCATTTCCCAAAAATGGAACACCTTGAATTGCTATTAGTAAAAGTGTAAGGCATTTTCACTCTTCTAACAAAGCCTTGCAAACAAAACAAAAATCAAAAATTAAATATGTCTAATTTTCTAAAATTTCTAATACCCCCCTATTTTTAATTTTTTTTTTAAATAAAACTTCACCTTCTAACAGCTTTTCTTCGACCTTGCGTCACAATTTTTTTCCAGCTAACACAATTTCTTCGACCTTGTGTCACCTAACACAATTTCCTCAGCCTTACGCCAAAACTAATGCCCTACATTTTAATAGAAAAATACTTCAATCGTTGTCACTATTGTCTTCTGACTACTGCTGTTGACTTCCACTACAGGTGGAATAATGATGTAAGTCCATTCAGGGGACTTATATTTCTGGTTTGGTTTCACAACTCTTTTTGCTCTACTACTAATGACTTCTATTTTCTTTCCTGCTTCACTTTTCTTTTCAGGATCCTTTTGACTTGAAATTTCATTATATGCTCTTTTGATCTGTTTATCAATTTGAATTTCAGGCCTTCATTTTCTTTTGGCCAATTATCACCTTTTCTTGGTAATTTCTTCTTTGGCTCAGTCACATTACACTCTGCTCTCCAAGCTCTTTTTCTGAAATTTCTTATTTGAGATTCTTCATCATCAGTGTCATCAGTTTCACTGTCAGAAATTTGGATTCTGGACTCAGGTACTTCTTTACTCGGCAGCTTCACTCCGTTAGGAACATCATCTTTATAGCTGGTAATTCGTCTTCTTCTTCAATTACCTTCAACTTCCCAGTTTCAGATTTCCTGTTCCTGCTTTCAGAGCTTCTTTTCTGCTTTTCAATACTCTTCTGGTCTTGAATCACAACTTGATCAGACTCTTTTTCTGCTTCTTTTTCTAGCACATCTTCATCATTTTCAGAGTCTAGTGTCACGATTTCCAATTTTTTTTCATTCAATGCTTGATTCGCATCTGAACTTTCAAGATGTCGACTTTCCTGTCGAGCTTCAGAATCTGGATTTTTATCATGTTCTTCTTCAGAATCTGAATCTGCAGTTGTGTCACTTTCTTCGTCGGAATTTTCAGGTGTAGGTACACGAATAATATGACTTGCATGAATCCACCTGTTCAAACATTTGCACTTCACTGCATTTGTTGCGACTAGAATGACTTGCCTTGCTTTCTGCCACCTGGGTACCAGACAGTTTCTTCTTCGGTGAACCTTTGTCCTAACCCAGTCACCTGGTAACAGATCATGTGCTTGCTCTTTTTCTCTTGTTTGCACTTCAGTTCCCACCTGATGGAACACAGAAGTCACAACATCAGATAAGTTCCTGCAGTACTCCAAAATGACGCTATCATTAATAGTCATCAACTTTCCTACTGGTATAAATGCTTGTCTCATGACCCTGCCCATGAGAATGTCATGTGGGCTTAAACCTGTCTTTTTATCAGGGGTACTTCTCAAAGACATCAAAACAAGTGGAAGTGCATCAGTCCACTTCATACCTGTAGCTAGACACATTTTGCCAATTCTATTTTTAATAGTTCCATTTATTTTCTCAACAACACCTGATGCTTCTGGTCTGTATGCACAATGTAGCTTCTGTTCTATTTTTAAAGCTTCACAAATCATTTGCAATAGTCTGTTTGCAAAATGTGTTGCACAATCAGTTTCCAGAGTCACCGGAAAACCGTACCTAGGTATGATCTCCCTTAAAAGCAATTTTGCAACAGTAACTGAATCATTGTGACGTGTAGGAAACGCTTCAACCCATCTTGAAAATAAACACACTATCACAAGGACATAACGTAATTTGTTGTGTGGTGGCATGTCAATGAAATCCATTTGTAACCTGGTGAAAGGACCACCCTCCCGTCCTATGGTTCACATGCTTACAACTGTTTTTCTGATGGGGTTCATTCGTTGGCAAATCAAGCACCTTTGGCAAAGGGATTCTACAATAATTCTGAACTTTGGATTGAACCAAGTCTGTCTAAAAAGCCTAATCATGGAATCTCTTCCAATATGTCCCTGACCATGATACATCCTAGCCATGTCAGCAATCAGGCTATTATGTAAAACTGGTCTGCCATCTTTCTATGTCCAAATTCCATCCTCTTCCCGCAGTCTACATTCTGCTTTCAACCATGTGTTTTTCTATTCATCACTTGCCTCATCTTGTAAATCTTTTACTCCCTGCCATGTTTCAACTACTGATGATAGCATAAGTGAGCTCAAGACATGTTCATCATTCTTTTCCCAATTAATTGAACAATTGTTTTTCGCACAATACCTGGCAATCTCATCTGCATAGGCATTTCCTTTTGTGATAAAATCTTCGCCTTTCTTGTGAGCTGCACATTTTACGACAGCAATTTTTTCCGGTAGTTGAATGCCATCGATCAATCTCTTAATCAATTTTGCATTTCTGATGGGAGTTCCTGCAGAGGTTAAGTAACCTCTTTGAGACCAGAGCTGTCCATAATCATGCACAACTCCGTATCCGTATTGGCTGTCAGTCACTATGGTGATTTTTAAATCTTTTGCTCTTTCGCATGCACGAATCAAAGCAATCAATTCTGCTACTTGAGCTGAACGAATTCCTTCAAGACATGATGCTTCAATCACAGTGGCTAATGTATAGACTGAATATGCTGCTCTCAGAAAGCCCTCATCTGTTCTCAAGCAAGAACCATCAACAAAGTAAACAAAATCTGACTCAGACAGGGGAACATCTTTAATGTCCTGCCTAGGCTTGGTGTAATATTCCAAAACATCCAAGCACTCATGGTCAATGTCATTTTAATTTCTGATCTCTGTTACAGTACCATCAGGCAATAATGTGGAAGGATTTAAATTCACACACCTTGCTATCGAGACTTTATCCCAGATTAATTTTCTCGTATTTGGTAAGTCTGTTACTTGTTAAATGATGCGTTTTACTTCTGGTAAGGAGAATTTCAACAGAATGCGGTACATAGACTTTTACAGGAAATCCCATTATAATTCCCTCACTTTGCTCAAGACTCACACTTGTTGCAGCTACTGCTTTTAAGCAGCCTGGTAATGCCTTTGCAACAGGATCAAGTACTGCTGAGAAATACGCTATTGGCTTTCTCAGTTTTCCATGTCTCTGAATTAGAACAGACAATGCACATCCTTCTCTTTCACTGCAATACAGTTCAAAATCTTTCTCATAATCTGGCATGCCTAAAGCTGGAGCTTCACATAAACTTCTTTTAATTTCTCAAAAGCTTCCATCTAAATTTCTGTGCGAACAATTGGATCTTTTATATCTGATTTTGTTAATCTCTGCAGTGGTTTTGCAATTACTGAAAATCCACTAATCCACTGACGACAATAGCCAACCATCCCTAGAAACATCCTGACTTGTCTATGTGTCTTTGGAGGTTGCATTCCCTGAATCATTTTTATTCTTTCAATTGTCACTTGTCTGATTCCTTTTGCAATTCTGTGACCTAGGTATTTTACTTCTTGTTTGCAAAACTGTAACTTTGCAGGTGACACTTTATGTCCCTCATCTGCCAGATGATTCAAAAGAGTAATTGTATCTGTGACACAGTTATCTCGTGTTTTTGATGCTACAAGGAGGTCATCAATGTATTGAACCAATGTCGATTTTCCAGGTAAATTTAGATTCTCTAAGGACTTTTTTAACAACTGATTAAAGATAGATGGACTCTCTGTATACCCTTGAGGGATACAACACCATGCTAATATGCGGTTCTGGAACCGGAACGCAAACATTTGCTGGCTGTCTGGATGTAATGGAACAGTAAAGAACGCATTGCAAAGGTCAATGACAGTATACCATTCTGCATCATGCGGAATCTTCTAAAGAATCACTGCTGGATTTGAAACAACTAGGCAACATGGAACAACTATTTGGTTAACCTTTCTTAGGTCCTGAACTATTCTGTACGTTCCGTTTGGCTTTTTGATCCCCATAATCGGTGAATTACAAGGACTACTTTCAATTTCTTTTAGAACACCTTGTTTTATGAATTTGTCAATTACAGGAATGACACCTTCAAATGTCTCTGCTTTCATTTTTTACTGTGGAATGTTTGGAAAATCTATTCCCTGTTTCACTGTGATTTTAACTGGGTCTACATTTTTCATCAAGCCCATTTCACTTCCTGACAAGTCCCAAATTTCAGCTTTGACTGTCTTTTTTAGTTCTTCAGGTAAATTATCTTTATCAAATAAGGAAATAATTTGCTTTGCTCTGCTTCAACCATTAAGATTGTTAATTTGTAAAGCCCATCTTCTTCTAATGTCTAAAGCTCAATACCCTCCGGTGAGCAGTATATTTTGCAGTTCATCTTGCAGAGAATGTCTCTCCCTAGCAAGTTTACAGGACTGCTGTTAGAGACTACAAATCTGTGTTTGTCTTTAAATTTGCCAATTTCTACCTTCACAGGCTCTGTCAAACTTGTTTTAATTTGTTGATTAGCTACACCAACTACTTGGATGCTTTCACCAGAGAGAGGCAGGGTTTCTATTTCCACTGATCTAACAGTAGAACGGGTAGCACCAGTGTCCACAAGAAAAGTGATTTCTACATATTTCACTTTGCCATTTACAAATGGACCAGACTGGTCAACCTCAAGAGTGGCTCCAAGCACACACTCTTCCCCCTCTCTCAGGCACCGTCATGAGTAATCCTCAGAATCACTTCCTCCATTATCTGTCATCAAAAATTGTCAAGAAACATTTGGCACATTCACTCTTTTCGATCTGATTACCTGATCACCTCTGCTGAATCCTGTTTCCGAATTATACCTTTGACCATCACACAGTTTGGAAGAGGAGGTTGTGGAATCTGACTCTGCTGATTCGCTAAGTGTCGCTGTAGCTGTTGTTGAAGATTTAGCTCATTTAATTGTCGCTGTAGCTGTTGCTGCAGATTTACATCATTCTGCATCTGTGGATTTAATGATGCATTTTTAAAATTTCTGGGCGGATTTTTACACTCAGGCTTCCAGTGTCCAATTTCGCCGCAATTAAAACAAGGTAGCTTTTGTTTCAGCTCTTCAATATTAACATTAAAGTTTGGTTTACTAAAATTAGCCTTAAACTTTCCTTGACCCTGATTCTGATTAATGTTTACACCTGTTCAAACCTTTGCACTTCACTGCATTTGTTGCGACTAGAATGACTTGCCTTGCTTTCTGCCACCTGTGTACCAGACAGGTTCTTCTTCGGTGAACCTTTGTCCTAACCCAGTCACCTGGTAACAGATCATGTGCTTGCTCTTTTTCTCTTGTTTGCGCTTCAGTTCCCACCTGATGGAACACAGAAGTCACAACGTCAGATAAGTTCCTGCAGTACTCCAAAATGACGCTATCATTAATAGTCATCAACTTTCCTACTGGTATAAATGATTGTCTCATGACCCTGCCCATGAGAATGTCATGTGGGCTTAAACATGTCTTTTTATCAGGGGTACTTCTCAAAGACATCAAAACAAGTGGAAGTGCATCAGTCCACTTCATACCTGTAGCTAGACACATTTTGCCAATTCTATTTTTAATAGTTCCATTTATTTTCTCAACAACACCTGATGCTTCTGGTCTGTATGCACAATGTAGCTTCTGTTCTATTTTTAAAGCTTCACAAATCATTTGCAATAGTCTGTTTTCAAAATGTGTTCCACGATCAGTTTCCACAGTCACCGGAAAACCGTACCTAGGTATGATCTCCCTTAAAAGCAATTTTGCAACAGTAACTGAACCATTGTGACGTGTAGGAAACGCTTCAACCCATCTTGAAAATAAACACGCTATCACAAGGACATAACGTAATTTGTTGTGTGGTGGCATGTCAATGAAATCCATTTGTAACCTGGTGAAAGGACCACCCTCCCGTCCTATGGTTCCCATGCTTACAACTGTTTTTCTGATGGGGTTCATTCGTTGGCAAATCAAGCACCTTTGGCAAAGGGATTCTGCAATAATTCTGAACTTTGGATTGAACCAAGTCTGTCTAAAAAGCCTAATCATGGAATCTCTTCCAATATGTCCCTGACCATGATACATCCTAGCCATGTCAGCAATCAGGCTATTTGGTAAAACTGGTCTGCCATCTTTCTATGTCCAAATTCCATCCTCTTCTCGCAGTCTACATTCTGCTTTCAACCATGTGTTTTTCTATTCATCACTTGCCTCATCTTGTCACTCACTCACTCACTTATGCTATCATCAGTAGTTGAAACATGGCAGGGAGTACTCCCTGCCATGTTTCAACTACTGATGATAGCATAAGTGAGCTCAAGACATTTTCATCATTCTTTTCCCGATTAATTGAACAATTGTTTTTCACACCATACCTGGCAATCTCATCTGCATAGGCATTTCCTTTTGTGATAAAATCTTCGCCTTTCTTGTGAGCTGCACATTTTACGACAGCAATTTTTTCTGGTAGCTGAATGCCATCGATCAATCTCTTAATCAATTTTGCATTTCTGATGGGAGTTCCTGCAGAGGTTAAGTAACCTCTTTGAGACCAGAGCTGTCCATAATCATGCACAACTCCGTATCCGTATTGGCTGTCAGTCACTATGGTGATTTTTAAATCTTTTGCTCTTTCGCATGCACGAATCAAAGCAATCAATTCTGCTACTTGAGCTGAACGAATTCCTTCAAGACATGATGCTTCAATCACAGTGGCTACTGTATAGACTGAATATGCTGCTCTCAGAAAGCCCTCATCTGTTCTCAAGCAAGAACCATCAACAAAGTAAACAAAATCTGACTCAGACAGGGGAACATCTTTAATGTCCTGCCTAGGCTTGTTGTAATATTCCAAAACATCCAAGCACTCATGGTCAATGTCATTTTAATTTCTGATCTCTGTTACAGTACCATCAGGCAATAATGTGGAAGGATTTAAATTCACACACCTTGCTATCGAGACATTATCTGATCCCAGAATAATTTTCTCGTATTTGGTAAGTCTGTTACTTGTTAAATGATGCGTTTTACTTCTGGTAAGGAGAATTTCAACAGAATGCGGTACATAGACTTTTACAGGAAATCCCATTATAATTCCCTCACTTTGCTCAAGACTCACACTTGTTGCAGCTACTGCTTTTAAGCAGCCTGGTAATGCCTTTGCAACAGGATCAAGTACTGCTGAGAAATACGCTATTGGCTTTCTCAGTTTTCCATGTCTCTGAATTAGAACAGACAATGCACATCCTTCTCTTTCACTGCAATACAGTTCAAAATCTTTCTCATAATCTGGCATGCCTAAAGCTGGAGCTTCACATAAACTTCTTTTTAATTTCTCAAAAGCTTCCATCTCAATTTCTGTGAGAACAATTGGATCTTTTATATATGATTTTGTTAATCTCTGCAGTGGTTTTGCAATTACTGAAAATCCACGAATCCACTGACGACAATAGCCAACCATCCCTAGAAACATCCTGACTTGTCTCTGTGTCTTTGGAGGTTGCATTCCCTGAATCATTTTTATTCTTTCAATTGTCACTTGTCTGATTCCTTTTGCAATTCTGTGACCTAGGTATTTTACTTCTTGTTTGCAAAACTGTAACTTTGCAGGTGACACTTTATGTCCCTCATCTGCCAGATGATTCAAAAGAGTAATTGTATCTGTGACACAGTAATCTCGTGTTTTTGATGCTACAAGGAGGTCATCAATGTATTGAACCAATGTCGATTTTCCAGGTAAATTTAGATTCTCTAAGGACTTTTTTAACAACTGATTAAAGATAGATGGACTCTCTGTATACCATTGAGGGATACAACACCATGCTAATATGCGGTTCTGGAACCGGAACGCAAACATTTGCTGGCTGTCTGGATGCAATGGAACAGTAAAGAGCGCATTGCAAAGGTCAATGACAGTATACCATTCTGCATCATGCGGAATCTTCTAAAGAATCACTGCTGGATTTGAAACAACTGGGCAACATGGAACAACTATTTGGTTAACCTTTCTTAGGTCCTGAACTATTCTGTACGTTCCGTTTGGCTTTTTGATCCCCATAATCGGTGAATTACAAGGACTACTTTCAATTTCTTTTAGAACACCTTGTTTTATGAATTTGTCAATTACAGGAATGACACCTTCAAATGTCTCTGCTTTCATTTTTTACTGTGGAATGTTTGGAAAATCTATTCCCTGTTTCACTGTGATTTTAACTGGGTCTACATTTTATTTTTCATCAAGCCCATTTCACTTCCTGACAAGTCCCAAATTTCAGCTTTGACTGTCTTTTTTAGTTCTTCAGGTAAATTATCTTTATCAAATAAGGAAATAATTTGCTTTGCTCTGCTTCAACCATTAACATCGTTAATTTGTAAAGCCCATCTTCTTCTAATGTCTAAAGCTCAATACCCTCCGGTGAGCAGTATATGTTGCAGTTCATCTTGCAGAGAATGTCTCTCCCTAGCAGGTTTACAGGACTGCTGTTACAGACTACAAATCTGTGTTTGTCTTTAAATTTGCCAATTTCTACCTTCACAGGCTCTGTCAAACTTGTTTTAATTTGTTGATTAGCTACACCAACTACTTGGATGCTTTCACCAGAGAGAGGCAGGGTTTCTATTTCCACTGATCTAACAGTAGAACGGGTAGAACCAGTGTCCACAAGAAAAGTGATTTCTACATATTTCACTTTGCCATTTACAAATGGACCAGACTGGTCAACCTCAAGAGTGGCTCCAAGCACACACTCTTCCCCCTCTCTCAGGCACCGTCATGAGTAATCCTCAGAATCACTTCCTCCATTATCTGTCATCAAAAATTGTCGAGAAACATTTGGCACATTCACTCTTTTCGATCTGATTACCTGATCACCTCCGCTGAATCCTGTTTCCAAATTATACCTTTGACCATCACACAGTTTGGAAGAGGAGGTTGTGGAATCTGACTCTGCTGATTCGCTAAGTGTCGCTGTAGCTGTTGTTGAAGATTTAGCTCATTTAATTGTCACTGTAGCTGTTGCTGCAGATTTACATCATTCTGCATCTGTGGATTTAATGATGCATTTTTAAAATTTCTGGGCGGATTTTTACACTCACGCTTCCAGTGTCCAATTTCGCCGCAATTAAAACAAGGTAGCTTTTGTTTCAGCTCTTCAATATTAACATTAAAGTTTGGTTTACTAAAATTAGCCTTAAACTTTCCTTGACCCTGATTCTGATTAATGTTTACATTCTTGTTTTCCAAATTTACAATCTGCTGTTCAGCTACCTTCACCTGTGCCCACATTGCCTTTTCCTTAAGCTTCTTTTGTTTCGCATCTATCTCATCACTGCAGTATTTTGCTTTTCTCAGTATATCGTCAACTGAGAGTGATTGCCATCCGACAATACCATTTCTAATCATCTCACCAATTTCAGGTCTTAAGCCATAAACAAATCTGTATATAAAGTGGCTCATGTCCTTTTCACTTAATTTTTCATAGCCACTGTACTGTTTAAATACCAACAGTAGTCTTTCATAGAATGAATGCACTGACTCTTTTGGCTCCTGATTTGTTCTGTCAATTTTAACCCAATCAACTTCTTTTGGGGGAATCTTGTTTTTCAACCAATAAATTACTTTATCATACAGTCCCATGACTTCCGATGATGGAGCACCTGTTGCTACATCTCGAGCAGGCTCAACCTTTGGCCAACTTATAGAAACTTTACATTCTGTCCAAGGATCTGACGGGACAACAATGTCAAAGAATCCATCAAGATCAATCCACAGAACTTTCGAGACCTTTATAAATCTGTCCACCTGTCGATACCATTCCACAGGCTTTTCTCTCAACCGAGAAAAATCATTTGTGAACAACAGAATGTCCTGTCTAGACCAAGGAACATGCACATAACCACCTCCTGCTATTTCTCTCATTGGGTACTGAATAGCCACCATGCCCCTTTCTCTCCTTTATTCCTCTCTTTTCTTCGTCCACTTCACTCTCCATTTGCTCAAATCACCCAATTTCTTAATGTACACAATCAAATCTTTTATATGCAAAATTCTTCCCATTGCATTAAAATTCCCAATGTCTTTTTCAGTAAAATCTAATCTGTAATGTTTTCCCAAATTTTTCTGTTTGCTCAAGTCAATCTCTAATTCTGCAGCTAATTCTTCTAGCTGTTCATATTTATTTTTCGTTTTCCATTGTATGCTTTTGCAAATGAATAACAATTCATCATCTTGATAATGCTTTAAACTGTCAGGACCAATTGTGCCAATGATTAATTCCTCCAAATCTGCTTTAAGTCTCGCAACATCAAGCTTTGGGGTTGAATCTGTTTTCTCAACACTCCTTTCTGGAGATTCAGGATCTGATTCTGCACCCATTGGCGTTCTGCATAATGAATCAGGCATCCTTGTTTTCTCACGATGTATTTCAGTTAATTTGGAATAACATTTTTCAGCCACTTTCTGAATTTCTGCATTTAATGGAATAGTCAAACCTGGATGTCTAATTTCTCCCTGATCGAAAACTGGCTGAACAGGACCAATCGTCACTGGAACTGTTACTGCTTCCATGCCTTTAGTTAATTGCCGAATTAATTCTTCTTTTGATCGTAAATATTCTGAAGTACTTGGAGTTTCCTCCTCATGTCTTCCAGCACCCATTAATCCTCTGGAAGGAGTCTTATTTCTTGAAACTGGAGTTTCAGGAAAATTTCTATTTTCACCAAATGCACTAGAATTTGTTCTTGTTTCTACTCTTTCAGGAGTTTCTGTGTTATTCGGGTAAAATCTGGGTGATTCCTCATTAAGTGGAGATGCACTTGGTGTGGTTCCTGTAGAAACCATCGGGGTAGACCATGAACAAGCTGGTTTAAAAGGAGTCTGTTTCTGATGATTAATCATAAAAATGTCTTCTAAGACTGGGTCTTCTAATTCACTTTCTTCAATATTATTTTTCTTTTCGGTATTCTTTTGACCTGGTATTTCAGTAATCATTACTCTCACTGGATATAAACCATCACACATGTCTGCCTGTCACCATCGACGCATTCTATCCTCATGAGTTTCCCTATGAGCATTTGATTTAGGACCTCTTGTTATACCTCTCGTTGCTTCTCGTTGAAGTTCAAACATCTCATCCTCCCACTCAACTAAAGCCTCAAATTGTGTAGGTCTAGGCTTCGGCACAAGAGCCAACATTTTTTCTCTCAAATTTTTCAAAATCCTCATATTAAAAGAACCATCTTCTGGCCAAGCTAAAACACCATCATCCTTGGTATAAGCCATCCAATTATCCATCCAGAGGCAAGTATGATAACCATATTCACCTTCCATATAGGCTGCAGGTGTTTTGTACTTATGAAGTCACTTTCCACCTCGCGTTTCAATTTTCTTATCGGGTGAAAATATATTTTTCAATTTCTGAAGCCATGTAAGCTTTTTCTCTTCTTTTTTGTAATAATAACTCATGTTTTAATCAAATCCGTTTAATTTAAAATGATCGTAAATGTTTCCTGGTTGTTCCGCAAAATCAGCCAATCCGTGCGCGAAACACACCAACAAGCCAATGAGGTTAAGCTACGTCACCACCTTGCTCAACCAATAGAATTGCTGCTTTCAGAAAGAGCCAATCAGCTAACAGCTCGTCTGAGTCACGTGAGCCAATCAGCGCGCTAGCTGTGACGTATGTTAGCCAATCACAGCGCAGACCCTGTGACGTACACAGCCGCTGCAGCTTCGCGTCTCTCGCTCCTAGAGCTTACCCCTCATTCACAAAATATTTTCACAGCGCCATTTTGAACAAAACTTTTCAATGAATTTCAATTAATAACAACAGAAAAACAAACCATTTGTCTGTTTCGCTAAAATAAAGTGACAGTTTATACAATCATTCAGGTATTCCTTTGCGTGAAATAGACGACGCTATTTTCACAGAATATTCAATAGCTAATAAAGTATAGCTACTCTACCCTTCAAACAGGTAATAACGAACCCGTTTCCCTCTGAATGCACATTTAAGTAACAATTCAAAGTTTGACTCGAACGAAATTACAAAATCATTTACGCACTTTCAATCGGAAAGTTTCCCTAACTATACATACATGAAATCCTGGCAGGACTTTAACCAACTTTAACCAACCATAGAAATCCACATTTGCCAGTAAAAATAGACGACGCTTCCTTACCCTTCACACAAGTTTGGATAAATTCTACTACTCTTTTCACAGTGAGTTTTAAAACAGGCTCATAGTCCCTATACTCGAAAGGTACAATTTCATAGACAATCCTCACTATACATTTTACCTAGCACACCTAAAATCCCTAAACTTGTGTTGTACGTCCACAACACTAGTGATATATGACAATACCACTAATTTGAAACAGAACAAATGCACTGTGTAACTTAATTTGTCACACCATTCATTAACGTGTCGGCACAACTAGGATTTTTCACACTGCAGGAAAAAACCTTTCGACTACAAGTAACAAGTGAACAAACTCAACATATGTTAAACATCGATCCTATGTAACTACCATGTAGCATGTATCTCTCCCCTCCTGAGGCGGAAGCCGGGAGGTCTCTCTTGCCTATCTTGTGCATCTTTTTAGTATTTAGCACATTTTAAACTTTGCTTTCATTTAAGGCTTGATTTAATAGGCTTGGAGACTTCCTGTTGCTCCCTTTTGCTTTGTGTCCCCTTCCCCCCTCCCTCTGCCCCCGGACCGCTCTCGGCCGAGCATCGACGCCGACTGTTGGTCTCCCTGGTTTGGCAGCCATATTGGGTGTGGGCCGGGTGGGTGACGCGCTCTAGTAGCGCTTAAAAGGGGCTTGGTGAGCCCGTGCGAGCAATTATTGACAGAAGTAACTCTCCCCTTCTGAGGCAGAAGCTGGGAGGTCTCTCCTGCCTATCTTGTGCATCTTTTTAGTATTTAGCGCATTTTAAACTTGCTTTCATTTAAGGCTTGATTTAATAAGCTTGGAGACTTCCTGTTGCTCCCTTGTGCTTTGTATCCCCTTCCCCCCTCCCTCTGCCCCCGGACCGCTCTCGGCCGAGCATCGACGCCGAGGGTTGGTCTCCCGGGTTTGGCGACCATATTGGGTGTGGGCCAGGCGGGTGACGCGCTCTAGTAGCGCTTAAAAGAAGATGACTATGACTCCGCACAGCGGACGCGTACAGCGGACGCGCCGGACCTGCGCTGGAGTCGTGCCAGAGTCCTGCCCGTCTGCGCCCGTCTGCGCCCGTCCGCGCACGACCGGGCTCTAGGGCTCCCTCCCCTGCTCATCGATTGACCTACTCCTCGGGTGAGTTACACCTGCTGCGTACAAACACTCTGATATTACCCTCAACCATCTTAACTAAATTAAAAGAGTCCAGTATATTGGCCACTGATAGGAGTAGCACGGGGTGTCATCCCAGATTGAAGTTAACTAGTCTAAACACCAGATCCCTACAAAAACACCATCTCGAAGTTTTCACTCTTCTTCAGGACAATGTCATTGATATTTTAACTCTCACAGAAACGTGGCTGGGCGATAACTCTTTACCTGATATTATCGCCTCTCCCCCTTCTGATTAAAATGCAATTTGGCATAATCGTGCCGACAATGCCCGTGGGGGCGGGGTAGCCATTCTTTTAAAAAAACATTTGAAGGTTATTAAACTTATAGCCGAAGCAATTGAGTTAGCGGACATACTCGGAGTGAAGATTTCATTGAAAAACACCTGTTTGGTCATTCTTACAGTCTACCGCCCACCAAAATCTACTACATTGTTTAATGATTTACTGACCCCAATTGTTTCAGACATCTGTACACGTTATCAAAAGGTTCTTATAACTGGAGATTTTAATGTCCACTGGGACAACTCATGTAAAGACGGGGCAACGCGACTGTTGGAAAATACTATGACCTCACTTGGACTTAAACAACTAGTAGAGACTCCCACTCATATCAAAGGTCACATGCTGGATCTTGTCTGGACTTCTGACCCGACTGTAGCACTGACAGACATTATACCCTGCATATGGTCAGATTACTATATGATAAATTGTGACATTCCTGTGGACGGCCCTTTGTCTCAACGTTCATCCCTTAAATCTAAAAAAGTCAGACAATGGAAGAAAATTGACTCAGAAACTCTGTCGGACAACCCTTCTTAAAAACTTACAGTCTCACAATGCGCATAGGGACCTCGATCAGGAATACTTTTATCTTATGCAAAATCTTGGTCAGGCTATTGACCAAATAGCACCTGAAAGAAATCAAAAAATAAATAGAGCGGTAAAGGGAGCCCCATGGTTCAACTCCGCCTTGAGGGAACATAAAATTAAATTACGCCTGTTAGGGAGAGGTTGGAGGAAATCAAACGATCTCCTCGAAAAGGATCACTATAAATTGTTTCTTAAATTGTACAAGAACTATATTCAATCAACTAAAGCGGAGTACTATGAAACCCGAATTAAGAATGCGGACAATGTTCAAAAAGAAACCTTTAAGATCTTATCTGAGTTGAGTAAGAAAGTAGAAAGATCAGAATCTCCTATTGACTGTAATACCTTCCAACACTACTTCCTTGACAAAGTACAAACTATCCTGACTGATATTAAGAATACATCGAGCAAGTACCCTTGTCTTCCACATCCCCCACTCCCCCCACCAATATATACCATCTCCAAATTTCCTTTGATTGATCCTATGATCTTAGGACAGCTTATGAATCGTACAAAATCCGGTTCCCCTGCAGATCCTTGTCCTCCCAGTATCTTTCAGATGGCACTTCCTGTCTTGGGAAGTCGTTTTGTCTCCCTACTAAACAATTCATTAGATTCCGGCCAGCTCCCATCCAGCTTTAAAGAAGCTCGAGTCAGGCCCCTAATAAAGAAGCCGGGTGCTGACTCCACCAACCTAAAGAATTATAGGCCTATATCTCAGCTTCCTTTTTTGTCCAAGATTTTGGAACAACATGTTTTGTTGTCTTTGTCATCTTTCCTGGAGTCACACCATCTTCTCCACGAACGTCAAGCTGGTTTTCGGGTGCATCATAGCACCAAATTAGTGATGCTTTCTGTGCTTGATGAGCTTTGAGGTATGGCTGACAGTAAAAAACCGAGTGCTCTGATATTATTAGATCTGTCAGCGGCATTCGATACTGTCAGCCATACCCTGCTCTTGGACAGATTGGCCGCGTTTGGGATACAAGATGAAGCCTACGAATGGCTTAAATCCTTTCTCTCTGAAAGATCTCAGAGGATTCAATTGGAAGACTGTACATCAAATCTGGGTACTCTGAAGTGTGGGGTCCCCCAGGGATCTGCCCTGTCCCCACTCCTTTTTAATCTTTACCTGCAGCCTCTAATCGACTCTTTAGTACGCATGGGCTGCAAAACCTATAACTATGCGGATGATACTCAGTTGTTACTCAGCATCGATAACACTGCATCGGCGCAGACCCATGCTCAAAAAATACTTAGTCATACGGTGAATTGGATGACAGCAAACTCGTTGAAGATCAATCCCGAAAAAACGGAGGTCCTGGTGGTTTCATCAGAAGTATCTCCATGGGGTGATTTGTTTTGGCCGCAAGATCTCGGCCCGACCCCTAAACCCTGTGCCAACGTTAAAAGTCTTGGCATTAAGATTGTCCATGATCTAGGGACTTAGCTAGGTCTCAACTGTTGCTGGCTGACTTGCTGGAAACCTTTGGCCTTATAGATAGTTGGAGGTTGATGCACCCTACGCAGCTACAACATACCTTTCACTCGGGGGCCCATGGTAGTCTCTCCAGGTTAGATTATTTCTTAATGCCAGCAGTGCAATCATCCTCTATCAGAGAGATTCGTCATCTTCCCTGGGGCATTTCTGATCACTCCCCCTGTGGCTTTGTGTTGGGGCTGGAGTGGGTGGCGAGGGTAGAGTGGCTCCCATAAATTCCTGGTATCTCCGCAATCCTAACACCCGCTCTGAACTACTGAAATCTATTGACCATTACTTCGATGAAAATGAGGGGTCTGTTTCTTCTTCTATTTCACTGTGGGAGGCCTTCAAGATGGTCATCCGTGGACATTCTTTGTCGTTGATTGCTGCTTCCAAAAAGGCTAAATGTGAGGAACTTGTACGCCTCGAAACCGACATAACTGTGCTTGAGAGTGATCTTGAAGGTGATGTTACTCGTTCTAAATTGCATTCCCTCAGTTTGAAACAAGCTGATTATAGATCCCTTGTGACTGACGCGGCCAAAGCGATGAATAGAGAACAACAGGGCAGGATGTATGATTTGGGCGACAAGGCTGGTAAACTGATTGCGTGGCTGGACAAGAAAGAGAGAGTGAATCGTGTCGTCCCTGTGATTGAAAGGCCAGATGGTGAGTGTATCACTGACCCAGCTGGTATTGTTGAGTGCTTTGTTGACCATTTCAGAACTGTGTATGCCTCGGTCAGTGATAGGGACGAGGAGGATTCCCAATTATTGTTGCGAGACATTGCACTGCCTCGCCTTTCTGATGATGATAGAGACCTTCTGGATGCGCCTTTTTCGATAGATGAAGTCGCTGTTGCCATACGTTCCCTTCGCTCTGGCAAGGCAATGGGTCCCAATGGTTTGCCCATTGAACTATATAAGCTGCGACCCAACAAAATGGCGCCCTACTTAAGGAGTATGTTTCTTGAGGCTTTCGACTCTGGTTCCCTCCCCGTTGATCAGCGACTAGCTACCATCCTTGTAATTCACAAGGAGGGTAAGCCGCACGATCGCTGCGCCTCGTATAGGCCATTTCATTACTCACTGCCGAACCCAAAATACTGGCCAAATTGCTAGCTAATCGGTTGATTACGGTGATTAGCGACTTGATCCATCCGGATCAATCCGGCTTCATTCCACACCGGAATACCGCCCTTAATCTTCGGAGGCTTCACAGAGTTCTCACGAGAGCTGGGACTCCTACTAAGCCGGCCATTTTGGCCTCCTTGGACGCTACTATGGCTTTTGACTCTATAGAATGGCCTTATCTGTGGGCGGCCCTTTCCAAATTTGGGTTTGATCCGACATTCATCGCCTGGGTGAAGCTTCTTTATGAAAAGGCCCTTGCCCAGGTGGTTGTTAACGGGAAGGTCTCCGGTATCTTTACACTTGGGCGAGGCACTCGGCAGGGTTGCCCGCTGTCCCCGTTGCTTTTTGCCCTTGCTTTGGAGCCATTGGCGGAGTGGCTCCGTTGGGAGCCTTCAATGAGAGGCATTCGGTGGACTCCCGACTTTGAGGACCGAATCTCGCTATACGCGGATGACATCCTCCTATACCTTACATTCCCTCAGAAATCCCTTAATGTGCTTTTCGATGTTCTGACCTCCTTCGGAAAGAACTCGGGTCTCATTATTAATTGGACTAAATCATGCATCTATGTTTTGTCCGGGGATCTTCCTCCACTGCCTCGTAGATTCCCAATTCAAGTGGCTGACACTGGCTTTAAATACTTGGGGATTTATGTCTCTCTGGACCCCGCAGTTCGCTATGAACGCAATTTACTACCTCCTCTTCACCGACTCAAGCTTGACGTTGCACGATGGCGTCAGTTGCCTTTGTCGTCACTGGGTCGTGCGGCTCTTTTCAAAATGATGACGCTCCCCAGATTTTTATATGCACTCCAAAAATTTTTTGACCCCATTCCATCCGGTTATTTTCGTGAAGTGGAGCACCTGCAGAGGCGGCTGATCTGGGACGGGCGTGCGCGAATTGCTCTGTCTAAGCTTACGCTTCCGTGGTACGATGGAGGCATTGCCCTCCCAGATATCAAGCGCTACTATTGGGCTTCTCAATTAAGTGCGGTCAACCACGCAACTTACGCTCCCAGTCCTACCCCGGCCTTTGAAATGGACAAACATCTCTTACCCGGTGGGAATTTCAATAGAGCGCTATATTCTAAGGGGCTCCATAGGACATTGACCGGGCCTACAAAAATCGCTATGAGAGTGTGGCACGATGCGAATGCGGCCTGGGGATGATGTGACAGGTTGACGCGCGCGACTCCATTGTTTGCTTCCGAAGGTTTGGGCAATCTGTGGCGGACGAAAGGCTTTGATAAATGGGACATGATTGGTCTAAGCAAGGTGGGTGACCTCTGGTCTAAAGGAAATGTGAAGACCTTTGAGGTACTCAAGACGGAATACGAGCTTGGAGACAGGGAATTCTTTAGATACGCTCAGGTACGTCATGCCCTGCTGTCAGTCTTTGCTGTGGGGACTGCTATTCCCGAATCCTCGCCTCTCGAGGACCGTATCCTGGACGACTATGTACCTGATAGTACAATTTCATTGATCTATAAAAAACTGATCAATACTAGAATTGACCTGCTTGTGCGCCTCAGGGCTTTATGGATTGCCGACGGATTGGAATTGGACGACGAGGACTGGCAATCTGCATTGTCCTCGCCTAAAGAGGTTGCCATACCTGCCCGCCTTCGGTTCGTCCAACTTAAGATCCTTCATCGTGTGTATGTCACTGGTCCGAGTCTGGTTCGAATGGGTTATTCTATGGATGGGCTGTGTAAGCGTGGCTGCGGCGTGATTGGCACCTTCCTTCACATTTTATGGGAATGTCCCGAGGTGGCTGATTTCTGGTCCCGAGTGCATGCGATTATGGAGAGGGTCACGGGGGTTCCGCTTCTGGCCGAGGCCCGGCGCTGCCTCTTGAATGTGTGGGAACCGAATGATTACAATGCTGCTCAGATCTGCTGGGCGACCCTCGGCAACATGATTGCTAAGAGAGATATTGCACAGCTATGGGGCTCCCACAGGCCGCCCACTGTAATGGCGTTGAAGGAAAACATGAACTGGTGCATGTTTAGGGAAAAGACTGTGTATTTGTCCCGGGGCAGGCCCAGAAAGTTGAACAAAATTCGGTCACAGTGGAATGCTTATCGTGGAAATATATGTACTCCCCCACTTGATTTTACCCCTTATGTTCCCTTGTCCCCCTAATTGGCATTCCCAGTGTTTTGTATCGACTGTATATATTGCTTCGCTTCCTCACTGCTCCCCCCTCCTCGCTACTGCTTTTAACCATACTGCGCTCACTAAACTGTTCGGAGCTACTCCCCCATGGACTCTGAATCACCATTACTGTAATTTTGCCTTGTGACCTATGTTTTTTGTTGTTTGTTGTTAATTTCAATAAAAAAAATTATTTAAAAAAAAAAAAAAAAGATTGACCATGAGCTGTCAATGGTCAGCCAGATCTCCTCAGTGGTTGGGACCTGTACTAACTTAATTAGACAGCTACGCAAGTTAGTTCCTTTGCTTTCCCCCTCTACACTCCGGACAATTGTCTCGGCTACAATCATTTCGAGACTTGACTACGGGAATGCCCTGTATTTGGGTCTCCCCCAAACTCTGATAAAGAGACTGCAAGTGGTCCTGAACGATGCAGCTAGGCTGATTTTTCGGCTACCTAGACGCACTCATGCATCACCACTGTTGTGTAAGCTGCATTGGCTCCCCATAAAACAACGGGTGGAGTTTAAAAGTTAGTGTATTGCCCATAAGGCAATTTATGCTCAAGCTCCGGCTTACATTAAAGAACGCCTCGGAATCTATAAACCGACATGATCCCTAAGGTCTTCAGATACTCAACTACTGTCCTGTCCTTGCTATAAACTAGCTACGAAGGGTGGTAGATCTTTTTCGGTGGTTGTCCCACAGGTTTGGAACAAACTTCCCGAATCTCTTCGTAAAGAATCTGACCTGTTGCATTTCAGGAAATCCTTAAAAACATTTCTGTTCAGAGAAGCTTTAAGCTCCACCTAGGGGTGTAGCTTTATGCTTCTGTTTTTTGTTGGCTAGGCTTCCTTCTGTCAGAAAGCGCCTTGAGACCTGTAGGTGATTTGGCGCTATACAAGCTGTAGTTAACAATAGTTAACAATAGTAACCATCCTCTGCTACCAGAGAATTGATCCAGCGCCCCTATAGAAAATATGTCATAGCAACGCTACCCAACTCCACAATATTCACCATTAATCATAAATCACACACAAGGACCATAAACTAATGAGACATATTTTTGAGCAACTGAATCATGTGACCTAATTAATAAAAGCTATTCACAAATTATATACACATTTATATACAACTGCACTATAATGAATTCACCATGGTTTTTGTAAAACTTTGCATTTAATTAAGTCACTTAGGCAAATGGATCTGCTGATGGTAATGACCATGAAATAACAAGGCCAGCTTGTCTTTTCAAAAATCTTATTTATTAACTATTTATTAACTATTTATTCAAGGAAAGTGCATTTTATTAGAATCTTTTTATTCAAGCAGCATTATTTGAGGAATTGCAAATAGGATCAACAGTTTCAAGCAAAATCCATTAGCATGATTTAAAGAAGAATAAACAGTTTTCCATCACCTAAGCCCTAACTTCCGTCTAAAACTCACCTCACCTAAAGGAATAAAGGTAAAAGTCATTTAACCCTATTGATCCTTACGTGCTCCAAAGTGTCCGTTAGCACGTCACGCCTAACAGGAATTGGGAGAAGATGAGCAGCAAAAGCCCCCTCCCTTCCATGGGGACAGTTTTTATACCTTTTCTGTATCTATGTCGCACATTTTTTCTGTCAATCCAAACTTTTGATTGGCTGAGCCACGTCAGTCCACAATTAGGTCATGCTCTCCTGACCAAGTCCGGGGCCTCAACATAGCCCTTATTGTTCTTAGTTTCACCATCCTCTTTGCTTCCTCAAAAAGTTACATTTCCCGAGGAGAATCTTTCACTTCCTAATCTTGGCAAGCCCCACAGCATCCTGTCCTTGGCAAAGACACCAAGAACACATTCAACTCGACCACATTTGTCTCTGCATTAATTGTTGTTTGTTCAGCAAAAATAAATTACTCTTTCGACTGCGCATGGGTAAGACTTTACTCTGGTCAAGTTTTCACAAGCTGCGGGACTGACATCCATTTTCTCAGGCCCATTCGTAAAACTAATGTATAAACAAACACAAGACATCGATTAATGTAAGAAATAGAATTCATTCTGTTACCCACTCACCTTTGCTAATTATTAACCCATTAATCTATGTTACCTAGCAGAAGCAAATAAAGCAACAAACAGATTTGTGCAACAAAAAGACGAAAAGACAAAACATGAGCACACAGAAATAAGCTCATGTTATTAATAAAACAGCCGCATTTAATTCTGACAAAGACATCAGACAAAGTCAGTTTATTATTTTTTTCACGAACCAGCTTTTGCAACATAAAGCACATATATGAGCACACATGTTAGTCCCTCATGTAATGTTTTGCAATTTAATCTAGGTTGGTTAGTAATATTCACTCCACTCACGTTAACATGATTATTTTATTATGGAAGTTTAACTTTGCGAGTTGAAATAAATATATTTCTAAATCTCGCTCCATCATGTTCCAACCACTTGCTGGGTTTGGACCAAATTATGTAAATATTTAAATCACACATCTCTCTATTCACCATCGTTAGCTGACAACCCAGCTTTACCCCCTTCTTTAGAAACTCTCTCGAAGAAAATCCTAACCAAAAACAGACTTTATAAGCTGGGAGATTTGTTTAATGACTCTAAGCCATGTTCTACCATGGAACTAACCGCACGCACCGCAAATACATACATGAACACGTTTGTGCTACATAGACTCTGCAGCTCCTTCCTTACAATACTACCCGACGAATCGTCTGAACCAGATGACTTCCAATCACTTGTACTTGTAATTACCTCTCCAGACAACGCACATCTGGTCTCTCATATGTACCACTTGGCACTCTCCCTATGTCCCGTGGTGGGCACCAAGGCACGCAGGTCTTGGGAACAAAACTTAGGAGTGGTCATATCTGAGGATATATGGCGTTACTGCTTCACACAGCTGCGCTATGTCTCGGGCAACTACAAACTCAAATTATTACTCTTTAAATATATACATAGTACCTATAACACTCCTCTACTGATGGCCAAAATGCACTCTGTCTAGTGCCTGTGTACGATGTGGTACTCTTGAGGCAGATTTTTTTCATTTAGCCTGGACTTGCGTGCCCGTACAGACATACTAGATCGAGGTCTTCAGGCGTTTATCCATCATGGACACTACTACACTACTCTTCCTACACCACTGACAGCCCTATTAGGATTTGTTAAACCCTTGAACAGAAGTATCAGACGATATTGTGCCATAGCATTATTGGTAGCTAAATGGGAGGTTTCCATACACTGGGGCCAGGCGCAAACACCATTGTTGCAGGCATGGATCCGGAGCCTCACCTACTGTGACATCATGAGCGATATATATGGTACATTACTGCCTACCAAATCATGACCTCGAGATATCTGGCAGCCCCCGCAAAAACTATTTATAATCACACACTATATATGACTAGCGCTGTCATATTCGCTCAGTACCATAAATTTGAGTATATACCGGTTTAGATGGAGTAAAAACTCTGCAATTATTTAATACTGTACAAGCTAATTTATTTAAAGGTATGGACTGTTCTGGTGTCTAGACTGTTTAGATACCCATCAAGACAATTATGTGATGCATGCTTCTCACACCATATAATGTATATCCGTTCCTTTGCATCTACAGTGTGGCCATGTATTTTCCTTATGTGCTCTATTTTCTTCCATTTTAGTTGATTTTGAGTTTTGTATTATTCTTCATGATTGCAGATACTATGGAACAGAGCAAATTTAATGTACGATAGCTTGGACCCCCATTATTGTATGGGTCAACATACAGTTTTTCTTTATTGTTTTTGCAAAAATTCAAAAAAAATAATTTAAAGAAAAAGTGATAGTGTTAAAACATTAATTTAGAAACATTAGTTCTTTCCCACACACTGACAACATTGCCAATAGTGAACTGAGAGGCAAGTCAGTTGTTAAGTGCACTCGAAGAGTTGCCTGGCATCCTAATATATATGCACAACATTATAGTTTATTCATTCAAACACAGGAGAAGGTTTTGTACAGCATACCTCCTGAAGTCAAGTATTTTTTAGGTCCTCTTTTATGTCATAATGAAGAAAAAGGAGGGAAAGTAAAATAAAATAATTGCCTTGAATTACACAATTTGGTAAACTTTCACATTGTGCAATTGGTCACTAGATGCACATGCTTTGCTTCCCCTATACCCACCTTACCACCAGCCCCCAAGACTGCCACCATGCTGGCATCAATACAGACCTCAGCCACATCATAGACCAAACTGTCATGTATTCCTATAGGTTCTGAATCAATCCCCCTATTCCTGACCCTGTTCTGGTTAAACTAACTATCAAGTTAACTAACAGTCAGCCCATGAGGCAAGACAAGCCCCCATGATGCAGATACCGTTATCTGACGCAGTCACACTACGGCACAGGAACGTGTTATCTGATTAGGTCATAACGCTTGAGATCTAATTAGACAAGCGACATTCCTCCAGCCCCTGATAAGGCATACGACGTTCTCATAACAAATCAAACCTATGACAACCTGGAAAATCCGTGCGGCCATTGTTTTGATTTCACAGAGAACTTTAGTAAAGAATGTGCTAACGAGCAAGTCGTATGACATCTTTATTGACGTATCTATGTCCATCCTTACGTCAATCTCGGCACCTTTAAGGTATAAATATTGCCGATCTTGCCCTATGCAAACACACGCGTGGTGACAAGACGGAGCAGCCATACTTGCCGAAGCCCAGAAGCAGAGCAGACCCCGCTGGCAGCAGCCCCGCCTTCCTGACGCGCTGAGAGACGCGCTGCTATCTCAAGCCGAGAGACCCAGCACCGGCGCTTTCGGGCAGCCCTCGCAGGCGGCCTGGAATATCGAGAGCAGAGAAAGAGATACCATTCCTCATTCATCCTAAGTTCCAGGTACAGAACTGAATAACCCCTCACAGAGAATTCTTTAGTTATTCACTTGGCAAAACAAACTTAACTTAAACTGTAACTTTCTATTCCCGCCCACGCATTAGACTTAGGTCAGGTACACGGGGTAGGCGTATTTAGAAACACCAGTTGAGTACGTTTAGTCAAATGTATATGTGTATGTAAATATATTTTAATCATTTTAAACATCATATGGCTCAGAAACCATATCAATGTTTTTACAGTATTATTTTATACTATTGCTTTTAATGTATGCACTTTACTTAACTATAAGTATTGCAATAATATCGATCCATTTCTCTTGTACGAGAAAAGAGACTGATCAATAAATAACACCTTTTTATTGAACACGCCCGTCTCTTCCTTTTCTCTACAATCTGATGAGACTAAGAATGCACGTACTGACTGAGTAAAATAATTGCCTTGTGCTCACACGACTCTCGAGATTGACTCTTGATTAGGGGAGAGCAAAGTTGTCATGTTCTATGGTTGTCAGAAACTAAATCCCTTCTTGTCTAATCAGGGAAGTTAATTCCTCCTTGAACATTCGAGAAAGTTTCTAGCGAACTCTGAGCTACGCTGGCAAACCCAAAACTTAAGTCTAGTATCGACAGTAGTAGACCTAGTTAACGTCTGGCCTAGGCCTTTACTGCTGTAGGTATTATTCCAATGCGCAGAGCCTATTGGGAAGATAGGAGCTACACTACATGGCGCCCAACGTGTTTGGAAAGGGCGATAAAACTAACGTAAGACATTTAGAGTAACTCAGTCGTACTATCTCACTCAGACCCCTTTTCCCAAATACTCCAAAGACGTCTGGAGTGGGTGTAAGGTAATATCCTCCAAAACCTCGCAGGAGGGAACTCCTATGTATGGTTCTTGGTATAGTCAACGTTGAAGGATACACTGTTCCAAAATATTGTGCATCTAATCTCTGTTTCCATAAGAAACCTGATCTGCAAACAAAAAGAATAACCTTTCTAACAGTAAAATGTCAGAAAGTGATGAAGAAAGAGAGGCAGTTAGATTAGCAACTGAACTCGCAGCAGCTGATGCTACCATGCAGGCTGCTGACGGGGATATAATACTCATCCCGGTCATCAAAAGGAGATCTATAACCCTAAAGCTTATAGAAAATGGACTGACACCTAGAGGTGGCACAGTCATATTCGTAATTGAGGCACACGAATATCGGCAGACAGAGGTATACTATTCATGGATACATTTTCCAGCAGCAAATGCTGTAACAAAGTACTTCCACTATTACAAAATAGAGGAACCTCCTAATGAGTACACTCCTTTCGAGGAGGTGGAAGTACCACTCAAATTCCAAGAGCATTTGCTCTTATTTGATGGCGCCCTAAAACACAATAATCACATCACCAGGCTCGGTCCTTTAGGTAGACCAGGAGCAACGTGGCCGGTCTTAGCCGGATACACACCACACCCAGACATCGAAGGGATGTCTACAGGAGAGCTGTTAATACAGCTAAAACAATTACAAAAAATTCAGAGACAATTAGTTCAGTATGTAATGCGGACTTCAACAATTCAGCCAGCGATTAAACTTCCACAGCTGACCCCTCACCAGGGGAACACAAATAAAATCACACCACAGAACATCCAATCCTGCCTAGGTAAAGTTCCGGCTAAACGGGAACAAATACCATTCTGGTTGGCACAGAAAATTACCCAAATAGAGGCGGTGTTTCCTGACACCACCCCGCTAGAAAAACACAGGATTCTGACTATATGTCTCCCAATGGGAATCGCACCACACATAGAGGACTGTGACACTTGGGGTACAGTCTTTGCTTCCATCTACACAAAAACGCACGGTGTTCCATCCATTTCGGTAATACCAGATGTGCTAAAACAAATTCAAGATGAATACGGTCCAGAACCAGCTTTAACTCTTGGTATGAAATTACTGAAAGACTTCAAGCAGGTCTCGGCTATATTATTAGCCAATATAAAAGGTGAAGCAGCAAACGTGGCGATCCGCCAGTGGTTAAAAGAGACAGATATAGCAGACCAACCAGCTGAAATTGCCAGAATCATAGAAAAATCCTATGAAGAACTAGGTAGAGATAGTTTAGGTGGAATACCAGTAAAACCGCAACTGACTGAAAGTCCAGAAAAAATACTTTTTAATAACAATTCACCAAAAAAGAACTGGGATGGAAACAAACAATCCAATCCAAAAGAAAAGAAATTCCAGTCCAGAGGAAGGTCTCCTAGGCGAACTGAAAAATCTCCAAACCGAAGACAGAGGTCACCGCAGAGTGACCCCTCTGGGAATAGATATAACCTTAGAAATAGGGATAATATTAAAAAACCTGATAGATATCAAGACATTGATACACGTCCCTCTCAATCTTTTCAGAATTCCTCGCAGAAATCGGAAAGAAGAGGACGATCAGAACAAAGAGAAGAGCACGCCAAGTCCAAAGACAAGGAACCTGCTCAGCTAAAAAAGAAATTACAATTTCCAAAAAAGAAGGTAGCCAGTATCAAGGTAGTTAACAATGCCGAGAATACTGAGGACACAACTGAAAAACGGAGAGTGGGCTCAGACAATGCTAGACAGCGCAGCAGAGGTGAGCATAGCTCGCAAAGTCCTTATGAATCATCTGGAGACAGTGGACACGAATGAATATCTTCAAGTGGAAACTGCAGACACCAGAGTTAGCAAACCCCACAAGATATACGAGATAACATTACGAATAGAGGGAGATAAGACTAGGAAAATAAGGGGACTATTTTGGGATAATCTCTCCAAGGGCTATGATATCCTTCTAGCTGAAAAAGACTGGCCACCAGAGTTTGTCAGGGAGTGCCCTCATGGCAAAGAAGTAATTATGCCTGCCTTCTCGAATCAAATCCCGATTCATAAAAAATACACACTTGCTAGAAAGTGGGCAGTGGCCTTAGCACCTGCTTTATATAAAAATCATGTAGGATGGGATGAGGATTCTCCTCCTCACAAAATCCAGTTAAAATTACAACCTACTGCACAAAGGCAGTACCCAATTAAGCAAGAAGCTAAAAAACAGGTAAATGAAATACTAGATCAGCTAGAATACCAGGGGGTGATTGAAACTTGCACCTCACAAATGAACAATCCTTTGTTTCCGGTCTCCAAACCAGACAACTCATATCGTCTAGTTTTGGATTACCGACACCTTAACACATGTTGCAAAACTTTTGCAGTGCAAAACTCACACAGTGCTGCACTAATGAATAACATAGTGCGCAAAAAATACAAAACAACCTTGGACATCTCCAATGGATTCTTTTGTCAAAACATAGCACCAGAGAGCAGATATTTAACTGCATTCTCAGTAAATGGCACTCAAAAACAATTCTGTCGGTTAGCCCAGGGGTACAAGAACAGCCCTGGGGTATTCTCAGCGAGAGTAACAGAATTACTACAACTATATGATGATGAAGCATTATCTTATGTCGATGACATTTACTTAACAGATGATGACTTGGATACTCACTTGAAAAGAGTGAACACCATAATACTTGGGTTCGCAGCAGAGGGTTACAAATTCAACTTTAAAAAGTCCAGAATTGCTCATTTAACAGTGTTATACGTAGGATATGAATTATCAAGTATAGCCTGGTTGACAATTTAAAAAAAAAAAAAGAACTAGAAGAATTAAAAAATCTAAAATATGAAAAGACGTATCCTCTGCCAATCGACACTCTGCCTCTACGACATTACGCCTGTGTAATCTATACAGACGGACATGCTCAACCCTCAGTTTGGGGAGAACAAGCATACAACCCCACATGTGAGATTACAAAAGAAGTGTGGCGCGGAGGTAAACTAAGACCTCTATTAACAAAATCACACTCAGTAGAAACTAATTCAGAACAACAAACTGAAATAATAGCTTTGAAAATGGCGCTAGATAATGCGGATCGCGAATTCCCGACACTTATAGTGTCAGATTCGTATTACTGCGTCAAATCATACAACAAGGATTTGCAGACATGGATTCAAAACGGTTACAAAGATGACACAGATGCACCAATAAAGCAGAAACTGCTCTGGGAACAAATAGCTCTTTTACAAAAAGAACTACCAAAGACTCACGTGACACACTCACTGAGTCACCAGCGTGATGGCGTTCACGTTGCAGGGAATTCATTGGCTGAAACAGCCGCAGCGGCAGCCACTAAATCGGCTCCCGTAGTTCGAAAAAAGCGTACATTAAAATACATTGACGGTGAAACATTGCTGGCGGTGAAAACGTCATCAAAAGGCGACTGCTCAGCGTTACCGATCAACTATCCACTCAATTATACATACATAATCGATGCAAACTCCGTCCCTTTTGCTCGAATCCCTGGAGTGGGGGATAGAGTGATTCCAAACATGGACAGGAGAAGCTTGTTAATCGCAGACGCACATATGGGCGAGGGTCTCAGACACCTCAAACTAAAAGATTCTCTGGAAGATTTACAATCACGGTACTGGTGGCCAGGCATGAGCCTACATCATACCATGTTTGTAAAAAACTGCCCAAACTGCAACAGAAATCGCAGTGGGGAGAGAAAAAATATAATACGGTGGAATCTGACTGCAGATAACATCACCAGTAAAAAGAATGGCTTGCGATTAACATATACAGGCTAATTTCCACTTATAATGTAGATCCTCAGCACTCGGCTGACGTCCGGACTGTTATACAAAGATTTGCGAGTCTAAATGGCATATACGCTAAGAGCATGTTACGTTTGACCATTGTTTTCACTCAGGCACACCAGCCTGGGGGGAAACATGGCCAAATGAGCACAGTCCAGCGGGAATCTTCTCACTTCCTTCCTGAGGGTACGGGATGGTGTAAAGAAAAAACCAAGGCAGAAAGCAATCTATAATGGAAAGGATATTAGGTTCGGGAGCTGGGTGGGTCAAACATCTAATAAGTGTCCAACGTAGTCTAAATAACTTGCCAAGAAATTCTCTGAAGGGATTCAGTCCGTACGAATTATTATTTGGAACTAGAATGATTATCTCTGACCTCGACAGTCAGACTTCAGTGGTTAAAGAAAAAAGCTTTGATGTCAAAGACCGTTTGGCTATTTTGCAGGACTTAAACAAAACAAGAACAGACCTGAGCAACATACAGTTGAAACAACAGCCAACAACCACTGAAGAATCACCACCTGTCCCAGCAAGACCTGTCTGGATTCCAAAAGTCGGGATCTAGTCAGGGAGAAGATCGCGGTAAAGAAGGAATTTGGGCCTTCTTACAGAAAAGCAGTTCCTGTCTTGTCTGTCAACGGGACAAGATCAGTTGTACTACCGCCACTTGCTGGAAAAAAGGAGAACCGAGTTGTATCCATCGACCTGGTAAAACCACAACATGTGGCCGATAACAAACAGTAGGCCAAGTGGACTCCCAATAAGTAGCAGAACACCAAGGTTTGCTACCAATACAGAGGTCCTAACGAAGAGGCTCATCACATTCGAAACGCCTACAGAAGAACAACAAGGACTATGCAACAATGCAATAGAACTAAGACCTCTGAAAACCCAAATAAAAACATTTAGCAGAGACACACCAATCTACAATGAAGTACCAAGTGAAAATGCAAGAAACAAAAATCCTGAACCAATTTGAACAATTGACAGAACTGCATCCGGCTACTTCATAAACTTCGATGATTCCTCTGAAAGCCTCAGTGAATCAAAGACACAGCCATCATCAAAAACCTTTAAAGACAAAGCTAAAGAACTTTTGAACCAACTGAAAGAAACATATCTGATTTCTCCATGGATTGAATTTTGGGTGGGTTTTGGTGCATTTATCCTCATACTTTGGCTCATCATGGTATTAACTTTGGGACGCTTCGTTGAGGGAAAATATGCTAAAATGGACACAGCAAGTCAGAACATCAACTTGGTCCTCAAACCACACACATCTTCACACGTCGAGAAAAGAGAACTTTCTTCAGCCAACTTCACAGCCAATCCGATACCTGGTGGGGTAGCCTGGGACAACACTGACTATGAAATTTATGGTCCGGTCGAGATCCTGAAATATCCACACCAAATCAAGATCTCCTTGAGTGACTTTGCAAAACCAAACTCATTTGCTGATTATTGGGACTTCGAAAGCATTAATAACATGATGTCTGACTTAGTAATGTCTGCTAAATTTACAAAACATGATTATTTGCAAGGTTCTACAAATTATGATAGTATGTATTGCTATAACCACTATGGTAACCATTTTTGCATAAATCTGCACAACCTAGAAATGTTTTAAATTATAATCAATGGGAACATTGTGCTACGCCTCCAAAAGGGAGCTCAAGAACCGTTTATGACAAATATTCATATTTTTCAAGTATTAACATAAGTAATGCTGAAACATTTTATTTTAAATTGTCAAACAAGACAGGGATGAAAACCATGATAACCAACACAAAGTTGATATATTCAGATTCATTCTTCGAAAAAATGAATACTTTTGGATTTGATTATTGGGACAAAAATGTTGATTTGAAAAGTGTTTGGGGTACAAAAGAATGGCAAGTACAGGGTTTAGAAGCCTTGTTTAGAGCCTGCATGATCCCAGAACAAATGATATTTTTAAATGACACTGTTCAACAAACCACCTGTCTTGGCTTAGCCAAAATCAAAGATTTAAATAAACCGTCTATTCCAAAGCCAACAATGTTTAGCAATAGCTCTGATACAGATGAAGAGATAGACGTAAACCATATATTAAACCAAAACAGAACACATCCTGATTGGAAACAATGGTTGATCTGGCCCACAGATACAAATAACTGTCAAGACAGATTCCTGAATAAAACACAGGGGTTCAAAATGACCAGGCCAGACCCTAGATATCCCCAAAGACATCACCCAGGGATAATAACAACCCACAGTGTGGGCAAATTATGCCTTCAATGGCTACAAACTTCCACACTGCCTGAAATTAAGCAACACCTAACTTTACTTACTGATGGTGCTGACTTGCGTGATTTCATAATGGGACCACGCAAACAGCGTCAAAAGCGTTTCATAGCAGCCTCTGTATATGCAGCATACAATGAGGCCTGGAAGGTTATACACCCCTTGTTGTAAATACTCAAATTGAAACAGCAGAAAGAATACGGGAAATTGACCGTATCAATTTGGAAAAATCACTTTCTGTAGTGGACAATGGGTTAATGAGTCTGTCCTCCAGAATTTTTTCATTGGACAGCATTGTGTCTTCAGCAATCGATATATTATCGCAAGACTTACTGTTATTACAACATGGACAGTCACAATTGCGTTCTATTGTACAGCTTGGCTGGACGTTACAAAATCTGCGTTCAGGCTATGTGCCTTGGCGTTTAATCAACACAACGTCACTATTCCAAATCTTTAACCTTACTGATAGACAAATCGGTATGACACAAAAGGGTGCTGATTATACAATCTTGAGCAATGAAAAACTAGAAAGATTACCAATGACAATGTCAGAACGACCTGTCAGTGAATGGATAATCCACGGAATCATAAATATTCCAATCTCAACCTTCAGGTTTCAATACTGCCAAAAATATATACAGGCTGGCATGTACGAGAAATTGGGAAAGGGGTACCTTAAAACAACTTGGAACCTGCCCTATTCACATGCATGTGTCAGTAATAAAGGACAGAAAGTGTTTCTTAGTGGCAACAATTGTGCTATGTCACTAAGCGGCACGCTTCTGTGTAACGGAATTAGTTTGCATGGAGCCTGTGAAGGGAATTCATACAACCTTTCATGTCACCAGCAAGGCGCACCTGCAACAGAAATAGAACCATTCTTTCAAAGACTCTATAATGGGAGTTACATTCTTATTGTAGACCGCAGATGTTGTAGTCTTATGCCCGGGACTCCTTATCTAGTCACTACGACTGCGAAGGTCAAGTGCTGTGGACGTTCTTTGTTCCCCAGCTCCTTTCCAGACAGGGAGGCAAGGGCATGGCCCAATTTGAAAATTACTTCTATTCGAATAGATACTTTAAGCAGAATGAAAACAGTGCTTCTTCAGACGCATACAAGGCTCACGTCATCAAAAGAAACGTATGATCTACAAGTCGCAAGGACGACTGCAGAGATACATACATTATTATCAACTAATTCCCCCGTACATTTCGCGGAAATCCTGAGCGAAATCTTAAATATTTCTGATACCACAGGGGTCTCAAAGGTATTTAAGACAGTATTTTCGATGGCATTAACACCATTCAAAGCCATACTGGGTATTTTTCCAGATTTCGTCCATTCGATTTTTGGCGGACTTCCCCTGATCCTGGGACTAATTGCAGGAATCCTATTCTTAGTCCTTATTTTTCGTTATGGCAACCCATGTCACAGATCAAACTCTCGCGACAATGGAAGATACGATCCTAGCCATTGGATACCGGGACCGGATATCAAAAATCCTGGGACTCTCTCGGCTTAGAGACCTGAACATGACTTGGTTTCTATCATTTCGACCAATGTGGCAAAGGTGTGTTTTACCTGTACTAAGGTGTCTGCTATGCGGAGAAGAATGCGTGTTAGACACCTGTCTGACGCTACAATTGGATGCGCCAGTGGATGCAGATACATTGTTGGTTCCTACCAAGGTTCACGCTTTGTGCTGCCCTCAAAGGCTGCCAATCCTGATGACGGCATTCGTGGAATCTTCACCACTACGATTGAAGAGTAGTGAAGTTCGATATGAAAGCAGCATCGATCAGGTACGACCTTCTGTCAGCAATGCGAATCAGAATGTCAATGGAGACAATCATGCGCACGAATGCATGGTTACACCTATTTCCGACTTAGTGGAACTTTCCCATGAAGCTGTTGACAGTTTTTTCGAAAGCCTTAATGATATGATGTTCTCTCCAGAACAGAAATAGAGACTTTTGAGCAAGCTCGCACACGGCGTTCCCTGAATTCGGCCTTCAACTTTAAAAATAAAGTCACATGAACAATTTTTCCCACCAGTTCACGGACAGCAATTTTTTAGCAGCCCCAAATTATTTTTTACAAAATTTTCGGGACACTTATCTTCTGCTTAAAGTAAGAAACTATTCCTAGAGAACTAAGATTTCTATTTTTAGATACTTTATAATCTTTAGTTGCCCGCTGGTATGTTCATAAATATTTTCTTATGTGATGAAATGGTCTCGGACTTCTTTTCTGTATAGCCATATTAAGAGCCATTTCATGTGTATTTCTCAAATACCAAATTAGCAATAATGCATACAAATGCGTGTTTACTTTTGCATTTAATTCATAGCTTAAGTGCATACAATATATATGACTGCAATTTTTCAGTATATTTGAAAATTTCAAAATGCATTTATGTATTTTGGGGTGGTAAGGTATACACTATACTCTATAGTATGTTGTACTATGTTATACTATGCATAGATTAGTAAATATGACCATAGTTAGCGTGGAGTGGGTGTCATGTATTCCTATAGGTTCTGAATCAATCCCCCTATTCCTGACCCTGTTCTGGTTAAACTAACTATCAAGTTAACTAACAGTCAGCTCATGAGGCAAGACAAGCCCCCATGATGCAGATACCGTTATCTGACGCAGTCACACTACGGCACAGGAACGTGTTATCTGATTAGGTCATAACGCTTGAGATCTAATTAGACAAGCGACATTCCTCCAGCCCCTGATAAGGCATACGACGTTCTCATAACAAATCAAACCTATGACAACCTGGAAAATCCGTGCGGCCATTGTTTTGATTTCACAGAGAACTTTAGTAAAGAATGTGCTAACGAGCAAGTCGTATGACATCTTTATTGACGTATCTATGTCCATCCTTACGTCAATCTCGGCACCTTTAAGGTATAAATATTGCCGATCTTGCCCTATGCAAACACACGCGTGGTGACAAGACGGAGCAGCCATACTTGCCGAAGCCCAGAAGCAGAGCAGACCCCGCTGGCAGCAGCCCCGCCTTCCTGACGCGCTGCTATCTCAAGCCGAGAGACCCAGCACCGGCGCTTTCGGGCAGCCCTCGCAGGCGGCCTGGAATATCGAGAGCAGAGAAAGAGATACCATTCCTCATTCATCCTAAATTCCAGGTACAGAACTGAATAACCCCTCACAGAGAATTCTTTAGTTATTCACTTGGCAAAACAAACTTAACTTAAACTGTAACTTTCTATTCCCGCCCACGCATTAGACTTAGGTCAGGTACACGGGGTAGGCGTATTTAGAAACACCAGTTGAGTACGTTTAGTCAAATGTATATGTGTATGTAAATATATTTTAATCATTTTAAACATCATATGGCTCAGAAACCATATCAATGTTTTTACAGTATTATTTTATACTATTGCTTTTAATGTATGCACTTTACTTAACTATAAGTATTGCAATAATATCGATCCATTTCTCTTGTACGAGAAAAGAGACTGATCAATAAATAACACCTTTTTATTGAACACGCCCGTCTCTTCCTTTTCTCTACAATCTGATGAGACTAAGAATGCACGTACTGACTGAGTAAAATAATTGCCTTGTGCTCACACGACTCTCGAGATTGACTCTTGATTAGGGGAGAGCAAAGTTGTCATGTTCTATGGTTGTCAGAAACTAAATCCCTTCTTGTCTAATCAGGGAAGTTAATTCCTCCTTGAACATTCGAGAAAGTTTCTAGCGAACTCTGAGCTACGCTGGCAAACCCAAAACTTAAGTCTAGTATCGACAGTAGTAGACCTAGTTAACGTCTGGCCTAGGCCTTTACTGCTGTAGGTATTATTCCAATGCGCAGAGCCTATTGGGAAGATAGGAGCTACACTACAAAACTTTATTGCCCTTTGGAAAATGTTTGCGAGTACCCATGGCGTAGCATTTAATATCATATACTGGAGTACTGTACACTGAAGAGGCGTAAAAATGAGTTGAGGACAGTGTAATAGAGTACAGTAGACTGGCATGGAGTGGAGTTGTGTGCAGTGTAATGGGAGGCGTGTTTGCAGAGTGGTAGAGAAAGGGGATGTGGCCTCTGACAACCACTAAGCAATCCAGCTGTGTGGGTCTTCCTGGAGGTAGCAAGAGGTAAGGTTGGCCTCCAAGGACCCTTAAGAGCCAAGGGGACTTCATCCCCCAACTAGAGTGCACCAGGAGGCAAGTTTGCAGAGTAACAGAGAAAGGGGGCGTGGCCACCAAACACCTCTAAGTAAATCTACTGTGTGGGACTTACTGGAGTTAACAGGAGGGGTGGTTGGCCCTCAAGGATCCTCTGGAGGCAAGGTACCTCATCCCCCTACCAGTAGTATGCCAGGAAGTACGTTTGCAAAGTGGTGGAGAAAGGGAAGATGGCCTCTGACAACCTCCCACCAAACCTGCTGTGTCTGTGGGACTTACTGGAGGTAAAAGAAAGGTATGTTGGCTCTCCTGGATGACCTTGAGTGCCAACTACCCCTCCTGTAACCTCCAGTACATACCACACAATGAGATTGCTAAAAATCCCTCCTAGTTCCTCCTGTAAGTTCTACATAACGGAATTCCTGAGAGTTGGTTGGAGGCCCATCCTCCTTTTTCCACCACTCTGTAAACGTGATTACTAGTTAAAAAAACATAGAAATTCACAGCAAAAACATATGTTCTAGGGACGTTATAGTTAGGAATTATCTTAAAAAAACCTTAGAAATTCACTGAAAAAAAACACAGGTTACACGGACATTATACGTAGGGATTACCTTTTCAAAAACCTTAGAAATTCACTGAAAAAAGCAACGTTTACAGAGGCGTTATAGTAAGGGGTAGATCTCACTCTTACAAAACCAGAGAAATTTGACAGTCATAGTTACCTGAACTAACTGCAAGTTTTGCCCCCGCAATGCACTGCTTATGACCCCACATATTACATCACTCCCAACATGGTCAGTGACATAATCGATGACATCTTAAATAGCATCACTGATGACATCATCTACAGAACCACTCACACACCTACTCACACCATGGTACAACCTCATGTATGCCCACTCACATACCCATACAGCCACATTCACAGACCTATATCAGTATTCACACACCTACCCAGTCCTCCATAGAGCCACTCCCTCACTCCTTCACCCACTCACACAACCATTCACTCACCCATATAGCCAGACACATAACCACACACTCACCCATATTTATCCTCACACACCCACCTATTTACCTACAGTCACTCAACTACTCACTCACCCAATCAGCCTCTCAATGCAGCCACTCACTCACCCATAGAAACCCTCACGCACTCACTCACCCAATGACTTACATACCCATTCACAGATCCATGCAAGTATTCCTGTGCTTACCCATACAGTCATTCACACAGACACTCACTGTCCAATACAGTCACTCACACACAAAGTCACATACCTTACACCTACTCAAGCAGCCACTCACTCACCCATTCAGCTACTTACGTACCCAGTCACTTACTCATGCAGCTTTTCAGACACCCGCTCAATCATGCTTACAGTCAATACACAACCACTTACCCACTGATCAAGCAAATAACACTGTCACTTGCCTACCCATGCATCCACTGACACACCCACTCACCAATTCTGCCATTCACACAGCATCTCACTCACCCACATAGCTTACACACTACTTATGCACCCATGCAGCCACTCACACACTGATATGCACAAGAAAACATACAGTCAGAAGTGGTGCATATTGAGGAAATGAGGTGGGGTGGAGTGGGAAGAATGAGGGACAATGAATATACAAACATTTTTTACAAAAGAGGCGGGGAGGAGGATAATGGGGAAAACAAAATAAAACTTATATGCTGCCCTCCAGCACCGTGTCATGCTCTTCTGCTTCCCTACGCCTCTGTAGGCAGGTCCAGGCACCCAGTCTGCCTGGGGCCAATGATGAAGCTGCTCTCACATGTGCACTCCAAGACAGACTGGGAGTCTGTGCCTGGTTTTACCAGCCCCAGCAATGCAGCTGGGCTTGGAGAGGGATCCTGCGGTTTTGGCCAGCCTGAGACAGCTGGCCATTAACCATATGTGCAGTGTAGGTAGAGCCCACCACTCCTACTCCAGCTTATCAAAAACCTGGCCCTGCCCCAAGCCCAACACAAGCTAAATAAAACAATAATAAAACAGGGTATTTAACCCCTTCGATGCTGGCCCGTTTCCGCCGCTGTGCGGTAAACAAACGAACAGGGCGGGGCCGTGACGAACCCCAGCCGTCATCCGCACACGAGCACCGCGGAGCGTGATGGCTGGGGTTCGTCACCAGCATGCAAGGGGTTAAACCCTTAATTTATTGTTGTATTTTTTTACTTTTAAAGTGCTGGCATGGGGGGCACGGTCCTCTGCCATAGCGGAGGAGCCGTCACTGCAAACAGTTACACAGCCATTCACATGGTATATATTAAAAGTAGTATTACTCATTAGTAGTACACCGAGTATACTCTTTCAAGTTTTGTAGTACCTCAGTATGTATGTTTAACACTCATAAACTCTTATAAAAAATACTTACACTAACTGAATAGTGTCATCAATGATGTAATTGACCAGGTCGTGAGTGATGTCATATGTGCGGTCATAAGCAGTGCATTGCAGGGGAAAGTTATAGTTAGCTCAGGTAACAATAACTGCTGAATTTTTCTGGTTTTGTACGAGTGAAATCGGCCTCTAACTATTATGTCCCTGTAACCTTTGTTTTTTTTTCATTATATATATTTTGCCCCCTTTCTCCACCACCCTGCAAACGTGATTACTACTTAAAAACCATGGAAATTCACTGAAAAACACAAAGGTTACAGGGATTTTGTAGTTTGGAATTTGCATTTTAAAAACATTTGAAATTCACAGAAAAAAACAAAGATTTCAGGGAAGTTATAGTTAGGCTCAGATTTTACTTGTACAAAACCAGTAAAATTCAGAAGTTATAGTTAGCTGAGCTAACTATAACTCGCACCCCCTGCAATGCACTACTTATGACCTCACATATTACATCACTCATGATATGATCAGTGACAGTTTTTTAATGCTAATTCCTAACTATAACGTCCCTGTAATTGTTGATTTTTTCAGTGCAAAAACTAAAAAATATATGTATATATATATATATATATATATATATATATATATATATATATATATATATATATATATTTTATATTTTGATTGGGCTCGAGGGACTCATGCAACTTTGAAATGTCAAAAACTACTGAACGTATTTACACCAAAAAGCACAATCTGCGTACCAAGGTCTAGCTTCCTGCCAAATTTTGTGCAATTCTGTTGAGCAGTTTTTGCTGTAGCCCTGTCTAAAGAAGAAACTGATATCACTTAATGGCTCGTAAAAGGGCCATTATAGTTTCGGGAGATGGAAAGTGCACATCTCAACCTCTAAAACTATGTAAGGATTAGCTAAAGTGGTGCTTCTGAAGGCACTGTGCTCTTTTATAAATAGGCTAAATGTTGTTCTTAAAATACTATCACTGCCTATGATAATGTTTCTTGCTTTCACCACTGCGGTCTTTGATCATCAATGCTTACACAGCAGATGGATATTTATAACAAGCTCTGACTGCTGTAGCACCTGTCTGCTTATTCCTTCCATTTTAATAGGCGCACATTAAAGAGCACAAACAGTTTCCTTTTTACCAAAGGTGTACTGATGCCTCCCACTCTAATGCACTCTAGGGCTCTGATGCACTCTATTTCGATCAATTGTACCCTTTAAAAAAAAAGAAAAAGCCATAGAAGGCCAGCCATGTCATTTAAAAAGTGCATAGACCAAACTTGCTATCTTTACAAAACACAGAGTGCATTTATTTGCCTATCAAAGTTGGATCTGTGAACCAGGGAGAGGGGGTTGTGAAACAGAGAGTGGAGCTACAGGAGTGTATACTCAGCAACACGAGGTACAGGTGAGGGTAAGCCAAATAGAGGGCACAGGAAAGGAACGTGGATGTTAGGGGACGCAAACAAAGAGAAATTGGGGTAGCAAGTGAGCGAGAGAGTGCACAAGGTAGGGGGATGAAGCACATGGATGAAAAGCACAAGGGCATCAAAAGCAAACATAAGCAGGCACTGTGGCGAAGGTAAGTACACAAAGTAGACAGCGGGATTATGCGCTCTTGTTGAGTGCTTAACAAATGTAAAGTAGAACCTAAAAGCAGAGTAGAGGAATGCCATAGGTAGTGGAAGGACACAAATAGTGGACCCCTGCTCTAGTTGGGGGATGAACCAAGAAAAGGAACCAAAAACCAGGGCCTCATTTAAGAAAGTCCTGTGCCACTGGAGCGTCACATTTAATGACACACTGGTGGCGCAGGCCTCTCAATCATATCTATGAGATGATTCAAAGGCACCCTGCATTGCCTAACTTTGCATCGAGGCAATCCATGAGAGTTGCAGTTCGTTTGCCCACGCAACACCCATAGATTTTGACACATTCTTAGAATTGCAAGGATCTGCAAACCTGGGAATGATCTAAAACTGTGTGCCTCCCAGGGGGAAGGGTAACGAGGGGAAATAACTTCATTTGCTCTTAGCTTCCTCCTTCTATGTGTGCTGCAATCTGCTGCACACATAGAACGAAGAAAACAACTCCAGTGATTGTTCTTGTGCATGAAGGTGTCCCTCCATAGGGATTATGATGCCCATTTCCTACAGCCTTTTCATGGCAACATGGTAAGGCTGTCAGAAAGGGACTTTGGGGGATTATAAAGCCCTTGTGGCCCTCCACTATGTGGCCAGGGGGGCACAAGTGGTGCCCCAAAACATCCATGCACTGTGTGCTAAGCACCACATGGTGCCCTGCACACAGTGCATGGATGTTTATGAACATCCCTTTTTCTATTGCGTCTTGTGCTGCATTTGTCTTCCGGGATGCAGCCAAAGCCGCAATTAAAAAAAAGGATGTTTGCGACCGCCTAGACTGCAGCCACATCATATTATGGCAGATGGGAGTGCCGACTTCTTGTCGGGCGGTCACAATCCCGCGGCCATGTCGGTCGAATGTTCATCCGACTTCCATCACAATAAGGCCCCAAGCCTTAACCAACAGCATTTCTACATAGACATTGCAAATCTGACACAATCAACAATCAAGGATGCTTTAAAGAGAAGCACTTCTGAATGGAGAGAACCTCTTACATTTCTATTATGCTGCTCCCTTACAAATTGGAACCCAGAGACAGAGTCCCTAATGCTGTCAATGCAGTAATCATCATATTGCTCACAGTGCCATTTCCTCATTGACAACCAACCTGCCAGATGAGGACATGGGCAGCAAAGGAATTACTTCTTTTACCATCAGCGAGAGAAAACTGGAAAGACCATGATGAGAGCAACAGGTTTCTATGTTCAGTGCCAGGACCTGAAGGTGTTGTCTAGACCAGTACAAACGGAACAGTTATTGAATTATTATTGGGAGAATTTGTTATTAAAAACTGATTTTCCAATTCTTTTAAATAAATATCCTCAAAAGCAACCCCAAATTGCCTTGTAACTTCATCTATCTGCCCTCTTCCAATCAGACTCTGAAATAACAGAGACATAGGGGTTTCTATAATAGGATGGTCAAACACATTTTCAATAGGCCTGGGCGGAACTCGCGTAGTTTCACTATGTGGAATTCTGCTGAGTAACAAATAATCCCTGCAACATTCTGCGGAATTCCATGAACGGGCACAAATAGGCACGTTGCTCTGCTTGCACTGTCATTTAGCACCGGGAACTCGTTCAGTGTGAATGGCACTACACAGCTCAACAGTCGGTGCAGCTTTCTGACTGCGAATGGTCAGCGTTGGAGAAATCACAATCGTGCTTGCCAACTTACCATTTTCGGGCTGGGTGCTGAAAAAAACTCCACCAAAACTCAGCACTACAGGCCTCACGACAAATATCCAATTAGTAGATTTGAGTATCACCACGAGACGCAAAGCACCAACCAAGGCTATCTGGTTGTGCTGGACCATGACAACATCACAAGTAAAGTGCAGCAGGTCAGCTGGGCAGTTGCAAAAAGACCTTTAGAGCTTGTTTTGTCCCTGTAGCTCAGACCAGGAGGCCAGGTAATGAGCCCTTGGAGTCACTCAGCCTGGGATTAAGGAAGCAGATCTAGTCTTCCTTCTCAGACATCAGAGAACACCTCAAGGAGCAGGGCTGTCCTATGGGAGCTGGGGAGTCCATCTACTGTAATAATCACAGGACTAGCTTTGAAGTGGGAGAAACTTCCAGACTTCCCACCACATCTGGTTCTGGAAGTGAATGCCTCCATGTCCTGGTTCCACTGGGTCAAGGGACACAATCGGCTAGTGAAGTTCTTTACCTGTTTTTGACTACCAGGGCATGTAAAGCTCAAGAGTACTTGTCCCACTTTTTAAATACATTGCACCCTGCTCTATAGGGTGGCTAGGGCCAACCTGAGAGGTGACTTTTTAAAAAGAAAGGCTTTTGCATGGCAAAAGAGTTTACTTTGTCAGGTCAAAATGGTAGTTTACACTACCTATCTCTCCTTTAGGATAACATTTGAGTTAACTTATTACATGTTATAAGTGCAAGTTTCAAATAGGAACACGAAACCAGTTGAGGTTTGATGTCTCTGGAATTGGAATTGAAAATCCTAACTCATGGTTAACTCAGATGTTAAAATACAATTTTGAAAATACCACTTTTAGAAAGTTGCAAAAAACGATGGATTTAGGCCCAGATCCTTGTACTGGGGTGAATGTATGACATTGTTCTACATTCTGTCCATCTGTCCATCAACTGTGTTTTTTGCAATTTTCACCCCGAGTGGGCTGGGTATGCTCAGACGTGAGTCCCAGGCTCTCCACACCACTGGAGTCAAGCTATCCAGGCTGATGAAGGCTCATAGCCAGAAACCGGTCCTTGGATGCTTGATTCCGGTCTGGGAAAGACATGGCTTGGTAGTTCGGACTGGACTGTTCCCATGAGGCAGAGGGTCAGAGCTGATTTGCATATAGCCAGTGTCTAACCCAGGGTTGTGTGGAGTGTAAAAAACAATGGATTTAGGCCCAGATTCTTGTACTGGGGTGAATGTATGACATTGTTCTACATTCTGTCCATCAACTGTGTTTTTTGCAATTTTCACCCAAAGTGGGCTGGGTATGCTCAGACGTGAGTCCCAGGCTCCCCACACCACTGGAGTCAAGCTATCCAGGCTGATGAAGGCTGATAGCCAGAAACCGGTCCTTGGATGCTTGATTCCGGTTGGGGAAAGACTTGGCTTGGTAGTTCGGACTGGACTGTTCCCATGAGGCTCAGGGTCAGAGCTGATTTGCATATAGCCTGTGTCTAACCCAGGGTGGTCTGGAGTGCAAAAAAACGATGGATTTAGGCCCAGATCCTTGTACTGGGATGAATGTATGACATTGTTCTACATTCTGTCCATCAACTGTGCTTTTTGCAATTTTCACCCCGAGTGTGCTGGGTATGCTCAGACGTGAGTCCCAGGCTCTCCACACCACTGGAGTCAAGCTATCCAGGCTGATGAAGGCTGATAGCCAGAAACCGGTCCTTGGATGCTTGATGCCGGTCTGGGAAAGACATGGTTTGGTAGTTCGGACTGGACTGTTCCCATGAGGCACAGGGTCAGAGCTGATTTGCATATAGCCAGTGTCTAACCCAGGGTGGTGTGGAGTGCAAAAAAAACGATGGATTTAGGCCCAGATCCTTGTACTGGGGTGAATGTATGACATTGTTCTACATTCTGTCCATCAACTGTGTTTTTTGCAATTTTCACCCCGAGTGGGCTTGGTATGCTCAGACGTGAGTCCCAGGCTCTCCACACCACTGGAGTCAAGCTATCCAGGCTGATGAAGGCTGATAGCCAGAAACCGGTCCTTGGATGCTTGATTCCGGTCTGGGAAAGACATGGCTTGGTAGTTCGGACTGGACTGTTCCCATGAGGCACAGGGTCAGAGCTGATTTGCATATAGCCAGTGTCTAACCCAGGGTGGTGTGGAGTGCAAAAAACGATGGATTTAGGCCCAGATCCTTGTACTGGGGTGAATGTATGACATTGTTCTACATTCTGTCCATCAACTGTGTTTTTTGCAATTTTCACCCCGAGTGGGCTGGGTATGCTCAGACGGGATGTATGACGTTACAACGCATACTTTTACAACGCCTACCTTTACATCGCAAGTTTTACAACACATACCATTACAACGCATAATGCTTTTGGGCGCTGGATAGTGAATAGTTTAATTTACTATTCCAACTCCAGTCCCCGTGGTTAGTAGGGAAGGTGTTGGATAGTACATTAAACCTATTCCCTATCCTAGAGCGCCCCCCAGCCCTATGCGTTGTAATGCTTTGCGTTGTAAAATTTGCGTTGTAATGGTAGTTCGTTGTAAAAGTTTTGTTGTAAAGGCTGTATACCGCTCAAACGTGAGTCCCAGGCTCTCCACACCACTGGAGTCAAGCTATCCAGGCTGATGAAGGCTGAAAGCCAGAAACCGGTCCTTGGATGCTTGATTCCGGTCTGGGATAGACATGGCTTGGTAGTTCAGACTGGACTGTTCCCATGAGGCACAGGGTCAGAGCCGAATTGCATATAGCCAGTGTCTAACCCAGGGTGGTGTGGAGTGCAAAAAAACGATGGATTTAGGCCCAGATCCTTGTACTGGGGTGAATGTATGACATGGTTCTACATCCTGTCCATCAACTGTGTTTTTTGCAATTTTCACCCCGAGTGGGCTGGGTATGCTCAGACGTGAGTCCCAGGCTGTCCACACCACTGGAGTCAAGCTATCCAGGCTGATGAAGGCTGATAGCCAGAAACCGGTCCTTGGATGCTTGATTCCGGTCTGGGAAAGACATGGCTTGGTAGTTCGGACTGGACTGTTCCCATGAGGCACAGGGTCAGAGCTGATTTGCATATAGCCAGTGTCTAACCCAGGGTGGTGTGGAGTGCAAAAAAACGATGGATTTAGGCCCAGATCCTTGTACTGGGGTGAATGTATGACATTGTTCTACATTCTGTCCATCAATTGTGTTTTTTGCAATTTTCACCACGAGTGGGCTGGGTATGCTCAGACGTGAGTCCCAGGCTCTCCACACCACTGGAGTCAAGCTATCCAGACTGATGAATCTGATAGCCAGAAACCGGTCCTTGGATGCTTGATTCCGGTATGGGAAAGACAAGGCTTGGTAGTTCGGACTGGACTGTTCCCATGAGGCACAGCGTCAGAGCTGATTTGAATATAGCCAGTGTCTAACCCAGGGTGGTGTGGAGTGCAAAAAAACGATGGATTTAGGCCCAGATCCTTGTACTGGGGTGAATGTATGACATTGTTCTACATTCTGTCCATCAACTGTGTTTTTTGCAATTTTCACCCCGAGTGGGCTGGGTATGCTCAGACGTGGGTCCCAGCCTCTCCACACCACTGGAGTCAAGCTATCCAGGCTGATGAAGGCCGATAGCAAGAAACCGGTCCTTGGATGCTTGATTCCGGTCTGGGAAAGACATGGCTTGGTAGTTTGGACTGGACTGTTCCCATGAGGCACAGGGTCAGAGCTGATTTGCATATAGCCAGTGTCTAACCCAGGGTGGTGTGGAGTGCATAAAACGATGGATTTAGGCCCAGATCCTTGTACTGGGGTGAATGTATGACATTGTTCTACATTCTGTCCATCAACTGTGTTTTTTGCAATTTTCACCCCGAGTGGGCTGGGTATGCTCAGACGGGATGTATGACGTCACAACGCATACTTTTACAACGCCTACCTTTACATCGCAAGTTTTACAACACATACCATTACAACGCATAATGCTTTTGGGCGCTGGGTAGTGAATAGTTTAATTTACTATTCCAACTCCAGTCCCCGTGGATAGTAGGGAAGGTGTTGGATAGTACAGTAAACCTATTCCCTATCCTAGAGCGCCCCCCAGCGCTATGCGTTGTAATGGTTTGCATTGTAAAAGTTGCGTTGTAATGGTAGTTCGTTGTAAAAGTTTTGTTGTAAAGGCTGTATACCGCTCAAACGTGAGTCCCACGCTCTCCACACCACTGGAGTCAAGCTATCCAGGCTGATGAAGGCTGATAGCCAGAAACCGGTCCTTGGATGCTTGATTCCGGTCTGGGAAAGACATGGCTTGGTAGTTCGGACTGGACTGTTCCCTTGAGCCACAGGGTCAGAGCTGAATTGCATATAGCCAGTGTCTAACCCAGGGTGATGTGGAGTGCAAACAACGATGGATTTAGGCCCAGATCCTTGTACTGGGGTGAATGTATGACATAGTTCTACATCCTGTCCATCAACTGTGTTTTTTGCAATTTTCACCCCGAGTGGGCTGGGTATGCTCAGACGTGAGTCCCAGGCTCTCCACACCACTGGAGTCAAGCTATCCAGGCTGATGAAGGCTGATAGCCAGAAACCGGTCCTTGGATGCTTGATTCCGGTCTGGGAAAGACATGGCTTGGTAGTTCGGACTGGACTGTTCCCATGAGGCACAGGGTCAGAGCTGATTTGCATATAGCCAGTGTCTAACCCAGTGTGGTGTGGAGTGCAAAAAACGATAGATTTAGGCCCAGATCCTTGTACTGGGGTGAATGTATGACATTGTTCTACATTCTGTCCATCAACTGTGTTTTTTGCAATTTTCACCCCGAGTGGGCTGGGTATGCTCAGACGTGAGTCCCAGGCTCTCCACACCACTGGAGTCAAGCTATCCAGGCTGATGAAGGCTGATAGCCAGAAACCGGTTCTTGGATGCTTGATTCCGGTCTGGGAAAGACATGGCTTGGTAGTTCGGACTGGACTGTTCGCATGAGGCACAGGGTCAGAGCTGATTTGCATATAGCCAGTGTCTAACCCAGGGTGGTGTGGAGTGCAAAGAAACGATGGATTTAGGCCCAGATCCTTGTACTGGGGTGAATGTATGACATTGTTCTACATTCTTTCCATCAACTGTGTTTTTTGCAATTTTCACCCCGAGAGTGCTGGGCATGCTCAGACGTGAGTCCCAGGCTCTCCACACCACTGGAGTCAAGCTATCCAGGCTGATGAAGGCTGATAGCCAGAAACCGGTCCTTGGATGCTTGATTCCGGTCTGGGAAAGACATGGCTTGGTAGTTCGGACTGGACTGTTCGCATGAGGCACAGGGTCAGAGCTGATTTGCATATAGCCAGTGTCTAACCCAGGGTGGTGTGGAGTGCAAAAAAACGATGGATTTAGGCCCAGATCCTTGTACTGGGGTGAATGTATGACATTGTTCTACATTCTGTCCATCAACTGTGTTTTTTGCAACTTTCAGAAAGTTGGCATATTCTCGCCTGAGCCATTTGGTGCTTGCAGTCTGTACCTGAGTGACATGACTGGTTGCAGCTAACAGTTGAGCTTTGTGGATTCCGCCTAGACAGCCACACACAATAGGGGAATTAGGTGTGCCTGGGTGGGCCATCACTAGCAAAATGAGAGTGAGAAGCTGGGTACAGCTCCACTTACACTTGAACAGGCTGTCTCTTGGCTCCAAAAAGAGGGCTGTATATACCCTGTAGTAAATCTGGAGCCAAGAAAAGGAAGGTGTGATGCCTGGGGATGAGTAACTGGCTTTCTACGTGCTGATAGACTGTTTGTTTTAATTCTTGCTCATTCTTTCTCATACCCGCATTTTAAAAATCAATATCGCACTAGGGAACCTTTTGTTCTCCTTTTTACAATTTCCCTGCTGGGCTCTCTTTTAATGTGTTGTTGAGTTCTTTTGCTTTGTTTCGTATTTGTACCCCTAAGATGTCGGGGCTCTAATTTCATGCTCTGTCCCACTCCAGAGTCACGTGGGGCTCGCCAATCAGGACAACACTCTTGCCGCCTCGCTCGTTGCTCTCGCTACTTTGATTACCGACTTGATGCCAGCGCGCAGCGTGCGGACCGCGACCAGTGGCCAGCAACTATGCCTCAACTAATACAACCCCTCCCAATCAATTTACATATGCCGCAGAAGACCTTCTGTAACTTAGAGGTAATGTTTCCTATTCTTGCACCGTGTGTAATTTATCAAAACACAGTTTTAAATGTCCTAACTGTGGCTTTGCGTTGGGTCACAAGCACACTAAATCGGTAACTGCTGCATTAAGAGGCAGGGACACTGCTACACACAAAATTTACTCTCTGAAGGTAGGCAAACATCTACATTTCTGGAGTATTAACTGCCGCTCCCTCCCTAAGAACAAAGCACACATATTTGATTTCTTGTATTCAGAGTCTCCCGATGCTTTGTTCCTAACTGAAACCTGGCTCCACGCCAGTTCAAGCCCAGATGTCGCTAGCGCCCTTCCTCCTAGCTACGTCATTTCTAGAAGTGACAGAGGAACCAGGAAAGGAAGTGGGATTGCCGTAATTTTTAAAGAAATATACTCCTGCAAACTGGAGCCTCAGCCCTTTCCAGACTGTGACGCTGTCCTGTTCAAACTTGCTGTTTCCTCTAAAATAACCCTATCTGGCCTGCTAATTTACCGCCCTCCGGGGAGCCCTAAGAAATGGCTGTCTGCATTCCCTGACTTAGTAGCCCCTTTTGTAATGAAGGCTGCCAATTTCACTATTTTGGGGGACCTTAACTTTCACTAGAGGACCCCATGAATAACGGGAGCTTAACTCTTCTAGCCAATCTTGAAGCTCTTAATTTGCTGTTACGTAATCAGGGGCCCACTCATCAGGCGGGTCACCTGTTGTATCCAATCTTGTCCAACCTTGCGTTGGACTGTAGTTTACCCGCTCTTCCCCTAGGGTGGTCTGACCATTATGCCATCCAATTTAAATTAGTCACCTCGGGAGACACCGCGCCAGCCCGCAGAGATGCCTCAGTCAATAGAAGGCCTTGGAACAAACTAGACTTAGATTCATTTAATATTCTTTTAATGGTGAATCCACCGGCCATCAATTTACCTTTTCGTTTCTTAAATCCTGCGGTGTCTAACTGGTTAGCTAAGTCCATTGATTCTTGCCTGCCCTTGGTACAAAAACGTAGTTTTATTCACCACCCTACTGCTCCATGGTTCAATAATGAGCTACGGGGTAATGAAATCCAAGTGCAAGCACTTGGAAAGAAGATGGCGTAAGACCTATACCCTCCGTGGACAGTCTGATTACAAGGCCTCCTTAAACACGTACCACCTGGCCTGTAAGGCAGCAAAAGCCTCCTTTGTCTCGAATACCATCACTAACTCATTAAATCGTCCACGGGCTTTATTCTCCATGGTCAAGAAGTTCGCAGGTTCAAACACTGCACCAATGCTACCCGCCCTCGATGAGACTCAATGCAATAATATTGCAAACTATTTCACAACTAAGGTCGAGACTATATATATAGCTCACTAAAGACCGCCATTCCTGTGATTACAGAGAGCCTCTCGTCTGACATTACCCGCGGGAGCCACCATTCTTCAGCAGTCAAGGTCTCCATATGGTCTCCCTTTGATGATAGGTCTTTCTTTGACTGTCTAGCTAGGGTAAATAAAAACTGGCTCTCCTTTAGACCCTTTTCCTGTTAACATCCTGCAACAGCTTTCGTCAGATGCCCTTGGAGTTCTCTAGGAGTGACCTATTGTGTGGTCTTGCCCTGTCTGATACTTGTTTCCCCGTGAGTCAGTCAGCGCCAGGATGCCTGCAAGGTGACAGTACGCTTTATAAATAAATTAAATAAATAAAATAGAGCACTTCAAAACGCCTCCTTACGAGAGTCATGCTTCCCTCTGGATTGGAAGCGCGCAATTTTTGTTCCTTTGCTAAACAAGCCCGGTACCGATACCACGATTATGTCAAATTTCCGTCCGATTTCTATGCTGCCGGTGCTTTCCAAAATTTTGGAAAAACACGTTAACTGTCAGCTCTCAGCTCACGTGGAAAGCTTGGGCTTCTGACACCCTTCCCAATCAGGATTTAAAACTAATTTTTCTACAGAGACCACTTTGCTGGGGGTCACTGAGAAATAGCGCTCCTGCCTGGATCGGGGTGAAACTACGGCGCTCATTCTACTTGATTTGAGCGCCGCATTCGATACAGTGTCACATACCATCCTTTTAAAATCTCTCCAGTCGGCAGGAGTTGAAGGCCCTTCTCTAACCTGGTTGGCCTCTTTTCTCAGTGACCGTACATTTCAGGTCTTCTCTTCCGAATCCTCATCCACTATCCGGGCATCTACGTACGGAGTTCCCCAGGGGTCCACTTTGAGCCCTGTGTTCTTTAACATCTATGTGAAACCCCTGGCATCTATTGTGGAGGATGCGGGTTTATATCTTTACTCGTATGCTCTGCTCTATCCTGGTTGCCCTCTTTTCTCAGTGACCGTACATTTCAGGTCTTCTCTTCCAAATCCTCATCAATTATCCGGGCATCTGGGAGCGGAGTTCCCAGGGCTCCACTTTGAGCCCTTTGCGCTTTACCATCTATGTGAAACCCCTGGGGTCTATTGTGGAGGATGCGAGTTTATCCCTTTACTCGTACGCCGATGACACGCAAATCATTTTTCTTTGTCCTCCACTAAGGAAGCTTCTATATCTTCCCTTCAGTCCGGTTTACGGCGGGTGTCGGAGTGGATGTTTTCCGATCTGTTGAAACTAAACGGAGACAAGACCGAAGTTGCCATTTTAGGCAAACACAAGCATCTCTGGGGTCCCCAACATTGGCCACAGGAAATGGGTTCTCTTCCTCAACCTGTTACCCAAGTTCGCAATCTTGGGTTTATTATTGATGACAATCTCTCAATGCAGCAACAGACGGTTAGCGTTGCCGCCACCTGTTTTACCATCTTAAGGTGGTTGCGGAAGATCATCTGGATGCTTCCAGACTCCACTAAAAGAACGGTAGTACAGGCACTTGTCACCTCTCGCCTGGACTACGGTAACATTCTTTATCTGGGTGGAAGTCAGGAGGTTCTGAAGAAACTCCAGGGGGTCCAGAATTCCGCATCCCGCCTTCTATGTCACATCCCAAGGAAAATATCCATCTTTCCCTTCCTTCGGGACCAACACTGGCTCTGCATAGACAGTCATATCAAATTCAAGACCCTGTGTTTTCTCTTTAAAATCAAACAAGGGACCGCTCCATCTTATCTTCAGGAGCTTATCCATCCATATGTCCCTTCCCGGTCTTTATGCTCAGCCACTCAAGGTAATTATGTAACACCCAGTTGGAAACTAACCAGAATGGGCGGTCACTCCTTTGCATTTCTCGGTCCCAGACTATGGAATTCCCTACCCAGTTCCATGAAACAGGAACCTTTTTATCCTAAGTTTCGGCGAGATCTTAAGACCTGGCTTTTCTCTCAGTGACCAGCTTTCCGTTTACTCAGTCTGCAGCAGTGGACATAACTGCGCCGGGAAACCCTGACTTGGGTAGCTGTGCGCATTATAAATGTAATTAATAATAATAATAATAATAATCAACTGCCTCTAGAAACTCCCCCCCCCACTTCAAAGTTACAGCTGGGTATAACTACTGGACCTCTGACTTCATCACTTCAGAAAACATCTGAACCTGTGGATACTAGGAAGAAGGACTGTTGTGCTGTAAGACTACCACTCTGCTGAATTGCACTCTGTTGGACTACAGCCTTTCTGTGCTGCTGCTAGGTTGGGCTGACCTGTTACGTGCTGCTCTCCTGCCTGTATGAGAATGTCTGGACCTACATCTCTTGATCCCAGGACCCCAGAGTGATTCCGAGGGTTAGGTGGCTGGCCTCCTGACTTGAGCCTCAGGGACAAAATGCTCCAATCACTTTGTACCTGCAACAGGACTGTCATCTGTGAGTCTACACTTCCAAGTGTAGAGCCAGCAGAGCCAATGCATCTTGTGCTTCTGAGCAGCGCAACACCCAGCAGCTTCTTGTGGAGAAGTGTAGCTCACCGATTAGAGCGGCAGACCCTGAGGCTGAGGCCTGGCCCCGGACCAGGGTTCAATCCCCGTCGCGGCAGGGTCTTGGGCTCAATGTCCACGGACCCGATAATTCTCGCCTCGGTGCCTACTCTAATCATGGGTTCCACTCTGCAACTCTGGGCAATAGCTTGCTTAATCTCCACACCGGCCCTAACAACGCTAGGATTTCTGGCTTCACCTTGGGGGTGCCCAGGAGAGGACACCTAACAGGAACAGGCCAGGAAGGGTTCCACAGCGGTATTCGTACAGCACTTAGTGACCCCTGGGTGATAGGCGCTATACAAGTGCAAATTACATTTACATTTACATTTACAGAACTGATGCATCTCTGTTGCTGTGTGGATTGGACCCACCTCAAAGTCCTGCATCACTGCCGAAGCCCACATTGCCCTCTGAACCACCACTGCACAATGCATCCTTGGTGAAGGATCGCCCATTCCACATTGATGGCGCCAAACTACGATGCCATACCCCGGTTCGCAGTCTTGCAGCTCCTCAGATTCAATGCATTGCCCAGACTGCGTGACGCATCCCCGAGTTTGGACTTCGCATCACAAGCCTTCAATGGGATCCTCACTGATGATGCAATAAAATCTTGCATCGCAGCCTAGCCGCATCTCGGAACGAGCGCATTGGGCGCTCAACGTATTTTTTAAATGGATCCTCGCAACACTCCATGAACCAGGATTGAAGAACTTTAGTCAGTGGGCCTAACTGGGTCCTTGTAGCTGTCCCACAGCCCATCATGGTTAGCCTGAATTTGTGACTTTGTCCTTGTCCAAAAACAACAGTTGATGGACAGAATGCAGAACAATGTCATACATTCACCCCAGTACAGAGATCTGGGCCTAAATCCATCGTTTTTTTGCACTCCACAGCACCCCAGTTCAGACATGGCCATATGCAAATCAGCCTTGACCCTGTGCCTCATGGGAACAGTCAAGCTCGAACTGCCAAGCCATGTCTTTCCTGGACCAGAATCAAGCATCCTAGGACCGGTTTCTGGCTATTAGCAGTCTTCAGCCAGGATAGCTTGACACCAGTGGTGTGGAGAGCAAGGGACTCACGTCTGAGCATACCCATCCCATATTTAGTAATTAAAGTGTCATTGTGCATATGCACATCAATTTAATATATTAATTCAATTTGTGCAAAGTTCTGCAAACCCGGATTTTAAAAGATTTTAAGCCTATATTTCATAGTCATCTTGGGGCATATTATCAAGAACGGCGTTAAAATGATCGCCGCTTTAACGGCAGGAACCTGCTGCTAAAGCAGCGATAATGGGCTTGAGAATATGCCCTTTAGAATTCCAATAGAAGCCCATGCTCCCACCAGAATTGGGAATTCAGAAGGGCATATTATCAAGCCCATTATCGCCGCTATATGGGCTACACAGAGCGCCTTCAATTTAATTAGCTATCGCACCGGAAGCCAATGAAGTTTCCGAACGCCTGGGGATATTGGCTGGTATTTGGGGCTATCCAGAGTCAGTCTGGCTGCTGCGTTCTGCACCACCTGGAGCTTCGCAAGTCATTTTACCTGGAGATTCATATACAAGCCATTACAATTAACTCTGACATGATTATTGAGTAGACAACAGTCTCTCTAGTATTTCTGAGGTTAAAAGGAAACATTTTCCTTAAAGTTCTAATGATATAAAAAGAGGAGGACACTACCTTAGACACGTGGGCCTCGTATCTGAGCTTATAATCCATGATAAAACCTAGGTTTTTGGCTTCAGTCACCGAAAGGGGAGGTGAGCCCTGGCTGTCAGGCCACCGGGCAGGAGACCATGCTGGAGAAATACTGCCAAACAGAATAACTTCTGTTTTACCCAAGTTCAGTTTTAGGCAGTGTCTGCTCATCCAGCTGCTCAGGCCATTCATGCAGTTGTGTAATGTTAGAGAGTAGTTTATATCACTGTCCACAGTTGATACAACCAATTGGGTGTCATCAGCCTAAGATGTTGGATTTAAATTGAAACTTTTAATTAAAGGGGAAAGTTCTGAGACGTAGATATTAAAAAGCATTGGGAGTAAGACCTCCGACCCTCGGTCTAGGTCAACTCTCTCCCTGCAGCTACGCTACGCCGTTTCTTGCCGCCAGACCCCAACCTCCTCCATGGGAGGTTCGATGCTGCTGCACGCTCCTGCGCCTGCTGCTCACTCCAACTGGGACTAGACTGCCTGCAACCACCGTGACCTTTCTCAGCTGTTTTTTTCATAAATTTTCCCTGTTGTGCCACTGTTTTTGTGCCCAACTCTGTCTTGCTCTAATTCCACCACTGTTTTTATTTGCTCTTGCCTGCCTGTTCCTTTTGCCTTTCGCTGCTGCTGTCCCTGTGGCCTCCCACCTCCCCTACTTAATGGTGACTGCTTAAGGCAAGCCCGTCTGCGGCTGTCCGCAACCCGACTGCGGCCAGCGCCAGGAACCTCGGACCTCCCAGTACCCATCACTACGACACCACCACCCTCCTCACACTCAACCCTGGAAGACTTAGAGAATGCCAACAGGCCTCACAGAACACGACCCACGGCCAGTTCTTCTGCCTCCACTGCCACCAGACACTCACCACCACAATGGCCTCCAACACCGCCGACGCCAGCGCCGGCGACACCGTAAAATGCATTCTCCTCGACGAGCGCTCCATACACAAACACGCCTTGGAAATCTGGGACCTACTTGACTCTCTCTCGCCCGACATTGCCTTCTTCACAGAGACCTGGACCAACACATCTTCCGCCCCCGACATCAGGACCTCCATCCCAGATGCATACAAGATCCAGATGAAAGACCGACCCAACTACCAGGAGGGGGCCTCGCCATCACCCACAAGACAACTGTCCGCCTCACCACATCCAGTGAAACCTTCCCCTCTGCCGAACACGTGCACTTCCAGATCCAGACCACCCCTAAGCCACATTCCAAGGAACCCTCATCTACAGAACCCCCGGCCACTGTACACCCTTCACCACCACCATCCCCGACTTCATCGTACCCCACGCCATCGCCTCAACAAACTACATACGAGACCTGAACTTCCACCTTGACAACCCCAGTGACCCCAACTCCACTATCCTTCATGACAAGCTCACCAGCATCGGACTTAAACAGTTCGTCAACACACTGACCCACAGTGCATGACACACCCTCGACCCCATCTTCATGGCAGGAAACAGTGTCCAATTCAGCCACACAACGCAGCCGCCATGAACCGACCACCACTGCGTACACTCCACCATCAACAAACCCAATGCATGAAACCCAGCTCCACGCCCCCCACGAAGGGAACTGTAGTAAGGTTAGAGACGAGCAATTTAATTCCACCCCCACCCAAGTCAACCACACCTGGGTACCGAAAGCAAAACGGCGCAGCCAGAGAACTCCACACCTGGATCTCTGACTGCGCTGACGAGCTCGCCTGCTGCGCAACCCCGACAGACAATGCCCCAGGAAAGCTGCCTGGTTCACCACCGCTCTCACACCTGCAGACGCCTGGCAAAGACAAAGGAAAACCACACCTCCTACAAGGACGTCATGACCGACTACCACAACCAGATAAGAGCCACCAAGAAGAACTTCATCCACAACAAAATCCTGTCCAGCTCCACCAACTCCAAGGAACTTTTCAGTGTCATTCAAGAATTCACCAACCCACGCAGCGAAGCCACAGACATCACCCTATCCCAAGAACTCTGCAACAAGCTTGGACCCTATTTCCACCTCAAGGTAAAAAACCTCTACGACAACTTCATCGAACATCCACCAGGCGCCACAGATGGCTCCCACCCCCAGAAACACCAGCCAGCCCACCATCTCCAACTGGACAACGATCACGGCCCAAGACACGGCCTCGACCATAAAAACTAAGCATCCACTTGGGCCCCCAATGACCCCTGCCCCCCTCACTTCTACCACAAGGCCACGGCCGCCATTGCACCCAAACTACATTGCACCAGCAACACCACCTTCAAAACAGGCACCTTCCCAGACGTCTGGAAGCGCGCAGAAGTTAGACCTCTGCTCAAGAAGCCCACAGTAGACTCCACCAACCTCAAGAACTATCGACTCATCTCGCTCCTCCCCTTCGCAGCCAAAGTTGCAGAGAAAACAGTCAACAGGAAACTGACACGACTCATTGAAGAGAACGCCGTCCTCGACCCATCCCAATTTGGATTCCGAAGCAACCCCAGCACAGAGACCCCCTACTCGCCGCCACAGATGACATTCTCCTGGACCAAGGCCACCCCGCAGCCCTCATCCTACTTGACCTCTCAGCTGCCTTCAACACCATCTCCCACCGCACACTAGTCGCCAGACTACTCGACGCAGGCATACCAGGAACAGCCCTAGGCTGCATCCGATCATTTCTCGCCAGAAGAAGCCAAATAATCAGACTCCCACCCTTCCTCTTCAACCCTATGAAAATCACCTGCGGAGCCCCACAGGGTTCATCCCTGAGCCCCACCCTCGTCAACATCTAGATGGCCCCCATGCAGCCATCGTCCAACAACACGGCCTCAACATTGTTTCCTACGCCGACAACACCCAGCTCATTCTCTCCCTCACCAAAGACCCCCACCACTGCCAAACTCATCTTCCAGAAAGGAATGCAAGACGTCACAGTCTGGATGACCAACAGCTGCCTGAAGCTCAATGCCAAGAAGACAGAAGCTCTCGTCCTCGGCACCACCCCTTCTGCATTGGACAGCACCTGGTGGCTGGCTGCCTTCGAAGCCCGCCTACCCCCTCAGACCACACCAAGAACCTCAGCATCGTACTCGACTCATCACTCACCATGAACCGACAGGTCAATGCCGTCACCACCAGCTGCTTCCACATCCTCTGCATCCTCTGCAAGACCTTCAAGTGGATCAAAGAAGACAGTCACCCACGCACTCATCACCAGCAGACTGGACTATGGAAATGCCCTCCACGCCGGCATCAACAAGTCCCTACTCCGCAAAATCCAGACAATACAGAACACCGCCGCCAGACGCGTCCTCTGCATCCCTTGCCATGAACACATCAGTCAACACCTGCGAAGTCTCCACTGGCTCCCCGTGGAGAAAAGAGTCACTTTCAAAATACTCACTCACGCCTACAAATGCCTACACAACAACGGACCCAAATACCTCAACGACAGAATCAACTTCCACGTACCCAAAATAAACCTCTGATCTTCAACCAAGCACTGGCCGAAACTCCGCACATCTACAGAGCCAGAGCAGGCGGAAGATCCTTCTCTCACATTGCAGCCAAGACCTGGAATGAGCCACCAGCAGACATCAGACGCCCTCCCTCCCTGAACACCTTCAGGAAGATCTTCAGCTTCTGACCTTTTGCCTTCCAGTGCCATTCTTATCTCTTCGTGGTTTTTATCAGTGCAGTCTCCGTACTGTGATTCGCTCTAAACCCAAATTGACCTGGGTCTAAAAGCTGATTCTCAAGAATAAAATTGGATAGCTCTGCCTTAATTATTCTTTCCACAATATTAGCTGGCAAAGGAAGTCATCAGATGGGACAATAGTTGGCAGGATCGCTAGTATAAACCGTTGGATTTTTAACAGGAGGAAGAATACTAGCTTGTTTCCAAAGTATAGGAAAAGACCCTTGAAAGAACACTTGATTAAACACTGATGAACGATCAGAAGCAATCTTCTGATTTGCAAGCTTTAAAATTGTCAGGAGAACCAGGTTTGGCAGCTAAAAGAAATTTGTAAGTAAAAAGTCATCGGTCACTTCCTGGTCATTTAAATTCATGTTACCATTAGCTTTATCAAATAGATCATAGATGTGATCGACCTTATTTCTAAAAGTCCAAGCAAGGGTATCACAAAATTCTTGATCATGCACGGTGGAGTTGTTTTTTGCAACTGAAGTAAGTTTCGTTATAATGAGCGATAAGGAATCAGCACCCATCCAAAAAGTATTTTCTTAAATGATTTGAAAGGTCCATAACATAAGCCAAAGTATATAGTCTTGTAAAAATAAGTCCGTATTTTAATGAAGTTTGCTTTTTCAAAGTTCTTTATTGTGATGATACAAAGTCAGGAAAAAATCCAAGATAACATGTGGATTCTCTTCTTAGCCGACGCGTTTCGTCTCACACAATGAGACTTCTTCAGGGCTTTATATCGTGGTGAAAAATTCGCAAGATTGTAACTCTTACAGGTTCAATTGTCCCTGTCTCTAGTCTGTTTCAGCCTGTGATTGCTGTTTTTTCGTGCTTGGTCCTGTTATACAGAGAAAGGCATGGTCGCCAGCTCAGAGTAACGCATCACACAAAGGGCAGCATCTCGTGAGACGAAACGCGTCGGCTAAGAAGAGAATCCACATGTGATCTTGGACCCACTTTTTGGATGGGTGCTGATTCCTTATCGCTCATTGCAATCTTTGGGCTCTGCCCTTGAAGGAACAGAAAGGGTTGTGTTCCTTGGATTCTCAAGCACCATCCCCACTACTTTCAAGCCACAGGTGAAAGCAGGTGCATTTCCTATTGCCTCAACCCTTTTTCTGTGTAGAATAAGTTTCGTTATAACCTGGAACAGTTCTTTATTCGAGTTACCAGCTTTTTCAATTAATTCGATGTAATAATGGCTTTTTACTTTGATGATTATCTTTTTTATAGCTTGCTAGTGTAACTTTATATCATTGTTTTTCGGATTGTTCATGGTATTTTTGCCAATTCCTCTCTTGCCTCCTTCAGGCTTGTTTTTCAAGTCATACTGCCTCGAAAAACCAGGGAACCAAGGGGCATATTACCAAGCAATAGCGATAATTATCGCTATTGCTTTGTTAGCGGGAAAAAAATATCGCCGAGCACCGAGGATTTTTACCGCCGAGATACCTTGATATTATCAAGGTTTATCTCAAAAGCGGTAAAATTCCTGCAAAATGCATGAATATCGCTGAAAAATCAGCGATATTCATGCATTATCGTGACAATGCTCTTAGCCATGTTATCCACCTTCCATTGGATAACATGGCTAAGAACTGCTTTTAGCAGGCGTTAGCTTTTGGAGATATTCGCGCTTAGCGCGAATATTTCCAAAAGTTGTTAATAGGAGTTAGAGATGTTAGCGACTGTTTTCAGTCGCTAACATCTTGGCACGCCCACTTTGCATGTCATTAGCGATAATTATCGCTGACATGCAAAGTGGGCCCCTAAATGCCCACTATCGCCTACAAGCTGTCGCTAACTGGTGTTAGCGACAGCTTGGTAATAGGGCGATAAAATTATCGCTGCAGTAGCGGGAAAAAGTCCCGCTAATGCAGCGATAATGGCCCTTGGTAATATGCCCCCGAATGTGCCCCTCTATGCTTATCTGCAGACATAGTGGGAGCTAATTTTGCAAAAGTAAATTCAAGCCATGAAATATAACTCTTGGCTGAGGAGTTAGCATCCATACCAATGTCAGGTTGACTCTGTGCCGGACTAGTGCAAGTGTTTTAAGATTGATGATGGCAGGGTTATTGGAAAAGAGTCCATCCAAAGTCTGACCAGATAAGTGTGTGCTGTCATTTATCAATTGATTTAGACCTGGAGGTTTAAAATGTCTTTAGCAGCAGAATTTCTAAGTGAAAATCTCCAAGTAGTGTAAAATTATTAGATTAGAGACCGAGGGGCATTTTATGAAGCCCCTTATTGCCGCGTCACCGGCACTTTTCTGCCGATAACGCAGCGATATTTGCATTGCCCTATTATCAAGGCAGCGTTAAGTCAATTAACGTGGCCTAAAGCCACGTTAATTGACTTAACGCTGTCTTGGTAATAGGGCCCCTTTCACGATAAACTCATTGTGAAAGGGGGCGTGAAGTGGGTGTTGCGGTGGGCATTCCACCGCAACACCCATTCACTTTGACGCTGCCATCTATTATCAAGAGAGGCGTTTATAGGTGGCAGCGCCGAATTTAAGAACAGGAAAGACCTGTTCTTAAGGTGACGAAACGAGGAGAAATGCTTCATTTCTCCTCGTTTTCGCTTTTTCCATGTATGCTGCCTTGTGCAGCACACATGGAAAAAGCAAAATGCCAAGGTTTGTTTATCCTTCCTGTACATAAACACACCTCTTTTCAAAAATGCCAATTTGTAACTTACATGTGTGCTGCATGAAGTAGCACACATGTAAGTTACAAAATGGCATTTAAGCTTTGTTTATGTGCAGGAAGGAACACCTTCCTGTACATGAACAAACCTACCGTGCCTGCGCTGGCGTTAAGTTGTAAAACCTATCGCCATTGCAGGAGGAAACGCTAGGCTGCACCATATCCTTGGTAATATGGTGCAGCCTAGCGTTTCCGTAGTGGCGAAGAGAGGTGTTAAGCCAAGGCGGCTAACACCTCTCTTCGCCACTTTGTTGGTAATATGCCCACTAGTTCTAGCAGCAAATGAAGGCTGGCCAAGACTTTATTTTTAGGGCCAGGTGGTCAGTAGATTAATATTCCTGTAAAAGTCTTCTGATTAAGAAGTGTCAGTTTAAAAAGAAAAGCTGAATAATCTGTAGTGGGAATCTCTGAGCAGTGAGTAGTTATCTCACTGCGGTGGATTGAGGCAAGGCCTCCACCTCTTTATAGTGGTCTGTCCAGCCTAATGAGATCAAAGCCAAGGGGGCTGCTGTAGCAAAGTCTGTATTGGTTGCCTCCCAGCCCCCAGATTCTGTTATTAAAAGTGCATTTGCGTCAGTAATAAAATCAGCTATTTCATATTTGTGCTTCACCAGCGACCTGGCATTGATAAGGGAAAACTGTAGCTTAGTGGGTTTCTTAAGAGGTTCTGGGGTGTCAGTAATACAATGATCTTTCTTAGGTGGTAAAATTGGAATTATTTCCTTACAGTGTAAGCACTGCATCTCTTCTAAATGCAATGTTGCATGAAAGCACAATTGTGTACACATGCTGTGGTAAGGAGGATGTAAAGTGTGCAGTACCTATCCTGAATATTGACGGCATATCTTGTGTTCTCCCATACAAGAACCAGGGTCTCTGGCCCTGGGCCTAGGCCTGGTCCAGTCACGGACCGGCACAGACAGGCTTGCCTTTAGCGCGCTTTAGGTGCGCCAGCACTGCTCCCGCTTGACGTGTCCGGCCCAACATGCCCCTAAATAGGTTATGCCGGAAAAAGACTGGGCTGCTAAACCCGCCGCAAGCGTCGAACCGGAAGTCCTATCGCAGAGAGACAGGCTTCCCTCCTCAAGAATTGGCACAACTGCTTTGGTGTACCGGGTAAGAGGAGAGAAGAGAGTAGAAAGGTTAAAAAAAAGGCGGGAAATAGACTTTTATTGGAGGGGAGAGCCTGCTGTTAAACAACTAAAGCAGAGTAAAAAAAGATAGCTAGTGTTTAAAATCATTTAAAAAAATGCACTAAAAGAATGTGCAAATGCAGGCTAAAGTTGACTTAGTGTTTAAGAATTAGCAATTTACCAGCTGTAATCTCAGACAGCCTACCTCCATCCATCCCCCTATTATTAGAGGCTGGACTGCAAGTTGCAGGAGGCAAGAACAGCTTGATTTTCCTAAGAGTGTTGAGATGGTGGTGTGCTCCCCTAGTTGTTGCACTGATGTGGTCTTGCATATTCAGGTATTTGTCAAGCGTGATACCTATTGATCTTGTGGAATCAACAACAAGTGGATCACGGTTGGGAGCCGTAAGTTGTTTCAGCTAGCTTTGAATGGGAGTGAAGTGGGTTGGTGGGGCAATCAGGAGGAATTCGGTCTGGATAGTATTAAGCATAAGGTGATTGTGAGTCAACCATTGTTGAGTTTTCAGAAGAACACAGTTCAGAGATTTGATGTCATCCAGAGAGGCCATATACATATAAAGCCTAATCAACAATGTGGGTTAGAGCTGTTTCAGTACTATAGCCTGCTCTAAAACCAGATTGGTATTGGTCAAGTAACTGAAACTTATCAATATGACTGCACGGGTGTATGTGTACGCATTTCTCAAGAAGTTTAGCTGAAATCATGATATTGGAGAATGGGCGAAAATTGTTGGGATTGGGGTTTCTGAAATGCAAGGCTGCACCATATTTACAAGAATGCAGTGCAACCTTGCGTTTCCCCCTGCGATGGCACTAAGTTTAGCAACTAAGCGCCAACACAGGCACCCTTGCACCAGAGTGCAAGGGTGTCTGCGTGAAGGGGAGGATTGTTAAAGGTGCCCCTTCCTGCACATAAACAATCCTAAAATGCCATTCTGTCACTTTCGTGTGTGCCGCACAAGGGACACCTTCCTGTACATAAACAAACCATAGCATTTTGCTTGTTCCATGAGTGCTACACAAGGCAGCACACAATGAAAAAACAAAAATGAGGAAAAATAATGCATTTCTTCTTGTATCGCCAACTTAAGACCAGGGTTTTCCTGGTCTTAATTTTGGCGCTGCCTCCTATGTATTCCAGCCTTGTACATTAGGGGGCAGCATCAAATGCAATGGGTGTTGCGGTGGAACACCCACCATAACACCCACTGCATGCCCCTTTCACTCTAACCATAGCGGGAAAGGGAGCCTTAGGTACAAGGTAGCGTTAAGCCATGTTAAGTGTCTTAACGCTGCCTTGTACATAAGGCGTAGCCCCTATCGCCACCACAATGTCGGAAAAAGAGACGTTGTGCTGGCAATAGGAGCTTTTACATATGCCCCTGAGTGTCCCGGTAACCTTTTAAGGATAATAGTAGCTCTTCATACAGCTACATGGTGTAAAGTGCAGATGGGAGGAGACAAATGTCCCTCACAGAACGGCCTCAAATAGGGATGTTTACTTACTCTCCTTCTTTTCTCACTATACCTTAGCGACCTGCCTGATTGTTTTCAGGGGCTAAATAATTTCCCCCCACAAATACCAACTCAAAAAATTCACTTTTAATGTACTCTGACGACTTGGTCGTTTTTGACCTCACTCGGTCTTCAGCGTAACATGGAGGCACTTTTTAAATACACAGAGAAATATTTGTTAAGAATAAATATCTCAAAAAACTAAAATAGTGCAGTTTAGGGGTAGAATAAACGTTAAACCGTTCACCTGGAAATTAGGAAGAATACCAGTAGAAGTAGCATCTACTTATACCTATTTGGGAAGAGTTTTCACTCAGACGAATGGAACTGGGCCTTCCCAACAGACTGAATTAAAAGTTGTAGCCCCTTGTAGTGCAATAAAAAAGTTTTTTTAGGTTCTGGGAGGTGACATTTTTCAGCCCTCCTACAAATGTATTGTACAATGATTACCCCTATATTAATCTATGGTTTATGATAAGAAGATGGGGCTTTATAAATATCAAAGAAGGAAAACTCTTACGTATGATCACATCTACAAGGTAAGGTACCCCTGTGCATGCACTTCAACTAGAACTAGGGGTATTGAGTGCATTTACAAGAACCCTGGCAAATCTTTTCAAATAGGTCTATAATTTTATTATATGCACCTGATGCTACATTGCGAGCGATTTTACGCTATGAATCTTTTATGGTTGTCTCAGGAAATAATATCTTTAAAGAAAATCTAGAGATTGATTTGGAACACTTCCAATGTTCTATGAAACTTTTGCAAACTTAGTCTCCAGTACTCCTGAAATTCTTTTTGAAAAAATCAATCCCAAGATTGAGCTTTGATATGGATAAGCTCTATTGCCAACAGTTATCTCACTATAGTCATTTTTTTGGCGAGTGTGGCATATAAAGAGACTCCAAAATATCTAAGATTCTCACTAGACCATAAGGTTAGGCATTGCATTTTGATGTAAAGATTGAGGACGTTACCACTAAAACATTTAATGAAAAATTGTGGCGGTATATTTGATGAGGCTGGCCACTGTGGTCTTTGTAATGGAGGCATTCAAGATGTGATACATGTCCTATTCATTTGTCCCAATAATTGTTTGGTTGATGCACGTACTAGATGTTTAAAACCTATTTGCAGTAAATATAATATTTATTGAACTATGGATTTGATCGAGTTAATAAGAGCCCCCCCACCCCCAGGGGAATCTGTATGTTATAAAGTTTTTTAATTTTTAAATGTTTCCTTCCGTTGTTTTAGGGATGTGGATAATAATTTATTTTGTATATACTACAGTTTTTCATTGTGGCTCTATGGATTTGATTAACTGGCACAAATTATGTTGTCATACTGCTTTTCCTCTAAATATAATATCTCTAGAACTATGGAGCTGATTGAGTCAATAAGGGCCCCCCTAGATGAATTTGTATGTTATAAAGTTTTTTCATTTCTCTCAACCGTTTTTTCCGTCATTTTAGAGATGCTGTCACCATGAATAACAATCTCCCCTGTATATAATGCATTTTTATATTGTGCCACTATGTATTTGATTAACTAGTATATATTGTATTATCATATTGAGGTCTATATCAATAAAAACGAGCTTGAAGTAAGTTATTGCTAACTGAGGTTAGTTCCATTGCGTTAATGTCTCTTAGATTCCTAGACCACTGTTTGTTCTTATGAGGTTGACATTGTACTATAGAGTCTCTTTTCGCATCCTAGAAAAGTACTGTCTATACTGTAGAAAGTACCTATTCTAGGATGCGAATTGAAATTATGTAGTGATCCGACCTGTCACATGGTGAAATGCTTTCCAGTTGTATCATGTTATCTGTTATTAAATCGGGGGTGGAGCCCTTGTTGTGGGTTGGTTCATTGCAAACATGGGTGAAGTTATGGTCTGAGAGGAAAGCCTCTCAGGAAAGTGAGGGATCAGTGAGTGAGGGATCAATTGTATTGTTCCAGTGTAGGTTGAAATCCCCAAGGAAGTTGGGAGGTTGGGCAGAGTTAGTGGCTATTATTTCCATCAATTGTTCAATGAAAAGAAGATTGTTGCCCGGAGGATGGCTGATTGTGTGGAGCAAACAGACAATCTTGTTGTTCCAGTTTTCAATCCCTGGCTGTCTGGGCCCGGTTTAAGGCTTTTATTGGACAATAGAAATTTCTGTTTGTATTGCTTTATATGCAGATGATATTTAGTTCTTTTTCACAGACCCGCCTAAATTGTGCCCCAGAATCTTGCAGATGATGCGCATCTTCAAAGAAAAGTCTGGCCTTTTATATGAACATTCATGAATCGACTACCTGTCCATTGGGGGGATGCTCAGGAATGGTAGATGGGTTGTGGACCTGTCACTGGCCAAGGAGGGGCTGCAATATCCAGAGGCCCTCCTGTCAGACAATCCGAAGATATCTTAGGACCACAACCTGGGCATTGGAACTGAAAAGGTAAAGATGCACATACGATTTTAGAGGGGATTGCCACTATCCCTATACAGGAGGTCTGTCATATTCTCCTAAGATTACTCTGTGACCTACAGAATGACCTTATTAGGTTCAGCTATACTGGTTTAGTCAGATCAATGGTATACGGGGACAGTTTCTGTGGGGGCTGGGCATCTCGGGTAGCGCAATGCAGTGCTTTCAATTCACATATTGTAGCGGCATCGTAGATGATGATATTCAATCCTATCATGCAGCCTCGCACCTCCAGGTGCTGAACGACTGGTGGTATGGAACTAGAGATGACCCAGCCCATGCTGTAGAGCATTGGTTATTCGAAGATCCCACGACGTACTCATACCTATATAGTAGGGTTGGACGTTCAAGTCCTGCCAGCAGAATAGTGATAGTTACATTGCGACAATCACTCTGCCGGATGGGTTGGTGAGGCCATATCACATGTGAGACACTCATATGGCATAAGCGGCTGCTGCCCCACTTGGAGGAGCACCAGGGCTACTGTGGGACAAGATAGGGATCTCCACTAATGGAGATGTCATTTCAAGAGCTAAGAGAGGAATACTCAATACTTCATTGCCAGTTCAACAGTCACCTTCAATTCCCCCACGCCCTAACGCCATACATAACTACCATTACAGCCCTCCCAGATTTGAGGGCAAGCTTTTAATGGGTGACATGGGCAACACAAAAATAGAAAATATACTAATCTCTCATAACGCGCAGCAACACCACTCATGCTATCCCAAAGACCGTGTGGCAGACTGACCTAGGCCTGCTTGATAACGATGATTGGACAGAGGCCCTGGAGTCCCCCCAGGGGCAGGCCAATTCATCATGCCTAAGATGAATCAATTTAAATAAGTGCATAGGGCCTATTAAACTTGGTACCAGCTTTGGAGGGCTGATATAATCCCCTGTGTTGAACACACATAGAGAAGGGGGAAGAGGACAACTTCCTACCCGACCTTCCCGAATAACCTGTATACACACAAAAAGAGGTAGGAATGTAAACTTCTTACTTATTAAGTTTGAGTGGCATGTGCTAAGTGTGGAAAAACTACCCTCACCCACATATTGTGGCATGCTTCATCATAGGGCTTGCTAACTGATACCCCTGTGCAGACCAACACCTGAGGTGGAGCAACGGGAAGGGGAAGACAATACAAACATAAAAAAGGAATCAACACATTAAATATGCAGATTGTGAAACCTAAAACTGACTCGGATATATCAGCCCTATTTGCTTTATTCCTTGATTATCCAGCTAGCGTTAAAAAGAAGTATGGGATGGTGGTGACAGGGATTATTATCAGCCCCTCACCCCTCCTCACTGCGTACTTGTCAACATGTTTCAGCTGTTTAAAAAAAAAGGGGGGGTTCCGTTCTCTCAAGAGCCTACACAATTTTATTCAGGACCATTGTTCCATATATATCTTCTATACTACCTCTGTCTTACATTTATTCTGTAGGTGTGGGTACATGTCCCTTTCAATCAGGGGTTATTCAAAAACATTCTTCAGTGATATCGAGTTTCATAGTATGTGCTCAAAATGGTGAGGGAGCGGGAGTGGCTCCCTGTAGTCACACATTCGTCAAGGTGAGAACGCTGCCTCAGCAATGCCCTCCTAACACCGTAAGATGCCCTCTAAGTGCATTGTACATTAAATCACACACTTTACTACCAAACTTCCCAGTTTTTAGGTCGAGCATTCAAGACCTCTTGTATATACTTTAGTATATACTTATTATATACTTATATGTGTATGTACTTTGTGGGCTCTGGCGATCAGCCCTAGGACTTGTCTGCTTCCGGTTAGGGACTTTTTGTTCTGTTCAACTGCCTCTATTTAACTGTCTTGATAGAAAAAGAGATGCAGAGGTCAGTAACCAGAATTGCTTTCTGCTGAGGGACTTTCTTTTTTTTATTTTTCTAGCAACTGCCTCTGTTTAACTTTCTTGATAGAAAACGACAGCAGAGGTCAGTAAAATACCAGAATCACTTTAGCATTCTCTAGATTCCAGTCCATAGATATTGTCTAATGAGCACCAGCAGACAATTTTTTTTTTCAAATCTTGTATTTTCAGTGATATGACCAGCGAAGGCCCTGATTTTATATTAAAAACAGAACTTTGGACTACACCATTTCCTGCTGAAAGGCAATATTTCTCTCCATGTGTTCCCATACCTGGCATGTCACACAGTTTAGTTCTTACTTTCCCTCCATGTTAAAGAACAGTAGATCTTTCAGTACACAGGCTAATGTGCTGCATAGCTAAATACATATAAGTTCCCAAAGACGAGACCGATTGCATTTCAAATGCTTGTTAGTAAAGCCATTATAGAGCTGTGGAGTTCGTTGTGACTAACTCACAGATCTTCAATTCTTTTTGGCTTTACCACACTTACAATGTCTACGAATGGGCTTTGACACTGTAGGAGTACAGGCTCCTGCCTCCGCAACCTCACTTTAGGACTAGTGGCCCATGCCAGGGGGGGTGACTAACCTAGGCTTTATGCAGTGGATTGCAGGTGTGGCACATAGGAATGTGTGCTACGATGACTCTTCTCACTTCTCTGCACCATAACACGCAGCATGCAGTGGCAGAGTGTGTGGGTTGAGGTGCAGGGCCTCTAAGGGTAGCACAATAGGTGCTGCAGCCCTAAGAAGCCTTCCTTGGTCACAGTGCCCTTTGTAACCATGGTACCTTCGACAGTGGGCTTGCCTGTTGGAGCCAATTGTGGATACAAAAAGTACTATTGTGGTAAAGAACACAGGCTCTGGGAACCTGATTGGCATGAATCCAGGGCACATCAAGTAGGGTGGCATTAGATGTCAGTCAAACATTGGGGGTAACCATGCAAAAAGGAGCACTTTCCTACAGAACCTAAGTCACAAAGCAAACTAAAGGCAGGTCGCATATAGTCAGTGAACAATTAGGGAACACATTTCTTTTGATGGATCTGGAGTGAACGTCCTGTAATTAACTTCCCGGTGCCTGCCAGCTGAAAGTCTGTACATGCAGATCCTTTTTCTTTCCTGTGAGCCACTTGACACCTAATTCGAGAGTTTCAGAATGTACTTATTGTGATGATGAAGGAACCTGCAAGAACAAGCCTAGATTGTTCAGCTTGCAGGCACAGAGAAACAACATTTTCATAAAGTATATGTAGCATATATATGAAATCTGTGTTCACTAATTAATTATTTTTTGGGTAAATGCTTCAACAGTGTGAATGGGTTTCTTAGTCCTACAAAAAACACATTTTTTTCTATGGATAATAAGACCTTTATTCTCAAGGAGGTTTTTTTAATTGGCATGGAAACTGTGACCTCCATAGTGAGATAGCACTTTGAATCTTGGAACTGTGCAAAAATGCATGTTCCATATTTAAATTCCCAACTTTTAGATGTTATGGACCAAGAGTATGAAAGTTTAGAGCAAATGGTGTGATTTGGTAAAATCGGACGTTTGCAAATTCAAAATAGCCTTTCATCATAAAGAAAAGGCTTTGTAGTCACAAATTTTGGTAATTTTAGGTACTTGTAAATTGAAATTCCCTTAGCACATGTATAAAGCATTTTCCAAATGCAAACTATGCATTCAAGAAAATACAATTAGCATCGACTTTAAGTGATGGTAACCATGTGCAAACTTTGAAAAATGCTCCAAACTGCTTTTTTGAAAGTGCCATGTAGTGCCTATAAACGCACATATTTAATTTTTTGGGGTGCCTTCATGGGTGCCTTAGACCCCTGGGCACCCTTGGCTTTGCATTACCTAATTTGAAATTTATGCCCATAGGAGCGCTTGGAGTAATATTACCTTATAGTGATTCACTATTTACCGAATCGCTATTAGGTAATATTTAGGAATCATGAAATCTTTGGCGATTCCTTACATGCATAGCTTAGTGCGAATAACAAATAGCGATTCAATAAAAATCACTATTTGATTATCGCAAAATGCTTATTTGATACATGTGGCTATATGTATCCAGGCTTTGTGGGCTAATTTATGAATTACTCTGTTTATCTTAAAAGGACGCTTTTCAATATCCGAAAAATGATTTACTTTGAAATCTGTATTCTTCAGCGATCACTTACAAGCAATTCAGGCCTGCAGTGGAAGTCCTAAAGTCATTGGGGCCAATTCACAGAACTAATCTGAGACAAAATCCAAAGCGTACTGCTTTTGGTATTCACAGAAGGCATTTAGTAGTAGTAAAGTTAAGATTCCTAACTTTACTACTACTAAACTGAGACAAAATCCTATCGTAAAGTTAGACTTTTTCTCAGTTTAGTTGTAGTATAGTTAGGAATCATAACTCTACTACTTCTAAATGCCTTTTGTGAATACCAAAAGTAGTAAGTTTAGGATTTTGTCTCGGATTATTTTGGGAATTGGGCCCATTGTTTTTGTGACAATTGAAATGTATGTGCGCTTATGAGCAGACACAGTTGCAAGGTAAACCTACAAAGCATCATGAAGGCTGTATCCTGCAGTCTATTAAGGAAAAAAAACATTTCATACACACCGAAGGTCCAATGCACAGAATGATTTGAGCACATACGTCAGGCTTACAGGCACAAATGGCTTTATTTACTCCTGCAAGTATTCCCATAGGGAGACACTGACGTGCATTATAAGACCTCAATTGGGTAATAGATGACATTACAGGATGGGTTTTCCCTGAGATGTCTGGGAATACCCACAAACTCGGGAGGACGATGGGTTATATCATGCAAACCCAATCTTGGCTGGCTTGGTCTGCCCTGGTACAGCCAATTAAAGGTGCCTAGTGGAGCAAACAGAGACAATTCGCCCTACAGGCAATATGGGGCATGTACCTCATTTTCCCATTTGCCGAGTCCAGTCCTGGCTACCTCTTTGTGAGCTACAAGATTAAGTCACCCTTTTTATAGACTTAAATCTGATATACTCTTGGCAGAAATATGTTTTTTTCGTGCCCTGGGTAATTTTTTTTTGTAACAGGTACCGATTTTGCACCGGATGGTAGTTGAACAAAAATATTCACTACTTATATTCAAATTCAATAGTTTGCTTAACTGTGTAGAAAACAGCAGACTGAAATCAGACATGTCTCCGTGGCCACCCCTCGAGGCTATTGCCAACATAATTGAGGTTACGATGCAATTAGGAACTCTCCCCTTGGTGTTCGCATGCAAATTATTTGAACATTCTAGGGGTTTCCTTCTCTTAATAGTGATTTATTACCTGTCCGAAATCTAATCAAAAATTAAACAAAATCGGTTGGAAAAATGTTAAGTTCAGGTTGTCCAAGCCACGTTGGTGTGACAGTTTATTGATCTGTTGAGTACTGTGGTTTTTCGCTTCAAATACCAAATGTATCCTTTTTCCAGGGCCTCATGGAACAAGCTTGATGTTTACTTTACAGCTAATTATAAAGATGTGTTGGACGACGAATGGCAGAAATAAAGATGGCCAAACAATATGAACTACAGTTCTAAATTCTATTAAGATCTCCACATCTAAGAGTTGACATGATGCTTTCAGCTATGCCATAAGTCTACGAATTCTAATGAAGGTATTATGCAAAACTTACATTTTGTTAGAATTTGGGAAAAGGTTGTGCTCTTGAGAATGATCCTTGTTTCCTGCACGAAGCAACTGTTTTGTCCCAAAGATTGTTGCTATGTAGGGTTGGCATTTTTTTTTAGCGGACCGCAATAGACCGATCCTCGCATAAATCAAATGGTAAATACTCCAAAAAAAAGGTGAAACCTCTCGGGTTTTCAGAAACAAGATTATGAAAAATGAGATACATGCAGAGTCGAAATGATCATAATATAACAGAAATACATGTTGGTGAGGAGAGTGGTTTAAAAGTTGAAAAAAGAAAAAAGAGGTCGCTCTAGGAATAGCTTGGAATAAAAATCACGGCCATAATATGTGGAATCCAATCTAATATGAAACGCCCTGGGATAGGCCATGTGGCTTTTAGTCGCATTTATTAATGAATATCCTGTATCCACCCAATAAGTTGCAAGTGATTCTGTCGAGGTCCTGAGGAAGGTGGTACAAGCCCACCGAAACGCCCGTCGACCTGGCGTTTAATATCACACAATATTCTGTGGTTGCTACTCAGTCAGAGTTGTTCTCTGTTACACCTTATGTACAGAAGGAGTGGTTAGTTGTGAACTGTGTTGTATGCAAGTGTTTGTATGATTGACTGGTGAATGAGGTTTAGGTGTGGATACTATGTTAGTTTTATGAAGTGTAGTATAAAATAAGTAAATCTTGATGATGAAGTATGTTTTTATAATTGTCCTAAATTGTTGAAAATAAGTACAATGAATTTGTAAACAAAGAAATGATGGTATATGGAAAAAATTATATATAAAAAAGAAGTTTTTGTAATATATATATACACTTACTTCCCAAAAAAAGAGAATAAAATTTGATAAATACATGATCACTTGTTATGGGCATACTTTGAAGGACGAGTCACAAATTATTGTAAACTAAGTTACAGTGAAAAATATGAAAGCCATAAGGGAATTTGTTACTTTTTGCGAAGGTATTATGCAAAACTTACATTTTGTTAGAGTTTGGGAAAAGGTTGCGCTCTTGAGAATGAGCCCTGTTTCCTGCACGAAGCAACTGTTTTGTCCCAAAGATTGTTGCTATGTAGATCATCAATAAATAAAGCTCTTAGGTGTTGGTGCGCCTTTTTGCAGTCTTTTTGGGCCTATGCAGGAGAGTTTTGCATATTATCCGCCTGTGGCGTAGCAAGGGTGCCATAGGTCATAATGCAAGTAAGACAAGCATTGCATTGTTTGTTGTTTACAACTTTAGGATTTGCCAATGTTTTTTTAAACTATGTCCTGTTGGCAAAACCAGCTGCAGAATCAATCATCTTGGTATGGTGATGTCTGTACTTCCAAGATGGCGGTCATGTGTGTGGATGACAACTTGGATGTATAAAAATAACCAGCCAGCTTGAAACAAGATTTTCTAAAGTTCCAAGATGGCCGCCATGTTAGAGAATAACACAACATGACAGCCAAATTTGAAGGATAGAAAATACCATTCCAAGATTGCCAAATGAAATGTTTTACAAGCATTAGCAAAAGTAATTGCTAAGAACAAAGACTGGTGGATAACGGTAACAGAGAGAGACATTGAGCATCAGATGTGCTCAGTGATTGATTGATGGGGGGGGACTTGTGAGATATACTGGCCCTGGGAAAAAAGAAAATGAGGGGGGGTAAAAAGGAAAGAAGGCCAGAGCATTGGGATCAGAAGAAAGAGAGAAGGAGGTATGGAGGACAGAGAGTGTGGGAAAGAGAGAAAGCAAGAGATTGAGTAGTATATGCAGTTCCACAGAGTGCGTAATTACAAATGTGTTGTAACATGTGTTGTATTTATCTGGTCATTTACTCCCTAGTGGCTCAGCCAGTGTGAATGTGATGCATGGAATGTTGGTGTGAGAGTCTTGAATGGAATGTTCGGGTGCCTGGATGCTTGAGTGTGTCAGTTTGAGTATGGGCTGAGCAGCAGGCAGACTGCTCCTGGTGGGGCTGCAACTCTACAACTATTCCTCTTGTAACTAACTAACTCAATAAATCTACTTGAAATACATTACGGCTACCTGGAGTCAGTTACTACAAAATGCTACAAAAAAGCCAGAATGAAAACTAGTTCTGTGGTATCAGTAGTGGAAGAGTACACAATATCAATCAAAAATCAGGAATAAAGCTAAATGCTCCAGGGACAGAACAAACAAAACGAGGATGGCTAATAAATCAGGAGCAGAAAATTGAAATCATTGCAGCACTTCATAACCACTTTCAAGGGGCCAGGACTGTATTGGCTCCACTTGGCAGGGCAAGGCTTGCAGAAAGCAAAGTTCAGGTGTGTTGCAGGTTGATGAAAATATTTGATGTCTCTGAGACTTAGAAAGAGAGCATGCCCTTGGAGTCACACTGAGTTCAAAGACATAGGTCCAGTCCTTCCTCAGCAGGGCAGAGGGTGGCAGCCAGCAGAGCAGCATTGCAGAAAAGAAGTTCCTCCAGAGAAACAGTCCAGCAGAGTAGCAGTCCTTGTAGCAGCACAGCAGTCCTTCCTCCTGGCAGAGTCTCTACACATGCCCAGTAGTGTCTGATTTGGTGGGGTCAGAGAACCAGTACTTATACCCATGTGTGTCTCCAAGCTCTGGTACCCTCACTACGGGGAGGAATGCAGCCCCTTGTGTGGGGACAGGACACAGTCTATTCAGGTGTAAGTGTAAGCTCCTCCCTTCCATCCTGCCCAGGTTGGTCCATCAGTCACACCTAAGCTTCTTTATGTGTGGCTGTTTAGAGGGAATGCATAAACTCCAGCTTTTGCAAGCCCCAGGAAGTGTATTGGAGACAGGCTGCAGGCACACAGGGCTAAGAGTAGAAAAATGCTATCTTTCTAAATGTAATATAAACTTGGGAATTTTTACAGTGAAAAAACTTTGAAAAATCACAATTGTCAGCATTTTTCTCGTGTTTGACATTCATGCCAAAGCGACTGATGCACACAATGGGCATTTCTCCCTGAATTGTTCTGATTTATTCAGTTTCAGTGTTTGGGGTTTGATTTTGAAAAGTCTCCCACCCCCCCATGCTACATACTGACAATTGTGATTTTTCAAAGTTTATGATCTAATTGTCCATGTTGATGTTATAATTATGAGCACTTTTTTGATTTATATGTATTCACATGTTTACTGTTGCATTTTTTCACTGTAAATATTTACAAATTTGTGTTTCAAACCACATATGGCCATACATGAAGTTGATGGCGACCTTTGTTCTGTGTATATAAAGACAAAAAATTGTGGTAACTGAAAAAAAACAAAAGACAAAATTAATTGTCGGGGTAAACGAATAAAGTTGTGTTTATCCGTCAACTAACATTCATTGTTTCAATTAATTGCCAGAGGTTTAGGTAAAAATTCCCAAGTTTATATTATATTGTGGCCCTACCTACCCTCTTTCCCACGGGGCCCAACCACCCTTGTTTTTTTGATCTTTCTAAATGTGGCATTTCTAAAAGGGTATTTGTAAATTCATCTCAACAGCTTTGGAGTGGATTAAAAAAGTCCTTACCGACAGGACTTTTCAGGTCTTTTCTCCCTTGGCCTGCTCCAAGACTTATGCATCTCCTTATGGAGTGCCACAAGGATGGATACTCAGTCCCATGCTATTTCAGCCCTTTGGCTACCATCACAGAAGAGGCTGGGTTGTCAATCTTCTCTTATGCAGATGACACCTAGCCTCTCTTTTCACTATCCACCAAGGACAAATCCAGTGCCTCATCTCTACAGACAGGGCTATACAAAATTGCCAGCTGGATGCACTCTAACTGGTTAAAGTTAAATAGAGAAAAAACAGAGGCTTTGATCATGGGGAAGAATAAGGATCTCTGGGGCCCACATCACTGGCCATCAGAAATAAGTGCACTCCCTAAACTGGCACAAACTGCACTCAACTTGGACATATTGATAGATGATCCGCTGATAATGAAACAACGAATAGCAAAGACATCATCAACTTGCTTTACGATTCTTAAATGGCTCCGTAACGTACTATGGATGCTGCCTGAGTACACTCAAAGAGTGGTTATTCAGGCCCTAATCATGTCGAGGCTTGATTACGGCAACGTCCTTTATCTAGGAGCAAATAGGAAGATAGTGTGCAAGTTGTACCGAAAATATCCTCCATCACATGCCCTCTATAGGATCTCCACTTGCTCAGGATTGAGCATCGGACGAAATGTAAACCCTTATGCTACATGCATAAGATTAAGCTAGGTACAGCACCCCATTATCTATGCTCCCTAGCCCAGACTTATCTCCCAACCCATCTACTTTGCTCCTCATCCCAAGCCAACTTCATAGTCCCTAGATTCAAACTTTCACGCATGGCCCCAGTGCCGTGGAAGTCACTCCCTTCCCTACTCCGCCACGAGGTTATTCATAAAAGCTTCCGCAAAGGCCTCAAGACCTGGCTATTTAATAAGTCAAAAAAGCAGTTTTACTCTTTCTGCAATCTGTCCGGGGAGCCGGGAAACCTCTGAGTACCTGTGCGCCTTATAAATTTAATTTAATAATAATAATAATAATAACTAGTAAAGAGGATTAATCATTACCATTCAAGTGAAATGAAACCTGACAGATCTGCTCCTTCTCAATCAGGAATTATAGCTTATAAGTTTAATAAGAAATTCCCAAGGTTAAGGGGTAGGCCTCACTGTAGTGAAAAATGAATTTAGGTGTTTTCACTACCAAGACATGCAATACTTAAAAGCACATGTCCTACCTTTCGATTACACAGCAGCCTGCCCTATGGGGTACCTAGGGCGCACCTGAAGGACTCAAAGGTAAATTGAATATACCATATGTTGATTAGTCAATCAAACCATGTTTAGAGGAGAGCTCATGCACTTTAGCACTGATTAGCAATGGTAAAGTGCTCAGAGTCTTAAAACCAACAAAAATGAGGTCAGAAAAGTATGAGGAGAAAGGCAAACAATTTTGGGTAATCCTTCAGAGAGAGACATTTTCCAGAAGAAGAATATGTTCTTTGTGGTGAAAGTAAAACAATTCTTGAATAAGTCAATGCACTACTATATAAAATGTTTGTACATGAACGTTTCTACATGGGGCCGTATCATGATGGGTTTTTCTGGTGTACCACAGAACCCAGCTCCTGTGTTAAGCCAGATACTGATAGTATAAGTGGAAACAATGGGCAGCGCTTGCTTCTTTCTGTTTGTGAGCTATGTTGTCTAAAACTTAAGCACTAACTTAGAGAAATATTGTTATTACATCTTTTACAACGCACTTGTCTGTTCAGAGGGAAAATTAGGAATAAGATTCACCTAAAAAAGTTACTGTACCACTTTATTTGCCCCCTTCTATTATTTATCTTTTTATGATGGTAACGAAAAAAAGTTTTCCTTGACTTAATTTAATTTTACTGTGTTTCCTATGCGGAAAATTTGCATCACATTGCTGATTTTACTGCTGAACACAGCAAAAAATGGTAACCAGCTACATGCTCAATTTTAGCACTGGTCTGCCTAATCACTTAGGCGCAAATTTACTAAAGAATGATGGAGCGGAGAGTTAAGCCAAATTAGCTAACACCGTGCTCCGCTGTTCTGAAAATGCAGGGATGCACCTTATTTACAACAATATGGTGAGTCTCTGCGTTTTCCCAAGCGCTGGCACTGAATTCAGCTGCTTAGCGTCAATACAGGTACCCTTCCATCATGTTGCAAGAGTGCCTGCATTGAGGGAATGATTGTTTGTTTATGTGCATGATGGTGTCCCTTCCTGCACATAAACAATGCAGATGGGAGAGTTTTAACTTTTATGTGTGCTGCAATGTGCAGCACACATAGAAGTTGCAAATCGTAATTTTTGTAATGATTGTGTATGTGCAGGAAGGCACAGCTTCCTGGACATAAACAATGATTCCGCGTGTTTTGATGTTTCTATGTGAGCTTCAACATGCAGCACACATAAAAACAGCAAAAGGAAGAAGAAATAAAATATTTCTCCTTCTTTTGCCATATTAAGACCAGGTACCTGGAGCCTCATTTATGAGGCCGTGCGTCACTTTTACGCCGTGGTGCGTCACTTTTTGTGACGCACCAGCAGCGTAAAAAATGTGCCTTGTTGCACCATATTTACAAAGTGACGCATCTAGGTGGATGCGTCACTTTGTAAACCCCTGCGCTACATTATACCTTCGCCAGGTATAATGTATGCAGGGTGGGCGTTCTGACGCAAGACAGGGTCATAGAAGTGACGCAGTGAAATCTATAAGATTTCACGGTGCCACTTCTAGGACACAAATGCGTCAATATCTTACGCCTGCCTCACAGCAGGCGTAAGAATGACGCAGGCCCTTTCACATGGGGCTTGCCCCATGTGAAAGGACGCATTGCTGGAGTTGCGTCACTTTTATGACACACTCCAGCAATGCGTCACTTTTGCGCCATACAGATACGTCATAAATACTGACGTATCTGTAACTCCGTGCGACATGATGCATCATACTGTAAATATGACGCATCATTGGTGTCGCAAGGAGGGCGCAGTGAAAAGTGACGCATCGCTGTTTTGACGCAGCGATGCGTCACTTTTCATAAATGAGGCCCCTGGTCTTAAATTTAGCACTGCATCCTATTTATGCCACTCTTGTAAATTGGGAGCAGCGTCAAAATCAATAAGTGACGATAAAAGTGACATTCCTGGGGCGATAGGGGCTTGTGAATATGCCCCTCAGTTCTAGCATTCTTTACCCTATGAACATGAGACTGATAAAACTGTTGTGTGATTCATTGAAGTTTTAACCATGGAGTTGATACAGTGCCTTGGAGCGGCAGTGCATAAATACTGATATATATTTAAAGCGCAGCATCAGTGCCTATTGCGAGTCAGAAACAACACAATGTAACACATTTGGATATTTCTTAGCGCGGTGCTGACACATTCGCCGAGGCTTGCAATAATTGAAATTCCGGTGTTTATGCACAGTTCATTCATTTCTTCTCATCCTCCCTGGGGTTTGTAGCAGTGTGGAAAACACAGCGGCAGATTAATCCAAACGTTGACAACGACAAAGACAAATTGAGAGTTAAAAGCTTACACTAAGATAAATTGCAATTAGAATCCTGTTCTCTCATCTTTCATAATTTCAATGAGATCAGGGATTCAAGTAATAAAATGTAATTTTAAACTGAATGGCTATGTGCCAGCAAACTGTAGCTTAAAGAGTTTGCAGAGGGAGACAGATAAAACAGAACAGGAACTGTGGGTTTCTAACAGAGCTACTTAGGACTATATTTATCATTTTTTCACGCAACGCTGCACACTGCATCAAAGGGGGAGTGCAGGGATGTACCATATCCTTCAAGATATGCCTGCACTGGCACACTTATGGCTACCTAGCACCAACACAGACACCCATGCCCTGTTGTGTAAGGGTGCCTATGTTGCAGGCAGGATTCTTTTTGTTCAGGAAGAGAAACTTTACTGCACAAAAAGAATCCTTTAAGGCTTTATCCTCTTTCTGGCTGTGCTGCAGAATACCGCTCAAGTAGAAAGAGGAAACAAAGATGAGACATAAAGATGTTTCTTCTTGTTACGCTTCCCTTAGTAAGGCAAAGCATTTTCACTCATTCCCACGTCTACCATTCATGGTAAATCTGGAAATGCGCCAAAATCCATGGGTGGATGCGTAGACACAAGCTCTAACCATGGATTGCCTTCATGGGGCAGAGGTATGCAAGGCAGCAACTTACATTACTCCAGATATACCAATCCACGCAGGGCCACACAAGGTGGCCTTGCATGGCTTGGTAAATCTCATTATAGGTGTTGCATCGATCTTCAGTGACTCATGAAAACCCTGGCACTGAGAGAGTGTTAGGCTAGATTACAAAATGTTTTACAGATGCTGTTTCATGTCCTTTGTGGCAGAGACAGAAGGATCTTTTACCACTATATTATCAAAAGTGTTTTCTGAAGGTGGTAATGGGTGACAAAAATGTGTATATTCATTGTATATCATTTTGTTGTGCTAGTAATGTAATCTTCTGTGTTAGAAATTGGATTCTTGGTTGAGTAAGGCATGAGCCAAAGTCAGGCATCAACTACAATCTTAGTCAGGGTAAGAAGCACAAAAAACCCTCAATTAACTTGTGCTCATCCTCTGGTAGCGTGGCACTGAGAAGCCAGGATTAACTCAGAGGCAATGTGTGAAGTATTTGTGCAAAACTTCAAACATTAAAACAGTGAAAACACCATACAAAAAGATTCCACACATAGTTAGAAAAATAGAGCTTAATTTTATATATAAAACAACACCTAAGTGACAAAAATCAAGAAGTAGAATGGGAAATGTGGATTTTTGTAAAGAATAAACTGTAAAATAATGCTTGGAAGCCATACGCTCTTACTTGGGATATCAGGATGCGACAGACTAGGAAAAAGTAAAATTTTCATGCAAACCGCAATGGAGCGCAGGCCTGATACAGGGACCCAGTGAGGCCCACTGAAGAAAATTACCTTAACCACATCGGTGCTCGATGAGTTCCGCCCCTGTGCTGGAATATGCAAAAACCCATTATTCATGACGAGCTGGGCTCGTCATGAGCGTGCTGGGAGGCTACTGCATGACGAGCCCAGCTCGTCATGAGCGTCGAAGGGGTTAATTCTGGCATCATCCACATCGAAGAAGCAGGTGCAGCTGAAGCAGTGGTTTAGTGTCATTCTGCGCATCAGCAACGATGAGGCAGTTCCGATGAGCTGCGATGCGGAGATTCAGCGTCATCATCGAGAATGTTATCAACAGAGATGTGGAGACCTGGTGCAGTGGTCGTTTGCTTTTTCTAAAGGGAAGTCTGCTCAGTCCACATGACAGAGTAGACTCGAATTTGTGTACAGCTGTTAATTGAGAAGGATGAGACCTCCTCTTCATTACCTCTTCTCTCCATCATTTTGTGTTGGTATAAATGTTTAGAGAGTTAGTCTATATAACTGAACCACCAAATGGATTTGCCTGCACTTAGACACCTTTATTCATCCTAAAAGATGCAGGGTAAGAGTTATAGGAATAAATGTTACATAACAAAATAGAGACAGAGACGATTAAACAAAAGTGTGGGCTACGGCATGAATGATCTCCTGCTAACACTAAGGAGATTGCATTGCATAGCCATGCAAATGTCATATATTAGTGAGCTGAAGCAAGCATGAACACTGCATGCCAGGGCCACCATGCACTTTTTCCATCGCGGTCCCTTCCAACTGCTCTTTTTCTCACAGTGCCTGATCTGTCGATGAATGGGAAAAAAAGGATAATGCAGGAGAAGGCATTCACAAAGGCATCAGCAGACATGGATGTAGTGGTACCATTAGTGGAGACGGACTAAATAGAGGACAACCAAAATGGGTTCAACAGTTAGACTCTGTCTGACCTCTTCAGCAGTTCTCTGTTGTGTGTAACCATAATTTTGTGTTAGAATATAAAAGCCAAAACCAATGGCTTTGATCAGTTCTTCCTACTGTTCTGGAATTGTATGTCATCGATCACGGCAGCCCACATGGCAAACCACATGCCACATGGCAACCTATTTCAAAGATATAGGGTGGAATGAAATAATGTTGTGGTTCTTTATGTTTAATTTCATATTTTTTTTCAATGTACATCCATGTTGCAATTTTAGTGAAAAGTCTTGGAAATAATGAAAAAGATATTATCCATGTTTGATAATATTAACTTTTTTGCTATTGTTTGTAAACCCAGTAGTAGCAACTACTTCATTATCAATAACTCAAGCCAAAACATACAATTTCCTTATTTCATTAGATACTTACAGCTAGATTCATCAAGCCAAAAACGGCTCGCAAAGGGCCAGATTCTGAGAATCTGGCCCTTTGCGATTGCAATTTTTGCATTTGGGATTCATCATCCCAAAAACAAAAATCGCTAATTGTGAAATCGCATATTTGCGAGGAATTGCATTTAAGGAATCTCTATTTGAGATTCCTTAAATGCAATTCATTAACCATTTTATATTTGCGAATTCGCTATTTCTAGCCGCTATCTACCACGAAGTCAGACTTCGTGGTAAATAGCGAAAACTCAGAAAATGCACTTTAGTGCATTTTTCTGAGTGGTATGTTAAACACACACATGTCCTTTGGACATGTGTGTGCGCAACATCTGGCTACATTTGCTTTTCAGGGGTGCTACAGGGTGTCATTTGGACACCCCTGGCACCCTTGAAATCGCATCCTTATTTGCGATTATCTAATTGCTAATCGCAAATAAGGAATAACTCCCCATTCATTCCTATGGGCCTTTAAAGTCCACATTTGTAAAGCGCACAATCACCCGTAAGGGTCTCTAGGCGCTGGGGGCCGTCGGGAAGATTAAGCGAGCTATTGCCCAGAGTCACATGGTGCTGGGCTAACCTGCCGCCGGAGCCGGGGATCGAACCCTGGTCCCCAGATTCCAGCGTCAGTCGCCCTGGCCGCGGCGCCACACCTCTCCCTAGGAATGAATGGGGAGTTATTCCCTATTTGCGATTAGCAATTTGATAATCGCAAATAAGGATGTTGTAGGAATCGCTATATTTTTTGCAATTCCTAATGAATCCCGTTTTGCAAGCCCTTAATAGCGATTCCTTAATAATCGCTATTAAGGACTCGCAAAACGGGACAATGATGAATCTAGCTGATAGTCCTTCACTTCGAATTGGAAAAGTGCCAATCTTCTATCTATTTATTCTAAGTAGCCATGGGTAACTTTTTATAAAGAATTGTTTTTATGCCTCTTTATCCAAACTAATGAGGCCACCACTCTTATTTTAACTATTCTGGGAATATTTTGATAAATATATTATAGCTAATAACTGATCATATATTACATTAATATATCATAGATAATCAGATCCATTAGGCTTCTAACGGTGATGTAAAAATGGCCAATGGCCATGTGATATTCTAAGGTCAAACATAATGCAAAGTTTTTTCATTGGATGATCTCAGGTCAATGGCTGCATGATACCTCTTCATATGAGGTTGGTGATCGTATGTTTCTAAAGATATAATGCCGCTCCCACTACCACTACCACTGTAATCATCTAGAAAAGACAAATTTAGTTCCGAATGAAGAAAAGAAGAGTCATACTGCAGGGTGGAGGCCGAGTATTTTCAAAGACATGATGCCATAAATACGTTAAATTAATGTTAACTGCACATGAATATTCTCTGAATATTCCTTTTTTAGATTTTTGAAGGTCAATTCACAAAAGCATTTAAGAATATCCGAATTAATCCCAAATAACTTAGTAAATCTGCTCCAATTTCTTGCAAACACATTGTGTGCAGCAAAACAATTTATTTTACATCTCAACTGCAAATATCAATCACTGTCTATTTTCAAAGGACACATTGTGGGCAGTATCAAGACTGTGAGGCTCATTATGATGGCGGGAGGACTGATGTCTGCCCGCCATCATAACGGTTTTGGGACCGCCCACCAGATGTGCAGCAGTCCCACCAGTGCAATTAGGATGCGCCTGCAATACCCGCAGGCGCATCCTGGCCTTTTGACATTGCAGATGGTGCTGCTGGCTGCGGCACCATCCGCAATGTCAAAATAGCATGCACAGCATTTCCCTGCACCACGTGGCAGTCACCACGCTGTGCCTGGCAATTGGTGAATGGAACTACAGGGGAGTACCATGGTTACCACCAGTGCACCCCCACACAATCAGAGGGGGCCCGCAACGGACCCCTAAAGCCAGTCTCCGCCTGTCTTTTTGTGGCGGGATTTCCGCTGCAAAAAGACAGGTGGAAGCCCATACTATATTCACTACGGCATGCCCGCCCGGCACCACCGGAATGTTGCCCTGGTTCTGGGTTCCGCAAGGCAGGCGGAAAAGGACCGCCTTGCGGAACCATGGCGGACAGACTTTCTGTCCACCGCGGAAAGCTTGTGATTCCCACCGCCATCCTAATTTGGCAGTGGGAATTTTCTGTATGATGGCAGAAGGACCGCCACCGCTGGCTCGGTGGTGGCAGCCTTACACCATCATAGTGAGCCCCTTAGAGAGGACTTTGGGTCAGTTATCCTGAATCTCATTTAACTGTTTCTTATTGAATAGCTTTCAGCCTTCTTCTTGTGGTTGTCACTCTCTTGGAACATGGCTTCTTTATTATCCTTTTAACTAGGGGTGAGCAGTAAATTCTGCTTCGCCAGCAGAGTTGGTGGTGTTTTGCACTGTCCGTGTTACGCTTGTAATGCATAGTTCCAGCAAAACTCCACCAACCGTCACCAACAGTAATTTGGCAAACTAGAATTGGCATCTGCTAGCCTGATTTTTGGGTGTTAGGACGGCACCAAGGCATTTTTTATCAAACTGGGCAGTCGCAACTGTTTGCAGTGAGAAAGCTGCTGCTTACGTAGAAAGTCTACATGAGCTGCAGCAAAGGAGCAGCCCTTGTGGAGCGTCCCATGGTGCTGCTCGTGCTGCAAACAAACTCCTAGAGCTAGAAATCACTGCAACATGACGTTGCCACCCACTTGCAGAACTCTGCTGACTAGTCCGCGGTTTCATATAACTGCAGAATTCTGCAGATGGAAACTCCGCGAGTTCTGGCCATCCCTATTTTTGACTGAATTACTTTTATCTCTATTGTCCCCCTGTCCTCCTATTCACAGTTGTTTATTTATTATATTTTACATTTTTAGGAGAGCCAGGCAGCTTAAATTAGCATTTGGTTCCCTTCTTTTTGAAATTGTACTATCAAACACATTAAGAAAAATACTCCTCCAAGATGACAACTGTCATCTTGCAACAGTAAACTCCTAAAACAGCAGCTGCATCATGACATAGGCAGAATTGCTTAGTGATGCATTTGCGTGTCTATGTAATAATGCTGAGGCTGACATAGTTATGATGCATACATGCATAGACATCATTGTGCTTTGTTCTTTTTGCCAATTTGGATGAGCAGCTACAAATAGGTTTGCATTGGCAAATCTAGGAAATATGACTTATTGGCTTTGTAATGCCTGTTTTTTCGTTGTTTTGTCCCATACACTAATTTATTTAAGATTAACTTGTCTTAAACATTGTAAACCACCGTTAATGAAAAATAACATATATCACAAAGTTACAATAAAAATTTCTTAGCTCTATTACATTAAGTACAAGCTGCAATTAAGCTTTACATTAAGAATCATTTCCAATGTAGTACATGTAAGAAATTGGGTTGCTGGTTGAAGAAGGTAGACCCTTCTGAAGCAGGAACCATAATCCTTGTCAGGGTGAAGTCACAAACAAACCTTAAATTAACCTGGGCTCAACCGGTTAGCTTGGCAAAGAGCGGTGAGGCTAACTCAGAGGCAAAGTGTAAAGTATGTGTGCAATAGTTCAAACAGTAACACAGTGAAAGAATACCACAAAAAGGATCTCGCATCACATTAGAAACATAGGGGGAGAATAACTAAGATTTGGCACAGTGTTTGTCACAAAAGTGAAGCACATCAGTACAAAATCTTTTTTCTCAATTTACTTTCCAGCGCTAAACTTAGCGCTGGAATAATGGAAAAGTAATGTGAATTGCACTGCTTCTCATTACTTTTCACCATGGTGGCATACCAAGGGTGGAGCATGAGCATTCCCATGAACCCATCCAAGGTTTCTCATGCTAAACCCAATTTACTAAATAAAGTAGATTGGGAATAGCATGAGAAAACTGTGCTCTTTTCAAGTAGGCCCAAGGAAGAAGACATGCTTTCATTTCTCCTTCCTTTTCCAACTTTGCATGCAAGCTGCTCTGTGCCGCGTGCATACAAAGTGGAAAAAACTACGTATTGTGTCTGGACATTGTATTTTATACAGGAAGGATACCCTTTCTGTACAAAACCTATGCTAGACTAATGCACACACACTAGAGTTCTGGTGCTAAAATGTATGTGTGGTGCATGACAGCTGAAAACAGCATGCTCTCAAGGGAAAGGGGAGAAGAGAACCAACAGCTAGATTCATGAAAGGAAATTGCGCTCGCAATAGCTGCGAATTCGCAATTGCGCTCGCAATTTGAAGGGAAGGAATTCAAGAAACCCAAACAACCAAAATAGCGAATTCGCAATTAAAAAATAGCGAAATCGCTATTAAATTCGCAGAATCCTTGAGGATGGGCATTTGCGATTCGGAAATTGCGAGGAACCATGGATTCTGCGAATTTAATAGCGAATTCGCAAAAAAGCCATTCATGAAAAATCGCTAAAAGCGAAAAACGGGAAAATCGCTATTTGCGACGCGCAATTTAAGAAGAAGTCAAATCAGGTGGTAACCAGTACTGAAAAAAAAAAATATTCAAAAAACAGTTAGGTCACTGCGAACAGGTGCAGGGCTGATCAAACACATTTGAGGACATGCAGCTGGAGCCTGGTGATTCCCACAATGCCTGGACTTTACATGCTGGTGAGGCGGCGTAGGCTGCAGCGAGCTGGACGCAACAGACGGAGGATACAGGAGCGGATATTCCGCCAGCGGGTCACCCTTCTGGGCCAAACCAGGGAGCAAATCTATGCCAAGTACCGCCTGAGTGGGGCCATGATAATCAAGCTCATCCGGGACCTAGACCCCCTGATGCAGCACCCTACAAGGAGGACCAATGCCGTGCCCACACATGTGCATGTATTGTGCTGCCTGCACCTCCTGGCCTCCGAAAGCTTCCAGGGGATGGTCGCAGTTGCAGGGGGGGTTTCCCAGCCCACCATGTCCCGCTGCCTAAGGAGTTTCCTGGAGGCAATGCTGACCCGGCTACACCACTATATATCATTCCCCACCAGCCAACAGGACCTCAATGATACAAAGCTGCAATTTTACAATGTAGCTCAATTCCCACACGTCATTGGATGTATTGACTGTACGCACATCCATATTTGCCCACCTGCTGAGACGGAGTACATGTACCGCAACCGGAAATGCTACCACTCCCTCAACATCCAGATGGTGTGCAATGCCAAAACAATAATCACAGACATTGTGGCACAGTACCCAGGGAGCACACATGACTCCTTCATCTTCAGGCACAGCGGCATCCACACACAACTGGCCAGGGGAGACTTTGGGGAAGGACACCTACTAGGTAAGTACACATTCCCCAAATGTGTACGTTGTGATCATGTAGCTGCGCAGAACAGGCACTCACTCTCTGCTCCTTACATACAGGTGACAGCGGCTATGCTCTCCGTGAGTACCTCCTCACCCCATACCTCAACCCTGCAACTCCACAACAACGGCGATTTAATGCATCACACATTCGCACAAGGAACTGTATTGAGAGGACATTTGGCCTGTTGAAAAGCAGGTTCCGCATACTGCACAAGACAGGTGGGGCCATGAAATACGATCCTGAGGTCAGCTGCCGCATCGTGGCCGTGTGTGCCATCCTTCACAACATTGCTACCAAGCGCAGGATCCCTGTTGACATCTCTGGCAGTGAGCCGGAAGGGGACAACCGCCCACCTGCACATGTGTGCCACGCCCTCGGAGAGAATCCTGCTGAAGGACAAAGGCGCTGCAACCAAATCACCATGAACTATTTCTAGTGCACCCACTCCCCACACCCATTACTCAACTCATGCATGACAACATTAATAATGACATGAGTCAGATTAAGTTAATCAGAATTTTTTTATATGTTACTGCACAATAAAATGGTCATTCTGTTAACTTCAACAAGACTGACATATTGCGTCATATGTCTGTATGTCTGTAGGGCATGCTTGTGGCATCAGCATGTACCCTCATGTGAATGTTCAACAGTTCAGTGGCGTCTCTGGGTAGTTGCCCCTGACCTCCTCTCAACGTCCTCCTCCTGAGTCTGCCGTGAGGCAGCAGAGGGCCTGCTGCTGCGGCGGCGTGCTACAACCGGTGGAAGGGACTGGCTGCTGTGGCTTGATGTAGCCTCGCTGGTGTCGTCTGCCTGGCCATGGCCGGTAGCCTGAATGCCCTGCATGGCTGTAGAAATATGCCCCAGGGCTGTCGCAACGTCCTGGCAGCACTGGGCCATTTGGACCTGCATGGCCAGGGAGCGTCGCGAGAGCTGGGAGGTGGCGTTGCCCATAACAAAGTTTGAGCGCGTGTACGCCGACAGGCGGGTCATCAGTTGTCGGTGCCTGCGGCGATTGAGATTGCGCTGTTTGGACATGGCCTGTGTGTTGGCCTCAAGAGCTGCAGTCATCCTATCCACATTACGTGCGGTCTTGTCAAGTTGTAGATGGATGGCGGCTAGGTGACGGTCCTGAGTTTGGTGCACATGTTATGTTATGTTATGTTAAAATTTATTTATTCAGCGCTCGTACGCCCTTGGGCTTCATGGCGCTATCGAAAGAGGAACATAACACAAGGTAGTGAAGCTAATAGTAAGCTTGTCTAAAAAGCCATGTCTTAAAAGAATGCCTAAATGTGAGGAGGTCTGGGCATTGTCTCAAAGATAATGGGAGAGAATTCCAAAGGGTGGCTGTTAGATGGTGAAAGGCGCTGCCGCCCAGCCGTTTTTTCTTAACCGCATCGCTGCGGCGGCTTTTCCCGCTGTGCGCGGCAATTTTAAAAATACCGCGTCACATGACGAGCTCAGCTCGCCATGAGCGCACGGCAGGTTACGCTCATGACGAGCTGAGCTCGTCATCAGCCTGGAAGGGGTTAAAAGACGGGATAATTAAAAGCTCTTCTTTAACAGAGCGGAGGTTTAATGAGGGGCTGTATCTGGACACAAGTTGCGCAATAAATTTGGGACCGGTGTTGTGTAGGGTTTTATGAATGATGCAGCCAGTTTTAAATAAGACTCTCTGTTCCACCGGCAGCCAGTGAAGATGTTCTAAGCCGGGTCTGATAGACTGCCATTTCGGCTGTTTGAGGATCAATCTGGCTGCTTGGTTTTGAACAAGTTGGAGTCTTTTCAGCAAACCAACTGGGAGTCCTAGGTAAAGACTATTAGAAAAGTCCAACCGGGAAAGGACAAGGGCTATTATAACCTGGATGAGTGTGGTATGAGTTAGAAATTGAGAGATTTTTTAAATTTTTCTCAGTTGGTAAAAGCTGGCAGAAACGACAGCACCTACTTGTCCTTTCAGTGAGAGATCGGCGCTAAGAGTAATGCCCAGACTCTTGACAGAAGTGGATTTCGTTGGTGAGTTTCCCAGATCAGGTGGCCAGAAGTGTGGACCCCAACTCAGCTCGCTTTTCCCAGGCAAGATCAGTTCTGTCTTGCCTGGGTTGAGTTTGAGATGGTTAAGACTCATCCACCTCTGAATGTGTTGCATGGTGTTCTGAAATTGCGCAACAGAGTCTGAGGTGTTAAGCATAAACACGAGTTGAAGGTCGTCTGCGTAATTGTAAATATTAACATTAAATTGTTTTAAGGAGTGTAGAAGAGGGCGGAGATAAAGATTAAATAATAAAGGTGATAGTGAGGATCCCTGTGGGACCCCACAAGTGGATGAAGTTGTAGGTGCTGTAAAGGAGCCAAGCCTAACTGCTTGTGTGCGTCCAGAAATAAAGGAAGCAATCCAACTAAGTGCGGGGCCTCTTAGACCGGCCTGTTCGACACGGTTGATCAGAATCGAATAGTCAACCGTGTCGAACGCCGCCGATAAATCAAGAAGCACCAACGCCTGATGTATACCGTTGTCCGCGTTGGATTGCATGTAACATCCTGCGCTTGATGGAGAGCCCACCTGCACGCACGTTTCTGACCCTGCCAGCGCTGGGGGTGTTGGAGCGCTGCTCTCTCGCCAGTCCACTAGCCTGGCTCCTCACAGCCGCAGGGCGGCGGGTTGTTTGGCGACCTGCTGCTGGTGTTGCAGACCCCACTGATGGTTGAGTGCGGCGCGGTGGTACAGCAGCGCCTGTTGGCACAGGGGTGGTAGGGGCAGGTGGTGGGATGACCGCTGGCGCAGCAGCTTGCCCTGATGGTCCGGGCTGTGGGGTATGTTGTGTGTCTCCCTTCGTGTCCTCCAAGTTGTCATCAATCACCAGGGCCTCGCTGTCCGTGCTGGGGACATCAGCGCCACCTGTGATTTAAGGTGGACGTTGATTAGTGACATGTTCCGTACACGGTTAGGCTTGCTACATGCATGCAGACTACCATTCCCTGACTCGCTGCAGGACTGACTAACACTGGGCATGTCAGGCTTAATGGTAAAGAATGGTAATTGTGGTCAGACTACATGTCCCACAATGCAATAGCGCTATAGTGGTGTGCTTTGGCAGCATGATTGGGGTTTGCTATGGGATGCACTGGAGTCATGGACATTGTTAGGGGACAAGGGGTCGCTGTCGCATGGCACTTACCTGTTGTGTCTTTGGTGGGTCGGGAGGAGTCCAGATGGGTCACACCCACGCAGGCCTGTGGATTGATGGTCTCCTCCACGCGGTCCTCCAGTGGTGTGTTCTGAGGGACAGTGGGCTCCCCTCCACCTGTCGCCACATGCTCCCCCAGCCTCTTCGCAATCTTTTCCTTTGCCCGGCCTCTTAGGTCGTACCTTGCAAAAAACACAGTTGATGGACAGAATGTAGAACAATGTCATACATTCACCCCAGTACAGGGATCTGGGCCTAAATCCATCGTTTTTGTGCACTCCACACCACCCTGGGTTAGACACTGGCTATATGCAAATCAGCTCTGACCCAGTGCCTCATGGGAACGTCCAGTCCGAACTACCAAGCCATGTCTTTCCCATACCGGAATCAAGCATCCAAGGACCAGTGGTGTGGAGAGCCTGGGACTCACGTCTGAGCATACCCAGCACACTCGGGGTGAAAATTGGAAAAAACACAGTTGATGGACAGAAATCAGCTCTGACCCTGTGCTTTAAGGGAACAGTCCAGTCCGAACTACCAAGCCAGGCTCTCCACACCACTGGAGTCAAGCTATCCAGGCTGATGAAGGCTGATAGCCAGAAACCGGTCCTTGGATGCTTGATTCCGGTCTGGGAAAGACATGGCTTGGTAGTTCGGACTGGACTGTTCCCATGAGGCACAGGGTCAGAGCTGATTTGCATATAGCCAGTGTCGAACCCAGGGTGGTGTGGAGTGCAAAAAAACGATGGATTTAGGCCCATATCCTTGTACTGGGGTGAATGTATGACATTGTTCTATATTCTGTCCATCAACTGTTTTTTGCAATTTTCACCCCGAGTGTGCTGGGTATGCTCAGACGTGAGTCCCAGGCTCTCCACACCACTGGAGTCAAGCTATCCAGGCTGATGAAGGCTGATAGCCAGAAACCGGTCCTTGGATGCTTGATTCCGGTCTGGGAAAGACATGGCTTGGTAGTTTGGACTGGACTGTTCCCATGAGGCACAGGGTCAGAGCTGATTTGCATATAGCCAGTGTCGAAGCCAGGGTGGTGTGGAGCGCAAACAAACGATGGATTTAGGCCCAGATCCTTGTACTGGGGTGAATGTATGACATTGTTCAACATTCTGTCCATCAACTGTTTTTTGCAATCTTCTTAGGTCGTACCAGCCCTTCTTCAGCTCGTCCACCGAGCGCTGGGTCACCCCTACTGCGTTCACTTTGGCGCGGTGCGCTGCCATATGCGCCTTTTGTCGGCCTCAGGCACCCTTCGGGAGTCACTGCCAAATAGCCTGTTGTGGTCCTTTGCTACTCCTTCTATGAGGTATTCGAGCTCCTGCTCAGAAAACTTGATTTTCCGCTTCCTCCCACTGGTGGAAGCTCCTGCTGCATCCTGTGACATGCCTGCCACTGTGGTGTCTCCTGCTGTACTCATGTGGAAAACACTGGAGTGGAGCTCTGACACTGCTGCCTGTACTTCAGCCTCTCACTGCAGAATGAGGGTGTGACCTGCCTACTTCCTGGTTGTGATGTCATCACTGTGCTCAGGATGCGACTTCCCATTTTTGCGATCCCGCAGTTAGCGAGATCGCAATTTGCGATTTCGGTAATTGCGAGATCGCAATTTCAACACGGGAATCGGCGGTTTCTGCGATTATTTACCGATTTTTTTGGGACTCGCAATCGACGATTGCGACCGCTTGCGAATCGCATTTTTTTCTCGCTAATAATCATGAATGCCGTTCTGCGAATTCTAAATTGCGATTCGCTTTTAATCGCAATTTAGAAATCGCAGATTGAGGCATTGATGAATCTACATGCAAATCTCTGAAAATATGGTGCTCTCCAGCTCCCTCCCTGTCATGCAACGCAGTGCAGCCTCAGAGGGGGGGCTGCTCTGTGATGCATGAAGTATTTGTGAATCTCCCCCATAGAGATGCTTATAATAAATAAAACATGACCAAACTGACGAAAGTCCAATCAGAGCCATAAATATGCAATTTTAAAATATTTAAATGAGAATAGTGGTAAAAAGCACAAAGTGCAGCTATCTGGTCACGCTGAACTGGGACAAAGTCACAAATTCTGGCCAACTGTGGTGGAGCATGGGCCGGCTTCACGGGCCCAGTTAGGCAAGCTAAACCAGTGTACCTTAAATCCCTGTTGAGGAGAGTTGCAAGATCTCACGTCAAAGATGCATTTTTCAGCTAAGGCAATGTGCCGGTTCTAGGGAGCTGGGAGGCTGCGAGGCTGCGATGTGAGGTCTTGCATCGTCTTTGAGGAGGCTGTTGAAGAGGGAAGCTTGTGATGCGGAGTACTGTGTCTCGGATGCCTTACTAATGGCTTGGTTACGAAAAGACTGCGAGGATTGCTATGGAAAGTCCTGACTCATCGTTGAGGCTGCTGTCGATGAGGGATTCGCAATGCGAAGGCCTACACTGGGGTTGCATCACTTAGTGGCAGTACAATGTGGCTGCGGGCAGCGAGGTCAATGCAGAGTCTTTTTGCTGGAAGAGGCCCTACAGCAGAGGAAATGGTTTGGTGCAGTATAGTAGTGGTAATGTGTTTCTTCTGCTAGATCTACAGATAGGCTGTCAGAGCCCCTTCAGGCCCACTTCCAAAGGTCCATGACTGGGCTGGCATCTCTTGGCAGGGCAGGAGTCAGAGTTGCAGAGTCCTGGTGCTGGTTACATGAGACTAACCCTTGGAAACAGTCTGGTGGTCCTTGCCTCAGATAACAGGTCCATTTCTTCCTACTGAGAGCAAGAGGGCAACAGGCAGCAGGCCAACATAGCAGGCAACAGTCCAAAGGCAAAGTCTTCCACAGGTACAGAAGTGTATTGAAGATTTGGTGTTTGAAGTTCAATATTTATACCTGGTACCTCCTTTGAAGTGAGGAAAGCTTCTAGAGGTTCCCCTTTGCAGTGCACAGGTTTCCTGCCTCCCCTGACTATAGACTAACTACAGGGGGTAGGCAATCATTTCTGTGAAGGTATGACATAATCTGTTCACGTGTAATTGGGCCTGTGTCTAACTCCACCCTCCTATCCTGCCCATAATGGTTGATCCAGGCACTCATAAATCCTCAATAGTGTGTGGGTGTCTTGGACAAATGCACAAAGTTCAAATGTCAACTACACCCAGCCATGTGATCCAGAGACAGACTACAGGCACTAAATAGCTATGGTAGGAAAATCCCAACTTTCTAAAAGTGAACAACAAAGTCAATAGATCAGAGTGCACTCATTCCCTTTCAAATAATCCATAGTTTTGCTTACTTGTGACTTGTGTGCGTCCGTTCATAGAGGCCCGTCCCAGGTCTCTCGTTCAAAAGTGAAAATCATGAAGGAGCGTCGATGCATTCCAAACTTGCGCACTGCGGAATGGGGACCTTTTCCCTTACAAGTACCTTGTTTTCTTCCATATTTTATCAACATTTCAACCTTTTCAACATGAATTTTTCTCCTTCTCTTGCTCATAAATGTCGCGGAGACCGCGAAATTGGGTTTGAATGTTTATTAACCATTTTCAAATGCTGCTGCATGCCATTCCAGGCCTTTAGACAACAGCATGTGTAATTTCATTAAACACCCACGTAGGCCCTGTTTAAATCGGTGCACAGACATAATATCGACTCCAAAATATCGTTTGGACAGAATATCGAGTCAAAAATATCGTTTGGACAAAATATCGACAGGACAGAATATAGACAGCCAAAATATCGTTTTTAAGGTAAGTGAAGTAATATCGACTGTAAATAATATATAAAGTGAAAATATGTAAGTATATAATATAGATAGTAAAAAAATTCGTTTTTATTTTTAGGGTTCAGGGTCAGTTTTGGGTTTTTGGGTAAAGGGGTATTTTTAGGGTTCAGGGTCAGTTTTGGGTTTTTGGGTAAAGGGGTATTTTTAGGGTTCAGGGTCAGTTTTCAGTTTAGGGGTAAAGGGGTATTTTTAGGGTTCAGGGTCAGTTTTCAGTTTTTGGGTAAAGGGGTATTTTTAGGGTTTAGGGTCAGTTTTCAGTTTTTGGGTACAGGGGTATTTTTAGGGTTCAGGGTCAGTTTTGGGTTTTTGGGTAAAGGGGTATTTTTAGGGTTCAGGGTCAGTTTTCAGTTTTTGGGTATTATTTTATTATATTTTGTTACTATAGATATGTTTTAATAAATATGAAATAAAAAAATATTTATTTAACTTTCATTAATTATTTAATTATTATAAGTTAATTTAAGTAATTGTAAGTATATTTTAGTAATTAATTATTAATATTAATTTAATTTAACACTGTTTTTAGTAAATACGATATTTTTTACAACTATATTTTTGTAAACGATATTTTTAACTCGATATTTTTGTACTTACCTGCTTGTAGATAGAAACTCGATATTTTGACTGTCGATATTTTGTCAACGATATTTTTGATGGTCGATATTCTGTCCCTCGATATTATTTCAGTGATCCGTTTAAATCACCCAATGCATTTCGAGCCTTAGGCTCTTGTCAGGGGTTTCTGCAAAATACAATAAGATAAGCTATACCAATTGCGTGTAACAAGTATGCAATTATAACATTGAGCATCTAAAAAATCAAATCTACAATATCAAGTGTCTTGCTATTCTTAAATCCTCTGAAGCAGTGCTAAAAAATACTGTGTTCAGACTGACCTTTGTCATTACTACCCCACTGTTACCGCCCACAATTTAAATCAAAACATCTCACTAAAGTGAAATATCAAAAAGAATCACACATAATAAAAATGGCGATAAATCAGCTGTCGCCCTGAGCTAAAATAAAATTTGATTTGTACCCTTCTGTTTTACCTTATTAAACGCCAGCCTTCATTTACCCTCCAGCATACAATGGACATTCTTCTCTACAACTATTCAACCACGCTTTCGCAACCGTGATCATAAATCAACCGTTATAAAGCATACTGTTCACACTCACGTGTCTTGAATCTACCTAAATTAACCAACCACGCTTCACTCCTCGCATACTGTAATTACTTCAACCCCCATAATGCACCACCTTAAACACGAACAAACTCATGCTGGACTTCAAACTCCCCTGTCATCTATTCCGCACACAATACCAACACGCACTCAGCATAAATCAAATCAGATAAACTAAACAACTCTTACCAAAACACGCTACTCACATCGCAATCATCCTGACAACAAACATGCATAACACTATCCCCGAATCCAACCCGATCCCTTGATTTCACTACTAATGACATTGGCAACCAAGAAGGAACCTGGAGTAGCGAAAACCTACCAATTTCATACGGAATACCAGTGCAATGCTCAAAAAACAGCTAGCTCTCTCCCCACACAAACACCAAAGATAATACAAGTAAGAAAGACCTCTGTACCTCAATCAATCAATCAATCAGAGTACTTATAAAGCACGCTACTTACCCGTGAGGGTCTCATGGCTCTGAGGGGAGGGGGGGGAGCTGCTGTTCGAAGAGCTAGGTCTGAAGAGTCTTCTGAAGGCGAGTAGGTCTTGGGTCTGCCGTATGTGGGTAGGGAGGGTGTTCCAGGTCTTGGCGGCAAGGTAGGAGAAGAATCTGTCGCCGGAGGTCATACATTGGATGCGAGGGACAGCGGCAAGGGCAAGGCTGGTGGAGTGGATCTGGCAGGTGGGTGTGTGGAACCTGAGGCTGCTGTTCAGGTAGGCTGGTCCGGCGTTGTGCAGTGCTTTGTGTGCGTGGGTGAGGAATTTGAATGTGATCCTCTTGTCGACGGGCAGCCAGTGTCGGTTTCTCAGGTGGGGGGTGATGTGGCTGCAGCGGGGGGGCGTTGACGATCAGTCAGGCGGAGGTGTTTTTGATGCGTTCAAGTCGTTGTAGGTGGGATTCCTACATTGAGTGCGTTGCCATAGTCCAGTCTGCTGCTGACGATGGCATGTGTCACCGTTCTTTTTGTTTTTGTCGGGATCCAGTTGTAGATCCTGCGGAGCATGTGGTGGGTGTTGTAGCAGGAGGAGGAGACGGCTTTGACCTGTTTGGACATGGATAGGGAGGAGTCGAGGATGAATCCCAGGTTGCGGGCATGGTCGGTGGGTGTTGGTGCTGTTTCCATCGTGGTTGGCCACCAGGAGTCGTCCCAGGCTGAGGGGGTGGGTCCGAGTTCAGCTTCAGATGGCTGCTCCTCATCCAGTCGGTCAGGTTGGTTTTGGCGGTGTGTGGGTCCTTGGTGAGGGAGAGGATGAGCTGGGTGTCATCAGCGTAGGAGATGATGTTGAGTTCGTGATGGCGGGCCACTTGTGCGATGGGGGCCATGTAGACGTTGAACAGCGTCAGGCTGAGGGATGAGCCCTGGGGCATGCCACAGATGATGTCCGTGGCTTTGGATTGGAAGGGTGGGAGGCGGACTCTCTTGGTTCTGCCTGAGAGGAAGGACCTGGTCCAGTCAAGGGCCCTCTCTTGGATACCGGCTTCTAGGAGCCGTGTCTTCAGAGTGCGATAGCATACCGTGTCGAAGGCAGCTGACAGGTCCAGGAGGGTGAGCGCTGATGTTTCGCTGTTGTCTAGTTGGCGCCTGATGTCGTCTGTAGCGGCGATGTGCTGTGGTTGCGTCTGAATCCAGACTGGGACAGTCCAATATGTTATTGTCTTCCAGGTGGTGGGCCAATTGCATGTTGACAATTTTCTCGATGACCTTTGCCGGGAACGGGAGCAGTGAGATGGACCAGAAGTCCTTGAGGTCTTTGGGGTCCACTTTGGCCTTCTTGAGGAGAGCGTTGATTTCGGCATGCTTCCAGCTTTCCGGGAATGTCGCTGTTTCGAAGGAGATGTTGATGACCTTCCCTAGTTGGGGTGCGATGGCTGCGTCTGCTTTGTTGAATTGAGTGGTGTGGGCACGGGTCTGATGGAGATCCTGAGTGGATGGAGTTCATGATCTTGCGAGTCTCGTTGTCGTTGACGTTGGACTAGGAGGTCAGGCGGTTGGCACTGGTGGTGCTCACAGGGGAGGTGGCATCTGGCGTAGTTGGGGCAGTCGTGGTGTTGAAGCTGTCGTGAATGTCAGCAATCTTGCGGTAGAAGAAGATGGCTAGTGAGTCGCACAGTTCTTGTGAGGGCGGGATGTCGTTGGTGTTGGCTCTGGGGTTGGAGAGTTCCTTTACGATGCTGAAGAGCTCTTTGCTGGTGTGTGTGTTGATGTCTGTGGGTGGCGTCCTTGTGGGCTGCATTGTTGTCCAGTGTGCGTTTGTGGAGCCATGTCTTCTCCAGATCTGGCATGCACGTTTGGAGGTCTGGAGCCCGTCGGTGAACCAGGTGGCTCTCTTGCTGGCGTGGCTGTTGCAAGGGTTTCTTGAGTGGGGCGAGGGTGTTGGCGCAGTCGTCGATCCACTGTCTGAGGTTGCGGGCTGCGGCGTCTGGGTTGGTGGGGTCGGTGGATGGGTTATGGGTGAGGGTGGTGATCAGCTGGTAGTCTGTGACTTTGCTTTGCTCCAGCAGCGGAGAGGTAGCTGTTGGGTGCGGTGGTGTGTGGTTGGTTTCTTGAAGGTGTAATGGATGCAGCGGTTGTCATTCCAGTGGAGTTCGGTGGTGTGGTCGAAGGTGATGTGGAAGCCGGGTGGAGAAAATGGGGTCCAGCGTGTGGCCGGCAGCGTGGGTGGGTGCGGTGAAGAGTTGTCCGAGGCCGAGGTTGTCGAACAGGGTGGCGGAGTTGGTGCCGTTGTTGTTCTCAAGGTAGAAGTTCAGGTCCCCGAGGAGGATGTAGTCCTTGGAGGCGAGTGCGTGGGTGCTGGCAAGGTCAGCGATGGAATCGCTGAACTAAGCCCAAGGTCCTGGGGGTCTGTAGATGAGTGTTCCGCTGAGGGTGGTGTTGGGGTCGGTGTGGATCCAGAAGTGCAGGTGTTCGGCAGTGTTGAGGGTGTCGTCTGCGTGGGTGGTGACCATGAGGGTTGACTTGTGGATGATGGCTATTCCTCCTCCGACTCCGTTGGTCCGACCCTTGCGGGTGATCTTGTAGCCGTCCGGTATGGCTAGGGTGATGTCGGGCGCCGAAGAGTCATTCCACCAGGTCTCGGTCAGGAAGGCCATGTCTTTGGCAGAGGTGTTGATCAGATCCCAGAGCTTGACCACATGCTTGCATGCGGAGCGGGTGTTGAGGAGTATGCAGCGGAGGTGGTTGGGTCCAGTCCTTGGAGGTTTGGTGGTTTTGTCGCAGATGAAGCTGCAAGTGCTGCAGGTGAAGGGTCTGTGGATCCGTTTCGGGGCGGCCTGGAAGCAGGTGTGGTTTCGGCTTGCGTTGAGTGCATGGAGGGTGCTGGCGTCGTAGTGGATTCTGGTGTTGTGGCATTCATGGGGTCCAGGGGTTCTGGCGCTGGACGGGCACAGATGGGCTTGCCTCTGTCGCGCCTCCGGAGCACCAGCAGCAACGGAGGGATGAGCAGCTGGGAGGCGGGAGCGGGGCGGCGAATGGGTATCGAGGGGGGCAGGGCCGCAGGGGAGCAGCGGCGGGAAACAGGCAGAGGAGGTAAACAGGAAAGGATGGGGGGAGGGAGGTATGGGCCAAAGCGGGGACAAAGGAACCCTACAGAGGTGCAACAATAGAAAAAAACAGGCACAAAATACAGGAAGCAGAGTTTTACAAATGCAAGGCAGACAGCGGGGATGAACTGCACGGCAGAGTGGCAGCAGCAGCAAAGGAGGCGCAGACACTCAGGTGGAGCTGTGCGGCAGCGTGGGAGTGACCTGGCCTGCAAGCAGGGTCCGGCGTCACTCCTGCTGTCGTGCAGCGGTCGCCATTTAAGGTGGGGAGGGAGGAGCAGCTGGGAGCGTGGCGGCAAATGGGTAACGAGGGGCGCGGGGCTGCAGGGGAGCAGCGGCGGGGAACGGGCAGATGGTCTAAACAGAAGAGGAGGGGGGTGGGGGGAACGGGCCGAAGCAGGGGCAACGGAACCCTACAGAGGCGCAACAATAGAAAAAACAGGCACAAAATACAGGAAGCAAAGTTTTACAAATTTAAGGCGGGGAGGGAGGGAGGAGCAGCTGGGAGGCGGGAGCAGGGCGGCCAATGGGCATCGAGGGGGGCAGGGCTGCAGGGGAGCAGCGGCGGGGAACGGGCAGAAGGGGTAAACAGAAGAGGAGAGGGGGAGGGCGGGAACGGGCCGAAGAGAGGACAACAGAAATCTACAGTGGCGCACCAATAGAAAAAAAAGGCACAACATCCAGGAAGCAGAGTTTTACAAATGCAAGGCAGACAGCGGGGACAAACTCACGGCAGAGTGGCAGCAGCAGCAAAGGAGGCGCAGACACTCAGGTGGAGCTGTGCGGTAGCGGGGGAGTGACCTGGCCTGCAAGCAGGTTCAGGGGTCACTCCTGCTGTCGCGCAGCGGCCGCCATTTAGGGCGGGGAGGGAGGGAGGAGCAGCTGGGAGGCGGGAGCACGGCGGCAAATGAGCAATCTACTCATAACAATAAATGCCGGCAAATGGGGCAACCTAATCATATGGACAACCAAATTCTTATTCAGAGTCAAAAGAGATGCTGGGAAAACATTTGAAGTCAGCAAGGAAAAAAACCCCAAAAATTGTGTGGCAACTGAAACAAACCAACATAGAGGAAAAATGGAGATTTGTCTACACATTACTAGCTTCCAATAAAAGCAAGGAATTTTGGAGCTATGTTAATGGCCTAAATGGTGCCCATCACACCCATAATGCTGTCCCTGCTAACAAATGGGCTGCTCATGCCACTAACCTATGCGTCGATCAGAAAACATCCATGGAAAGCACTATCAAGGTCAACGGCCTTCAACATGAAGAGAGCAACGCGGATGATCTCTACCCAACAGAAAGAGAAACTCTAACCATCCTCCAGAGCACCAAGAAGGATGGGGCGCCAGGGCCTAATGGGTTGCCTGGGTATATCTTTAAGGAAGACTGTGAATACTGGGCACCCCACATTCAAATTTTATTTAGTAATTCCTAAAACATTTCTGTGGTTCCGGACTCATGGAAAGGCTCCATCTTACATCCCAGTCATAAAATGGAACTCCCTTCCGCCTACCCTACGTTCTGAAACCGGCACCCTACGTTTTCGCAAAATCCTAAATACTCACCTGTTTCCTGCCTAACGAGTCACTTCTGCTAGGTCCGCCCTCTCTGGATAAGCGCTGGGATGCCCAAGGGTAACCATGCGCGATATAAAACTCATTGATAATAATAATAATAATAATAATAATAATAATAATAATAATAAAATAAAATGGGGATGCCGCTGACCCAGGGAATTCTAGACTAATTGCACTACTGGACGTGGAAGGAAAGGCATTTGCAAAAATGCTCCTGAAAGAGCTAGAATCCATACTGTGGGGTGCGAAGATTCGTTCCACACCCAGTCGCACAGCGGGGAGTTGATTTACCAGCTCCACTGAAAGCGTTCCTTTTTAGATTCATCTTTATTTATTACTGTTTTTTAACAAACTCTAGTCCATATTTTAAACTCATCTTTGTATTCCACAAGTATTTGAATCCTGCTCTTCGAATGCTTCACATGTTAAAGATGTGCCCGTCCAGGCCTCTCTCAAAAAACACGATCGAAATACGTGGTACGTTCAAAGCAGCAGTTTTTTATTGTTACCCAATGCATTTCGGGCTTTACATAAGCCCTTCTTCAGGGATCACTGAAAATATCAATAGAAAATAGCCATTACCTCATGTATTTTACAGGAACATACTTAGTGATGTCATCTAATTATATGACGAAAGATTAAATACAACAACTCCCTCTGTCAGTGTTCATAAATTTAAACAAACTTCTGACGAATAAATCAATTGAAACCTTTTCAATAATACATTCCCATAGTGCCAACATGAATCTAAACATTCCTCTTTCCCCGTGATTATAAAAACGATACTTCAACCCTCCTGTTGTCTCGCCTCTCCTATCTTGCACTTGAAACTCTCCAATCCCCTTCTCTCCCATCATGCAGAAGAAATTTAAACGCGTACCTGTGAAATGCTGCATTCCCTGTTACATCCTAACTTTAAGTTTACTTAAAGATGTTTCCCACCCCTCGTGGCCGCTTCTGATTTAAACCGTAAACTTGCTCGAATGTCTCCTTTGATTGGTGCTAGCTAATAAGTCACCTGATTCTCACTCCCCTCCATGGAAACTACACTTCCCACGATGCACCATTCCCCCAACCATAAACCTATGCTTGAATGTCACCTTTCATTAGTGCAAGCTGATTATATCAGATTGTTACTCCCCCGTGAAAACAAAGTGCCATTGCCCCAGCAACAAATCATTTACAACAAATAAAAAATTAATTACGAAATGCCGCTTAATCGTGTAGCAAAACAATTGTAAAAACTATATGTCATATAAGAAAATAGTACATATAAGCAAATAGTACATAATTTCAACTTTATACACAGGAATTAGTGATCATATATTCTCTGTTTAAATGTCTCCCCTCTGAGGAGCAATGAGAACCGTTACGATGCTAGCGAGGGTGGTATCTATGAACCGTAAATGACGAGATTAATAGGTGTACGCATTTTCGATACGCTACTTAGAAGGGTTCGTCTTATTTACAGGTTTCTTCATTTGTACCCTCGGGTTCCATTTTAGATACGGCATCCATTTTGTTTCTTGCCCTCACGTAGTCAGCGAACAGGCAAATGTCCGCCTCCTGACCCTGTGATTCCCAAGACTGGGGGATGACACGACAGAGACAGATGGCTCCGCAGCTGCGTAATCTTCCCACGTTGGCCTATTGTTTCAGCCTTGCATGCGCTCGGCTCGAATCCTTTGATCCTGGGATTGCGCTTCCGATACTACCTCCACACTCCTTCTTATCCTGTTGTCTGACTTCCTTGCACCTGTTCCTGTCTCTTACTCTCGTCCTTTTACAACTAGAGTGGAATGCGCATAGCAGGATAATGTGCTTTTACAGTTGGGAACCGACAAATGTTACTGTGATTATGTTCCGGGTTTCCGACACCATGAATGAAGCCCTTTTAAGTTTATTGTGGGAACTGAGTTGTAACCTTTTGTTCGTTACGTTATTGAATGCTGAAAATGTGTATAAAAGGAGCGATCCACACTTACAATTTGAAGCAGGCTCTTGGAACCTACACTCTGTTGTACTTCCCATGACTTTTGCATCCCTGCAGTAATAAACGCTGATCTTTGACGCCGAAGGAAGTGTCCCATGTCTCTGTCACTTGTGCGCCGAACAGGTATCCCACGAAGGTTTCAGGTGTTGTTCCCTGGCACCGCTGGTACTTAAAAAGTCCAGTCCTTCAATTAGCGCCCAACGCGGGGCGACATCAGCGGTACCGGTCCAAATCCTGACGATTGCGAGGAACTTCGTGTGAAATCTCCGAGGAAAAGGTGCACCCCGCTTCATCGATCCTGTTGTCGAAATAAGTGGTCCAAAGATTTTTCCCGCGAAGATTCCCGCCTCCTGACGGCTGCAACGGATCGATGCTCTGACTGTCGACCTGTTTCGGTGCCTGGCGTAGTCCTTTGTATGGCGAGACGATAGACGGGCCTTCCTGATGACACCATCGAGCTCTCAGTTAAGTATTTGTGGGTTGCTCCCAGTCCTTAGTTGTTGGTGCTTAGTTGTTTGCATGGTTCCATTGCATTTGTGGTGCTTAGTTGTTGGTCCTTAGTTGTTATTTGACAGTTGCAATTGCCAAAAACCGAGGGTTTTGTTTTTCACGAAGATTTAGTACTTTGGTAACCCTTGAAGTTTGATACTTGGTTAGTGTACATGATGCCTAGCCTTAGTGGTTTCATTGGTTTCTTCAAATGTTGCAACAAGGATTCCCGGTTGGAGGACTCGTGTCCGATACCTCCAGTTGGAACTCCGATATATGAGCTCTATAGTCGACATGGTGTGGGCCCTATTATATATAGTGACTATTGGGTCCGTTATACGAGAAAGGATGGTGTCCTTAGTTGGCCACCACACGGAAGTTTTGAAATGGAGATTTTAGATAATCTAGAAACTAAATTATTTAAGAAGAAAGCTAGGCCAGCTATGTTTGATTCCCTTCGGTTGTGGCGTAAAGAGGCCAAACAGAAAGAAATCAAACAGCTTAAAAAGAATCGTAAAGAAGGTATCGTCCCGATAATGCAAGTTGTACAACAATGTCAGCGAGATAAAGAAGAAAAAGAAATAGAAGTTTCTACTAGACTACATCACATGAGAATAGACAAATGTTATCCGGTATTATCAACTAGTCTTGATAAGACAGAAGAGGACTCGAAGGAGGATCCTCTGTTAGCATATTTGATGAAATCTCCACCTCCTTATGCACAGGGTGCTACAGCCCCTGTAGTTCCTCTTGTAGTTCCTCCTGTAGTTCCTCCTGTAGTTCCAGCGGCTGCTGGTCAGCCTGTTGTTGGTCCTGCGTTTGTCCTACCACCTGGTCCTATTCCTACTGCTCCTTTGCCTGTACCTCCTCAGTCAATTGTTCCTGCTACCTCAGCCGTCCCGGCTACCTCTGCTGTCCCTACGTTCACTTCTAATGTTGTTGCTCCTGTTCTTTTTTCTCCTTCTGTTCATAATCGTATCCCTAATACTGTCGCTACTCTTTACTCCCCACTTTCTGGATCGGTATTTCGACCCGATGTCTCTGAAACTCCTCAGAGGCGCAGTCAAATCCCTGGTGGAAGGGAGAGTGCCACGTTGGTAACTATGGCGCGTAGATGGATAAGACACCCTGTTAACTACCCGCCGCGCGTGGTCTTTGATACGTTTTCTCAGTTTAATGAGCCCACTCAGAGATTTGTGTTCGAAGAAATGTGTAACTTTTTGAGAGAAGAATGGTACAATGATGATTTAGATAATGTACCGCCCGATATGACTGAACTTCAGAGTCAATTTTCGAACGGCATGATTGTAGGTGGAGATGTACGACGTGCATTAGAGCGATTATTAGCCTTACGGTGCACAGTGTTTTCTCGAGTGTCGTTTGATGACGATTCTGATACTCAGAGAACGAACTCTGGTCAGTATCCTATGAGAGAGGTTCTGCCAGTATACATGCCAGGTGACCCGCAAGCTAATCCTGTGATTCTGCCATACTTTCAGAGAGTTTGGATACACCTCCCATGGAAGCGATCAGAAGTTTTGCAGGTGAAACAATCTTTACCTGATCCACGCAAGAATCCGGCAGGTTATTACAAGGAGTTGTCTCAACTGGTAGACGCTACTATTATGAATCTTGCGGACATCGACATGTTGTTTGGCAATGTCGTACCACAACCGATTTGGGCGAAAATTCGCCAAGAGAATCATTTAGTCGAGTTAGGTGGTGACTGGGCTACACTAGTAGCGGCAGATGGATGACAAGTTGGTGGGGCTAAGCCTGAGCAGTTAATTACGGATCTGCCTTAGAAAATTATTACACTTATGAAAACGCTCATGCCAGCGATGAAGGTAAATTGGGATAAATTAGCAGCTTGTAAGCAAAAGAAGGACGAGAGTGTCTCCGATTTCTTTACCAGATTCGAAGAGGCATTTGTCGATCATAGTGGTCAGGATATGGGCCCTGAGGGAGGCCAACGGTTATTTGTTGATAAATTTGTATTGAATTTGTTGCCTGAGCTATGCAACAAATTGAAAAATTCAGAAAGTGCTTGGGCGGTTTCAACTACTGCTGAAATATTAGCGACAGCTCAATACTATGAGAATAGGGAAAAGGAAGAAAGTGATCGTTCAGACAAGAAAACAAAGGAGCTTAAAACGAAGGTTTTGTTACAGCAAGCGTATCCTCCACGTTCAAATCAAAATGATTCTCAACAGCAATATCGACCACAATTACAATCTTCCAGGATGCAGTCACGATCTGACTTCTCCGACTTTAGATCTACGCTTGGGTATAATCAGTGTGCATATTGTAGAAGAGAGGGTCATATAAAATATGATTGTCCAGCTTTGCGTGACCGGCTTAACGGTGTGTCGGCACGAGGGGGTCATGGTGGTCCTCAACAAGCACCCCGAGGTAGAGGCCGCGGTGCCCCTCAACATCAAAATCATGAGCGCCCTCAGCCCCGTCAGATAATTATTTTGACCAACGAAATGTGAGGTCCGATAAATCAGCACAGTATCATGTGGACGATTATTACGTCGAACATGAGATTGAGGCAGGTAACCACTACTAGGACAGCCACCGACAGAGAGAGGGAGTAGTATCAGTTCCGGTTGATCAGAGTGGGCCTTACGTCGCAGTTGCTACATCTGGCGTAGTTGAGCCTTTTCTGTTAGACACTGGTGCGACGAAAAGTTCCATCATGCATTCGAAACTCCCTGGCGCACCTTTGTCCGGCTTAACAAATGTTTCCATTGGATTCTCTGGCGCCCCTGTTAGCAATCCTGTCTCTAGCCCTTTGTCCCTTACGATTGGTCCTCATGAGCTAGAGGCCCCATTGATTTTATCTACTGGTTGTGGTGAGAATCTTTTGGGCTTGGATTTGTTAAAACGGTTATATGCGACTTTGTACTGCTCTCCTGCGGGAGTGGAGCTTCCATTAGGTCAGAGAGTGATCTCTCCTATGTACTTATCAATTGATAAGTTCCCACCGGAATTGAGTTCCCTTCCTGCGTCGTTATGGGCTACGGGTCCCAATGATGTAGGCTTATTGAACATCCCACCTTATGTGGTCCAGTTGAAATCGAACGTGCGTTTCCCAGGTATACCACAGTATCGTATCTCTTTTGATGGTGAGCGAGCACTATTAGCGATCATTTATGACCTGATCGAAAAGGATGTCATCGAAGAAACTCGAGGCAATGTGTGTAATAGTCCTGTGTTACCGATTTTGAAACGCACAGATCCAACTAAACCTCCTGTATACCGCTTTGTAATTGATTTACGAGAAGTAAATAAAATCGTGATTCCCCAGTTTCCTGTGGTGCCTGACATCACGGCTTTGTTGACCCTGATTCCGGCTTCTGCCTCCTGGTTCACGGTAATCGATCTAAAGAATGCTTTCTTTAGTATTCCGATTGCTGAGGAAAGCAGAGACCTATTCGGATTTTCATTGGGTGGTCGCAGTTTTAGATTTAAACGCGCACCACAGGGCTACTGTGAGAGTCCATCGATCTATAGCCAAGCACTTAAAAGTCAGCTTGATGCATTTGTGTTGCCGACAGGCGCAGCCTTAGTTCAATACGTTGACGACCTATTAGTGGCAGCTGACACAGAGGCTATTTGCAAAACCGCTACAGTATCATTGTTACAGCACCTATGTGACTTACATCACAAGGTTTATTGTGTCCATCCAGCACTCTAGTTAATGCTATTTTCTTCTGTCGAATTAATCCGTTCGTTTTAGTGCACCATCACCCAGTGTTTTAGTCTAAAAAACACTTTACGAAATGACCAAAATTGTGAGACAACGGACCATCCCGTTGTCAAAATGGTAATGTTCAGCACCCTTTCACTGTGAACCCGCTGAGGTTCTCTTCAGGTAAATCCATAAACAATAATAATCCAATTCACTGTTTTTGTTTCAAGATTCTCATATTTATTGATTTCATTTCATCATTTTGATTATTTGCGTTATTTTCACGACATTTGGTATTGACATTTCCCATTTACCCAATGCATTTCGGGTCTATAGTGACCCTTCTTCCGGGGTCTCTGTCAGAAAAATCAAGAAAACTGCAATCAATGTCACAGCCATCTCAGTGTGTACAACTGTTATTTAAGTAAACATTTTAGCATTCTAGTGCATGCAAAAATTCTGCGTCTTCACAAATTATATAACATTCAACCCTAGCCCATTAGGTGAATGCCTCACAGTAATACGCTCTGTATCTTAAGGGATTACGTCCCCGAAAACGACCGTCAAAATTAAATCAAGTTACCAACTTAACTCTAAAAGTGTTCTGTTAAACACTGTGTCCAGCCTGATGTACTTGCTCTAAATAAAGAATAAGCAAACAAAAAATCCAAAAGTTTCTAGCGCATAACAAACAAACATCCTACTCTTCGTTCTTACTTACTCGAAAATGTGCCTGTCTTCAGATTTTCAAAATATCGACCAATCCGCTACTAGCTCACATAGGAGGAACGACTTTAAGCTGCGTGCTGCACTGTGATTGGATACACAAGCGGTCACGTGACCGCCATCACGGACTCGATATCAGCCCTCATCTAATTCAAAAACTGGTTAATGCGTGTAGTTCACTGAATGTAATAAGGCTAAACAGTCTAAAGGGTTGGTCTCTCAAAGTGAAAATACGGAGATTACGATGTATTTATGAATTACTAACTGCTGTACGCGCTATATCACAAACTATATGTGTATGTTCATAACACACTCTAATTACTTCTTAAATACTAATGGTCCCCTGAAGTAAAATGCAAAAGACTAAACCATAATAAACAGTACAAATAAACATTGCAAATAAACATGTACACAAAAATAGTGTCGGCCATTTTGAATAGGGAAGTTCTTAAATTTCATGTTATGCAGGGAACAATTGTCAGCTCTCCCAGAGTCACTTTATAAAAAACAGGATAGTTCTATCCTGTCATTCAAACCATTCGGTTGTAAGCTGCCCATCTTCTTTATCCAAAAGTATTCAGATCTCAATCTTTGTTTGTGTAAGTCTCTTTCTGGATGATGCTTTAAGACTTCTAGTATGGTGAAGCGTAATTGCGCAACATTGTGTCCAGCTTCCAACCAGTGTGCACTCACTGTAGATTTCAAGTTCTTCAACCGAATATTACTCTTGTGCTCTGTTATTCTGATTTTAATTTTTCGTTCAGTTTGGCCTATGTATAATTTACCACATGGGCATTTGATGCCATAAATTACGTTTTTCGTGTCACAAGTTCCTGAGTGTAACAAAGACAATTTCTTACCCGTCATTGGGTGTGTGAAAAACTGTCCAACCATCACGTTGTTACAATGGACGCAATTTTCGCATCTCTGCATACCTTTATAGTTGGTTGCTTCCAGATTCAATCTCTTTTTCAGAAGTTCTTTCAAATTTTTTGGCCTGCTGTATGCAAACGTTATCCGTTCAGCTACCAGTGGTTGTAAATCAGGTTCCTGTGTGATAAGTGCCCAGTGTTTCTTCATAATATTGACTATCTTCACTGCTTGTGTCGAATGTTTCAAGACACATACTGTCATTTTAGTTTCACTTCTTTCCTTAGTCACAAGCAAAGATTCTCTTTTCATGTTCAAAACTTTACTTTTGGCTTCTTCCAGTAGAGGTTTGGGATATCCTCGTTGTGAGTACTTTAGGATCTGTTTGTCGATGGTGGAGAGTACTTCTTGTGAGTCTGAGGTAATTCTCTTTTGACGGATAAATTGAGACACTGGGAGGTGTTTCTTTAGAGAGTGGTGGTGAAAACTTTGATAGTGTAGACCACTATTTCTGTCCGTTGGTTTAGTGTACACACTTGTTCTTATCCTGCCCTGTTCAAGGTGAATTTTTACATCTAAAAATGCCAATTCTTTCTGGTCCATGTGGTGAGTGAATTTAATGCGATCATGTACTGCATTGAGTCTTTGGATGTTGTTGATCAATTCATCTTGTTTGCCCTTCCAGATGAGGAAGATGTCGTCAATGTATCTCTTAAAAACCATCAATCCAGTAGTCCAGTTCTGATTGTGAATTATGTTGTCATGCTCAAATTTAGCCATAAAGGTATTTGCGTAGGACGGTGCCCCCGCAAACCCCATGGAGGTCCCACTGCACTGTTCATAAAAATTGTCTTCCCAGTTAAAGTAACTGTGTAGTAGAGCAAACTGTAGTAGTTGCAACAGCAATGTTTTTTCTCCTCCACTTACTTCATTATTCAATAAACACCATTCCATCGCTTCAATTCCCTCACTGTGTGGGATTGAGGTGTACAGGGCTGTCACGTCAATGGAACATAGCCATATTTCTTCATCGTTTGGAATGTTCACTGTGGCTAACATGTTGAGAAATGCGGTGGTATCTTTTAAATGTGTGCTCCATTTCTGAACTAAAGGCTGTAGGAACCAGTCTAGGTATTGACCCAGTGGTTCCGATAGTGATCCACATGCAGAAACTATCGGTCTAAAGGGCGGTCTCTTGGGGTCCTTATGTATTTTGGGGAGCATATAAAATTGAGGTCTCCTGGGATGTTTGGGATTCAGAAATTGGTATGTCTTCAAAGTGATCCATTTCATCTCTAAGGCTTTATCCAAAATAGTCTTTAGTGTCATTCCAAAAATTTCTGTAGGATCTTGATCCAGTTTGTGATATATATTTTCATCCTGAAGGTGAGCCTGTACACTCTCTTTGTAGTAGGTGGTATTCATCACCACTATTGCGCCCCCTTTATCTGCCTTTGTTATGGTAATGTCATTGTCGTCTCTCAAGGTTTATAAAACTACTACAGTTTGCTCTACTACACAGTTACTTTAACTGGGAAGACAATTTTTATGAACAGTGCAGTGGGACCTCCATGGGGTTTGCGGGGGCACCGTCCTACGCAAATACCTTTATGGCTAAATTTGAGCATGACAACATAATTCACAATCAGAACTGGACTACTGGATTGATGGTTTTTAAGAGATACATTGACGACATCTTCCTCATCTGGAAGGGCAAACAAGATGAATTGATCAACAACATCCAAAGACTCAATGCAGTACATGATCGCATTAAATTCACTCACCACATGGACCAGAAAGAATTGGCATTTTTAGATGTAAAAATTCACCTTGAACAGGGCAGGATAAGAACAAGTGTGTACACTAAACCAACGGACAGAAATAGTGGTCTACACTATCAAAGTTTTCACCACCACTCTCTAAAGAAACACCTCCCAGTGTCTCAATTTATCCGTCAAAAGAGAATTACCTCAGACTCACAAGAAGTACTCTCCACCATCGACAAACAGATCCTAAAGTACTCACAACGAGGATATCCCAAACCTCTACTGGAAGAAGCCAAAAGTAAAGTTTTGAACATGAAAAGAGAATCTTTGCTTGTGACTAAGGAAAGAAGTGAAACTAAAATGACAGTATGTGTCTTGAAACATTCGACACAAGCAGTGAAGATAGTCAATATTATGAAGAAACACTGGGCACTTATCACACAGGAACCTGATTTACAACCACTGGTAGCTGAACGGATAACGTTTGCATACAGCAGGCCAAAAAATTTGAAAGAACTTCTGAAAAAGAGATTGAATCTGGAAGCAACCAACTATAAAGGTATGCAGAGATGCGAAAATTGCGTCCATTGTAACAACGTGATGGTTGGACAGTTTTTCACACACCCAATGACGGGTAAGAAATTGTCTTTGTTACACTCAGGAACTTGTGACACGAAAAACGTAATTTATGGCATCAAATGCCCATGTGGTAAATTATACATAGGCCAAACTGAACGAAAAATTAAAATCAGAATAACAGAGCACAAGAGTAATATTCGGTTGAAGAACTTGAAATCTACAGTGAGTGCACACTGGTTGGAAGCTGGACACAATGTTGCGCAATTACGCTTCACCATACTAGAAGTCTTAAAGCATCATCCAGAAAGAGACTTACACAAACAAAGATTGAGATCTGAATACTTTTGGATAAAGAAGATGGGCAGCTTACAACCGAATGGTTTGAATGACAGGATAGAACTATCCTGTTTTTTATAAAGTGACTCTGGGAGAGCTGACAATTGTTCCCTGCATAACATGAAATTTAAGAACTTCCCTATTCAAAATGGCCGACACTATTTTTGTGTACATGTTTATTTGCAATGTTTATTTGTACTGTTTATTATGGTTTAGTCTTTTGCATTTTACTTCAGGGGACCATTAGTATTTAAGAAGTAATTAGAGTGTGTTATGAACATACACATATAGTTTGTGATATAGCGCGTACAGCAGTTAGTAATTCATAAATACATCGTAATCTCCGTATTTTCACTTTGAGAGACCAACCCTTTAGACTGTTTAGCCTTATTACATTCAGTGAACTACACGCATTAACCAGTTTTTGAATTAGATGAGGGCTGATATCGAGTCCGTGATGGCGGTCACGTGACCGCTTGTGTATCCAATCACAGTGCAGCACGCAGCTTAAAGTCGTTCCTCCTATGTGAGCTAGTAGCGGATTGGTCGATATTTTGAAAATCTGAAGACAGGCACATTTTCGAGTAAGTAAGAACGAAGAGTAGGATGTTTGTTTGTTATGCGCTAGAAACTTTTGGATTTTTTGTTTGCTTATTCTTTATTTAGAGCAAGTACATCAGGCTGGACACAGTGTTTAACAGAACACTTTTAGAGTTAAGTTGGTAACTTGATTTAATTTTGACGGTCGTTTTCGGGGACGTAATCCCTTAAGATACAGAGCGTATTACTGTGAGGCATTCACCTAATGGGCTAGGGTTGAATGTTATATAATTTGTGAAGACGCAGAATTTTTGCATGCACTAGAATGCTAAAATGTTTACTTAAATAACAGTTGTACACACTGAGATGGCTGTGACATTGATTGCAGTTTTCTTGATTTTTCTGACAGAGACCCCGGAAGAAGGGTCACTATAGACCCGAAATGCATTGGGTAAATGGGAAATGTCAATACCAAATGTCGTGAAAATAACGCAAATAATCAAAATGATGAAATGAAATCAATAAATATGAGAATCTTGAAACAAAAACAGTGAATTGGATTATTATTGTTTATGGATTTACCTGAAGAGAACCTCAGCGGGTTCACAGTGAAAGGGTGCTGAACATTACCATTTTGACAACGGGATGGTCCGTTGTCTCACAATTTTGGTCATTTCGTAAAGTGTTTTTTAGACTAAAACACTGGGTGATGGTGCACTAAAACGAACGGATTAATTCGACAGAAGAAAATAGCATTAACTAGAGTGCTGGATGGACACAATAAAGTTTTAGTCATATATTACAGTCTACCCTCCATCTAAGCACCGCAAAGATGAATCTAGAAGAAATAGCACAGATCACATCGAATAAGGCAGAAACTCTTGCATATACCGCAGCGGAAGCGGAAGAAATATACAGTCTGATCAAGGAAACTAGAGCCTTCAGCCCACAGCCAAGTACTATAAATCAATTATTAAAACAATTGGAATATGTAAGTAAACGAGAAATAAACCAAAGACTGCACGCAACAACTTTAATACACTATCACAGAAATCAACGAATCCCGAGGGGTTTAAGAATAGCACTTAAACCCATGTTATGCAGGAACAACAAGGCTTTCCTTACAAAATGGTATCAAATTCTGAATAAATGTAGTTTGGATCTTATTTTGCTGATCGTGGAAGAGTTGTCAAGAGAATTGAAAACTATTGAAGTGGAACTGGAGAACATAAAAAGTGAGCTAAATCAATTTGATGACTTATCGGCCACACTTGAAGAAGTCACTAAAAAATTAGAAAGATATGCTAAAGATATTGAGGACAGGAAGATCAAAAAATACCGAAGAGATACAATAGATTATAAACTTGAAGAGGTGTACAGCTGGGCAGAAGTTTACAATCAAAGGAAGTGGCAACAACCACAGACCAATGTCAGTTCATCACAGGAGAGTGTGGTATCTGATTCAGAAGCAGCACAAAACAGGAGACCTATAACACAGGAGAAACGCAGAGATCAACAAAGTAAAGTATCTTTTTTGGACACCAGTCCAGCAGCAAACAATGCTCCATCAACAAGCATAATAATAACAGAGCCCTCAAAACAAGGAGGGGAAAAAGAAAAAGAAAAAACGCAAGTAAAAGAAACAGTAGTGGAGAGAGAACTGAGACCAAAGAAACCGAAATTGACCTAGTTATCAATATATCGGACAAACAATTGACGGAGAATCAAACCAAAGTACTAAATAAAGGTCTAACGTTTGTTCCTATATATAAATCTAATGCCCAGGAAACTGAAATATCAATTTACAAATTCATGAGAAATTTGAGATTAAAGAACTTCTTTAATAATCTTCCACCGAGTGAAAAACCTGAGACGGGTTTGAAAGAATTTAGATCCAAAAGCACTTTCTGTGCACCGACCTCACACAAAACCATTGATGCATATGAACGAATTATAACATCTGAGATTCAAAAAATCAAATACTCCAGTGGAACCACCAGCAATTTTTCCAGAAAAGAATGGCAAGTTTTATAAACCTTGAGAGACGACAATGACATTACCATAACAAAGGCAGATAAAGGGGGCGCAATAGTGGTGATGAATACCACCTACTACAAAGAGAGTGTACAGGCTCACCTTCAGGATGAAAATATATATCACAAACTGGATCAAGATCCTACAGAAATTTTTGGAATGACACTAAAGACTATTTTGGATAAAGCCTTAGAGATGAAATGGATCACTTTGAAGACATACCAATTTCTGAATCCCAAACATCCCAGGAGACCTCAATTTTATATGCTCCCCAAAATACATAAGGACCCCAAGAGACCGCCCTTTAGACCGATAGTTTCTGCATGTGGATCACTATCGGAACCACTGGGTCAATACCTAGACTGGTTCCTACAGCCTTTAGTTCAGAAATGGAGCACACATTTAAAAGATACCACCGCATTTCTCAACATGTTAGCCACAGTGAACATTCCAAACGATGAAGAAATATGGCTATGTTCCATTGACGTGACAGCCCTGTACACCTCAATCCCACACAGTGAGGGAATTGAAGCGATGGAATGGTGTTTATTGAATAATGAAGTAAGTGGAGGAGAAAAAACATTGCTGTTGCAACTACTACAGTTTGCTCTACTACACAGTTACTTTAACTGGGAAGACAATTTTTATGAACAGTGCAGTGGGACCTCCATGGGGTTTGCGGGGGCACCGTCCTACGCAAATACCTTTATGGCTAAATTTGAGCATGACAACATAATTCACAATCAGAACTGGACTACTGGATTGATGGTTTTTAAGAGATACATTGACGACATCTTCCTCATCTGGAAGGGCAAACAAGATGAATTGATCAACAACATCCAAAGACTCAATGCAGTACATGATCGCATTAAATTCACTCACCACATGGACCAGAAAGAATTGGCATTTTTAGATGTAAAAATTCACCTTGAACAGGGCAGGATAAGAACAAGTGTGTACACTAAACCAACGGACAGAAATAGTGGTCTACACTATCAAAGTTTTCACCACCACTCTCTAAAGAAACACCTCCCAGTGTCTCAATTTATCCGTCAAAAGAGAATTACCTCAGACTCACAAGAAGTACTCTCCACCATCGACAAACAGATCCTAAAGTACTCACAACGAGGATATCCCAAACCTCTACTGGAAGAAGCCAAAAGTAAAGTTTTGAACATGAAAAGAGAATCTTTGCTTGTGACTAAGGAAAGAAGTGAAACTAAAATGACAGTATGTGTCTTGAAACATTCAACACAAGCAGTGAAGATAGTCAATATTATGAAGAAACACTGGGCACTTATCACACAGGAACCTGATTTACAACCACTGGTAGCTGAACGGATAACGTTTGCATACAGCAGGCCAAAAAATTTGAAAGAACTTCTGAAAAAGAGATTGAATCTGGAAGCAACCAACTATAAAGGTATGCAGAGATGCGAAAATTGCGTCCATTGTAACAACGTGATGGTTGGACAGTTTTTCACACACCCAATGACGGGTAAGAAATTGTCTTTGTTACACTCAGGAACTTGTGACACGAAAAACGTAATTTATGGCATCAAATGCCCATGTGGTAAATTATACATAGGCCAAACTGAACGAAAAATTAAAATCAGAATAACAGAGCACAAGAGTAATATTCGGTTGAAGAACTTGAAATCTACAGTGAGTGCACACTGGTTGGAAGCTGGACACAATGTTGCGCAATTACGCTTCACCATACTAGAAGTCTTAAAGCATCATCCAGAAAGAGACTTACACAAACAAAGATTGAGATCTGAATACTTTTGGATAAAGAAGATGGGCAGCTTACAACCGAATGGTTTGAATGACAGGATAGAACTATCCTGTTTTTTATAAAGTGACTCTGGGAGAGCTGACAATTGTTCCCTGCATAACATGAAATTTAAGAACTTCCCTATTCAAAATGGCCGACACTATTTTTGTGTACATGTTTATTTGCAATGTTTATTTGTACTGTTTATTATGGTTTAGTCTTTTGCATTTTACTTCAGGGGACCATTAGTATTTAAGAAGTAATTAGAGTGTGTTATGAACATACACATATAGTTTGTGATATAGCGCGTACAGCAGTTAGTAATTCATAAATACATCGTAATCTCCGTATTTTCACTTTGAGAGACCAACCCTTTAGACTGTTTAGCCTTATTACATTCAGTGAACTACACGCATTAACCAGTTTTTGAATTAGATGAGGGCTGATATCGAGTCCGTGATGGCGGTCACGTGACCGCTTGTGTATCCAATCACAGTGCAGCACGCAGCTTAAAGTCGTTCCTCCTATGTGAGCTAGTAGCGGATTGGTCGATATTTTGAAAATCTGAAGACAGGCACATTTTCGAGTAAGTAAGAACGAAGAGTAGGATGTTTGTTTGTTATGCGCTAGAAACTTTTGGATTTTTTGTTTGCTTATTCTTTATTTAGAGCAAGTACATCAGGCTGGACACAGTGTTTAACAGAACACTTTTAGAGTTAAGTTGGTAACTTGATTTAATTTTGACGGTCGTTTTCGGGGACGTAATCCCTTAAGATACAGAGCGTATTACTGTGAGGCATTCACCTAATGGGCTAGGGTTGAATGTTATATAATTTGTGAAGACGCAGAATTTTTGCATGCACTAGAATGCTAAAATGTTTACTTAAATAACAGTTGTACACACTGAGATGGCTGTGACATTGATTGCAGTTTTCTTGATTTTTCTGACAGAGACCCCGGAAGAAGGGTCACTATAGACCCGAAATGCATTGGGTAAATGGGAAATGTCAATACCAAATGTCGTGAAAATAACGCAAATAATCAAAATGATGAAATGAAATCAATAAATATGAGAATCTTGAAACAAAAACAGTGAATTGGATTATTATTGTTTATGGATTTACCTGAAGAGAACCTCAGCGGGTTCACAGTGAAAGGGTGCTGAACATTACCATTTTGACAACGGGATGGTCCGTTGTCTCACAATTTTGGTTACATCACAAGGTGTCACCTTCTAAGCTACAATATTGTTGTCAAGAAGTAACCTACTTAGGTCACTTACTGTCAAAGGATGGGAGAAGGTTGACCCCAGAGAGAATTGCAGCGATTGCTCGAATGACTGTGCCAAAGACTCAGAGAGATGTATGTGCCTTTCTAGGTATTACGTCATACTGCAGACAATGGATTCCACATTTTTCATTGTCGGCGAAACCATTGATAGCCTTTACGTGCAAGGATGTTTCATCATCTTTGCCATGGACTGAAGAGTGTCAGAAAAGTTTTTCTGAATTGCGTGATGCGTTGTGTTTGGCTCCTGTGTTGGGTACTCCTGATTACAATAAGCCATTCACACTCTATGTTCACGAGAGGAACGGTTGTGCGTTGAGTGTTCTGACACAACAATTTGGCGACAAACAGCGTCCATGCGCATATTTTTCTTCGACCTTAGACCCAGTAGCTAGAGCCTTGCCGAGTTGTTTGAGAGCAACAGCGGCAGCTGCGGCGTCCATTCGACAGTCCGCAGGTCTGGTCATGGATAATATGCTCACGGTGATGGTCCCGCATGCAGTCGACACTCTCTTGAACTGAACGAAAACTCAACATTTGACGAGCGCAAGGTTGTCTGGATATGAGTTGACGTTATTGGCAAGTCACATACGGATAAAACGGTGTAATGCGTTGAATCCAGCAACGTTGTTGCCGATCGAAATGGAATTGAGTGATGTAACACCACACGATTGCTATTTGAGAACTGAAGAGGAGATGAAGGGTCGTATTGACCTGAAAAACACTCCATTGGTAGATCCCGATGGTACCTTGTATGTGGATGGTTCATGTTTTAAGTTACCAAATGGTGATGTGACGACTGCGTATGCTGTAGTAACATTTAGTACGGTTGTGGAATCTGCGAGATTGAGTCAGAATTCGGCCCAAGCGGCTGAGTTGATCGCCTTGACGAGAGCGTGTGTGTTATCCAGAGGGAAGCAGGTGAATGTGTTTACAGACAGCCAGTATGCTTTTGGTGTGGCGCATAGTTTTGGTCGATTGTGGAGAGAAAGAGGATTTTTGACGTCGCATGGTACGAAGATTCAGCACGGACAGCTTGTGAATGACCTTTTGGATGCACTTACATTGCCTAAAGAGGTGGCAATAATCAAATGTAGTGCGCATCGGAAGGTGACGGATGATGTTGGTCGCGGTAATGCGTTTGCGGATGAGATTGCGAAGGAGACGGCTAGAGATCTGACAAATCGAATGTACGTTGCGAGTCCAGTAAGATGGCCAGCGGAGACTAGTATGTGTGAGTACACAGTTGAGAGTGTGAAGAAGATGCAGGATGAAGCTACTGAGATGGAAAAGACTCAGTGGAAAGAAAGTACGGGAAAGTTAGACGAGAATGGATGTTGGGTTGATTTATCGGAAAAGCAGAGATGGATGTTACCAGATGCATACGTGCTTGCTGTTGTTACTATGGCTCATGGTACATCACACATTAATACGAAAGGCATATGTAAGTTGCTGTCGCCCGTATGGAAGAATGATGGAATTATTAAATGTGCGGAGAGAGTGGTTAAAAATTGCATGGTATGTTTGATGCATAATCCTGGCAAGGGCACCCCCACTCCACGTGGTCATTTTGCTCCTCCCACATGTCCCTTTGAAATTATTCAGTTAGACTTTATCCACATGGAGAGATGCAATAATTTGAAGTTCGTCTTGGTTGTAGTTTTTGCGTTCTCCAGATGGATTGAGGCTTACCCCCTAAAGGATAATACTTCCCTGTCCACAGCAAAGGTTCTACTCAAAGAGTATTTTCCCAGGTATGGAATGTCGCGGATTGTATGGTCAGATAACGGAAGTGAGTTTGTGGGAAGTGTAATGAAGAGTGTATGTCGTGGTCTTGGCATAAATCAAAAGTTTCATAGTGCTAATCACCCTCAGTCTGCGGGTTTAGTGGAAAGATATAATGGCACTCTGAAACTGAAACTTTCCAAAATCCAGGCAACGACTGGTCTATCATGGCCCGACGCTTTGCCTTTAGCTCTCTTATCGACCAGAGCGACTGTGCACTCTCGAGTAGGGCTCAGCCCATATGAGATTGTGTTCGGCCGTCGTGCGAACATTTGGGGAGTTCCGAGGCCTAAAGAATTTGACAGACTTGAATATCCAATGTTAATTGACTATCTCTATGATCTGACTGCTAAATTGAGTTTGATTCATCAACAGGTCTTTGAGGCTCTACCGACACAAACAGAGGGTCCTGGTCATCGGCTCCAACCAGGTGATTGGGTTCTTACCCGCAACTTTGGACGAAAACGAAATCTTGAGCCAAGGTTCGTGGGACCTTACCAGGTGTTGCTGGCAACGAGGACTGCGGTTCGGCTGGAAGGGAGAAAACATTGGGTGCATGCCACCCACACCAAGAAAATTCCGCTCCCATTGCCAGCAGATAGTTGGATCAGAAAAGGATTCGGCTCGTCTGAAACTGACGTCCCTCTAAATTACATGCCGTTTAGTGACGCGCAGCTTGTAGGAGATAACACAGTAAGACCCGACACCCCTGTTGAACTATCCGAAGATAACCCTTTTTCAGCAACATTGGAGAATTCAAGTTCTGAACAATTGCGTGGACAATTGAACACTCCTTTGCCGTCTGATCCATTGTTTGAAGAGCAGACTCGCCCCGGAAGAAGTCGATACTTTCTTCGACCGCGCTAACAGACTAATAAATCCTTTTTTTTATTTTTTTGAATCTGCATCACCTCTATTGTTGCCATAAAAATTGTGGACATTACATATATATATATATATATATATATATATATTATGTACCTTTTTCCTTACAGCTAGGAGGCGTATATTGATTAAAAACCTTTTCATCTGGGTTAACCGTAGGGCCGTGCGGGTACTTCCTTCTGTTTAGCAGGTATCTGACACTAGGTCGATTACTTTTGTCGATTTCTGGGAACTCCTGGGGATTGATAATCGCTACTCAGAACGAAGTGCGTCAAGAACGTCACGGACGGTTTTTAGAAGATGGAGTCTTCTAAGCTGTTGGAAATTGAGAAAATGGTGGCGCAAAGATCCAAACTGCACAAGACATTTCGAAAAAAATGTTTTTTGTTACAGGTTTTTATGTTGTTCCTAACTGTTTCTATGCTGCTGGTGGGTGGAGTATATTTTGGTTTTCAATCATTGCTGCCTTCTACTTTACCTACCCCTCCTTCTCTTGATTTAAATTCTGTTTCCACTATGTCCCCACATTCCTTTCATCTTCTGCCCCAACATGAACAGGTCAGACGTGCGGAATTTATGAACAATTCTTTTGTTCAACTTCTACATCAGCATCAGTTGGTGATGAACACTACCAATTGTGGGGTATGTGGGTTAATGCCACATACCATGGATAAGGGTATCCCGTATTTTGTTCTTCCTTATAGCCCCCAGGGGTCAGCTCGAGCATTCCAGACCATGTTCCGTAGTGCACTAGATTCCTACCCCCATCGAGAGCCTCGCTCTGCAGACCTTGGTCCTGGCCCGTACCACAAGTCTTTGGCAATAGCAATTGCAGATTTAAATAGAGATATTTTTGACGCAACACTTATCCCAGAGGAAGAGGTGCGAGCTTATAAGGATCTGAGTGAGGTTGAGTATAGTACATCAGTGAATGATAGGCAGTTTAAAAGCTCATCTCCAATCTGGATCGTACCTCATCTCGGTCATTTCTGGCTGCAAGGTCTTGGTCGAAATCCGAGAGCTCAGCTTGGGAAGAGTGCTTGTGTTGATACTTACGTTTTACCAATGCTCTCTTCCCCTGTCTTTCTGACTGCCAAGGGTACCTGTTTTGTATGTTATGATCGCGCATATACGTGGTTACCTCATGACTTCTCGGGTACCGGCTATATCGCCAATCTTTTGCCTCCAACTTTCACTGTTGCCTCAGATTATCACAAAACTAGAGTTGTGAGAGGTGTCATTAGTAAAGAAGATACTGCCGGTCAAGAAGCAGGAGATTTCTTTAAGGGTTTCCTACCGTTTTGGGGCCCTATGGTCAATAGCAGGAATCTGAGACAGTTAACTCGTGTAGTGGAAGCAACTGCTAACATAACTGCAAGCGCCCTTGGTAATCTGACAGCAGAGCTTCAAGCGGATAGGCTTATGACGCTACAGAACCGTATGGTTCTAGACGTAGTACTAGCAGACAGAGGTGGTGTGTGCAAGGTCATCCATTCGAGCTGCTGCATTTTTATACCTGATAACGCTCCAACGGTTTACCAAGCCATCTCGAAGTTGCATAAAATCTCAGAGTCCATACACGTGGACGAGGGAGATTGGACGCTTCTAGGATGGTTTTGGGGTCTGATGTCAACTTGGGGTTGGAAAATTCTGATGATTATAGGGGTTGTTGTGACGTTTCTGTTCACGTGCTGTCTTTGTGTGCAGTGTGGTCCTGCCTTATGTGGCCTTTGTGCTACAACGTGTATAAGAAGGCCATCTGTTACCGGCGAGACATTGATGAATAAGATGATGTTCCAGCAACACTTGAATGATCTGATGAATATCGAAATTGATTATGATTCCGACTAGTGCTTGCCTACATGAGGGCAAAAGGAGCGTCTGAGGAGCAATGAGAACAGTTACGATGCTAGCGAGGGTGGTATCTATGAACCGTAAATGACGAGATTAATAGGTGTACGCATTTTCGATACGCTACTTAGAAGGGTTCGTCTTATTTACAGGTTTCTTCATTTGTACCCTCGGGTTCCATTTTAGATACGGCATCCATTTTGTTTCTTGCCCTCACGTAGTCAGCGAACAGGCAAATGTCCGCCTCATGACCCTGTGATTCCCAAGACTGGGGGATGACACGACAGAGACAGATGGCTCCGCAGCTGCGTAATCTTCCCACGTTGGCCTATTGTTTCAGCCTTGCATGCGCTCGGCTCAAATCCTTTGATCCTGGGATTGCGCTTCCGATACTACCTCCACACTCCTTCTTCTCCTGTTGTCTGACTTCCTTGCACCTGTTCCTGTCTCTTACTCTCGTCCTTTTACAACTAGAGTGGAATGCGCATAGCAGCAGGATAATGTGCTTTTACAGTTGGGAACCGACAAATGTTACTGTGATTATGTTCCGGGTTTCCGACACCATGAATGAAGCCCTTTTAAGTTTATTGTGGGAACTGAGTTGTAACCTTTTGTTCGTTACGTTATTGAATGCTGAAAATGTGTATAAAAGGAGCGATCCACACTAACAATTTGAAGCAGGCTCATGGAACCTACACTCTGTTGTACTTCCCATGACTTTTGCATCCCTGCAGTAATAAACGCTGATCTTTGACGCCGAAGGAAGTGTCCCGTGTCTCTGTCACTTGTGCGCCGAACAGGTATCCCACGAAGGTTTCAGGTGTTGTTCCCTGGCACCGCTGGTACTTAAAAAGTCAAGTCCTTCAATCTTCATGATTCTCAGCGATGTGATGTTATCACTTTGCTCACTAGAACGTATTATTTCGCCATACTTGTGGAGATCATAGGTCTTTCTCGCCAAATGTTTTCAGTCCTGGTGCAAAACCAACGGTAGGGCAACACTTTGTATAATGAACGTGGTGGTGGTATGCACACCGTTTTTATCCTTTTTTTTACTCCAGTATATTTCATATTCAGTATGGATTATATTGATATGCTACCAGGGCAAGGCATTACCCAGTATGCACGCATTCTCATGATGAATATGAAATATACTGGAGTAAAAAAAAACGATAAAAACGGTGTGCATACTACCACCACGTTCATCCTGAAATAGCTAGAGACATGGATCTCGAAAAATCAAGTAATCCCACACTATCAGACCGGCTTTCGGCCTAATTCATCAACCATGGACAACGCCATCGCACTGTCATATCTTATAACGAAGTCAACCGGGTCCACCTCCCCATTATATTCTTGTTTTGTGGACTACAGTGCCGCCTTTGATGGAGTTGATCGAAACATTCTGTGGACAAAATTGGCTGAGTGTGGAATACCATTGGAAACTGCTGGAGGCTATCTTAGAACTCTACACCGGCACTTGGGTGCGAGTAAAGCTTACTAGTACATGTGCAACTGCCAAGATTTTCACAAACAGGGGGATAAAATAGGGCTGCGTGATTGCCCCTACCCTGTTTAATTTATATACTGCCGACTTCGGCGAAGCACTGTTAAAAAACTAATTTTTCTCCTCCAAAATTGGGCCACCTCAGACTGCCAATTATGCAGTACGCGATCTTGTTTTGCTGGACCATACAAAAATTGGTATGAAAAGGGCATTAGAGGTGCTACATAAATACAACACTGAAAACAATCTCGCAGCTAACGCATCAAAGACTAAAGTGTTGATCTTTGGCCACAAACCAAAAAAACAAATTCTGGCATGGCAGCTGGGTCCTCCAAGGATAAGCACAACCAACAAGTACACCTACCTAGGAGTGTAATTCATAGAAACCTGCAGATCAACACTGCAGGTCAAAGCCCTGGAGGCAATAGCAGCTAAGCTAACATATGGCTTGTGCAAACTACACCATAAGCTAGTAATCTACTTGACGGAGGGGATCCGTCGAGTTATCAAAGCAAAGCTAATGCCTACACTCAGATATGCGGTACAAAAGGGGGTGGTGATGGACGGAGCATCCGAACCAATCAAACACTCACACCCAGTCAAAAGATCTGGGTTTAGACCATCACCGTTCTTTAACCCACTCCGCCACCCCAGCTCAGACATGGCTATATGCAAATCGGTCTGACCCTGTGCCTCATGGGAACAGTCCAGCCCGAACTGCCAAGCCATGCCTTCCCTGGACCGGAAACAAGCTTCAGTGTACCGGTTTCTGGCATTACAGCCGTCTTCAGCCCGGCTTGCTTGAATCCAGTGGCAAAGTGAGCAAGGGACTCACGTCTGAGCATACCCTGCCACACTTATGGCGGCCAAAAGCGGTACAAAAGGGGGTGGTGATGGACAGAGCATTCGAATCAATCAAACACTCACACCCAGTCAAAAGATCTGGGTTTACTCCATCACCGTTCTTTAGCCCACTCCGCCACCCCAGTTCAGACATGGCAATATGCAAATCAGTCTGACCCTGTTCCTCATGGGAACAGTCCAGCCCGAACTGCCAAGCCATGCCTTCCCTGGACCGGAAACAAGCTTCCGAGGACCGGTTTCTGGCATTACAGCCGTCTTCAGCCCGGCTTGCTTGAATCCAGTGGCAAAGTGAGCAAGGGACTCACGTCTGAGCATACCCTGCCACACTTATGGCGGCCAAAAGCGGTACAAAAGGGGGTGGTGATGGACGGAGCATCCGAACCAATCAAATACTCACACCCAGTCAAAAGATCTGGGTTTAATCCATCACCGTTCTTTAGCCCACTCCGCCACCCCAGTTCAGACATGGCTATATGCAAATCAGTCTGACCCTGTGCCTCATGGGAACAGTCCATCCCGAACTGCCAAGCCATGCCTTCCCTGGACCAGAAACAAGCTTGCGAGGACAGGTTTCTGGCATTACAGCCGTCTTCAGCCCGGCTTGCTTGAATCCAGATATGGCCACCTTGTCTTCCCTGGTCTGTTGACCAAAAAATTGGAGGGCCTATACACAATGGCGTATAGAAAAGTCTTTAAGCTCCCTCACACGACCAGGCGTTCACTAATCTGATTGGAGTTTAACATCACAACAAAGGACATCGAATGCAAAAAAGACCTAGTCAAACTCCTACACAATGTGATCAATGCTTGCCCAGGTACAATCAGGGCTGCACTACAGGTGGTCTTTTCAGATAACAACAGTCGTTGGGCGAGGTATCTCTTGATTGCCAAGCAAACATTGGGTCTAACAATCAAATCTTCTACACATATACTACTAACAAGGTTAGCTTAAAGAGCCGGCTAAAAAAGTGAGGCAAGAGCATCTTGAGGCAACGAGACCTTGAACGGATCAGATCAGTCCTAGGCGCAGATGGCCTTAGTAACTCACATGAAAGTACTACATGTCAGCCCTACCTAAAAGCAGGTCTTGGAAGGCAAGCTCTACAAAATGTTATGAGAGTGAGGCTCTTAACTTTGCCCATACAAGACTACAGAGCCCGCTGGAAAAACTGGCCATCAAGTGGCTACGGCTGTTGTGTATGTCAACATCCCACATAATCTGCAGAACATGTCATTTGCTGTTGCCCAGCTTTGCTGCCCCCAAGGCGCTTGTATCTAAGAACTATGTTCAGATGCCACGGTGGTAGATCATGTAATTAGGCCCTAAGGTACATCTACACCACCACAGTCCCGATGGAACTGGCACTAGTTGGGAAGTTTTATGCTGCTGCTGAAATGCTCATACGTTCAGCCAGAGAAGTGACAGTTGTATAAATCAGGCTCCAAGCACTCTTGGCACTCGATATCACTTATAACCGTATTTTCAATAATACATATGCTTATTCTAACTTTCGGTTGGAATAGGATGCCCCAGAGCAGTTTTTGCACATTCCTCGTCTGACAACCTCTGTATGTGTTGTGTTTTTTATCGTATCCCTGTATTTTTAATATGTTGTTTTATTCAGATTTTATGTATTTATTATTACTTTTTCTAAACATGCACTTTCTGCCGTTTTTGTAAAAGATTTTTATTAATCATACAATAAAGACTTCCTATGTTATCCTATGGGAGAGTTAGGTCTTACAATATTGACAAATTTGTGTAAGAGTTTTTCACTACTAGGACATGTAAAACTTCAAATTTCATGTCCTACTGTTTAAATACATTGCAGCGTGCACTGTGTGCTGTTTAGGGCGTACCCTTTGGGTGGCTTGAATGTAATAAAAATGCAGGGTTGAGCCGGCCAAAATATTTATTTTGCTGGTTCAAAATCCGACTTTGCCATTAAAGAGAATGTTAAATTACAGTTCCTTTGAGTCCAAACTAGACATCTCTTTCTGTTCCTAATCAAACGTTTTTACTTATGAAATCTACTAAGCTAACCCAATGATATCCAATGGGAGTGATAAGCCTTAAAGAAGAAAAAAACAAATGTAGGAGTTTTCACTAGCACAACATGTAATACTTAAAAACATGTCCAACTTTTTTAATGCAATGCACCATGCCCTCTAATCTTGTTCTATTCACTGGAGTTTTGTCATTCTGGTATCATTTTATTTATTAAAATGTAATCAATGTTTCTAAATTTGTTTAGAATTTTTCCTGTGTGGTGGTTTTACTTTACTACTATTTTTGTGCTGCATAAATTGCCTCTAAGTTAAGCGTGAATGCCTTTGTGCCAAGCTACGGTTCACCTGACAATGATTGTGGTTGTTGCTTGTGAATGGGTTTCACCCCCCTCAAACAATAACTCAATGTCCTACATTAGTCATTCATACAGCAAACACATGGAAGCCAGTGGTGGAAAGAGGGTCCCCCAAAGCCTACTATGTCTACAACTCATTGTAAGTTTTTGAACAATTGATAATCAGAATCAGGTATTTTGATTACCACGTTACTTATGTCTACATTCCTGCCCTCTTCGTCTAATATTGATCACCTGGACTAATGAAAATTGTATTAAACTGATATTTTTTTAGAAAAGGTCAAGACAAGCCCAGATTATGGTCCTTAAATAGATGCCATTGTTTTTAAGGTATGGATTCATCAAACCCATTTACATTTGACATGTAAGTTAAGATCAGATCTTGTAACACAATTCTGTTTTGTTGCATGTCATTGCATTTAATTGCAGTCAAATTTGAAGAGAAGTTACTTATCAAATGTGGCAGATAGCAAGGGGGTTTTAATTGTGTGTCTGTAAAAGAGAGCTTTTGTTCATTCTAGCATTTAGATGGAATACATTTGATAATACACTCATTAACATGGCTATACAGCACTAAGCTACGCTCTTCTTGCATTCCTAGGTGGGTGGTGTTTTTTACAGTTTCCAGGTCTTGATATGAAGCTTGGTATTTGAATAAAGCCTAGAGTAACCACTTGCCAATGACTGTCTAAAGCACATTTAAGGAGTGCATGTTGATTGTCATCCACATTTCAATATTGTTTTAGTAGTCATTACCTTTGACAATTCTGTTTCAATTCTGTTTCAATGTGACATTCGCTTTACAAGTGAATGCAGAATACTGAAACTTACATTGACATAACTTACCTTTTAACTTGTATTGTGTCTTCCATAATTCAATTTTCCGAATTTTCACTTATTGGATTCATGCTCCTAGAGGTAGTTAAAGCCATAATCTCATTTTAAAATAATGCCAGGCTAGGTTGCATTGCCCTATAACGTAAAATCGGAGGTGTACACATTTTGCTATGTCCTTTGATCCACTACAAAGTAGTGAGTGATGTTTAATGGATTTGGTAGGAAACAACCTTGTCAGGGTGCACCAAATAAGTCACAAATTTAACCTGAACTTAACCCTCTGGTAGCCTATCACAAAAGTAGTTAGGCTAAACAAAGAGGCCCTGTGTTAAGTATTCATGCAGCACAGAAACAGTAAGAAAGTGAAAAGACAACACATGAAAAATCCGCAACATATTTAGAAAAATAGAGAATATGCTAATAAATAAAACAACACAAATACTAATTAAATCCAATCAGTAGAACCAGAGTTATGCATTTTTAAAGATTTCATGAAAAATAGTGCCTGAAAGATCAAAGCCCCTTCCGAGAATATCTGTTTGCACAAAACTGGGGCACCTTCCAAAGTTAAGGCCGACCACGATGGACTGCGGTTCAGATATGCAAAGAGGATTGGGCACATCTCAGCTTGCCTTTGGACTTTGAAAAAGGTAGAGTTCAGAGGGGCAAAGCAGCAGGCTATGTCTGAGGAGGAGTTGTCATCTCTGGGAGTGCTGGATGAGGACTCAGCGCAGTAAAGCCATCGACAGTGGGAAAGATCAGCAAGCCGGAAAAAATGGATTTCCAAGCTGAGGAGGTCATCGACGTGGAGCCTGTCGAGCCTGGTGAAGATTTTTACCTTCAGGCTTAGACAACTTTTTGGAAGCTGAAAACCTCCAGCAGGACGTAGCTGCAATCCATAGCTGAAGTGGGCTCCACAAGGTCGGATATCGTCACTCAGAGGTCCTGCTGATAAGGATTTGCTGCTGCACAGAAGAACATAGTCGAAGCTATTACGAAGTCAGGCAAACTGCAATGCACCTATGTGGATTGGCTGACAGATAGGTCCCGGCCTTATTTTGGTACCTCTAGTACTTTGCTGTACATTTTTCAAAGTCCCAACATTTGGGGTTAGGCAGGAGCAGCACCTCTAACACCAATTCCAAAGGTCCAGGACCTGTGGGGCACCACTTTGGAAATTAGGACACACTCCAGCTGAAGCCAGGTGCAGGTTCAAGGTCTCTAGAGCATTTTATGTGCTTGTAGGTCACACTGGATGCCATCTAACTAGCCCTTAGAGTCATTGCCGTAGCCCTGGGTTTTAAAGAGATGGCTCTTGCTCCTTCAAGCAGCATGCAAGTGTCACAGCATGGCAGTCCTCTAAAGAGCAAGGCAGGCCTCAAATAGCAAAGAAATCATCTAGTAGCAGCAGGGCAGTTCTCTAAGGCAGGCCATCAAGCACTAGGGCATTCCTCTGGAATACAAAGGAATCATTCCTAAGTCTTCCTCAGGTCAATGAGTGTTTTGAACAGTTGCCAATCGTTTTTCCTATTGCCAGTTTCTGTAGTGGGGGAATCTTCTAGACTGTCCCACATTTGCTTCTGGAAAGCTCTTCCCTTCCCCTGCCAAGGCTTCAAGAAGCCTGGGGTAACAAAATACTAGTATCAGTTTCCTTTGTGGGTGTGCCTGAGGCAGCACTTAGAAATGTAAGCAGTGCAGGGACCAGCCCTGACCCCAGACATCTTGGCAGAAAGGTCCATCCCACCTACACCCAGTCTTTATTGTTTCTGTTCTGGACTCAATATGCATTCTTGATGGGGGATTAACAGCCATTACCAGGTCCAGGTAGCTGGAAACTCCTAAAAGGCCTAAAAAACTTTTGGCTAGGAAATTGACAACTTTCTAGAAGGGATCCAAAAGTTGCTTTCTTCGTGCGCCAAACCGTTTCACTGCGATGTGGGAAATTATCCCTCCAATATAACAATTCATCCAGGTACTCCAATGTACACTCCGGGGTCGATTCCGATCCTGGAAAAAAAACGTCCATACGATTTGTATCCGGAGCCCTCTCTGTACGAATGGTAAACATGCCGTATGACCCGACGAGTACGATCTGGACCCGGGTATGAGGACGCGTTTCGTACGGTCCACGTCAGGTAAGGGCCATTCGTACAGAAAAGCACACAATCACACACAGACCGTACGGTCCGTACACCCCATGATCACAGGTGTACAGTGCGTAACCCTGCAATCATAGGGTGTACGCACCATACCCCGCGATCGCAGGGTGTACGCACCGTACACCAAGCGAACATGGGGTACAATGCGTACACCCCATGATCACGGGGTACGGTGCATAAACCCCATGATCGCAGGGGTACGCACGTACCCCTGCGATCATGGGGTGTATGCACCGTACCCCTGCGATCATGGAGTGTACGCACCGTACCTGTTTCGAGGTGAACTCTGCTTCTACGGATATTTTCAGCTCCCGTATAAAAAGCATTGTACGGTGCGTACCCGACACGAATCGTACTTGCTGGTACAAAAGGGGATGGTGATGGACGGAGCATCTGAACCAATCAAACACTCACACCCAGTCAAAAGATCTGGGTTTGATCCATCACTGTTCTTTAGCCCACGCTGCCACCCCAGTTCAGACATGGCTATATGCAAATCAGTCTGACCCTGTGCCTCATGGGAACAGTCCAGCCCAAACTGCCAAGCCATGCCTTCCCTGGACCGGAAACAAGCTTCCGAGGACCAGTTTCTGGCATTGCAGCCGTCTTCAGCCCGGCTTGTCCAAATCCAGTGGCAAAGTGAGCAAGGGACTCACGTCTGTACCAAGCGAACATGGGGTACAATGCGTACACCCCATGATCGCAGGGGTACGCACGTACCCCTGCGATCATGGGGTGTACGCACCATACCCCTGCGATCATGGGATGTACGCACCGTACCTGTTTCGAGGTCAACTCTGCTTCTACGGATATTTTCAGCTCCCGTATAAAAAGCGTTGTATAGTGCGTACCCGACACAAATCGTACTTGCTGGGTCAGAAAAACCAGCCTCGAACCGTACGGATGTCGCGTACAGCGGGTTCCGAGAGAGATTTGAACAGGGATTTGATTTGTACGGTCTCTGTCCGATTCGTACGGAGTCCAGCTCCTGGTACGAATCGTACTTCATCGTATGTACGGGGGACGTTGCAGGGTATGATTCGTACAGGAAAACGCTCCGTACGGCTATTCGGAGTGGTTTTTCCCAAATCGAAATCGACCCCTCTGTATGCCAGTTCTTTATTCAAAAACCTTATTCCATACTTTTTCTTGCTCTTATCACCATTCCATAGACAGCGTGATTGTCTTTGGATTCTTTATTCAAATATACTAATGTCAGCTGTATTCCCTTCCAGGCTTCATACAATGACACGTAAAAGTGCAATCAGATTTATGAAGTAAAGACATATATTCCAAACCAATGCATTTCGAGCCTGTATAGCTCTTCCTCAGGGGATCTAAAACAACATAAAATAAACAGCTCAAACACCTACTCTGTAAAATCCCAATGTGATAAACATGACTATGTTTCCCATAACACGCCCTAAAACAACCCCCTCTCCTCCCACCCCTATTCCAAAACAATGCGTTAAATCACCCTGAAGGTTTGTGAACTTTAAAACAAATTTTCACACCACAAAGTATGAAAAAACTCATGTTAACTCCCAATTATACATGACTCATCTCCCGTTCAATCCTCCCACTTACACTGTGGATTTTCACCTTTCTAACTTCCCTGTGTACTTTAAAGTATTCCCCTTCAATGTGTTACCTTGAAAACACTGTGACCGGCAACTTAACCTCTTCGTACTCTCCTCCTTCCTCCCATAAGCCCATGTCTCTCTCCCTGCCGGTCAACCCAAAATCCCAGATGTGCTCACCCTCATGTTAAATGAGCACAACACCTCCTAAGCAACCCTCCCCGTGACATACTTCCCTTGTGACTATGCATCATCATATCAGAACAGAATCCTCAACCTCCCACAATGCACTCCCCAACATGACCCAAACACCCACACTTGCATACCCCCTCCACTTAGCTCACAAGCATCCATGTGAAAAAATCAAGCATAACCCGTGCAAATAATAACTGTACAAATAAAATATCATCACAGTGCCCTGCTATTGTAACCAAAAATCCATAATGACTCAGATTGAAAACCCACTACATTCAACACTTATTTGAAAAAAAACTTTCTAGAAGTTGCATTTTCAAATTGTAATCTGAAGTATGACTTTGCCTTAAAGAGGATTTTGAATTACAATTCATTTAAGTGTAAACATGATATTTCTACCTGCTACCAATCAAAGGTCAGCACTTATTGATTTTAATAAAGTAACCTAAAGTTATCCAAGGGGAAGGCTAGCCCTTGCAGTAGTGAGAAACGGATTTAGGAGTTTTTCACTAGCAGGAAAAGAAAAACCTAAACCCATTTGTCCTACTATTTTAATACAGTGCACTGTGCCCTATGGGCCTTTATCTCCTACCTTAGGGGTGACATATGTATTAAAACAGAAGGTTTAGGCCTAGCAAAGGCTTTATTTTTCCAAGTCAAAATGGCAGTTTAAAATTGCACTACAGGCTGCAGTGGCAGGCCAGACTCAAGTTTTAAAGTGCTACTGTAGTGGTAGCACAATGAGTGCTGCAAGACCAATAGGAACATTAATTTACTTCCCCAGGGTACATGAAATACTACTTGAATGGGGACTGATGAGTAGATTAAATGAGCCAATCAGTCCTCTGTCGCTATGTTTTAGAGTGAAAGCACAAGTTCTTGACACTTGTTAGCAGCGGTAAAGTACATAAAGTCCTAAAGCCAACAAAACCAAACTCAAGAAACAAGGTGGGGTGAAGGCTAAACGTTTCGAGGGTGTCCCTGCAGAGAGGGCCAAGTGCAACAGATTTCATCTCAAACGTTGCCTTTTCTAGAAAGGTCCTTCCTCATTGATCCTTCTCCAATAAAACGTCTATGACAACTGAAGAAACTATTTTTGAATCCTCACAATCTACTTATCAGTAAATAGATTGTGGAGGATTCTAAATGATAAGATTATACATCAGAAGGCATAAGCAGGGTCATGTGCCACCCACAAGCCTCTACCATCCAATCATGTTTTCATGACTCTGATGAAGCCAAATAATTTGTTTTGTAATAATAACTGAGTTTGAAATAATCTGACAGTGCACATCAGAAGGTAGGTGATTGTATAGCACACTCCAACTACAGGGCCATATCTACCAACCCTATATGGGCTTTTCACATCATTCCAGTCCAGAAACCATTTCAAAGGCTGAATCACTGACAATCCTAAATAGAATGCATTATCAGCAGCATCAAAACACGGCTAGCTCATCCTACAAACTTCTGCAAATGTATTAAGGCCTCTTGGCCATCTTTTTCAGTGGCTTCCAGAGTGTCCATGGTGTAAATACTTAGCTAAAGGTGGAGCAGTACAAGGTCCATTGGTTCTTACAAAGATGCCTCCTTCATAAAAGCAGAATTACTTTCCCTGCAGCTAGCTCTTAAAAACCAGGACCCTACCCACAGACAAGGTCACCTGCTCGACCCTGTTTTTAGTAAATGGAGTGGAGTGGAAGCGCTTCCTCCAATACCTGTCCCCTGGTCTGACCACTTTGTCATTCCCTTACAGATATGGGTGTCTGAGTCTGAAACTAGGAAAGATAGCACGCTGATCTACCAATGTCGAAAGTGGAAAAACTTTAACCTAGACACTTTCATCGACAAACTTGAAGCGGCAGGACCGCCTGGAGGGTCCGATTGCGAGACCGCTTACACTTGCCTAAAGAACTGTGTCCTAACTGCCCTAGACAATACCGCTCCCGCTCGTAGGTCAGTAATCAACAAAAAAATTAGAAAACCCTCCTCGTGGTTTACATCAGAACTTCAGGCTGCCAAATCTGCATGCAAAAAACTGGAACGCGAATGGCGCACCAACTTTTGCCTTACAGCTAAAAACCAGTATAAAAAAGCGCAAACGAACTACTACAAACTAATTCGTTCCGCTAAAGCACTTCATTACAAGATCCGCATTGGAGAGGCTGAGAACTCCTCAAAAGAGCTTTTTAAAATTTTTAAAGAAATCTCTGTGGTAACTAATGATAACATATCCCAGAATGACTCTGTTGAAACGTGCAATGATATTGCTAAATACTTTGGCAGTAAAATTACCAACATCTACGCAAATTTCTCTAATGATTTGCCCTCGGGCTCTGACTTTATTGAGAACTTGGAGATCATTCATGCTAAGACATGCCTAAACTGCTTTTCAGTCCCTCCTACTACAACATTAACAAGTATCTGTAAAAGCATTAAATCAGGCTCCCCTCGGGATCCTGCCCCTCCCAAGATACTAGCAGCTAGCCTTAAAGTCTTAGCTCCATACTTTAGACACATTCTCCAACTCTCCTTTTCTACGGCCACCCTCCCTGCGGAGTGGAAGAAAGCCGTTGTACTTCCGATAAAGAAAAAGCCGAACATAAGTCAGGACATCCTAGAAAACCTGCGGCCTATCTCGTTGCTGCCTTATCTGGCGAAGGTGGCCGAAAAAATAGCCAACAGCCAACTCATGGCCCATCTAGAGTCAAATAATGCCTTCCACAGTTCTCAATCAGGGTTTAGGTCAGGACACTCCACTGAGACCGCCCTTCTGAGAGCGACCGAAACCTTACGGGCAGGCGCTGATGAGGGCCAGACCATGGCATTGATTATGCTTGACCTTAGTGCCGCGTTCGACACTGTGGCACATTCCATCTTGCTGCAGTGTCTGAACAAAGCCGGGGTCACCCAGGAAGCACTGGGCTGGTTGAAAGCTTTCCTTACCAACCGCTGCTTCCAGGTCCAGAGAGGCATGTACCTCTCTGATAGCATAGCCTTAGAACAGGGGGTACCTCAGGGCTCTGCCCTGAGCCCCACCCTGTTCAATCTGTACATGGCTCCTCTGGCTGAAGTGGTTCAATCGTTCGGCATTGAATTAGTTTCATATGCCGACGATACCCAACTTCTCATCTCCCTATCCCAAGCCCCCTCCATTGCTGCGGATAACTTTAAAACCTGCATGCAGGCTCTTGCAGGTTGGATGACCCAACACTGCCTGAAGCTAAATGGTTCAAAAACGGAGGTTCTGGTAATTGGAGGCAGGGATACGAGCTGGACCAAGGAGTGGTGGCCATCATGTCTGGGGCCGTTACCCACTCCCTGCAAAGCAGCCAAGAACCTAGGGATCTGGGTTGATCCCAAACTCTCTTATGACAGCCATGTGCACAAAGTGGTAGGGAAATGCTTCGGGGTAATGAAGACTCTTAACCGTACCCTAGACCTCCTCCCTCTTGAAGCCAGGCGCACTATGACTCAAGCTCTAGTGACCTCGAGGATAGACTATGGCAATGTGCTTCTCCTCGGAACAACGCAAAAAAACATCAGGAGACTCCAAGTACTCCAAAATACGGCAGCACGCCTAGTCCTTAGACTCCCAAAAAGAGCAGCCTCTAAACCTGCCCTAGCCACTCTACATTGGCTTCCCATAAAAAAGAGAGTCCTATTTAAAGCACTTCTCATGTGCTGCAGGATCGTCTCACACAAAGCCCCCCCCTACATGACCGATCTGGCTATCCCCTATGAGCCTAACAGAACTCTTCGCTCTGGGGGAACCGGATTGCTTAAAATTCCCCGTATCAAGAAAGCCAGAATGGGTGGTTGCTCTTTTCGTGTAGTGGCTGCCAAAGAATGGAACTCTCTCCCCATGAGCATCAGACAAGCGGATACTGAGACCATGTTTAGAAAACGTCTGAAAACCCATCTGTTTTCTCTATAACTTCCTCTCCTGGCCCTGACCTTCTCCACAGCGCGGGGACACGCCGGGATGGCGTCACCATGCGCTTTACAAGCCCCTTTATTATTATTATTATTATTACTTCTCTCAACCTTAACTGCCCAGCACCTCTTTCCAGAACATGACATATTTACTTTGTAGTTCCACATCTTCTATCTCTTCTACCTATGCACAAGAAACATAGTTAAACTCACAAATCACTAACCTTCCCAGTTAAAAGATGCACTGCAGCCAGCAGCAACGTCCGCAATGTGAAGGGCCTTGGTTGCACCCGCCATAGTGGCAGGCGTATCGTGATTAGCTTAGCTGGCGATTCCAAGCACCGCAACTATTGTCCGCCATAGTAATCGGCCCCTAAGTGTTTAATATCGTTTACAAAAATATACTTGTTAAAATTATAGATTTTTTATTAATGGTATGTATGTTAGTATATAGTTTATATGAATGTGATGTATGTTTTTTGCATATGAATTGTTTGTATTTTGATTACATGTGTCAACATTTTAGTAGTTATTCATTTGTTTTATTTGAATTTTGCGTTTTTAGTTCCGTAGCGGGTCGTGGGTTTTTAGGGGAATAGGGTGGGAGTAACTTAATTATAAGAAATGCACAGATTACTTTTAGTTGTTATTAATATTTTTTTTTTTTTGAATTTTCTGTTTTTAGTTCCATAGCATGTTGTGGGTTTACATGGGCATAGGGGGGGAAGTGATTGAATTATATTGAATGTATTGAATATTTTGTATTTATTAATATTTATTTAATTGAGATGTGCTAGTGTTAAATGTATAAAATAATTTATTATTAATTAATTAATAATTTATTGTTAATTAATTTCAATTAATTATTTGGAAATTAATTGTGGTAATTGTGTAATAACTTTTAGGTGTGTGTTGTGGTGATTATATATGTAAATAGTGGGAAGGGTGGCAAGTAATTTATTTTTATTTGTTCAATTGATAATTAGTTGTTAATTAATTTTAAATAATTAATTAGTATTTAATTATGGTCATTGTGTAATTAGTTTTAGGTGTGTTTTGTGGTGTTTATAGGTGTAATGGTGGGAAGGGTGGGAAGTAATTTATTTTTAATTGATGAATTATTAATTAGTTGTTTAATTTCAATTAATTAATTAATTAGAAATTAATTATGGTAATTGTGTAATTAATTATAGGTGTGTTGTGCATATTATAGTGTTAAAGCATGTGCATATAATGAATGTTTACTATTTTTTATTAATAATATTTTTTTAATTGGGTATTAATTATGTTAATTATGGAAATACATTCAAATACATTTTGAAGTGTTTATTTTATTGGTTTGGTGTTATAGGGTCAGAAACAAAGTAAATATGTTTATATTTAAATATTTTATTTGTTTCTTAATATTTGCTCCTTTTAAATAATTACTGTTTATAAATGTATTTGTTAATTAATGTTATATTATATTTGTACCTTTTTGTTATTTGTAATTTATATTATATGTGTTCTTTTTATAAGTTTAATATATTTAATCGTATATTTTATTATATTGTTTATTTATTTTTAGGATAAAAAGAGTCTATTGTTTAAATGTTATTAGTAATTTTTTTTACTTTGCTATACAACGATTCCCCTAATGTTGCACTCATCAAAAAATGCTTTTGCAAGTCCTTAATTGCGATTATTAAGGAATGGCAATTAGGGACTCTCAAAAGCCTATGCATGTACAAATCGAAATTAAAATAATGATTCCTAAACATTCCTTAATTGCGACTCACAAATTGCGAGTCGCAATTAAGGAATGGCTTTTAATTCATTCCTATGGGCCCACAGGCCCATAGGTATTCGCTATTTCTAAGTGCATCTAGCATTGCATTTAAGGAATCGCAATTTGTGATTCCTTAAATGCAATCGCAATTTAAGAAATTGCAATAAATTGTGATTTCTTAAATTGCGAGTGCCTAACACTTTAATGCATTGCAAAAGAAGTTTTTGAGGGTGCAAATGGACGATTTTTGCGAATCGCACCGTTTGCGCTCGCAAAAAGCTTTGATGCATGTGCCTGATAATGTTTTAATTTATTTTAGAGTTTTTTTATTTTAAATTATTGATATATTTATATATATTTTATTTTCATATAATTTTTAAGTTTAAAAATTGAAAATATATGTATATGAATAAATTAATATTTGTGTGGTTATATTTTAGCAAAATACTTTTAATTGTTATATTTAGTTAAAATGTACATGAAATGCAATTTATGATGTTAAAAATAATATTAATATTTAATATATTAAATATATTTTATTCTATTTCATATATGTTTTGAAATCGATATTTTTTACATCGATATTTTCTCTATCAACATTTTTTACATTTATATTTTTTATTTTGATATTTTCATACTTACCTGTTTAATTACAGGAAGTCGATATTTTTGCATTCTAAGGGGGTCATTAGGATGGCATGCGGACTTAGTCCGCCCACCATCCCACCATCCGCCCTAAGGGCGGGGGTCCCGTGGGGGGTATTAGGATGCGCCCGCCATTGTTGAATAAAGAAAAAACAAAAATCCATTTAATAATGTGAATATTGTTTTACTTGTTTTTGAAAATTTGGGGGCCCATTAGTATGACTTTGTCCGCCAGTCATCCTGTCGTGACTAGGGACCACCCGCCATAAGGGCAGGTGTCCCGTTGGGGGCATTAGGATACGCCGCCACAGTGGCAGGCTCATCCTGTATCTTCAGCATTGCAGCGGGCGGGGCTGAATCCACGGTCCCCCCCCCCCGCCATCCTAATATGGTGGGGGGAATTTAGGTGCGGACGGCGGGCGGATTGCCCCCGCCAGGCTGGCGGTGTCTTTTGCCAGCTTGGCGGGGGCAATCTGCCAGCCATCCCAATGGGCCCCTAAGTTTTTTAATTCATTTTTGTTTTATAATGACTATATTTTGTTGAATTTAAAATACTTTTTTTGTGAAATTATAATGTATGCATAAAAACCTTTTACAATTATCTTAAACTTTGTTTAAATATTGTTAATTATAGGAGAAACAATATAAATGTGTATTAGGTATGATATATATATTTGTATTCTGTTTTATATTTAAATGTTATTGGTTTATTTATGAAAAATGTGTTAACAAAAAAATCAATAATCAGATTTTTATTATGTTTAATATTTGATTAAGTTCTCTTGCTGGGAACATATTTCCAAATATACTACAATTAATTCAAGAAAATCTTTATTTAAAATTGTTACTTTTGTAAATACCTTCAATTGTTAATTCTGAAGTATGATTTTTTTTAATGTACTATATATTTTTACAATGAAATGAATTAATAGTGATAAGAATAATCAATTGTATGTAAATGTTGAATTATGAATATATAGGTTTATATTTGGGTTTAGTGTGATTTTGAATTAATTATATCATTTAAAAAGTATGTGTTTAGGGTCTCACATAAAGGGGTCGATTCTGATTCTGGAAAAAAAGCGTCTGTCCGCATCTTATGCGGAGCCATCTCCGTATGATTCGTAAACACGCCGTATGACCCGACGAGTACGATCCGGACCGGGGTATGAGGACTCGATTCGTACGGTCCACGTCATGTAAGGGCGATTCGTACGGAAAACCACACAATCACATACACACCGTACGGTGCGTACCTCTGCGCTCATGGGGTGTACGCACTGTACCCCATGATCGCAGGGTGTACGCCCCGTACACCCTGCGATCATGGGGTACGGTGCGTACACCCCATGATCGTGGGGTACGGTGCGTACACCCCATGGTCGCAGGGGTACGCACCGTAAACCACTGTAAATAAAGTGGTGTACGGTGCGTACCCGACACAAATCGTACTTGCTGGGTCGGGAAAACCTGCTTCAAACCGTACGGATGACGCGTACAGCGGGTTCCGAGGGAGAATCGTAACGAGATTGGAGTCGTACGGTCTTTGTACGATTCGTATGGAGTCCTGCTCCTGGTACTTCATCGTACTTCATCGTACATACGAGGGAGGCTGCAGGGTACGATTCGTACGGGGAACAAGTTTCGTACGGCTATTCGGAGTGGTTTTTCCTGAATCGGAATCAACCCCAAAATGTTTTACAATGTAGTACAAATAGTAAAAGTGCTCTAGTGACCAACATCTTACCCAACTTGGTTTCAATTTGAGTGGATCAGTAAATGTCACCGCTTTAGTGTTCAATCTTTCTCCAAATTGGTATGCATTTAAATGGGAATTGTAAATGCCACCGTTTTAGTGACAAACATCTCCCCCAAATCAGTTGAGATTGAAGTGGGAATAGAAAATGTCACCCCTGTAGTGTCCAACACTTTATTCAAAATAGTATGCTTTGTAGTGGGAATAGTAAATGTCACCCCTTTAGCATCCAACAGCTTCATTAAATTGATGTAGATCAGAGTGTGAATAGTAAACATCACGCCTCTAGTGTCTAACCCCTCCAAATCGGTATGTATTGCAGTGGGAATATTAATCTTTTCCACTTTAGTGTCCAACATCTTATCCAAATTGGATTAGATTGGAGTGGCTATAGTAAATGGAATCCTTTTACTGCCCAGCACATTCCCCAAATTGCTTTAGTTTGGAATGGTAATAGTACGTCACCCCTTCAGTGTGCAACACCTTTCCCAAATTGACATATATTGGAGTGGTATTAGTAAATGCAATCATTATAGTGTACAAAACATCCCCCAAATTGGTAAAGATTGGAGTGGGAATAGTAAGTGTCTCCAACACCTTCTCCAATTTGATTTAGGTTGGAGGAAGAATAAGTTAATGTCAATCCTTTAGTGCCCAACACCTTCCCCAAATTAGCTTTGACAGGAGTGGGAATAGTAAATGCCATCCTAGTAGCATTAACAGTTTTCTTAAAAATGGTTTACTTTAGAGTAATTTTATAATTGTAATGTTAAATCTTTTATTTAGGTTGTATCTGTATGTAGGAGACATAGGTCATATTATTGAATAAGTTTCATAATATAGTTCAGTTCAACACTTTTTTTCAGTAAAAAGTACAATAAAAGATACATATAAAAACTATCATTTAATACTTTCATGGTCTTGGTGTTATTAAATACTAAAGAGTAGAAAAATATTACAGAATCACACAAGTTCCTTAGATCAGTACAAAATTATTTAAAATCTTAAAATCAGAAAGTCATTTTCAATTACCATAAAAGATTCCTAATTAATCAGATTATGCAACTACTTCCAAATTCTCCAGTTAATGTCACATACTGATTAAAAATCTCGAAACTGCAAAAAATCATGGGGGCCATCAGATCTGTTTGCAGGAATCCACATGGCTCCAGGTGCCTTCTGACACCTAGACTTCTGCTTGTTGGAATTATCCACATGGCCCTCACCCTGCTATATGCCAGGCAAAAAAACTACGTATGGGCTACAGATTTTTGTGCATGTTCACAAGACGGGCAGCCCATTTATAGCGAAGTCTGAAGATTTCACCCACTTTGAAGTAAAAGTCAAAAGTGGTAGGGTACCATATCTAAAAAGAGTACAAAGTTTCCTAGCCAAGTTTGGCACAATATCATTTAAAACGAACTCTGTATAATAAAAATCCTTTGTCATTAAGAATGCACCTGTTAATGTATCTGTATGTTGTAGAAATAGTTTGTTATTTAATTAGTATTATAATATAATGACAAGAAATGTAGTAAACAAAATAGTGCGTCTGTAATAAATACTATTATTAATTACATATTTTATAGAATAAGTACATTTAAAACATTTTTCTAATTTTATTTGTTATCAAAGTTTATTTAATGTATATTTTTAAAATTCTAAACATCTGTATCAACTTTTGTGTCTAGCACCTTAGGTCCTCCTACATTTTCCTGCAATGTATGCTATTCCGGTGATAGCCCCCAGGGTCGGCACCTTCCAGGGATGGCTTTTCAAATGGCTTTCTACTGATGGGCATTGAACTGTATGGATGCAATAGATAAACAGAATATAACTGCAAGTTTTAGGATATCTGTTTGGTTGTCACAGATTTTGTATACACCTAGCACAAGCATTATTCAATTATTATTGCGGAATTAACTGCACTTTACCGCAGCCAAAGTCAATCATACATTTACCCCATCATTCACAAGAAGGTGCAAACAGCCCACAGCACCACTTTCCCCGCGATAGCTGGCGCAAAAAACATCGCCACAGAGGACCCTTGCAACTATTGCCAATGATATGCAGAGTATGCATTCCCGTGCACAAAACCGCGAGAACACCAGATCTCAACATTCACGATGACCACACAGATCGGCTATAAGAACACAAAAGACGCGATAAAGTGCGTTAGCAGCAGAAATTTTACACCTGCTCTGACCTTGTGTAAAGTCGGACGGCAGCCTGCACCACAATGGGGAGCCCTGCCCAGGGCGTCATCGGAAAGGCAACAGATGGCACGGAGCCACTCATCATGCAGCACAGACACCCAAGAGGGCCAAAACACCCACCTGGCACACCCCCCCTCCCAGACCATCACAGGGGCAGCGCAGACAATTACAGCGGCCCCCCAGGAAATGCACCTGCCTCACTGGTACAACCTGTGACAATGTCACTGTCCACTACAGCATCAAGGCCATCATCGCCTAACAGGCCAACGGCACCAACACAGTGCACACCAACAACCCACCCCACATCAAGCTGCTGGCTGTGCACCACCTGTTGGCCCCTGGAACACCCCAAACAACACCCGCCAGAGGCGGCAGAGTTTCACAGCCAGCCACATCCAAGACCCCCACATCTGTCCTGGACATCACCATCATCCTGGCACCACAGTCCCCGTACGGCCGACACAATGCGCAGAACCCGCTATTGACCAAACAAGGAATATACGCCCTAGCTGGATGCACGCACATGTATGGGGCAATCCACTGCACACATGTCCCACCTGTGCCCCCTTGTGACACAACACACAATCAGCGCAACAGGAAGCACACGTCACACATCAATGTGCAGGCAACATGCGAACACTGTGGGACCCTCACCAATGTCACCTCCAAATACACAGCCAGTGTGGATGATCCCTTCACCCTTCGACAGTCCAACAGCAACCAGCCGTTCCAAGATCGCACAAAGGGAAATGCACATCACCTTGTCAACTTCCCAATTAACACCCCACTCACCTCAACACCACAACCATTCTATCCACAACTCTGGCAATGCACATGTCACAAAATAACAACCAACGTGCACAACAACATGCCCACCCACCGGACATGACAGAACAACTCACAATGATAACCTGGGCAAGCCGTAAACATCAACCATCAATGGCCTGGCACCTCAGACACACAATAGCCGAATGTGGGGAGAGGTGTCAACCAGGCAGTCGAAACATGATTGGGAGAGTACACAATGCCAAGAGTGGCGGTGAAGTACTGAACAAACTGCAGTATGCAGAACACACTCATATCTATGGCGACATACACCGCTGGTGAATAGAGTGTAGTGGACAGTGCTACCAGTAGGTTTCGTAACCAGCACCTAGTTGGGAATCATGAATGGCTGAGTCCAAACCAGTGGTCACACGGAGAGGAGTAAGAGGAAGATGCGGCTCAGTCTGGACGAAAGCCGGGTTACAGTCACGGAGGTGACCGAACACACGGTGGCACTGAACCTGACCCACGCAGGCTAGTGGTACCACCAACCTATGCCGGCGACACTCGGTGAATGGCCAGTGCTGACCCCTGCCTCCGGCCTACACTGCTCTTGGCCTAGGCTGTGCTTGAGTAGGCCACAGATTTGGAACTGAACATTGAGTATGCAAAGGCAGATCACACATCATTGTACACAAGGAGAGGCCTAAGAAGATGTTGCCTTGCATCTTGGCAGAGAGCGAAGGATCATCGTTATGGAGGTGTTCGTACACTACCGACAACTGCCCTGGTGTCACTAGCACTGTGCATCGCAAGCCAAAGACACGTGGCTGTGGGTCACTGTTGACTGCTGCCTATGGCCTACACAGTAGTCCAGTAGGTCACAGAGTCATGATTCAGCTCTGGAAGATACCTTCCACTGTTCCCTGAATCACTCTGCAACATACAGCTCAGACATTGAAGGTGAGCTGCTCAGGTCGCATGGCCCATCTGACTGCACAACAAGTCACCGTCCAGTGGCTGGGTGCCTGTGCCAGCCGCTGTGCAACCGGGGCAACCAACTCTGTCCGGGTCCTTATCTCTGGGGACAGAGGCTGGCCTCTGAGGCGTAAGCCGTGGGGTCAGCAACGCCTTGACTCGGTGGCCTTGCGCTGTACGCTGCCTGCGGACCCACCGGGGCTCATACACCAAAGCGGGTACAGACCGTCCCGGACGACGCATCACTGCAGGAGGCACACGCCACCACAGCACGTACCACCACCGAATGCCATCTTCCAGAGTTGAAGCAGTGGTCCTGACAGACTTCTGGGTTGCTCAGGTCTGTTGTGGATGCCATCATCAGCCTGATTCCCTGCTCAGCACTGCAGGTGCCAGTGACTCAGTACTCCACAGGTCATTGCTCGTTGCTGCTTGTGTTTTATGCTGTGGACCGGTTGCGCAGATATGTCACCTAGAACAGTGTGGGGGCCCTGAGACGTTGATGGTGAGGATGAAACAGGTCTGACACACCCCACTGCATCTGCATTAGGAATGTATCGAAGGGACACAATCAGAGACTTTTACTGCACATGATCACGTTCATCTCTAATGTCCACAGCCCAGTGCACTGCAAATCACGGACACTTCTCTTTTCATGTTGAGTGTCCTCTGTACTTCATCCGGCTCACCCCATGTTGCTCAGCAGTTGTCTCTGTGTTGCATGTGTTTTCTGTATCCTTTGAACTGGTGTCCAATGTCCAGGTGGTTGCCAACGCAAGACATTCAATGCAGGTTGGCTTACACTCACCCCACACACATCCAGCATAGGCGTCACTGTATATGTGGCCCTGCCAATAAAGGGCCCGGGCGCATGCGCCCGTAGCCAGTTCAAAATGATATCTGCGTGTGTCCCTGTGGGCTTGTATTATGCATGTGGGCCCTGGGCCCTACGACTTTACATTGTGCTGTGTACATCAGATGCAGACATATCACTGGAGGCAGCGTATTGGGACTTGGACATGTAGTCTTGTCGTCACCCACTCAATTTTACTGTTACCGGCTCTGTCAGCTTTAGTGGTCATGTTTGTGTGCATGTGCGGAGCCAGTTGTGTCCTCTGTTCTGCAGTGTCGGCTATGCGCATAGTTCCACGTTGTCGTCAATGTGGGTGTGCTGTTCATGCTATGTGTGTGCTGCAGTGTGCCAATGGGATCTGGGACATGATCCTGGGTGTGCGGTGGGTGTGCAGTGTGCTACGCCTCGTTGTGCATGTATGCCATTGTGCCCATCTCCCCCATAACCCCAGGCCCTGTTCGTTGCACTCTCTGTTGGTGTTGTGTCAGGTCCTCTCGAGCTATGTCCGTAGTCCCTAATCCTTGCACCAACTCCACACTGATGGCTGTGGGCTGGGTTTCCTCCAACTTCTCCGGTGGTGCTGGACTGCCACCTCCTGTCGCCGTTGCTGCCTTTCTGTTGGCAGCGGTTTGGTGCATGGTTTAGGTTGTAACGCTATGCCGTCGCCTATTGGCCTCCTGGATTGGCCTCCTCGGCACTCCAACTGCATTCCAGGTAGTCTGCTTGTGGGTCAGTTGCTGGTGGTGTTCTGTCACCTCCGAGTCGCTGGTCTTGTTTTCCTGTGGTCTGCACCCCGTCTTACTCTCCCTCTTCTCCTTGGCCTTCCCCGACCCCGTTGTTCCTTGCTGGTAGTCTGTGGGGGTTTTGGGGTTCAAGTTGGGATCTGCGCTGGGTCAGGGTGCATTCATGTTGCTACGTGCTTTGGCTTGTCTCTGGTGTGTTTTTTCTGTGGTTTTTAAGGTGCATTGTCCCGGGAGACACGTGGAATTTGCAGGCCTGTGGCTGGTTTTTGCTACTTTATGTACCGCGGTTGGCCGCATCGCATGTTTTTTTGCGTTCGCATATCACATTTTTGCAGCATGGCATTGATTTTGCAGCTTTGTCTCATGTCTTTCGCATGCTACCGCCGTGTTGTTAATTCCACGTTGACATGGGGTTATTTTCCCTTGATGGGCTGTGATGTTGAAAGTTATGTTACGCTACTCTTGCGGTAGTTATCACACCTTCTTGTGAATATACCCCCTACATGTGTAGTTCTCACATACTAAGCACTACAAAGACATGAATACACACTTTTGTAGTCATCTGCTGACTATCCTCAACCCTGGTCATAACCTACACTGACTAAGTCAGCCCATTAACTTGTTACAGGTAACTGATGATACCCTTTACTCATCTCAATACAACCAATATCAGCGACCTCAAACAACCCTTACAGAGCACAGAAAAGTTTCAGGTGACACTCACTGGTAGCATCGGGATACCTGAAGGTCTCCATCTCTCCACAAGTGTATGGTATGGTTCCGGTGTCCACCTACAAGGCAAAAAAATTGTACATTTCTCTGTGAATGACGAACATATACTTTGTGTAAATGTGAAGCAAAATACACTGACTTCGCAAATGTCTGGTATTGTTAGCATGTTGGGCGTGTAAAATATGGCAAAGTCGACATGGCCTAATGATGAATATAGGTTTGCCATGTTTCAGTGCTTTCAGATAATATCAGGCAAATTATGTATCAGTTGCACAATGTGCAGACAAAGTACCAAACCAGCCTACTTTGCTGCATGGTGCAAGGGTGCCTGGCTTTGATGGCTATGTGAACAGACCAAATTGACAGACCACACTCTGCAAGGTATACTTTTTGCAAGGTCTTCCCAAGTCAGTGTTAAAAAGAAGGATCTGATACATTGAGAAATGGTCCTGCACTAATTTCGCCCACAAATGTCAGTTTTAGGCCTGGGCAGTGAACTTCGCTCCATTCGCGGAGTTTGCAGAGTTTTCTGCACTCCGCACTCTGCGGAGCTATCAGAGAGCAAGAAACTCTGCTTCTCGATGTGCAGCAGAGTTTTTTTCCATGCTCCTGATCGCGAGCTGTAATTTTGCGAGCACAATCTGCCGCTCGGGTAGAATTTCTACCCGAGCTGCAGGAATACCAACACAAACTGCAGTTCGCACTGCACTCAGGCACTCGCGGAACTTCGCAGAGTTATTTTGTAACTTCAAGCAGGTCCACTTAGCAAAACTCCATGAACTATGCCCAGGCCTAGTCAGTTTACCCAGCTGACAAATGTTACATAGAATTTAAAGTGGACTGTGGGGAGTAAAAGATCAACATTCTAATAAAAATGATTGAATCACAAAACAAGACTGTTGATATAATATAGCTGTATTTACTTTTTACTGAAGAAAATCAACATCATAGCAAATAACTACAATATTATACGATATGATATGCCCCAGTTGAGGCTATATCAATCATAGGAATGCTCTAATGAGTATAGTAATTCATTGATTCATTTGAAAAGACAAATATAGCCTTCGAATGACAGAATTCAATTGGAGAGCACAACATTGAAGGTAGCCATTGAGCTAAGGAGGACAACATGTGTTTCACAGAATCTCGCTTCTTCAGGGCTACAAACAAAAACACAATGAGTGCCTATATTTCCATATTTCATATTGAGATTAAGTCATGCGCAACAGAAAAAGGATTTAGAAGGTGGAAAAATGTCACATAGTCAAAACTGTGATATAGGAGGACACAGAGCCGAACAGAATGAAAGCAAAAACATAACTAAGAGCAGGAAGAATAGAAGTGAAAAACTTGTTGGTGCTATTCAGTATCTATGACAGAAATAAAGAAAGGTACAAATAAATGAGTAAAAAGTAAATAAAAATGTCTTAAGAGAATCCTGAATAGTGTATGTTGGACTAATATCATAAAGATGCCATTCATAGGCATAAAAGGCCACATTGAAGAAGGGGCTTCAAGGATAATGGAATACATGATGATAAGAAAAAAACCTACATCCATAAGACCCGAAAGCACCCAAAATTGTAACAAACCCTTATTCAATCTATAGAATACAGCACAAATGATTCCAAGGTAAAGCAGCTTTTGACAGCCCATAGCAGAATTACTGTAAGAGACATTGCATCTTGAATTCATACGATATTAAATCTCATTAGTGTTCCTGCCTTATTTGTGCCACATAACGTTCCAGAATCCAGCAATTTGTTGGGAGTCCACAAGACTAATGAGTAAAAAAGTGAGGATTACAAACGAGTAATGATCTCCCATCATGTAAAAAACATGAATTAGCAGATGCATAAATGAGTCACTTAAGATCCTGTGGAAAACATAACTTATGCATCAACCATATGGAAAGTTACCAATAGAAAAGAAACAAGAATGTTAACCTTCATAAAAACACAGCTCCAAAGCATTGAAGGAAGGCACTTTCCTAAGTATCAGTGAAGCAGAGCCAAGCCAAAAAGCATGCAAATAACGGGAGCGTGGTGCCACAAACGGAAATCCCAACAAAAACTAATAATAGAATTACATTCTTGTCGTTTACTGTCAAGAGAAAATTACAAAAAATAAAGTGAACTAAGGAGGTAGTCACCCCAAAAAAACTTACAAATTGCAGATATAATAACTGCTACATCTTCATCCTATACACCACAATAAAGAAAAAGACAAGCAAGAAAAATAAAAATAAAAAAGCCACAAAACAGAATCTAAAGATAATCAGACAACAAAAAAACAATACAACCATGATAGGTCCTAACAGAGTCACTTACAGCAGTAATTGTGCATTGTCGCATAAACCACTTCGTTAGACCACACCAAAGCAAGTGCACTCACAAACACAGTTAAATACGAGTTAAAAACAATTGGTTCCTCCGGTCAGTGCTACCACTAATTGTTTCATGAATATTTGAAAAGACATTCCTAATGTTGAAAACCCGGCTAGGACCATATTCTAAAAAAGGATCTGAACCATCACATCACCAATATACCAATCGGTACATAATCCCTATTTCTACAAGCCCACACAATAGCCACCAGAAAGTAATGAAAAGAACAGCACTAAATAAAATCAAATAGCCCAAAACGGAGAAACATAACTTAACCGGGTATTTTTAAAGTGCAAACTAATAACCCCAAAGGTTCTCAAGGTACTGGGGGCTGTTGGGGAGATTAAGTGAGCTACTGCCCAGAGTCACATGGTGCTAGGTTGAGCTGCCGTCGGTGCCAGGGAATAAACCAGGAGCCCAGTGCTCTGAAGTAAGCCACCCTGGCCGCTGCGCCACACCTCTCCCTTCACTGAGGAAACAAAGGCGCAAAATCAATCCGGAGAGAGCAGGATCGAACACACATCAATCTCCACTGAAACCAAGATTTTGTGCCCTTGTGCTAGTCGATTCGCACCATAGTATGTCACAATTCCTCCATGATTTCTCAACTCTCTCCATCTCCATACTTGACAAACATTTCAATAAACCTAGCTATGTGAGACATACAATGCCAAAACCAAAAACTCATGACATAATCAATCCAATATTACGAATACCCAGCTAGACATAAATTCAATCTGTGAATTCACATGCAGGATTCAAACACTTATTCCTACATAATCCGAACTTCTCCAACAGCTGCACAGCCCTATTAAACTATATAATCCATGTGAATTAGGAAGTGTTTTTAAACATAAGAGGCATTAGTCATCCAAAAGCTGTAAATATATCAATCACAACCACATGCTTTCCAAATTCAAGTTATAGTTAATAGAAGATGTGTTTTAGTTAGTAGCTTGAACTTTTGCTCAGAAGAGGTCCATCTCCCCTTTTGTAATTGATGGTATCCAGGTACCACACACTAAGCAGAGAAAGACACAGAACAAATATTCCAATAAGTAACGGGAGGATACATCTCAAATAGGGAAGACAGTGGAAAAAAACGTTACTCAAAGACAGCAAAGCAATGAGTATAAAATAAGACATTGAGCAAACCCATCAAGGCACTCTGACAGGTGATACCTCAAGGAAACGTGTTCGACTATACAGTCAAATAATTGAAACAATCAACATAAAAGCAATCTCACAGTCCAAAAGTATGAAGCTAGCAGGATTCACGTTACTAGTTTCCCAATAGCGTATACATTTCTGAGTCCATATTTAAACCATGTTGAACAGTTTTTTTCAAGTAATTGTTCCCCCAACTTTCTTTCCTTAAAATCTCTGCCTTCCCCTCTATGATGTGCTGGAATATGATCAATACCCACGAGTCCATTCTTACATAGCTGTTCCAGTTGATGTTTGCAGGCAAGCTATCGAGATCTGGACTCAGTGTATCTGACTGCTCTCAAATATTCTTTCCATCTTGTTTTGAGTGACTGTTTGGTCAATCCCACATATTGCTGTTGGCATACAAAAATAAGCCTATATATGCAGTAAATTGTGTTGCAATTCATAAAGCTTCTAATCTGGAAGCATTTAGATTTGTCATGGTTGTAAAATACTGTGGCTTTGCCACTGACATATCAACAGCAGACATAATACCAACATTTTTAGTTACCCTTGCGCTGTGGAGTCAACCACTTATTGCTGGTGGCCATACTGATCCAACCTCAGAACATACCAGTGTTTGGCTAATGTTTAGAAAATCTGCCGATTCTGTGCACAAAATGTTGAATGAATCTGACATGTGGATCAATAGTACGTCTAGCTCTTACTCATGTCAATGTGGGTCAGCGGGGACATGCGTGAAATCTTGCGAGCCCTATTCAGTGCAGAGATAAGAATGTTGCTAGGGGAGCCTCTGAATCTTAATGTTTGAATGCACTCAATATGTTGTGATTCAAACTCTTCCGAGTCACTGCAATTAAATCTGAGCCTTAGTAGCTCACCGTGTTTAATATTGTTGTTTTGTCTGGCAGGTTGTCCAGAACTGTAATGGAGTAAACTGTTAATAGCAGGAGGGTTGCGGAATGCTCTGTTGTGTAAGAGAGTATCGTTCAAATATATCTGGAGATCTAAGAATGGAATTGGTGTAATGGTGTGCCTGCCATATTCTATGGATAATTCATCATTTAATGAATTGTTGGTGAGAAAAGCATGGTATACCAAAAGTTCTTCTTCAGAGCCATCCCAGATACAAAAAATATAATCTATATAGTGATTAAGTTCAAGTACCTTCTGATGTCCAGCATGTAATCTCTCATACCAACCCATGAACAGGTTGGCATAAGAGGAGAAAACTTCACACCCATTGCCCTGCCTTGCAGCTGATGGAAAATTTCTCTTTGGACCCGAAAATAATTGTTCACAAGCACAAAACTGGTCATGTTCAAAATCATTTATACAAGTCTGAAGTGACTCACACTTTTAAATGAAAAGAAATACTGTAATGCCTGTAATCCATCTTCATGAGAAGTGATAGTTTATAAACCTTTGAGATGCATAGACACTTATATATAGATTTTCTCCATTGTGATACCAGATAGTTTCCCTAACAACAAGTCTTTTGTATCTTGAATATACGCTGGTAATACACTCACCATGGGTGCCAAATGGATATCAATATATTCAGACATCTTTTCAGTGCAGGATTCTATGCCAGATATAATTGGCCTACATGCGGGATTAGTGCCCATGTTATGTATTTTGAACCCACATTCAAGAATATATCTGTTATGTGTAGTGAATGAATCTTACACATTGCTACCAGTATTGGACCCTAATGGTCATATTTAGATTGGCACATTTATTGCCACATGTCTATTGCTGTTCTCTGTGTTATTTAGTGACATGTGCGAGGCCTGCTACTTTTGGCAGTGCCACAATAGGACATATACATTTGGGCAGCTGCTTAGTTTTATAGGTGTCTTGTAGGTCCATTTCCACTGTAAATTACATTATGTTGTTCACAAATAGTTTTTATGTTGTCTTCCATAGGTGGGCTGTACCAGTACTAACCTGTTCTACAGTCAAACATATGTGTCCCTGTGGAACCACTGATGTTGTTGCTGCACTACCTGCCAATGATGGAGTCTTTGATTTGTTTACTTCCTTTGGAATGTGCATGTGGTGCATTCTACACATGTTCCCTGAATAGTTGTTGGAAATATTGTCAGCCTTCAGCTACAGCTTTTCATCAGTGAATATGTTAAGATGCACTGGGACCTAAACATGGTTATGCAATGCGGGACATCTCTAGGTAGACCACCCTGATGTAGTAACTGATCTCGGTCTAACACAGACATGTACACAATACATTGATCTTCACCCCTAAGGGTTGTACTGAAAATTGATGTGGATTTCTGTGTCAAAGGAATGTTGCGATTGGTATCCTTAGTACACTGTGGTGCCTTGTCCAGGTTGCATTGCAATCTATGTTGAATCCCATTTGTGAGTAATTTGTTTCAGTGTTTGTGACTTTCCCATTTCTGAATTCAGATGGTTTCCCTTTGGTGAATGATACCAAAGCAGGTGTACTAACACAATCTTTGCATCTGTCATTGTGGCTGTATATCTGAGTGTATATCTGTACATGCACTGTCAGTAGGGCTCAGAGCTGTGTTTTTTAGTACTGTTCGTGTCACTTTCGGTACATGTAAATATATTTACCCTTGTTTGGGGCCTACACTGACATTGAATGGCACACATGGCCTTTCTAGGCATATTATTCTCGACACTTCAATTCACATACAAATATACTGGCATCTGTGACGCACTCACTAGAATTCAGGACGCTTTTGCCACTCGCCTGAACATGACAAGTCTTGCCATGTGGAGAGAGTACGTACGGCAATGAGGTGACACTTATCTCACACTTCTCTCTTATGTTTGCAGTGTAACCATATTGGCTTTTCTGTCCGAAAACATGCCTTAATTTACATCCGTTATCCTATGCAGATGATGTGGTCCCATTAATTCACTCAGATAGGATGGTAGCAGTAGTGGTCACTGATGTTCAGTAGCTACTGCCATTGATAGATTAGCGGGTGCATTTCAATGTGGAACATCATTGTCTACACGTTGTAGTGTGTTGGGCCAGCTATGTGGACAGGAGACAATGCCAAATATATTTTTGTGGCACTATATAGTGCAGCAAGTAAATTATTGGCACTGCACTGCCTCGCTGTGGGAGGGCAGTATAGGACATATTTGAGGCCAGGCAGCACTGTCCAAATTTTCCAAGCAGAACTGGCACACAATGTGACGCGTAGCACCAAGACATGCACAATTAAAACATGGGGATTGTGTTGCATCGTTTTATATATTATCTACTTTGTGCATGCAGTGCCACCTTACTGTACAGCATGACACTTGGAGGCTTGATTATCTATGTCTGTGTGCCATGTGCTGGATCAGGTGTGTTGGATGATTTGAGTTATTTTCCCATGAGACACGTGACCTAGGGAGGCCAATTATTTGAATAGATTTCACAGTTTCCCTGGTGTGTGATGCATGACATGCCTCTTGAACCATGGCAGTTACATATGGACAAACAGACAACAGATATGGAAGTCCTTCTTTGCACACAGTGTTGCAATATGGCGTTTTTCTGATTGTGGCACTGGTCAGGTGATTCCCACCATTGATAAGCACACACAGTTGCTTAGCATGTCTTCACATGTACTGACTTGCAGGTCTGCATTGAACATGTGCCCTGATGATTGGTGCAAGTATGAGGTATGAGGTCCATTCCTATGTATGCACTCAGGTAGCACGCATAGCCATGTCGATTTTGTCATACATTATTGTTAGAAATAGGGGGTCTCTAATTAGCAATGGTTTGCACCGTTGTCCAAATAGGGACCCTTCATCCTTGTCGGGGTATGGGGGATGCACTTCTAAAATAACCCCTGCTTACCACATTGGTAGCTTGGCATGAGCAGACAGGCTTATCTCAGAGGCAGTGTGGAAATCATGTTTGCACACATACAGTAATACAGTGAAAACACTACAAATGGACACCACACCAGTTTAGAAAATAAGTAATCTTTATCTAAACCAAACAAGGCCAAACGATAAAAATCCACAATACAGTACTTAAAATATGACTTTTAGAAGGTAAAACTGTTCTGTCCATAGCAAACTATAGACACAACACTTTCAACACAAAATACCTTGGATGCATCAAAATCATAAACAAAAACAGCCACAGAGTAGGTGAGGTGTCTGTTCATTATGCACTAGGGAGGGGATGCATCCGTTCCTTACTGGAGGGAAGGTCATGCTTTGATTTCTTACTGTGAGGGGAGGTGATGTGTAGGTTTTTTACTGTGGCCCCGGTGTCTTTTTAGACTTGGCACCCCAGTGCGATGCATGGGGATCAGGAATGCGCCGGTTTTCGATGCGGCGGTAGCAACAATGCTACTTTGGTTTCTCCAGCCGCTGTCCCACGATGCATTGGTTCTTGCAGCTGCACAGTAGGGCCAGCATCAGAATCAGTGCGGTGATCTTGGACTTCGCAGATCGGTGCACTCGATGTGGCATGCAGCGATTTCTCCAGCCGTGGGAAGGCGCTGCATCCGTTTTTTCAGCGTTGCTTCAGAAACACGTGCAGATGTGTTGTGCTTCTCATAGTTGTGTCTGTTTGTCAGCTCCAAACAGAAGGAACAACTTCCAGAGGCCCAATTCAGCAACAGGCACCTCCTGGAAGGTCAAAATTCTCAGAAAGGTGTGCTTCCTGTTGCGGTATAGGTGTGAAGTTGCAGCAGTATGCACCAGTTGCACATGTGTGCAATTGATTGCCCCCAAAACATGGGGAAAGCTATCTATGGCATAGAAGCATTGTGTTGGGTCTAGTTGCTGTTGCTGAGTGTTGGGTAACATGAGGTACTGGAGTGACAGGCTGATGATGTTATTCAGGACAGAGAATATAATTATGAACTGATCGCTATCAGATCCCGTGTTAATTTACACACTATAAAATGGCCGCCGTATTTTCACCGGATTATGATGTTAGCGTCAGGCTTCTTTCCCTTGTATTTCGCGCGTCAATTTCAGGTGTTGTCATTTGCCTTCAATTAATCTCAATATAAATATAGCGACACTCTGCCACTATGTCTGGGCTGATCGGAACACGGATTGCGGTGAAGGCGAGGGCTCTGCGGACAACCCCCACTACAGGACGATTTATTACGATCGGTAAGGAGATTGACTTATTGTTGCTTCCAACTCCCGTTTTTCGGACTTTGGAAGTCTAACTTAGTCTTGCCTCATTTAAACTTTTGGCGTTCTTTCTTTGTTTTTTGGACAAAGGAGTATAAGATTATAGGGGGCTCATTATGCCATATTTTACCCTTCCTTTCCGGACTTTGGACGGCTTATGTAGTGTTGCCTGGTTTACCTACGGGCGGTCCTCACTTTTTAATGGTATCTGATCAAGAGCATGTAACTCTTGGGGGCCCGCCCTAACGCCCTTATCCTTCTGGTTGGGGGGGGAGGCACTGTCTATGAGTCTTAGATGACTAGCTGCTTTGGTTATCTCAGGCACTTTATTCATTATAAGGACCATTTGCGGATTTTGAGGGCATTGGGTTTGAGGGGAGACACAATCTTTATTAGGATAATGTGCTCTAGTTTACCCCTATTCGGTAACCCCTCAACTATTTCACTATTCTGGTTAAGATACCCACTTGCCTGTTCTGGCTTCTGTTTTTATCTTCCCAGACCTACTGGCCACCAGTGCCCACATCCTTGCTCTAGTGGTTTACAGAATTGGAAATCTTGAGGACATTAAAAAATCGAGACAGGTAATATCACATCCCACAAACCTAGAGATCTACAAGCATTGACATCTCTGGGTCTTAGTTTTTTATTCTTATTATGATCTGTAATGCTTTTTCTATAGACCCTGTAATGGTTGCATACTGGGGTATCTGGGCAATGATAATTTGGCACATTGTCCTGTTCCATTATGTATCATAGAGAAAGTAGCTTTCTTCATGCTAGCCTATGTGCCTAATTTACCTCTTGCCTTACATATCCCCTTATGTTCTCTTCTTTTTCATAGATTACCCTGATTATTTATAAACTTCCATCTATTTCATGGCCGAGCTTATGTACAACCTTATGACATCCGTATCATACACAGTTTGCGTCAATACCAGACGTAGATAGTAAGTGTCTTTTATTAGTTGTCCCTGTCTCTCCCTCCGTGGTTTCTAGTACTATTTTCAAGAGGCTGCTATGCCCTTAGGCATTAGTACAGTATCACTAAATTAGCCTTTTTTTTCTTTTCTTTTCTTTTCCTTATTTTTGGATTCTTACAGAGTCATAATAGAACAATCAGTCCAGTTTCTCATCATTTAAGAGTTATCAATATTGTGAAAGGAGCCGTACGGAACTTCTCCATTGAGGATTTACTTGGAAGCATTCTCTTCCAATTTACAAGGTATTTACTTTGAAATATTACGGCTTTTCCTTCCACTTTCTCTCAGTGTTAGTTCTTCTATTTTTCCCCTCTTTCCCCTTCTTTTCCACTATTATGTGCCATACATACATCTCAAGTTGATTTAGGATCGAGATCGAAGCACTCTCTCACGAGTTTCATGTGCTTTACGCTCATTATTTCCCAATTCATCCTAAGTAAATAAAAAAAATAAAAAATCTTTTTTTTCGAAATTATGATTTAAATGATTTACAATAATAAAAAACTTTATATGTGAACCTTTTTGGTTGAGACATTAGAAAAATGGAGACTGTGTGGTTTACGAAGCCCCTTCATTTGTCATCATTCTCTTGCTGTCTGATAGCAATGTTTTATTAAATATGAATTAGGCCTTTTTTGTCCATGTTTGTGTTGGCTAATTTCTAGATGTAGGCCTATTTTTTAACGATGTTTTGTGCAGTATATTTGTTTCGTTCAAGTACTTAGTATGTGTATGTAATGTAAATTGTCGTCTGCAATCTCTGTTTTTTAACAAAATCTTATTGTAAATATGTTTGTATTAACAGCCCTGAAGAAGTCCCATTGGGACGAAATGCGTCGGCAGTATGGTGTTAATGATTGAAAATAAAGAACTCTAAAAGACAAGAAAACATCACCTTTTCGTGACTCATTATATTGATAATATTGTTGTTTGAAGAATTTTTTGGTGCACCATTGCGGATGTTCACTTGATATACATCAATAAACTGCAAAGGAAATTCATTTGAAAAAGAATTGAACAATACTGACTCCCAAGTTGGGGTGGTAATGAATTTTCCTACGGCTAGGGCTATCTTGGGTCACTAGGTCACTGTTGCATTTGTGAATTTTTTTAAAATGTGGGGAGCAGGTAGTGGCCCCGGTGATCTTTACCAATTTTCAAACACAGTTTTGGAAAAAAAAGTCAACTTGTTTCTGTTAAGTAAAACGGCTGGCGTTAAAAATAAAATTACTTTTCTAAAAAGCGTTCACCAGCGTGGTGGTCTGCAAACCATAGGAGGCCACCATATCTATGATGGCCTCCAATTGTAGGGAATCAGAATGTTAAGATCCAACCTATTAGTACAAAGGTCACATGTTGTGCTGGTTGCAAAAAAACTGTTCTTTTTCAACCATTTTTTTATGCAGTCCTTAATTTGGTACATCTGATGGTTTGCAGATGCTAAAACCCGTTTTCTAATGTACAAACTGCATTTAGCAATTCTGAAAAGTTTTCCGGAATCAGTAAATGGCTTCAAAATGGATACTGAGTTACAATTTGGATTTGGGGTGGTTACAGCATTCTTCCAAATTTTAAATCAGTATCCTATGTAACAAGGATTTTTGATTGAAATTATGTGCCATAAATCATTGGTATGCTACCAAGGCCCAAGCTAGGGTGCTAACTGATGAACATAGGCAGCAACATTACAAAGGATTAAGGGAGATTACCCCAATAAAGCGCATATGGCTGGAGGGGGTACATGCATGCCTAAAAACACCATAAAAGTCAGATGCAACATGAGTTAGGAACACATAGCCAATCAGGGCCTAACACACATAGTGGACACACGTTCCCGGACGTCTGGACATGTATGCACCGGCCACGTGAGATTGAAGACCCACCATTAGACAAATAGTTTATGACTCCAAAGACATCAACCAATATACCTCAAAATATAAGATATGCAGGAAACGTTTACAGCTGTATACATTTTGCATATAGGAAGAACATGTACAGAATGTAAATTGAGACAGTCATTAGACCAATCGCCTATAACTCATCTCCCGGCTGCACTGTTACATAAACTGTTCCTGTTTTGCCAAATGCCTCTAGTCTTCTGTTTTTTAAGGGATTTCAAACATTTTGGCGAGCCACCATTAGAGCTGATTAGGGCCTCGAACCCGACTGCAGTCGAAGGAAGGAGACCCCGCTCTGAAAGATTCACCATTGCGTAACAAGACTAGATGGGCAATTGATTGGAAGTTTAGCTGAATCTGCAGGGCAGAGGAACTTTCTGAAGCAGCTGTCACAGAGGGTAAGAGACTACATCAAAACTACATAGTCCAAGCAATTAGTATATGGTAAACAAGGGAGAAGCATAAACAGACAATCTGAGCACCCTGCTACTGACAGGGTCTGGCATATTGCCTATTTTATATGTCCTAACTGGGGGTGGAGAGGAACTGGATGTAACTTGTGTGTGGCGAAGAGGGGCAGGTGATTCCTGCGTTATTATTACAAGGCCTTATTGACCACCTTTGGCTGGAGCAGATATTGGCATGCTATCCAGCTCTGTTAAGAACATGTTCCAAGCAAAATTCCCTGTTTAGAGTATAATCTGTGTAGTTCTTTTTGACAAAGTTATTTTTTTTGCCTACTATTATTGAATTGTAATGTGTATGTGATGATCTTGAGCTGATTATAAATTGCAAACTGTATTATGTCCAAAAAGTGAGATCATGTAGATGCTATTTTAACATATTGCTTATTTGCCATATGTTGTAATGCTACATATGCATTTTCATATTGTGTTTTTATTAAAACCTTGTTGAAATATTCAGTCGAACTGTTGATGCAGATATGGTATTAGCGCTGAGCTCCTAGTACATAATTTGTAAGAGTGCATCACGTATAATTGTCTCTACAATTAGACAAAGAAAACCAGTTATTTGAAATGGTATTTTCCTAAATTACTAAAACTTGTCATGGATTCACCAATAAAACATGTGGAAACTAGGTTCTCCAATCAGATAAAGAAGCTTAGCAAGCTTTTCCAAGAGTGGCATTTACACACACAGGCACACGCATTTCTGACCCAAGGAGGGAACATTTGAAACAAACAGACTTGAGCACACTGAAACACATATACAGACGAAATATGCAGGTCAAAAGAGAGGCAAGAGAGAAGCATTATTAGAATTATGGGCTATTTTTGAAGAGGCCAAAACCAATAGCCCTATAATGTCGTTAATGTGCAAACTGTCAGCATCTTCCTTACACAGGGAAGGATGTCATCACACCAGCTCCTCCTGTGTTAGCATATTCAAACCAACCAGTAGTGGAAGCTGAAAAGCCCCCCATCAAAAGAAGGACAGCTACATCTAAGCCCGACAGAACATAAACCCAGTGAGCCCAATCACTGCCAATGCAGCCCAAGTCCCTTGAGAGAGTCCCCAAAAGCTCGGCTCCCCATCCCTAATGTTCAACACGTGATCCCTCAGGGGAAAACGAAACCCAGGTCTCCGGCAGACGCAAATGCAAATGAGTGTTAGAGACGTTTGTGGCAGTACTCGTTGGCGACTCAGTGAGCTCAGGAGAGGAAGGGAGCTCCAGTCCCCTGGAAACCGATGATGAGGGTGAGACCACAGGGTTTTCCCGGGTAGGCGAGGTGGCAACGGAGGGTGAATTTGAAAGCGAAGACAGGTCAATGAAAGCAGCGCGTAGCTCAGAGTAAAGGACACAGGTCAGATGGAACGAGGAAGAGAGGTGTGAGCTCCTGCTCGGGAGAGAAAGGGCATGCAACCAGGAGTTAGAGCAGGAGCACAGGACATTGTGCTCCTTACATGAGGGAAGCAGAGATAGGTACAACAGGTAGTTCTGGTACAAAATGGAGGTAGATGAAGGCTACTTGCAGGGCTTAGAGTCACAAAGGCCAGTCGTCAAAGGAGAAGGGCTGACCCAGAGATAAGGGATTTAGGCAGCCAGGTGCTCAGGCGATGCAGGAGAAACAAAATGGCACCTTTGCGTGCAAGTGAGGAAAGTAGTGAAGAGGATACGCACTGCTCCACACAGGTGCACGTCAATGGTAGACCAACCCAGAGGCAGGTAATAGCCAAAAATGTAGGCAAGACTCTTGCATATTAATTTTGTGATCTATTAGCAGATTGTACTGAGCACAGTGATCAACATGAACTACCTTGGCCGAGTAAAGGATCATTTGAGGCCGAGGACATGGATACTCCACTACCATATCAAAGAGCAAAATGAGGACAGAGAAAGAGAAAAAGGAAAGTAGGAAGCCGGGGTAGAGCCAGGGTACCTCTGTGGAATCACTGAAAGACACCTGAAAATTGATAGCCCTGGGAAGAGCAGCTGTAGCTACAATGGCACGGAAGGCGGTAGTAGCACAGGGGGTACCGCCAGAGTTTTCTAAAGGAAAAATAGTAGAGTTTAGAATGCAAGTAGTAGAGAGATCAGAGGAAGTAGTACACAGTGAATAGGGAGAAAAGGCCAGACATCACAGAACTCCCAGTGGCAATACATGGTAACAGTTTATCCACAGATCTCACGAGAATATAGGGCACAATAATGGTCGACCCAGCATCTGGTACATGGAGAACGTCCACACAGCCATACATGCCCCAAATTATTAGTCACATGCAAATTTGAAGAAGATCCCACAGTAACGATACTTGTGAACAACACACCTTGTAGCTTCCTGATAGACACAGGGGCAACAAAGCCATGCCTAAGAGAGGGAGTAGTCTCATTATCCAGAGACATTATGGACAATCAGGTGTTTTCGCGTATAGGGATGAGGGTCCCATTCACAAAACCCGTGGAGTTGGACATAGGAGGTACCCACATGAAGGGGCAACTGTTGTATCATCCCTTGTCCCCAACTAATCTATTTGTACAGGATTCAATTACCAAAAATCATTACCATCCACTTCTCAGACGACAGAACAAAAACATACTCCACCCACAAAGTTGCACTCCCAAACTAATGTCATTAAGATGCCTCACAGCACAGGTGAGCCAATGAGAGCATCACCTGCCACAAAGACTGCCTTCACCAAGGCAGTCTTAACGATTGTAACAAACACGGTGGAATTGATGGGAGTGAAACTACAACTGAAGAATGCCATGATCCCACGAAGATGCATTTTTCAACTTGGAGGCAATGGAAATATGACCTGTTGAAGGGGTCTTGCTGGCCACCAACCAAGCAAATGTGATGTGGGCATGTATCATTATTATAACAAATGGCCTCATTGTATGGGAGGTAACTGATAAGCAGCTGTTCAGCAAATGCCCAGTAACTCCTGAAATTATTTTTGCAAACTCGATAGCAGTCAGAGTAGAGCAATAAAATAGGCACCCAGCACCAATGGCAGTACTGACAACTTTCAAGGAGCCACAACTGTGGGCAAAAGGACCATATGACATTGTTCTCATCAATACCACCAAACCTGTGAAAATAACATTGAGAAAAGGGACCGCCCTACCCAGGGTGACCAATATCCACTCTAAAGGATAGCTGACAAGAGTATAGTGCCAACCATCCAGGCTATAATTGATCAAGAGGTCCTCTACGTGTGAGTATCCCTTGTAATACTCCAATTTTCTCAGTCAAAAAGAGAAAGGTGAAATGTAGCACTTGGTACAAGACATATATTTTCTTAATTACAACGTGGTCCCAGAGTTCCCAATTGTACCAGACCTCTCCATCATATTAACAAATATACCAGCGGATGCAAAGTACTTTTTGTTAATTAATATAAAAACTGAAACTTTAGCATCCTGCTTCACACCAACAAGTGTACTTTGAGCCCCCAAGTATTTTTAGGAGATTTGTGAGAAGGGATATTGCTAACTTCCAGTTGTATAGTACCCTGATACAATATGTGGATGACATCCTAATATGTTGCCCCTCAGAGGAAATATGCCATCAGGACACAATAGCTCTCCTTATCGCACTATCCGAGAAGTGGTACTAGGTAGAGAAGGGCACGTGCAATATGTACAGGAAGAAGTTAGCTTTCTAGGTCAACTCATTTGTAGGGCTGGTCTGCAAGCCACCCCAGACAGTGAAAATTCCATTAGAGCCTTGTCCCCACCTCCAACCAAAGGAGCATTGAAAAAATATTGGGCCTTTGCACTTATGTTGTGCAGTGAGTCTTTGATTATAGCACACTCATCCTCCCCTTGCTTAGGCTATGAAAAAGATCAAAACCGTTAGCAAGAAACTAATATGGACACCTGAAATGCTTGATACTTTTAGCAAACTCAAAATTGTGATAACACGATCACCTGTGCTGGGGACACCCGATGATTATAAGGAATTCTTCTTATTCTGTTACAGTCACAGGTGAGTCATGTCAACTGTCTTGAATCAGTGGTATCCATTGTATCCACTTGGCCACAAACCCTTTGTGTACTATAGCGGGCACCTAGATTCAGTCATGCAAGGCCAGTTCCCATCTGAGCATGCGTTGGCAGTAGCCGCTGTTGCCGTCAATAAAAACACCTCCATTGTAATGTACTGTATATAGAACATTCAGGGGCATATTTACAAGGAAATGTCGCAGCGTGGCACTGCTAGCAATTTTGCTGCACCGAGCTGCGTTATTTTCCATGTGCAGTAATGTACCGTATTTACAGCAATACAGCGTATTCCTGTACTCACCCCTGCACCATTGCAAAAAGAAGCCTAACACCAGCAAAGTCACCCTTGCACTGCAGTGCCAGGGTGCCAGCATTACAGGGATGATTGTTGTTGTGCTGGAAGGAACACCTTCCTGCACAAAAATAATCATCAATGGTGTTTGCGCCTTCTATGTGCGCCACATAATGCAGCACATAAAAAGAGCAAAAAACAAGGCACAATAAACATGATCTCTGAGTTGCACTGCTATTGTATCTCCTCTATCGAGGCGTACGTTTCTGGCGTTGGCTCAGATTTGCAGATCCACCTAACTCTGGGGCATTGTCAAAAACCAATGGGTGATGCATAGGACGCTCCGGTGGCGCAATGCCCTTGTGTTTGCTGTCATACAGAAGAGTAAGAGCATGCTGATTACTTAACAGATTCAGGTCATGAGCTGATGCTCTATTGACCGTCACTGAAAATAGAGCAATGTCACTTGGTGAACCCAGTCACCTTCATAGCCCCCAAAGTACAGGAAGGAGAGGAGCTTCAATAGGGTTTGTCAGGTGGAAAAGGACCTCATAACAGATAGTGAGGCACTGTTTGCTGACAGGTCCTCTGTGATACATCAGGAAACAGAGGTAAAGCACATGGGGGCAGCAGTAATGACATTTCTTACTCTGCCTGTACCTTTGGAAATAGTACAGGTCACGTCGCAGCCTACACTCCTATAGCAATTCTCAGCGTAGACCGTGGAGTTATTAGCCCTAATTGAAGCTCTCATCTAAAGCATGAGGAAGACAGTAACAATCTACTCAGACTTAGCCTATGTCACTGCCACACTGTGAATTTGAGCATAGGGAGTTGGAAAAGGCGAGGCTTCCTGAAATTGGGCGGTGCCCTGTCATGACAAAGACCTCTTTGAACTGCTAATAGATGCATTGACCCTACCCAAACGGGTAGCTGTAGTAAGTGTGCGGCTAAAGGTTTTATCTCACAAGGAAATGCACTAGCTGACCAGATGGAGAAGAAGGCAGCTTACAGAGAAGTCGGGGGAAACCCATGTACACCATGCAGCAGGGACGTCGCCCACTGAGGACAGATAATACACAGAGACAGCAAAACTATATCTGAGAGAGTTGCAGGAAACAGCACTACCACATGAGAAAGAGCTATGGCAAGCCTGGGGCTGCACATAAACAGCAACTATCTCATATACCGACACATGCCCATGGGGAAACCAGTCATTCTTCAGAGCTTAGTAAACATGGTGCTGCCCCAAATACACCTTCCGGCACAAACTGCAAAGGAGAATATGTTGGCGGAACTTCAGATAGATTGTTTTTTTCCCAACGTTGCAGAAGTAGTAGCGATGTACTTAAATCAGTGCTCCACCTGTATTCACCTAAATCCACACAACAGGTCATAACTTCATTCATTCCTAGACCCATGGAACCCTTCAAGGCACAGCACATCAACTTCATTGGCATGATTGATCGATTTGCTAACTAAAGGTATTTGACTGTAGTTGTTTGTCTGTACTCTAAATTGATTGAAGCGGGTCCTTGCATGCATTGTGATGCCAAAGCAGCTGCAACATTCCCAGTGAGAGAGGAAATACCCAGATGGGAGGTGCCAGACATTATTAGATCAGATGATGGGAAACACTTTTCGACATTATATTTGACAATATTTGTATCTTGCTAGGAATCGTGCATAAAATAGCATCAGCTTACCATTCCAAAGGTAGAGGCATTGTAGAAAGGCTCAATGGTTTATTTAAAAATAAAATAGATAACATTTGTATCACCCTCAAAAAGAAACAGCGACACCTTCTACCCGTAGCCTTTTTCGCTCAGAGAAACACGCTTCGCAGCGATCACCACCTTACACCACACCAGATCGAGAAGGTAGGCTAATGGGGACACCCATCCCAAAAACTATGGCCAGAATAAATGTGGAGGCCAGCTCGAAGGTATTGAGTGACAAGCGAAAAAGATTCTTTGGACTCAATAACAAACTCTAGTATTCAATCAGTCAACACTTTCAATTCATTTGATACATATTCACCATACCATCACACACACATTCGAGAGGGTTGAACCATGTAATTCCCACAAAAGATCATAAACCATAAATAGTAGATAGAATATAAATCGATTTATTAATATAAAAACAAATATCTCTAAAATATTTTTTTTTTTAAAGGGGGATGAAAGAGACCCTATATTTGACAGGCACAATATATAGTGTTGTACAAATAACAGTGATCACATTCATTCAAAAAACAACCATTTGATAAATCACAATTCATTGAAAAACATAATAAAACAAGCAACAAGAGAGTACATAGCACAGACAGCTCAATTTGTCATTAGTTTGTTACACATCTGTTTTACACCAGTACTTTGGGCATAGATCTTGGTATTAACTACTCATTGATCTCCGCCTCTTTCACAGATTGTGTATTATGTCGAGCGTCGACGCATTTCGATGGAAGAATTATTTGACCATCTTTTTCAAGACCAACCGAATTTTACTCTCTTTGATTAAAATATATAATGTGTGGGGAGTGCAGGGGCGAGTTTGGTATGTGCGGACTTGTGAGATCGAATGCTGCGCGATGATATGTGCAGATTTAATGTATCTATTGTGGACGTGCCACTTTTAGAAATTGGCATGTCTGTGCAGTGAATGTGAATTGACTGTCTGGCTTGTGATTGGCTGGAGCTGGCTGGTGTGCCTGGCTCCAGGAGTGAGGATGGGTCTGCCCCGGTGGTGAATAGGGAGATCTGCATGTTGATGGGAGGGAGGAGTGCACCTGGGACCTGAATAGGGCTGGGCCTTCCCTCCACTATGCTGGCTCCACCCTCTGTGGAGTGTCTGATGTCCCTGACCCATCCTTTGAATAGGCAGAGGGGCTGAGCAAAACAAAGTGCTCAAGATCCAGTTGCATCTGGTTTGCCCCTTGCCGACACCTTTGACAACAAAGGATTTCTGTGTATTAAAGAGGGGCTGTGGCCCCATGAAAATGTTCTTGTTTTTTTACTTGAATCTACCAGGGGCGTGCTGCTGGTGGGGCCCAGGAGGGACCACCATGGGGGCTGCCTCCCTGCTGCAGGGCCCTGTGTGCTGGCCCCTGGGCCCTGCCCTGCCCCTGGATGCCTGGAGTTCTTGCTGGGTCATGACAGAGGGGGGCTTGCTGCTGGTGGGGCCCAGGAGGGACCACCATGGGGGCTGTCTCCTTGCTGGAGTACCCTGTGTGCTGCCCTCCCTGATGCCCAGGACTTCTTGGATCTTGATTGTCTCCTTTTTGCTGGCCTTATGGAATTGAGGCTGCCCTAGCGCCCTGTGAGCGCTTTACTTTCTTTCCTGGATTTTCCCCCAGCTGAGGGAGAGCGTGGGCTTGGCAGCGCTGTGCTGCACTGTTGTCTTGGGGGAATCCCCGGCGTGGGGATCCCCCCTGAAATGGCTCCACTGCGGGTGCCCACCCCGCTTGTTTAATTATTTATATTACAGGTGCCCACCCCGTTTATAGGAGCCTTAGCGGGTGCCCACACCGCTTTTACTTTTTGTTTGCTTACTGAGGGAGCCTACCCCTCATTTGTGCCCGAGAAATCACTGTCGCAGCTGTGGGTTAAAAAGGAAGTCAGGCAGCCGATGCCTGGAGCAGGGTGGGACTTCTGCTTGCTGGAAGGAAGTCCCGCTCGCCGCCCAAGATTCACAAGTCCCGGTCCCGAGATGGGGGACCGGGTGAAGACTGGCGCTGCGAAGGCGGGGCTCTGCTGAGGAAGGAGAGCCCCGCAGGCCCCACCGAGAGTACGGAGACGCGGAAGGGCTCGAGGCACACTGCCGGTGCGTGCCCTGCCGCGCAACAGAGAGAGACTACCCTCTGAGCCGGTAAGTGAAGCCGGCTGGGAGGGGGTTGCAGGGAAGCACCACACTGGTGCCTCTCTTCAGGGCAGCCCCGCTTGGCAGAGGGCTGCCCCAACGCTTTCCCCTCGTTTGCGGAGCCCCAGTGAGTGGGGGCTCCATGTTGTCTGGGGCCAGTCGACGTCCCAGGCCTATGTGATAACTCGAACGGCCCCGTCTTTGCAGCGGGCCGCTCCTATGTTTGGGGGCCATGTTGTTTGTTTAAGGAGCCTAGGTGGCTCCCCCGCCCCCCCATGAGTTTCAGAGCCCCGTGGCTCCATGAGGGCAGTATTGGTTTAAGAGCCAGCTGGCTCACAGGGGCATAGTTATTCCAGAGCCTAGAAGGGCTCCCCAAAATACACATTATTTGTTTAGAGCCTCGAGGGCTCCACCGTTTTGCTCAGTATTGTCCTAGAGCCTAGAGGGCTCTCACGTTTTGGCGCAACTTGTTCCAAAGGGCCAGTGAGGGCCCATGCCGCAGTGTATTTCACAGCTGCCCAGCAAGTAGTTGGCAGCTGCACCATTTAGTTCTTTCTTTCTAGGGACAAGTGTTCTCTTGGATGCAGGAGTGAGTCGCACTCCTTCGCCCCTACCTTGGCCTTCCACAGCTGCACAGCACTTATTGCCAGCTGCAGGGTTTAGGCCCCAGTTCATTGTTCTCAGCTGCCCAGCAAGTAGTGGGCAACTGCAACGTTTAGGCTTGGCGCAGTGGCGCAACCTGGACTTTCGCTGCTTGGGCAGCAGTCCTGACTCTGTGGACATAGGGCATTTGAGCCCCTTCCTAGATGGCCAGTTGGCCGGGGGGGGGGGGAGTTGTTACATTTATAGGGCGCAGGCCCTAATGTGATTTATGTGGTAAATGTGATTTATGTGCTAATGCTTTGGGTGTTAGGAAATGTACTGTGTATAGTATGTTTTGCGCACCCTGTTTGATGCCTCTAGATATGATTTATGCATAGGAGGTTGTTTTACCTGTTTAGGTTCATGGTAGGGAGATTATACTTCCTTGTGTGATTTACGCCCCTAGTGTAAGGTTTACTTAGGTGGTGAGGATCTAATGTAGTTAGACTTGTGATATACTGTGCATGATGGATTTCATGTCATAGACTGTTGCAAAGTGTAGTGATGATCAGTGTTTACTGGCTGTACGTTCTATGACCTATTTTACTTGTAGAATTTAGTTCACTTTTACCAAGTTATCTATTTTACTATTTCTTTACCAAGTGCTGATGCTGACAGTGGTCCATGTGGCCCTGTCAGGTATACATAATCCCTTGTAAATATTGCCCATGCCAGTTGGCACAATGTATATGGTGTGATTTCTATTTGATGTGTTTTGAGAATACAAAGGCTATTTTTGATATAACCTTGTGTGGAGTTCCTTTTGTGGGGGGCCTGGGATGTTGTTGCTGGTGGGTGCGTGTGCAAATGCTTTACACATTGCCTCTGGGATAAGCCTTACTGCTGGTGCCATGCTACCGAGGGTGTGAGCAGGGGTTATCTTTGGCGTGTAACTCCCTTGCCCTGACTAGAGTGATTGTTTCTGCCTGGCTTTGGCGCTAGCCTCAGCCAACTAGAAATCCCGGGGCAGATTTATGTTAACTGGCGCATCCCCAGGGATGCGCCAGTTAATGTGCGCCACAGTGCGCCACAGCTCCGCCACCCATGGTGCGCCGCATTTACAATGCGGCGCACCATGGGGCAAAAACGGCACAGATGCGTGACGCATCTGTGCCGTAAAGGCGGCGCATTGCTGGAGTTGCGTCGCAAGCGCGACGCAGCTCCAGCAAGGCTCGGGGGTGCCCTATCTGACCAATGCTGCATCAAGACCTACGCCTGCTTCAAGCAGGCGCAGGCTTTTGACGCAGCATTGGCCTGAAAGTGACTGAGTGAAATCTTATAGATTTCACTCAGCCACTTTTGCGAGGCGCACCTGCCCTGGAACGCCCACCCTGCGCCGGAACGCCCACAAGCGGTGCAGGGCTTTACAACGTGACGCATCTGCCTAGATGCGTCACGTTGTAAATCGTTCGTAGGGATGCGCCACGTTTACGCCGCCTTGCGTGACGCAACAGCGGCGTAAACGTGGTGCAAGGCCTTCATAAATCTGCCCCCCCATTTCTAACAGTGGTGAGCAGTGAAAGGGATTTGTATTTGTGTTTGAGCAGTACCACAGCGACAACTGGCTCCACTACAAAACTCTGCATTTTAGATAGTCACATGGAAAGGGATTATTGTTTTTGAGTTGGTTCTAAATGTCATTTCTTTGGAAATGTGTTTTCTTGTGCACTGTGAGTTGGGTGTCCTGCCAAGGACAGAAACCAGAGAATCTGGAGGAGAGACTACCCATGAGCCATTGTCCTGGTTCTTGGGTTGGCCCACAGTGGAGTCTTAATTGGTATGGTGTCACTAGCTCAGGAGGGTAGATCACCCCCTAAGGGCTGTATGAGTTTTCTGGATTCACCAGTAAGGGTGGGATCCAGTGGTGGCAGCATAAGTGTTTCCAGTGCATGTGTTCTTCGTCCCGTTAACAGAGTGTGGTACCTGGTGCTCAGTAAGAGGGATGCAGGTTGAGATTCAGGGCCAGTAGATACTGTCTCACCGGTCTGGGGTGGGGTGTGTGTGGATGAATGGTGTGTTGCACTGGACGAGTGAGTGTGAGTTCTCTGAAATAAGGAGCTTGCAAAAGGAGTGGCTGAGGTGTCTTCCAGCCCAGAGTAGTGGAAGAGGTTCAGAGTAGCCCAGCTAGGTCCCGGTGTAGGGGCCCACGTCCTGTCTCTGAGGAGAAGGAATGGGTGGGATGTGCCTGAAACCCTGTCTCAGGACCTGGATGGTTTCTTTAGGGAACACCAGGTGGGGAGCCTAGGCTGTACTTGTAGACCATTTGAGAAGGATCTCCCAGTGTTTAGAGAACGTGGAACATCTGTAAGCAGGGTTCCAGTAGTTCTGGTGTCTGGCGGTACCGCTCCAGTTGGGAGGGTGCAGAAGTCTAGATGGAGGGGTGAGAGGGGGAAAGGCTCTCCAGCCCTTGTGTAAGGTTTAATTAGGTGGTGAGGGTCTAATGTAGTTAGACTTGTGGGATACTGTGCATGATGGATTTCATGTCACAGACTGTTGCAAAGTGCAGTGATGATCGGTGTTTTTTCCACTCCGTGATCTATTGTTAGTACTCAACTTAGTTTCACTTCTTTTTTCCTTTCTATGTTTCTTTTTTCTCTTTTTGCGTCCATGTTAAACCCCATTTGATTTATGTTATCCAAACCATGCAAATAAAAATAAAGTATATATGGTAAATGTTATACAGTGGCAGTGTAAGTTCCTTAAAACAGGATCCTTTGAGTGATTCACATCTCTATTGGGAAACACTATAGTGAAAATTTACTAGCACTTTGGTATGAGTTTGCATCATAAAGGTGACACAGACCGGCACAAGGCAGACAATCAGGATTTATTATCCAGTTTGCACTGGAAACTAGCACTACAGTAACAGGAATTATCACTTTGCACCAATTTGCACTACTTTGAATCATGTGGGCATACAATGGTGGTACATGGGTATTCCCATGCATCCACCATTGGATTTTGATGCATAACCCTACCTTCTAATGGGGACAACATACTAGAATAGAGAGGAGGGCAATATACCAACTTTTGCCACCGAATAACTCACCGGACCAGACACAGCAGACAATACTACCATAAAATAGAACTAGCCAGCAGATGACACCTGGACTACTGTAAAATGACATATTTAGTGGGCTGGACAAAGGATGACATTGCAAACTTTGTAACTATGGATTATGTTCAAATACTCATAAATGTTGATTAAAATGCATTATAGCTGATATCTCAAATGGAAACTTGTACCGTAAAGCCCCAATAAAAAAATGTAAACAAAAAAACCCTATCTTCTATGTAAAAGTGACATAGCTTTGCGAGAAAAAACCAAAACAAAATAACAGCTCCTCAAGGGAGGTGGAACGTTTAAGAAAACGTTTATATTCTACAAACCTTTGAAACTTTGTGTGCAGTACTGTAACACTATTCTGCAAGGGTGTGTGTGCAGCACATGGTAACCTAAAGTGAGTCAGTACAGAGGTTAACAGCTGCAGCACCCTACCGTTGTAGGTATGGGGCTGTCCTTCTGTCTCACTTTCATCCTAAGAAGCACAGCAGCTGTATTTGCTGCACTGCAGTGTATGACGTCTTAGCAGATCTACCCCTATACATTTTCCATGACACTGTGTCTATTTCACAGGGCTCTGGATAAGAAGAAAGTGTTTGGTAGTCAGTTGTAATTCATTACTTGCCCCAAGATTTTAGTTTATTAGAACCAGTGTTTACACTATATACAGTAAGTGGATAATGTGAATTGAAAATAACCTAAATCCATCCCCACAAGTAAAATTCAATTTGCACTGCAGCTAGCCTTTCCATCTCTGCCCAGAAGCTTCCATAGATTGATTTCAGATGAAACAACGCAAGCAACTGAAACCTACAAGCAATCACTTGCTCAAAAATTTGCCTGAATTTTCAATTAGTTCCATCCCAAGGATTTCGGATCCATATTGCATCCCAGCAGTGTGAAATGTAATAAAACCCATCATTAATTCATTCTGTAGCCTGCTGCGGATGCCAGTGACTGGCAGTTAATCTTTACTTTAATTAATACTTTCGCATTTGTTCAACACAAGCCGTTCACATGTTAACTGCTGATGTTTAAGGAAAATACAAACTTGGGCTGATTGTCTCAAGAATTCAGTCAAGTGATAGAAGTCCTGCAGGACGTTGTTGGTTATTTCGGATGTACGTGACCATGTTTTGGGATCGATTAAGCATGTTTCACAAATCACTCTTCACCACCATGTTTCAATTATGCAATGCAAAATAAATAACACAGAGTAATGATTTCTGAGTATAGAGCTCATTCAATTTAGATGGAATACATTTTCTCCTTTGTTAAATCCAAATGTATTTTAGCAGAAAAGGGTTTGGAACCCTATTCATTCATTTTAAACATGTGTTTACCGCACACTTTACCTGTTTTATGCCTGCCAGGTATTGACAAAGGGTTCTCATAGGACGTAGTTTGTCCTGGAAGTTTGTTAACCCCTATCAATATGTACGTTTGTTGACATTTAGAGATACATTTCATTCCCCTTTTCACTCTGGAAATTTCGAATTTTAACTCTTGCCAAGGGATGAATAAATCTCTTTCCACGATTGGAAGGGGAATTAATTATCTCCAGGTCTGGTAAGGGTGTAGGGGAAGGTAAATAAAATACCCCTGCAGAGTAAAAAGCATAAAAGTGTAAGGAGATCACTGCATGTACTTCTCCAACTTTCTTTGTGAATCTCTTTTGGTTTGTGCAACATCTTTATAAATCTACACATTTTTAAATCATACGCTTGTGGAATGCATATTAATTTCTGTCTCTCGATTAGCTGCCACCAAAGATATGGGAGACATTAGGAACTGAAGCTTATTGAGAAGGAGGGTGAAAGGACTTTACACATGCGAGCTAAGTGTGAATAAATACAAATTTCTTCATTGTATTAAGATTATCAGAGACAAGGAAGGAGCTGTCAGCCAGCAAGCCGCCAATGCTTTTCTCCCTTTACATTTTCTCACGCAATCCTTCATACGACATTTGCTGAAGAATGTCAATGCACTACATTATCTCATCCAAGACACACCGGGATGTAACAGGATCTCCCTCCTTACTGAAACCTAATAAAGGAATGAAACAACCAGTACAATCAACCAATCAATCGATCAGCGGATTTTAAAGCACGCTACTCACCCATGAGGGTCTCAAAGCGCTGGGGAGTGGGCGGGGGGGGCGGAGAGCAGCTCCGGTCAGTCGAAGAGCCAGGTTTTGAGGGTCTTCCTGAAAATATGCAGTTTGGGGCGTGTCTGATGTTGATCGGGAGCTCATTCCAGGTCTTGGCTGTGATGTAGGAGAAGGTTCTTCCAGCCATTCTAGCTCTGCGGATGCGCAGGGGTTCGGCGAGGGCGAGATCAGCAGAACTGAGGCTACTCTCGGACACGTAAAAGGAGATTCTGTCATTGAGATATTGGGGTCCGGTGTTGTGGAAGCATTTGTAGGTGTGGATGAGTATCTTGATAGTTACTCTTTTCTCGACGGGGAACCAGTATATAAGTTTCGGAGGTGTTGGGTGATGTGTTCATGTCGAGGGATTCTGAGGACACGTCTGGCTGCGAGACTCTGTATGGTTTTGAGTTTGCGGAGCAGAGACAGGTTGACCCCGGCGTAGAGGGTGTTTCTGTAGTCCAGTCTGCTGGTTATGAGTTCGTGGGTGACGATCTTCATGATTCGAGGGGATCCATTTGAAGGTCTTCCCGAGGATGTGGAGGGTGTTGAAGCAGATGGAGGCGACGGCGTTGGCGTGTCGGGTCATGGGGAGGAAGCAGTCGAGTACGATACCGTGGTTCCGAACATGATCTGTGGGGTTGGGTGGGCTGCCGAGGGCAGTGGGCCATCATGTGTTGTAGGGAAGAGAAGAAGTATATAAATTGTTTATTCATAAGAAACAAAGGAATGTGTCCAGTGTGAAAAAACTGCCCTCACTCACAACATTGTGACATGCTTTATCATTTGGTGTGCTAAAGACACCCCCGCGCAGACGTGTGCTTACCCCATTCATGGGAACAGATGGTTCACATGAACTGTAACTCAGAGAATGTGTTCTATATGTTCACCTGCCCATGCAACAAACGTTACATTGCATGACAACCAGTAGAGGAAAAACCTGCATAATGGAACATAGGAGTACCATCAGATGTCACAAATCAAATACAAAGTTCACGACACATTCATGAACAGAATCATTTGGTTAATGACATCTCATGTACTGTGCTGCATAAGCACCGAATTAATTCTACTACTAGTGATAAAAAGAGATTACTCCTGCTGAGTGAACAAAAATGGGTGTATAGATTAAGAAGCCACATATTGAGACTCAATGATGAAATTCCCTGAAATACCTTACACTTATAAGGGCGCTCTATCTGTGCACCTCTTGCTCTATTGTTGCCTCCTCCACAGTTTCCTGCTGGACCAGTGATTAATAATGACACCTTGACCTCCGTTTCTTATACATATGCCTCCTCTCTGAAAAACAAACTAGGGTTATTAGGGCGTATAACCAGGGGGGGGGGGTGGACATTTTACCTGCATACTTTGCTCTAACTGATCTCTGGGTCCATGGACTAGAAAGATTGATTCGCCTACTAATGGCGGCTTGCAACTTTGTTTCTGCAAGATTCAAGGTAACTACGGCACAGCTTGTACTGAGAGATAAAGAGAGATTTGTCAAAACGTACTGTCTTTATCTCTCTGTTCTGATTATACTTGTGCAACATTCCTTTTTTTTAACCTCAATGGTAATTGAGACCATACTCTATCGGTTACGACAGGCCAGCGCACATTTAGCACGCTCCTACAGACCATTGTTACAAATGTCTGTCCTACATGACAATATTGGAATTTCCACTTGTTTCCTGTCTGTTCTGATCGCTTCCATGTTACGCAGTGGGCACTCCTGTGAGTTGATCTGCAATACTTAGGGTATTCTGGTCCTGTAGCAAGTCTTCTGATTTATTCCACCCATGTTTGGTTCTCATCTAGAGTGTGACAACAGGTGGTCACCCCAACACCTCGCCTGTTCTAGAGAAATATTCTATGAAACTCAGTGAGTCTCGTTGGACTACTTTGATACAACAATGATATTTGGATGTTTTTAATGAATAATTGCTTGGAACAAGCCATATGGGCATTGTGGAAGCGTAGACTCTGCACACTATGTGATTGATGTCCTATTTGGGCTATATATCGCACACCAAGATGCGTGTTATTTTTTTGTGTGTAAGCGTATTAGGGGTAGGAAATTCCTCTACTACATAACATTTTGACAATTGGGTCTTTGATTCACATGAGTGACTGTGTTTTAAAAAAAATCTTTTCTTTTGTACTTCACAGAACACGATTAGTGTATTGTTCAGGGTATCTCTGCTTGGCAGGGAGCATTCTCCACAGATACCGGAGGTAGAATCGGAGGGGTTCTCCCGTTTTGGGTCAAAAGGGTCCTGATTAATGCAGAGTGACCCTTTCTTGCTGGCACATCTCCAACAGCAGAAACATGTCGACACTTTGGCAGTGAAGGAGGGGAGAAGGAATCTTCATTTTTCCTCTCACCTTCATCCTTCACGTTTTTAATCTAGCCAGACGGCCCCGGAATAAATTTGACAGTGGGTACACATCTGAGCTAGTTTTAATCTTCACTGGCTGCACTTATTCTTTGGTGATCCCAATACTATGTATTTGTATGTGTTGTCTCCCCCTCCATGTTGCTCCACCCCAGGCATTGGTCTGCGCAGGGGTGTCTGTAGCACACCCTATGATGAAACATGTCACAATTCTGAGTGAGGGCAGTTTTTTCACGCTGGACACGTGCCTTTGTTCCTTATGTATACACAATTTATATACTTCTCCTCTTTCCTACTCCCTTGTGTGCTATTCAGTGACTGAACGGGGAAGTTGGAGTAGGGATTTGTCCTCACCCCCCTTCTTTTTGTGGATATTTTCCACCCGGTGTTGTCCAATGCAGAGGGGAAGGGTCCGAGTACGAGGACCTCTGGCTTCTCCGAGTTGAGCTTTAAGGAGCTGTTGTTCATCTAGGATGTGATGTCCTTCATTCCTTTCTGGAAGTTGAGTCTGGTGGTGATGGGGTCCTTGGTGAGGGAGAGGATGAGCTGGATGTTGTCGGCGTAGGAAACTATGCTGAGTCCATGCTTTTTGACGAAGGTGGTGAGGGGGGCAGTGTCGATGCTGAAGAGCGTGGGGCTGAGTGATGATCCTTGGGGTAGTCCGCAGTTGAACTCTTTGGTTTCAAGAGGATGGGCGGGAGTCTGATTCTTTGGGTTCTGCCGGTGAGGAAGGAGTGGAGCCATTTGAGGGCCATTCCTTGTATGCCGGCGTCTTGGAGTCTGGCGTTGAGGGTGCGGTGGGAGTCGGTGTCGAAGGCTGCAGAGAGGTCAAGTAGGATCAGGTCAGCGGTGTGTCCTTGGTGGAGGAGAGAGCAGATGTCATCTGTGCTGGTGAAGAGGGCGGTCTCGGTGCTGCGGTTGCTGCGGAATCTGGATTGAAAGGGCTCGAGGATGGAGTTCTCTTTGATAAATTGACTTTGGCCACAAAGGGGATGAGGGAATTGGGTTGGCAATTCTTGAGGTCCGTAGGATTTGCTGAGGGCTTCTTAAGTAGGGGTCTGACTTCTGCACACTTCCAGTCGTGAGGAAATGTGTCCGTTTCGAAGGTGGCAGTGTGAAAAGAAGAGCGGACCACAGGTAAGTTGGTAGCTCATTTATTTGCAACTAGTCCTGTCAGCTCCCAGGAAGCAACTGCCACGTTCTGTATTCCATGCAGGGAACATGGACGTAGGGAGATTCTAATGAGACTCAATAGGAGATCCAAAAACACCTCCCTTTCCACAACCAAAAAGAAAAGAATGAAAGAAGAGAAAGAAAAGAAATCAACACAAAAGATGAAGAAAAGAAAGAAGATGAAAACAAGCAATGAAGAAGTCAATACAACAAGAAAAATATCAATTCATGGCATAATCTTGAAACAATGAAGAAATCAATACAACAAGAAAAATATCAATACATGGCATAATCTTGAAACTTAGCTGGCATAGATCTCGTCCTAAAAGAAGATCTTTTGTGGGCAGAAAAGAATGGTTGACCACTCCTGTTGGAAGGAATAGCATTAGAGGAAGAACAACTGGCACGAAAAGATGAGTCAAGAGTGGTACGAGAAGATGAGTCAACACAGACACCCATCTTACCACACACATACACAATTTTGGATTGAGGAACAATGGAAATGGCACACTTATTCCACACCATGCATTATCTAACACCACCACCCGGTTTTTTACTTATTTGACTGTTGCAGGAGCAGAACAGCGAGAATCACCCTTGCGAATGAATCCGGGTTTCTTGATTCTTAACCAATCACCCATGCACACAGGAGAAACTTTCTCAGAAACAGTAGCATATTTGGACTGGACCGCAGTCCTGACATCGACAACACTACCAAGTTTAGATTGATCAATCACGTTCCTGAACATCCAATCCTTGTTTAATTTGGAACCAGCAACTCTTCCTCTAAGTAATGTAAAAGGAGATATCCCTACACTTATATGGGGAGTAGTTAGGAAAAAGCCCATAAGATATCCACTACAGCCACATGCCATGATAAACCATTCACCAAAGCCAACTGTAGGTGATCGTTAATAACGTGGTTAACGCGCTCAACTAAGCCATTGCTGCGGGGATGGTAAAGAGATGCCATGTTCCCTAAGAAAGTCCTGCATTTCCTGAGATACCAGTTAGGTTCCATTATCCATCACCAACTCCTCAGGAAACCCCTCACGAAGAAACACTTCCCTGAGAAAACTAATGACATAAGACGAATTAACACACTTGATACATTTGACTTCAGGCCACTTAGACATATAGTATACTAAAACCAAAACATACAAAGGCGAACCACCAGAAATTCCAAACGGACCAGCAACATCAGAAGCAAGTTTAGACCAAGGTACATTCTTAACAGGCACAGGATCAATAGGAGATGGATGAGTGGGGAAACAACCGTTTCAACGCAACTTTTACCACAAACTACCTTTACAACGCAATTTTTACAGCGCAGTATCCTTTACAACGAATGTCTTTACAACGCATGATATTACATCGCAGATGCCTTTACAACGCATGCCATTACAACGTAAGTATAGGTAAGTATATAATTATATCAATTTTATTTAATTTAAAAAAAATTAATTATTAAATATTAATTATTTAATATATATTTTAAAAAATTATCATTTATAAAATAAAAATGTAAGTAATTTTATTATTAATAACAAATTTTACCCCTACACTATCCACCACTTACCCTACTATTTCACCCCCCCTGGAGTTAGAATAGTAATTTTTACCCCTACACTATCCAGCACTTACCCTACTATTACACCCCCCTGGAGTTAGAATAGTAAATTTTACCCCTACACTATCCAGCACTTACCCTACTATTTCACCCCCCTGGAGTTAGAATAGTAATTGTTACCCCTACACTATCCAGCACTTGCCCTACTATTACACCCCCCTGCAGTTAGAATAGTAATTTTTACCCCTACACTATCCAGCACTTACCCTACTATTTCACCCCCCTGGAGTTAGAATAGTAAATTTAACCCCTACACTATCCAGAACTTACCCTACTATTACACCCCCCCGGAGTTAGAATAGTAATTTTAACCCCTACACTATCCAGCACTTACCCTACTATTACTCCCCTATGGAGTTAGAATATTATTTTAAAACACCTACATTTTAAAAAAAATATATATATTTTTTTTTTAAAAATAAGAAAATTAAAGTAAAATAAAAATTAAATTAAATTAAATTAATTTTAATTAATTACATTTTTTAATAATATTATATACTTACCTATACTTACGTTGTAATGGCATGCGTTGTAAAGGCATCTGCGATGTAATATCATGCGTTGTAAAGACATTCGTTGTAAAGGATCCTGCATTGTATAAATTGCGTTGTAAAGGTAGGCGTTGTAAAAGTATGCGTCGTAACGCCATACATCCGGATGTGTGACCTGGGACTTATCACTGAGAACGCATGCACAACAGTCCCTAACAAAATGCTCTATGGACCTATCCACACCTGGCTACCAAAAGTCCTCACAAATTCTGTGTTTCATGCACGATTACCCTGGTGACCTTCATGAGCGAGATTCAAAATCTTTGCCTGCATGCACTTGGGAACAACCAAAAAGACCACCTCTGTGTAAAACACCATCCACCAAGACAACTCATCACAAATCCTTTTAAAAGGAACTAACTCAGGAGATAAGTTACCATGTACATGCCATCCCTGAACCAAAAAGTCAACAACCATCTTAATTTCCTTATCTTCAGATAAGGCATGCAGCCACTCTTGCTCCAATAGAGCACCATTCACGACATCAACTACCGCACCAACAGCACATAACACATCCTGATCATCATCAGAATGAAGAGAGAGATCATTAGCCAGAGGTAGACGAGAAAGACAATCGGCAATGTTGTTTTTGATACCAGGTAAATATTGTAAACAATAATTGAATTCCTGTAGTCTGTACTGCCATTTAGCAATTCTTGGAGTGGCGCGACCACCACCCTTTGTGGTGAAGAGATCCACCAACGGTTTGTGATCAGTCCTGGGAAAGAACTCATTACCCCACAGGAAATTCCGAAAATACTGAACACCCCACCATAGAGCCAAAGCTTCTTTCTCGATGGTGGAGTAAGAACTTTCAGCACCACTAACTGTCCTGGAAGCAAACACAATTACATCCTCACAACTATCACTTCTTTTTTACATTAAAACTGTGCCCAAATCAATGTTACTGGCATCAGAGGAAACAATGCATTTGTCATTGGTATTAAATAATTTCAAAGGACGAGCTTGCACAATTTTCTTTTTTTTAGATACTAAATTGGTAAGCACATTTGTCACACCTTAAAAATGTAACGTTCTTTCTTAGCAGTTCTCTCAAACAGGAAGTTTTGTCTGCAAAGTTTGCTAAAAATGTTGCATAGTACCCTACTAGTCCAAGAAAGGAGCGCAATTGATCCTTATTAGAAGGCGGTGGAGCATTTTGGATAGCATCTAAAATTTTGACCTTCCGTTCAATCCCTTTATTGGAGATGTGAAGACATAAATAATCAACCCTCTCCCAAAAAAATGTGCACTTGTCCTTCCTGAGCATTAACCCATAAGATTTTACGGTATCAAGAACCAGTTTGACTCTGCTGTCGTGTTCAGCCTCAGTGGAAAAAAGACTTAAGTGTTCCCTGGGTTACTGATTCAGATGGGGAACCCAATCATTCATACGTCTCTTTAAATTCTCACTCTATTTGTTCATACCCCCTGTGCTATAGTAGAACCACAAAAAACATATGATCTGTGTACAAAAACTTCAGCCTCAGTGCATGCATGTAGTAATATGTCATCCTGGAAGAACATGACTCCCGCTGTGTTTTTAAACAGGCTGCCCATTAGACGTTGAAACACAGCGGAAGCCGATGCCAGACCAAAAGGCATGCATTTGTAGCGAAATGCTCCCTCCGGTGTAAAAAAGGAGGTAAGATGTCTCTACTCCTTAGAAAGCATTTCACCTGGGAGGGCCGTGATAGGCTACTGGTACACGAAGAGTGCGTAAAGATGGTGGAACATGTTAGTATTCTCGAGCGATAAGGAAGCAGCCTTTTGAGCGAGCGTGTATCATCGGCGAACTTTGAAATATTGTTATCAGAGATAGAAAGGTACGTCATGGTCATAAGACTTTTTTCAACGTTATTTGAGCACCAGTGCTTGTAATCGACGGGATATATTTAGTGATTTTCTTTTTGTTCATAGCAGTGAGACGGGTGGTGTATTTCAAATCAAGACGGAGGCACACGAGATAGTGGTGAGCTATATGAATAGTTTGAGCATTTTAAACGTGGAGGTAAGGCATTTATAGGAGGGTTAACCGAGGCAGTTTGATACATTTTTGCAGACTCGGTGAGGCATTCCAATCCACAGGAAGGAGGGTAAACTTTGTTGTGTCTTGTGCACGGGAATTTTCTTCACTTGGTGGAGGGAGTTTTTTGAGTTCCTTTTTGCAATTTTCACATTGATCAAGGTGCATAATGAGGTGTTACTTATACGCTAGTTTTGTAATGAAATAATGGTCCCATGTATGTTTGTGAGTTATGACATGTAATGAAATACTGCACATAAATGTTTTTTCGTTTGTTTAGATTTCAGACCCCTGAAGAAGGGCCATTTGTGGCTCGAAATGCATTGGGCATTCAATGGAATCTGGATATAATGTTTATGGTTGTGAATTTCATCACCGTGTGAATTCAACTGCTGTTTGTTAACTGTCTATGACAATTGTGATAATGAATATTTCATTAATGTAAAATGTATATTTGAAACAGTAATATTAAGTTTCTTTATGAAGAATTGTTTTTGAAAAAGATAAAAAGATAAGATTTTTGTTTGAAAAATAAAATTGGAAAATCTTTCCAGTAACAGTGCACAATGGTCGAGTGTGATTTCACTCGAGGTAGGAAGGTTCATAGGTAGGCACGGTGTAGGACAAACGTGCTACCACTGTAGCACGCTTCTTATAAAAAACTTAAAAGATACAGTCAAAATTGAATTTAACAATAAAAAAAAGGTTGTGCTTCTCCATTTTACATATTTCGTTAAAGAGTGAAAGGAGAACCAAAATTAGCCAGAAAATTCACATTCTTGCCATTCACACGTATAGAACATGTGGGTGATATCCTCTTCCATGAACTACCCATGGATGCAATTTCAACAACACCATCAGCATGTGTAATTGACGAGAACAACACTAGTAACATATTATCATTGTCTTCACTAGAGTCAACAAACTCCTCTTCAATAGACTTGACTTGGGTATTTCCTTTGTAGGACGCTGTATTGGATGCTGTAGTTTTGCAAAAACGAGCTAGATGCCCTTTTCTACCACACCTGAAACACGTTTGATTCAAAGCATAACAGTACTTTGCATTACCAAGATGATTCTTGCTACCACAGCGAAAACAATAAAGTTGTGCTCTCTCAGATTTGATCTTGGATGGGGGTAAAGTAGAAGAATTTCTCATAGTATTATCAAAAGGAACTTTAGCAACTTTGACGTGGTTGAGTAGGATTGCTCATTTCCTTCATGCAAAATTACAAATGCTCAATACTTATAGCAAGGGTGATTGCAGTTTCCAGGTCAGGGTAATCAGAAGACAAAAGTTTCTCCTGAATTATCTTGTTGCAAGTGTGTTCGATTAATTGATCACGTATAATCTCATCCCTGAATTCCCTGTAATTACACGTGAGGGATAAGGTCCTGAGGGCAGAGACGAAATCATCAATGGACTCACTCGAGATCTGAGCACGTTGTAAGAACCTGTGGCGTTCACGTATTACGTTCTTCTTAAGATTGAACCTTTTTTCTAAAGTTTTTATCAAAGATGCATAGTCATTCACAAGTAAGGAATCCCCATCTCCACTACGAGTGCTAACAACTTCGAGGGTTAAAGTTTTCACAATACTTCTACCCTCGGCACCCAAATTGTACATAAGAAGTGCTTTTTTCTTTCTATTGGTAAACGTTTCACCGTCAATGGCCTCTAAATAGCTTTCAAAGGTGTCCTTCCACTGTTGCCATAACTTGGGAGGAGAACCAGGAGACTGAAGAAATGGTGGAGGGGCCGCTATATGATCCATAATCACACAACACATGGGTGAGTTGCTGCCCACTCCCTGGAAGATTAAAATACACTATTGTGAAAGACTAATCACAAACTGAGTGGATCTACATTCACAAGTATAATCCAATTGCTGTGTGCATCAGTGGAGTAACTTGTTTCCTCCTGAGGCGATTAGCCGGGAGTTTGTTTGCTCATATTTTAAAAATTGTGTCACCATTCACCTGTGATTTTAGAAAGCACGCCGCTCTTGGCACCTTAGGAAACTGCTGGGAAGTCACTTGCTGCACAGCCGATTTCAGCGCTGTCGGTGCAAATCACTTTCCCTGACTACTCTCGCCGCCATTGACAGCGAGACGCGAGGCCACGCCCACTCGAGGCCACGCCCCCCCGCCCGCACCACTTAAAGCGCTGAATGCGAGCGCTCTGAGTCAGAACCTGTTTCCTCCTGAGGCGATTAGCCGGGAGTTTGTTTGCTCATATTTTAAAAATTGTGTCACCATTCACCTGTGATTTTAGAAAGCACGCCGCTCTTGGCACCTTAGGAAACTGCTGGGAAGTCACTCGCTGCACAGCCGATTTCAGGGCTGTCGGTGCAAATCACTTTCCCTGACTACTCTCGCCGCCATTGACAGCTAGACGCGAGGCCACGCCCACTCGAGGCCACGCCCCCCGCCCCGCACCACTTAAAGTGCTGAATGCGAGCGCTCTGAGTCAGAGCCTGTTTCCTCCTGAGGCGATTAGCCGGGAGTTTGTTTGCTCATATTTTAAAAATTGTGTCACCATTCACCTGTGATTTTAGAAAGCACGCCGCTCTTGGCACCTTAGAAAACTGCTGGGAAGTCACTCGCTGCACAGCCGATTTCAGCGCTGTCGGTGCAAATCACTTTCCCTGACTACTCTCGCCGCCATTGACAGCGAGACGCGAGGCCACGCCCACTCGAGGCCACGCCCCCCGCCCCGCACCACTTAAAGCGCTGAATGCGAGCGCTCTGAGTCAGAACCTGTTTCCTCCTGAGGCGATTAGCCGGGAGTTTGTTTGCTCATATTTAAAAAATTGTGTCACCATTCACCTGTGATTTTAGAAAGCACGCCGCTCTTGGCACCTTAGGAAACTGCTGGGAAGTCACTCGCTGCACAGCCGATTTCAGCGCTGTCGGTGCAAATCACTTTCCCTGACTACTCTCGCCGCCATTGACAGCGAGACGCGAGGCCACGCCCACTCGAGGCCACGCCCACCGCCCTCTTCCCCCTTGATAGTATGTGCTTACACCGTACGCGCAGCAGACGGGCGCAGCGGGCGCGCCGTCAGCGCGCCGAAGGCGCGCCAAAGGCATGCCCGTCTGGGCCCGTCCGGGCCGAGCTGGCCCTAGGCCCAACTACTATGCCCATCCTACCCAGGAACGACCTGACATACACCCGGGACAAGCTTCTAGCTTTAAAAACCCAGAAACATCCCTCCTGCTCGCGCACTTTGACGGACGGCAACCCCTTCATTAGATGCAATCTTTGTAACCCTGCCGGCCCGGATCAGGCACCTAGTGGATTGCAACTCGGCCTACTCAACTGCAGGTCGCTCGTGAAGCACGCGCACGAAATCAACCTCCTAATCGCCAACCACGCAACAGACATCTTGTTTCTAACTGAAACCTGGCTTACGTCCAGCAATGGCCCCGACACAGTCCTTGCGCTCCCTCCCGGGTACCTTATGTGCTCGCTGAATAGATCAGAGGGGAGAGGAGGTGGACTAGCCATAATTTACAAGGACGTTTTTACCTGCAGAACTTCGGACGGCAACATCAAGGGATGCGAAAGCTGTAACTTTGCCATACAAATCTCCCCAGTTACCTCACTGTCTGGAACGCTGGTATATCGCCCTCCAGGCCACTTGGCCGAATTTCCAAGTAAAATCATTGACAAGATCTCCATTGAGTGCACATCCTCCTCCAAATACCTACTTTTGGGGGACCTTAATGTCCACTTTCTGGACCCGGCCGACAAGCAGGCGATAGAACTGCTACAGGACATCACCTCCACCTGCCTCGACCTAAAAAATCCACAGGCCACTCATGACAGAGGGCAATTGCTCGACCCCATATTTACAAATATCCCAGACCTGAAAACCCTTGATCACGTCCCCCTCCCTTGGACAGATCATTTCCTGGTCCCCTTCGTTTGGGCGATTAACACTCTGCCCCCTCTATCCCCCAAAATAAGAATCCGGACAAGACGATGGCACAAACTGGACCCAGACGAATGGGCAGCCAAACTAAGGGAAAACGTCCCCCTTCCCTCTCAAGACACCATAGCTGCGGACAAAGAATTCAACACTTGGGTCACCCAATCCCTTGACACCATCCTGCCAAAAACCAGCTCCCTGAAACGCACCAAGAGAGTCAATCCGTCCCCCTGGTATACCCCTGAACTTAACCTTTTGCGGAAGGCCTGCAAGAGGAACGAACGCCTTTGGAGGAAGGACAAAACGGCAGAGAAAAAAGATACTTTTCGTACCTCCATAAATATCTACAAAAAGGAGCTACGTAACACCAAAATTGTTTTCTACGAGAGCAGAATCAAAAATGCCGCATGCTCGGCCCACGAAACCTTCGCCGTTCTAAAAGAACTCCTCCATGCCCCTGACCCTCCTCTCAAGCCACTCGATCCCAAAGAAGCAGAAAGCAAATGCACTAATCTTGCTACCTTCTTTGACGAGAAAATAAAAAAAATCCTCCAAACCATTCCACCCCCCGAACCGTGGCATACGGATAGGGCTCGCACTAATTCTACCATCCATCCCCCCCACCCGCTTGACAGCCCTTCACTCCCCCTGGACACCTTTGGTCCAGTCACCACGGAAGAGGTTGAGGCAACACTGGCTTCAATCAAAAGTGGGTCCCCGCTTGACCCTGCACCCCTCCGCTTCCTGAAAAAAGTGACTAGTACCATCACACTCCCCCTCACGGCATTGATCAATTCCTCCTTCTCGCAGGGCACAGTACCCCCCAGCTGGAAGGCGGCAGCGGTCAAAGGCCTACTAAAAAAACCTTCGTTAGACCCACAGGACCTCTCCAATTACAGACCCATCTCCCTTCTCCCAGGCAACAGTAAGATCGCGGAGAAGTTAGTGAACAAACAACTGTCACTATTCCTGGAGAGCAACAACCTACTAGGGGTCTCCCAGACAGGGTTCCGCCCAGGACAGGGCACTGACATCGCCCTCCTGGCAGCAGTGGAGAAGGCCAGAAGCATTCTGGACACAGGAGGATCAGTGATCCTCCTGGACCTCAGTGCGGCCTTCGACACTGTGGACCATCCTACCCTTATTCAACGACTGGAAGAAATCGGAGAAAGGGGTACGGCCCTGAAGTGGCTAAAATCCTTCCTAACAGGCCGCTCCTTCCAAGTTTGGGAGAACGACAGCCACTCACCCGTTATCCCCCTCCGCTGTGGAGTACCGCAGGGCTCATCTTTGAGCCCTACGTTATTCAACCTTTACATGGCTCCACTGGAGAAACTGGTTAGTCCGTTCGGCGTATCAATAATCAACTACGCTGACGATACCCAGCTGGTGGTTACCCTTTCACACCCTCACCACTCCCCCTCTGACCTCCACAGTTGTCTCACTGAAGTCCACCGCTGGATGAACCTCTCCTCACTAAAATTAAACGGCTCAAAGACCGAGATACTGATGCTCGGCCACAAAGGACGCTCCCTGCCACCTCACCTCTGGCCCGACTGCCTGGGCAACCCCCCCACCGCTAAGGAAGAGGTCAAAAGCCTAGGCGTTTGGATCGATAACGACCTAAGCTTTAGAACTCAGGCAACAAAAACTGCAGGAACATGCTTCGGACTCCTCAGAGCCTGCAGAAAGGTCTTCCCCTTGCTCCCAGCGAACGCCAAGAAACTTCTCATTCAGGGCCTCATTCTGGCGAGACTGGACTACTGCAACGCAATTTACTTGGGAGCTCCCGAAGCCACGCTCAACACCTTGCAGAAAGTCCAAAATGCCGCCGCGCGCCTTCTGACCGGTACACCAGCAAGATCATCTGCTAAACCAGCCCTCAAGTCTCTCCACTGGCTCCCAGTCAGAGAAAGAGTGGCCTTCAAGGCTCTCTGTCTGGCCCACAAAATCCTCAACAACAACGGCCCTCCCCTCCTTAAGGAATTCATTATCCCTTACAAAGCGGAAAGGGCCCTCCGGTCCAGCGGAGAAAATTTCATCACAGTCCCCAGAGTCAAAAAAGCCAGGACCGGTGGCCGCCGCTTCTCGGTCCACACGGCCAAACTCTGGAACAACCTCCCAAGACGACTGAGATTAGAACCCAACCTCCTTCAATTTAGGAAATCACTGAAGACCCTCCTCTTTCCTCACCCATAAACTCCCTCCACTGCTGATACCCTTGGAGTTTCAGGTTTAGCGCTGGGATGCTCTAGGGTTACTACGCGCTGTACAAAACCTTTAAATAAATAAATAAATAAGTAAACTTACAAGCTGAGCACATAAAAAAAATGTGCACAATAGTGTAAAATTATGAGGTATAGAGTACCCAACAACCATAAATTAAACTGAATAACTGTGCCGTGAGTGCATCAGCACTCATGAATTAACTGTACAGCTCTGCGCATCAGCGAAAAAAAAACAATACAGAAACTGAGCGCAATGGAGAATAAAGTTGTGCGCATCAGCGTTAAGATCAGAATGCATAAATTAAATTGAGTAGCTGTGCCGTGAGCGCATCAACACTAATGAATTAAACTGAACTGCTGTGCGCATCAACGAAGGAGACAATACAAAGAGCTGAGCGCATTGAAGAATTGAGCTGTGCGCATCAGCGTTAAAGTCTGATGCGTAGCGTTATGACAGTGAAAACTTGCCAGCTGGTGTTTCAAAATGGCAGCTTGCGTTACGTGCAGCAGGTCAGGCAGAGACAGGCAAGGCTACGTGACGCTGCGGCATCACAGAAGAAGGCTCCTTTTGAACGGCTGCAGTGCTGTAGTGTAGTTCCTATATTCCCAATAGGCTCTGCGCATTGGAATAACATAAACGATAGTTTAGACGTAGGACTGATGTCGACTAGGTCTCTATTGAATATGTTAGACTTAATTGTGAATGCCAGCTAGCTCAGAGGTCACTAGAAACTTTCTCGAGTAAACAAGAAGGTGTTAACTTTCCTGAATAGATAAGAAGGGATTAGTTTCTGACAACCGCATAAACATGACAATTTTGCTCCCTCCAGAATAAGGAGTATATCTCCAGAGTCAGGGAAACAATAGATAACTATTTTACTCAGTCAATCGTGCATGCTCAGTTTCACCAGAAGCGCGGAGAAATAGAGAGACGGGCGTTTTCAATAAAAGTGGTTATTTATTGAACAGTCTTCTTTCTCATGCAAGAGAAGTGAGTTGCCACAATTGCAATACTTGTCATAAAGTAAAGTGCGTACAGTAAAAGGAGTATTATGAAATAATACTGTAAAAGCATGGTATTGTTTCTAAGCCATACAGTGTTTAAAATAGATAAAATATATACATATATAAAATTATGACTAAAAGTACTCAACTGGTGCTTCTAAGATACGCCTACCCCGGTGTACCTAACCTAAGCCTAGTAAGTGGGAAGGAGTAAATGAGCTGCAGTTTAAGATAAGATAGTTTTTGCCAAGAATCTGAATCAAGAATTCTCTAAGGATCTAATCAGCTCCGTACCTTGGTTATAGAATGAAGGAGGTCTTGTATCTCTTTCTCAGTACTCGATCTCCCAGCAACCTGCAAGGGTGACTGGAAACACTGGAGCTGGATTTCTCAGCAGGAGAAAAGACAGCATCTCTCTCAGTGCGTCAATGGGAGGGTTGGCTTCCTTCGGCACTTGCCACAGCAGGGCGTCGGTAAAGTATATAGCTGATCTGCTCCAAACCACAGTGTGTTTTGCTAGGGCAGCTGTTGGTATATTTATAACTCGAAGGTGCCGAGTTTGACGTAAGGTTGGACATAAGACGTCACTAAGAACTCGCAGTTCTTTCAGGACTCCAGGAGTTGTAGGACAAATCAATACAGAAGCAGGGGGAATTCTCGGGCTGCTGGAGGCTTGGTTTATGTAAGAACACGTTGTGCTTTCTAGGAGTCTATGGGAGTAGCCTTGCCGTATTTGGACTGCATTGGCTATGACTAAATATGGATATGATTCTTATGCCTTTATAAGGATATGATTTGTTATAACCACATAAGGGCATGAATCGGGAATATTTAAATAGGGTCCTAGATACATTCACAACAGCGCGCGCACATAAAAAGTGCCCCAACAGCGTGTGGACACAGCGCATGGACCCAAAAGTACCTCAAGGAGCCCGAACCGGCTTCTAACACCACAGCGGAATGAAGGAAGGCAATCAGGAATGCAGAAGTGGCACAGTAGGCTCTACGGGATTGATGAGACGAATCGCCAACCGGCAAACAGCATCGAACCTTATCCAGAAGAAAATGAAGTCAGGACACAGGAGGAAGGGTGCCAGGATCACAAGGAATCGATGCGGGAACAGGAGAGCAGGACTGGCCAACTCGTCGCCAATGAAAAGAAGAGCAGACCACAGGTAAGTTGGTAGCTCATTTATTTTTGACCAGTCCTGTCAGCTCCCAGGCAGCAACTGCCAGACTCCCCACGTTCTGTGTTCCACGCAGGGAACATGGACGTAGGGAGATTCTAATGAGACTCAATAGGAGGTCCCAACACAGTGATGGTGCATCATAGTTCCGGTGCAATGGCAGGGGCTCTGTGGAAGATGTGTGGGGGCCAGGGGTCGTTGAAGTGGTCGTAGAAGCCCTTGATTTTCAGATGGCAGTAGGAGCCAAGCTCGTTGCAGAGGTCCTGGGAGGGGGCGAAGTCAGTGGTTTCACTAGGGGGTGTGGTGAATTCCTGGATGATGCTGAAGAGTTCCTTTGAGTTGCTGGAGTTGCCGATGATGTTGTTCTGAATGAAGGTCCTTTTGGTGGAACTGATGCATGGGTGGTATTCTGGCATGGCGTTCTTGTAGTTGGTGCAGTCTTCTGAGGATTTGCTGTTTCTCCAATTCTTCTCGAGACGTCTACAGGTGCATCTGGATTCTTGCACGTCGGCGGTGAACCAGGTGGCCTTCCTGTGGTGCTGTCTGTCGAGGTTACGTAGGGGTACAAAGTTGTCTGCGCAGTAAGTGATCATCTGTGAACTTTTTTGGCTGTATGGTTGGCGTCAGTCGAGGTGGAGGGGGCACCACGGTTGAGGGTGAAGTTGAGCTGCTCCTTGGTGACTTTGCTCCAGTTCCTTCACGGAGGACAGGCTGCGGGCTTGGGGGCGGTGAATTTGTCAATGTGGAAGTGTATGCAGTGGTGGTCTGTCCAGAGGGTTGTGTGGTGTAACTGACGTGGATGTTGTTACCTCCTTTCGAAGATGGGGTCGAGGGAGTGTTCTGCCGTATGGGTGAGGGTAGTGATGATCTGTTCCAGTCCGAGGTTGACAAGGTTGTCCAATAGGGTGGCGAGCTGGGGTCACTGAGGTTATCAAGGTGGAATTTGAGGTCTCCGATGAGTATGTTTTCCATGGAGGAGATGGCATGGGGTGCTATGAGGTCGGCGATGGTCGTGGTGAATGTGGTTTGGGGTCCACGGAGGTCTATATGCATGGGTGACTCATAGAGTCATTCTGGCTGGTCTGGATCTGGAATTGCAGGTGTTCGGAGGTGGACGGACTGGCGCTCAAACTGGAGGTGGAGTGAGAGAGAGCTCTTATGTGCGATGGCACGTCCTCCTCCTGGACGGTCCTTTCTCTGGAACTTGTTTCCATTAGGGATGACAGTGGTGAAGTCTGGGGTGGAGATGCAGTTGGTCCAGGTTTCCATGAAGATGGCGTCGTCTGGTGAGAGCGTGTCGAGGAGTTCTCAGATCTCTACAGCATATCTGTGCAGTGAGCGCACGTTGAGGAGGATGCACTTCAGGGCTCCGGTGGTGCTGGCCTCTGGTGTGGGTGCGGCGGTCATGGGGGTGCGGACGGTTGTGAAGGATTGTCGTCAGTGTCGGCAGGAAAACTGGCCGTGGATGGTGTTCACTGAAGACAGCTGACAGCTGTTGTTCCTTCAGGGGTTGAGTGTGAGCAGGTCAGCTAAGTTGTAGTAGTGGGTGGTCGGAGAGCCAGGTTCCTGGACTCATCTTGTTCAGGTCTCAGAACGTTGCAGACAAGCTTGGCTTTGGCTCACCTTCGGTGCACCTGTGGCGCACCAGTTGAACTTGGCCGCGCAGCTGTGAATAAACAAAGAGGCCCTGCTCTGGTGCTCTCTAAACAACATTTCTCCCAACTTTGGAGCAGCCTGCTGTCCTGCGGGTTCGCTCAGAAACTATGCAATCATATGGCTTAGAAACCATATCAATGCTTCTGCAGTATTATTTTATACTCCTGCTTTTTATTGTATGCACTTTACTTAACCATAAGTATCGCAATAATATCGATTCATTTCTCTTGTACGAGAAAAGAGACTGATCAATAAATAACATCTTTTATTGAACACGCCCGTCTCTTCCTTTTCTCTACAATCTGGTGAAACTAAGAATGCACTGAACTGACTGAGTAAAATAAGTTGTCTTTTGTTTTCACACGACTCTAGAGATACACTCTTGATTAGGGGAGAGCAAAGTTGTCATGTTCTATGGTTGTCAGAAACTAAATCCCTTCTTGTCTATCCAGGGAGGTTAAACTCCTCCTTGCCTATTCGAGAAAGTTTCTAGTGAACTCTGAGCTAGCTGGCAAACCCAAAACTTTAAGTCTAATATCGTCAGTAGAATACCTAGTTAACCTCCGTCCTGGGTCTATACTACTGAAGGTATTATTCCAATGCGCAGAGCCTATTGGGATAATAGGAACTACACTACATGGCGCCCAACCGTTTGGATAGGCGATAAAACTAACACAAGACATTAGAGTAACTCAGTCGTGCTTTTTCACACAGAACCCCTTTTTTCCCATAATACTTCAAAGACGTCTGGAGTGGGTGAAAGGTCATATCCGCCAAACCTCGCAGGAGGAGACTCCTATGTATGGTTCTTGGTTTAGTCAACGTTGAAGGATACACTGTTCCAAAATATTGTGCATCTAATCTTTGTTTCCATAGAAACCTGATCTGCAAACAAACAGAATAACCTTCCTGTCGGTAAAATGGTAGACAGTGATGATGAAAGGGAGACAGTTAGACTAGCAGCTGGACTCCTAGCAGCTGATAATACTCTGCTACAAAATGACCCGGATATAAAACTCATCCCGGTCAACATAAGAAAATCTATAACTTTAAAACTTATAGAAAATGGACTGACATCGAGAGGTGGTACAGTCATATTCGTAATTGAGGCACACGAATATCGGCAGACAGAGGTATTCTATTCATGGATGAACTTTCCAGCAGCAAACGCTGTAACAAAAGAGTTCCACTATTATAAAATAGAGGAACCACCGGATACCTACACTCAAATTCCAAGAGCACCTGCTCTTGTTTAATGGCGCCCTAAAACATAATAATCACATCACCAGGCTCGGTCCACTAGGTAGACCAGGAGCAACGTGGCCGGTCCTAGCCGGATATACACCACATCCAGACATTGAAGAAATGTCTGCAGCAGAGCTTTTAATACAGCTAAAACAACTAATCAAAATACATAGACAATTAGTCCAATATGTAATGCGGACTTCAACAATCCAACCAGCAAGTAAAATTCCACAGCTGACCCCTCATCAGGGTAACACAAATAAAATTACACCACAGAACATACAGTCCTGTCTAGGTAAAGTACCCGCAAAACGGGAACAAATACCTTTCTGGCTAGCACAAAAAATCACTCAAATAGAGGCGGTGTTTCCAGACACCACCCCTGTAGATAAACACAGAATTCTGACTATCTGTCTTCCAATGGGAATCGCACCACACGTGGAGGACTGTGACACTTGGGGTACAGTCTTTGCTTCCATATACACAAAAACACATGGTGTACCATCCATGTCAGTAATACCAGATGTGCTAAAACAAATTCAAGATGAATATGGTCCAGAACCCGCTTTAACTCTTGGTATGAAATTACTGAAAGACTTCAAGCAGGTCTCGGCTATATTATTAGCCAACATAAAGGGAGAAGCAGCAAACGTGGCGATTTGCCAAAGGTTAAAAGAGACAGATATAGCAGACCAACCAACTGAAATTGCCAGAATCATAGAGAAATCCTATGAAGAACTAGGAAGAGATAGTCTGGGTGGAATACCGGTAAAACCTCAACTGATTGAAAGTCCTGAAAAGATATTTATTAAAAATAATTTAAACACTCAAAAAAAGAGCTGGGATGGAAACAAACAATCCAATCCTAAAGACAAAAGATTCCAGTCCAGAGGAAGGTCTCCTCGGCGGAGAGAAAGATCTCCGAATCAAGGACGCAGGTCTCCCCAAAGTGAGCCCTCTGGGAAAAAATACAACCTTAGAAATAGGGATAATATAAAGAAACCTGATAGATATCAAGATAATGATACACGTCCCTCTCAATCTTTTCAGACTTCCTCGCAGAAATCGGAAAGAAGAGGACGATCAGAACACAGGGAAGAGCACGTCAAGTCCAAAGACAAGGAACCTGCTCATCCAAATAAAAAGTTACAATTTCCAAAAAAGAAGGTAGCCAGTATTAAAGTAGTCAAAGATGCCGAGAATACTGAGGACACAGCTGAAAAACGGAGAATGGGCTCAGACAATGCTAGACAGCGCAGCAGAAGTGAGCATAGCTCGCAAAGTCCTTATGAATCATCTGGAGACAGTGGACACGAATGAATATATTCAAGTGGAAACTGCAGACACCAGAGTTAGCAAACCTCACAAAATATATGAAATAACATTACGTATAGAGGGGGATAAGACTAGAAAAATAAGGGGTCTCTTTTGGGATAATCTCTCCCAGGGCTATGACATCCTTCTAGCTGAACGAGACTGGCCACCCGAATTTGTCAGGGAGTGCCCTCATGGCGAAGAAATAATTATGCCTGCCTTCTCAAATCATATTCCAATTCATAAAAAATATACACTTGCTAGAAAGTGGGCAGTAGCTCAAGCTCCTGCTTTATATAAAAATCATGTAGGATGGGATGAGGACTCTCCTCCTCACAAAATCCAGTTAAAATCACAACCTACTGCACAGAGGCAGTACCCAATTAAGCAAGAAGCTAAAAAACAGGTAAAAGAGATCCTAGATCAACTTGAATACCAGGGGGTGATTGAAACTTGCACCTCACAAATGAACAATCCTTTGTTTCCTGTCTCCAAACCAGACAACTCATATCGTCTAGTTTTGGACTACAGACACCTTAACTCATGTTGCAAAACTTTTGCAGTACAAAACTCACATAGTGCTGCACTAATGAATAACATAGTGCGCAAAAATTCAAAACAACATTAGACATCTCTAATGGATTCTTTTGTCAAAATATAGCACCAGAGAGCAGATATTTGACTGCATTCTCTGTAAATGGCTCGCAAAAAAGTTTCTGCCGTTTACCCCAGGGGCACAAGAATAGCCCAGGATTATTCTCAAAGAGAGTAACAGAATTACTACAAACATACGATGACGAGGCATTATCATATGTCGACGACATTTACCTAACAGATGATGACTTGGATACTCACTTGAAGAGAGTGAACACCATAATACTTGGGTTCGCAGCAGAGGGTTACAAATTCAACTTTAAAAAATCAAGAATTGCCCATCTAACAGTCCTGTTTTTAGGATATGAATTATCAAGTGAAGGCAAAAGCCTGGCTGACAATTTCCTAGAGAAATGTGCTGTACTCCAAGCTCCTAGAACACTAAAAAACTTACAATCAATTCTAGGCTTCCTAAATTTCGGAAGAACATACATTGCAAATTACGCAGAAAGGGTAAAACCCCTTTATGATCTAATAAAACCAGATTTTAAAAGAATCAATTGGACTCAAAAACACACAGAAATTTTGAGATCTTTACAAACAGACATGCTAATTAAAACAAAATTAGAAACACGTGATAACACACGTAATCTTGTGATTTGAGTCATCCCAGGAAGATGCGGATTCACATACCTGACCTCTAATGAGGGAGAAAAGGTACCAATTGCATACAAATCACACTTGTATACAGAAGCTGAAAAGAAGTTCAGTATTAAAGAAAACATTGTTCATGCAGTTCAAACGGCTATAGCAAGAGAAAAAGACAACGCAGACGGTAGACGTATCACAGTCAGAACAGCGGAGTCAGCCTTTGAGGCATTAACAACCCCAGGTAATTTACCAACAACAGCGTTGAATCCAGAATGGATAAAATGGGTGAATTCAATTACAACGGACAGAGTAAAATACTACTTTGATCCAGAATTAAAGGAATTAAAATATCTAGAATATGAAATGACATACCCTCTGCCAATCGACATTCTGCCTTTACGACAATACGCCTGTGTAATACATACAGACGGGCATGCTCAACCCTCAGTTTGGGGGGAGCTGGCTTACAAGGCAACATGCGAAATTGTAAAGGAAGTGTGGCGCGGAGGTAAATTAAGACCTCTACTTACAAAAACACACTCAGTGGACAATAATTCAGAACAACAAACTGAAATAATAGCGTTAAAAATGGCGCTAGATAATGCCGATCGCGAATTCCCGACACTTATTGTGTGCGATTCGTATTACTGCGTCAAATCATACAATAACGATTTACAGAAATGGATACAAAATGGTTACAAAGATGACACAGGTGCAACAATAAAGCAAAAAGTGCTTTGGGAACAAGTAGCTCTTTTACAGAAAGAACTACTAAAAACTCACGTGATACATTCAGTGAGTCATCAGCGTGATGGCGTTCACGTTGCAGGGAATTCATTGGCTGAGAAAGCCACAACGGCAGCAACAGAATCGGCTTCCGTAGTCAAGAAAAAGCGTGCAGTAAAATACATTGACGGTGAAACAGTGCTGGCAGTAAAAACGTCATCAAAAGGCGACTGTTCGGCGCTACCGATCAATTATCCACTCAATTATACATACATAATCGATGCAAACTCCGTTCCTTTTGCTCGAATCCCTGGAGTGGGGGATAGAGTGATTCCAAACACGGACAGGAGAGGCTTGTTAATAGCTGACGCACATATGTGTGAGGGTCTCAGACACCTTAAACAAAAAGATTCTCTGGAGGAATTACAATCAGTGTACTGGTGGCCAGGTATGAGCCTGCATCATCACATCTTTGTAAAGAATTGCCCAGACTGCAATAGAGATCGCAGTGGCGAGCGAGGAGGCCTATTACCATGGCACTTCGCTCCAGAAACACAACAAGAATAAAGAAGTACCCATCACAAAAAAGCGTTATATTAACACATAAAGACTAATTTACACTCATGATGTAGGACCCCAGCGCTCGGCTGACGTCTGGACTGTTATAAAAAGATTTGCGAGTCTATAATGGCATATACGCTAGGAGCATGCTACGTTTTGACTAATGTATTCCCTTTAGCCTTCAAGCTTATGGGGAAGCAAGGCCAGATGAGCATAGCATAGCGGGACTCTTCTCACTTCCTGCCTGAGGGATACGGGATGGTGTAAAGAAAAAACCAAAGGCATAAAGCAATCTATAACAGCAAAGGTATTAGGTTCGGGAGCTGGGTGGGTCAAACATCTAATAAGTGTCCAACGTAGTCTAAATAACCTGCCAAGAAATTCTCTGAGGGGATTCAGTCCGTACGAATTATTGTTTGGAACTAGAATGATGGTCTTAGATCTTGACAGTCAGACTTCAGTGGTTAAAGAAAAAAGCTTTGATATCAAAGATCGTTTGGCTATTTTACAGGACTTAAACGAAACAAGGAAAGACCTGAGCAACATAAAGTTGAAACAACAGCCAACGACCACTGAAAAAAAAACACCTGTCCCAGCAAGACCAGTCTGGATTCCAAAAGTCGGGGATCTAGTCAGAGAAAAGATCGCGGTAAAGAAGGAATTTGGGCCTTCTTACAGAAAAGCAGTTCCTGTCTTGTCTATCAACGGGACAAGATCAGTAGTACTACCGCCCCTTGCTGGTAAAAAGGAGAACAGAGTTGTATCAATCGACCTGATAAAACCACAATCATGTGGCCGATAACAAACAGTAGGCCAAGTGGACTCCCGATGAGTAGTAGAACACCAAGGTTTGCTACAAACACAGAGGTTCAATCTAAGAGGCTACTCACATTTGAAATGCCAAAAGAACAACAACAAGGACTATGCAACAATGCTATGGAACTTAAACCTCTAAAAACCCAAATAAAAACATTTAGCAGAGACACACCAATCTACAATGAAGTAACAAATGACTATTCTGCTGCAACAAAAAAAAACTGATAAAGCAAATAGTAATCCTGAAGCAATAGGAACAACAGACAGAACGGCATCCGGTTACTTCATCAACTTCAGTGATTCATCTGAAAACCTGAGTGAATCAAAGGAACAAACATCAACAAAAACCTTTAAAAATAAAGCTAAGGAACTTTTTCAACATCTGAAAGAAACCTATCTGATTTCTCCATGGATTGAATTCTGGGTGGCCTTAGGTGCACTTATCCTCATACTTTGGCTCATCATGGTACTATGTTTGGGACACTTCATTGAGGGAAAATATGCTAAAATGGACACAGCAAGCCAGAAAATCAACTTGATCCTCAAACCACACACGTCCTCGCACGTCGAGAAAAGAGAACTTTCTTCAGTCAACTTCACAGCCAATCCTATACCCGGTGGGGTAGCATGGGACAATACTGATTATGAAATCTATGGTCCGGTTGAAATCCTGAAGTATCCACATCAAATCAAGATCTCATTGAGTGACTTTGTAAAACCGAGCTCAGTTGCTGATGATTGGGACGTTGAAAGCATTAATAATATGATGTCTGATCTAGTGATGTCTGCTAAATTTACAAAACATGATTATTTGCAGGGTTCATCTAATTATGATCAAATGTTCTGCTATAATCACTATAGTAATCATTATCTGCATAAATCAGCACAACCTAGAAATGTTTTAAATTATAATCAATGGGAACATTGTGCAACCCCTCCAAAAGGTAGCTCAAGAACTTTTTATGACAAATATTCATATTTTTCAGGGTTCAACACAAGTAATGCAGAAACATTTTATTTCAAATTATCAAATAAGACAGGTACAAAGACCATGCTTACAAACACTAAATTGATATATTCAGACTCGTTTTTTGAACAATTGAGTACATTTGGTTTTGATTACTGGGACAAAAATGTTGAAGTAAAAAGTGTTTGGGGTACAAAGGAATGGCAGGTACAAGGTATAGAATCATTGTTTAGAGCCTGCATGATCCCAGAACAAATTATATTTTTGAATGACACTATTCAACAAACTACCTGTCTTGGCCTAGCCAAAATCAAGGAGTTAAATAAACCGTCTATTCCAAAGCCAACAATGAACAGTAATAGCTCTATAGATGAGGAGATAGACGTAAACCGTATATTAAGCCAAAACAGAACACATCCAGATTGGAAAAAGTGGTTGATCTGGCCCACAGATACTAATAACTGTCAAGACAGATTCCTGAACAAAATCCAGGGGTTCAAATTGACCAGGCCAGACCCTAGATATTCCCAAAGACAACACCCAGGGATAATTACCACGTACAGTGTGGGCAAGCTCTGCCTTCAATGGCTACAAACATCCACACTGTGAGAAATTAAACAACACCTAACTTTACTTACTGATGGTGCTGACTTGCGTGATTTCATTATGGGACCGCGCAAACAGCGTCAAAAACGCTTCATAGCAGCCTCTGTATATGCAGCTTATAACGAAACCTGGAAAATAACTCAAATTGAAACATCAGAGAAAATACGGGAAATTGACCGTATTAATTTGGAAAAATTACTTTCTGTAGTGGACAATGGGTTAATGACTCTGTCCTCCAGAATATACTCTTTGGACAGCATTGTGTCTTCAGCAATCGACATAATATCGCAAGACTTACTGTTATTACAACACGGTCAGTCCCAATTGCGTTCTATTGTACAACTTGGCTGGACGTTACAAAATCTGCGTTCAGGCTATGTGCCTTGGCGTTTAATCAACACAACGTCACTATTCAATATCTTTAACCTCACTGATAAACAAATCAGTATGGCACAGAAGGGTGCTGATTATACAATCCTGAGCATTGAGAAACTCGAGAGATTACCATTGACAATGTCAGAACGACCTGTCAGTGAATGGATAATACATGGAATAATTAATATTCCAATATCTACTTTCAGGTTTCAATACTGCCAAAAATATATACAGGCTGGCATGTACGAAAAATTGGGTAAAGGGTACATTAAGTCAACATGGAACTTGCCCTATTCACATGCATGTGTCAGTAATAAAGGCCGGAAAGTGTTTCTTAGTGGCAATAATTGTGCAATGTCACTAAGCGGTACACTTCTGTGTAATGGTATTAGTTTACACGGAGCCTGTGAAGGGTCCTCAAATAACCTTTCATGTCACCAGCTAGGCACACCTGCGACACAAATAGAACCATTCTTTAGGAGACTATTGAACGGGAGTTACATTATAATTGTAGACCGCAGATGTTGTAGCTTAGTGCCCGGAATAGCTTATCTCATAACTACGACTGCGAAGGTCATGTGCTGTGAACGAGTATTGTTCCCCAGCGCAATGCCAGACAGGGAGGCAAGGTTATGGCCGAATTTGAACATTTCTTCCATTAGAGTTGATACTTTAAGCAGAATGAAAACTGTGCTCCTTCAGACGCCGACCAGGCTCACGTCATCAAAAGAAACGTATGATCTCCAAGTTGCAAGGACAACGGCAGAGATTCATTCATTGTTATCAACTAATTCCCCCATACATTTCGCAGAAATCCTGAACGAAATCTTAAATATTTCTGATACCAGTGGAGTCTCAAATGTATTTAAGACAGTGTTTTCGGGGGCTCTAACACCATTTAAAGCCATTCTGGGTATTTTTCCAGACTTTGTCCATTCCATCTTTGGTGGACTTCCTCTCCTTTTGGGACTAGTGGCAGGAATCCTATTTTTGATTCTGTTATTTCGCTATGGCAAACCGTGTCACAGACAAAACACCTGCGACAAGGGAAGAAACAATCCTAGCCATTGGATACCGGGACCGGATATCTAAAATCCTTGGACTGTCCCGACTTAGAGACCTGAACATGACTTGGTTTCTTTCATTTAGACCTATGTGGCAAAGCTGTGTTTTACCTGTATTAAGGTGCTTGCTATGCGGAGAAGAATGCATGTTGGACACCTGTCTGACGCTACAATCGGATGCGCCAATGGATGCAGAAACTTTGTTGGGTCCGGTCACGGCTCATGCATTGTGCTGTCCCCAGCGGCTACCAATCCTATTGACGGCATTCGTGGAGACTTCACCACTACGATTGAGGGGTAGTGAGGTTCAAGATGAAAGCAGCATCGATCAGGTACGACCTTCTGTCAGCTATGCTGATCAAAACATCAATGGAGGCAATCATGCTCATGAATGCATGGTAACATCTTTTTCCGAGTTAATGGAACTTTCACAGGAAGCTGTTGACAGCTTTTTCGAGAGTCTAAATGATATGATGTTCTCACCAGAGCAGAAATAATGACTTTTGAGCAAGCTAGCACAAGGCGTTCCCAACACCCTGAATTTGGCCTTCAATTTTGATAATAAAGTATAATGAACACATTTTTCTCCAGTTTACGGACAGCGGAACATAATTTTTCAGCGGCCCCAAAATATTTGCAATTTTTCGGGACACTTATCTTCTGCTTAAAGTAGAAACTATTCTTAGAGAACTATATTTCTATTTTAGGACCTTTAGAGTCATTAGCTGCCCTCTGTCCTGTTCATAAATATTTTATTTTGTGATGAAATGGTCTCGCACTTTTTCTTCTGTATTAAGAGCCATTTCATGTGTTATTTTCAATATTTTATTAATAATGATGTATGAATATGCGTGATTAATTTAGCATTTTTCTACTGCTTGAGTGCATATAATGCTTATGATTATTTTTTTCTCGTATATTACATAATTTCAAAATGCATATGGATGTATTTTGGGGTGGTACGGTATACACATACACTACTGTATATTTACTATGCCTAGATTTGTAAATATGGACATAGTCAGCGTGGACTGGGTGTGATGTATTCCTATAGGTTCTGTATCGATCCCCCTATTCCTGACCCTGTTCTGGTTAATAATTAACTAGCAGCCATCCCACGGTGCAAAAAAACGTTATCTGATTAAGCCACACCACGGCACAGGAACGCGTTATCTGATTAGGTCATAACGCTTGCCATCTAATTAGGCAAGCACTATTCCTCCAGCCCCTGATAAGGCATACGGAGCTCTCAAAACAAATCAAACCTATGACAACCTGGGAAAATCCCTGCGGCCATTGTTTTGATTTCACCGAGAACTTCAGTAAAGAATGTGCTAACGACCAGTCCGTATGACATCCTTATTGACGTATCTATGTCCATCCTTACGTCAATCTCGACACCTTACAGGTATAAATATTACCGACATTGCCTTAAGCAAACACACGCGGTGGTGATGAGATCGGAGCAGCGAGACGTGCTGAGGAGCCCAGCAGAGAGCGAAGCCCACACGCGCTGCCCCGCCTTCCTGACGAGCTGAGAACGAGACGCTGTTTTTCTCCTGCCGAGAAATCCAGCTCAGGCGCTTCCAAGCGGCCCTCGCAGGCAGCTGGAATATCAAGACCAGAGACGAGAGATACCAGCCCTCAACCATTCTAGATCTCAGGTACAGAACTGAACAACCCCTTACAGAGAATTCTTGAGTCAGTCACTTGGCAAAACAAACTTAACTTAAACTGCTACTTATCTACTCCCGCCCACGTATTAGGCTTAGGTCAGGTACATTGGGGTAGGCGTGGTTAGAAGCACCAGTTGAGTACGATTAGTCAATGTATATATGTATATATCTATTTTATCGATTTTAAATATCATATGGCTTAGAAACCATATCAATGCTTCTGCAGTATTATTTTATACTCCTGCTTTTTATTGTATGCACTTTACTTAACCATAAGTATCGCAATAATATCGATTCATTTCTCTTGTACGAGAAAAGAGACTGATCAATAAAAACATCTTTTATTGAACACGCCTGTCTCTTCCTTTTCTCTACAATCTGGTGAAACTAAGAATGCACTGAACTGACTGAGTAAAATAAGTTGTCTTTTGTTTTCACACGACTCTAGAGATACACTCTTGATTAGGGGAGAGCAAAGTTGTCATGTTCTATGGTTGTCAGAAACTAAATCCCTTCTGGTCTATCCAGGGAGGTTAAACTCCTCCTTGCCTATTCGAGAAAGTTTCTAGTGAACACTGAGCTAGCTGGCAAACCCAAAACTTTAAGTCTAATATCGTCAGTAGAAGACCTAGTTAACCTCCGTCCTGGGTCTATACTACTGAAGGTATTATTCCAATGCGCAGAGCCTATTGGGATAATAGGAACTACACTACACCCTTGCATCTGTAATGGGATGCAAAAGGTGCTTCCAGAGAAAAGAAATAGGAGAAATGTTGTTAAGCGACATTTCTCCTATTATCAAGGATGTCGCTAACCCTGTTCGTGATAAACAAAAGCAGCTCTAACCGCGGTTAGCGCTGCTTTTTTTACACCTGGTATTTTCCTGACATAGCCATGATATCCTATGGAAGGAGGATATCATGGATAAGTTTGTGAGCACCTATCATCAAGCTAACTCCAAACTTCGAGAGATTATTGTTGGTTTTCTAGCGATAATCTCTCATTTGGCAGTTAGCGCGAGGATTTTTATCACTTCTAAGATAAGCGTTGCTAATAGCACGCTATCTCAGTGATGAAAATCCACGCTACCAGGCGATAATTATCCTAGCGCTAAGTGCGCTTAGCGATAATTATCGCTGGGGCTTGATAATATGCCCCTTGATGTTTAAAGCACCCACACATAGGTAAGGTTGTAGGATGTGAGTGTGGTTTGTGGCAAACTTGAAGTGAAAGCACAACCACACAGATCGGTTCGAAGGAGGTGCTCGGTCTGAGCATAGCGAAGTCTTTTATGCCCCTGAGACTTCTACAACTAGGGCAAACCATCAAGCTCTTGGAGTTTCATTGGGAACGTCGAGAATGCAGAAGGTAATCTTGATGTTCCCCTTGCTTCAGAGGTAGCAGCTAGCAGGCCAACACCGCAGAGCAAGTTGCAACTTGCAACTGGCAAATATATTACAGAAGGAGGGGAGACTATTGACCAGCAATTATGAATTATTGAATAAGATCTAGGGAGGGCAAAGATCGAAAAGGGAACCAGAAGTGATAGACCGCCATAGTTTGTGTAGTTTGACTAAAGATATATATGACTGTTCTATAAATTAAGGTCTATTTAGGGGACAGGGAGAGATCACATCAAAGTATCTTTAGGATAACTCTATTCAGTGCTGGAAAGTTTCTGACAGATATAGTAAAGTTTATTTGAAAAAAGGAGTTAGATCACACTTTATGAAGGGCCACAGGGGGTTGAGGTTTTGAAGAATTCTATTGTTACGGAATCAGTTGTTAGAGAAAGGAATTATTTCTGTTTGATTCATTCAATGGAAGACAGGCAGGGTGCTGGTAGAAAACCATTGTAGGCTGCTGCCTTACTACATTAGCACAAATGACCACAAGAGGGCACTATTTGGAAACAAATTATCAAAAAATGACCGTTTTGCCATGGGAAAGTACCAAAAATGGTGAAATTTAATGTTGCCTATGGCTCCCCAAAAAACATTGCTCTGATGTGGACTATGGAGAAATCATACCGTGTTCTTAAACTTCTATTGGCACCTCTGTACTGCTTGCGAGGTCTCAGGCCTCCCTCACTGGGTCTTTGATGAGTAACATGGGCTTTATGGTAAAGCATAATTCAGAATCTCAGAAAATGGTGGCAGACTTGTACTTCACTTCAACTCTCTTACACTCTTACACTATATTTAAGCAGATTGAAAGTTTAGCCACAGGTGGGATTCTCAGAAGTCTTGAAGCTTTTCGGAAATGAGGAGCAGCAACAGTTTTATGTTTTACATGTTACTTACAGATCAATCAAGTAGTATTTGTAAAGCCTGACTATTTACCCTGTGGGGTAACCAGGTGCTTTGCTGTAGGTATCAGTCCTAGAGCCAGGGGGCATATTATCAAGAAAAGGAGTTAAAATTATCGCCGCTTTAGCAGCAGGAAACTACAGCTAAAGCGGCGATTATGGGCTTGATAATATGCCCTTGTGAATTCCCATAGAAGCCCATGTTCTTGTGTGAACATGGGCTTCTATTGGAATTCTCTACTGCATATTGTCAAGCCCATTATCGCTGCTTTTGGGACAGTTTCCTGCCGCTAAAGCGGCGATAGTCTTAACTCTGTTCTTGATAATATGCCCCCAATTCTTGAGTCCCTTCCTGAAGTGGGTCAGCGAGGATTCAGTGCAGAGGTGAGGAAGGGTGTTCTAGGCTTTGGCAATGAGGTGGGAATCGCTGTGACAGATATGTGGTGTCTGAGTTAAGTCGAGATGTGTGTAGTGGAGCATTCTGGTAGGTTGGTGGTAGATCAGACGGTGGTACGTGTAGGCTGGTCGTTGCTAGTGGATGGCTTTGTAAGAGTGGGCCAAGAGCTTGATATGGCATCTCTTCTGGATGTGGAGACAGTAGAAAACCTTTAAGGTACTGGGTGATGTGTGTCCTCTTCGGCAGGTTGAGGGTCAGTCAGGTTGCTGTGTTCTGGATTGTCTGGAGTCTTTGCATGAGTTTGATAGTGGTGCCAGCAGTGCCCTAGTCAAGCCAGCTGGTGATGAGGGCCTTCTTCACAGTTTTACTTGTGCTGATGGGAGCCATCTGAAGATTTTGAGGAGCATGTAGGAAGCAGGCTGAGGAGATGCAGTGACCTGACTTTCATGGAGAGTACGCTGTCCAGGATGATGACATGGTTGCGGGTGTTGTCTTTCAATATGGTGGTGGGTCCGAGCTCAGCGGGCCATGAGGAGTCGTTCCAAAGTGGTTTTTTTCTTCCAAAGATCAATACCTTTGTTTTGTTTGTTTTGAGGTTCAGGCAGTTGGCTTTCATCCATGTTGCAAAGTTCTTCATGCAGTTGTCCAAGTTGGTCTTCGTTGAGGTAAGGTCTGCTGAGAGTGAGAAGACGAACTGTCGGTCATCGGCATAGAAGATAATATTGATGTAATGCAATCTGACAATGTCTGAGAGCGATGTGATGTAGATGTTGAAGAGGTTTGGGCTGAGGGATGAGCTTTGAGGTGAGCTAGGGTTGTGAGGTGAAGGAAGTGAGGTGGACTCTCTGCACATTTCCTGTGAAGAAGGATTCCATTCATCTAAGCGCATTGTCTGTGATTCCAAACTGGCATTATCAGCCAATGAGTGTGTGGTGGGAGATGGTGTCAAAAGCTGCAGAGAGATCCAGGAGGATGAAGGCGGCTGATTCTCGTCTTATGAGTAGGGCTCATATATCGTCTTTTGCATCAATCAGGGATGTCTCTGTGCTGTGGTTGGCTCTGAAACATGATTGGGGCAGGTCCAGCAGTTTGTTTTTTTCCAGATGATTGGTGAGGTGGAGATTGATGGCCTTCTCCAGGACTTTGGCGGAGAGAAGAGAGATTGAGCCATAGTGCTGGTGTGTCCTGGGGTTTGTTGAAGGTTTCTTAAGGAGGGGTGTAAACTGTGCGTGTTTCCATTGCTCTGGAAAGGCGGCTGTGGATGATAAATTAAGGCAAAGGTATCCTACTGGTTTTGTTTCTGCCATTTGTGTTCCAAATGAGATTACAATGATTAAGAAAGACGATTTCTCACTCTGATGCTTTTCCAAATGCATACTTAAGTCTGAATTATTGTACTGTGCTGTGCAGTTGCATTTTTTATTTGTGAGTTTGTTAATTGCTGCAGATCCATCTGATAGCTCAACGATAGATAATGTATTGTTCTTTGCTGTGCATACTGTGAAGTCCAATTTTAATGCAGATGAGCATCAGCGGGTTTTTGGTAGAGAGTATTTCTATTTTTTATACAAATACAGAGAAGCACAAGGTGCAGTGAGCTACAAAGTGCACAATATTGCTTATGTAGAATATCTGTCAGGGTAGATGGAGGTGATAAAATAGTAAGGGGAATATTTATGAGAGGCTTGTGTCGCATTTGCCCCAGGCCACATCGTACATGTGTGACGTAAACCGCTAATTTAGATTTTTTAAGCCACACAAAGGCACTTTGTGTGGCTCTGAGTGGCTCCATAAATCTGAAGTAACACAACGGAGTGCAAATCGCTACGCTGCGTTTCTCTGCCCTGGGAATGGATTCCTTGGACTTTGTGTGGGTGTTGCCATGCAACTTCCATGGACTTTGATGCATTCCCATATTTACAAGAACTTGTGCACCTGGGAATTCACAAAAATCTTACAGCTTCTAAGTGGAGGAGTAACTATGATAAATATCTCTAGTCCTCCTTTTTCTTTCTATTTGCATGTGCTGCATTCTACAGCACACATAGAAAGAGGAATATGCCTCCCAGGTGTGTTTTTGTGCAGAAAGGTGCTTATTTCACCTTCGTTTCAATTCAATTCAATTTTTGAAGTATAAACAATGGACTTTAAAAACATATTCAACTTTGAAAACATAATAAAAATCAAAACAACATCATTCACAGTATTAGGCTTATATGATATAGAAATATATAGTACAAGATTTCTAGACACAAAACCTGGATATACAAATATTTGCCTGTGTTCTACTAGACCTGGACAAACAGACATTATATGAACTGCAAAAAGAAATTCTGGTATTTACCACCATGGGAAGCTTAAAAATGTGCTGCCATTTGCATGCAAACAATTTAAAAATTGATGACAAATGATCTAACTTTTAAATTTGAGCAATTTTAGCAGTTCTGCAAATTGGTCAATGGGAATTCAACTATAGTTTCTGTTCGGGTTGTCAGCCTTGATTGTTCTTTAACATCCTTCCTCCTTCATGGGGTCTATTTGATCAGCAGTAGGCATTATGAAATAAATAAATACATATAATGGTGTTTTCCCTTTTGGCATCCTGTTACTCATTCAACAGTACTCTGCCTGGCACACGTTGCTGTATAGATTACAGGGCCTTCTTTGAGTATCCCCGTTTTTGGTGAAAGGGCACACAGCATCTCACTGTCCCTTTGACTAAGCTAGTTCATCCTTTCCATAATTATCTCTCACATATGCTCACCCATCACCCCACCACACACTGAGCACTATTTCATGATAACCACACCTCGGTGGTCTTCACTCAGTGTGTGACAACACTTTTGATATAGACTCAAACAAAACACGGTGTGGTATGCTATCTGTGTGGGTGAGTGCTTCAGTGTCCCACAAAGAAGAAGCAAGTGCTATAAAATGCTACAATACAATTCAATACTACAAGTAAATAGAGTCTCTTCTAGTAACTTAACGTGACTTCCAACATCGCAGTCTATCACGGGAATATAACTCCGTGTTAACCAAGCATTCTCAACACGGTGGTACCACGATAATCTCCAGATAACGCATCAAATTTCTGCATTCAAATCAACACCACGCCACAAAAATGTGCAACGGGAATGCAAAGAATCTTGCGATGAGGCCAATCACGGGACAAAAAGCAGCAAAAACCAGACACAGGCCTGCAAAACCCACGCGTCTGGCGGGAAAAAGCACCTTAAAAACAACAGATACAATACACCAGAAACAGTCCAAAGCGCGTAGCAGTATGGAAGCACCCTGCCCAAGCGCTGAGGCCAACGTGAACCCCACAACCTCCAGAGACCCCCAGCAAGGAACAACAGGGATGGGGACAGCCAAGGAGAAGAGGGAGAGGAAGACGGAGTGCAGTCCACAGCAAAACCAGATCAGCGTCAATGAGGTGACATAACACTACCATCCACTGACCCACAAGTAGACCACCTGGAAAGCAGTCAGAGTGCCGAGGAGGCCTGTAGTGTAGTTCCTATCATCCCAATAGGCTCTGCGCATTGGAATAATACCTACAGCAGTAAAGGCCTAGGCCAGACGTTAACTAGGTCTACTACTGTCGATACTAGACTTAAAGTTTTGGGGTTTTGCCAGCTAGCTCAGAGTTCACTAGAAACTTTCTCGAATGTTCAGGAAGGACTTAACTTCCCTGATTAGACAAGAAGGGATTTAGTTTCTGACAACCATAGAACATGACAACTTTGCTCTCCCCTAATCAAGAGTATATCTCGAGAGTTGTGTGAACAAAAGGCAATTTATTTTACTCAGTCAGTACGTGCATTCTTAGTCTCATCAGATTGTAGAGAAAAGGAAGAGACGGGCGTGTTCAATAAAAAGGTGTTATTTATTGATCAGTCTCTTTTCTCATACAAGAGTAATGGATCGATATTATTGCAATACTTATAGCTAAGTAAAGTGCATACATTAAAAGCAATAGTATAAAATAATACTGTAAAAACATTGATATGGTTTCTAAGCCATAAGATGTTTTAAAATGAATAAAATATATTACATACACATATACATTTGACTAAACGTACTCAACTGGTGTTTCTAAATACGCCTACCCCGTGTACCTGACCTAAGCCTAATACGTGGGCGGGAATAGAAAGTTACAGTTTAAGTTAAGTTTGTTTTTGCCAAGTAAATAACTAAATATTTCTCTGTGAGGGGTTATTCAGTTCTGTACCTGGAATCTAGGTTGAATGAGGGATGGTATCTCTCTCTCTGGTCTCGATATTCCAGGCTGCCTGCGAGGGCTACCCGGAAGCGCCGGTGCTGGATCTCTCGGCAGGAGAAATCAGCGCGTCTCGTTCTCAGCGCGTCAGGAAGGCGGGGCTGTGCCAGCGGGTCTGCTCTGCTCTGGGCTTCGGCAAGTATGGCTGCTCCGTCTCGTCACCACCGCGTGTGTTTGCATAGGGCAATATCGGTAATATTTATACCTTTAAGGTGCCGAGATTGACGTAAGGATGGACATAGATACGTCAATAAGGATGTCATACGACTTGCTCGTTAGCGCATTCTTTTGCTGAAGTTCTCGGTGAAATCAAAACAATGGCCGCAGGGTTTTGCCCAGGTTGTCATAGGTTTGATTTGTTATGAGAACTCCGTATGCCTTATCAGGGGCTGGAGGAATATCGCTTGTCTAATTAGATCGCAAGCGTTATGACCTAATCAGATAACACGTTCCTGTGCCGTAGTGTGACTGCGTCAGATAACGGTATCTGCATCATGGGGGCTTTCTGCCTCATGGGCTGACTGTTAGTTAACTTGTTGGTTTGTTTAACCAGAATAGGGTCAGGAATAGGGGGATCGATTCAGAACCTATAGGAATACATCACACCCACTCCACGCTAACTATGGTCATATTTACTAATCTATGCATAGTAAAACATAGTACAACATACTATAGAGTATTGTGTATACCTTACCACCCCAAAATACATAAATGCAATTTGAAATTTTCAAATATACTGAAAAGTTGCAATCATATGTATTGTATGCACTCAAGCTGTATAATAATGCTAAGGTAATCACGCATTTGTATACATTATTGCTTATTTGGTATATGAGAATATACACATGAAATGGCTCTTAATACAGAAAAAAGTTCGAGACCATTCCATCACAGAATAAAATATTTAAAATATTTATGAACATACCAGCGGGCAGCTAATGTCTATAAGCTATGCCTATAAGCTATCTAAAATTTAGAAACCTTAGTTCTTTAAGAATAGTTCTTACTTTAAGCAGAAGATAGTGTCCCGAAAAATATGAAAAAATAATTTGGGGCTGCTGAAAAATTGCTGTCCGTGAACTGGAGGGAAAATTGTTCATGTGACTTTATTTTTAAAGTTGAAGGCCGAATTCAGGGAACGCCGTGTGCGAGCTTGTTCAAAAGTCTCTATTTCTGCTCTGGTGAGAACATCATATCATTTAGGCTTTCGAAAAAACTGTCAACAGCTTCCTGGGAAAGTTCCACTAACTCGGAAATAGGTGTAATCATGCATTCGTGCGCATGATTGTTTCCATTGACATTCTGATTTGCATTGCTGACAGAAGGTCGTACCTGATCGATGCTGCTTTCATCTTGAACTTCACTACCCATCAATCGTAGTGGTGAAGCTTCCACGAATGCCGTCATCAGGATTGGTAGCCTTTGAGGGCAGCACAAAGCATGAACCTTGATCGGGCTCAACAATGTTTCTGCATCCATTGGCGCATCCGATTGTAGCGTCAGACAGGTGTCTAACACGCATTCTTCTCCGCATAGCAGGCACCTTAATACAGGTAAAACACATCTTTGCCACATTGGTCGAAATGATAGAAACCAAGTCATGTTCAGGTCTCTAAGCCGGGAGAGTCCCAGGATTTTTGATATCCGGTCCCGGTATCCAATGGCTAGGATTGTTTCTTCCCTTGTCGCCAGAGTTTTGTCTGTGACATGGGTTGCCATACCGAAAAATAAGGACCAAGAATAGGATTCCTGCAATTAGTCCCAAGATCAGGGGAAGTCCGCCAAAAATCGAATGGACGAAATCTGGAAAAATACCCAGTATGGCTTTGAATGGTGTTAATGCCATCGAAAATACTGTCTTAAATACCTTTGAGACCCCATTGGTATCAGAAATATTTAAGATTTCGTTTAGTATTTCTGCGAAATGTATGGGGGAATTAGTTGATAACAATGAATGTATCTCTGCAGTCGTCCTTGCGACTTGTAGATCATACGTTTCTTTTGATGACGTGAGCCTTGTAGGCGTCTGAAGAAGCACTGTTTTCATTCTGCTTAAAGTATCTATTCGAATAGAAGTAATTTTCAAATTGGGCCATGCCCTTGCCTCCCTGTCTTGGAAAGGAGCTGGGGAACAATGAGCGTCCACAGCACTTGACCTTCGCAGTCGTAGTTACTAGATAAGGAGTCCCGGGCATAAGACTACAACATCTGCGGTCTACAATTAGAATGTAACTCCCATTATAGAGTCTTTGAAAGAATGGTTCTATATCTGTTGCAGGTGCGCCTTGCTGGTGACATGAAAGGTTGTATGAATTCCCCTCACAGGCTCCATGCAAACTAATTCCGTTACACAGAAGCGTGCCGCTTAGTGACATCGCACAATTATTGCCACTAAGAAACACTTTCTGTCCTTTATTACTGACACATGCATGTGAATAGGGCAGGTTCCATGATGTTTTAATGTACCCCTTTCCCAATTTCTCGTACATGCCAGCCTGTATATATTTTTGGCAGTATTGAAACCTGAAGGTTGAGATTGGAATATTTATTATCCCATGTATTATCCATTCACTGACAGGTCGTTCTGACATTGTCACTGGTAATCTTTCGAGTTTTTCAATGCTCAAGATTGTATAATCAGCACCCTTTTGTGCCATACTGATTTGTCTATCAGTAAGGTTAAAGATTTGGAATAGTGACGTTGTGTTGATTAAACGCCAAGGCACATAGCCTGAACGCAGATTTTGTAACGTCCAGCCAAGCTGTACAATAGAGCGCAATTGTGACTGACCGTGTTGTAATAACAGTAAGTCTTGCGACAATATGTCGATTGCTGAAGACACAATGCTGTCCAAAGAAAAAATTCTGGAGGACAGAGTCATTAACCCATTGTCCACTACAGAAAGTGATTTTTCCAAATTAATACGGTCAATTTCCCGTATTCTCTCTGCTGTTTCAATTTGAGTAACCTTCCAGGCCTCATTGTATGCTGCATATACAGAGGCTACTATGAAACGTTTTTGACGCTGTTTGCGCGGTCCCATAATGAAATCACGCAAGTCAGCACCATCAGTAAGTAAAGTTAGGTGTTGTTTAATTTCTGCCAGTGTGGAAGTTTGTAGCCATTGAAGGCATAATTTGCCCACACTGTAGGTGGTTATTATCCCTGGGTGATGTCTTTGGGGATATCTAGGGTCTGGCCTGGTCATTTTGAACCCCTGTGTTTTGTTCAGGAATCTATCTTGACAGTTATTTGTATCTGTGGGCCAGATCAACCACTGTTTCCAATCAGGATGTGTTCTGTTTTGGTTTAATACATAATTTACGTCTATCTCTTCATCTGTAGAGCTATTGCTGCACATTGTTGGCTTTGGAATAGACGGTTTATTTAAGTCTTTGATTTTGGCTAGGCCAAGACAGGTGGATTGTTGAACAGTGTCATTTAAAAATATCATTTGTTCTGGGATCATGCAGGCTCTAAACATAGATTCTATACCCTGTACTTGCCATTCTTTTGTACCCCAAACACTTTTCAATTCAACATTCTTGTCCCAATAATCAAAACCAAAAGTATTCATTTTTTCAAAGAATGAGTCTGAATATATCAATTTTGTGTTGGTTATCATGGTCTTTGTCCCTGTCTTGTTTGACAATTTAAAATAGCATGCTTCAGCATTACTTGTGTTAAAACCTGAAAAGTATGAATATTTGTCATAGAAGGTCCTTGAGCTTCCTTTTGGAGGGGTTGCACAATGTTCCCATTGATTATAATTTAAAACATTTCTAGGTTGTGCAGATCTATGTAAAAAATGGTTACCATAGTGGTTATAACAGTACATACTATCATAATTTGTAGAACCCTGCAAATAATCATGTTTGGTAAATTTAGCAGACATTACTAAGTCAGACATCATATTATTAATGCTTTCGAAGACCCAATCATCAGCAAATGAGCTTGGTTTTGCAAAGTCACTCAATGAGATCTTAATTTGGTGTGGATATTTCAGGATTTCGACCAGACCATAAATTTCATAGTCAATGTTGTCCCAGGCTACCCCACCAGGTATCGGATTGGCTGTGAAGTTGACTGAAGAAAGTTCTCTTTTCTCGATGTGTGAAGATGTGTGTGGTTTGAGGATCAAGTTGATTTTCTAACTTGCTGTGTCCATTTTTGCATATTTTCCCTCAATGAAGCGTCCCAAAGTTAGTATCATGATGAGCCAAAGTATGAGGATAAATGCACCAAAACCCACCCAAAATTCAATCCATGGAGAAATCAGATATGTTTCTTTCAATTGTTTCAAAAGCTCTTTAGCTTTATCTTTAAAGGTTTTTGATGATGGCTGTGTCTTTGATTCACTGAACCCTTCAGAGGAATCATCGAAGTTTATGAAGTAGCCGGATGCAGTTCTGTCAATTGTTCCAATTGGTTCAGGATTTCTGTTTCTTGCATTTTCACTTGGTACTTCATTATAGATTGGTGTGTCTCTGCTAAATGTTTTTATTTGGGTTTTCAGAGGTCTGAGTTCTATTGCATTGTTGCATAGTCCTTGTTGTTTTTCTGTAGGCGTTTCGAATGTGATGAGCCTCTTCATTAGGACCTCTGTACTGGTAGCAAACCTTGGTGTTCTGCTACTTATTGGGAGTCCACTTGGCCTACTGTTTGTTATCGGCCACATGTTGTGGTTTTACCAGGTCGATGGATACAACTCGGTTCTCCTTTTTTCCAGCAAGTGGCGGTAGTACAACTGATCTTGTCCCGTTGACAGACAAGACAGGAACTGCTTTTCTGTAAGAAGGCCCAAATTCCTTCTTTACCGCGATCTTTTCCCTGATTAGATCCCCGACTTTTGGAATCCAGACAGGTCTTGCTGGGACAGGTGGTGGTTCTTCAGTGGTTGTTGGCTGTTGTTTCAATTTTATGTTGCTCAGGTCTTTTCTTGTTTTGTTTAAGTCCTGCAAAATAGCCAAACGGTCTTTGATATCAAAGCTTTTTTCTTTCACCACTGAAGTCTGACTATCAATGTCAGAGATCAACATCCTAGTTCCAAATAATAATTCGTACGCACTGAATCCCTTCAGAGAATTTCTTGGCAAGTTATTTAGACTACGTTGGACACTTATTAGATGTTTGACCCACCCAGCTCCCGAACCTAATATCCTTTCCGTTATAGATTGCTTTATGCCTTGGTTTTTTCTTTACACCATCCCGTATCCCTCAGGAAGGAAGTGAGAAGATTCCCGCTGTGCTATGCTCATTTGGCCATGTTTCCCATCAGGCTGGAGGGCTAGAGTGAAAACAATGGTCAAACGTAGCATGCTCTTAGCGTATATGCCATTTAGACTCGCAAATCTTTGTATAACAGTCCAGACGTCAGCCGAGTGCTGGTGATCTACATTATAAGTGTAAACTAGCCTGTATATGTTAATCGCAAGCCTTCTTTTTTACTCTTGATCTTTTCTGGAGTAAACCGACGAGGTATTAAACTGTTTCTCTCCCCACTGCGATCTCTGTTGCAGTTTGGGCAGTTTCTTACAAACATGGTGTGACGCAGGCTCATGCCTGGCCACCAGTACCGTGATTGTAATTCTTCCAGAGAATTTTTTAGTGTTAGGTGTCTGAGACCCTCGCCCATATGTGCGTCTGCGATTAACAAGTTTCTCCTGTCCATGTTTGGAATCACCCTATCCCCCACTCCAGGGATTCGAGCAAAAGGGACGGAGTTTGCATCGATTATGTATGTATAATTGAGTGGATAGTTGATCGGTAACGCTGAGCAGTCGCCTTTTGATGACGTTTTCACTGCCAGTACTGTTTCAAAGTCAATGTATTTTAATGTACGCTTTTTTCGAACTACGGGAGCCGATTTAGTGGCTGCCGCTGTGGCTGTCTCAGCCAATGAATTCCCTGCAACGTGAACGCCATCACGCTGATGACTCAGTGAGTGTGTCACGTGAGTCTTTGGTAGCTCTTTTTGTAAAAGAGCTATTTGTTCCCAGAGCAGTTTCTGCTTTATTGGTGCATCTGTGTCATCTTTGTAGTCGTTTTGAATCCATGTCTGCAAATCATTGTTATATGATTTGACGCAGTAATAGGAATCTGACACTATAAGTGTCGGGAATTCGCGATCCGCATTATCTAGCGCCATTTTCAATGCTAGTATTTCAGTTTGTTGTTCTGAATTAGTTTCTACTGAGTGTGTTTTTGTTAATAGAGGTTTTAGTTTACCTCCGCGCCACACTTCTTTTGTAATCCCACATGCAGGGTTGTATGCCTGTTCTCCCCAAACGGGGGGTTGAGCATGTCCGTCTGTATAAATTACACAGGCGTAATGTCGTAAAGGCAGAATGTCGATTGGCAGAGGGAATGTTCTTTCATATTCTAGATTTTTTAATTCTTCTAGTTCTTGGAGTATGGCACAATATTCTAGAAAATTGTCAGCCAGGCTATACTTGATAATTCATATCCTAAGAACAGGACTGTCAGATGGGCAATTCTGGATTTTTTAAAGTTGAATTTGTAACCCTCTGCTGCGAACCCAAGTATTATGGTGTTCACTCTTTTCAAGTGAGTCTCCAAGTCATCATCTGTTAAGTATATGTCATCGACATAAGATAATGCTTCATCATCATATAGTTGTAGTAATTCTGTTACTCTCGCTGAGAATACCCCCGGGCTGTTCTTGTACCCCTGGGCTAACCGACAGAATTGTTTTTGAGTGCCATTTATTGAGAATGCAGTTAAATATCTGCTCTCTGGTGCTATGTTTTGACAAAAGAATCCATTAGAGATGTCTAATGTTGTTTTGTATTTTTTGCGCACTATGTTATTCATTAGTGCAGCACTATGTGAGTTTTGCACTGCAAAGGTTTTGCAACATGTGTTAAGGTGTCGGTAATCCAAAACTAGACGGTATGAATTGTCTGGTTTGGAGACCGGAAACAAAGGGTTGTTCATTTGTGAGGTGCAAGTTTCAATCACCCCCTGGTATTCTAGCTGATCTAGTATTTCATTTACCTGTTTTTTAGCTTCTTGCTTAATTGGGTACTGCCTTTGTGCAGTTGGTTGTGATTTTAACTGGATTTTGTGAGGAGGGGAGTCCTCATCCCATCCCACGTGATTTTTATATAAAGCAGGAGCTAGAGCCACTGCCCACTTTCTAGCAAGTGTGTATTTTTTATGAATAGGAATTTGATTTGAGAAGGCAGGCATAATTATTTCTTCGCCATGAGGGCACTCCCTGACAAACTCTGGTGGCCAGTCTTTTTCAGCTAGAAGGATATCATAGCCCTTGGAGAGATTATCCCAAAATAGTCCCCTTATTTTTCTAGTCTTATCCCCCTCTATACGCAATGTTATTTCATATATTTTGTGAGGTTTGCTAACTCTGGTGTCCGCAGTTTCCACTTGAAGATATTCATTCGTGTCCACTGTCTCCAGATGATTCATAAGGACTTTGCGAGCTATGCTCACTTCTGCTGCGCTGTCTAGCATTGTCTGAGCCCATTCTCCGTTTTTCAGTTGTGTCCTCAGTATTCTCGGCATTGTTAACTATTTTAATGCTGGCTACCTTCTTTTTTGGAAATTGTAATTTCTTTTTTAGCTGAGCAGGTTCCTTGTCTTTGGACTTGGCGTGCTCTTCTCTTTGTTCTGATCGTCCTCTTCTTTCCGATTTCTGCGAGGAAGTCTGAAAAGATTGAGAGGGACGTGTATCAATGTCTTGATATCTATCAGGCTTTTTTATATTATCCCTATTCCTAAGGTTATATCTTTTCCCAGAGGGGTCACTCTGAGGTGACCTGTGTCTTTGGTTCAGAGATTTTTCTCTTCGCCTAGAAGACCTTCCTCTGGACTGGAATTTCTTTTCTTTAGGATTGGATTGTTTGTTTCCATCCCAGTTCTTTTTTGGTGATGTAGAATTATTATTAAAAAATATTTTTTCAGGACTTTCAATTAGTTGCGGTTTTACTGGTATTCCACCTAAACTATCTCTACCTAGTTCCTCATAGGATTTTTCTATGATTCTGGCAATTTCAGCTGGTTGGTCTGCTATATCTGTCTCTTTTAACCTCTGGCGGATCGCCACGTTTGCTGCTTCACCTTTTATGTTGGCTAGTAATATAGCCGAGACCTGCTTGAAGTCTTTCAGTAATTTCATACCAAGAGTTAAAGCGGGTTCCGGACCATATTCATCTTGAATTTGTTTTAGCACATCTGGTATTACCGAAATGGATGGAACACCGTGCGTTTTTGTGTAGATGGAAGCAAAGACTGTACCCCAAGTGTCACAGTCCTCAATGTGTGGTGCGATTCCCATTGGAAGACAGATAGTCAGAATCCTGTGCTTTTCTAGCGGGGTAGTGTCTGGAAACACCGCCTCTATTTGGGTTATTTTCTGCGCTAGCCAGAATGGTATTTGTTCCCGTTTAGCCGGTACTTTACCTAGGCAGGACTGGATGTTCTGTGGTGTAATTTTATTTGTGTTCCCCTGGTGAGGGGTCAGCTGTGGGAGTTTAATCGCTGGTTGAATTGTTGAAGTCCGCATCACATACTGGACTAATTGTCTATGTATTTTTATTAATTGTTTTAGCTGTGTTAGCAAGTTAGCTGCAGACATCCCGTCGATGTCTGGATGTGGTGTGTATCCGGCTAGGACCGGCCACGTTGCTCCTGGTCTACCTAAAGGACCGAGCCTGATTATGTGATTATTATGTTTTAGGGCGCCATCAAATAAGAGCAAATGCTCTTGAAATTTGAGTGGTACTTCCACCTCCTCGAAAGGAGTGTAATTTTCAGGAGGTTCCTCTATTTTGTAATAGTGGAAGTACTTTGTTACAGGATTTGCTGCTGGAAAATTTATCCATGAATAGTATACCTCTGTCTGCCGATATTCGTGTGCCTCAATTACGAATATGACTGTACCACCTCTAGGTGTCAGTCCATTTTCTATAAGTTTTATGGTTATAGATTTCCTTTTGATGACCGGGATGAGTATTATATCCGGGTCTGCGTCTTGCATGGTAGCATCAGCTGCTGCGAGTTCAGTTGCTAATCTAACTGCCTCTCTTTCTTCATCACTGTCTCCCATTTTACTGACAGTTTTTGTTTGTTTGCAGATCAGGTTTCTTATGGAAACAAAGATTAGATGCACAATATTTTGGAACAGTGTATCCTTCAACGTTGACTTATACCAAGAACCATACATAGGAGTTCCCTCCTGCGAGGTCTGGCGGATATAACCTTTCACCCACTCCAGACGTCCTTGGAGTATTATGGGAAAAGGGGTCTGAGTGAGAAAGCACGACTGAGTTACTCTAAATGTCTTACGTTAGTTTTATCGCCCTTTCCAAACGCGTTGGGCGCCATGTAGTGTAGTTCCTATCATCCCAATAGGCTCTGCGCATTGGAATAATACCTACAGCAGTAAAGGCCTAGGCCAGACGTTAACTAGGTCTACTACTGTCGATACTAGACTTAAAGTTTTGGGTTTTTGCCAGCTAGCTCAGAGTTCACTAGAAACTTTCTCGAATGTTCAGGAAGGACTTAACTTCCCTGATTAGACAAGAAGGGATTTAGTTTCTGACAACCATAGAACATGACAACTTTGCTCTCCCCTAATCAAGAGTATATCTCGAGAGTTGTGTGAACAAAAGGCAATTTATTTTACTCAGTCAGTACGTGCATTCTTAGTCTCATCAGATTGTAGAGAAAAGGAAGAGACGGGCGTGTTCAATAAAAAGGTGTTATTTATTGATCAGTCTCTTTTCTCATACAAGAGAAATGGATCGATATTATTGCAATACTTATAGCTAAGTAAAGTGCATACATTAAAAGCAATAGTATAAAATAATACTGTAAAAACATTGATATGGTTTCTAAGCCATAAGATGTTTTAAAATGAATAAAATATATTACATACACATATACATTTGAGTAAACGTACTCAACTGGTGTTTCTAAATACGCCTACCCCGTGTACCTGACCTAAGCCTAATACGTGGGCGGGAATAGAAAGTTACAGTTTAAGTTAAGTTTGTTTTTGCCAAGTAAATAACTAAATAATTCTCTGTGAGGGGTTATTCAGTTCTGTACCTGGAATCTAGGTTGAATGAGGGATGGTATCTCTCTCTCTGGTCTCGATATTCCAGGCTGCCTGCGAGGGCTACCCGGAAGCGCCGGTGCTGGATCTCTCGGCAGGAGAAATCAGCGCGTCTCGTTCTCAGCGCGTCAGGAAGGGTGGGCTGTGCCAGCGGGGTCTGCTCTGCTCTGGGCTTCGGCAAGTATGGCTGCTCCGTCTCGTCACCACCGCGTGTGTTTGCATAGGGCAATATCGGTAATATTTATACCTTTAAGGTGCCGAGATTGACGTAAGGATGGACATAGATACGTCAATAAGGATGTCATACGACTTGCTCGTTAGCACATTCTTTTGCTGAAGTTCTCGGTGAAATCAAAACAATGGCCGCAGGGTTTTGCCCAGGTTGTCATAGGTTTGATTTGTTATGAGAACTCCGTATGCCTTATCAGGGGCTGGAGGAATATCGCTTGTCTAATTAGATCGCAAGCGTTATGACCTAATCAGATAACACGTTCCTGTGCCGTAGTGTGACTGCGTCAGATAACGGTATCTGCATCATGGGGGCTTTCTGCCTCATGGGCTGACTGTTAGTTAACTTGTTGGTTTGTTTAACCAGAATAGGGTCAGGAATAGGGGGATCGATTCAGAACCTATAGGAATACATCACAGGCCAATCTAGGAGGCCACGAGGTGCTGGCATGATGTGACAACCTAAACCAGGCACAAACCTGCTGCCTACAGGAAGGCTGCAACGGCAACAGGAGGTGGGAGTCCTGCCCCACAGGAGGAGCTGAAGGACACCGAGGCCACAGTCATCAGTGTGGAGGCGGTGCAAGGAGTAGGGAGTAGGGACACAGCTAAAGAGAACCTGACACAACATCAACAGGGTGAGTAACAACCAGGGATTGAGGGGACGGGGGAGATGGGCATAATGGCACACACTCACAATGATGTGTAGCACACTGCACACCCACCATGTGTCAGGTTCCACACTTTACTCCTCGGGGCTGCGTTGAACGTCCTTACTCCACACCCCCACGACCACCCCACGGCCCGATATTAAATATCACAGACCACCAGGATGGTCCGTGAGCGCGGGGAAGGAAGGGAACAGCGGGGAGGGAGATCTGTAACGATAAGAACAAGAGGTTTAGAATTACACCCCTCCCTATCTTAACTGGCAATTAGCACAACTAACACTGATCATCTAGTTCTTTATAACGTATCAATAGCATACCTGTAAAGGAAAATACATAGGCTTGATCTACAGGAGAGGGAGGTGAGGTCCTATCAATGGCGAGGATTGTTTCTAAAGAACAAAAGAATAAACATAAGACTTTACAACAGTTGGCTACAGAAAGTTAATCCTACACCACACCTACCACTTAATGTGAACGCTCTGCTGTAAGCCATTTCGTCCATCTTACTCAGGTACCCCCCTTTGGTCTCTCCTGTATTGTAATACAAAGCAAAAAACAGGTTGTCTTCAAATCAACGTCTTTGTAATGAGTTAAAGGTTCCAGTCACCTTTAAGTCTAGGTGTACCTCAGTATTCACAATTTGCTTATGTACAATTTTGACTTAGTTCGTGCATATGTACATTAATATCCAGATACTTGTAATGCTTTCTCTTGGGAAAAAACAGGGGTGTTTATGTCACCACTAAACATCTATGCAACACATCCAATTCACACCATTGGATTAAATGTCAAGTTGAAAGGCTCCAAATATCCGGTTCAATCACCGTTTTCCCCGCATGAGAAAGCCGCCGCTTTTCTCTCCGTGAAAACGGGGAAAACAAACACAGGTCTCCAATAGTCACTCGATTCATACACAGCCGTGTATGCATAAAAAACGGGCTCACCCGTAGCCTCGCGGAGCGCGGGTCCGTGTGTCACCAGCCGGCGACCACACACACAGAAGTCTACTCACAATAGCCTCGGTATCCAGACGAAAGCCGCTCCTCGACTTCACTCGCTCTCAGCAAAATTATCGGCACTGTTCCTGCCGGGCTCTGGGTTTAAATTTCCTGATCTGCGCGTCTGACGTCACACGCTAGATGCCCCATAGCCCTCTGGGGATTGTGGTTCGGCATTGTTTTGGTTGCCGTTTCTCACGCATTGCGCGGACGGCGGCCCACAAGGCCGGGTTCCTGACAGTACATCCCCCCTCACAAGGGACGCTGCTCCGGGGCTGGTCTCTCCGGATGACGGCAATGGAACCAGGACACAAGACGGGGCATGTACAGACCCCGCAGGCTCCCAGGAGTTTTCTTCAGGTCCGAAGCCCTTCCAAGACAGCAGGTATTGCAATCTCCCCCGCACCCGTCTAGAATCCAACACCCTCAACACCTCATATTCCTTATCCTGCTGAACCCACACAGGCACCGGGGGGCGATGAACAGGGGCTCTTGAGGGTTTCAATAGGGATACATGAATCACTGGGTGAATCTTGAAATGACTAGGTAACCTCAACTTTACCGCCACAGGGTTGATGAGCTTCATCACTCGGTAAGGGCCTATGTATTTGGGATTGAACACACTGTACCTCTTGAAGGCAATATGTTTCGTGGACAACCACACCCGGTCCCCTTTCTTGAACATTGGACAGGGTCTACGATGTTTATCAGCCTGTCTTTTATATTTCCCCTTGGCTTGAACAAGATTCTTGTGCGTCGCCAGAAGTATCTTACGAATGCGCAACAATCTTGCCTTGACGTCTGGCAGCCGGACCTTTTCTCTCGGAAGGATCAAGGGAGTTACTCTAGGATGGTGTCCGTAAGTACTGAAAAACGGGGCATGACCTGTGGAGGAATGTTGTGTGCTGTTGTAAGCCAGCTCCGCCACCCACAACCAATCCACCCAGGAATCAGAGTCAGCCTGTACATAGCAGCGGAGATACTGCTTAAGTGACTGATTAAGTCTCTCCGTTTGACCATCCGTCTGAGGATGGTAACTGGTGGATAAGGACGAAGATATATGTAACTCAGCACACCAAACCTTCCAAAAGACTGCAGTGAATTGAGCCCCCCTGTCCGACACTATCACTTTCGGGAGTCCATGTAACCTCACTATGTGTATCAGAAGTAAATGTGCCAACTGACCCGCTGTAGGTACTTTCTCACAAGCGATGAAATGGCCCATTTTTGTGAGGTAATCCACCACCACTAAGATGGGGGTCTTCCCTTGGTCTTTAGGCAACCCGACAATGAAGTCAACCAACACACTCTCCCAAGGCATTTCCGGAGTGGGCAAAGGATGTAGAAACCCCTGGGTTTGCTGGCGATTCGATTTCATTCGTGCACATTGTTCACACTGTGTTCCCCAATGCTTCAAATCCATGCGGATGGAGGGCCACCAAAATTGTCTCAGTGCTTTCTCCAAGGTCTTCACATATCCCATGTGTCCTGCGCTTGGTATTTCGTGGCACCACTGGAATACCTTACGTTGCAAGGCCTTGGTAGGCACAAGCGCTTGTTTCCCTTTCATGGCGATTCCTTGTCTCATCTTCCATTCTGGATGATGCCGTAGCCAAGTTCTCCAGACGCAGGACTGGATCCCAGAGCGTAAGGATTGTAGAAAGTCACAGGTTTGTGTGACAGACAAGACTTGTGCTGGGTCGATTATGGATCTGGTCGGAGTCACGGTATGCAACGCCGGATGTTCTTGTCGGGTTAGGGCATCTGCTTTCTTGTTGTGCACTCCGGGGCGGTAGGTCACAACGAATCGATATTCCTCGAAGAAGAGCATCCAGCGTAATTGTCTGGGCGTGAGATGTCGGGCGGCTCTTATGAATTGTAAATTACGGTGATCCGTATAGACCGTTACCTGATGCACCGCTCCCAAGAGCCAATGCCTCCACTCCACGAAGGCGTCTCGGATAGCCAGAAGCTCCTTCTCGGCGATAGTGTAATTGATTTCCGCCGGACTGAGTTTTCGGGACATAAACGCGATCGGGTGTAAAACGCCTGTATGTTCCAGTCTTTGTGAAAGGACCGCTCCCAAGGCCACTTCAGAGGCATCAGCTTCGACAATGAACGGCAAGTTGGGGTTTGCATGTTTGAGAATTGGAGCACCGATAAAGGCTTCTTTCAACCTATCCAACGCTTGCTGTGCTTCTTCGCTCCAAACAAAAGGAACGTTCTTTTGTGTTAGACGTGTCAAGGGGGCAACCATGGCTGAAAACCCCCCAATGAACCTTCTATAAAAGTTCGCGAATCCCAGTAGACATTGGATATCCTTGACCGTGCATGGACGAGGCCAGTTCTTTATGGCTTGAACTTTTCTCTCTGCCATGATCTGGCCAGACGGCGTAAGCATCACTCCCAAAAACTCAACGGTGTTCACGTGGAATTCACATTTCGTGATCTTACAGTAGAGATGATGTTTCATCAGGGCTTCCGTACATAAGAGGTTGGTCTGAGTTTGCAAACATAATATACATATACAATTCTAAATAGAGCCACGGTCACCATTAGATTTGAAACCAATCAAGAGAATATCAAATTATTCATTTCATTCATTATGGCATTTTATTCATTTATAGCCAAGATTATAAATAGCGATTTAAGATAGAAACATGTAATTGTAACATCATTACATTCAATATTAGAAATAGGTGCTCTCTGTGAAAAGGGAAGGGTAAGTGAATGAGTGAAGGGGACAGAGTAAAGGTGTTGTGACATAATTTTTGCATCCAAATTAAAATGAAAAACCTCTACAGTAAAACTAATGAGCAAAGGTTCCCAATTTCACATCACACATAGATAGTGAGAATACATCTCTTATTTAGCTCCTATGGTGTGTCAAGAAAAAGAGGCGTATTTCTACGTTTCGACCCCTGATACGCTAGAAGGGCAATTCACAGCCTCATGTTGGGGTCTTCATCAGGAAGAGGATGGAGAGCATCAGCAAACGGTCATCGTATGTACCGTCCGCAGGGGGGCTTCCAAACGCTCCGATGGAAATTTACGTGCTGGTAGTCACACAGCCAATGGGCACAGGTAGGTCTGTCCTCAGAAGGTATATTGGTAGGGGTGAGTGCAAAGTCGCCCTGTTGCTCCAACGGCGTGCTGAATCACAAATGAAATCGCGGTGCCGGTATATTTTACTTTTGAATTGGAACGCGCATTAGCGCTGTCACTTCGTCGGCGTCCTGCTGTCACTTCGTCGGCGTCCTGCATCCGAGTGAGCGATTTCATTTGTGATTCAGCACGCCGTTGGAGCAACAGAACACCTGCACTTCCAGATCCACACGGACCCCAGAACAACCCTCAGAGGCACCCTGATCTACCGACCCCCGGGACCACGCACACGATTCAGCGAAGACATCGCTGACTTCATTAGTCCGCATGCCCTCCCCTCCGTCGACTACATCCTCCTGGGAGACCTCAACTTTCACCTGGAGAACAACAGCGACCGCAACACCAGCACCCTGCTCGACAACCTCGCCAACCTCGGACTCAAGCAGCTGGTATCCACCCCCACCCACCTCGCCGGACACACACTCGACACCGTCTTCTCATCCAGCAAAGACATAGCCTTCAGCCACGCCACAGGACTCCACTGGACGGACCACAGCTGCGTCCACTTCACCTTCAAAAGAACGACGATCCACCACCACCAGCAACAGGCTGCCCGAAGAAGCTGGAACAAGACCACAGCCGACCAGCTCTCCACCGCCCTGAGCCAGCACCCTCCCGCCGGCTCAACGAACCCCAGCCAGGCCGCCGACAACCTCACGAAGTGGATCAGCAACTGCGCGGACGAACTCGCCCCTCTGAGGACCCCGCCCAGCAGACCCAGCAGCAGAAAAGCCCCATGGTTCACCGACGAACTCAAGAGCTCCAAGAAGAACTGCCGAGCCCTCGAGAAAGTGTGGAGAAGGGAACCAACAATGGACAACATGGCCAACCTCAAGCTCGCCACCCGGAAACACCACCAACTGATCCGCGCCACCAAGAAAAATGCCTACAAGGACCGGCTAGACAACAACGCACACAATTGCAAGGAACTCTTCAACATCGTAAAGGAGCTCTCCAACCCCAACGCCGGAAACAACGACATCACCCCGTCGCAAGACCTCTGCAACTCCCTCGCCTCATTCTTCCACAACAAGATCGCGGACATACACAACAGTTTCAGCACCCAACCGACGCACGCCACGACCACAGCAACACCACCCACCACCACCCTCCGCGCCTGGACCCCGATCAGCACCGAAGACACCATCTGCACTATGAACTCCATCCACTCCGGATCTCCAACCGACCCCTGCCCTCATCACGTCTTCAACAAGGCCGACACTGTCATCGCACCCCACCTGCGAGACATCATCAACACCTCCTTCGACACCGCCACCTTCCCGGAGAGCTGGAAGCACGCGGAACTCAGCGCTCTACTCAAGAAACCCACAGCAGACCCCACCGAACTCAAGAACTACCGTCCCATCTCGCTCCTCCCGTTCCTGGCCAAAGTCATCGAAAAGACCGTCAACAAACAGCTGGCGCCTTCCTCGAGACAAATGGATCCCTCGACCCATCACAGTCTGGCTTCTGAGCCAACCACAGCACCGAGACCGCCCTCATCGCTGCCACCGATGACATCCGAACCCTGATGGACAATGGAGAAACAGCGGCCCTCATCCTCCTAGACCTCTCCGCGGCGTTCGACACTGTCTGCCACCGCATCCTAGTACAGCGCCTCACCAACATCGGAATCCAGGAGAAGGCACTGGAATGGATCACCTCCTTCCTAGAAGGAAGAACACAGAGAGTCCGCCTACCACCGTACAAGTCAGAGGCCACCGAAGTCATCTGCGGCGTCCCCCAAGGATCCTCGCTGAGCCCCACCCTCTTTAACGTCTACATGAGCCCCCTCGCGGCCATCGCACGCAAACACAACCTCAAAATAATCTCCTACGCCGACGACACCCAGCTGATCCTCTCCCTGACCAACGACCCCGCCGCCGCCAGAACCAACCTGCACGAAGGGATGAGAAATGTAGCCGAGTGGATGACGACCAGCCGCCTGAAACTGAACTCAGACAAGACAGAGGTCCTCATCCTGGGCTCCTCGCCCTCCGCCTGGGACGACTCCTGGTGGCCCCCCGCCCTGGGCACCGCACCCAAACCAACGGACCACGCACGCAACCTGGGCTTCATCCTGGACTCCTCCCTCTCCATGACCAGACAAGTCAACGCCGTCTCCTCATCATGCTTCAACATCCTACGCATGCTACGGAAGATCTTCTGGTGGATCCCCACCGAGACCAGGAAGACCGTCACCCAGGCCCTCGTCACCAGCCGACTGGACTACGGCAACGCCCTCTACGCCGGAACCACCGCCAAGCTCCAGAAGAGACTCCAGCGGATACAGAACGCCTCAGCCAGACTCATCCTCGATCTCCCACGAAACAGCCACATCTCCGGACATCTGAGAGACCTGCACTGGCTCCCCGTCAAGAAAAGAATCACCTTCCGTCTCCTCACCCACGCACACAAAGCCCTACACGACCAAGGCCCGAGCTACCTCAACAACCGAATCAACTTCTACGCTCCCAAGCGCCACCTCAGATCAACCAGCCACGCCCTCGCCGATGTCCCGCGCATCCGAAGAGCGACAACAGGAGGAAGGTCCTTCTCCTACCTAGCCGCCAAGACCTGGAACTCCCTCCCGGCCAACCTGCGCCTGACCCAAGACCACCTCGCCTTCAGGAAGAAGCTCAAGACCTGGCTGTTCGAGCAGTAACGGCACCCCCCCTCCTAGCGCCTTGAGACCCTACGGGTGAGCAGTGCGCTATATAAATGTCCCGATTGATTGATTGATTGATGTACACCCTTACAGACACACTTGATTTCTGTGGTGTGATATTTTATGGGTCCGGCTTTCAATTCGCTACCGTCGACCGCATACACCGGTTCAGGCTGTTTCTTAGCTATGAGTTGGATACCCAGCCTCTCTGCTTCAAGATAGTCCATAAAACACCCTGTGGCTCCTGAATCCACCATTGCCTTCACATCTTGTTCTCCTGAATCCAACAACATCACTAATGAAAGGAACACATGTGTTTCTTGCTCACAGCAGGCTGTGACTGAAGGGATAACGATAAGGCTTGAGGGTTCCCCTTCTTTTACTCTCAAGCGTTGTAGTTTTCCGGCTTCTTCTCAACGGTTCCAGCGGCCGTTTGCCCAGTCCTGACTCTTCCTGGTTTTGGCCTCACCGGACACTCCAGTAGGTAGTGTCCCGTTTTTCCGCAGTACAAACATAACCCGTTCTTCCTACGATGCTCTTTCTCACTAAAGGTCAACGTGGCTCGGACAGCCCCAATTTCCATGGCGTCCTGTGCTGTGGTGGGCTTCTCGTTGCCCCCTCCACTCCGTTCTTGACCCACGATGATCGTCTCTTTCTTTCGTAATTCTCCTTTGCGTTCCCGGATCCTGTGATCAAGCCGGAGAACAAGTTCAATAAGCGCTGAACAGGTTCGGGGCTGAGGGTCTATGTGTGCCAATACGTCTTTCATCTCATCGTTGAGTCCTTGGTAGAACAACGCCGATTGCTTGACCTCCGGCCAATCCGTCTCTGCTACAAGACGACGAAAGTTGTTGAGGTAAGAAACCAAGTCAGTAGTGCCTTGTTTGAGTACCAACAACTCACGGTCTGCTGAGAAGGTTTCGGCTCGACGATCAAACGTTTTCTCGAATTCCACCCTGAACTCGTCCCAGTCGTATAATAAAGGGTCGTCTCTCCTGACTACAGGAACTGCCCATTGAGCTGCCTCCCCTCCCAGATAAGAAATCAGAAAGGCTACTCGTGCCTGGTTTGTGGCAAACATTTTAGGCTTACACATGAAGTGCAGAAGTATTTGCGTCATAAACACCTGCACCTTCTTGTTATCCCCATAGAACCTTTCCGGTGGTGCCAGCGGGATTTGTGTGGGCATTTCGACTACAAAGGAGGATGGGGTGGTGGTGCTAGCTCCTGCATCGAATTGATTCCCTTGAATCCGGTCCATGCGAGCTCTAAGTTGAGCGTTTTCGGTTCTAGAAGCAGCGACCTCTCTGTTGGAGGCAGCCAGTTCTGTTTGTACCAAAGCCAAGGCGGCCAGAACATCGTCAAGTGAAGCCATTATCGATCAATGCAGCCAAGAGGAGGACAGTAATCGTGGGCCGATAATTCTGTCAGGTTCCACACTTTACTCCTCGGGGCTGCGTTGAACGTCCTTACTCCACACCCCCACGACCACCCCGCGGCCCGATAATAAATATCACAGACCACCAGGATGATCCCGTGAGCGCGGGGAAGGAAGGGAACAGCGGGGAGGGAGATCTGTAACGATAAGAACAAGAGGTTTAGAATTACACCCCTCCCTATCTTAACTGGCAATTAGCACAACTAACACTGATCATCTAGTTCTTTATAACGTATCAATAGCATACCTGTAAAGGAAAATACATAGGCTTGATCTACAGGAGAGGGAGGTGAGGTCCTATCAATGGCGAGGATTGTTTCTAAAGAACAAAAGAATAAACATAAGACTTTACAACAGTTGGCTACAGAGCTTAAGTTAATCCTACACCACACCTACCACTTAATGTGAACGCTCTGCTGTAAGCCATTTCGTCCATCTTACTCAGGTACCCCCCTTTGGTCTCTCCTGTATTGTAATACAAAGCAAAAAACAGGTTGTCTTCAAATCAACGTCTTTGTAATGAGTTAAAGGTTCCAGTCACCTTTAAGTCTAGGTGTACCTCAGTATTCACAATTTGCTTATGTACAATTTTGACTTAGTTCGTGCATATGTACATTAATAACTATATAACAAAATAAGGAGTACCACCAAAGATAAGGTTAGGAAACCAATATCGGTGGGATGAGACGCTAATGTAAAAAAGAAGAAGTCCTTCTTTGTTTTTAAGGAACCCCTCACTCACCGACCTGGTCGGTGACATGCTTCATCATCGGGGCCACCTTGATAGCCGAGTGCCATCAAGGTGTGCTGCGACACCTGAAATACAGTGGAGCGGGTATGTGAGTGATGAATGAAAAAGAAAAAAAGTCAGTGAGTTAAAAATTGTCCTGGTATGGCTTATCCAAAATTATTTATTCTAAGACTACTGGACAATGTTAAAAACAGTGTATGTCGATACAATAAAGGCTTAATTAAGACCGAATGTATCTGTGGTATGTGTTAGGTCTACATGTTTCAAACCAACGGGGAGTTACCGGTTTTTCATCAGGACCAAAAAATAAAAGGAATTGGGTGGTCAGGGTACACTAACGCCCTGCCATACCTGCAATCCTTTCAGGACCCAAACTAGCCAATTGCTAGGTGGGTAAAGATAGTATGTAACCCAAAGGTGGTTACATTAAAAGGCAAAAAACCTGTAAAGAAAGAGAGGATCATAAGTCATAAAGGCTGATTACATGCCTGCAACGTAGTGAAGTGACGTAGTCCGCTCTCTCTGTGAATCATCCCACATTCAGTTAAGGCGAATTATCCATAGTGTGGTGTATCAGCATTATTTCTGAGTGGAAGTATTTAGGTTCTATATGGGCACACATATCAATATAGGTGTGAAGGTGAACACGCATATATATCTATTTTTATTTTTATTAGCCAGTCTGTCACAAGCCAGATAGTGCGTGCCAAAGTCATGACTATATATTAATAGTGCCAGGGATTACCGACGTGATAATAGTTCAACTTGATCCAAAGATTTATACAGTACAAGACAGACGACACACTAAACACACATTGCCACAATATTTAAAAACGCTCACTCCTCAATGGGGGAATGTTGGCTGCACGGGGATTGAGGGGAGAGGTCACAAAGCTCGAAACGTATTCTGTGAATTTAAGGAGAAATCGGAACAGACTCGTTAGTAATCCGTCAGAATATATTGCAATGTTCTCCCTCTTTTTCGGTGCAAAGATAAGGAAACGGACGCGTTCCCTAATATACAATCTCTACTTACAGTTTCTGATGTCAGAAATCGACCATCAACCTATGCCGCCCCTCCGCGCACCCGTGAGGAGGCAAAAGCAGCGCTGAAGTTAAAGGCAGCCGCCATCGGGGACATGGTGGGCGTGGTCGCCATCGGGGACGTGGTGGGCATGGTAAGTGATGCGTACTGATGTCACGTGGTCACGTGGTCGTTGTACGGGGGCCCGCTAGGGAAAAAGGACGGTTGTCCGGGGAACGTAGGTAAACAAACCTCCGTTCCGCGTGAGAATAAGGGCTAGTCATAATGAAAATCTCAAAAGGACAAGCGAGGAGTTTCTTTAAAAAAAAAAGGTCACGCAAGATGTGTTTTACAGAAAGGAAAAAAGGCCCCATTGTTGACTAAGTGTTCAGTAGATCGAAATAGGGGCATGTAATAGCGATCATTGCACAGGGGTGTTGGCAATACAATGGAATACATCTAAGCCCAGGAGTGCATTCGATTTTATGGACAAAGGTGCTAAAACCAGAACAGAACCAGATGGATTCTGTACAACAATGTTACTTCATGAAGGAATTCTTTGTCATAATCAGAATTGGGCAATACAGGAAACACTCAGGAAAGGACAGATGCCCAGGTACTGGGGGTGAGGTGAAACACTCAGGAAAGGACAGATGCCCAGGGTATATTGTCATTCAGACCAAGTTTATGGGTAGACAGTCTGTATACCCATCTCTGCTCCTTCTCATATAGGCGTTTCTGTATGTTTGGTCCAGGGGTCACTTGCTCAATGATAGTCCAGAACATATCATTAGGTGTGTGGCCTTTCTCAAGGAAATGGTCAGTCAATCGGGTTGCATTTTTCTTGCAGCGTATGGTGCTGCGATGTTCACATATCCTCTGTTTTACCTTTCGAGTTGTCATCCCGATGTAGCGTTTCTTACAAGTGCATTCGATCAGGTATACTACATTTTCACTATTGCAGTTGGTATGTGCAATTTGTCTCCAGGTCTTCCCAATTTCTAAGTCCAGAGTTTTTGTGTTCCTGGTTAAATGGCACACACTGCAATCTCCGCAGCGATAATGACCGGTTACATCAGGTAGACCCCAAACCCTGGTAATGGATGGTGCGCTTGGAGCCAATTTCGTTTTTGGTCTGGTGTTAACAAGAGTGTCTTTTAAGCTCTGTGACTTCTTAAAAGAAAACAAAGGTTTTTCCCAGTGTAGATTGCCTGTGTTTATGATGTTCCAATGTTTATTTACACTCCTGGTCAACTGGTTTGATATTGAATTGAACGTTGTCACGCATGTTAGAGGTATTTCCTCATTGGTTCTGGTCTTTTCTTCAAGGAGTGCCTCCCTGGGCTGGTTCCTGGCCCTCTTTTGGCATTTTTTCACTATTTTCTCAGGGTATCCACGGTTCCCGAGTTTTACAGATAGGTCCTCTGCCTGTTTCTTGTAATCAGATAGTTTGCTGCAGTTTCTGCGTAGTCTCAAAAATTGCCCATAGGGTAGGTTTTCCCTTAATGGTCGAGGGTGGAAGCTTTCAAACCTTAAGAGGTTGTTCTTTGAGGTCGGTTTGTAATGAGTTCTTGTCTCCAAATGATTGCCTTCTTTGCTTATTACTACGTCGAGAAAAACAATTTCCTCTTTGTCGTAGCAACTTGTGAACCTGAGGTTGTTGTCACAGGAATTAATCCAGGCTATGAATTGCTCAAGGAGTTCAGTTGGTCCTTGCCAGATGGCAAGGACGTCATCAATGTAACGCCTCCAAAAAGTCAGATTCTTGCGAAATGGGTTTGTGTTGTTCAGAATGAATTTTTTTTCGAAGTCATACACGTACATACCAGCTATGCTAGGAGCAAAGACGCTGCCCATTGAGGTGCCCCCGGTCTGTAAGAATAACGTTCCCTCAAATTCGAAATAATTGCGTTTGAGGGCCAAAGTGGCACATTCCAAAATGAATGCCCTGGGTGTGTGAAAAGGCCAATCTGCATTCTCCAGGGTATTGCCCAGGACTCGGATGGTATCGTCCTGGGGTATGCTTGTGTACAAGCTTTCAATATCCATGCTTAGTAACACAGTGTCTTCATCCACTTCCACGTTCTGTAACAGATTTAGTAAGCACTTGGTGTCCTGCAGATAAGTGGTTGACTTCTGTACAATAGTCTTAAGGAAAAAATCGCAGAACCTGGAGAGAGGTTCTAACAAGGAGCCAATGCCCGAGACAATTGGACGTCCTGGGGGGGGTAATCTACCCTTATGCATCTTTGGTAAGATGTAGAAATAGGGGATTTTTCCCTCAGTGGTACTTAAATAATCTGCTTCTTGTTTAGATATTGCACCACTGGATTCCGCAATTTCAACTAATTGACAGATTTCAGCTTTCAGATCACTCGTGGGATCAGTGTTTAAAACTTGATAGTTTTTTCTGTCGCTGAGGAGTAGGACACATTCTTCGCGGTAGGCGGTCATATCCTTAACTACTAATCCACCACCTTTGTCAGCTGGTTTTATTATACTGGATTCGCAAGCGCGTAATTCCTTTAAGGCTGTTCTTTCTTCATTGCTTAGGTTCTGGAAATGAGAGGGTGTCTGCATCTTTTCCACATCATTGTAGACAGCTTGCTCAAAAGTAATTAGTTCAACTGGTGTGGTGTGTGGAGGTGGCATAAAGGTGGGTTTCAATCTCAATCCACTCTCATTTTCCACTTCACAATCTCTTGATTGGCCATGTTTCTCAAAATAGGCTTTTAGCCTTAGTTTCCTGAAAAAAATTGGCCAACTCACAATGTAACTGGAATTTGTCCAACCGGGCTGTGGGGACATAACCAAGGCCCTTGTTAAGAACGTTCTCTTCTATAGTTGTTAGTGGTCTTGAAGACAAATTGGTGACTAAGGTTTCGCACTGCTCGTGCCTGCCTTGCTCTTCGTTCTGTTGCTCACTGGGTCGTCTTCCTCCCAGTGTACTTGGTTGGGTTGCCTGTTTTTTCCTCTTCCCCTTCTGCCCCTTTGAAAAAAAGGGGGGCGGAATTGATTTGGTTGGAAGGGGGGGGGGTTGGAAATGTGGCTGAAAAGGAGGTTGCCATCCATACATTTGGAAATTTGCTGTTTGATTAAAAGGATCCTGGAACATGGGGGGATTGAACCCAGGCCAGAAATTTCCTTGCCCTCTTCTTCCTCCTCTTCCTCTCTGCTTGTTAACACTGGTGTTAGACCCATTGCTACTGCCTGACGAAATACTTGATGCGTCAGGGTCAGGTGTAGACTTATCAGGTGGTTTGTAATCAGGGTCAGAGTAGGGATATGTCTTAACAAATGAAAATCTTTTCAAGTCTTTTTGGAATTTTGTGACTTTTTGTTGGGTCAGGTTGTCTTTGTATTCAGTTATTTCCTTGTTTATTTCATCGAGTCTCCTTTTATATCCAGTTATACTCGTCTTTATATGCGTTTCTGTCTTTTGAATTTCGATTTGGATAGTTTCTGACAATCTTAGGGCTGTTTTTAATATTAATACAATCCAATCGTGCGTGCAATGCCAGGCTATTAGGGCCCAGTCCTTTCTGAACTGCGCATCATTTAGGAAAATCCGTGGGGCATTTGTAACCAGAAGGCCCTTGGGGGCCATATTGTTTGTAACATATTCTTTCAGGATGGTACCATGAAGTATTGTTCTTATGCGTTCCTTTTTCATTTCTGTGAGTTTTTCCCAATCGCTTGTTTGTGATATTGTCTGGGAGATGCTTGCGTCTGCAAAACCAGAGATTTCGCCGAAGATGGCATCTATCTCCTCTGTGGAGTACGTGAGGCCTTGGTTTTCTCCCATGTTGAACTAAAAATGTGTGTAGGTGAGGTGTCTGAAGGGATGGTCTAAGGATCAAAGAAGGACAGATATAACTCTTGCAGCTGTGCGCTGCCAAGGTATGTACTAAACAAAATTAGAGAGCAAAGGGATTTTATCCACCTAGGTGGAAGGAAGGGTACTCCCGATCCCCTGGTTTGGTAACTATATAACAAAATAAGAAGTACCACCAAAGATAAGGTTAGGAAACCAATATCGGTGGGATGAGACGCTAATGTAAAAAAGAAGAAGTCCTTCTTTGTTTTTAAGGAACCCCTCACTCACCGACCTGGTCGGTGACATGCTTCATCATCGGGGCCACCTTGATAGCCGAGTGCCATCAAGGTGTGCTGCGACACCTGAAATACAGTGGAGCGGGTATGTGAGTGATGAATGAAAAAGAAAAAAAGTCAGTGAGTTAAAAATTGTCCTGGTATGGCTTATCCAAAATTATTTATTCTAAGACTACTGGACAATGTTAAAAACAGTGTATGTCGATACAATAAAGGCTTAATTAAGACCGAATGTATCTGTGGTATGTGTTAGGTCTACATGTTTCAAACCAACGGGGAGTTACCGGTTTTTCATCAGGACCAAAAAATAAAAGGAATTGGGTGGTCAGGGTACACTAACGCCCTGCCATACCTGCAATCCTTTCAGGACCCAAACTAGCCAATTGCTAGGTGGGTAAAGATAGTATGTAACCCAAAGGTGGTTACATTAAAAGGCAAAAAACCTGTAAAGAAAGAGAGGATCATAAGTCATAAAGGCTGATTACATGCCTGCAACGTAGTGAAGTGACGTAGTCCGCGCTCTCTGTGAATCATCCCACATTCAGTTAAGGCGAATTATCCATAGTGTGGTGTATCAGCATTATTTCTGAGTGGAAGTATTTAGGTTCTATATGGGCACACATATCAATATAGGTGTGAAGGTGAACACGCATATATATCTATTTTTATTTTTATTAGCCAGTCTGTCACAAGCCAGATAGTGCGTGCCAAAGTCATGACTATATATTAATAGTTATTTACAACTGGGTGAGAGTACTCTGCTTAATTCAGAGACTCTGTCCATCACCACCCCTTGTTGTAAATAATTTTGTCCACCCTAAGCGTGGAAGGGTATACTCAGATGTGAGTCCCTTGCTCATTGCACCATCAGGATTCAAGCAAGCCGGGCCGAAGACGGCTGTAATGCCAGAAACCGGTCCCCGGAAGCTTGTTTCCTTCCCAGTGTAAGAATTGGCTTTTGTAGTCTGGTCTGCCCTGTTCCCATGATGCACTGGGCCAGGGACAGACTAATTTGCATACAGCCAGGTTCTGAAACTGGGATGGTGCAATGAGCTAAAAAACGGTGTTGGATCTAGCCCTGATCTCTTGACTGGGTGAGAGTACTCTGCTTAATTCAGAGACTCTGTCCATCACCACCCCTTGTTGTAAATAATTTTGTCCACCCTAAGCGTGGAAGGGTATACTCAGATGTGAGTCCCTTGCTCATTGCACCATCAGGATTCAAGCAAGCCGGGCCGAAGACGGCTGTAATGCCAGAAACCGGTCCCCGGAAGCTTGTTTCCTTCCCAGTGTAAGAATTGGCTTTTGTAGTCTGGTCTGCCCTGTTCCCATGATGCACTGGGCCAGGGACAGACTAATTTGCATACAGCCAGGTTCTGAAACTGGGATGGTGCAATGAGCTAAAAAACGGTGTTGGATCTAGCCCTGATCTCTTGACTGGGTGAGAGTACTCTGCTTAATTCAGAGACTCTGTCCATCACCACCCCTTGTTGTAAATATATATTAATAGTGCCAGGGATTACCGACGTGATAATAGTTCAACTTGATCCAAAGATTTATACAGTACAAGACAGACGACACACTAAACACACATTGCCAGAATATTTAAAAACGCTCACTCCTCAATGGGGGAATGTTGGCTGCACGGGGATTGAGGGGAGAGGTCACAAAGCTCGAAACGTATTCTGTGAATTTAAGGAGAAATCGGAACAGACTCGTTAGTAATCCGTCAGAATATATTGCAATGTTCTCCCTCTTTTTCGGTGCAAAGATAAGGAAATGGACGCGTTCCCTAATATACAATCTCTACTTACAGTTTCTGATGTCAGAAATCGACCATCAACCTATGCCGCCCCTCCGCGCACCCGTGAGGAGGCAAAAGCAGCGCTGAAGTTAAAGGCAGCCGCCATCGGGGACGTGGTGGGCGTGGTAAGTGATGCGTACTGACGTCACGTGGTCACGTGGTCGTAGTACGGGGGCCCGCTAGGGAAAAAGGACGGTTCCAACCAAATCAATTCCGCCCCCCTTTTTTTCAAAGGGGCAGAAGGGGAAGAGGAAAAAACAGGCAACCCAACCAAGTACACTGGGAGGAAGACGACCCAGTGAGCAACAGAACGAAGAGCAAGGCAGGCACGAGCAGTGCGAAACCTTAGTCACCAATTTGTCTTCAAGACCACTAACAACTATAGAAGAGAACGTTCTTAACAAGGGCCTTGGTTATGTCCCCACAGCCCGGTTGGACAAATTCCAGTTACATTGTGAGTTGGCCAATTTTTTCAGGAAACTAAGGCTAAAAGCCTATTTTGAGAAACATGGCCAATCAAGAGATTGTGAAGTGGAAAATGAGAGTGGATTGAGATTGAAATCCACCTTTATGCCACCTCCACACACCACACCAGTTGAACTAATTACTTTTGAGCAAGCTGTCTACAATGATGTGGAAAAGATGCAGACACCCTCTCATTTCCAGAACCTAAGCAATGTAGAAAGAACAGCCTTAAAGGAATTACGCGCTTGCGAATCCACTATAATAAAACCAGCTGACAAAGGTGGTGGATTAGTAGTTATGGATATGACCGCCTACCGCGAAGAATGTGTCCGACTCCTCAGCGACAGAAAAAACTATCAAGTTTTAAACACTGATCCCACGAGTGATCTGAAAGCTGAAATCTGTCAATTAGTTGAAATTGCGGAATCCAGTGGTGCAATATCTAAACAAGAAGCAGATTATTTAAGTACCACTGAGGGAAAAATCCCCTATTTCTACATCTTACCAAAGATGCATATGGGTAGATTACCCCCCCCCCCAGGACGTCCAATTGTCTCGGGCATTGGCTCCTTGTTAGAACCTCTCTCCAGGTTCTGCGATTTTTTCCTTAAGACTATTGTACAGAAGTCAACCACTTATCTGCAAGACACCAAGTGCTTACTAAATCTGTTACAGAACGTGGAAGTGGATGAAGACACTGTGTTACTAAGCATGGATATTGAAAGCTTGTACACAAGCATACCCCAGGACGATACCATCCGAGTCCTGGGCAATACCCTGGAGAATGCAGATTGGCCTTTTCACACACCCAGGGCATTCATTTTGGAATGTGCCACTTTGGCCCTCAAACGCAATTATTTCGAATTTGAGGGAACGTTATTCTTACAGACCGGGGGCACCTCAATGGGCAGCGTCTTTGCTCCTAGCATAGCTGGTATGTACGTGTATGACTTCGAAAAAAAATTCATTCTGAACAACACAAACCCATTTCGCAAGAATCTGACTTTTTGGAGGCGTTACATTGATGACGTCCTTGCCATCTGGCAAGGACCAACTGAACTCCTTGAGCAATTCATAGCCTGGATTAATTCCTGTGACAACAACCTCAGGTTCACAAGTTGCTACGACAAAGAGGAAATTGTTTTTCTCGACGTAGTAATAAGCAAAGAAGGCAATCATTTGGAGACAAGAACTCATTACAAACCGACCTCAAAGAACAACCTCTTAAGGTTTGAAAGCTTCCACCCTCGACCATTAAGGGAAAACCTACCCTATGGGCAATTTTTGAGACTACGCAGAAACTGCAGCAAACTATCTGATTACAAGAAACAGGCAGAGGACCTATCTGTAAAACTCGGGAACCGTGGATACCCTGAGAAAATAGTGAAAAAATGCCAAAAGAGGGCCAGGAACCAGCCCAGGGAGGCACTCCTTGAAGAAAAGACCAGAACCAATGAGGAAATACCTCTAACATGCGTGACAACGTTCAATTCAATATCAAACCAGTTGACCAGGAGTGTAAATAAACATTGGAACATCATAAACACAGGCAATCTACACTGGGAAAAACCTTTGTTTTCTTTTAAGAAGTCACAGAGCTTAAAAGACACTCTTGTTAACACCAGACCGAAAACGAAATTGGCTCCAAGCGCACCATCCATTACCAGGGTTTGGGGTCTACCTGATGTAACCGGTCATTATCGCTGCGGAGATTGCAGTGTGTGCCATTTAACCAGGAACACAAAAACTCTGGACTTAGAAATTGGGAAGACCTGGAGACAAATTGCACATACCAACTGCAATAGTGAAAATGTAGTATACCTGATCGAATGCACTTGTAAGAAACGCTACATCGGGATGACAACTCGAAAGGTAAAACAGAGGATATGTGAACATCGCAGCACCATACGCTGCAAGAAAAATGCAACCCGATTGACTGACCATTTCCTTGAGAAAGGCCACACACCTAATGATATGTTCTGGACTATCATTGAGCAAGTGACCCCTGGACCAAACATACAGAAACGCCTATATGAGAAGGAGCAGAGATGGGTATACAGACTGTCTACCCATAAACTTGGTCTGAATGACAATATACCCTGGGCATCTGTCCTTTCCTGAGTGTTTCACCTCACCCCCAGTACCTGGGCATCTGTCCTTTCCTGAGTGTTTCCTGTATTGCCCAAATCTGATTATGACAAAGAATTCCTTCATGAAGTAACATTGTTGTACAGAATCCATCTGGTTCTGTTCTGGTTTTAGCACCTTTGTCCATAACATCGAATGCACTCCTGGGCTTAGATGTATTCCATTGTATTGCCAACACCCCTGTGCAATGATCGCTATTACATGCCCCTATTTCGATCTACTGAACACTTAGTCAACAATGGGGCCTTTTTTCATACCTGTAAAACACATCTTGCGTGACCTTTTTTTTAAAGAAACTCCTCGCTTGTCCTTTTGAGATTTTCATTATGACTAGCCCTTATTCTCACGCGGAACGGAGGTTTGTTTACCTACGTTCCCCGGACAACCGTCCTTTTTCCCTAGCGGGCCCCCGTACTACGACCACGTGACCACGTGACGTCAGTACGCATCACTTACCACGCCCACCACGTCCCCGATGGCGACCACGCCCACCATGTCCCCGATGGCGGCTGCCTTTAACTTCAGCGCTGCTTTTGCCTCCTCACGGGTGCGCGGAGGGGCGGCATAGGTTGATGGTCGATTTCTGACATCAGAAACTGTAAGTAGAGATTGTATATTAGGGAACGGGTCCGTTTCCTTATCTTTGCACCGAAAAAGAGGGAGAACATTGCAATATATTCTGACGGATTACTAACGAGTCTGTTCCGATTTCTCCTTAAATTCACAGAATACGTTTCGAGCTTTGTGACCTCTCCCCTCAATCCCCGTGCAGCCAACATTCCCCCATTGAGGAGTGAGCGTTTTTAAATATTCTGGCAATGTGTGTTTAGTGTGTCGTCTGTCTTGTACTGTATAAATCTTTGGATCAAGTTGAACTATTATCACGTCGGTAATCCCTGGCACTATTAATATATAGTCATGACTTTGGCACGCACTATCTGGCTTGTGACAGACTGGCTAATAAAAATAAAAATAGATATATATGCGTGTTCACCTTCACACCTATATTGATATGTGTGCCCATATAGAACCTAAATACTTCCACTCAGAAATAATGCTGATACACCACACTATGGATAATTCGCCTTAACTGAATGTGGGATGATTCACAGAGAGAGCGGACTACGTCACTTCATTACGTTGCAGGCATGTAATCAGCCTTTATGACTTATGATCCTCTCTTTCTTTACAGGTTTTTTGCCTTTTAATGTAACCACCTTTGGGTTACATACTATCTTTACCCACCTAGCAATTGGCTAGTTTGGGTCCTGAAAGGATTGCAGGTATGGCAGGGCGTTAGTGTACCCTGACCACCCAATTCCTTTTATTTTTTGGTCCTGATGAAAAACCGGTAAATCCCCGTTGGTTTGAAACATGTAGACCTAACACATACCACAGATACATTCGGTCTTAATTAAGCCTTTATTGTATCGACATACACTGTTTTTAACATTGTCCAGTAGTCTTAGAATAAATAATTTTGGATAAGCCATACCAGGACAATTTTTAACTCACTGACTTTTTTTCTTTTTCATTCATCACTCACATACCCGCTCCACTGTATTTCAGGTGTCGCAGCACACCTTGATGGCACTCAGCTATCAAGGTGGCCCCGATGATGAAGCATGTCACCGACCAGGTCGGTGAGTGAGGGGTTCCTTAAAAACAAAGAAGGACTTCTTCTTTTTTACATTAGCGTCTCATCCCACCGATATTGGTTTCCTAACCTTATCTTTGGTGGTACTCCTTATTTTGTTATATAGTTACCAAACCAGGGCATCGGGAGTACCCTTCCTTCCACCTAGGTGGATAAAATCCCTTTGCTCTCTAATTTTGTTTAGTACATATGTACATTAATATCCAGATACTTGTAATGCTTTCTCTTGGGAAAAAACAGGGGTGTTTATGTCACCACTAAACATCTATGCAACACATCCAATTCACACCATTGGATTAAATGTCAAGTTGAAAGGCTCCAAATATCCGGTTCAATCACCGTTTTCCCCGCATGAGAAAGCCGCCGCTTTTCTCTCCGTGAAAACGGGGAAAACCAACACAGGTCTCCAATAGTCACTCGATTCATACACAGCCGTGTATGCATCAAAAACGGGCTCACCCGTAGCCTCGCGGAGCGCGGGTCCGTGTGTCACCAGCCGGCGACCACACACACAGAAGTCTACTCACGATAGCCTCGGTATCCAGACGAAAGCCGCTCCTCGACTTCACTCGCTCTCAGCAAAATTATCGGCACTGTTCCTGCCGGGCTCTCGGTTTAAATTTCCTGATCTGCGCGTCTGACGTCACACGCTAGATGCCCCATATCCCTCTGGGGATTGTGGTTCGGCATTGTTTTGGTTGCCGTTTCTCACGCATTGCGCGGACGGCGGCCCACAAGGCCGGGTTCCTGACACCATGACCCTGGATCATGTCCCTGATCCCCGTGGCACACTGCAGCACACACACATAGCAAGAACAGCACACCCACATTGACGACAATGTGGTACAATGCGCAAAGCCGTCACTGCAGAACAGAGGACACAAGTGGCTCCGCACACGCACAGAAACATGCCTACTATATCTGATTGAGCTGGGAAGTGTAAAATGAAAATGCATGCATACGACCTCATATCCGTCATGTAGTCCAAATGTACACTGTCCCGCAGCAATATTTATCACCTCCAAAACAATCACAATGTACATTGCCCCACTAAACGGAGACTGTGCGTGGTGAGTGGTGTTAAGGTTTGAAAGCTTCCACCCTCGACCATTAAGGGAAAACCTACCCTATGGGCAATTTTTGAGACTACGCAGAAACTGCAGCAAACTATCTGATTACAAGAAACAGGCAGAGGACCTATCTGTAAAACTCGGGAACCGTGGATACCCTAAGAAAATAGTGAAAAAATGCCAAAAGAGGGCCAGGAACCAGCCCAGGGAGGCACTCCTTGAAGAAAAGACCAGAACCAATGAGGAAATACCTCTAACATGCGTGACAACGTTCAATTCAATATCAAACCAGTTGACCAGGAGTGTAAATAAACATTGGAACATCATAAACACAGGCAATCTACACTGGGAAAAACCTTGGTTTTCTTTTAAGAAGTCACAGAGCTTAAAAGACACTCTTGTTAACACCAGACCGAAAACGAAATTGGCTCCAAGCGCACCATCCATTACCAGGGTTTGGGGTCTACCTGATGTAACCAGTCATTATCGCTGCGGAGATTGCAGTGTGTGCCATTTAACCAGGAACACAAAAACTCTGGACTTAGAAATTGGGAAGACCTGGAGACAAATTGCACATACCAACTGCAATAGTGAAAATGTAGTATACCTGATCGAATGCACTTGTAAGAAACGCTACATCGGGATGACAACTCGAAAGGTAAAACAGAGGATATGTGAACATCGCAGCACCATACGCTGCAAGAAAAATGCAACCCGATTGACTGACCATTTCCTTGAGAAAGGCCACACACCTAATGATATGTTCTGGACTATCATTGAGCAAGTGACCCCTGGCCCAAACATACAGAAACGCCTATATGAGAAGGAGCAGAGATGGGTATACAGACTGTCTACCCATAAACTTGGTCTGAATGACAATATACCCTGGGCATCTGTCCTTTCCTGAGTGTTTCACCTCACCCCCAGTACCTGGGCATCTGTCCTTTCCTGAGTGTTTCCTGTATTGCCCAAATCTGATTATGACAAAGAATTCCTTCATGAAGTAACATTGTTGTACAGAATCCATCTGGTTCTGTTCTGGTTTTAGCACCTTTGTCCATAACATCGAATGCACTCCTGGGCTTAGATGTATTCCATTGTATTGCCAACACCCCTGTGCAATGATCGCTATTACATGCCCCTATTTCGATCTACTGAACACTTAGTCAACAATGGGGCCTTTTTTCCTTCCTGTAAAACACATCTTGCGTGACCTTTTTTTTAAAGAAACTCCTCGCTTGTCCTTTTGAGATTTTCATTATGACTAGCCCTTATTCTCACGCGGAACGGAGGTTTGTTTACCTACGTTCCCCGGACAACCGTCCTTTTTCCCTAGCGGGCCCCCGTACTACGACCACGTGACCACGTGACGTCAGTACGCATCACTTACCACGCCCACCACGTCCCCGATGGCGACCACGCCCACCATGTCCCCGATGGCGGCTGCCTTTAACTTCAGCGCTGCTTTTGCCTCCTCACGGGTGCGCGGAGGGGCGGCATAGGTTGATGGTCGATTTCTGACATCAGAAACTGTAAGTAGAGATTGTATATTAGGGAACGGGTCCGTTTCCTTATCTTTGCACCGAAAAAGAGGGAGAACATTGCAATATATTCTGACGGATTACTAACGAGTCTGTTCCGATTTCTCCTTAAATTCACAGAATACGTTTCGAGCTTTGTGACCTCTCCCCTCAATCCCCGTGCAGCCAACATTCCCCCATTGAGGAGTGAGCGTTTTTAAATATTCTGGCAATGTGTGTTTAGTGTGTCGTCCGTCTTGTACTGTATAAATCTTTGGATCAAGTTGAACTATTATCACGTCGGTAATCCCTGGCACTATTAATATATAGTCATGACTTTGGCACGCACTATCTGGCTTGTGACAGACTGGCTAATAAAAATAAAAATAGATATATATGCGTGTTCACCTTCACACCTATATTGATATGTGTGCCCATATAGAACCTAAATACTTCCACTCAGAAATAATGCTGATACACCACACTATGGATAATTCGCCTTAACTGAATGTGGGATGATTCACAGAGAGAGCGGACTACGTCACTTCATTACGTTGCAGGCATGTAATCAGCCTTTATGACTTATGATCCTCTCTTTCTTTACAGGTTTTTTGCCTTTTAATGTAACCACCTTTGGGTTACATACTATCTTTACCCACCTAGCAATTGGCTAGTTTGGGTCCTGAAAGGATTGCAGGTATGGCAGGGCGTTAGTGTACCCTGACCACCCAATTCCTTTTATTTTTTGGTCCTGATGAAAAACCGGTAAATCCCCGTTGGTTTGAAACATGTAGACCTAACACATACCACAGATACATTCGGTCTTAATTAAGCCTTTATTGTATCGACATACACTGTTTTTAACATTGTCCAGTAGTCTTAGAATAAATAATTTTGGATAAGCCATACCAGGACAATTTTTAACTCACTGACTTTTTTTCTTTTTCATTCATCACTCACATACCCGCTCCACTGTATTTCAGGTGTCGCAGCACACCTTGATGGCACTCAGCTATCAAGGTGGCCCCGATGATGAAGCATGTCACCGACCAGGTCGGTGAGTGAGGGGTTCCTTAAAAACAAAGAAGGACTTCTTCTTTTTTACATTAGCGTCTCATCCCACCGATATTGGTTTCCTAACCTTATCTTTGGTGGTACTCCTTATTTTGTTATATAGTTACCAAACCAGGGCATCGGGAGTACCCTTCCTTCCACCTAGGTGGATAAAATCCCTTTGCTCTCTAATTTTGTTTAGTACATATGTACATTAATATCCAGATACTTGTAATGCTTTCTCTTGGGAAAAAACAGGGGTGTTTATGTCACCACTAAACATCTATGCAACACATCCAATTCACACCATTGGATTAAATGTCAAGTTGAAAGGCTCCAAATATCCGGTTCAATCACCGTTTTCCCCGCATGAGAAAGCCGCCGCTTTTCTCTCCGTGAAAACGGGGAAAACCAACACAGGTCTCCAATAGTCACTCGATTCATACACAGCCGTGTATGCATCAAAAACGGGCTCACCCGTAGCCTCGCGGAGCGCGGGTCCGTGTGTCACCAGCCGGCGACCACACACACAGAAGTCTACTCACGATAGCCTCGGTATCCAGACGAAAGCCGCTCCTCGACTTCACTCGCTCTCAGCAAAATTATCGGCACTGTTCCTGCCGGGCTCTCGGTTTAAATTTCCTGATCTGCGCGTCTGACGTCACACGCTAGATGCCCCATATCCCTCTGGGGATTGTGGTTCGGCATTGTTTTGGTTGCCGTTTCTCACGCATTGCGCGGACGGCGGCCCACAAGGCCGGGTTCCTGACACCATGACCCTGGATCATGTCCCTGATCCCCGTGGCACACTGCAGCACACACACATAGCAAGAACAGCACACCCACATTGACGACAATGTGGTACAATGCGCAAAGCCGTCACTGCAGAACAGAGGACACAAGTGGCTCCGCACACGCACAGAAACATGCCTACTATATCTGATTGAGCTGGGAAGTGTAAAATGAAAATGCATGCATACGACCTCATATCCGTCATGTAGTCCAAATGTACACTGTCCCGCAGCAATATTTATCACCTCCAAAACAATCACAATGTACATTGCCCCACTAAACGGAGACTGTGCGTGGTGTCGTCAGGGAGGCGTGGCAAGGCGGCGAGGCAGCGAGTGGTGAGGAAGTGAGCCGTGAGCAGGAACCGGGGCTGAGAGGGCTGAGAGCCGGCGTCAAAGCCAGGCACCGTGGTGAGCTGAAGGCCGAGGTAGCGGTGATAAGGGCTGCGCTTTGCCCTGTCCAGCTCTGCCCGAGGTTCATCGGCTCGGGTGCTTGAAGCGTTGAGTGCAGAGGCCGGTGGAGACGGTGCAGAGCGACCATCATCTGGTAAGTCAGCACAGGCCTGCTCAGGCCCCTCCTCTTCACCCCCTTCGCCGACCTCGCGCACCTACCTGGTCGACTGGTTAGTTCTCCCAGCTCTGGGGCTGCTCCCTCCGCTCTCTTTCCTAGTGCCTGCCTTGGCCCGGGCTCCGCAGGCGGCCAGCCCCACTGCCCCCATAGTCCATCGGGTGAGTCGCCTTGGTCGTCGAGCTGCAACCAACACAGCGACGTGGCCATTAGCCGACCCCCCGATAGGGTACGTGGGGAGCGGTGCGTGAGGGCTGCCGCGGGTCTGTGGTCTGGGCGGGCGGGTTTAGCGGAGTGGGGGGTGCCTCTGCGGTGTGGCTCCCGGGCGGTGAAGCCGTGATACGCTATGCCGCAGAAATTCTGAAGCCCAGCACTCCTGTGGAGGGGACGCAGCCAGTTCACCATTTAGACTGAAAGCTGGGCAGACAGTCAGCCATCCCGCTACCCAGCCAGTCAGTTAGCTAGCTAGCTAGCTAATCCCGCAGTCACTGTTTGAACCACAGATTATCCCCCGGTTTCTCTTTGAAGGCAGGATAATCACAAAAAAAAAAAACTCAGCTTCATCTGGCAAGTCCCCGCACTGGGAGTCCTACGCAGAACTAGTCCCTTCCTCAGTAGCTGGAACTATGAGGTCAGGGACAGTAAGGAAGAACGCAGAAGTTCCCAAGCGGCGGAGATCCAAACAAACTGACCCAGAAGTGGAGCTCCATCAGGGCAGTCAAAACCCGCCCAGAACTTCTCCAGAACAAGCAATGGAAATTCAATAGGTCTCGCATTAGAAAAGTTGGAGTTATTGGTCTTGTAAATGACATATTTTATTTATTTGTTGGTTTTTAAAATTGCTAAATTGATGGCTTTGTCATTTACAATGCCAATAGTTATAACTTTCGCGAATGTGACACCTATAGCATTTGGAATGCAACATGTTTTGTATTTACGTGACTTAGATGGCAGCTCTGGTCGTTAGGCCACATCTCTAGAGAGCAGGAGAGTGCAGCAGGGGAGAGAAGCACAGCAATGCAATAGGTCTCGCATTAGGAAAGTTTGAGCTATTGGTATTGTAAAGGACACATTTTTTATTTATGTGCTTGTTTTGAAAATAGAGAAATTAATAGCTTTGTTATTTACAATGCCAATAGTTTTATCTTTCGCAAATGTGACACCTATTGTAACACAATATGTGTTGTGAGGGTGAGTGAGGGTGAGGGTGAGGGGTTGAGGGTGAGGGGTTGAGGGTGAGTGAGGGTGAGGGGTTGAGGGTGAGTGAGGGTGAGGGGTTGAGGGTGAGTGAGGGTGAGTGAGGGTGAGGGGTTGAGGGTGAGGGGTTGAGGGTGAGTGAGGGTGAGGGTGAGTGAGGGTGAGGGTGAGGGGTTGAGGGTGAGTGAGGGTGAGGGGTTGAGGGTGAGTGAGGGTGAGGGTGAGGGTGAGTGAGGGTGAGGGTGAGTGAGGGTGAGGGTGAGGGGTTGAGGGTGAGTGAGGGTGAGGGTGAGTGAGGGTGAGGGTGAGTGAGGGTGAGGGGTTGAGGGTGAGTGAGGGTGAGTGAGAGTGAGGGTGAGTGAGGGGTTGAGGGTGAGGGGTTGAGGGTGAGTGAGGGTGAGGGTGAGGGTGAGGGGTTGAGGGTGAGTGAGGGGTTGAGGGGTGAGTGAGGGTGAGGGTGAGGGTGAGTGAGGGTGAGGGTGAGTGAGGGTGAGTGAGGGCGAGGGTGAGTGAGGGTGAGTGAGGGTGAGGGTGAGTGAGGGTGAGGGTGAGTGAGGGTGAGGGTGAGGGTGAGTGAGGGTGAGGGGTTGAGGGTGAGTGAGGGTGAGGGTGAGTGAGGGTGAGGGGTTGAGGGTGAGTGAGGGTGAGGGTGAGTGAGGGTGAGGGGTTGAGGGTGAGTGAGGGTGAGGGTGAGTGAGGGTGAGGGGTTGAGGGTGAGTGAGAGTGAGGGTGAGTGAGGGGTTGAGGGTGAGGGGTTGAGGGTGAGTGAGGGTGAGGGTGAGTGAGGGTGAGGGTGAGTGAGGGTGAGGGTGAGTGAGGGTGAGGGTGAGTGAGGGTGGGTGAGGGTGAGTGAGGGTGAGGGTGAGTGAGGGTGAGGGTGAGTGAGGGTGAGGGGTTGAGGGTGAGTGAGGGTGAGGGTGAGTGAGGGTGAGGGGTTGAGGGTGAGTGAGGGTGAGGGGTTGAGGGTGAGTGAGGGTGAGGGTGAGTGAGGGTGAGGGGTTGAGGGTGAGGGGTTGAGGGTGAGTGAGGGTGAGTGAGGGTGAGGGTGAGGGGTTGAGGGTGAGTGAGGGTGAGGGGTTGAGGGTGAGGGAGGGTGAGGGTGAGGGTGGTGAGGGGTTGAGGGTGAGTGAGGGTGAGGGTGAGTGAGGGTGAGGGGTTGAGGGTGAGTGAGGGTGAGGGTGAGTGAGGGTGAGGGTGAGGGGTTGAGGGTGAGTGAGGGTGAGTGAAAGTGAGGGTGAGTGAGGGGTTGAGGGTGAGGGGTTGAGGGTGAGTGAGGGTGAGGGGTTGAGGGTGAGTGAGGGTGAGGGGTTGAGGGTGAGTGAGGGTGAGGGTGAGGGTGGGTGAGGATGAGTGAGGGTGAGGGGTTGAGGGTGAGTGAGGGTGAGGGGTTGAGGGTGAGTGAGGGTGAGGGTGAGGATGAGTGAGGGTGAGTGAGGGTGAGGGTGAGTGAGGGTGAGGGTGAGTGAGGGTGAGTGAGGGTGAGTGAGGGTGAGGGTGAGTGAGGGTGAGGGTGAGTGAGGGTGAGGGTGAGTGAGGGTGAGGGGTTGAGGGTGAGTGAGGGTGAGGGGTTGAGGGTGAGTGAGGGTGAGGGTGATTGAGGGTGAGGGTGAGTGAGGGTGAGGGTGAATGAGGGTGAGGGGTTGAGGGTGAGTGAGGGTGAGGGTGAGGGTGAGGGTGAGTGAAGGTGAGGGTGAGCGAGGGTGAGGGTGAGTGAGGGTGAGGGTGAGTGAGGGTGAGGGTGAGGGGTTGAGGGTGAGTGAGGGTGAGGGTGAGTGAGGGTGAGGGTGAGGGGTTGAGGGTGAGTGAGGGTGAGTGAGAGTGAGGGTGAGTGAGGGGTTGAGGGTGAGGGGTTGAGGGTGAGGGGTTGAGGGTGAGGGGTTGAGGGTGAGTGAGGGTGAGGGGTTGAGGGTGAGTGAGGGTGAGGGGTTGAGGGTGAGTGAGGGTGAGGGTGAGTGAGGGTGAGGGTGAGTGAAGGTGAGGGTGAGTGAGGGTGAGTGAGGGTGAGGGTGAGTGAGGGTGAGGGTGAGTGAGGGTGAGGGTGAGTGAGGGTGAGGGTGAGGGTGAGTGAGGGTGAGGGTGAGTGAGGGTGAGTGAGGATGAGGGGTTGAGGGTGAGTGAGGGTGAGGGTGAGTGAGGGTGAGGGGTTGAGGGTGAGTGAGGTTGAGGGGTTGAGGGTGAGTGAGGGTGAGGGTGAGTGAGGGTGAGGGGTTGAGGGTGAGGGGTTGAGGGTGAGTGAGGGTGAGGGTGAGTGAGGGTGAGGGTGAGGGGTTGAGGGTGAGTGAGGGTGAGGGGTTGAGGGTGAGTGAGGGTGAGGGTGAGGGTGAGTGAGGGGTTGAGGGTGAGTGAGGGTGAGGGTGAGTGAGGGTGAGGGGTTGAGGGTGAGTGAGGGTGAGGGTGAGTGAGGGTGAGGGTGAGGGGTTGAGGGTGAGTGAGGGTGAGTGAAAGTGAGGGTGAGTGAGGGGTTGAGGGTGAGGGGTTGAGGGTGAGTGAGGGTGAGGGTGAGGGGTTGAGGGTGAGTGAGGGTGAGGGTGGGTGAGGATGAGTGAGGGTGAGGGGTTGAGGGTGAGTGAGGGTGAGGGTGAGTGAGGGTGAGGGTGAGTGAGGGTGAGTGAGGGTGAGGGTGAGTGAGGGTGAGTGAGGGTGAGTGAGGGTGAGTGAGGGTGAGTGAGGGTGAGTGAGGGTGAGGGTGAGGGTGAGTGAGGGTGAGGGTGATTGAGGGTGAGGGGTTGAGGGTGAGTGAGGGTGAGGGGTTGAGGGTGAGTGAGGGTGAGGGTGAGTGAGGGTGAGGGTGAGTGAGGGTGAGGGTGAATGAGGGTGAGGGGTTGAGGGTGAGTGAGGGTGAGGGTGAGTGAGGGTGAGGGGTTGAGGGAGGGTGAGGGTGAGTGAGGGTGAGGGTGAGGGGTTGAGGGTGAGTGAGGGTGAGGGTGAGGGTGAGGGTGAGTGAAGGTGAGGGTGAGCGAGGGTGAGGGTGAGTGAGGGTGAGGGTGAGTGAGGGTGAGTGAGGGTGAGGGGTTGAGGGTGAGTGAGGGTGAGGGTGAGTGAGGGTGAGGGTGAGTGAGGGTGAGGGGTTGAGGGTGAGTGAGGGTGAGGGTGAGTGAGGGTGAGGGTGAGTGAGGGAGAGGGAGAGGGTGAGTGAGGGTGAGGGTGAGTGAGGGTGAGGGTGAGTGAGGGTGAGGGTGAGTGAGGGTGAGTGAGGGTGAGGGGTTGAGGGTGAGTGAGGGTGAGGGTGAGTGAGGGTGAGTGAGGGTGAGGGGTTGAGGGTGAGTGAGGGTGAGGGGTTGAGGGTGAGTGAGGGTGAGGGTGAGAGGGAGGGTGAGTGAGGGTGAGGGGTTGAGGCTGAGGGGTTGAAGGTGAGTGAGGGTGAGGGTGAGTGAGGGTGGGGGGTTGAGGGTGAGTGAGGGTGAGGGGTTGAGGGTGAGTGAGGGTGAGGGTGAGGGTGAGTAAGGGTGAGGGGTTGAGGGTGAGTGAGGGTGAGGGTGAGTGAGGGTGAGGGGTTGAGGGTGAGTGAGAGTGAGGGTGAGTGAGGGGTTGAGGGTGAGGGGTTGAGGGTGAGTGAGGGTGAGGGTGAGGGGTTGAGGGTGAGTGAGGGTGAGGGGTTGAGGGTGAGTGAGGTGAGGGTGGGTGAGGGTGAGTAGGGTGAGGGGTTGAGGGTGAGTGAGGGTGAGGGGTTGAGGGTGAGTGAGGGTGAGGGTGAGGGTGAGTGAGGGTGAGGGTGAGTGAGGGTGAGGGTGAGTGAGGGTGAGGGTGAGTGAGGGTGAGGGTGAGGGTGAGGGTGAGTGAGGGTGAGGGTGAGTGAGGGTGAGGGTGAGTGAGGGTGAGGGGTTGAGGGTGAGTGAGGGTGAGGGGTTGAGGGTGATTGAGGGTGAGGGTGAGGGTGAGTGAGGGTGAGGGTGAAGAGGGAGGGTGAGGGGTTGAGGGTGAGTGAGGGTGAGGGTGAGTGAGGGTGAGGGTGAGTGAGGGTGAGTGAGGGTGAGGGGTTGAGGGTGAGTGAGGGTGAGTTTGAGTGAGGGTGAGGGGTTGAGGGTGAGTGAGGGTGAGGGTGAGGGTGAGTGAAGGTGAGGGTGAGCGAGGGTGAGGGTGAGGGTGAGGGTGAGTGAGGGTGAGGGTGAGTGAGGGTGAGTGTGAGGGGAGATGTATATGGGCATATAACGAGAAAGCGAAAGTGAAAGAACAGGTTATGTGGAGGACTCAGAGGTAATCAGAACGGAGCCAAACGTAGAGGAGATGGCTTCAAGCTCCAGTACAGGTAGAGAGAGGAATGACAAGGACACGAGGGCAGCTTGGGAAGGACTTCTGCTGATTACCTTCAAGTACCGTCTTCCACTGCCAAGTAAACTGCTCTCAGGACAGAAAGGGCAGAGGGGGAGCATGAAACAGAAGACAGGTATAGTGACTAAGCAAAGGGCAGGGCGACAAACAAGAATAATGATCATACGGATAGAGGTTCAAAGGCGGCAAGGATGAGGCTCATGAAATTACGCGTTGGCAATTTGGATAAATACATTAAATGATTACGTTAAACAGAGTAGGCTATAGCCAGAGAGAGGAGGCATGCAGGGAAAGAAGTTAAGGCAAGAGGGAATCCAGGCCAGACTCTCCTGCTCTGGATTCATAATAGAGTGTGAAGAGGGTTATTAGATGACGTGCAATATTAGGATGTAAAACTGTTAACAAAAAAACCTTTAGAAATAAACATTTTTACGCAATAAAGTGCTATAATAGTTTGATGCACTAAAATCACACTAACGCTGCTATGATTGGTTCCTGGCAGTGCTCTTTGCAACCAGACTGGAGATGCATATGAAGCGGTACTGATTCTCACAAGAATGAAAACTGGTCTAATGAACAGACTATATGTTTACAGACTCATCTATGAAACAGCAACTTTGTTACCCACAAAAACATAACTAAAACAGACAATAGGTCCAGGTCATTGTTGAGATTGCACACAACAACTTAAGACACCGAAGGGGAGACACACGGCGGGCAGGGGAGGGGGCGGAGCGGGGAGAGCGGCATGAGGGTGTGAAGCAGCCGGGGCCTTTGAAGTGAAGCTAAGCTTCACTTCAAAGGTGTGGGAGGAGTGTGGCTTTGGGAACAGATGGCGATTTGGTGATGTGCACGCGCATTTTAGTTCAATGCGCTTGCGCATTGACCTAAAAGCGCACAGGCACAGCACCAAATCGCCGCAGTTAGTTAAACTTTGTTTAAAGCCCTATAGTCTCGCTTCTCTCAATGCGCATGCGCATTGATAGGTCACGAAACCTAAAAAATGGCAAAACCTTTGCAGATCTCCAGCAGAGACATATACAAAGTTAGCACCACGGAAAAATCAAAAGCCCTAAAATCCTCAAGTCTGCTCAACTACTTTAAAAAAGACCCACCAATGATTATCTTGTCACCTCAGCAACAGCCCCTGCCCCTGGGGCTAATGAGGTCCGGAGCCCCGGTTGATTCAGCTGAATCAAGTGCTTCCTCTTGTTGTCCGCTACCCTCCCAACCATGGGTGCCTGAACTTGAAAATTCGGCCCAACCTCCAGGAGTCTTCATCTTTGGAGGAATAACTAGCAATCAGCCCAAGGACTATTCGGGTGACGCAATTCATAATCAAAAGCTTGAACTTAATCAACAAGCCCAATTACCATTGTGTCAGCCGCCTTCTCCCTCTACAGTGGCTACAGAAGTAGCCGGCCAACTACAACCTCAGCTGGCAGGCCCCAAGCCCGAGCCAAGATCACCTCTTGATTTGATACAGCCAAGACCATCTCTGAACTTAATACAGCTGCCTGAAATTAAACATCACCTAATCCAACATAGCCCGGGGGCGCCAATGGACCCTTCAAAAACCTATTTTGCCCAATTAACTTATGCTCAAATTCACGGTCAAAACATCATTGCTGGCACAAACAGCAGTCAGTTACTCGACCCACTCCAAAATACAATTACTCCAAAGGAGCAGTCAATTGCCCAAAGCCCCGACTGTGCCCCACACACCGCATCTGTTGCAACTAAGATATCACCTCAAAAACAGCCAAAAACCTCCGACCCCAGCGAGCAACTTCTAGCGGACTTATCGTTCTTCTTTAAAAACACCCAAAATTCTCCCAATCCAATACCCACCAAAAATCTTCATAAAATGGAGCACACAGGGAGCAGTGTCTGGCCACAACTTCTTCAGACATTTGAACACACAGTCACTGCTCTAAACTACCACTCATAAAAGCTAGAGATTCAGGTCGACCTTTTAAATACTCTAGCCCTATTTACATCAGGGATTGACAGCAAACTCGATAAGTTGAATAACCTAATCATAGGGGCCCAAGCGTCCACAAAGCTAATACAATCGATTTGCTGTTGCTCCCCAATCATCGACTCTCTTTCCTCGCTTCCTGAACTGCTATCGGATATAATAAAGGAAGTTAAGTGTGTGAAGGGAGGCTCCCCGTTTACAAAACCCGGCTTGCAACAACAAAACCAGTCCGCTTCGCCTCACTATCCTGCCAACACATGGCTCATGACCAATGAAGAAACGGAGTCTTCTGACGGAACAGCTCCCTGCTCAACTCAATGCAATGGGGAGGCGACTGGCGGGCAAACACAAACCTTGCCGATGAGTGCTGCACAATCTAAACTCATGACAGAAAATGGCGGGGCTACAAGTGAACGCCCAGTTAGAGTTAATCATTCAGTCATAGGGCCGAGGGCTGGGTCAGCGCCCCTTATTGGGCCCACACTGGAAGAACCCCAAGCCCAACCCCCACCGTGCAGCAAGAGAGAACGTAAACGCCAACGCAAAAACAGAAATAAAATCAGGGCCAGCGTTAATACGGTTCACCGGAAGCTCTTTCCCCTTTTTGAAAAACCGGCGAACAACAAGTCTCTAGGTGAGATGAGTGCTTTATCACCTTTAATGAACCCTCAAGAAGAAACACCAGGCTCTGACACCCTACATGGCAAGACAAACGCCCCAGATATGGGTGAATCGGCCATGGAACCAGTAACAGACGAGCCTAGTACAGCTACGGAAATTTCAAGGACGGAAACCAACGAAATCAACAAGGTAAAACCAACGAAGCCCACGACAAATCAAGCAAAAACTAATCTAGTGTTGGATTTAGTCCCACTCGGAGCGGCCAATGTCACACCCAGAATGACCTTTAAAAAAACAATTTATAATAAACATGTAAATTGGTCCAATCCTACACAACATTCGCCGAAGGCCGTATATCGGCAGTCGCAACAGAAGCAAGAATTGGACGCAGGCCAGCCACCAAACGAATCACATAAGATTGATCAAACGAACGAAAATGACTCGCCCCATCATCAGCTCCTACTAGTCCCAGAATATAAATCTAAGGGCCGTCAAGACATTCTTAACAGATCAAATATATTAAAATTAGCGGTGGGCATCCCGGGGCTTGAAGGCTTGGCCTCGAAGCACATCGAATCCATAGAGTTTCTTCCCCCCCCAGAGGCAACCAACCATCTGAGGCAACCTTGGTGTCCTTTAAGTCGGCCAGCTAGGTGGGTGCCTTTATGGACTATAAGACCACCCTGCAAAGCTGGGGCATCAGAGTTTACCCATACACCACGCCCGGCTACCCCACTACCCTGCTATCCCAATCTCCACCACTTCAACAAGTCGTGAGCATTAGATCAGGCATCATTGCAAGACCGTACTCGATCGTAAAAAACGCATCAGGACCCCAAGAACTTTGTAAAACACCACTAACAGAGGTTCCTGACACTGATCCCAGCCAAGGATGGTGGTGGCTCCCCGCGATTTTGTCAAACAAAAGTTCAGAATGAACCCCAGCGGCAGGGCTTGTGGGTACAATAAATAATCCTTTGGACGTGCGAATGTGGCCAACAGTTTCTCCAATTACACACGATCATCAAGGTCATGACAAATTCATATCATGTTCCTGGAACATCAGTGGGCTTCACCACAAAATCGAGAGTCAAGAAACTCTCTCTTTCCTATGTGAGCATACAACAATAGCCCTTCAGGAAACCTGGGCAACTGATGGCCACCCCAGCATCGGGTTTATTGAATTCTGGAACCCAGCCCTCAGGGATAGCCCCCATGGTCATGCAAAAGGAGGCCTATCAACTTATATATCCACAAATTTAAAGGGCTCAATTAAACGCCTTTCAATTAAAGAAGATTGGATTCTAGGAGCCAAAATCAATCGGTGGCGAAACCTTCGCTTTTTACTCTTTTTAAATGTATATATCAATCCAAGCTCCCGCACCAAAAAAACTCACTTGGCCCGCTTAATTGAAATCATGAGCAACCTGGCCGCTGATTATCCAACTTCGGATTGTATCGTTACGGGGGACTTCAATACTAACTTATTCCAGGGTTTAACTGCGGACACCGAGGAGCCATCCCTGTATTACATCATTGAGGCCATAACTCAAACCAGACCGCTGAATCAACCCCATAGCGATCTAGGAGAGCTCTGCGTGTCGAGGCTCAATAGTGCAGGTTACTTGGTAATGAATGGTAGGTCAGCAGGGGACACCCCACCAAACTGGTCTTGGTCTAATGGTAGCAATTACTCCTGCTTGGATTACACTATCTACAATGCTGACCTTTTACACTATCTAGACATTTTCAGTATTCTTCCACGCACCGAAAGCGACCACAGGCCCCAGGTTTTCTCTTTCAATATAAGACCAGGGACTCATAAATTAGCACTCCCAATCCACCAGGGAATATACTCAGAAAATCTAAAGCGCCTGAAGTGGAGCGACGAAATTGGCCCGAAAATCCTACAAGTATGTAAGAACTTCACAAACGACGATGATAATCTAGATGCCTCACCGATCGCCACTTGGACGTCGCTCTGCTTCCACCTGACTAGACGCTTCCCAGCTAATACGCAGGGTCACAGTCGAACTAAGACCCGCAAGTTTGCACCATCTCTAAACACAAAATCACTCAAAAATGCAAGGAACAAGGCGCTATGGCAACTCGTTAAATCTCCGGGCAACCGTGAAATTCTGAACAGATATCACAGAGCCCAAAAGGATTTCAGGTCGGCAATCACCAAGGACAAGCTCACTTATGAAAACCACTTTTGGTGCAAGCTGGTGTGGGAGAGCAAGAGGAAAAATGCCAGGAAATTCTGGGCTTTAATTAATCACTCAAACCTGAGCTACTCAAGCCTCGGAAATGCAAACATTCAAGAAGCAGAATGGGCAACCTATCTTACGGACCACTTCAAGGCACAAGATCATCCAGATCCGGCAGGACAGGGCCTGCCAGCAGAATTGGGTGCTGGTTCTGGTATTAAAGGGCTAATCTTTATCGATGCAACACACCGGCCTGACGACCCACACCCGGTGACTGATGACAGGACAACCACAGCGATAATAAAGGCTAGACAATGGAGCACCTGGCCCTAATGGCCTGCCTCAAAACTTGTTCAAATCAGACATAACCTTTTGGTCTGGATTGCTAACTAACCTTTTTAACTATGCCCTGAGATCTGCAACAATCCCAGACTCGTGGCGGGGTGCAATTATTCATCCGATTTATAAATCAGGTTCGCGTGCAGCCCCCCAGAACTACAGACTTATAGCCCTGTTGGATATCGAGGCAAAACACTATGCAGGGCTCCTTCTGGAGGACCTGAGGCAATGGGCAAATGACTTGAACAGGGTGCCAATGAACCAAACCGGGTTCACCGCTAATTCAGGGACCATGACCAACCTACTAGTGGTGTCATCTATTGTCGACAAAGCCCTTTTAACATCTAGGCTTGTGTTTTGCTGCTTTGTCGACTTCAAAGCTGCATTTGATAGGGTCCCCAGGGAGGCCCTTTGGGAAAAGCTGAGGAAGTGGGGAATTCCTAACAATTTATTGAATGCAATTATCCAACTGCACTCCCGCACTTGGGTTCGAGTAAAGATGGGGTCCGCACGCATCTCTCGCGAAAAATCTCTACAACAAGAGGGGTTAAGCAGGGATGCGTGCTGGCCCCTTTCTTATTCAACCTGTTCATTGCTGACTTATCCAGTGCCCTGGATGGCGTAAACAGCCACTCGCCAAAGGTAGGAGGCATGGCATTAAGCAACCTTTTATATGCCGATGATCTGGCTCTATTTAGCCTCACTAGGGTGGGGCTGCAAAGGCTTCTTGACACACTACTACAATACACTATTAAAAATCAATTAGAAGTTAATCTGAAGAAGACCCAGGTTGTTGTATTTGGGAAAAAGCGATATGCCGGTGGTGGATGGTCTTTTAATAACAATAGCCTCGCCATAGGCAATTCGCACAAATACCTGGGGGTCCACTTGGACTACAGAGGCAACCTCATAAAGCTGCGCAAAGAGATTGCTATTAAAGCAACAACGCTCGCGGTGTCATTAACTAAGCTTGCAAAAAATTTCTCAGGCCCCACCCTGTCCCCTCTCTTGGAAGTCCTGAAAGCTAAAGTTGGTCCCACTCTGTCGTATGGCATAGGGATTTTTAATGGGAAATTAAACACTGCTTTGAATCGACATACGATAAAGATTTATAAAAAGGTTTTCCAGTTGCCACACTCTGCATCCCCCCCACAGATCAGACTAGAGTTGGGGTTACTGAACTACGATGTTTCCTGTATAGGAGTATTTCTTAATCTTTGTCATAAATTACGACAATCAAACTCAGGTACATTAGAGTCTCTAGTTTGGCAAGAAATAATGGAGAAAAATCCAGGAGGAACTTTTGGCCGACTTTTTAAGAATTACATCGAATAAATTTCAGCAGATGGCCTTTGGGCCCTTAATCCTAGTCAGTCTGCATTTAAACTTGCAATTAAAAAAACCATAAGATCGCTATCACTCATCACAGACAAAGCACTGTTCTCAAAACGAAGCCACGCGCGGGCAGTCATTCATTCTTATAATCAGCTAGCCCCCTCCACTTACTTTTCTAGTCCCTTTTCATTGTACTTAAAACGCTGCTTTATAAACATTAGAATGGGTGATTGGCGAGTTTTTGCAAAACCTTCCCACCTGGCGCCGCGCGGAAGAGGATACAACCTGCAGAGGGTGCGGCAAAGCTGCAGAAACGCTACTCCATGTGGTCTGCATCTGCCCACCTTCGACCCCCAATGGAGGCTTAAGCTGAGGGGGGAATGGAATCGGTTGGGGGTCCGGACCTGTAGGCAAGCTATTATTGCTGCATTGAGCCCGGATAACACTGACCTATATATAAGACTGACAAACCTGATTCAGAATGCTTATCGTAATTTTAAACAAAAAAGTCTTGCTACCGCTTTATCCCCATCCGTTTTAATCTAATTAATGCCTTTTAAACAAAAAAAAAAAAAAAAAAAAACATAACCTATCAGGCAGCCAGCGCTGAGAACAGTTTAAATAATAGGTTGAGAGAACGGGTCATTTTAAGTATGCATTTACTGTTTGGGAAGCGGTCTTAATAATTGATTGTTTGCATTGTTTTACTATGCATGAATAATACAAATCTGTAATTCTCTTTTAAAGATATTTGTTTTATATCTAAATAAAGACCTTTTATTATTATTATTACATTGTCATACAGTCTGCATATAAACAAGAACAATGCACCAACATACATATCAACACAATGTCAACATGCATCTCCCCTTCACATTGCAGAGCGACACACAACACCTCCAGCAGAGCACAGAAGACAACACATCTGTGATGCCAAACAGTACCACCACACCTTCGACACCAATGCCTTACAACAGCCCATGGACATCCCACACAACCCACCACCAGTACCCGGGCAGCCAAGCTACTTCGAGAAGAACACAGACCCTGCAACAGACCACACAGCAGGAGCACCCACAAGCACAGCTGTCTCAGAACACTTCACCTACCCATACATGGCACCCCAATGCCAGGTATCAGCACCCCAAAAGGAGGTGGCCGAACAGGTCTGGGTGGAACCCATGGAAGGCGAACTACATCACATACATTGGTGTCTATTATCCTTCAGGGACCACCTACAACAAACAAAGGAGACCCACACTGCCATAGAGACACATGCAGATGCACATTCACAGTACAGAACCACGCCCAGGGGCACGCAAATAGCAGTCACACACCAACGTTGGCTCTGCGCACAACGGCCCAGGGCACTCCCCTTACAAATTGAGTGGGTGACGACAAAGCTACATATCCAAGCTCCAACCCGCTGCCTGCTGTGACATGTCAGTACATAAACAGAGGGGTCCCCACAAGAACAGCAAATTGTACACTACATACACTAAAGACTAAAACACAATACCAAAGGTACTAAAGAAAGTTTAAGTATTGGCATTTATTTGTCAACACTACGTATTTGCCAGATAGCAATCAAAATTCACAATTAATTGATCGCCCCATAGGAGAGGGGGGGCAAGGGACAGAGGAGGAGGGAAGAAGGTGCTCGTGGAGAAAGTGAAGAAAAACTGAACACAGTTCCAGGACGAAATCAATTGCAACTTTATCAATCAATCACAATACATAAAGTACACAAGCCCTAAGTCAGGGCGGTCAGTGAAACTAAATAAACAAATGACAATCAACGGTCACATACAAAATTTGAAACAATCTGGGGCATGTGCCGGAAGTCCAAGGGAAAACAGTCGACGTTTCGACCCCTGTCTATAGGCTATCTTGAGTCCTTTTACGGGGTCTTCATCAGGACATAGAACCGGGATGTAGGGAGGGAAGAATGGGGCGATAGTATCTGAAAAATTAAAAGGAAAATTGCACTTAGTATAGCGAAGGTGGATTTAATCCAACCATCCATATGGCGTTCTAACATAATAAAGTGGTGAATTACCATGGAGTAAAGGCCCGCAAAGGCTCTGAACATGGAAACGAAGATGATGCCACGCAATGTGTCGTGATCAATCTCATCAATAAAAATCCGCAACTACAGAGGGGGGACAGTAAATCACGGAAGTGAGTACAATCTGACATCAGTTAACATGATCTCCTAAGATGGAACATAATGAAGGACTTACACATGACTCAAAAAGGTATTGCCATGATGAACGGTAAGTGAGTCAATTTCAAATTCAAATTCAAGGCCCGGATGGTGAAACGAGCTAGGAAACGCGCGTGGTATAACCCACGTGACTCTTTGCTGAACCCAGAGGCAACCACCCAATCTGCCACAGATCGCATCATCTGTGTGACAACCTTTTCTACCCAAAGCAATGAAATTAAGAAAATCATCAACCAATATTGGCCCTTGGTGGCTGAGGTGGTCAAGCAAACACAACTTCCCCTTCACTCTTTCAAGAGAGCCAAAAATATACGGGACATGGTGGTCCATTCATATTTGGAATCAGGGAGCCAACCCACCCTGACATCTTTATGGAATTTGCCCCCATTGGTAGGACACCATAGATGCGGGACATGTACAGCATGTGAAACAACTATCCAGACCAAAGCATTCGACCATGGGGATCGGACATACACTTTAAAACACTATACAAACTGCAACTCTACTGGTGTGATTTATATCATTCAGTGTCCTTGCAGGTTAGTCTATGTGGGACAAACCCAACAAAAAAATCAAATCTCGGATTTCCTCCCATTGCAGTAGACTGCGATGCAAAGTGGCGGGCGCGCCGCTGGTAGAACACTAGCAGATTGCAGGCCATACTGTATTAGACTTGAGATGGTTTGTAATTGAAAAGGTGTTCCTTGGTAGGAGAGGAGGTAACCTTCCGTTGGTACTAAACATACGTGAATCCAAATGGATGTCCGTCCTTGATTCAATTAATAATGGGTTGAATGAGCAGGACAGCAGCTTGGCACAATTGGCATCATTGGGTTAATATTACTCATCGGAAACTGCCACTAACTTCTGTCATTTTATGCACACTCTAAATCCTGTAGTAGTGTAATTGATTGTTGCAGATTGTGAGATCAAGTATAAATATGTATCAATGTTCGCCTACAACCTCATGTATAGAGAGTTGCGCGTTATTGCTTATTGATACTGTAGTTCGGTCTGCTCATCTAATGCTTTGTTTTTAAATTACCAACTAATAGGATTGTGTATTGTGGCACGTAGAGTTTTACTATGGTCGCACCGGTTCAACCTCCTGTGTGAGAGTTGCACGGGAGCAAGTACATGTTAAACACACTGTAATGCATTATTTCTACTTCTGATCGTAAATAGTGATAGTTTATTAATTGTAAATGAGTCTGCTCCCTTGTCCACCAAACGCTTCGAACACCTGAGAAGTCTTTCTTCCCTTTTTAGTGTTAACTTCGTTTAATCTAGAGACTCCGCCTCCAACCACGCGTAGCGGTTTGGCTGACTTTCGCGCGACTGTCTCACCAGGCAGTATCCCCTCGGATACATGTAAGTAGCGGTGGGTCCTGCCAAGTATCCCTCTAGATCTTAGAGAGATCACGCGCTCACTTAGCGTCTCTCTGTTAATCTGCAGGATTGACTCTGACTCTGTTTAGGCGGTTGGACAGATCACCGCTCTACCCTGCTTTCCTTGCCCCGCGCCATTGGTGCCGGCCCTCATTCGAGTAAGCTTGCAGACAGCCCGTTTGAACTCGGAGGTAGGCAACAGATTTTGCTTGTTTTCTAGAAGCAATGGATGATATAATTTAATCACTAAGCCCGGTCATTTATTTATTTATTTTCATAGTGTGAATTACGTTTTTTCACCCACGAGTGAATTTACCCATGAATAAATGGTCCTTCAATCTTGAATCAAGTTTGATAATAACTACGCTGTAAAGCACCTCGCTGCTCATTTTGGAGGTATGTTGTAGACGCCAGTCCTACGAAGTGCATGTTACAATTGATTACCAACTAAGTTCCCAATTTTTGTAGATTACAGTAATATCTACCACAGTTGAAAATCCTTTCAAACTTGAACAAGACACATGTTTGGTTGAACGCCAAAGCAACGGTATGTATCTTTGGCCTAGACACACACGGTCAGTTGAGGTTGATCTGTTCCCCCCCCTTTTTTAATGGTATTATCATTATTCTGACGTAGTATAATGATTTCTATTTACAGCCGGCGCTTTTGCGGGCTGGACTGGCCTTGAATTTGAATTTGAAATTGACTCACTTACCGTTCATCATGGCAATACCTTTTTGAGTCATGTGTAAGTCCTTCATTATGTTCCATCTTAGGAGATCATGTTAACTGATGTCAGATTGTACTCACCTCCGTGATTTACTGTCCCCCCTCTGTAGTTGCGGATTTTTATTGATGAGATTGATCACGACACATTGCGTGGCATCATCTTCGTTTCCATGTTCAGAGCCTTTGCGGGCCTTTACTCCATGGTAATTCACCACTTTATTATGTTAGAACGCCATATGGATGGTTGGATTAAATCCACCTTCGCTATACTAAGTGCAATTTTCCTTTTAATTTTTCAGATACTATCGCCCCATTCTTCCCTCCCTACATCCCGGTTCTATGTCCTGATGAAGACCCCGTAAAAGGACTCAAGATAGCCTATAGACAGGGGTCGAAACGTTGACTGTTTTCCCTTGGACTTCCGGCACATGCCCCAGATTGTTTCAAATTTTGTATGTGACCGTTGATTGTCATTTGTTTATTTAGTTTCACTGACCGCCCTGACTTAGGGCTTGTGTACTTTATGTATTGTGATTGATTGATAAAGTTGCAATTGATTTCGTCCTGGAACTGTTTTCAGTTTTTCTTCACTTTCTCCATGAGCACCTTCTTCCCTCCTCTGTCCCTTGCCCCCCCTCTCCTATGGGGCTATCAATTAATTGTGAATTTTGATTGCTATCTGGCAAATACGTAGTGTTGACAAATAAATGCCAATACTTAAACTTTCTTTAGTACCTTTGGTATTGTGTTTTAGTCTTTAGTGTATGTAGTGTACAATACGCTGTTCTTGTGGGGACCCCTCTGTTTATGTACTACTTAGCGCCCAGGTCCCCGCGACTGCATGGGTTCAACCCCCTTTTCGTAATGTGCTGTGACATGTCTGCACCTGCCATACACAGCAAAATGTAATGTTGTAGGCCCCATGGCCCTCATGCATACAACAAGAGCACAGGGACACGCAGATATTATGTTGAACTGGCTACGGGCATATGCGCCCAGCCCCTTTATTGGCAGGGCCGCATGTACAGTGACGCCTGTGCTGGATGTGTGTGTGTTGAGTGTAAGCCAGCCGCACGGAGCGCTTGGTGCTGGCAATAACTTGAACAGTGGACACCAGTGCAACGGAAACTGAAAACACCTTCATTACAGAGTAAACTGCTGAGCAACATTGAAGGAGCTGGAGCAAGTACAGAGGTCACCCAACATGCAAACAGAAGTGTCCATGGGTTGCGGTGCACTGAGTCAGTGGCACCTGGAGTGCTGAGCAGGGGATCAGACAGAAGATGGCATCCACGACAGGTGCGAGCAACTCCGTCAAGCTGCCAGTATGAGCAATTGGACACTGGTAGTTGGCAGATGGAGTTGGTCCTGGCGGTGGTGTCGTGTCCCTCCTGCGGTGATGCAACTTCTGCGCCGGTCAGGACTTGATTTGATGGTTGAGCCCTGGTAGTCTGCAGTTGAGGCCAGAGGCAGCGGACAGCGCAGGGCCACAGACACATGGCATTGATGACCCCAAGGCCATCGCCTCAGAGGCCATCCAATATCTCAGAAGAAGGGGTCCCGGGCCTGACCAGCACAGAGTTAGTGGCCCCAGATGCACAGCGCCTGGCACAGGCACCATGCCACGGGACAGTGACTTGCGGTGCACTGAGGTAGGGCCACGCAGACTGGGCGGGTCCTCATCGATATCATTGGTGAATGTGGTGGAAGGTGCTGGGCACAGTGGAAGTTGTCCTCCAGGGCATAATACGGAAGGTCTGATGTTATTCCGGAGCAGTAAATGGTGGAGTGGAAAGTGACCAACTCATTGCCAGAACCAATTCAGTATCCGCTACAGAGGACGTGATGGTCGTAGCAGGTTGCCAGGGTCGCGGTCCTCGGGCCTGGAGCTTGCAGCGGCATGTGATGGGTCCTCTTTGACACACGCCGGTGTCAGCAGGTGGGCATTGAGGCCTGGGTGTGCAGGGGTGGGTAAGACTTGTTCAGGGACCAGCGTCCTGGGGTGCAGCAGGTGCACAGGATCACTGGCAACCACGCTCATGGTGAAGATGTCTGCCTTGTGGGGCGGTGAGAGGCACCGCCCTGGCAGGGACATTGCCCATACCGGAAGAGAACCAGGCTCAGTGTTATCCCTTTTATTCACACCCTACGCTGGCCTGGCATACGCTGAGCCAGCCCACTCCGCTCATGGGGGGGACATAACAAGCTACATTTCCACGTTCCTCCCCACGGACTGGGCTGACATGGTGTGTCCACTGTCCACTACACTCCAAACACCAGCGTTGTGTGTCGACATGGATATGTGTGTGGTCTACATACTGCAGTCTGTCCAGCACATCCAGGCCACACTTGGCATTGTGTACATTTTCATGCATGGGTCACTTACCTCCTTCCCACATCCTGCTATTGTGTGGCTGAGGTGCCTTGCCGATAATGGCTAATGTACATGGCTGGCCCAGGTTGTACGTTGTTCTGTCGTGTCTTGTGGGTGTGCATGTTGTATGTGAGCTTGTGACGTGTGCATTTCCTGTGTTGTGAGTTGCATGATTGTGGAGTTGAGGTGTATGGTGTGTTCATTTGGCATTGGCCAACAAGCAGTGCATTTCCGTGGGTGCCATCCTGGTAGTGCAGGTGTAGACTCCTTGCTTGGCCTCCGGCAGTTCATGCGCAGTGTGTGGGAAGTATAGATAGTGGGGTACCAAGCTGATGGTGTCATCCATGACCGTTGTGTGGGATTTGGATTGGGCTGGCTGCTGTGCAACTCCTCCGACTCGAGCGGATGTTCGTTGGAAGGTACCAGTGGCCAACAGGTGCATCACGGCCAGCAGCTTAGTCTGAGGTGGGATGTTGGTTGTCCACTGTGTTGGTACCATCAGCCTGTATACAATGGTGGTCAGGATGCGGAGGATGGTTGTCTTTTTGTGCATGTGGTGGGCTATGGCATTGTCTGGTGTTGGGTTGTGAGGTTGGTGCATTATCGGAGGGTCGCTGTCTTTGTCAACGCTGCCTCAGTGTTGGTCTGGCAGGGGCAGTAGGAGCCGGGGGTGTGGGGTGGTCCTGTGGGTGGTGGCAGTGGTGTGGTGGCCCTCTTTGGTGTCTGGGCTGCGTGTTCAGTGGCTTCATGGCATCTTTTGTTCTTCAGGTGTGAATCTGGGCTGGCCTCCTTTTTGTGGTGCAGGCTGAGGTCCTCTTTACACCAGGTCAGAGCAGGTGTAAGTTTCCTGCCGCTAAAGCACCTTATCGCATGTTTTGGGATCTTATTGCTGAGCTGGCTGGTCATTGTAAATGTTGAGGAGTGGTGTTGTCGCGGTTTTTTGCACAGGAACGCCTACTCTGTATCACATTAGAGATAGTTGCCAGGGTTGACAGTGGCATTGTTTTTTGAAGCTGCTATCGTGGGTAAACTGGTGCTATGGGCTGTTAGCACCAGCTTGTGAAGGGGGTGATGAATTCATTGCTACTTTGGCTGTGATAAAGTGCTGCTAACTCGGCGATAGCTCCTTGAGAATATGCCCCTATGTGTGATTAAGTTGTGAGTAATCATCAGGTTCAAGCAAACTTAGCGTATCTACTTCTGGCAGGGGCCTCCATATTCAGTGCAAAAAAAACAAACATGTTCCATTGTCTTAGGAGCCAACCTACAGGTGGGACAATTATCTGAGTCACAGTCTTTTGATCATTTCATGGAGAAGATTTTTAAGGGTAGACCGCCCCAGCGACAACGAACATACAAATGTTTAGCCAAAGTTGGTGTAATCATGTCTAAAAATAATTCAAACTTTGAGCTAGAATTAAACCCTTGGAACTGATTGGTCAGGCGATCTGAAGTAACTCTCAAGGAATATTGATCATACACAAATGCTCAATGTCTCAATATCTGGTTTTTAGAACAGCAGCTTCAGGCTTACACATTTTCCAAGTGTGCCACAATCTGGTTAACCCAAGTTTCCTACACCAAGTTGAGATATATTTCAACCAAGGGATTTTTGTGGCACTGTTCAATTTTATCAGGTCCCCCAATACATCTCTCTACTCTAGTAGCTTAGAAGTGAAACAAATATGTATCCAATACATCAGGAGTTTTAGCTGCGCCACACTTGAAATACGTTTGGTGCCTAAATCTGTTAGACTTAGTCCTTTTTGCAGGGTAATCCCAAAACTTTTTTCCTTCCTCGTGCATTTTGTCCAACCTGTTTTTTATTTTATTTTATTTTATTATTTTTTTTCCATTTGTATGGCGCAACAGCTACCCTGAGGGTTTCCCGGTGCCTTGGATCAAAACAATTCCAGAGGGTCATAGATACATGGTATCATTCTTGGTTGAAAAGCCATGCCTTGACACCTTTCCTAAATATCATATAGTTAGGTTCAAGGCGCAGATTGAGCGGAATTGAGTTCCATAGTACTGGCGCCAAGTATCCAAAGGAGCGTCCTCCTAGTCTTGCACGCCTGAATCTAGGGACATCAAATTTCTCCTGATGGATAGATCGGAGATTCCGGGTCGGGATGTATTTATGGACCAGTTTGCACAGATAGGCTGGTGCTTCTCCTATGTTTATTTTATACATGAAACATAGCGCCTTGAATTTAACTCTGTTGCCCATCTTGAGCCAATGTAAATTTCGTAGATGTTCCGATATATGTGCTCGCCTAGGTAGATGAAGAAGTATCCTGGCTGCCGCATTTTGCACGACCTGAAGTCGGCGTATAGTTTCCTTATTGGCCCCCAAGAACAAGATGTTACCGTAGCCCAGCCTTGACCCAATCAATGCTTGCACTACATTTCTCTGTGCCCCTTCCGGGAGTTGCCACAAGATTTTTCTCAACCATTTGAGAATGGCAAAGCAGACTGATGCTGTTTTAGTGACCTGGGTACGCATTGTCAATTTGTCATCTATTATGACTCCTAAATTACGAGCTGACGTGACTGCTCTCGGGAGAGGCCCCATTTCAGTAGGCCAGTGAACTGGACCCCAAAGATCTTTCTGGTTCCCGAAAATGAGCAGTTCGGTTTTGTCTCCATTCAGTTTTAATTTCTTGGAGTGCATCCATTGCGCCATGCTCTGTAAACTGGAGTGAAGGGAAGAGGGAGTCTTTTTATCGGTTGATGACAAAGAGAAGACTAGTTGTGTATCGTCTGCGTAGGAAAACATTGTCAGACCCAATCTGTCAGCTATGCACGCAAGAGGGGCAATATAAATATTAAATAACAGGGGGCTCAGGATTGACCCTTGAGGAACACCATGCGGAGAAGTTAAGATCTCGGAGATGTTCTTTTTGGAAAATACCTGGTAAGACCTGTCAGCTGAGAAATTTTCAAGCCACCTCAGTGCTGTACCCTTTATCCCTATTCCCTCTAGGGTTTCTAGTAGTGTTTCATGGGATATAGTGTCAAATGCGGCACTCAAATCTAAAAGAATGAGTGCCGCCGTGCCCCCCTGATCTAACGTTTGACGGATCACCTCTGTGACTCCCAGTAGGGTGGATTCGGTCGAATGCCCTACTCTGAATCCTGACTGCGATGGATGTAGTAGCTTGTTGGTGGTTATGAATTCCCCCAATTGCTTGTTTACGTGCCTCTCTAAAATTTTTGAAAACAAAGGGAGCAATGATACTGGTCTAAAGTTCGACAATATCTCTGGGTCACTGTTTACTTTTTTCAACAGAGGTACTACCATCGCGTGTTTCCATGCAGCCGGCAGTGTCGCTTCCTCTAGTGATGCGTTTAGCAGTACTCTAATGACGTTAAGTATGTCGGGGTCGAGTTGTTTAAAGATGCCAGCTGGGTGGGATCATTTGGGGAACCAGATTTAATACTGTTGAGCGTTTCTGCAAATGACTGTTGGTCTAAAGGTTGCCAGCTAGACAGTTGATTCCCAGGAGGGTCTATCCTTACGCTGGAACTCGTGGTTCTACTCGGGGAGGGATGTGAGACCTCCTCAATTCCGAGGGATAAGTGAATGTTAGCTATTTTGTCACTAAAAAATTGCGCAAGGTCATTACACTGTGATGTAGATAGCGTTGGCGGTTCTGGTTGATGAGCGGCCCCTGCTAGATCCTTTAGAACCTTAAATAGGGTTCCAGAATTATTTTGTGCTTCTAGAATAGTACTTTTTGTAAACTCTCCTTTGGTTATTTTACATAACAGATGGTATGTCTTCAAAGCTTGTTTATAAGTTTCCTTCTTTTCCACATCATAGTCTTTTCTCCAATTTCTCTCAAGTTTTTAACATTTACTTTTTTCTATTTTTAGCCTTTCGGAAAACCACGGGACAGGGGGTCTCCCCGAGTTCCGTTTGCTCCTTGAGAGTGGAATGGTAGACTCTACAACTTTGGTTAACCATTGTGTGATTTTGTCCTGATCTCTTACTTTAAGGTCATCTAAATTTAGATGGGGCTTCAATTTATGTAGTTGGGAGTTCAGTCTTCTATCTTCAGTTTTTTCCAGCTTCTAAAATAGGAGTTCTTAGATCTAGTTATAGCTTTATTATCTGTTAGCCTGATATTGAAAGTGGTCAGATAGTGGTCGGACCAAATTACAGGTAATGCTGGCTCACAAGTAAGGCCCTCAAAATTTGAAAAGATCGGATCTAATTGATGGCCCGCTGTATGAGTGGGGCCTGAATTGCATAAATGTACATTAAGGGCTTCCAAATCAGTTAGGAAATTCTGAACCAGTGGGCAAGTATGGTCCTCGAAATGTAAATTCAGATCTCCTAACATCGTAAAGATGGATGCTTCTAATAGCAAGGGGGTAATAAATTCCGGAAAGGCTGCCACCCAATCTCTGGTGGCTCCAGGAGAGCGATATACCAAAATTCCGGTAAAAGTGGATTGAGGAGATAAAGCAAGTTTAAAAAGTCCAGCTTCACAGTTGGCAAGTGATAGATGTTCACATTTGCACGAGTGTTCTTTTTTAAAAATGAAACCTATGCCTCCCCCAGTTTGGTTTACCCTATCTCTTCTAACTAGGAGATAGTTTGATGGTAGGTCTATAGCAATATCGGGACCCGAACCAGCGTTAAGCCACGTTTCAGTTAAAAACAGAGCGTCTGGTTTGATATCAATTAAAAGATTAAATATATCCTCCTTATGTTTCGAAAGGGATCTGCAATTAACGGTAATAAATGTGAATTGTCTGGTTACCTCATTATTAATCTTAATCGTACTTTTCCTAGCCCAGGCGTTTTCGCCGGTTATTCCCAATGCTGAATGGGAAAAAGCGAAATTGCAGCCGTTACATTGAGGTATACGGTGTTCCAAATTCAGGAGATTACAATGTTGGAACCCCATGGGTCTTAGGGATAGCAGCTCACTCCGTGAATATGTGCCTAAAATTGCATTTGGGGCAGTGGGGTGGCCCCTGGTCCCGGGCGGTCGCGGACGGGCGCAGACGGGCTTGCCTTTGGTGTGCCTTTGGCGCGCCGCCGGCGCGCCCGCAGCGCGAACAGCACATTGCCGCTTTATATGGTAATTAGGCAGCGTTCCCGCCCCGACCTCTCCCCCGGAAGAATGTCCCTGTCCCCCCTTGATCCCTCCACATCAAGCGGGGAAAACCCGTGGTGGACCGGGGAGCGTGCGGACAGGACTGCGGGTGACTGGAGGATCTAGGTGGCAGTGAGTACGATTTAAAATACAAAGTTTAAAAATAGTGCGGCTAAAATCAGCGTTTCATTAAAGTGCAGGCAAATTCATTCAATTGTGCAAATAGCAAATGTCGCAATCACACCACTATTATGGCACCTGAAGAATGAATGATCCAGCGAGTGCTTCCTTCCTCCTCGCTTTTATACTGAATGATTGGCAGCGCTCCTGCCCCCGACCTCTCCCCCGGAAGAATGTCCCTGTCCCGCCTTACTCCCTCCACATCAAGCTGGAAAACCTGTGGTGGACCAGGGAGCGGGCGGACAGGACTGCGGGTGACTGGAGGATCTAGGTGGCAGTGAGTACGATTTAAAATACAAAGTTTAAAAATAGTGCGGCTAAAATCAGCGTTTCATTAAAGTGCAGGCAAATTCATTCAATTGTGCAAATAGCAAATGTCGCAATCACACCACTATTATGGCACCTGAAGAACGAATGATCCAGCAAGTGCTTCCTTCCTCCTCGCTTTTATCCTGAATGATTGGCAGCGCTCCCGCCCCCGACCTCTCCCCCGGAAGAATGTCCCTGTCCCGCCTTGCTCCCTCCACATCAAGCGGGAAAACCCATGGTGGACCGGGGAGCGGGCGGACAGGACTGCGGGTGACTGGAGGATCTAGGTGGCATTGAGTACGATTTAAAATACAAAGTTTAAAAATAGTGCGGCTAAAATCAGCGTTTCATTAAAGTGCAGGCAAATTCATTCAATTGAGCAAATAGCAAATGTCGCAATCACACCACTATTATGGCACCTGAAGAACGAATGATTTGTTGGGTTTATGACTCTGGGCACTTTACCACTGCTGTTCCATGCCAAAGTGCATGTGCTCTCTTTTGTAAACTTGATAAAATTGGTCTTCACTTGTTTGGCATATTTAATTTACCTGCAAGTCCCTTTGTACAGTGATATACCATATACCCAGGGCCTGTAAATTAAATGCTACCTGTGGGCTTGCAGAGATGCTTGCGCCATCTACCGAATTAGCTGTTTAAACCTGTCTCAGGCCTCTGCCACTGCAGGACCTGCGGTGCACAGTTCACTGCCACAGTGACGTGCCATGCAAACTGGTTGTCACTTCTGAAACTCCCCTTTTACTACATATACATCACTCCTAAGGTAGGCCCTAGCTAGCCCTATGGACAGGATACTGTGCAGGTAATAGGTAAGACATAGGCCTTGACAGTGTGGCATGTATTTGTTGTACAGGCCTCAGTCAGGCCCGCTAGTGCAAGGGGTTCGCCCTTCTCTGCACAAAGTCGTCAGACCAAACGGAAGAAGTTGGCACAGAAACTGGAAAATAGAAACATAATAGAAACAGAACATAATTTTGCTTTTTCCCATTCAGCATTGGGAATAACCGGCGAGAACGCCTGGGCTAGGAAAAGTACGATTAAGATTAATAATGAGGTAACCAGACAATTCACATTTATTACCATTAATTGCACTATATTTTACCTTGTTCTTAATCTCCCCTCCGCATTGCCGCATCCTAATTGTGCCCCGCACCGCTATTTGGCGGATTGTCCCTCGCGCTTTCCATCCTGGTGAGCGCCATCTTGGGGGGAACTTAGGAAAGCTCACGACTCACTCTGCGCTCTAGCAGTCAGGTGGACTGGCTGGAGCCATACTTAAACCAGATATGATGGCGCGCAGCGTGTGCGCGCTGCGTGTGCGCCGCAGTGACGCCGGAGTCACGCCAGAGTCCAGCCCGTCTGCGCCCGTCCGCGCTGAGGACGGGCTGGTCGGCTGGTCGCCAAGTCGTTACGAGGACAACTCTATGACTATCAGGTACCGGAGGCATGATCTGCTTAGGCTCAAACTACCCGAGCTCCCTTGTTTTTATAAAATGTTTCAGGAGGATTTTCTACATCCTCTATTCTGTGGGTGTTCCCTTGCGGTTTCTGGAGGCTCTAGTCCCCTTGTTTCTCCTCACCCTATGGGACTCCATACTAACAAGGGTGGCATCATTTTGAGAGAAGATGGCTTCCTCATCAATGCTCGCTCGCTTGTTAAGCATAATATTGCATTTAAGGACTTCGTGCTGGACAGAAAGCCCTCCTGGGTATTTGTAACCGAAACGTGGGCAAGGGACTCGTCTGGCCCCGACCTTGTTGAGGCAGTACCTGAGGGATATCTCCTAGCCCGGCTGGATAGAACTGGGCGGGTTGGAGGAGGGCTGGCTATCCTTTATAAGGATAGCTTGCAGTGTTACACCTTACCCCTATCGGACCCTCAGGACTACTTTCAGGCCCTCTATTTTTCCCTAAAGGGAGTCCATGAATCCCCATTCAATGGGATTCTGATATATCGTCCTCCTGGCCCTAGAGCTGATTTTGCACAACAGCTATTTCACATCCTTGAACCTTACTTTGGTCATGAACATCTAACAGTTCTGGGTGACCTGAACTTTCATTTAGAGAAGTTGGAGGTTAGTGATACCTTCACCCTGCTGGATGCCCTGTCCGCCTGTGGGCTGGATCAGCTGGTGAGAGGTGCCACCCATCAAGCTGGTCATACGCCTGATGGGGTTTTCTCCAACGACGATAGGTTGACTGTAAAGGACCCCTTTCCCCTCTCTTGGTCGGATCACTTCGTGTACCGATCGAAGTGACCTCTCTGTCTGCTGACAGGAGAGGAAAGGTCCCGAGCAAAATGGTATCAAGGAGGAATTTTAAAAATATTTCTAATATCTCCCTTGCCCCCTGGATTTCCAGCATGTATACTCCCCAGGAGGCAGATATCCATCTGGCGGTCTCGCAGTTTGACAATGCTGTTACCATGGCATTTGACGAGCTGGCCCCTACACGGCTGCGTTACTCGGCGAGGAAAAAACCATCGGCTCCATGGTTTTCTGAGCACCTACGACTCCTTAGACAAGGAGTCAGGAGACAGGAGCATCTCTGGCATACCAGCTGGGATCTAAAGGATAAAGAGGCGCATAAGATCTTATTGAGGGGCTATAAGGCGGAGGTTATAAGGGTGAAACAGGAATATTTCACTGCTCTTACCTTTTCACTCTCCTCCCCGAAAGAGCTCTTCAAGATTGTCAACTCTCTGACATCCTTGCAGACCCCTGATCCTGTCATTGCCTCCCAGGTGCTCTGTAACAACATAGCGCTCTTCTTTCAGACCAAGATCACGGATATTTTTTCAGCTTTAGAGCTACAGAGGTCTATAACCTCTGAGCCTTCTGTCCCCCCTGTCCCTGCAGCAGCTGCCGCCGAGAACTCTCCATGGGGGCTTCTGGCCTCTTTTCCTCCTCTCTCTCTCCAGGAATTGGAGAACCTCCTGGATAAAACCAAGTCTGGCTCCCCTTTAGATGCCTGTCCGCTTAAGATCCTCAAGCAGTGCAGGGAATCCCTCCTGCCCCCTCTTGTCGAGATCATGAACAGGGCCATGAGGGACGGCATATTCCCCCAGCAATGGAAGAGGGCAGTGGTTAAGCCGCTGCTCAAGAAACCTTCTCTTGATCCTGGGGTGTTAAAAAACTTTCGCCCCATTTCATTGCTCCCTGCTCCCTGCTCCTGCGAAGATGCTGGAAATGCATCTGAACAAGCATCTTGCGGGTTTCGTGGAAAGTTCAGGTCAGCTGGACCACTCGCAGCATGGCTTCAGGAGGGAACACAGCACCGAGTCTGCCCTCACCATAGTGTTGGATAATATCCGCACTCGAGTTGATGGGGGTCAGACCACCTTCCTGGTCCTGCTAGATCTCACAGCTGCCTTCGACACCCTCTCTCCCTCAGTTTTAACATCTCGCCTGAGGGAGATTGGGGTTGAGGGGTCTGCTCTTTGCCTGCTGACCTCCTTCCTCGATCAGAGAGAGCAGAGGGTGAAGCTGGGGGACTTTCTATCTCCATCCCTGTCTGTGCAGTGTGGGGTCCCTCAGGGGTCGGCATTAAGTCCGACCCTTTTTAACATCTATGTGACCCCACTTGCCAGACTCATAAGATCTTTTGGGATGTTGGTAGTTTCCTACGCCGACGACACCCAGATCCTCGTCTCTCTCTCCCAGTCGGCCAGCTTGGCTGCCTCCAATTTTAGATCTTGCATGGAGGCAGTCGCTCAATGGATGATTCACAATTCATTGAAATTAAACGGGGAGAAGACGGAGGTCATGGTGTTCGGAGGTAAGGAAGAGACATGGTCGGCGGAGTGGTGGCCGGACTCACTGGGAGCCTGTCCTGTCCCTGCTGCATCTGCTAAAAACCTAGGAGTCCTGATCGACCCCACCCTCAGCATGCGCCAACAGGTCAATAGGACAGTCTCAACCTGTTGGGGAATTATCCATGTATTGAGGAAGATCAGACACTATCTCTCCCAGCATGCCAGAAACAGATAGTGATTGCACTCATTGGCTGCCGTCTGGACTATTGTAATGCGCTGTATGCGGACTGAACAAGGGTCTGCTGCAGCGATTGCATGGTCCAGAACGCGGCGGCTAAATTTCTCTTAGACCTGCCTTGACACGCTTCGGCCACATCCGCCAGAAAATCGCTACACTGGCTCCCCATTGAAGACCGGATCCTCTTTAAAACATTGTGCATGACCTATGGGGTCTTGGCCAGAGGTAGTGCCACTGGGATTGGATCCATTTTGTCTCCCTATCGCCCCTCGAGGAACCTTCCCTCTAGCGACAAATCTCTTTTATCAGTGCCCCGCATTCGTAGAGCTAAATGGGGTGGCAAAGCCTTCTCCACTCTGGTACCTAAATAGTGAAATACCCTTCCGGGGGATCTCAAGTCCCTTCCCACCATGCAGTCTTTTAGAAAGGCTCCGAAAACCCGGCTCTTTGAGAAGTCATACTCGTAGTTGTGTTCTGCCTTTTTATGTTCTGATTGGTTTTGCTAGGCGCCTTGATACCTCCGGGTTTTAGTTGCGCACTATAAATTTACTTTCATTCATTCATTCATTAACATTTATTACACCTCATGAGGTGGTGCTACAATTCAAACAGTACCCTTTGGCATTGCAAGAAGTAGCACCCCGAACTAGGAATGCATGGTTCATCTATACCCACGCGGGGCTCAATAGAAGGCGGTACAAAGCACAAGAGCACATTTTATGTACATATAAGGTAATATCAAGAGGCACAATCGATCAGTGGGAGGAGCTAACAGTCTTGGGGGTTTCGGCTAACACATTCCAATTTAGGGCTAATCACTAACAGATGTGGACCCTAACGGTCAGCGGCAAAACAAGGGGACGCTAATAATAGCCTGTCGCTGGGCAGATTCAAGTGCCATGAGCAGAAAGATAGGACAAAGAACATGGTCGCCACGAGGTAGCATGTGGCAGACAAAATGGCTGCCATGATTACAAAATGGAGTCCGTTAAATGCCAAGATAACGGCTAGAACTAAGATATCTTGTGCTAACGCTCAACCTAATCGCAGTTAAATTACAACAGACGACCCTTTTAGCGTTAGCTAAAGACATACGCTCTTTTGGGGTAATCTAAACACTCATCTCGTATATCTATACACATTATGTTAGTCACTTCCTTATCCAAAATGTGTTGTGCTTTAACGGCATTCCTTTTGGATGGTATACAAGCGGTTATGCACATAGAACATAACATTGGGCCACAGTGGATACACATACAACAGGTGAAAATTACTGCAATTGCAATACACAGTACAGTCAGTAATTTCCAACCCCAAGCAGAAACTAGAGCCCAAAACCAACCAGCAAACGTCCAGGTGCCATTTTTAGTATGAATATCTGCAGCTATCTTATGCAGTTTAAGAATTAACCCTGGGCGAAGAACTACGCTCCGTTCGCGGAGCTTGCGGAGTTTCGGCAGCTCCGCGTTCCGCGGAGAACGCGTAGCTGTCGATTACTCCGCGATCCGGTGCGTAGCGTAGTTCTCGCGCGCTGAATAACATTATCGCGTGCGCGGCAATGGCTTACCTTCGTTCTGCGTTCGTTTTTTCCTGGTCGCTTGTGCCACCATGTTTGGAAACACTCTCGCACAGTCCCGTGCGACTGTGCGAACGCGATAACGTCATTTTGATGCGCGATAGCGTCATAAGGATGCGCGAGGATGCTTTTTGGTAAGATCGAGTTGCCGAACACGCAGAAACTGCATTCTTGCACAGAATAACTCGCGAGCATGTTAAAACCATAATAAATTCCCATTTTGGTTAGGAAAAAAAAGCAAAAAACCTTAAAGTTGTACCTTTGGCTTTATTTTTAGGGGGGAAGGACCCCTCTTTTTGTTTCTACTCTTGTTTTGAAGAGTAAGGAGGAAGGGCTCTTGAGTTTACAACTTCCTGTTCCTGTCCACCAGGCTCCTCCCAGTGCTTTGTCCATGTGGTGCTCACTTTCCTTTGGATTTTGAGCTGGAAGGATCACTTTCTGTCTGTGTTGGCTGCATTACTGATTTACCTTGGATTTAATGAGGACTTTTTGAATTGGAATTCTCTTTTTCAAGTAAGTTTGTGTAATGTATGAGTGATGTAGACTTGTGCTTGTTTGATTTGGTTTTTTTTTTAACTACAGTATTCAATCCTGGAATTAAATTATTGATGGAGGCCTGTACTTTCATGAGGTCCCAAATTGTAATTTTTTTTTAACATTGCATTTTGTGGAATTTAAAATGTTTCTAATTTTTAAGCCAATATCTGACCCTAGTACCCCATGTAGTTAGTGTGTAGGCATGCATGAGTTCATTGTATTAACTTTCTGTGGTTGGCCTGGCCATGTGTTGGCGGCCATTTTATGTTTCCAGCCACTTGGCTCTTGCCATAGGCCTCCAACCTTGTGCCCTACTCTGGCAGTAGGCCATAGGTACTACTCATAGGGTCATGAAAGTTAATCAACTGTTTTTGTGGTGTACCCTTAATGTGAAAATCATGGATGGCTTGGATTGATATAGAAAATCTTATTTTTATGTGTGGGGTATTTCTGGTTTTGGGTGTGTTTAAACTTTAAATACTCTGTCAATTTCTGCCATTAGGTAACCCTAGGAATACAGCTTGGGTAGTTTTGGTAACTTCGCACAGTGTGAGCACGTGAACTTACATTTTTTGTCTTGTCCGCGCACTCAATGTACTTGCTCGGGAACGCGAACACGACTTTTTATTCCATTCGCGCTGCCGAACATGCCGATTTAGCATTCTCGCGGACAATATGTCCCGAGTTGCATAAAAGTTTCTCAAAAATGTTGCAGGTGTTTCTTGTGCACCCAAAAAGTCCTCATTTATGTTATGCTGTCATTTGGTTGTAGTTTTCTCTTTTTGGAGCATGGACCACTTCCATTTTCTGTCCTCTATGTAATTTTTTTTTTTTTTTTGGGTGGGGTGACCAATTTGGGCGGTGGTGTGGTGTGTCCATTTTGTGAAGCAAAGCATTGTCCCTTTGCCATAGGCATTATTGTCTGTCTTCTCTTTCTTGTCATGTTGTTGTTGGTGGCCAGGCCATGTGGTGGCGGCCATTTTGTGTATGCTTCCTTTGTGATTTATTTTGCCATGTTGTTGTTGGTGGCCAGGCCATGTGGTGGAGGCCATTTTGTAAAGTTGTCCATGTTGTTGTTGGTGGCCAGGCCCTATGGTGGTGATCTTTTTGTGTATGCTTCCTTTGTGATTTATTTTGCCATGTTGTTGTTGGTGGCCAGGCCATGTGGTGGAGGCCATTTTGTGTATGCTTCCTTTGTGATTTATTTTGCCATGTTGTTGTTGGTGGCCAGGCCATGTGGTGGAGGCCATTTTGTGTATACATCCTTTGTGATTTTGCCATGTTGTTGTTGGTGGCCAGGCCCTATGTCGGCGGCCATTTTGTGTGTCCTTCCTTTGTGCTTTTGCCATAGGCATAGGCCTCCAACCTTGTGGCCTACTCTGGCAGTAGGCCATAGGTACTACTCATAGTAGGGTCATGAAAGTTAATCAACTGTTTTTGTGGTGTACCCTTAATGTGAAAATCATGGATGCCTTGGATTGATATAGAAAATCTTATTTTTATGTGTGGGGTATTTCTGGTTTTGGGTGTGTTTAAACTTTAAATACTCTGTCAATTTCTGCCATTAGGTAACCCTAGGAATACAGCTTGGGTAGTTTTGGTAACTTCGCACAGTGTGAGCACGTGAACTTACATTTTTTGTCTTGTCCGCGCACTCAATGTACTTGCTCGGGAACGCGAACACGACTTTTTATTCCATTCGCGCTGCCGAACATGCCGATTTAGCATTCTCGCGGACAATATGTCCCGAGTTGCATAAAAGTTTCTCAAAAATGTTGCAGGTCTTTCTTGTGCACCCAAAAAAACAGAATTTGTCATTTGGTTGTTGTTTTTGGAGCCTGGGCAGGGGTTTGTTTGTATGTGTTTTTGCGGTGTTAGGTTTACAACCTCTGTCTTAGCCATGGGCTATTTATTCCTTGCACATTAACCTGTCATGTGCAGCAGGCATCCTCGTTTTTCTGTCCATATTGGTATCTATATAGGCCTGCTTGACTTTATTGGTTCTTTCTGGACTTCATGTGGCCTTTGAGCTGTGGTGCTGCTGGACTGGTATTATTAGTCTTCTGTTTTGTCTTTTATACATTGGCCTGTGTGTCTTTCAATTGTTCATGTTGCCTTACTGCTTGTTTGACTGATGTTGTTCTGCCTTCTTTACTTGTAGGTGCACAAAAAAGACTGAGGAGGTGCTGGTTGTTTTTTCATCCATCGCTCGTTCTACTGCCAGACGGACGTCCTTCAGTTGTACGCCACGTGTGGTGTGTGACTCATCTGACCAGACATCTCTGCAATTTGTGCTGCTGTGAGCTGACTGACATCAGAAGAAGATGGGCCCTAAGAAAGCTACCAGGTCCTCCACCACAAAGAAAGTTGCTGCGAAGAAGGAACAGCAGAAGGAAGTGTCACTTAAGTCTGGTATGGACCCCAAAACCTTTTTTGGCACCCCAAAAGGTACGCCTGCAGCAGCGGGGTCTGGGGTGCAAGCTGGGACCAGCACATCTGCATTAGTGGGGGCAAGCCAGCATCCCAGGGCCAAGCACATGATGAGGGTCGAAGAGGTAGCCAGCCTTCTGCTTGCGAGCAGTGATACTGAGCCAGAACTAAACTTATCGCTGTCTCAAAGTAGTACACAATCCACGCAAGATGGAAGTGCTCAACAACCACCGCCAGCAGTAGATGTTCAACAACCACAACCACCGCCCGCAATAGGAGTTGTTCACCCACAACCACAACCACTTCCCGCAACAGTTGTTGAACAACCACAACCACCGCCCGCAACAGTTGTTGTTGAAAAACCCCAGCCCGCAATAGTACTTCCTCAAGAACAACAACCACCATCTCCGCACCAAATAGTAGTAGTTGTTCCTCCCGAAGTCGGGGCAGTTCAGGAAGTAGAGCCTCCTTCCGAGCAAGAAGAAGAGGAAGCCACTTCTGTAGGTGATCTATTTCCTTTGAATTCACCAAGGGAAAGGAGGGTTAGTGCATCGAGTTCTTCGCACAGCATCCCTTCCGATGACCTTGATACGGATTGGCAGCCACAACTATCTGCGCATTCAAAGGAGAGACATCCCAAGAAGACCATGCTAGGAAAAAGGAAGTTTCCAGGCAGGCTTGAACTTATGGAGGTCGATGTAGGTGAGCAGGATACTGCTGGTGATAAAGACGGGTCTGACACTGTCATCATCACAAGCGTTATTCCTGGTGCAGAGGATGTAGAGACCAACATTTTCACCCTATCCAGAAATGCTGCAATGACTGATGAGCAGGTACCACGCATAACTCCTACACACTCAACACCCAAAGTAACACCAGCTCCAATTTTTTCAACAGCGAAGGCCCGGCAGCATCCGACATCCAGCAGAAGCGCCACTTCAACAGAAGGAGGTAGTGGCAGTACTAGGACTGAGCTGTCCCATAGTGAAATTCCACAATCCTCCAGTCCATCTGGCATTGGCAGTGGGTCCTCCTCTTCCTATGGCAGGAGACAAAAGTTTACCTCCCCAGTGTGGGACTTCTTTACGGTTCACCCAGTTCAGGAGAACATTGCTGTATGCACCATTTGTCATGTCAATGTTAGTCGTGGTAAGCTTGGTACAAACTATGGGACTGGAGGCCAAACGACCCATTTGAAAAAAACACACTTGATCAGGTGGGAGAACCACCTTGCAAGCTTAAAAACTGTTAGCACTCGTGTTGGTGGGGATACAGTGGTACAAGGTCCACTCATGGTTGACCAGGAGGTAGAAGAAGAGGGAGACGATGACCTTCTATCTAGGAGTGGTACACAATGGACCCCTGTCGCCAGCACTGGAGTGGTAAAGTCCACATCCTCCGCATCTGCAACTTCTCAGTGGCACCAGAGTCAGCTGGAAACACCAAGGAGTGCAAAGTCTGCGATGCAAGGTGGTCCGTCTAGCACAACTCAAAGACATGCAAAGCAGCTTACCATTCCTAGCATGTTAAGGCAGGAGGGAAAGTACGAGCGGAACCACCCAGTAGCACGTTTATACAATGCCAAACTTGCGAAAATGTTAGCACTGGACCTTCTCCCATTTTCATTTGTTGAGGCTGTTGGATTTCTGGAATTAGTGGCAACCCTCTGCCCAAAATGGAACGTTCCCAGTCGCTACTATTTTGCCCGAGTGGCTGTTCCAGCACTACACCACGATGTGCTGGAATTGATTGGGAAAGCCTTACAACAGAGTGTTGTCCATTGTATCCACCTGACAACAGACATGTGGAGCAGTTGCGATGCTACAGATTTCATGTGCATCACCGCACACTGGATCTCTTTTGCAGGTGTTAAAGACAAGTTAACTTCAGGCCTCCGTGACGTTGCTGGAATTTTTAATGATACGCGCAGACATGCAACTATAGCCATGTTTGGTATGGACAAAAGTCATACTGCTGAAAACATTTTGTCTGACTTTAACGACAAGGTCTTTGAATGGCTGAAACCAAGAGGCCTTAAGATTGGTTTTGTTTCCACCGACAATGGCAGTAATGTAGTGAAGGCAATGAGAGAAGGACATTATTTCAGGGTACCCTGTTTGGCACACTGCATAAACTTAGTCGTGCAAGACTTTCTGAAAAATTAAGCCAAAGTCAGCAACATAATGGCCATCTGCAGAAGAATATGCACGCACTTTAACCATTCTTTCAAAGGACGGAAGCTGCTACGGGTCATTCAGCAAGAGCATAGGTTGCCAGTCAAAGCACTGATCCAGGAGGTCCCAACACGTTGGAACTCAACTTATTTCATGCTTGAGCGTCTCTTTGAGCAGTACATCCCACTGAATGCTTATGTCATGTCAAGAAGATTAGGGGATCCTACTGTTAATCTTAAAGCCCTGACCATTGAGATGTGGCAGTGGGACCTCATTAAATGCATCACAGAGATGCTACAACCCTTTGAGGTCTTCACACGTGCAGTTAGCAGGGAGGACTGTACTATGGGCCAAGCCATCCCATTGTTGTACATGCTTGAGCAACAGGTGAAGGAGGTCTGTCAAACATACGAAGGTGACGAACAAAAAGTTGATGCATATACCTTAGCCAAGGGCTTAGTCAACCGCTTGTGTGAAAATGTAAGGCTCAACAATATTGTGTCAGGTGAACATTACATAACTGCAACAATCTTGGATCCACGGTACAAATTATTTGTCAGCAGTAACAAAGTAATTCCATTTTCATATGAGGATGTTGACAAGTACAAAACTTCCATAGCTGCGGAAGCTAATGAGTTAGAAACTGAACGGCTGTTACTTAAAGGCCTGCCACTGCCAGCCCAGGCCAGTCCAAGTACTCCTGACGCAAGTTCTTCACAGCATGAGAGCAGTGCGTCTGCTTTCCAGCAGGCACCAACAGTACCAAAAGCAGCACCTACACGATCTGATTCAGCAGACCCAACCAAAAGCATAACTGCTTTTTTTCTACAGAAAGGGATGGGTAAGTCCGTTGCTGTTGCAAAGGGAAAAGAGGACCAGCAAAGCCGAGCACCAATGAACATTGAGCGGATGGTTCAGGCCTATCTGGATGACACAACAGAGGTGTTCATGGAGCAAAGCCCATTGGTCTATTGGTATGAAAGAAGGAGACAGTGGCCAGTGCTGAGCAGGCTGGCGATAAAGTATCTGGCTTGTCCTGTAGCCAGTGTCTCCTCTGAGCGGGTTTTCAGTGCTGCTGGTGCCATTGTCACATCGAAAAGGACTAGTCTCTCCCCCAAAAGCGTGGAGCGGCTGACAATGATAAAAATGAATCAACGCTTCATACCACCAGACTATCAAGTACGTGAATCACCGCCGGATGAAGAAAGCGAGTACGAAGAAGACGTCCTCACTACTGGGTTACATGACCTACTTCTGTCTGAACGCACAGAGTTTGAGGACGAGCTCCTCTTCCCTGACAACTAGGACAGGTATATTAAAGGAATGATGCAATGCATTGCATAGGATTGTTTAGCCGACTCTGAGCAAATGTGCATGGAATTAAATTATACTAGTAACTTCAGACTCACGTGATGGGCAATTTTCCCATGTTATTTAATAATATAAATTATTTATGCACTTGTGACCCTACTACTACAGGTGCAGTCAGTACTTAATTTATCGTTCGTAGTTCATGTTCATGTTGCACAACGTACATTTTTTTGTGAAACAGTCCCCCCTCCACCCCCCCAACAAACACAAATGAACTTCAAATGTTTTCTTGTGAAAATATCTTTGTTTTATTTTTATATTTTCATAATGATAATAGAAAAATAAAATATATAACAAATGTAACCCCCTGACCCAGAGCTGTCCCTACCCTCCCCTAACCCCAACCAAATTTCAACCCAAATGTACACCCCAACTCCCACATCCCACCCACCAACAAAAGGATTAAAAAAGGGGCAAAAAACAGGGTCCATTTCAAAGCCGGCGGGCTTTCAGGTGTTTGTCCACCATTATCTTCACACGCTCCTCTAGACCGTCCTCCAGCTTCTTCCGCTCCTCCTCCAACTTCGCTACCCGGCGGAGAATCTTTGCTTTGAAATCACGGCACCTACACTTGCATGCATGTTGTTGTTGTTGTGGGGGGGCCGCCGAAGATGTAACAATGCGGCGGCGGGCGGCTGCCTGACCACGGCGACGTAGTCCTGCAGGCTTGGGGCCCGGGGCATTGGAAGAGGCAGCAGCTGCTGCCGCCGCCTCCTCCTCCTCCTCCTCGGCCTGATCCACCAGCCGGTGGTAGGCCTCTACAATTGCCTGCAGTTTCCGCTGCCGGGCCCGGACTGCCAACTCCTTCCTTGTTGGTTTTTGGGAAGGAGTAACTATAAAGAAAGAAACAGAATTGTTGTAATCCAAACTCCCCGCAAATCAAGAACACAACATTGATTCAACACATAGTGGGCGGCACAGTAGCACTAGCAAGCAAGCTGAGTACCAGAAATTGTGTTGCGTCTATCTTGAACATTCTACAGCCTCTATTAATTTTTTGGACTTTTTGGCACGGCATTATGCCTGCCCTATTAGCATGGGTGTACTTCAACGGTCACACACATTAGAACGAACACCTGTCTTTTTCATATCTCCTTTTGTATTATATACTCTGATTCCGGGAAGGCGGGAACACTCTCAAAGTAACATTAATTAACAGGGGGCAGCTAGTAGCACATGTCTAGTAAAGACTATAATACTTTATACCGCGCAACAAACCTTATTTGGTTTGTGTTTCACCAGCAACGACCCATGCACCCAGTCGTCCCCTCCTTCCCTTGCCTTTGGGTTTGCCCAAAACACCGCTGCTGCTGAGACTATCCACTAACCACCGGTATTGGGTGTGTCTCCCAACCACGCTGGCAGCTGTGTTTTCCCCTTTACATGATTTAACAACAACCCATGCATCCGACTGCTATCAGCCACTTGCATTACTGTAGTGGTAATGCTTAGCATGCTAATGACAAGTAAAGGTAACATCATATATTTTCCAGTAGAGTACAGTGAGAAAGTTTTCCCCTCCCACCAAGTAATGCAGATCACTATTGAATGTAACTTACCATCGCCCGCCGCTGTTGGCTCCCCCCCCACTGCTGCTGGTGTAGGTGCCTCTGTTCCTCCTGTCCCCGCCGGGATCGCTGAAGCTGCGCCGCTGTCCCCGTCGGCACTGATCGATGGTAAGGGTTCTGCACCTATAAAAATAAGTACACCTTTTTAGATGGATGCACAGCCCCCTTTCTACTTGTTCACCAAGAATGGAGTTCTTCAAAACAGTTAAGTACAACGTACGTAATCAGTATGAGTCCACATTGCATAGTACAGCAGAGTCACTACACATATTAGCATTCATTGTTATGGTATGGTACCCAAGCTCATCTCATCTGTCCTGCTACTCTAGTCCTTGGAAATTGGAAGTGAACTATGTAACCTTTGTACATCAATGTTTCCAGTTTTGCGCATGTTAACTCGCAGCTTGTTGCGCAGTACGAGAAGACGCTCTGGGGCAACACATCATTGTTCAATGCATACACCTGAAGAGGTGGGAAAGTAAAAGGGCCCGTATTTAAGTTTTCTATGTGGATTGTGGAATAGAGTTTGCTTACAGGTTACAACTTCTTTTTAGCATGGCTGCATAAAACTGGCATAAATGTATTTCATACTGTCTAACGTGCACCACTTTTGTCATTATTTTTCGGCAGGTGAGAAGATTGCCTTCTACGAAGCGGACATTTCCATAGCTTACAAAAAAAGAGGAATATCTGACTAGTATACGTTGGTGAGAGGTCTCCGATAGTTGCCACATTTCCCTATTGTGCACTAGTAGCTGTACAAATGTTGATTACTTTATTATGCCTTTTTTAACTCTGGATTTTTTCTGGTGGGCCCTTCAACGTATTTGACGGAACAACTTAAAAACATTGATGTTACTTACTTACTTCTAACAAAATAAAGCTTTTGAATGACCACTTTGACTCTGAAGTTTATTTTCAGTGTCTGTTGTCTTAGAGACTCACACGAGTGAGTGAGCAAAAGGGGGTTTCTTAGGTAACGGTTTGTGTCCTAAAAGCATTCGGCATCTTGGTATTGGGGTTCAGGAGTGTGAATTGAATAATTGACCAATGACTCAGGCCATATAGGCTGACGTTCAGTGAATTGTGCGTTCCTCAGAGTTCTGTGACTGAGGTGTAAGTAAGGTCCAACCTGCCTATCAGTACCAACATCCAATTTTCGTGTGCATAGTTACATAGTTGTGTAATATGTATATAACTCCATAGGAGATAGAATACCCACAAGACTAGTAGTGGTATACTAACGTTTACAAAAATACTAGACAAACATCATTCTGGATGCATACTTGGTTGCTGTCAATTGCCAAAGCAGACACATTACAGAGGAAAAAACAAGCACTGTTGGACTTACTGGGGACAGCAGCAGGATCCTCAGTAGAGGAGCTCTGTGTAAGTGGTGGTTCACCCGCCGACTCGGTCCCTGTATTCTGCTTGCCCCTGGGTTCTGTGGTTCATGTAAAAAATAATAAACAAAGAGAAAAACATTGAGTGCTGTGAAACATAGACATCATTGCAAAAAACACTGCTACAGTGGAACAGAGCCGGAGGCAACAAATCCATGCCAGGGGCCGCAACGCAAATATGTATCCATCCTTAGAGTATTATTAAATTAAGGATATCTATTGGTGCGGTGGCCCCTCAAGTTTGGTGCCCCTGTGCAGTTGCACAGCTTGCACATGCCCCCTAGAGCCGGCCCTGGCTGAGGTAAGAAGAACAAAGTAACGTTAGCATTCTTTGCAAGAAAAGGATTCGATTCATGCAGAAGAGAAGGCCGTGAAAAAAATGCTACAATATGCAAACTACGTACAATTATCCATCCACCGCTATTTCACTGACGGACAAAGGAAGGACAAGACTCTATTAATAGCATTAACTAACTTCAGTTCTCAACAATAAAGAAAATCTCACATCAATAAACAGCAACAGCTAGCGCCAAGTTGAAACAACACGCAAGAGCCAGTGAAGAAAAAGAACACTGTCATACAATGACAGTAGATATACCGGAATACATCGCAAATGTAACTAGGAGCAACAGTCATCGCGTTACTTATTCAGCCAATATTTACAAAGATACAATAACAATATTTATACAACTATATATATATATATATATATGTATATAACTAAGGAAGGCTGGCTGCTGAGTGCGTCCTGCAAAGCTTTTGGGCATTTGGAATGACATAAATTACACGGCGGCCCTCGTCGTGGCAAGACGCACCATCTTGAGACCTTAAGAGGCTGCAGTTGAAACCATGTTCAAACCTGACCAGCGCAGCGAGTCTGACATAAATTTACTGGCCAAAACACTCCGAATCCTACTAAGGAAACACAAGCTTTTATCAACACAATGTGATTAGGAACCTACTAAAGGTAAAATAATGCGGTGTTCCTCTGGACTACAATTACCAGCATGCAAATTTCATGATATACGCAACCTGAGTGGGCGTGAACATTTTTGTGACGCATGAATGTGAACAATTAAAAGGAACATCTTACAAACTCAATTGTGGAAGCTGCCTCTGATGAGAGACACGAAGTCTCGAAACGCGTAAGGCATATGAAAAACAATCCGGGTGTGGGACCAGCTGTCACAGGTACGCCGAAAGGAAGGCTGGCTGCTGAGTGCGTCCTGCAAAGCTTTTGGGCATTTGGAATGACATAAATTACACGGCGGCCCTCGTCGTGGCAAGACGCACCATCTTGAGACCTTAAGAGGCTGCAGTTGAAACCATGTTCAAACCTGACCAGCGCAGCGAGTCTGACATAAATTTACTGGCCAAAACACTCCGAATCCTACTAAGGAAACACAAGCTTTTATCAACACAATGTGAGTAGGAACCTACTAAAGGTAAAATAATGCGGTGTTCCTCTGGACTACAATTACCAGCATGCAAATTTCATGATATACGCAACCTGAGTGGGCGTGAACATTTTTGTGACGCATGAATGTGAACAATTAAAAGGAACATCTTACAAACTCAATTGTGGAAGCTGCCTCTGATGAGAGACACGAAGTCTCGAAACGCGTAAGGCATATGAAAAACAATCCGGGTGTGGGACCAGCTGTCACAGGTACGCCGAAAGGAAGGCTGGCTGCTGAGTGCGTCCTGCAAAGCTTTTGGGCATTTGGAATGACATAAATTACACGGCGGCCCTCGTCGTGGCAAGACGCACCATCTTGAGACCTTAAGAGGCTGCAGTTGAAACCATGTTCAAACCTGACCAGCGCAGCGAGTCTGACATAAATTTACTGGCCAAAACACTCCGAATCCTACTAAGGAAACACAAGCTTTTATCAACACAATGTGAGTAGGAACCTACTAAAGGTAAAATAATGCGGTGTTCCTCTGGACTACAATTACCAGCATGCAAATTTCATGATATACGCAACCTGAGTGGGCGTGAACATTTTTGTGACGCATGAATGTGAACAATTAAAAGGAACATCTTACAAACTCAATTGTGGAAGCTGCCTCTGATGAGAGACACGAAGTCTCGAAACGCGTAAGGCATATGAAAAACAATCCGGGTGTGGGACCAGCTGTCACAGGTACGCCGAAAGGAAGGCTGGCTGCTGAGTGCGTCCTGCAAAGCTTTTGGGCATTTGGAATGACATAAATTACACGGCGGCCCTCGTCGTGGCAAGACGCACCATCTTGAGACCTTAAGAGGCTGCAGTTGAAACCATGTTCAAACCTGACCAGCGCAGCGAGTCTGACATAAATTTACTGGCCAAAACACTCCGAATCCTACTAAGGAAACACAAGCTTTTATCAACACAATGTGAGTAGGAACCTACTAAAGGTAAAATAATGCGGTGTTCCTCTGGACTACAATTACCAGCATGCAAATTTCATGATATACGCAACCTGAGTGGGCGTGAACATTTTTGTGACGCATGAATGTGAACAATTAAAAGGAACATCTTACAAACTCAATTGTGGAAGCTGCCTCTGATGAGAGACACGAAGTCTCGAAACGCGTAAGGCATATGAAAAACAATCCGGGTGTGGGACCAGCTGTCACAGGTACGCCGAAAGGAAGGCTGGCTGCTGAGTGCGTCCTGCAAAGCTTTTGGGCATTTGAAAGGAACTATATATATATATATATATATATATATATATATATATACATACACACTTTATTTTTGGGGTAGCCACTCACCAAGACCCACAACCTCCACACCAAGCAGGTCCAACAGGTCCTGCTCCCGGTCCAAAATGTCGGCCCAGCGGTGGGACAGCTGATGGTGGGTACGCCGGATACCGGAGCAGCGGAAGACTGCACGGCGCACCTTCGCCCACCGCCGGAGACGCTCTTCAATGCGCTGGTAGCCGGAGCCGGGCCTGCCGCCTGCTGCCAAAGTCAAGGGGAGGTGACGTTGGATAAAAAAGACCAGGGCGGCCACCTCCTCCTCCCCAAAAAGTTGGCGGGCGTCACTCCTGCCGGGCGCATTCTGCCGCAAGGCAGCCGGGTTTTTTTAGGCACAGCCGCCTTGCCCTTTGAGCCGCCGATGCTGCTGGCACCCTTCACCATGGTTCTGGGTGGAGGGGAGAAGGAAAGTTGAAGACAAAAAGGTTAGGGGAAGAAAGAAGAAAGATAAAAGAAGGAAGTAATATAAAACAAGAGAAAAGTTGCAAAAAAAGTGGTAAAAGTAAACATAAAATGAGAAATATAAACCTAGGCGCAGACAGAAATAGGTAAGAAGTAAAGAGAGTTAGAAAAACTGAGGGAAAAGACCAGGATGGAAGAGATAGGAGTGAGATGCTAAAGTAGGCCCAAAACCATAGCCAGAGTGTGAAATCGAAGATGGCTCTGCCCGTCGCGACCGCCGCGGTAAGTTCGCGCGATATTTGACGCGATCACGCACTTTGGCAGTGCGAACGAGAAGATGAGTTCCCGAACATGTCTAACACAACGCGAACACGTTACTTGTGACCGGGAACCGGAAATAAGGGAACGCAAGCGGGCGGGACAAACCTCATTGAGTAACTTAGCGCGCTAGCTATCTCGAGCATGCAGGCAGCGCCCCGAACACGCGCACCGCGCTCCCGAAGACGAAAAACGGCGCGCGAACGGGTCTAGCAAGCTACTACGCATGTCCGCGGAGCTACGTGTAGCTCGCGGAGTGCAAGTGCGTCTTCGCGTAGCGTCGCGGAGTGCGGCTACGCGAACTACGCCCAGGGTTATTAAGAATTACTTCATATACTGAGGGCGAATTATCAGGGATAAAAACACAACAACTACTACCGATAACTTTACATGCTCCTCCTCTATCTGCTAACATAACGTCTAGCACCATCCTATTTTGGAGAGTTACAATTCTAGCAATTTGCAACTCTTCTCTAATATTGCTAAGAGCTATAGCAGTTTCATTAGTGACAGCTTCCACAACTCTAGTCAATCGTCGTATTTTCCTGCTATTTAATGCAGCACCCACAAAAGGAAACAGGCCCAGATTATAATCAACATATTGCTGCAGACTAGTATCAGTCTGATCCACATCATCAATTCTTATTGTCCTTTTATAACGATTCATTGAAATGTTTCTAAACAGTTTAAAATCTCGGTGGTATGAAGCAGGTGCCAGGAAAACGGGAGGCAATAGGAAAGAAACATAACATATACCTGACCACCTACTGGTAGCCTATGATACCCATGACTTCCACATACTAGATATGTGTTATGCGAAGCCAAGAACAAACTATCATTTAATCCATCTATATTTAATACAGTAACACAATCACTAGTTCCAACTGGAATTCGTCCAGTACTTTGCACACATAAATCTGCTTTAGTCCTTGTAACAGTGAGTACAGACTGGTTGCTTGTGGTAGAGTCTCTCTTATTGGTGAAAACATATGGCGTAGAAGCATTGTCCGGTCGGTATTCCTCCCATTCCCATATAGTTCCATTTGCTTGAGGATACCCATGTTCATCTTGATAACACTCTTTATTCAGACGGAAAAGAAGTCCACCTATTGCAGGTTTCCTAGTAGCAAAAAGGAGAGTGTACCAAGCTCAACAAGAACCATTATGCGAAAAAGGAAGTGGAATAAACGGTGTTGCACCTTTCTTTTGATGTGCTGGAAGCATACCACATATCCAACAATTTGTGGCATTCGGTGCATTGTGGGTATGGTGGAGCATCTGAGCAAACGTATTATTGAGATAGGATTCTCGATGCTTTTGCTCATGATACGGAAGAGTGAAATGCTAATGCTCTTCTCGGACTTGAGCAGTAGGTACCACAAAAAACTCACGAGCAGGAAACATCATTTCAATAGACCAGGTGATCACTGCTATAATTGTCAAAACAGCAAAAACACCTAATACTCCTAAAATCTTTTCCTTAGTGGTTATCATAGCAGCAAAGTCAGCTCCCTCAAAAATACAACAAAACAGCAAAAAACAAAAATAGTCAAATGAGCTCTTCTCCCGTGGGTAGACCTTGTTTTCTTCACCACAGATCAAGACAGGTGTCACTACACTACGCAGGGCTGATCCCCCTCCATTGTCATATTGGCATTCCGTTTCCACTACCCAGGGCGGTTGCTCAACCTGTCTCTCTCAAAAAAAACTGTAGATCACTTCCTTGGCCTCAAGTTGTATCGCGTTGCTCCAGGAGTCATCTGGTCCGGGAAGAACTCCGCAGATCCGTCAGGTGATACAGCAGGGCCTTTCTCCGTGATCAAGATCTCTCGAAGATCAGTCAACACAGCAGGTTCCACCAAGGTCGACAATACCTTCCGACAGTGAGTGCTATGCACCAAATTCTTTTTGTTAGTAACTCGAACCGCTGTTCTCGTGGCAAGGAGCACCTGTTCTGGTCCCCGCCATCTCGGCTCCAAGCTACTTGACCTCTCAAATGCTTTGATCATCACGAAGTCACCAGGACGGAGTTCATGGCCTTCACCTTCGGATTTATTGGGGAGCGCTTCTCGAACCTGTTGATGTATAGAAACCAAACTGTCAGTTAACTGTGCCAAATAGTCACTCATCAAGACACAAGGTACATCATACACAGAACTCGGTTTCGGAACTCCCCAAATATTCATCGGCCGTCCAAATACCACCTCGTACGGGGTGAGACCCGTTCTAGAATGTGGTACAGATCTGATGGACAGCAATGCCAATGGCAACGCATCTGGCCAAGTCAAATGCGTGGAAGCTTGAATTTTCGCAATTTTCAGCTTCAGAGTAGCATTATACCTTTCCACAAATCCTGCTGATTGTGGATGAAACACAGCATGGAACTTCTGCTTGATTCCAAATCCCTTCAAGACATACTTGATAACTTCCCCAACAAAATGATGTCCGTTATCATTCCATAAGAGCCTGCAAACACCGAACCTCGGGAAGAACTCCTTCAACAGCACCTTAGCAGTAGTAATAGCAGTATTGTCTTTTATGGGGTATGCTTCAATCCATTTACTGAAAGCACAAACCACCACTAGAACATACTTCAAGTTATTGCAACGCTCAAGCTGAATGTAGTCCATTTGCAGGACTTCAAAAGGTGCAGTCGGTGTAGCAAAACCTCCAGATGGAACTCGAGTTCCCTTTCCAGGATTGTATTGTAAACAGATCAAGCAAGACTGTACTACTCTTTTAGCTGTGCTAGCAATTTCTGGATGCTCCCAAACTTGTGTAAGCATTTTCGTTATTGCGGAAGCTCCAACATGTGCTAGCCCATGTGCCATCTGAACCATAGGTTGTACGAAAGCTATAGGCAGCTTCCATCTATCCATCTGTTTATTTCTCCAACAACCTTCGTCATCTAATTCTCCCTCTTCAAACAGGGCCGGACTGGCATTTGCGTGCACCGGGCATTTCCCCGGTGGGCTGGAGGGGTGGGGGCTGGTTTTGTGGCCGCAGGGGGCCGCTTTTCCTACAGAGTGCCGGTTTTGTAGCAGCGCTGCAAAATCGGCCCTCTGTAAGAAAAGCGGTAGCAGTGCTTTGCGGGTAACAACCCCCTCCCCTCCCGTTACCAGGGCCGGTGGAGGAGCAACCTGCCAGGGCTGGTTGCTGGTCTCAGTCCGGCCCTGTCTTCAAACCACTGTTCAAGTTCTTTGTCACAGGCTGTCCTCTGTATCTCTCGTACTTCTTGCCTAGCATCATGCCATCTCTCAGCTTGTGACTTCACTACATACATTCGAGTAGTGTTTCTTCTCATCGTAGTTTCACATGCCATGTGGTCTGCAAAGGCATTCCTTGTCCAATCTTGTCTGTCACTTTCTTATGCGCGCTTCACTTCACTATGGCTACTTTCTTTGGGCATGTCAATGCAATCAAGAGATTATGAACTAATTCTCCATGCATTATTTGCATTCCGTGAGATCGATTATTCAAAGTGAAACCGAATAGATATCGGCTATCAGGATGAATAGGGATCGAAAAGAAAGCGTTCTTCAAGTCTATCACAGAAAATGTAGTAGCAGTCGGAGGGACCAAAGTAAGAAGTGTTGTGATGTCAGAAACCACAGGATACTGTGGTACGACAATCTTATTCACTTCCCTCAAATCGATAATGAATCTGTAAACTCGTGTATCAGTGTCTCTCTTCAGAATTGGAAGAATCGGGCTGTTACAAACATTAAATGGGACTTCCTCAACAACCCCAACTTGAATGAGATCATGTACAATTCGTATGAGTGCTTCTTCACCCTCCTGTGAGATCCTATATTGTGGCAAACGAGGTAACACAGCTCCCTCCTTGACACTAATCTGAACCGGTGGGATAACCATTTGACCCACATCAGTGTCTGAGGTAGCCCACAAAGTTTTAGGAAGTGAAGCTAATGCAATATCTTCTTTAACTAAACAAATTCTTTCAGGCTCGGAGTGGTTATCATTCAAAATGACGCGCACTCCTTCAGGAGAACACCGTATTGTGGCTCTAAAATACTTCAACATGTCAAGACCCACAATATTGTCTGGTGTATTTGGGGAAAGCAAAAATTGACATGGAGCACTAAATTTATTGACATGGAATGCAAGTGGTTGTGACAATGGGCTAAGGGAAGGTGTTCCATCGAAACCTATCGAAGTCGCGCCAGACAGGGGAGCCCTCGGAACCAATTGTTTAAACAAAGCACTACGAGTAGCTCCTGTATCGACCAGAAACTGATCAGTAGAACCCAAAACATGTGCTGTAACAAAGGAACCCGTCTGATCTACAGGAACTTCAACTGATTCCTTACCCCATCCTAGGCAGTCCTATGCATGAGCAGAATCGTAAAGATCAGGTTGGACATAATCAGATATTTGATATTGATTTCGTCTATCAAAAGTGTTTTGACTATTCTGTGGTCGTACATTTGTATCAAATCGGGCACGATCATTCGTATTTCCCCTAGGCCCCGAAAACCCTGAACGATTTCTCATTTGTCCCCGCCCTCGTGAATTCTGCTGGGCGGGCAGCACTGGGCAATCAGTCATCCAATGGCCAAACTGCTTACAATACGCACATTGGTTAATAGATACATTTGTACGAGTGAAAGATCCTCGTCCGCCTCTATCATAACTCCTATCATAGCCTCTATCAGAGCCTCTAGAGGGCGGGCCGTAAACCTGGGCTAACATAACTTTGGTTTTCAATTTTTTAGATTTCTTATCCTCGCTAACCTTTGCTTCTAATTCTTGGTGCTCATAATATTGAGCCAATGTCAAAACAGATGCTGGAGAGGATGTAGTCAAAGAAATTTCACTAGCTTTTAAGCGGCTGGCTATTCCTGGTAACAGAGTCGTAATGTATTTATCGACAAACAGATGTCTGCCGGTATCATCCGTTAAAGACTGACCGCTAAAGTCATGAAAAGCTTCCTCAAAATGTGTAAAGAAATCAGAAACCGATTCATCTACCTTTTGTTTACACAATGCTAAAAAAGTCCAATCAATATTTTTAGGGGGAATAACTGTTTTAAGTTTAGTTAAAATTGCTGCAGGAAGATCTAGTATTAACCGATGTGGCTTTAGGGCGCTCTCTCTATCCGCATCTATTCGTTCCAAATCTTTCCATTCGGCACCAAAAGTAGCACGGTCATCAATTCTACGAACAGTCCGCCACATATCTGGTGGTAAAATTAAATCGAAAAATAAATCTATATCACATAGGGTCATAGTACAAGAATTTAAAGCGCCTTCAACTTCCTCATAAAAGTCGGCTGGATTTTTACGCGGATCAGGTAACGCTGCTTTAAGCGCCATTACATCTTCTCTATTCCAAGGAGTGTACACCCAATTATAAATAAAATATCCCTTAGCATCAACAGAATTATTATCATCACTATCACCCGTTGCTTTAGGAGGAACATACAAGGGCGCCGCTTCCCGCATAGGTCTCATTTCGACTGGTATTATCTTATCTGTCACAAAGATAGGAGACTGCGACTCTCCGGGCGGATTGGACTGTGGAGCGGCGTCCGCAATCTTTTTCTGCTCCTTCAGGTGGAACGCCTCATTTCATAATTTAACCAATCGTCTAATCGCGTTTTCTACCTGGGAAGAAACAAAAGAACCATCAGAGGAGAAACATTTAGGCTAACAGGAAGAACCACCACTTTGACTTTGCCCAGTGTGTGCTGGCCTCCTGTTTCTGGAGACTCAGGGACATCAAAGTCTTTATTCTGTGTACTACACTTTATTCAGGGATTTCTGGTGCTTCACATTATTTGGCAGATTTTTGGTGCTGACCTGAAGTCCATTCCACTGCTGAAGAATTCATGCATCTCCCTATAAAAGCCTCCCTATGCGCCATCACTAGAATGCTCCTTGACGCTGTTGGGAGTGAGAATTTCTGGTGCTTTACTGAGTTGAAAGCTCGTGAAGAGCTCATTTTGGGTGGCCACCCAGGGCTTTGTCTATAGAAGCACAAAGGAGCTCATTTTGGGTGGCCGCTTTGTTTGTGTAACAGAAGTCTCCTGAGGCTTGTCTGGTTTAGAGCTTGCTGGCACTAATCGGCCGAAGCCTGCATGGCAGGAAACCTCCTCCGCTACCCTAAGCAACCGGCTGCCACTTGATCAAATTTGGTTGTTACAGACTTCTACCGAGAGGGCCTGGGTGTGGGTGTTGTTAGGGAGGGCAAGAGCCTCCCCAGTTGCCCTGGGCTGCCTTCAGCCAGACTGGAAGAGACCCGTGCCCATTCATTCAGAGACACAAGGAGGGCTCCTTACACAGTGTTTGTGTACCACCTCTTCAGCCGCATCAGCAATCCAAATAGAGCCTCTTGGCCACTCCTTCAGATGTCCAAAGATGGTTCAAGCTGGTGTGGTTGCGCTCTGTCCTGCCTCACTGCGGAGTTGCACCGGAGACATTGGGATCCATTTCCACATGGCAGCCTTATCGGGGAAGTGTGGGCTGGAAGCCCCGTTACTCTGATTAGCACAAGCACCCAGAGATGGTGTGCTTGCGTCAACCTATAGATCTCCAAGTAGGAGACCTGTTTGCCGTCTTTCTTGCCCCGTGGGGCAACTAGGTTACACCTGCCATGTCCCTGCTCCTACAGAAACTGGTGGAGCGTTTCCTGACCGAAGAAGCAGGTGGCAGGGGGAGTGGCTTGGTGATTCCTACACCCAGAGGGCCTATAGTGATTTATGTGCTACATTTCTGCAGCTCAATACTGTGGTTTGATGCCCTAAGGCCACCAGGTGACCACCTGGACTTGCTCCGTAGCGGTCGCTCCCCTCATTCCCTGCCTGACCTCCCGACTTCTCACCACATTTACCCCTCCTGCTGACTCAGACCGCCTGCCTCAGAACAGCGCCTGGTATCTGCATACAGCGCCTGGTATCTGCATTGAGAGCGCATTGATCTCCACATAGCGCCTGGTATCGTTGCCTCATTATTCTACTGTCTGCTCAGTTACATTGTATTGTGGCGATATTGTAATAGCCTGGCAATTGTTATTTGTGATCACAGGGGATCTGTAGCACTGCTCGCACTCCGGCTGTGCCCCTGTTTCGATTCCTACATAGGCCGCCATTTTCTTGTGGTGTTTACTCATGGCCCAAGTCTCCTCCCCGCTCCCGCCTCCCAGCTGACCCTCCCACGCTCCGCCCCCCCTCCACTCTCCATTTAAGTCAGATGGTCCTACGCGCAGCGTCCACGCGCAGCGGTCGCGCCGAAGGTGCGCCAAAGGTAAGCCCGTCTACGCCCGTCCGCGCCTGAACCGCGCCCAGCGCCAGACCCCCTGGTCCCCGCCGCACCCAACCCACTAGATTCACATATGATGCCGCTACTCTCCTCGCCCTCAACCCCGGACGCGCATCACAATGTTGCTATGCCACCCCAGGACGTACTCATGGCCCATTCGCCTGCCTCTCCTGCAAGTTCAACTGCTTCAGAACCCTCACCAAATCCCCTTCCTCCTTGCACAATTCCGACTCTAACCGCATGAAGTGCATCCTGCTTAACACCCACTCGGTCCACAGACATGCCACGGAACTCTGGGACCTACTCGACACTGCATCACCGGACATCGCCTTCCTCACAGAAACTTGGATGAACACATCATCAGCACCCGACATCGCCATAGCCATACCGGACGCTTACAAGATTACCCGTAAAGACCGCACCAATCAAACAGAAGGAGGCATCGCCATCATTCATAAGAACACCATCAAAATCATGACCAACTCCGACGATAATCTCGCTACCGCAGAACATCTCCACTTTCAGATCCACACCGACCCTAGGACCACACTCAGAGGCACCCTCATCTACAGGCCTCCAGGTACCCGCACTCAATTCAGCGATGACCTCACGGACTTCATCAGCCCACTTGCCCTCGCCTCCGAGAACTACATTCTTTTAGGAGACTTCAACTACCACCTTGAAAACAAACACGACAGCAACACCACCACCCTTCTGGACAACATGGCCAATCTCGGACTCAAACAACTTGTTGACACCCCCACCCATGTAGCCGGACACACGCTCGACCCCATCTTCACCTCCAGCAAGCACATCTCATTCGATCGCACCACAGCTCTCCACTGGACGGACCACAGCTGCATCCACTTCAGCTACAAAACCACCCTGACCCACAACCGCCCACAACCTATCCCTCGAAGAAACTGGAACAAAATCACCCCCAAACAACTCCTCACTTCACTCAACCAAAAACCTCCTACGCCGACAACACCCAGCTTATCCTCTCCCTCACCAAAGACCCTAACACCGCCAAGAACAATCTCCACGAAGGCATGAAAGAAGTAGCCGAATGGATGAAACATAGCCGCCTAAAACTCAACTCAGACAAAACGGAAGTGCTCATCCTAGGATCTTCCCCCTCTGCCTGAGACAACTCTTGGTGGCCTTCCGCCCTGGGCACAGCACCCACACCCACAGACCATGCCCGTGACCTTGGCTTCATCCTAGACTCCTCTCTCTCGATGTCGAGACAAGTCAACGCAGTCTCATCCTCCTGCTTCAACGTACTACGCATTCTCAAAAAGATCTTCCGCTGGATCCCCCTCGAGACAAGAAAGACTGTCACCCACGCATTGGTCACGAGTCGACTGGACTATGGTAACACACTATACGCCGGAATCACTGCAAAACTACAGAAAAAACTACAACGCATCCAAAACGCGTCAGCGAGACTCATATTAGACATTCCTCGCCAAGACCACATCACCGGACACCTAAAAGACCTCCACTGGCTTCCCGTCAACAAAAGAATTACATTCCGCCTTCTCACCCACGCACACAAGGCCCTTTACAATCTAGGACCCAAATGCCTCAACACTCGACTGTCCTTCTACAAACCCACCCGACAACTAAGATCATCCAATCAAGCCCTCACCGCTGTCCCGCGCATCCGTAAATCCACCATGGGTGGTAGATCCTTCTCCTTCCTTGCTGCCAAGACCTGGAACTCACTCCCCACTCACCTCCGACTTACTCAAAACCACATCTCCTTCAGAAAAGAACTTAAAACCTGGCTATTCGACAAACAATGAACCCCTTCCCCAAGCGCCTTGAGACCCTCTGGGTGAACAGTGCGCTATACAAATACCGAACTTGAACTTGAACTTAAGGCCCAGCGTATTCTTGGAAACTGTCTACAATGTGCAATGAGGGTGTAAGGCCGTGTAATGCTTAATAGTTCCTTGATGTTTTATAACAGGTGCAACAATTGTATTTACTGTATTGCCGCACCCATGATGTTCTGACCATTACATATGGGTAAAGGTGTTGACATGATTGGAGGGGGGGACAGGATCTGGTTATTGTCCATCCATTCTTGCAGCTTGTCGAGTACTTGTCTAGTGAAGATTTCCTTCAAAATTATCAATTAGGCTTATAGGCCTATAACTAGATGGACTAGACGCATCTCCTTTCTTAAAAACGGAATTTATATCTGCCCCACTCGAGTGGCCTCATTTATGAAAAGTGACGCATCGCTGCGTGAAAACAGCGATGCGTCACTTTTCACTGCGCTCTCCCTGCGACATGATTGATGCGTCATATTTATAATATGACGCATCATGTCACAAGGAGTTACAGATACGTCAGTATTTCTGATGTATCTGTAGGCGCAAAAGTGACGCATTGCTGGAGTGTGTCACAAAAGTGACGCAACTCCAGCAATGCTTCCTTTCACATGGGGAAAGCCCCATGTGAAAGGCCTTGCGTCAGTCTTACGCCTGCTGTGAGCCAGGCGCAAGATTTTGACGCCACAGCGTCCTAAAAGTGACGCAGTGAAATCTCATAGATTTCACTGCGTCACTATTATGAGGCTTTTTGCGGGGGAACGCCCCCTCTGCATACATTATACCTGACGCAGGTATAATGTAGCGCAGGGGTTTACAAAGTGACGCATCTACTTAGATGCGTCACTTTGTAAATAGTGCGCATCAGGAGGCATGTTTTACGCCGCCGATGCGTCACAAAAAGTGACGCATCGGAAGCGCAAAACTCACGCAAGGCCTCATAAATGAGGCCCCAGGCCTCTGGGATTTCTGCGCTATTGCATTAGCGAAATGATTATCTAGGTATAACACTAGAAACAAATTTGACGTGGTTCTCCCAATTACAAAAAAAATAAGTAAATTCTGATCAAAAACAAAAACGCTACCCTGATACTAAATAAACATAAACACAGTATTACTAGAGCTGTTTCTCCTGCGTTGGAAGTCTACAAATACAGGGCCCAATCTGCCACGCTCTATGGAGCTGAATTATGGGGTCCTCCTGCAAGAACACATTCATGAGGGAAGAAAATAAATTTCACAGAGGCCTACTAGCCCTCCCTGTACGGACACCCATGATCCCTGTCATTATTGTCTTAAATTTAAAGCGCCTAGATCAACATGCATCTTTGAGGCCGCTGCTATCATGGGTGCGCCTATGGATTACCCCAGAATTGATAAGGTACAGGGAAGGGCTAGAAGAGATTTTAAGATTAAATCAGTCGGCTGCATTATCGTGGATCAAACAGGTACGCACATGGTTTTGCAAACTGGAGCTCAAACATTTGTGGGAAACTCCGTCCTTAATGATACCATCTGTGAAAAAGACGCTTAAAAGTACATTTTAGGCATATATGCAAAATAGCGTCTCCCAAAGCTCTGCCAATGGCAGGCTGACACACCAGTTTATATTATCAAAACCTTTCCCATTAAATGAATCATATTTGGACGAAGTCCAACCCCAACTAGCAAAATCTCTGTATATGAAATTTCAGTATGTCATATTGCAAGTTCGCTCCAACACAGCTAAATGGGGCTGTGCAAATGGTGAGGCAAATGATGACACTTGCTGGTTGTGCGAACTTGATATGCCAGAAAATAATCCCCGTATACAGTTTTTTTGTCCAGCATATGGTGTTCCTAGGAGCAAATGGATAAAGTAACTATGTCGGGATCTGGGTATTAGATCATGTTCTGGTGCAACCAGAATCTTTATTTGATGAACCATCCCCCAAAGTGGGTCATCACACTGCCCTCCAAAGTCCGGCCATGGAAAACTAACAAAGGGAGCTGGCAACTAGACAAAAAAGTGGAGGTGGGGCGGTTAACTAATGAGGCAGTAAAAAAAAGTGAGTTCTGAATTAGTGAGACAGTGGCAGAAGTGCAGGCTATGTGACTCTGAACCATCCCCCAAAGTGGGTCATCACCCTGCCCTCCAAAGTCCGGTTAAGGAAAACTAACAAAGGGAGCTAAGCGTGCATGCAGAGAGGCGAGTGAGAGACTAGCGCTGCCTGCTGCGTAAGGATTAGAAGCAAAAATGCGTCGCAGAAGTACAGGCTACCTGACTCTTCGCACGCACCCATTCAGTTGTTGGCCTCTCAGCTGAGTCTGACTCTTCGCACGCACCCATTCAGTGGTTGACTTCTCAGCGCCAAATGCACTGTAATGACGTGGAATGCGATCGATTTGTGGATCTCAGTGCAGCCGCTATGTTAAGGCTGGGCAAAGAGTCAAATGTAACACTACACTTTTCATAATATCTCAGCATATACATGGCATTTGGAAAATGGCAATCTCAAAGCAGAATGTTAACTATAAGCGTAGTGAAGCTTTTACAGCCCATCACTTATGGCACGGCAGTAACCCTCCAGCATTCAGAATCCTGGGTCCCCCTATATCAGACAATATCCTCTCTAGGCTCGCAAAGCTCCCTACACCTTTTCCCACTTCCTGGGACAACCCCTGCTTTGATAGAACACCTTTTCTGCCCTCTAGCACCAATCTAGATCAGAGTTCCAGTGGGTTAGCCTGGGCGGATCCGCACTTCACCATTCTCTTGTTAAGTTTCACATGGCTACCCCTGCAGCCAGCAACAGCCTGATCCTCTGGGGACAGCTTTTCTCCCCGATATAGTTAGCAGTTTCCACAACAGTAACTTTTAAGCATCTCTCCTCACTGTTGCAATCAATTGAGAGCAATCCCAAGTGCCCACATACAACACTTTTCCTGCAATTAAATATATTTCCAAAATTAATTTATACACAGATTACATGGGCAATTTTGGGTCTAACAGATCATTGTTAAAAGCAGTGAAACGTTCAGACTGTGGAGTGTCTGCAGTGAAGAAAATCTTAATAGAGAAATATCACACTTGGCTTAAAAGCTAGACATCAAGACCTTTTCTGAACGGCAAATATCTAGTTACAGCAGTATGCTGGAAATTGAGCAAGATTGAGACTGGGAAGCTAAAATCAGCATATTAGATGCATGTAGAATATCATTAAACAGCGAAAGCAATGAGCAAGCTGCAGTCTTAATTCTGCTGGTAGAAAATTCTATGGTCAATCAAGGCCAATTAATTTTTAGAAGGCCAAAGGAACATTTCCAGCTACATTAGAATATATATAAAAAAAAAAACAGTGGTTAACCCAAATGCCAAACATATAAAACACTAACACAACCAATACTCGCTAATAATGAATCCCAGTAGTGTGAATGCATAAACCAGATAAACTGTTAGGAAATAAACTCAAGGTAAACAAGCATTACGGGCACTCTATTAAATAAATAACAAGTCAGGTATTGAAAAACTCACCGCCGCAGCCCGGCTTGGACAGAAAGCCAGACAACCTGTGTTGGAACGGGGGCGGGGCCGCAAAAAGACTGGAAGCAGACACGAGCCTACCCCGCGCTCATGTGCCCGTGAAGCCAGCCGAAAGATTTGCGTGTGAGCTAGCGGGGCTCCCGTGCTGGTGGAGAGCCCCGCCTGTTGCTGAGACTGACCCGCTGGCTGCCGAGGGAGAGAGGGAAATGCGGAAGGAGCCCGGTGAGTGGGGGGGATGTGTGCGTGTGTGTGTGTCTGTGCGCGTGTGTCTGTGTGTGTGCGAGTGTGTCTGTGTGTGTGTGTGTCTGTCTGTGTGCGTGTGTCTGTCTGTGTGTGTGTGTGCGCGCGTGTGTCTGTCTGTGTGTGTGTGCATGCATGCGCGCGTCCTGATCCATTGTGACTGGGAACAGCATGCCGGAATCGGAGGGCGCGTTCACGCGCGCGACCTGATCCGATTCCGGCATGCTGCGCGTGCCCATCTCTTGTCTCCTTTTAAGCACAGCCGCCGACAATAGGTCTCGCTGCGACAGGTCTTCGCCCTGCATCGCAGGTGCGAGACCTAAAAAGTGATACCACACAGAAAATTGTATTTAGTGTTAGTAGATTTTTATTTTCGGTTAACTTAATACAAACACAGAATAACAAGGAACTGTAAACATCTAAGGTACCTTAAGCACTTGCACTTTAACTATGTAGGGACCCCAACACTGAGTTTCCTTCTCTCCCTTGTTCTAGCGAGTAGTTTGTAATCCAAAAGCCTAGCCTGGAAGTCCCAAAAACTGCTTTTAATTTATTTTTAAAGTTTTAATCCTTAAATGACTTACTAGTTTTAAGAAATTTTAAACTGCTAAAGAGTCCGGATTTTATACAGAACAAATCTTGAAATGTACAAATTAATAGCCGTCGAGCCTCCCGTTACCATCCCGGGGTCGGCAGCAGGGTAGGTGTACCTGCAAGATGTGCACAAGGATGATGTCATTTAAGATGTCATCAGTGATGTCATGAGTGATGTCACTGACCATGTCATGAGTGATGTAATATGTGACGTCATCAGCAGTGCATTGCGGGCGTGCGAGTTATAGTTAGCTGAATTAACTATAACGGGGTAATTTTCAATGGTTTTGTATGAATGAAATGTCCAGCTAACTATTACATGTGTGAAACCTATGGTTTTTTCAGTGAATTTCTAAGGTTTTTTAAATGCTAATTTTTAACTATAACATTGCTGAAACATATGGTTTTTTCAGTGAATTTCTAAGGTTTTTTTAAATGCTAATTTTTAACTATAACGTGGCTGAAACCTATGGTTTTTTTCAGTGAATTTGAAAGGTTTTGTAAATGATAATTTTTAAATGTATTAATTGTTATATTTTTTATACTGATTTACTACATTATTTTAAACTATTTATTTTTAGATATTTTATTTTTTAAATTGCATTACACATTTTTAATATAAATTGAAAAAAATGTTTTTAAAAATATTGAAATTGTAATATCTTTTTTTATTTAATATTTAATTTATATATATTTTATATAGCAGGCAATAATATCCTATTGAAGAAAATTCAAGTTACTGGTAAGTACAGTTAAATGTACTTTTCAGGAATAGTAGTGAGCTAGATTGGGGAATTAATTCCTCTTCAATCCTGAGGTCCCCTGTGAGCAAACTAGCCCACCAGGTACCTCCACTATGCACCAGGCAGCTGTGTTGCAGAGAGTCGTTCAAAGGGCACACCCCCTTTTTACAACACTCTGCAACACAGCTCCGTGGCGCTACCTGTAGATACCTGTTGGGCTAGTTGCCACCTAGGAGACCTCTGGATTGAACAGGAATTAATTCCCCAACTTAAAATGCGCCTCAGGGCATGTTTGCACTCACATCACCTCAAACCCCGCCCCCTACCTTCACCACTGTGCTAACGCACCCTGTAGAGTGTTCTAAGTTGGGGGATTAAGTCCCCTTGCATACTGGGGATCCCTGGGGGGGGGCAACTAGCCCACCAGGAACCTCCAGTATGCGCGAGGAGGCTGCGTTGCAGAGACGTGTAATGAGGCCACGCCCCTTTTTACACCTCTCTGCAACGCAGTCCCCGGGCGCGTTTGCAGAGGGGGAAGTAATTCCCCTTGCATACTGGGGTTCCCTAGGGGTCAACTAGCCCACCAGGAATCTCCAGTATGCGCCGGGGGCTGCATTGCAGAGAGATGTAATGAGGCCACGCCCCTTTTTACACCTCTCTGCAACGCAGCCCCCGGGCGCGTTTGCAGAAGGGGAACTAATTCCCCTTGCATACTGGGGGTCCATGGGGGCCAACTAGCCCACCTGGAACCTACAGTATGTGCCAGGGGGCTGAGTTGCTTTGCCCTGGGAGGTGGTGGTCCCTGGGGTAGTGTGGGGGGGATTGGGGCTCCCCCACACTTCTTTTTCACTATGCCCCTGGGATTTTGTCCCCCTGGGGGGTAATTTGAAAAAAAGCAGACTGGGTTTAAAAAAAAGATTTTGGGGGCCTTGGGGGTCCTTGTGGGACCACCTGAGTAGGCCTAGGGGGTCAAGCTGTTTCTACCCTGCCCCCTTTTTGTGTTCTACACGTTTGTTTTTCTGCTTTCTTGTGCCTTGGTCTACCGAGCACAAGATGGCTGCCAACACTTCCTGGTTTGGAGTATTCGCAGCCAATGAGCATTCAGCTCGTACTCGGAAAGGTACGCATACGGTACTCGTACGGTACTCGTACCCCGCGATTTTTGTCAAAAAAATAATTTGGGGGGCCTTGGGGGTCCTTGTGGGACCCCCTGAGCAGGCCAAGGGGGTCAGGGTGTTTCTACCCTACCCCCTTTTTGCGTTCTACACGTTTGTTTTTTAGGCTTTCTTGTGCCTCGGTCTACCGAGCACAAGATGGCTGCCAACACTTCCTGGTTTGGAGTGTTCACAGCCAATGAGCAAGCAGCTCGTACTCGGAATGGTACGTGTACGGTACTCGTACGGTACTCGTACCCCACGATTTTTGTCAAAAATAATAATTGGGGGGGCCTTGGGGGTCCTTGTGGGATCCACTGAGCAGGCCTAGGGGGTCAGGGTGTTTATACCCTGCCCCCTTTTTGTGTTCTACACGTTTGTTTTTCTGCTTTCTTGTGCCTCAGTCTACCGAGGCACAAGATGGCTGCCAACACTTTCTGGTTTAGAGTGTTGACAGACAGTTGACAGCCAATTAGCATTCAGCTCGTGCTCGAGAAGGTACAGAGTACAGTAAGCTTACAGTAAGCTTACCGTATGCACATCTAGATATACTTATGATTTTACTTTTGATTTTCTCAGGAACTACTGAACGGATTTACACCATTTAACAAAAAGGGTAATCTGCGAACCGAATTCTACCTCTCTGCCAAATTTGGTGTAATTTCGTTCAGCCGTTCGGGCTGTAGCCCTGGCTAAAGGTCCTATGGAAAATTGCATGGGGAAAACACGTTTTGGGACCCCCTTTTCTCTCTGCCTCCACTGCACAAATCACCCCCAAACTTTCAGTGAAGGAGCGGAGCAGGCCATTTTCTTGGAGAAATTTGCGAAGATTCGCCCACTGGCGCCAAAGGTATTCCAAATAGAATGTTGCGGATTTCCTATGGAAACCTGGTTTTAACTATAACTACCTACTGGTGACCTCGCCAGTAGGTAATATATATATTACCTACTGGCGGTCGCCAGTAGGTATATATAGTTAGGATTTTTTCTCTATGGGTTTTTTGAAAATTCTATGTCTAATAACTTTGGCGTTTGTGGACGGAATCGGCTGAAATTTTCAGGAAAATGGCACATTTTGTTTCTGAGCAGCCCTTGAAAATTTGGGGGGGGTTCGTCCAGTGGGGGCCGAGAAAAAAGGGGGGTCCCAAAACATGTTTTTAACATTGAGTTTTCCATAGGGCGGTTGGCCTCACTTTTAGCCCGAACGGCTGAATGGATTTGCACGAAACTTGGCAAAATTGTAGGGACTGGTAGCCCGATGTGCCTTTTGTAGGTCTCAATATATGTGCTCCAGTGGATTTTGAGAAATTAACGTTTAAAAAAAGATATATATCTGTAACAGCGGACCGGTTAGCGCTCTGGTTCGCGGACTTTTCGCGCAACGGAGCTTTGTGAAGCGAAGCTGATTGGTTCTCCGGCGTCTGTCAACATTCCAAACAGTCCGTAGCGGCCGCCATCTTGTCTCTCGGTAGGATCGAGAGACAAGAGGAGGTCAAAACAAAGGGGGAAATAACTATAAGGGGGCATAGTAGATCCTCGCTGACCCCCTAGGTTTGATGTGGAGGTTTTAAAAGGGCCCCGCGGGGCAAAAAAAAAACAAAATAATAATAATCGAACGGCTGAATGGATTTGCACGAAACTTGGCAAAATATTAGGGACTGGTAGCCCGATGTGCCTTTGCTAGGTCTCAATATATGTGCTCCAGTGGATTTTGAGAAATTAACGTTGAAAAAAAGATATATATCTGTAACAGCGCTCCGCTTCGCGTACTTTTCGCGTTACGGAGCTTTGCGAAGCTGATTGGTTCTCCGGCGTCTGTCAACATTCCAAACAGTCCGTAGCGGCCGCCATCTTGTCCCTCGGTAGGATTGAGAGACAAGAGGAGGCCAAAGCGAAGGGGGAAATGACCATAAGGGGGCAGAGTAGATCCTTCCTGACCTCTTAGGTTTGATGTACCATTTTGCCAAGTTTGGTGTAATTCCGTTCAGCCATTCAGGCTGTAGACGTATGTAAATGTCCTATGGAAAATTGCATGGGGAAAACACATTTGAAAGTGTTGAAATTTAGAACCAATTAAAATGTTACTTTGGTTTTGTATTTGTGTGTGATGAAAGTTAATTGGTTATGTATATATGTCAAATGAGAGGAAACCACAGCCATTTTGTGATACTACTGTCTGAGGTACATTTGTGAGGAATTTTTGGTGGTGAATTTCTGGTGTTTGATTTACACAGTACTAACACTTCTGCTACTTTTAAAAAGGTGAGTTGTTAATTTGTATGGGGAACTATGTTGTACACTTGAAGATAATTTGAAAAATGTTTTCTGTTATTTATTTGCAGTCCTTCTGTTATACTAAATACTTGATAAAGTTAGTTTTATATTATGTATTACTAAAGACGATAAATGAAAGTGATTATTTTTTTCTGCAATTTACAGCAAGCAATTTCAAAATAAAATGGCTCACAATGAAGAGACCGTGGCAATTTCTTTTGAAATGTCCAACACATTGATTGAAATTGAGAGCACCAATAATGAAATATTGTCACAAGGAGGACATGACTTGTATGATTCCATTAGATTGATTGAAATGGACAGCACCAAGAATGAAATATTGTCACAAGGAGATGACTTGAATGATTCCACTACATTGATTGAAATTGAGAGCACCAATAATGAAATATTGTCACAAGGAGGAGATGGCTTGTATGATTCCATTAGATTGATTGAAATGGACAGCATCAATAATGAAATATTGTCACAAGGAGGAGATGACTTGAATGATTCCACTACATTGATTGAAATTGAGAGCACCAATAATGAAATATTGTCACGAGGAGATGACTTGAATGATTCCACTACATTGATTGAAATTGACAGCACCAATAATGAAATATTGTCAGAAGGAGGAGATGACTTGAATGATTTTTTTGATCAATCTCTTGATGGCGAATTTATCGAGTGTTTGGAGACCATAGAGTTACAAGAATCATCATTGGAGACTTTTAATGAGGACATTGCTGATGAGGACATGTTACTAGTTCTTTCAAATTTAGAAAATTCTGAAGAATAAATTTATATTTAGAAATCAAAAATTGTTTGAGACATTATTCATTTTTATTTTTAATTTATGAGGTTGTAGCGAAGTGATTGTAGTATAAAATGAGACTTATAGTATAGAGTGCAACATTTTTATGTTACATGGTAAGTTTACTCATATTTACTTCCCTTCTGCCACTATATTATCTCCAATGTGTATTTGACATGTCTTCTTCATCTCCGGCCTCCTTTCTCTCACTGTGTGTCTCCGATGCATCTTATCGCTGCTATTTTGTGTAATTACAGAAGAGAGTAAAATAAAATAGTTCGGAACGTGAAAAGGGGGCAAAGTAGAGTACTCCTCACCCCCTAGGCCTTTTTAGGCGGTCCCAAAAGGATCAGTTTCTGCTTTCCTGAGAGATTATGGTATGAGTTCCATATACCACAATAACTTGCATTACAACATGCAAGATATCTATCTCCTATTACCAACTTTTGGAGATATTCGCGCTAAGCGCGAATATCTCCAAAAAGTAACACCTGCCCTGAGCAGTTCTTAGCCATGTTATCCAATGGGAGGTGGATAACATGGCTAAGAGTATTAGCTCGGTAATGCATGAATATCGCTGAGTTTTTAGCGATATTCATGCATTGCGGCCGTTTATTATCGCATTTGCGATAAACCTTGATAATAGTAAGGTTTATCTTCGATAATTTCTGACGATGCTTAGTGGTAAAAAATTGGTTGGTAAGCATCGTTAGCGATAAATATCGCTGAACTTTGGTAATATGCCCCAACGTCTGTTAACGTTCGATTCGAAGGAAATGAGGAAGTGTTGAAAAACATTGTCTGCGCCATCTTGCCTTTTTTGAAATGCCACACTTTTGTCGTGCACGGCAGCCATTTTAGATGTCTTGACCAGACCCACTCTCTGCACGCTGTCGATTCGTAGCATGGCTCCTCACCCTCGTAAGCATCTCCCCCAGGCACTGGTCACCACCGCTCTCTGTCTTATGCATGGGCAATAAACCTTCCCCCATCTGCGCTGCTCTTCCCTGAGAATCACACTCTGTGCCCGCCCGACACCTCCCTTTCGCCCTATTCACTACCGCACCCTCTGACACTCCTCTTCCTCTGTGTCCGATTGTCCAGGCTATCAGCTAGCCCTGCAGATGTAGTTTATGGCTCCAGCTGTAAAGATTCACCCCTCTTCAAAGGAGTTATAGTAGATCAAGGCCCACACCCGATGAGATCCGTCACACCACACGTGTTCCTACTATCTGAAAACCATCCTGTATTGTGATTGGTGAGGGGACCGAGCCTGAAGCGGAAGATTCTAGGAATGACTCTTTGTACATCAAAGTTTTTACAATTATGTGTCACATTAAAAATATATAGCACTCCAACAAAGTAGTAGGAATATAAAACTTTAATAACATATAAATATATACAACAAAACAAAAACAGTAAAAACATTTAAACAACGAAGAGACCGTGGCAATTTCTTTTGAATTCCTGATGAGGACATGTTACTAGTTCTTTCAAATTATGAAAATTCAGAAGATGTTGCCTGGGGGTGGGTCGTCAGTAGCAGTCTGTTGTGCGAATAGTTCCAAGGCAGCAGAACGCGCTGAAATCTAGATGGCACGAAAGTGATGTCTAGTAAGTTGCCGCCCAGCAAATAACGGCGTGGGGCGCCGCGGGGGTGAGTGAGTCCAGTAGGCACCACAGCTATTCTTACCGGCATTGCAGAATTACTGCTGGGGACAATGCCTGTGCTGTAGCAGGGTCACAGCAGAAACAAAAAGGATTCTGTTGAAGATGTTGTTGGTTTTCAATTTGAAAACAGTTCTGGTGTCAACTGCTATGCTAATGTAGTGGTTAATGTTTTGTTTTCTCTAGAAAATGTAAAAGAGGGGGAGGCAGTCCAAAGTTCCGTTAAAAGGGCAAAGGAAAGGATCGGTGGTTTGAACTATCAGTCAAAAAGGGGAGGGGGTGCAATAATTTTTCCTACCGGGTCACACTGTGCTTTCACCGGAAGTGAGGTCTGCAGGATTGTAGTAATTCAAAGTGAGGCTGGCGCCAGCATGGGAGCGCCGACGTCCCGCGGATACAGTTTCGTCACTCCACGGGCGATCATGGCAGTCATTCCCCATCGGGGGTCGGAGACTCCCGCGGCTCCTCTAGAATCTTCAAGGTCGTGGAGGACTACGGTGGTGGAGTCAACCAGTGACCGGGCCATTTCTTTATGTTGGGCCCGCTCTTGCCAGGTCGACCGCCATTTTGAGAGTTCGGCAGCTACCGGCGATCGCGGGGTCACATGAGCGGACGGGCTCCACCCTGCCGGGCGAGACGTTGCAGCATGGCCACAGTGGAAGAACCGTTATCTAGGTCGTTCCGAAACTGTGCAGCACTGTAGTTGTTAGGATGCCACCGCCTGGAGCGCTGAGGGTGCAGCTGGGAAGCCTCCACCTGGGGAGGCGGGAGAGGCCTGTTCGCACCGTCTCTCCCTCCCAGTGCACCCCACGGCGTCTCGCTTGAGATTTGTTATGGCCGGACCAGGCGATGAGGACGAGGGGGGGGTCGGAGGCATGTGCAAGACATCCCCCTCCAGTGTTGTCGCAGCCATTATAAAAGAAAGAAGTGTCCCGTCCGTCTTCGGGCCGGGCTTCCGGTGGATGTCGGCCGGACGCCCCTGGCTCTGGCCCCATGAACGGGTTTCTTGGTTTATCGGCTGCAGCCGGATCCCGTCGGCCTCGGCCCCCCGACCGTTGGTGGTCGGACCGGAAGAGCATGTGGCGGGACTACCTGCAACTCTCAAGGGCCACCGCGGCCGGACTGGGAGAGAGAGGGGAGGGTCGAGGAGACATTCCCCCCCCCTGCAACTGTTCAGCGTTGTAAAGGCAATCCCCTGGCCGGGTCCCGCTGGTCTCGGCCTCTCCTCCGGCTACACCCTACGTTAGGATCTCCTGGCCGAGGCGTGGCAGCAGGACCTGCCTTATATGGGCTGCTCCCGGCTGGGCGTAGCCGGAACCCTGCCCCACCTTGGAAGTTTCCAGAGTGGGGGTGGATGTTCTACTGACTTGCATTTTCCCTAGTCTATCGATTTTTTTGGCGTGGCAGGCGGTGGGACAGCGAGGGGTGATTTGGTTTCTCTTACTGTTTTTCTGGTCTCTCACCACTGGCATATTTTAACGTTTTCTTGTTTCTAGGACATTAATAGGTTTTATCATTACGTTATGTTATCGTTTCTTTGTTCGTTGTTTAATAAAAGTTCATGTTCATCAGTGGCCTACTGATTTTCGTTTTCCTATTTTTTTCTTTCCAGGTTGTTTCATGGTAAAGTTTCTGTTAACAGGATACAGTGATCACTTCGTTATTATTGCATATGTCCTTTTCACTAGGGGTGCTCTCTGGTCGGGCCAGATGACGTATCTCTAGTAAATGGTCCGGGTGAAAAGGGTGCATCAATCAGTGGGGAGTAGATAGGCATGACAGATTACAACGGGGGAGAAAGGTCCGCATTACATACCCTTTCACTACTTGCAAAGATTTTCCTACGTTTATTTGCAAACAGGGAATACCTCCAAAAAGAACTAATTCCCAAACAGTCAATGTTCGGACAATCAATCAATCAATGAGGAATGAAATAGGTACGACGTGTTAAAGGCTTGCGTTACCTACCCTTCACTATCTGCAAAGGGAGATAGAATATTCCTATTCTTCCTCGTTTGCAGGTAGAGAAGATCGTTAAGAGAATTAACTTCGAACAATTCAATGCTCGATTGAAACAATCAACAAGGGGTACTGTGAACACAAATGAACGCCGCTTATATACATACGCATTGCTATTTTCAACAGGTTGTTCCTAATGTTTCTATTTTAGCGAGGTCAAAAGAGATCCCATTAGTGGCCTACTGATTTTGCTCGATTCCTTTTGTTTTTTTACACGATTTTTCGCTATCTGCAAAGAGTAAACAGAGTATTGCGACTCTGTGCTTGTTTGTAAATAGAGAATGAACCAAAGAGAACAATCAATCAAATGGAGAGAGAAGCAGGCACGACGGATTACAAAGGGGGAAAGGGCTGCGTTAACTACCCTTCACTATCTGCAAAGAGAGAGTACTCCTAATAGAAATGAGGGGAGGGGGGCAGCAATCAAAGCAGATCAGTGTGCATAAACACGAAAAAAAAAATTCTTACCACGTACTTGACATTCGACAGCTTATGATATTTGCTATTAAAAAACCATTGAAATTCACTGAAAAAACCATAGGTTATAGACCATATATAGTTAGGAATTAGCATTTACAAAACCTTGAAAATTCACTGAAAAAACCATAGGTTATAGACCATATATAGTTAGGAATTAGCATTTAAAAAACCTTATTTTACTCACACAAAACCATTGAAATTCCATATATAGTTAGTTGCACTAACTATATATTGCGCACCCGCAATCCACTGCTGATGATGTCACATATTACATCATTCATGACATGGTCAGTGACATCACTGATGACATCACTGATGACATCTCAAATGACATCACTGATGACATCACTGATGACATCTCATTTGACATCAATGACCACATCACTGATGATATCATTCATGTGACAATACAATGCATCTCCTCACATTTTAATATAACCTCTGTTTCACCCAGTGTTAAAAACAGAGTATAATTTTTGAAACCATTGACACACCAATACTAGTTACTACATACGTACTCACTGATTCCTACGTCTACACACACATTCACTCATTCACCCATACAATCATTCATACATACAATCACTCATGTTTACAACACAATCATATGCACTCATACACCTATACAGACACTCACACTCTGCCACTCATCCATGGAGTTACTCACACACCTAGTCAGTCCTGTAAAGAATCAATCACACTTCCATTTTCTACTCTATACAGTTAAACATAGAGCACCTTACGTTTTCAACCATATACTAACACATACTTACTCTCTTATACAATCATTGATACAAGTACACATTGATCTGTACAGAGTCACACACCTCCCAGCCAGCCACACACACACTCAGTCTCCCATGCAAATACTTGGGCAATCAATCAATAACCCATATAGTTACTCATATAGCTACTGATCAACACATGCAGCAGTTTACAGAACAACAGACATAATGATGCACAAATTAAGACAGTTTAGTCACTAACCCATGCACTCAGTGAGACACATTTAATCACTCACTCATACATTCAGTCATGCACCTACTAAATCCTTCGTCCAGACACTTATACATCCACTCATTCTTCAATATGTAAGACATATTTTAACTTTACAGAAACATAGTCACTGGATGTTGTCATCAGTGATGTCATCAGTGATGTCATTTGAGATGTCATCAGTGATGTCATCAGTGATGTCACTGACCATGTCATGAATGATGTAATATGTGACATCATCAGCAGTGGATTGCGGGTGCGCAATATATAGTTAGTGCAACTAACTATATATGGAATTTCAATGGTTTTGTGTGAGTAAAATAAGGTTTTTTAAATGCTAATTCCTAACTATATATGGTCTATAACCTATGGTTTTTTCAGTGAATTTTCAAGGTTTTGTAAATGCTAATTCCTAACTATATATGGTCTATAACCTATGGTTTTTTCAGTGAATATATATATATATACATATATATATATATATATATATATATATATATATATATATATATATATATATATATATATATATAGTGGATATGGAACTAGTCTTCTGTTTGAATATTAATTGATATATACATATAAAGGGTATCATAGATAGGCATTTGAATAATGAAACACTCAGCAGCAATAACTCTGATCCTTTTAATCATGTATTTCGAATTCGATAATTAAATAGTTTTTGCTGGTTTAGTGAATATTTTTATATGCTATATATAGTTTTTCTACCTTGTCTACAATTGGTATTTCTTATTTGTTTATAAGGTTGAAGTTCAGTGCTCTACTTACTGCATATTAGTGAACTGTTAGGTAGCAGATAGGTAGCCATAGGGTACTCTCCTATGTGCATAACAGCATGCAGTTACTAGTTTCAATGCCCTACATGCACACTTTCGGGCCCCTACGCTCAGTTATACATCCAGTCTCCCACTCTGATTTGAATCTCAGATAAGTACATAGAAAAGAGGTAACCTCCTAATACATCTCCTTAGACAGTGCCACAATCATCTAAATGTTCACTCAAATGCAAAGAAACACATTTTTGGATGTAGTTGTAATGCAGGCTGTGAGACAGTCACTTAAATACCCCTTTAGTGACTGACACACCCAAGAAACAACCCATGTCACCCTTTACATATAGGTTTACAGACCCATACAGTAACAAACAGAGCCAGCAAGACACTAAAAGACTTTCTTACATGTAGAAGCAGATCTCCCCATCGGTACTTAGGCACTCATCATCTAGTAAAGAACTTAGATTGCCAAGTGAACCATCCAGAGAGGTAGCCCTTTAAAAATGTCTCAGGCCTGGTACACTTGATGCTGTGTATCCAGTTCTGCTGCTAAATTGACCTGCTATTTAAACTCCTTCACAAGTCTTAACCTGCTGTTCTACTACTTAAATATCACACATAAGGTAGCCTGTGGATAGGTCATAGGTTCCTATGTGCATAAGGCTAGCACGTGTAGTTAGTAGTATCAGGAAGCTACATGCACACGAACAGTTGAATATGCTGAGTTATACATCCAGTGTTCTACCCTGATTTGAATCCTACATAAGCACAAAGAAAAGAGAAAAGCCAATAATACAACCCCTTACACAGTGTCACAAGCAAAAGAAACATTAACTTGTATGCACAGACACAACTCTTATGGATCTAGAATTAATGCAGGCAGTTAAATAACCGAATACTAACTAACACACCTAGGAAGTGACCTATGCCACCACTTAGATATGCATTTACAGAGATATGCACTCACAAACAGAGGCAGCAATGCACAAAGAAACTACCTTACATTTGGAAACAGACCCCAAGATAGGGACTCAGACAATCCTTTAGATATGTAGTTCAAAACTGACACCACCAAGTGAAACATCCAGAGTAGTAGCCCTCTAAATATTTCTGATGCCTGGTATACTTGAGGCTGTGCATCCAGTTCTACTGCTAGGATGACTTGGCATATAAAACCCCTTGACAAGCCTTACCCTCTTGTTGTTTTTGTTTTAATCTGTTTGTCTTTGTTTCAATACTAAACAAACAAATGTAAATTGCATGGTACAGTGCATCACGTCTCTTGATTACAGTCATTACATATATGTGATACAGAATATAGTGTTACAATCTGGGTGGTTCAGGAACTGTTAGTGATGAGGTGACTCATGACTCACGAGTCAGTGAATTCTGATGCTTTGCACGTTATCGGTCACTGGTAGGATGCTTGCCTACTGACGGGCTATGTGTGTACCATTTCTAAGCTTGTTAACTTTTGAGGTGGGAGGTAAAATGGGGGGCGACTAAAATATAACTGGGGTGGGGTCAAACTTGGCGTGGCACCTCTGATTAGTTAAGGGTATTCCCTGGACTGTAGTGATGGTTGGCGTGAATATACTTTTGCACTGCGGCTTTCAGTCTCTGCTTATTGCATGTTTAATGGCTATCTATCTCGGTGAAACTGTTTGGACATCATACATGTGAGTGGTCATCTTGAGGTATGCGCTGGCTCTATATTTGGGCATGTCTGTTACCAGCTCCACTTCAAACTCTGTGGCCTCGTCTAGTGTTGCGCATTCTTAGCATGTTCTCCCTGTAGAAAGTAGGATCTCCTTTAATGTTTACCCCCACTTTTTGCCTGGTTCTAAGCTGTTATTGACTAGTCTGACTGGGATCCTGCTTTCTCCCTTAAATTGTTATATTCAGCACTGAGGTACATCCCTGATTGGATACTGGGGTGCCTTTATCAGTCCCTAGTATATGATACTAAGGTACCCATGGGCTGAAGCATGCATTATGCCACCCATGGTAGACCATTCAAAATGGAACTACAGGCCTTCTATTGCAGTCTGTGCAATCTGGTGCTAGCACCACTTTCTAAAGATATAGTTTTCCTATATCTAGGGTCACTGTACTTAAAACATGTCACCCCTATAGCAGGTCTTATCAATCCTGAAGGCAGGGTGCCTGGTTCTAAGTGTGTGGTTGCCCCTGCATGTGCAGAACGCCCCTAAGGCATATGGAGTCCATTCTCCCAGGTTGTAAGTGAAACAGCAATATACTATATAGAGGGGCACCGTGTAATTACGCAATAACCATCTTGAAAATGGAGGCTACGAAGCCTATCATGTTTGGTATCAAATATGTTGGATTCATACCCCACCATAAACTGTGTAAGAGGTACGTTTCCAAGCACTGGAAGAGCCCTCCGTAAGGCTCTCAGTATTCCTGGTACCAGAACAATAGGCATCCTGTCACAGGGAGGTGTGACCACCTCCCAGACAGGATTTAGTGTATTGGGGCCGGAGGGTGAGCTTGCAAGCTCCACTCAGTCTGCATGAGGGGCACATTTGATGTCCACATGCATAGTCCAGTTCAAACCAGATCTGGGAGCCGTTGGCTCCGGTTCTGGTGCAAAACTGGACAAAGGACATGGGAGTAAACTCCCACCTGTCCAGACCCTCCCCTGGTAGGGTCCCCTGAATCATCTTAACTCTTTCCTTAGGGTACTAAATGGCTTATCTGTGGGTGATTCCCTAGATTCGTTGTGGGACAAGAATCAGATCAGACACCACTTCTTCTTCTACCGTTTGGGCACTCTGGACTTCGCTGGACTTCGTTTGGGCTCGACTTTGTCTCCCTTTCAGTCCGCTGCATCATCAGTGCCTGTGCACCATACAGGAACCTTCCAAGGCCTGTGGGCATCAAAGACACCTGAAGGAGTCTCCCTTGAAGTGAAGGGGTCACAACCCTGCATTTGCAGAACACCACAACTAAGTTGATGGGTCTGCTGATCCTGAGCTCCTAGGGACTCCGTAAGTTCGTAAGTTTTAAGGTCAGTAGAGAACCATCTCATTGCATCAGTACTCCGGGTGGTTTTTAATCTGGTGAGAGGGGCATGTTTATTACTAGCATTCATTAACCAATTCGAGATGTTAGTTTCTGTCGTCTCTATATTCGGCCCACACAAGGGACAGTGTTGGCTAAAGAGCGAAGAAATTCTTTCTTGTTTGCGGAATTCCATTCCCTAGCAAAACCACCATCAGTGGTGCTAGGTTTCTCAGTTGACGGTAACCTTAAAGTAAATTTCAGCAGGGGGTGATCAGACCAAGTACAGGGTGTAACGGTGGGAGTAGAGATCCCCACCCCATTCGTCCAGACTTGGTTTAGGATGTGTCCCTTCTGATGGGTAGGGGACAAAACTTGCTGAGAAATGTTCAGGTTCATAAGCAAATCCGTCAATTCTGCCGAGTGTGGTCCCTCCTCGGGATCTTTATACCAATAGTTAAAGTCTCCCACGAGTAGTACGTTAGCATGATCAGTAGCAAGTTTAGCTATCTGATCGCTAAGTTCCAGCGGAAAAGAGGAGGTCTTATTGGGGGGCCTATAGAGAAGTACACAGACAAAAGAGTCATGGGAGGATTCTAATTTTATCACCAAGTTTTCGGTGTCTTTAAGGGAGAGGCTAGGCAGGGAACAGAACCTATAATCATTTTTAATGATAGCAGCCATGCCACCTCCTACTTTATCAGAAGAGCGGTCCGCGTGTATAATATAATAATTGTTAGGGATGGCCGCCAGCATATCAGGGCTTGAGTCATCCGTAAGCCATGTCTCGGTCAACAGAAGAATATTGGGATTATCTGAGAGCAGCAGAGAAAAGATATCCAACTGATGCTTGACAAGAGAACGAGTATTCAAATAGTAAACCATGAGGTCTTGCCTGATTCCTAGCTTGTCCTGATTCTGTATAGGGCATGAGAGTGCTGTATAATTCGATAATTCAGGGAAAGAGGTCCTTTTAATGAATATTTCATATTCCAGCAGTAAATCTAGCGTACCATTGGCAGGGAGCAGGCGGGTGGGGTGCATGCTTTGGAGCGAAGCAGCGGAATAAGTGATGGTCCTGGCATTGTAACTGGCCCCTGGGCTCGTTCGGGTGCAGACGGGCGCATTCGGGCTTGCCTTTGGGGCGCCCGCTGCGCTCCCGCGTGACATTCTGCATTTAAATCCAAGAGCCCGCCCCCAGCACTGCCCACTGGGCGGGATTGAGAACTCCCTGGGGATTGTGAAAGGTAGGTATCAGGGTCTAGCGCTCTCGCGCGCTGTCCCAGTTAAGTAGGGCAGCGTGAGGGCGTGAGGGCAACGTAAAAACAACTAGACCGCACCGTCTACCAAAATTGCGGTGGCGGTAGAAAGTGCACTAACAATCAGGGTTCGATTCCCCCTCCCGCTCCAGTGAAGCCCACCCAAATAAAAATTACCACAAAGTTAAACACAAGAATATATAAACTTCAATTTTTAAAAAGTCTCTTGATTTATAAAACAATTCAGGCAAAAGAGCAAATTTCAGCGTGGTATGGCGAATAGATCGCTGGTCTGATGCTTTCTGGGTCAATTGATGTACGGAATGCAGAAAAAATCAAAATATTCACCCACCAGTCAAGAGATCCGGGCTAAATCCATCATTCTTTTGCTCACCATGCCACCCCAGTTTAGCCCTGTCAATATGCAAATCAGTCTTGACCCTGTGCCTCATGGGAACAGTCCTGGCTGAACTGCCAATCCAGATCCTCCATATTGGGACCAAAGCAACACACTAGGGTGATAGAAAATTATGCCAATCTGCCTCACATAAGGCAAAAACATCTTGGAGGGACCCCAAAGCAACATATTGCATGTGTTTTTAATCAAAATCACTGCACCAGGGGGGAGGATCCAAGACTCCCAACATGGCGGATGAGGTCTGAGTGAGCTCCGTCGGCCCAACTAATATCCTGCAATATGATACCTGACATCGCGCTCTTCCGGCAGCTGTGAGGATGGCCAGGCAGTGGTGGACGTTGGAGGAACCGGACGATCCGACTCTGGGGCTCGAGGTGTCACCTGGAACCCTATATGCCTGGGTGACGACTGCCGAGTGTAGATGCGGCATTGTGTGCTGCGACTTCTTGGACTTGATCGCCTGGGGCGGTGAGCTCTCAGCATAGACATCCCCGAGGCCAGAGACAAAAGGATCAGGCCGAGGGTGGAGCGGCCGAGAGAGTACGCTCGGTGGCTGTGGCTGGGTCAGCGATCGGTTTGGACCATGGGGGAACGAGGCATCGTGGTAGTGCGGCTGAGGTGGAAACTTACGAGATCTGCAGGCCCACCACGGACTCGCCAGATTGTGTTGTGAAGGATCGATGCGGGGGCAAGCAGCTGTGTGGAGAGTTCAGCGGTGGCCTGCTGCATGCTGAGGCACACCCCGCTGGTCATCAGGGTGGCTGGATTAGGCAGCCATCGGCTAATTGAATCCTGGAACCTTTGGCCGGCTGGCTGCCCTGCGGATAGTGGGACTACACCTCTGCTTTTTTCTCCCCGGATAGACGTTTTAGCCTACTGCTGGAATAGGCTGGGCCGTTGGTGTGTGCTTCTGCCCACCTGGTTGTGACTAACTTGACCCTATAGCGGGGTCACCAGAGGGTGGAAGCAATGCACCAGTAGGGGTGGGGAGTAGTGCCCCCGGCTGCAAAAGCGGCCAGACTAGTGTTCGGGCATCTTGCGATTGAGTGTGGCCCTCCCCTGGCACCTACCACAGGGAGGAAACAACACACAGAAGGGGACTTTCGCTGACTTGTCGGACCATGCACCGCATATTGAGCCTCATAGGGTGCACTAAAACCCTCCTTTCTCCGGGGTCTTGAAATAACGTAGGTAGTGTCTCACCTTGCTAGCATGCGCTGGTGAGGGTACAACAGACCAGGTGAGGTGGCACACAGTGGGTAGCTGAATTCCCCAAATATTGTGAAACCACCATGTCCAAAGAGAAAGCACCGAATACCGGCTAGAGGCAAAGCACACGTGACCGCTACGCGGCCATGGCTGTGCAGGGTGGGGAGGGCGCAGGTGTCGCCTCGAATTTGCCAGACAATGCGACCTATTGGAGGCTTTTACCCAGTCTAGGCAGATCCTTGAAACACAGATTGGTGCGGTGGGTACTGCGGTCACGCTCCTGCCTCCGGACCTGTGTAATGCAGTGGATCGTATTACTGAAGTGAGACCAGGGTCTCTGGTGTAGAGGATGCGGTAACTACACTACAGCATAAAGTCAAGTTGCTAGAGCAACTGACAAAGGGCCTTGCACTACGCTTAGAGATTTTAGAAGGGCGCACACGTAGAAACAATTTACGCTTCGTGGGCTTTCCGGAGAGCTGTGTAGGCAGCGAAGCAGGGCAGTTAATCACGAATTGGCTTATCTCATGGATCCCAGATGGCCTCCTTTCTACATGCTACTTAATTGAACGTGCCCATAGGGCCCTGCAGTCTACACCCCCGCTAGGTGCCTCACCGCGGTCCTTGATCGTATGACTTTTGAATTTTCATGACTGCGACGTGATCCTACAGCAGGCACGCATTCAAACAATTCTGACATTTGATTCTCACCAGACAATGATATTTCCGGATTACACCAAAATGGTCCAGCAGCAACGCAAGTCGTTCATCGCTGCCAAGGCATGGCTGCGAGATCTCAAACTTCCATACATGTTACTATATCAAGCCAGGATAAGAGTGGTCTTCAGTTCCAGTACCTTCTTTTTTTACACTCCTGAGGAGCCATTTGCCTGGATGGATGAACAACGACAGATCAAGCTGCAGTCCCACCGACTCGGATTCGTCAACAGGAGATATGGACTGCACATAGCCCAAACCTAAGGATTGGCGACGCCATAGATCCAGATCTACATGGAGGTCTAAAAACAAAGAACAGGAGGAGGAACCTTCCAAAAAGTGACATCAGTGACCTTGAGTGTTCATGTCATGGTGCGACATGTAGAATTCGTACTCTTTATACAGCGTATGTCAGGTGGGGACTGGGCCAGCATGCTGAGACTGCTTCATTCCCCAATAGGATTTGGGATAGTTACTGGATTACGGGGATCAATTGGTGAGTCTACACCCCAATACTTATTCAACCTAACAATAATGTATAATGAATGACACTCATTTTGTATATTTGAATATGTTTTTTACTGTATATATTTTGTAAATATTGTGTTTTTATAAATTGCTTCTAGCCCTGAAGAAGTCCCAAGAATGATGAAACGCAATGGCAGCAAGGAATTATGTGATATTTTAAAGGAATAAAGTGTCCTTGAATCAAAAGAATAAATTATCTTCAATCAAGTTTTTGAGATTGTTTATCTTTGTCATTTGGGAAGTTATTTATTGTTATATTGTGCTCTTTGGTGTGACTTGATGTACTAGGGCATCTATATACATTATACACTTGTTTGCTCTGGTGTGGGGTCAGTTTTGCTTTATCTTTAAGACATAACTGTATTATTGCATATTGGTGTCATGTTATTTAATACTGCACATATTCTCTGAGGTGGACTTTGCTGGCCTGGTCCTGTTATAAAATGTGACCCAAAGGGCACTTACAACAGTGCTAAAATCAGCTTCATCATTTGGCCGTTAACAGCAATTGTTTCTGTCTCTGCTATTGCAAGATGCATAAAATGCATAAAAAATGTCTCTGTGTTCAAGAAACCACCAAACAGTCATGTGCAAACTGCTCGTGAATTCGGATTAGCCTATCATATTTTTATCTTTTTTGAGTTTTGTGTACCACTAGTGTGGCACAATTTCACAGAGTATGCCGGCTGGCAACTCTTCAGGCTGACTTGTTGCCTGTTGCCTATCCCTACTCAAGCAGCAACTACAATCACTGTCAGGATGAAGTCACAAGCACACTCAAGATTAACCTGTGCTCAACCCCCTGGTAGTTTGGCACAGTGCAGTCAGTAGTAACTTAGAGGCAATGAGTAAAGAAGGTATGCAGCATTTTAAACAGCAAAAAAGTATAAACACAGCACAAGAAAAATCCCACACCAATTTAGAAAAACAGAGTTCAATTTAATAAATGAATCGAGTCCAAAACAAAAAAAATCCAATAAGTAGACCCAGAGATATGCAAGTTTAAAACGTCAGTGAAAATAGCTCCAAAATGCACGAGGCACCAACTGTGGTTATCTGGTTGCTCTTATCTTGTCGATCTAGACTAAGAATAAGTCATACGTTCAGGTCAATAGCGATGGGCCACAGGCAAGCTTCAGGGATCCACTTAAGTCCGTTGAACACAGTACCTTATTCCTGGTTGCAAAGAGGTGTGGAGTCTCAAGTTGAGGATACATTGCAACAGCAAAGGCAATGCTGGGTTGTGGGCTGTGGCAAGGAGATGTGACTCACAGTGGTGGTTCTGGGGAGCTTCAAAGTGTGATGCAATGTCTTTACGTGGAGATACATTGGTTGCAACATTTCCAATGGGCTGCATTGAGTGAGGCGATGTCTATGCATGGAAGCGTGCCGTTCAGTGGTGGTTCCGATGGGACTGCATTTGGTGAGACAATGTCCTTGTATTGAGATGCGTTGTGTAGCAGCAGTTCCTACAGGTTGCATTGGGAGAGGCAATGTCCTTGCATGGAGATGCCTAGTGCAGCGGTGGTTCCAATGGGCTGCTGTAGGCATTACGGAATCCTTGTGTTGGGGCCCTAGGTACTCACAATATCACTTTACTAGGAACTTACAAGTAAATTAAATATGCCAATTGGGTGTATGCCACTTCTGCTATGGTTAAAGGAGAGAGCACAAGCCTTTTGCACTGGTTAGCAGTGCTAAACTGCTCAGAATCATGAAAGCCAACTAAAACAGGTTCAGAAAACAGAGGGCTGGGCTAAGCAAGCCGACATGGCGGACGTGTGCTAGCTGAGCTCCGTCCAGCCAGCTCAATATCCTTCAAATATCCTGACTCCCTTGGCCCCCATGAGGTCTTGGAGGTGACACTCAAGCCACTATTGCTGACAGCTGTGATCCGACGTGGAACTCTGCACCTGAGTTGGCCGGGGGCCGGAGATCGGAGTCCCCACGAGGAGAGGCCTAGTGTCTGGAGGAGAAACCGGGGCGTGGAGTTGAGCGCGCCCTGAGAGAGAGTGTGACGCCGCAGACTCCGCTTACCCTCATCTGTGGGAGCAGAGGGCTGCCTTGAGTGCCTTCTCGGAGGTTGCCGGGAGAGGCAGCTGCCCGGGCCGCGCTGGCGCGGTGAGGAGAGTTTGTGCTAAGAGCCCGGAGGCCAGAGTGCTCAGTGGAGAAGCAGCAGGTGGGTGCACAGACAGTTGGGTGGCCCTCTGCGGCATTTCCCCCCCCCCCCTCGGCGGCGCAATCGAGCCACGTGGTGAGCCCACGGGGGCTCTGCAGTGGTCTGGCGGTTGCCTGAGGTCATTTTCTGTGGCGGACACCTGCCTTCCTCCCCCCAGCAAAGTATCCTGCGGTGGCACAGAGGTCTGCTGCCGCACTTGGGGACTGGGTCTGGGATACCCCGGGGATCCTGTGGCACGAAGACGGAGGCTGCAGTGCCTGGCGGCTACCGCGTGGCACACTAACGGTTGGTATGAACCTGGTGCGGGTGAGCTGAGCTGAAAGGGGGCTGGTGTGGGGCCCCGTGGCCACATATCTGAATTCTTGGGTGCTGTGCGGGTGGTGGACCCCCGAGAGCAGCGGAGACTCGGATGTGGTGGCAGGGGGTTGAGCGTGCCCCGAAAGAGAGTGTCACGCCGCGGACGCCGCTTACCCTCATCTGTGGGAGCAGAGGGCTACCTTGAGTGCTTTCTGGGAGGTTGTCCTCGCGGGCGGTGATCGAGGGGTGGACTGGCCCCCAGGGAGCCGGGGGAGGCAACTGCCCGGGCCGTGCTGGTGCGGTGAGGAGAGTTGGTGCTCGGAGCCCGGAGGCTGGAGTGCTCGGTGGAGACACAGCAGGTGGGGGCACAGTCAGCTGGGTGGCCCTCTGTGGCATTTCCTCCCCTCGCCCGGGGCCTGTGTCCACGGATCAGCGGTGCAATCAAGCTGTGAGGTGAGCCCACGGGGGGTTCTGCAGTGGTCTGATGGTGGCCTGGGGTCATTTTCTGTGGTGGACGCCTGCCTTCCTCCCCCAGCAAAGTATCCTGCGGTGCACAGAGGGCTGCGGCGGCACTTGGGGACCGGGTCTGGGATACCCCGGGAACCTGTGGCACGAAGACGGAGGCTGCGGGGCCTGGCGGCTACCGCGTGGCGCACTAACGGTTGGCATGAACCTGGTGTGGGTGAGGTGAGCTGAGAGGGGGCTGGTGCGGGGCCCAGCGGCCACATATCTGAATTCTTGGGTGTTGTGCGGGCAGCCAACCCCCGGTAGCAGTAGAGACCCGGTTGTGGCATCGGGGGGCCCCTCTCCACAACGAGGACGGAACCCCCACTTGTTTTTACCTGGGATACAGAGGGAGATCGGCAGCAGGTTCGGGCCACAGGGGAGGTGAGTGCCAGTGGATATTGCTGCTCCTCCCCTTGGCGGCACCTGATTCAACGGTCTGTCGGGCCGTGAGGGAGCCCGGGGACAGTGCCTGTGACCCTGCTCGGCTGACTCGTGGGTAGAAGTGCGGACCAGCATTGGTGGTGCGCGGGACCCAGATCGGGGGTGCCCCTTCCCGGTTGGTCAGTCCCCGATCGGCTGCATGTGAAGTGGGGGTCCCCGTGGTGGCGGCTGGTCCGGCCTGCTTCGAGTCTGTGGAGCATCTGTGACAAGTGGCCATGATGAGAGATAAGGGCAGCAGGAGCACCACCAAGCATGGGCCTATTGATAAATTCACCGGCCCAGAAGCAGCAGCGGGTGCAGCCGGGGGCCAGCAGGAGGCCGGGCCGGACAACGCAGCTTTGATGGCAGCGATCACCCAATCGAGAGACATGCTGGATGGCAAGATTGGCGCGGTGGGCTCGGACGTCATGCGACTGCGACAGGATCTGCGGAATGCGGCGGCCCGCATCACCGATGCGGAGACCCACATCTCATGCGTGGAGGACGATGTCGCAGCCCTGAAGCAGAAGGTGGTGAATATGGAAGATGTTCAGAAGGGCCTTGCACTTTGGGTTGAGGATGCGGAGGGGCGAGCCAGGTAGAACAATCTGCGCTTTGTTGGCTTTCTGGAGGGCTGTGAGAATGGCAATATGTAGTGCTTCCTCACGCAATGGCTGTTAAGCTGGCTCCCCCCCGACGCCATGTCCCGGTGCTTCGTTGTGGAACGGGCCCACAGGGCGTTCATTCAGAAGCCCCCGGTGGGTGCCCGCCCACGGTCAGTGATCGCAAAACTCTTGAACTACCGCAACCGTGACGCTATATTGCAGCAGGCCCGAGCCAAGGAACCACTGCTGTACGACAATCACCGCATCCTGGTCTTCCCAGATTATACACGGTTAGTGCAGCAGCAACGTCAGTCGTTCATGGCCGCTAAAGGCCGACTGAGAGAACTCAAACTGCCGTATGCCCTGTTGTTCCCGGCTCACCTGTGAGTGGTGTTCCAATCATGCACCCACTTCTTTGATACCCCCGAGGAGGTATTTAAATGGACGGACGAAACTGTACGAGTGTGGGTGCATACTCCTCCAGGGCTGGAGTCGGACTCCTCTCAGAGTGAGACGCAACCGAAGGGTTCCCGTGGGCAACATCGGAGAGGGAACAGACGGTCTAGATCACGGCGCCGCTTCGTGTCCGGTGGGGCCCCTCCCCTGGGGAGGCCTGCTCCTGGTCAACAGACGGTGGATCCTTGACTCTTGTTGTCTGAATGGTGATGAGGACTTCCTTTGCTTGAACAGGGTGAATGCTTGACCTGCGTGGTGGAGAGAGTTGTTATGTGGGCTGTTTCCCCTCCAGTTTGATGCCTGTGGGGAGTGGGCTCGAAGAGTAATGGGCTGTCAGTTGGGGATCCATTGGCGGGGGCGGCTCTCAGCCCCCCATTGGGAGCGGACTGCCAACCCCGCCGCAACAGGTACTTCAGCGTTCTTGAGGTATGGGGTGGAGGTGGTGAGTCGATAGAGACCCCTACGAAATTACACTCTCTGGTGACGGGACTCGATTGGGTTGACACCTGGAGGCACTTACATGGATCCAGCAGAGATTATACCTACTTCTCTGCGACACATGGTTCCTTCTCAAGACTTGATTATCTTTTTGTTCCCAGGGGGATAGCGCACAAGGTGGAGTCGAGAGACATTATGCTCAGGGGCCTGTCAGATCATTCGCCAGTGACCCTTACATTTCGGATTGGTCCAGGACGGCAGCCACTCAGATGGCGTATGTCAATGTGGCATCTGCAGAAAGAGGAATACAGGGAGCACCTAGCGGAAGCGATAGATCACTACATAGCGGCAAATGTGGGGTCAGTCACATCCCCAGCAGTACTGTGGGAGGCTTTGAAACCCACGCCACGACGGGTGGATATTTCTTGGAGCTTGGTGGCATGTAGGGAGCGAAAGGCAGAGGTAGAAGGCGGCCCAGCACGACGGCAATTAATATTAGCTCATCAATCTTATGCAACCCTGTTGATAGATGAGGCCCACCAGGCTTGGCTGGCAACGAGAAGTAGGGTCTACCAATGGGGGACAAATCCATCAGGATGCTGCATCGACTATGCCAGGGTGCCTTCCATTCCCAGGCTCTGCCGAGAGTCCTGGGCCCCGCGGGGGTGCCACTTATCGAGCCCCCAGCTATTGCAGAAAGCTTCACTGCGTATTATGAAGACCTGTACGCACCAGAGTGCCTCACTGCCGAGATCATAGCCAAATTTATAGATGACCTTCCACCTAAAGCCGTATCAGATGAGGTGAGGGACCACTTGGACAGTCTGCTGACGGATGAGGACTGGGTACGACCCTGGGGGAGCTGAATCCTGGGAAAGCTCCCGGACCAAATTGATTTCCCAGTGAATTTTTTTAAAGTTTTTTGTGCAGCTGGCCCCACACTTTCGTCCGGTGGAGGAGGCACAGGAGTGGAGCTCGGTTCCCTCAGACTGGAGACACGTGGAGGTGGTGGTATTCCTCAAACCTGGCAGGCCCCAGGAGCAACACGCATCATAACGTCCCATTTCACTCTTAAATGTGGAGGCGAAGGTCCTGGCTAAGGCACTGACTAACCGACTACTCCCACACATTCCCATTCTAGTACATCCGGACCAGGCTGGGTGAACCGCCACAACATTAGGCGTGCACAGGTGGCATGGGCAGCCAGCGGACAGTTGGGGGAGCCAGCGGCGCTTTTATTTGCCGACATGGACAGGGCCTTTGATTCCTTAAGCTGGATATATCTATTCACCCTCCTGCGGACACTTAACCTCGGCTCGAGATTCCTAGCCTATCTAACGCTGCTGTATAGGGATCTGACGGCGTCGGTGCGGGTGGGGGGAGCGATTTCTCGTTCTTTCTCTATTCGGCGAGGTACGACGCAGGGCTACCCCTCTCCACATATCTCTTTGCACTCGCCATGGAGCCGCTGGCAGCCTGGGTGCGCATGGATGCCCAGCTTAGGGGTTTTGAGTGGACTCCAGGGCTCTCTAACAGAATAGCATTTTACGCGGATGACGCCCTGTTCTTTCTTACTGCTCTAGACAGGTCAGGGCTGCGGCTGCTGCGTAAATTGCAGATATTCGGGGAAACCTCAGGATTATACATGAACCCACGCAAATCCACTGGTGGTGGGGGGGTGAAATATTTGAGGATCTTCCTGTCTGATGAGCCGGCAGTGTCCTGGGAACATAATCTGATCCCGGTGTGGGATCGCACCTGGGAGGATCTTAAGGTCTGGTCCCGTATGCCCCTGTCCATTTACGGTACGTCGGCCATATTCAAAATGGTGCCGCTACCCCGCCTCCTCTATCAACTGCAGAACCATCCATATCAAATCTCACCCCGATGGTTTCGGCAAGTGAGTGCAGTGCTGGGACAGTTTCTGTGGGAAGGGGGCAGCGTGAGGGTGGCACTGCGCACATGTTTCTTGTCTACCTACTCCAGTGGCTTGGCTACATCGGATGTCCTCTCCTACTATCAAGCCTCACATCTGCTGGTTCTCAATCAATGGTGGCTTGGAGGCAGGGGGGACCTGGCATATGCGGTTGAGTAGCAGCTTATGGGACACCATTCCCTCCATACACTATTGTACTCTGCACTGCTTCGGAGGCCTTTGCCACCGGCCACGCAGGTGGTATTTTCATCTGGAGACAGGCACTACGTAGGATGGGGTGGTGGAATACCTTAACCTGTGAGACCCCCTTTGGGGCAATGGACGCCTGCCTCAGCTAGTAGCACTACAGGGCTACCGAGGGTGGGACACAATAGGCGTTTCGGTCCTGGGAGATGTTGTGAGGGATCTGACCCTCAAATCATTTCAAGACCTGCAGGAAGAATATGATATGCCGCAAGCCCAATTCTACCACTATCTACAATTTAGGCATTCCATCGCCCCCAGCCTAGAGGGCCTGGAGTCGCTCCCCGACCGTAGCCCCATTGAAGCGAAGCTCTTCATGGGGGAGCTTCCAGATGCTAGATCTCCCGCATTTACCAAATGTTGGTCATCCACGGCTCCCCCAGCCTGCGGAGGCTCAAGCATGCATGGGAGGTGGATGTGGTTGAACTGGAGGAGTAGGACTGGGCTGAGGCTCTAGCAAGCCCACAAGGGGTGGCAATAGCAACACGCTTGCGGTTAGTGCAGTTTAAATATCTACACAGAGTGTACTTTACCAGGAAGCGCCTGTGGAAGGCAGGATTGATTGCATCACCTGAGTGCCTCCGCTGCCAATGGCAGGAGGGTACGCTCCTCCATATGGTCTGTGACTGCCTCTCACTACATAGATTCTGGAGGGGGGGTATATTCTTGCTTATCGGAGGTATTGGGCTGGTAACTCCCCCGTACGCCGCATCTGGCCCTGCTGCACGTCATGGAGGGAGTGGAGGGTAATCGTTACAAGCGACACCTCTTGCTTTTAGGTCTCACACTAGCGAAAAGAGACATTGCTAAGGCCTGGAAGGCGCCCAGGGCTCCATAGACGAAGCCGCAAGGAAACACGGGCTAGATTTCTGTATGGGGCTCGAACTACCTGTTTTTCTGGCCAGGGGATGCCCGCGCAAACACTACAAGGTATGGCACAGGTGGGCGGATTACCGGGGGCTAGACCTGGACCCGCCACGGGGGATGGAGGCACGCTTGCCGTACTGATGCATATACAATTCCCATGTTTGAACAGCGGCGGGGCAGGAGGACCCGGAGGGACCGCGATTCCTGGGTGTGCAGTTGCAAAGGGGATGGTTTTACATGACATGGGCGCAATCTGGGGGGAGGGGGTTGTGGGGGAGTTTGTTGTAATGTGATTTGTTTATTGTTCATAAAAGTCAAAGTCAAACTAATGTATATTTGATATGTGCACTAGCCTCTGGAGTACAGGGCCCCGCAATCTATGTGAAGCTAGACAAATAAAATTTGTTTTCAAGAAAATAAAGGGCTGAAGGCAAAAAGTGTAGAGATGACCCTACTGACCGGTCCCTTTCCTGTCAAAGATCTCCTTCCTGTCAAGAGTATACTAATCAAAACCTTGATTGGCTTCCCTGCTTAGGCAGTGGAACATGGACTAAGGCCCTGTTATGTAGGGGGACTTAATGGGTTACTGGTTGATGAGAGTGAAACCATACTCAAGCAGCAGCCACAGCCCTAGTCAGTGTGAAGTCACAAGCAAACCTGCTTGCGTGGAGATGTGTAATGCAGCTGCAGTTCCAATGTGCTCCTGTAGGCAATATGGAAACCTTGAGTTGGGGAGGTCCATGCAGCAGAGGCGATGTTTTGGTTCTAAGGGAAAGGTGACAAGCAGCAGGGGTGATGCACTGGTTCTGCGGGTGATGGGCCTTGGAAGGAAATGTGACGATTCTGCTGAATCCACAGAGGGACAGGCAGAAGATCTTCAGACCCACTTCCAAGGGTCTAGGACAGGGGTTGAACCACTTGGGAGGGCAAGGCTCACATATGGCAGAGTACAGGTGCTGGGTTCAAGGATGTTGAAAGCCTGTTCTTCCCCTGAGTCTTTTTATCTGGAGGCCAGCCAAGTAGCCCTTGGAGTCCCACTGGGGGAATTGGCTATAGAGATACAGGTCCAGCCCTTGTTCACTCAGACTTGCCAATCTTGCCAACACCTATCTTCCGTTGTCTCACTGTTTTGGAGCAGTACACAAAGAGGAACTGCCAGCTACACCTAGTCATGTGACCCAGGGACAGGCTGGAAGTACCAACTGATTAGGCCAAGAAAATTCCAACTTTCTAAACATATTGCTGAATTTGGGGGTTGGGAATATTTTCTCATTGAGGTGGGCCACTTGTAAATCATAAAATAATGAATACCTTCGCAGATAAATATTTTGCCACACAACTTTTTAAAAAGATCAGTTTTAATTTTCTTGACCTTACTATTCATTTTGTAAACCTTAATTTATGTTTAACAATGAACTAATACACTTTCCAAAATCTTTGGGCAACAATACCAAACTTTTATCAATCAATCAATTTATCATGCCATTTGTATAGCGCACTACTCACCCGGGAGGGTCTCAAGGTGCTTGGGGGGAGGGGTATGCTACTGCTCGAACAGCCAGGTCTTAAGTTGTTTCCTGAAGGCGAGATGGTCCTGGGTCAGCCGAAGGTGGATGGGGAGGGAGTTCCAAGTCTTGGCAGCCAGGTAAGAGAAGGATCTTCCTCCGGCGGTGGCTCTTCGGATGCGTGGTACGGCTGCGAGGGCGAGGCTGGTGGACCGTAGCTGGCGGGTGGGCGTGTAGAAGGTCAGGCGGTCGTTGAGGTACTTGGGGCCCAGGTCGTGGAGAGACTTGTGTGCGTGGGTGAGGAGCCGGAACGTGATCCTCTTGTCGACGGGGAGCCAGTGCAGGTTCCTCAGGTGGCTGGAGATGTGGCTGCGTCGGGGGACATCCAGGATGAGTCGGGCGGAGGCGTTCTGGATGCGCTGGAGTCTTTTCTGTAGCTTGGCTGTGGTTCCGGTGTAGAGGGTGTTTCCGTAGTCCAGTCGGCTGGTGACGAGTGCCTGGGTGACAGTCTTCCTGGTCTCGGTCGGGATCCAGCGGAAGATCTTGCGAAGCATACGCAGGGTGTTGAAGCACGATGAGGAGACGGCGTTGACTTGTCTGGTCATCGAGAGGGAGGGGTCCAGGATGAAGCCCAGGTTGCGTGCGTGGTCGGTTGGCTTGGGTGCGGTGCCCAGGGCTGAGGGCCACCAGGAGTCGTCCCAGGCGGAGGGCGAAGATCCCAGGATGAGGACTTCCATCTTGTCCGAGTTCAGTTTCAGGCAGCTGTCCTTCATCCACTCGGCGACGTCTTTCATCCCTTCGTGTAGGCAGGTTCTGGCGGTGTCGGGGTCTCTGGTGAGGGAGAGGATCAGCTGGGTGTCATCGGCGTAAGAGATGATGTTGAGGTTGTGCTGGCGTGCGATGGCTGCGAGAGGTTTCATGTAGATGTTGAAGAGGGTGGGGCTGAGTGAAGATCCTTGCGGGACGCCGCAGATGACTTCGGTGGCCTTGGAGCGAAACGGGGGGAGGCGGACTCTTTGTGTTCTTCCGGCGAGGAACGAGATGATCCACTCCAGTGCCTTCTCTTGGATACCGATGTTGCTGAGGCGCTGGACTAGGGTGCGGTGGCAGACCGTGTCGAACGCAGCGGAGAGGTCCAGGAGGATGAGGGCCACTGTTTCCCCCTTGTCGAGCAGGGTCCGGATGTCGTCGGTGGCTGCGATGAGGGCGGTCTCGGAGCTGTGGTTGGCTCTGAAGCCGGACTGCGAGGGGTTGAGGGATCCGTTCGTCTCGAGGAAGGTGGTCAGCTGTCTGTTGACGATCTTCTCGATGACTTTAGCAGGAAAAGGGAGGAGCGAGATGGGGCGGAAGTTTTTGAGATCGGTGGGGTCCGCTGTAGGTTTCTTCAGGAGGGCGCTGATCTCGGCGTGCTTCCAGCTCTCCGGGAAGGTGGCGGTGTTGAAGGAGGCGTTGATGATGTTCCGGAGTTGGGGTGCGATGGTGGAGTCGGCATTGTTGAAGACGTGGTGTGGGCAGGGGTCGGTCATTTATCAATGTTTTGAGCCCACATGCTTGCATAAAAATAGACATTAATCATACATCACATTATGAACTTAACGTAATACCAAAATACATTACATAAGACTCAATAGTATCATACCAGTCATCAGTTTGTAAAGGATGGAGTTTTCTTATTCAAGTCTATTTCCTAAACATTACTCCTCATTTGTGCACATTTTAAGGGTTGTACCTCCACCCTGTTTAAGTAGGGCAAAGCATCAAATGTTAATTGTTACCATCTCCCTTGTGCACCAAGGTCATCTATGGGTTATCCTCAGGCCCAAGACTGGTTCCTGAACTAAAGCTGATTTTAAACTACAAAGAAATAGATGACAAATTTTGCACACAATCTCAATCAATCAAGAGCAATGCACTGCAGCGTAAATCATGGTGTTGCATTATTCTGCCCCAAGGAGGCATTCCTACGCATGTTCCTACGCATCCATCCACAAATTTTTGCACATTCCCAGATTTACCATTACCGGTAGGCCTGGGAATCAGTTGTGGCCGGCATTAATCGTGGTTGGCGGTTTGGGGGGGGCTGGCGGTGGGGTCGCGTGGGTGGATCGCACACGGGAGTGGGGTGTTAATACATTTTAAAAACCTACCTTTCACCGGGTCCCGCATTTTCCTGCTCTCCTGCCTCCATCAGCAACAGGAAGCAGGTTGCCTCCCCCCCCCAAGCTAATCACAATGCTGCAATGCCAGTGTTGTGGTTGGTTGAGACGCCGACCAGCCAGCCATTTTTTGTTTCTGCTTCTCGCACTGCGAGAAAGCAGTGGGGCGATGTTCCTCTGCCCTATTGGAGGAGGCGCCCCTGCTGGGAATGCATGAAAATGTACGCTTTCCTGGGTAAGATTTATTTCTCCTCGAGGATAATGTCTTGGTATATTCCATATAGGTACCCCAATATAGGCTCATGTAACATCCTAACCTTTCACCTATATTCTTCCCTACATTACATACATAACGGTTCTTAGGAACTGACCTTTTACCTGGATGCGACACTGCGCACAGAGTGCTGGGTTTTCCCTGGTAAAGACCTCATACATTATGCATGAGGATTCTTGGAAACTCAGCACTACTACCATCTCCTGTATAATATCTATGTATAAAGGTCATTCCCAACGTCATCCTAAGTCCGACAAGTAGCACAGCAAGGTAGAACCCCCGGTGAGACCTTTGGGTATAAAAACATCACATCTTGCTGAGACATGTAGAGGAGATCCGGACTTCCCTGCCGACACACACTGACGCGAGACACTGAGGTTCCTGCATGCAGATACTCCAGCTCACAGTGGTCTAACATCCCTTGCGGGATGTCCAAATCTAGACCAAGACGTGGTCCCACAGTCTCAAACTTCAGGTAATGGGGTTGACTTAATCCTAGAGGGATTCTTGGATTAACACCTACATAGATGTTAGGTACACTTAGGTACATCTAGTTAGGGTAGCATCGTTGGAGTACGCATTTTATTGTCATGTATTTTATATACTTCATGGTTATAGCAAAATGATAGAAATCTACCATTCTTTTACTTTCTTAGTGCTTCCTATCATTTTAATCTTTTACTATCTAATGATTGTTTCATTGCACCTATTTTACACAAGAATAACGACTGTTCAATAAATGCGTAATGAAAAATGTCCATACCGTTTATTCTGTGTATCTCTCTGAGACTAAGTGAGCATGAGTCACTGAGTGAAAAATAGTACACTGTTTCCACGGTCCTGTGGGATCAGGGTTGTCATGTTCGATAGTGGCCAAGAACTATTCTTTCCATGATAAAAGGAGTGGCACTGTGATACCCGGAGGGAGTGTCTAGAATCAGTCCAAACACCAATCCTACAGTGTATGTTGTCTAAATGCACAGATCCTATATAGGTTTTATAGGAACTAAATGACAGTCTCAGGGGATTGTTTTGCACCTTTGCACCATTCGTGCAAGGGTGCCTGCATTGGCGCTAGGCAGCACATTGTGCACCAGGGCAAGGAAAAGACGATAATGGGGCAGATTTATGACAACTGGTGCATCCTCAGGGATGCCCCAGTTATTTTGCGCCACTGCTCCGCCACCCATGGTGCGCCGCATTTACAATGCGGCGCACCATGGGGCAAAAACGGCACAGATGCGTGACGCATCTGTGCCGTAAATGTGGTGCATTGCTGGAGTTGCATCGCAAGCGCGACGCAGCTCCAGCAAGGCTCGGGGGTGCCCCATCTATACAATGCTGCGTCACGACCTACGCCTGCTTCAAGCAGGCGCAGGGTTTTGACGCAGCATTGGCCTGAAAGTGACTGAGTGAAATCTTATAGATTTCACTCAGCCACTTTTGCAAGGCGCACCAGCCCCGGAACGCCCACCCTGCGCCGGAACGCCCACAAGTGGCGCAGGGCTTTACAACGTGACGCATCTGCCTAGATGCGTCACGTTGTAAATGGGTCGTAGGGATGCGCCACGTTTACGCCGCAGTTGCGTGACGCAAACGTGGCGCATTACCAACATAAATCTGCCCCAATGTGCGGGTGGCTTGCTGCTCTGCGTGATTTCCTAATGACCATGCTCCTGAAGTCTGTACAGGTCACAGTGAGAAACATTGTGTGAGATGTTACTAATGGTGCGTTTTATCGCCCGTATTTGCTGTTGCCTATTCGACTTTTCTGCCCAGTTGATTAGCAAATCAAGCTTTAATCCTCCATCAGTGTGCACGCGCGTGGGGGGCGGGGCACAGTTTTTCTCATCCTACTTTTCATCTTCCATTTGTACACATCAACGCTTCCGATCGTTAACGCAAGTGTCCTTAGGTAAACCCAGAGGATTATGGGTATATGAGCTGCAAATAAACGCCTCCTGCCTCCCACGCCCATCACAGGCAGATTATTATGTCTGGCCGGTTTGAAACCATCAGTATAATGATGCTTCAGGGCTGCCTTTGACTCAGCTGCAAGGATCAGAGAGAAGAGGGGTGGCCTAACGAAACTTGCACCCCCCCCCCCCTGCAAAGTGAATGGAGGGGGAGCCTCCACCCTCCCTGCCTAGCCAGGAGCTGTCAGGCGCATGCCAGAGGGCCCCCCAGCCCCGGAGCTCGGGACTACGAGGGCTACTGGTACGTCACAGGAGGTGCTTCCCATCACTTGAGAGCTCAAATGGGCGCTTAGATTCATAACGTTTCCATTAATGTGAATGTTTTGATGTATTTTAGGGCCTGGAGGTCACACAGAAAATGTGCAGTTAGATTACATATTTCTTAGCGTATTCTCCGTTTGATGCCTTTTGTTATTCAGTTTGTGTGCATACAGAAGATATAAAACACTTAAGAAGTCACTCACCTACCGTACGTACAGTCGGGAAAAAAAGCAAGCTTCAGCAGGTCACAGTCCGGTTGGGAATGAAACAATGTACAGGATTCAGTTCTTTGGTTTGTAACCCACTTGCTTCTAGGCGCTTGAGAGGGTTGCCTACTACGTCCATAGAGTAACGAATTAATCATGGCTTCAGGATGCCGGAGAAAAACTAAATTGCAGTTTAATAGCAGGGCGTAGGTAATTTACCAATACAACAGTAAAACGGTAACAAATACAGTAATTACAGAAGCTGCCGATGCCGACGAGGCTAGTGCAGAACTACGTTTGAAGGAATTGTGAGGGAGCATGTTAGTAACTTGAAGGGGCTTGCAAGATGACGGGGGGATACACTGTTAGTCGGGGTGTCCTTAAGTGAAGACTGTACTAGTGCTGTACAAGAATTGTTAACCGATTAAAACATAATATAAATAAAAAAGCTTATTTACATTGGTACCTGTAATGATGGTGGGCGCTAGGCCCACATTGCTAAATGAATGTGACACGGACACCAGATTAGTAGTGGGTGAACTGGCCCAGAGCACATGGCTCGGCCCCTTTTATTAGCTGTGTCACCTGACCCGGTGACATCAGTGGTGGGTGGGTGTTCAGTGTGCAGGCATACAAACACTAGACTGCTGATTGTGACTCTGGGTCACTACATCCCTCCCAAACTCGGGGGAAAAATGAAAATAAAGGAAGTCCAAAACCTATGGGAAGAAAAGTACAGGTTTCAAAAACCCCACGACAAAGGTTCAACCTGTGGGAAAAGAAAATGCACAAAATATAACAACTGGACTCGATGATTTGAAACGAGTGTCTTTGGCGGATTGCAGGCCGCAGATGGTATTCTGTCTTGTCTTTGCTTCGCGCCACTGGTGACGGTTGGTAGTTACAGAGAAAAGTGACACGGTCTGACTACTGTTTGGCTTCTCGGTACTCCTCTTCAGTCCTGGTCCTTGGTGATGTCTCTGGGCATGCTTCAAAGTGTTTCTGATTTTTATACATAAACAAGGGAACCCAGAAGGTATAGTATAGGGACCTTGGGCAGTAGCATATTTTATAAAACAGTGGTCCCTATTTTAGAAACGAAATAGTCTGTGAGGACAGACAAAACTATTTTCATACACTTGATAGGTGAAATGACTTTTGTCCAGCCGGACAAGAATTTTTATTTTTATTTGATTTAGAACGATAATTATGAAAATGGAAGAACCATTTAGTATCAAGTGGGCACAGCCGTGACCCATACAATACAAGACAAGACAAGACTACAAAACAATAGTGGCCAAGAGGGCAAAGCAAAAATTGCATCTGTATACTATTAATCAGTTGTTACAGATTTTAAATTTCATTATAACACTCCACTGCAAATGATAATATTTCAGTCATATATTGCATTTGGGGGTTCAGAGGTCGACGACGTTTCGATGCCGTATTTTAATCTAGGGCATCATCATCAGGACAGGAAATGACAGTTGTTGACTTAACCATTATATTTAAACTAAGCCTTTAGTCACAATACTAGGTGGAGACTTAATGTGGCCGTATTCCGTGACGAGGTCGGTCAAACTGTTTTTTTGGATTCTCGGGTAGCAAGACACACTGTTGCCCCTGCCAGGATAGGGAGGAGAGCCCAATGGCTCGAATAAAGGTCTGCTCAATGGCGTTTGTTCACCTTTCAGACCGAGCAGCAATGGCAATCATGGTTGACCGATTGATTGCCATTGCTGCTCGGTCTGAAAGGTGAACAAACGCCATTGAGCAGACCTTTATTCGAGCCATTGGGCTCTCCTCCCTATCCTGGCAGGGGCAACAGTGTGCCTTGCTACCCGAGAATCCAAAAAAACAGTTTGACCGACCTCGTCACGGAATACGGCCACATTAAGTCTCCACCTAGTATTGTGACTAAAGGCTTAGTTTAAATATAATGGTTAAGACAACAACTGTAATTTCCTGTCCTGATGATGATGCCCTAGATTAAAATACGGCATCGAAACGTCGTCGACCTCTGAACCCCCAAATGCAATATATGACTGAAATATTATCATTTGCAGTGGAGTGTTATAATGAAATTTAAAATCTGTAACATCTGATTAATAGTATACAGATGCAATTTTTGCTTTGCCCTCTTGGCCACTATTGTTTTGTTGTCTTGTCTTGTCTTGTATTGTATGGGTCACGGCTGTGCCCACTTGATACTAAATGGTTCTTCCATTTTCATAATTATCGTTCTAAATCAAATAAAAATAAAAATTCTTGTCCGGCTGGACAAAAGTCATTTCACCTATCAAGTGTATTAAAATTGTTTTGTCTGTCCTCACAGACTATTTCGTTTCTAAAATAGGGACCACTGTTTTATAAAATAATCAAAGTGTTTCTGGGCAGATGAAAGGAGTAGGTGCATAGATCCCTCTCACTAGGATGCCCCTCTTTGCCGGTATTCCTCTCTCACAAGATGTCCGGGAGGACCTCTTTGCCAGGCTTCCACTGGACTGGTGTTGTCAGTCATGTTGCTCCACCATAGCCTTCGGGCCGTGAGCGGGGCGCTCCACGATCTTCACCGTTGTGTCCGAGTTCCACCTGAAGGTTACGCTGTTGACTCTTTTCTTGCATGCAAAGCTTTCCTCTCCGTGGGTCTTGCAGACGCACCGTCGTGGATCCGTCTCTCTTGCGGGACTTGCTGCCACCAGAGTCCCTTGAGGCCTTTGCTTCTTGGGCTGCCACGGGTTGATGTGGAGTGGTCAGTTCCTCAGCCGGATGTGTGAGCACTCTCGCCATTCAATCTTCCGCTCAACCCCAAAGGTAGAATTGTTGTCAACAGTCCAAACTTGTCCTCTTCTACGATCACCACATGGATGGATGGCTTGTAGGTGGATATCTTTGACTTGTGCCGCCGGTGTTCATGCCAGGCCTTGTTCTCTGTTGCACTCCGGTGTTCTGGTGCATGTCACCATCTTCTTCTGATGGGTGTGTGAGTTGACTGGTCACACCTCTTCACTTCTTGTGATCTTCTAGTGGCGCCGTGGCACTCACTACCCTTCTTCTCCTCCATTCCTTTCACGACGTGGTTGGTCCCTTTTCTTTTCTTCAACCACCCAGGCCATCTCCGTGTGGCGTGCACTCCACACGAATCTCCCTGGTTGCGTCCTACCCCTAGGACACACTTTCCTCTTCTTCCGATGGCCAAACCAGGCATCGCACCATTCTTCCTGTCGTTCCTTCTTTACTTCGGGTCGGTGTCATCAGACCTCTTCTGGGTCCCGACCATGGACCTCTTCTTGATCTATTCAGTTACTATGCCTTTGATCTTCTGGCATGTCTTCGCAGTCGTGATCTTCTGACTGTCAGCTTCTCCTTTCTTTTCCCGGGCGACCATCTGACTGGTCATCTTCTCCTTTCTTTTCCCGGGCGACCATCTGACCCTTCTCTTTCCGGGCGACCATCTGACTGGTCATCTTCTCCTTCTCTTTCCGGGCGACCATCTGACTGGTCATCTTCTCCTTCTCTTTCCGGGTGACCATCTGACTGGTCATCTTCTCCTTCTCTTTCCGGGTGACCAACTGCCTGGTCATCTTCTCCTTTTCTTTTCCGGGCGACCAGTTGGCTGGTCCGCTTCTGGTGGTGACTTTTTGGCAAGTCATCTTCGCTGTGACCTACTGACAGGTCTCCGAGGACGCGATCCCTGCGTCACTCAGTCGTGGTGGCGTAGAGTTCCTTCACTCCTTGCGCGGTCCTGCGCAATGCTGTTCGGTCCTGAGGTGTGGAGTTCCTTCACTCCTTGCGCGGTCCCGCGCAATGCTGTGCTGTCCTGTTGTGGGGAGTTCCTTCACTCCTTGCGCGGTCTCGCACAATGCTGGTCTGTGGCGTTGGTGTGTCGCTGGGCAGCGTCACTGGGCGCTCCTGACTTCTGGCGCTCCTGGCGCAGTGCTGCACTGTCATACGGGTGTGGAGTTCTTCTGGCGCGTTCCTGCGCAGTTTCCTGGCGCATTCCTGAGTGTTTTGGCGTGTTACTGCGTTGACTCCTGAACACTTCTTGCGCTGTAGTCAGTCATTTCGCCATGATCCTGGTGGTTGCAGTCTTCGCCCTGCGTTGCTACGGGCTTGTCTTGGACTGACTTCTGTAATTGGTTGGTCCAAAGCTTGTTTCTTTGTGTGGAGCCCTTATCTTGCCTGTGATTTGTCCGTGTGGCCACTAGATGGCAGTGTTGCAACTGTCCCTTGAATGCTGCCGTGTACTCACTCCTCACTGAAGTCTCTCCGGCGTCCTGTGCTCTGCCCCTGTCTCGCTGGAGCAGGAGTCCCTCCTCTCAAGGTGAGGGAGTGTGGCACTTTTGCGTGGTGCTTGATCCCCTCTGCGTGTGTGCTGTTGTGCCTGGGCTTTATCTCCTGACCTCGTGGCGCTGGCTGCCCACAGACTTCCTGGCTTCCTGCTTGTGGCTGGGGTCCGTGTGAGGCCTCCCTAGGTGAGCTTCCTTATCTTTGAGGGCTCACGCACGCAGTTCTAGTTTATTTCGGCGGCCCTGGCCGCTTCCTTGCATTCCTTTACTTCGCTGGGGCTCAGTAGGCGGGCACATTTATTTTCGCCGCCGGCGGCCCTACTTTATCAGTACTTCGCCCTCCCTGCCCGCAAACCTCACTCAGTCCTGCGCGGGCAGGGGGTGCTGGGGACATACCTTCACTATGCAGGGTCGGCACCCGCTCTGCAGATAGTGTCGGCGTTGGTCTCTGGGCTGCGTAGGGTGTGTGAGCAGCGGCGTCCTGCTCGTCCTCGTTGCTGTAGGCGGCACGCAGACTCCTTTGGTTCCCCTCCCCACCCAGCAGCTCCATTCAGTCCGAGCGCTGCACGGGTTGGGGCTGTAGATGCGGGGTGAGCTCTTGCTGGCTCCGGGCACTTTGTACCTTAATGGCATGCGGGTGGACTCCGCCTTCTTTGCTTAGGGTCCGGCATCCTTCCTTACGTTGCAGGCTCATTCCCCCACCGCCGCGGCACTGGCAGCTTTAGTCAGACGCTGCGCGGCGGGGCAGAGGTGGCTGCATGCAGGCCGCGGGTGGGCTCCGTGACTCGTGCTTCATCAAAGGCCACCGCCACTCACGCTTTGGGGGCACTGATAATGTTTATAGCACGGCGGGTGGGCACCGCTTGTATACCGTCATGAGGGGGGTCGCCTCACTCTCGCGCGGCCCCCCAGGCAGTTCCTTTATGCCCAGGCTCGCCTCCGGCCGACGTGCCTCGTCCCGGTGGGGGTCACGCTGTTGCGGCTAGCGCAGGTGGGCTCTGCTCGGCTCCGCTTACTCTCTCGTCACGCCGGGAGGCTCACGCTGGGCATGGAGGTGCGGGGTGAGCTCCCGGTAACCTCCTCCTGGACATCTAGGCCCCGGGGCACGGCACACGCCCCTCAGGCCTCTCGGCGGCCGGCGCCGCTTCCCCGGAGGGGTGCCCTCCACATGGGCAGTTCCCTTCTTCTTTCCGGGGTTTTTCTTTTAGCTGCTGGCACGCATGGCATCGCGTTACCGCCTCATCGCCAATGTAATGATGGTGGGCGCTAGGCCCACATTGCTAAATGAATGTGACACGGACACCAGATTAGTAGTGGGTGAACTGGCCCAGAGCACATGGCTCGGACCCTTTTATTAGCTGTGTCACCTGACCCGGTGACATCAGTGGTGGGTGGGTGTTCAGTGTGCAGGCATACAAACACTAGACTGCTGACTGTGACTCTGGGTCACTACAGTACCCAGTGGTAAAATGTGTGTGCCAAATTCTGACTTGTTAATGGAAAGAAGGCTGGCAATTTGAAGCTGCAAGCATATGGTGGCATGACAGAGACACAGAACTGCACACTGTCTCATCACTTCTGAGTCGAAGGAGATCTGTAAGTGGTAATAGATCCCTGCAAGGCAATTGGGCCTTTAGTAAGTTGTCCTTAGGACACTAAACATTAAATATTAAAAAATCGTATTTCTTATATCTTTTATAATTGCCTCCATGTGCTATGAGAGAATACTGACATTTCCTGAGAATTAAACTTAGAGTAACATAACTGTCTTGCTGAGAACATATCCGGATACAAACGCAGGCGAAGTATGGAGTTTCAAGAAACTGCTTTATTCCAGTCTCCTCCCTCCACCAACGGAACTTCTGACAGAGATAAAACTCTAAAGCAGCCTCTCTGGAACAATAATGAGATATCAAGTAGGGGCAAGAGGAGGGGGGAGAAAAGCAGAAGGAAATGCAAACCTGCATGACCTAAAAGGGTAACACCTATGACCTTAATTAAATAAAGAGATGATAACATATACACTTACAACCCACTATATTTGAAATGACTACCTCTAGGTATGTCACCGTACATCCCTTTCCTACAGATGAGCGTAGTTTCTACTTGACTTTTGTAGACCTGGAAAACAAGGGATAATCATTAACATCCTGTAACTCACTACCCTTAAGAGTCCATCCAGTTCACAGGAACTCTGGGCAGAACATGAGATCCTAGGGCCTCATTTATGAGGCCGTGCGTCACTTTTTACGCCGCCGGTGCGTCACTTTTTGTGACCCACCAGCCGCGTAAAAAATGTGCCTTGTTGCACCATATTTACAAAGTTACGCATCTAGGTAGATGCGACACTTTGTAAACCCCTGCGCTACATTATATCTTCGCCAATATTTGCAGGGGGGCGTTCTGAAGCAAGACAGGGTCATAGAAGTGACGAAGTGAAATCTATATAATTGCACTGCGCCACTTCTAGGATACAAATGCGTCACTTTCTTACGCCTGCCTCACAGCAGGTGTAAGAGTGATGCAGGCCATTTCACATGGGGCTTGCCCCATGTGAAAGGACACATTGCTGGAGTTGCGTCACTTTTGTGACACACTCCAGCAATGCATCACTTTTGCGCCAAACAGATACGTCAGAAATACTGACGTATCTGTAACTCCTTGGGCTATGATGTGTCATACTGTAAATATGATGCATCATTGGTGTCGCAAGGAGGGTGCAGTGAAAAGTGACGCATCGCCGTTTTCACTCAGCGATGCGTCACTTTTCATAAATGAGGCCCCTAGTCTCTAGAGATCAAACAAGTGCACAATAAATAGTTCCGAATTTTTTTCAAATCACACACCACTTTAGGACAATTCTCTGTAAACCAAAATATCCACAACCGAATCCTTTAAAAAGTAGAGACCCTAGGCTCTCATGTATAGAGATTCCATTTATGGAATTGTGAATTGTGCCAAATAACGATTCACAGTTTATGATTCCTCGAATGGAATGTAAAAAATGTGAGTTGTTTCAAGTGGTTGCAATTTGCACACCAACTTCTAACAAATCCATTAGTATTTTGACAACCAATCTATGGGGCATATTATCAAGGCGGGCGATATGAGACTATCGCCGCTTGTGCAGCCATTTTTCGGCCGCAAAGCAGCGATAATTTTATCGCCCTATTAGCAAGCTGTCGCTAACAGCAGTTAGCGACAGCTTGTAGGCGATAGCGAACGGTTTGGGGCCCGCTTTGCATGTCAGCGATATTTATCGCTAATGACATGCAAAGTGGGCGTACGCCCTACCTGTTAGCGACTGAAAGCATTCGCTAACATCGCTATCGCCTATTAGCAAGGCAGGCGAAGTGATAAAAAAATTGCGCTAAGCGCGAATATCGCCAAAACCTAACGCCCGCTCAGACCACTTCTTAACATGTATATCCAATGGAAGGTGGATATTTAGGTTAGGACCCTATTACCGATAATGCCTGATTATCACTGGATTTCCAGCAATATTCACGCATTTCGCCGCTATCGCCGGAGGTTTTATCGCTTTGGAGATAAACGTTGCTAACAGCACTTTATCTCTGCGATAAAATCCAGCGATGCGTGGCAATAAATAAAGTATCGCTAAGCTTATTTAGCGATAAATATCTCTAGTTGTTAATAATATGCCCCTATGTTCTAATATGTTGGTTCTCAAATTACTGGTTTGTAGTAATTTGAGCTACCTCATTAATATATATGAGGAAGGTCGTAAATTGAGACATACTACAATTGGCTACAATGACAAGCATGGTGGGCTGCTGAGGTCAGCAGACGACCATCTTTGGGATTATTTCTAAATGAAGCAATTCTTTTTCAAATGCAGCTCATTTTCCTTAAGGAAAAACAGGAAGGATTTTTTTTATTAATTAAGCATTTTTTAATGAGCAGGCTCATAATAAACGTTTTTTTGAACATTTACAAAGGGGAAAAGGTCCCTATTGGGAACCCTTCCATTTTCAAATTGCTTACCACCTCCGTTGAGGAGGTGGTAAAATAATAATGATTTCAGTCATTAAACATTAACACAAAACTTGACGTTTCTGTATCTGAAAGGGAGTGGCTTAACACACCCCTTCCCCATACCCAATTGGTATTTATTATCAAAACCAAATAGTACTTCTGTAAGATTTTGTAACATCTTACCACATCTCAAATCGGTTCTGGTAAATTAAAAAATGCATTTTGCAGTCGGAAAGGTTCTGGTTTTACAAATAAGAACCTTACCAAATGTAAAAAAATATATGATAAATGTACTGTGAGCAACTAGGCCTTCAGTATATTATTAAACTGATATCAGGGGGAAAAAACATTAACAACAACAAAAAGGTGTAGGCCTCTCCTATCAATGTCAATAGAAAACGGCTTTGAAAACTGGGAAAAAAGGGTGGATGTACGTAATGGCCACTGGCTACATGGTCAACCAAGAAATAATACAAGCAGGCCTATGGCAAAATCACATTGGCTTACTGCACAAAATGGCAACATGGTCGAAGAACATCAACCAGCAATAGGGCATGGCCACAGCAAAGAACACATGAATGTCTATAGCAAAAGAACACTGGCTTGCTGCACAAAATGGCAACTGGGTCGAAGAACAACAACCAGTAAGGAGCCATGGCCACAACAAAGAACACATTAAGGCCTATGGCAAAAGCACACTCGTTTCATGCCCAAAATGGCCACTAGCCACATGGTCAAGAAACATGCAAGGAGGCATGGAAACAAAGAACACCTATAGGCCTATGGACACTGACTATACAAAATGGCGCCTGACCACTTGGCATGGGTAACAAAGAAAAATGGTGGCCGTTGGCAAACACAGTCACACACTGGCCAAACAAAGGAGGCCTTGCAACACTGAAGAAAACCACAGTAATTCAGCAATGCCAAAACTGCAAAATTAACTTCGCTGTAAAACACACATCCTCCAAAGGCATCAAAAATATGTTACCCCATCAATACACGTTTTGTATAAAAAGTGAAATGCCCAAAACAAAAATTACATTTTTTAAAAGAAGAAGAGATGGAAGAGCTGCCAAGAGGAGTTCTGCCCCTTTGCTGAATGATTACTTTGTTGGGTTGGCTTGCAGTTGCTGCTTTTGCCTTGTGTAGTGAAAGGACTGGACTGAACTTCTGTACTTGAGCTGAGTATCTCCAAGGGTTTGAAGTAGAGCTTACCTACTGTTCTGACGTGTCAGGGACCGCAAAGACTGTGGCAATCTCTGCGTACCACTTCTGGAACCATTGTTTCAGTTGCCACAGAGGAGGGAAAAGCGACTGACTCCCCCACCGACTCCGTCTCAGGCTCTGTGTCCTGAAGGCACCACAAAAGCTACAGCCATATCTCGCACCGCAACCCTGGTCTCACTGACGATGACAATCGATGCCGCCGCCGCCACCAAGCCACTGCTTGCACCGTGACCTGTGGCTTCACTTTGCTTCCCTGGTCGCACTGATGCCGCCGCTGCCTGCTGACTTCGACACCGTGACCACATTACGGCTGGGAACACTGCTTGTAAGTTTCATGATGCACCACCTTGTCCCACACTGTAGTCTGGGCTGACCAACGCCAGATCCCACTTACCGGCTCTGACGCTTACACCGTGACCTGCCAGCACTGCAATGAGCATCGCCTCACTCCGCATCGTAGCCCTGGTCTCACAGATGCCGCTGTACAACTATCACCGAGTCACTGCCTGCTCTATGCCTTGAGGACATTGCACGCTGCACCACTTCCCTTCACTTCGCAACCACAACGGTTGCCACGACCAGCTTGCATCAACGTGTCTGCCGCAACTAGAAAGGTACTTTTTACAAGTCTGCCAGCACCCCTACCGATGCGGTCAGATGGAACTGTTGGATTCTGTTGTTTTCAGTATCGCGGTAGCACCAGCCGGAGCTACCGACTCTTGCAAAGTATATGTTTGTAATTAATGTATATTGGATTCTTATTGTTTGGGTCTTGTTTTGGAAATACAAAAATATTGGACATTTTTCAAAACTGGTGGGGTGTCCTTTTGTAGTGTTTTCACAATATTACTGTTGATTATGTGCAAATGCTTTACACAATGCTTCTGAGATAACCTGACTGCTCATGCCAAGATAACAAGGGGGTGAGCAGGGGTTATTTTAGGAGTGTATATCCCTTACCCTTATCCACTGCTCCCATTTTCAGCACAGCAAAAATGGAAAAGCCCTAAAACTTTCAAATTCATTTTGGTAAAAGTGTGAAACAGGCACCGTCCCTTCTAGTTTTATTGTATATGAATATTCCCTGAACATTGCCATTTTATCCTTATTTTAGATGTTTAGAGAACAATTCACAAAATGCATGTAATAGTACGTAAAAGAGTGCTGTAGGAGTACCACTTTACGTATTCCAAAATGCCCTTTTATTAGATTTCTTGTGCTAAGTCTGTTCTTTGTTCTACCATCTGTATCTGTTTTCTTTTAGAAATCAACTCTATGCTTAGAGGTGACTTGTTGCACCACATTTTCCTTCCTGTGCCAGACGCCAAGCCATTGCTCTCTGGCAGCCAGAGTTGCTACCTCCAGATAGGAGCCTGAAGCAGGGCCAGTCTGGGAATCTAACCCGGCCCTGGCAAACTGCTCGGCTAGCCCCCCTGGGGGGGAGGGGTGTGTGCGGCCGAGCTGTTTGCTAGGGCCGGTTTCAGCCGACTTTGTTACAAGGTATTGTGGACCCCAGTGTTTCAAAATGAAGCAGCATCTGTGAGTCCTGCACAAATAACATGACTACATTTGTCCTTCACTGGGAACCAAACATCCAATTGTAGCGCATGACTCTCAGGGGGTAGCGTTGCAGAGCAGTCTGAGGCTTACTCAAGGGAGGTGCGCAAAAATAACACTCACTAATTGATTGTCCATACTGTACTTTGCTTTATAAGCCACGCCCAGCTGATTCCTACAGGGAAGAAGTAGCCACTCTACATGGGTACACTTCCCATAGTGAGCGTTAACTAGTTATAAGGCGTTCTCACCAGACCCCTTTCCTCACCAGTTATCCGCTCAGACCACCAACTCCTCCCATCCATGAAATCTACACCCATTTCAGGGATCCCAGACTACCCTAAGAACCCTCCGGGCTCCAGGTTTGAGACCTCTAGGTCACTCATGGTCTACATGGACTCAGCCTAACTAGGCCCACCTTTGCCCTTGGGCATGCAACACAATGCCTACCACTTCTCTGGATTGAGGCTCCAGTTTCTTCGGAGGTGTGGGTTTGGATCCCACCGCTGCCACCAATGTTGGAATACGAGGCAGCATCTGTTAGACCTGCACAAATAACATGACTACATTTGTCCTACACTGGGAACCAAACACCCAATTGTAGTGCCTGACTCTCAGAGGGTAGCATTGCAGAGCAGTCTGAGGCTTACTCAAGGAAGGTGGTGTGGGCTAGTAATCGCCATTTGCAGATGCACAAAAATAACAATTGATTGTCCAGTCTGTACTTTGCTTTATAAAAGTAAGAATACATTTGTTAAACACACACACTACTCAATACTATATATACATAAGCTGTTGTAATTAGTTTGTGACATTGCATAATATCTCCAACCTTCCCGCGGGGGGGGGGGTCTAGTACCACCACTCTCATGTATGCACATCCTCTTGCCCCCAATGCAGTTAGTTGAACATAACCTGGAGCGAGTGCCCTTCGCACTGGTACCATCCCAGTGGCGACCCCCCCATTATCTCAACAAGCATTTAAAATAGGTAACCCTGCCTTGGTGAACACAAACCTGACAGAGCATTTCCTACAGACCATAAAGTATACACCTCTACATCTTAAGGGCTAGCAGTCTGTGTCCTTCACCTAAGTGCAGCAGCAAGAATACATATTTAGGCATCACTTTAGAATGACAGTACTCATCACATTTGTGGATCATAAGAATGCATTGCAATTACAGCCCCTAAAGGCATCACGGATTAAATCACAGAATTGCGCATATACAGTCAGACACCCTAGCAGGAATGCCTGGCACATAACCCCACTTTGCTTATAACATCACCTTAAACAGGTACTTCGCATTTCACGTGTGACCTTACACAGGTACTTTACATTTCACGTGTGATTTTCAATCTCTCTAAAAGAAATAACGTTAGTAAAAGCATTTCTGGTGCAATTACACCTATTCACTTCCAGGAGATGCCCTTCTCCTGACATCCCCAACTCAGTCTTTCACTCCAGGATGCACTTCTCAATACACCCCCAGCTGTAGAACATAAGTTCCAGCCCAGGAGGTGATTCAATGCTGGCTGAGCCCTTGAGGGGTTGTTACATTTAGGTACCCAGGAGACTTAGGGAGGGATTTTTCTTCATTGTGCTGGGGGAGACTGCGTCCCGGGCCCCTCTTCCTCCTTTGCGGGGAGCATGCTGGCAATCCCCATCTTGCCCGTCTTCTCCGGGGGCCATGGTGGGCTCATGGCCCCACTATGGGAGAATCTTCACGGGGAGCACAACGGCGCTCCCCAGCTTTGCTTCAAGGCCCGTGGATGGGGTCCCAGGCCTCGAAAGACCTCCTCCCAGGGGGGGCGACGGCGCTCCCCTGCTTCCAGTTTCAGTGGGAGCCAGGGTGGGCGCCTTTTTCACGGGGAGCGCGGCGATGCTCCCCGGCTTCCCTTCTGCTGGGGTTGCCCCCGGAGACCTGACCCACCCTGGGGGCATAGTTGAGACCGGCGGCAGAGCCCCACGCGCTTCGTCCACTTAGGGGTCAAATGGCTCCTACCTCTGGGGGGGAATATCTCGGCCCCCAGGTGGCCGATTCTCATGATCTCTGTCTCTTCTTGCTCCTCTTGGCCAGCCCCAGTCACTGGAAACACTCTCCTTTGCCCTCCTGGTCTCAAGGCGTGCGCATTCAGCAGGGAGCTTTTTTTACTGGCTCCCTGCGCCAGCCTTTCGCCAGCTCTCCTCCTGGCACTGACACATCAGGGTGCGGGAATGTTGATTTTGTGTTAGCAGCAGCACGCATCAGCGCCAGGCCTTGTGGCAGCATTGTCAGGAGGATGATTTTGAGGTAATTGAGGAACCCAGGTACCACTCGCTGGTGTGCAGCCGTGGCAGACACTTTTTCCGCATTCGCCTGCTCCATGGTCTCCATTAACCTCCGCATGTTTCCAAAATCCTGTGTGACATCGGTAGAGCCACTCTGACTGAACAGTTTTTGTGTCCGGTCATGTTGAGCAGTTTCCGTCTCCCAACTCCTGCCACCATCTCCCCACTCATGACTGTGGACACCATTTCCTCCATATTGTCCAGCTCCTCCTGTGGCGCAGGACTCCCACCTCCAGTCTGCATTGCTGCCTTCCGGTTGTTGGCGAGTTTCAGCTTGGTTTTGCGCTTGACATCATTCCAGCGCCTCTTGACCTCTTCCATTGTCCATCCTCAGCACTCGAACTGCATTTACCTTTTCCACGATGGACTGCCATAGTCGATTTTGGTTGCCAATAACACTGTGGAGGTGATGAACAGTTGTTGATGGTGTTCAACCACCTCCGTTATCAGGATCCTGTTTTCCTGTGGACTGAACCGCTTCTTCCTACTCTTCTTCTCCTTGGCTTTTCCTAACCCCGAGGTCCCAGGCTGGTACTCCGGGGTCTTGTGGGGATCTGGTTCTACTCCATACTTGCTTCGGCAACATCTATTGTGCTTCGCTGTTGTTTGGCATTTGTTTGTCTGTTTTTTTGTTTTACTTGTATGGTGATTTTTCCCGCGTGATGCGTGTAAATTGCCGGCCTGTCACTGGTTTTCGCAGATATTTGTATCGTGATTAACTTCATCGCAGCTTTTTTGCGTTCGTGTTTCGTGGGTGTGGCGTTTTGAATACCTGGTTAACACAGAGTCATTTTTCCACGACAGACTGCGATGTTGAAGAATGCGTTCACTTTTGCAATGGTTATCTCACGTTCTTGAGAACACGCCCCAAGATTTTTATGTCTATTAAACAAAATTAAACGTGTAATTTGGGGGTTCATATAAAACATTAAAACTGAAATACTACAAGAGCGCAGGCTAAAGAGGCGTTAGAATTGTACCTTTGTCTTTAAGAGAAAACAGCTTATTTTGAGAGCTGAGATGAAGTTTATTGCAGATGATGGAGGTGAGAACACATTGAATATGCATGTGTGCTAATAAAGTATTTTTTTGCAAAATGCATTTGCAAGCTGCTTAAATAATATGCCTGCGATTCAATAGCAATTACCTCCGTAAAGATGTAGATTCACACATACCAATGTTGTTATCTTGCAATCTATTTTTGATATTTTAGGGTAGAGTTGGATTCCATTTCAAGGCAGTTTCCGAGATTAAGAATGCTGATTTGTAGCACTCAACTGTTGTTTGTTTGTTTACTGTTGCTTGCACTCACTTCAAGTGTGAATTATCACCTACAATATAGTAATATACCAAAAACAGATAATGGTTGAATACAACAGTGAACTTGTTGGATTGTAAGAAATTACACTTTCCAAAGGCTACCCTTAACTCATGGTCTTAGTGCTCTAGCTCCTGTTTTTGAGCTAGGCTGTCTACAGCTGATGCACTCAGAGAATGTTCCATTTTAAGTGCATGAACTTTAGACAGTAAAAAGTCTACAACACAGGTGCAGACTTCTGTGTGCTTGCACCATAAGCATCATGCGGCAACTTATGTCTTAATTATTCTACTTTCTATCATTAACACTCTACACACAATGCAAATGGAGAAAAGCCAGGGCAGTTTAGTGCCCTCTTCACAGAGCCCCTGGCTTCTGTCAGCTATAATCATTGGATAGATAACAATACTGCAGGGTGTGGTACTTACCGGTGTGTTCTATGCACCCAGTTTTGCATGTTGGATTGAGGCACAAAAATTGTTATTAATCTTTGTATTCTGAATATTTAACTCATACAACAAATTTTCCTCTGAAATATTTTGCCAGATTTTGCATGATAAAAAGTGTGTTGGAAAAACTGTGAATGTTGATTCAGGTGCGCACTCACCTTTATTCCTAAATCGGCATTTTCTTAGAAAGGGGAACTCGTTCTACTGAAACATTCTCAAACGTGATCAAAGTGCAACAGTTATGTAGTATTTTGCGTGTTGGCTTTAATCGTTTTCTATTTTCTGGATCCAGAGTTTCCACCCCCTGATATTCTGGGCCGAGCACATTTTGGGGCCGATTAGGATGGCGGTTTTTCCGCATCCTCCGGGCCGGCGGAAGTGTCTGCCGGCCTGGAGGATGCGGAAAAACCGCTGCGGAGCCTTCAAAGACCCACTGCCAAATTAGGATGGCTGGTGGGTCTGGAATTCCGTCCGGCGCTTTTCCGCCGCGGTCGGCTTCCGACCGTGGCGGAAAAGCTATAACATGGCAGGCGGTGTCTATGAGACACCGTCCGCCATATTAGGATGTTCGTGAATACATGCTTTTCCACGGCGGCTTTTCCGCCATGGAAAAGCATACGGACATTCACTTTGGGGGCCCGTTGCGGGCCCCCTGGGTGAATGGGGGGTGGGGGGTGCACATGGGGGGGTACCTACGGTACCCCCCTGCATTTGCGTGCACAAAGCAGCAGGCACCGTGCGGTGCCGGCCGCTTTGTGCATGTAAATGTAAAACATGCTTTTTTAACATTGCGGCGGGTGCAGCTTGAAGCTGCACCCGCCGCAATGTTAAATATAGAGGATGTGACCGCCACCCTGGCGGTCACATCCTAATCAGCACGGAGGGAACGCCGCAGCCCCTGCGGACGTTCCCTCCTCCTCAAGGGTGGCGGACGGACGCAAGTCCGTCCGCCATCCTAATCGGCCCCTTTGTTTGTTGTGATTGGGTGAAGGGTTATCCCAACTCAGGATACCCCTCCTCCCGACTTGTAAGCTTGAGATTAGTGGGAAAACATTCCCAGCCCATCTACACTGGAATTATGATTGCCAGGTTTGTGTCCAATGCAGAATTCAGCACCCAAACGATTATCATTATGCTTACTTTACCACCATTGATAGGACAGTAGAATCTAGCTGGGAGGAGGATGTAAATAAATATAACTTAGAATTTATAGTTGGTTAAGGGTAAATGGTGGTAAGGGCGATTATAGGGTTTAGCGGTGGGTAAAAGTAAAGGGTGATAAGACTATTTAAAACAAAGAGAGGTAAGGTTAATTATATTGTTTAGGGCTGCAAAGTGGTAAGGTTAATTATAGGTGTTTATGGGTAAGTAATGGTAAATGGTAATAGAACTTTTAGGATTTATGGGTGGGTAGGGATAAAGGGAGGCAACGTTAATTTTAAGGTTTAGTGGTGGGTGGAGGTAACGGGTGATAAGGGTATTTCTAACAAAGGGAGGGTGTTAAATGTAAAATTAATTGAAAATTAAATTATATATATATATACACACAAGCACACACATTCACCCACACACGCACATACACACAATTACAAAGTGGTAAGCGCCACTCTGTAGTTATAGGTAGGGCAATGTTTTCCTAGGGAAAGGTTTTGGGGTTTGTTAATAACTTTGCCGCTGTTTGACAAACCTTCACAACAATTTTTTTTTTAATGCTCTTTTACGCTCAGTTTTGTCTTGGAGAAAAAGGGAAGGGTCCCACAATACAAATTTCCTGTTCAATTTCAGTAGGGATTATTGAAAAGCGCTACAGCCAAAACAGCTAAACAGTATTTTACCAAATGTTGGCAGAAAGCTAGATGTTGGTCCATGTTACACCTTGCATCCTTGGCTTGGTTTTCCCCTGTATTTTTGCCTCTGCCTCCTGTGTTTTTGCTGTGTGGTGCCCTAACCTTCCCTTGTCTGACATGTGAGTCACCCCTAAGGTAGGCCCAAGGTACTCCTGTGGGAAGGGTGCAATGTTTATGAAAGGTAGGACATGCCTTGATGTGTGTAACATGTCCTGATAGTGAAATACAGTAAATGTAATTTCTCACTATTGAAAAGCTATCTGTCTCATAGGATAAAGTGAGAGTTTATTTATAACATCTTATAAATATAATTTACCATAGGGGCAAGATAGGAAGATAAAGTTTAGTATGCCTGAACTCAGTAAATAAAGATGCATCTTTTAGTAAGGATGATTTTTACATTCTGTATTTGAAAATACCACTTTTAGAAGTAGAGTATTTTCTGGCTTAACCATCCTGTGTGTCTCTGCTGGTGCTGGTTTGTGGATTGGATGTCTGGCTTTGAAGTGGCAGGGGCTGGGGATGTGCATTCACTGTAGAGAGGGGAGTTGATGTATGTCCTGCTTTTCCTGGATGAGTCAGGGCTGGGCTGAATAGACTTAGGCTGCATTTAGAGTAGGGGGGAGATTTCCTTTCACCTGAATGGGACTGACCTGCCTTACACAATGTTGTTTCCACCTTCTGCAGAGAAGCTGCACCTGAGAGTAGAGAACTGGGTTTGACTGAGCACAGAGCCTCTCTGACAACTGAGAGCAAAGAGAAATGGACTACAAATATTGGGACCCAGACTCCTGAACTTTAGATTACTTCTGGAATTCAAGAGGAACCTCTGCCAAGGAGATGAGCTGGGAAAACTGAAGGAGAAATACTACCCCTTTTGCTGTGTGCTGTCTGGGGTTGGCCTGCAATGGCTTGGGCACTTTGCCACAGCTGAACAGTGCCACATTGCAAGTGCTCCCTCTGTCAATTGTGACTATAGATAGGTGTTTCTACGATTGGCTCGTTTGACTTACTCCAAGGGCTTGAAGTAGAGCTTTTCTCCTGCTCTGAAGTCTCAAGGACACATCAACTTCACCACCAGCTCCCCTGAACTTCCTTGCTGGGATTTCTGACCTGCTATAAGGTGACTGTTGCTGTATTGGGCCACTAGAGGTGGTCCCTGTTGTTGGGAGCTTGAAAAGAGACTCAACCACACACCAGCAACTCTTTTTGATGCATTGTCGATAAAACTGATGCAGCGCATTCTCTGCGAAGTCCTAGATCACTGCACCAATTCCGACGCAGACCCTGCTGTGCGGCTGCAAGAACTGACGCAACCCCGATTCCCACGCATCGCACCAGGGTGCCAAGTCTACAAGGACACGGGGCTGCAGTAAGCACCTCCCCTTCAGTAAGGAACCAATGCATCCCCTCCCCTGCATGGTTTACAGTATTGTGGATTTTTGTCATTTCAGTCTTGCTTGGCTCAGATAAAGGTGACTTTTTTTCTAAGCTGGTGTGGTGTCCATTTGTAGTGTCTTCACTGTATTACTGTATGTGTGCACAAATGTCCACACACAGCCTCTGAGATAAGACTGTCTGCTTGTGCCACGCTACCAAGGGGGTGAGCAAGGGTGATTATAAAAGTGTATCCCCCTTAACCTGCATAAGAGTCCCTACTTGGACAAAGGTACAAGCCTTGCCAACTTGAGACCCCCATTTCTAACAGTCAAAGGAAGCAGGCTTTTTGTGATTTGGTGTTAAAAATATTCAAACATATTGGTCTATCTAGAGGTTTGATTTGCAGGACATTGCAAGAGTCACTCAAGTGCAACTTAAAAAAAAGAGCACTGTGATTGTGGAGTGGTGTGGTTTACTGGTTAGAGGCGGCAGACCCAGGAGCAGAAGTCGGCCCGGCCGGGACCAGGGTTCAATTCCCGACGCGGCAGGGTCATGGACTTGGGTCAGCGGACTCGATAATTCTCGCTTCGGTGCTTACTCTAATCAAGGGTTCCACTCGGCAACTCTGGGCATTAGCTTGCCTAATCTCCACAACGGCCCCATCAATTCCGGGGATGCCTGGCTCCACCTTGGGGACTCCCAGCAGGGACCATCCCACAGGGAAAGCCAGGACGGGTTCCCCAGAGTTATACAGCGCCAGGAAACCCATGACGGGTAGCAGTGCGCTTTACAAGCTCAAATACATTTACATTGGCCGAGGAGGCTTTAATTCCTCTTTGCCACCTTGCTCCTACAGGAGTGAGGTTCCTGTTAGACCGAACGCTTTGATTGGCTGGCTTCAATAGGGTAAATAATGTTGTAGTGGTCAATGAGGGATTTGGGGACCGTGGGCCATATGTAGCTAATCTACTTTTACCGATTCTAAAATACCGAATTTTACCGATTCGGTATTCCAGAATCGGTAAATGGAACAATTCGACAATATGTGAATAATAATATTGGAATGTCTTCCTACATTTTAACACAAATAAAGTTAAATGCAGTCACACACACTCCTCTTTGAATGACACACAAATTAAACCTTTACAAGAAGAGGTTCAGCTGATCACACATGAGAAGGGGAAAGAGCTACATCTCCCACAATGCAACACATACAAAATCACAGGAGCACCAGATGCAAGTTAATATAAGTTAGATATTGGAATAGACAATCACATGCCAAACATCAAAGCATTTTTTGATGTAAAAATAAACAATATCTACAAGTAAACAACATAAACAAAATATTTAAATAGAACTTGTTATACATTTAAATAAAAAAGGGACTACAAAATTATTCTTTCTCAAGGTTACCAAAAGTATTCAATAAAAATAAACAAAAATCAAAGTCTATAACTAAGGAAAGAAACAACAGTATCCTATCACAGACGTTTAAGTTGGCGCCAACCCTTCCACTTGCCTCCAAATCTTTGTATTAGTGAAATATTCATGGCAGATGGGAGTCCAGACACCTACTTTTTGGTATGGGTTTTAGTTTTGAGGATTTCTTGGGGTGGAGGGGGACAGGGCCTGCAGTTTCTGTGGTTGAAAATCAAAGGGAATGGCAGATTTTAGGGGTATAAGAGAACATTGGGCTGTCAGGTGATTTAGGGACTGGGAAATAGTGGCGGGAGGATGAGGAATTGGGTCAGGAGGAGACATTGAAGTGAGCGTTGGAACAGGGTCAGGATTGTAGGTAATCTACATTTACCAATTCTGGCACATATGTCTGCCACATGGCACTTTTAAAAAAACACAAAATTGCTTTTTTAAAGGTTTTCGATATTTACTACCAACTTGTAGTTGGTGGTAAATAACGAATCCTGAATGCAAGAAGGCACTCCTTCTACATAGCTTTTTGGATTTGGTAATTACCGAATCCTTAAATCTGCCTCCTACATCTCAAACCCTAAATACCGGTCGGTAACAGCCGAAATTCAGTAATTTCGGCCGTTACCAACCGGTATTGGGCTACCTACAAATGGCCCTTAGTCCCCATCCTGAAAAAAGTCCCAAAAAAATAACATATGCGGTGATGGTGGTTAAAGAAAAATTGCCAGCAACCACAGTTACTGTTTTAAAAAACACCTGGGGTGGGCCAGGTCTCGAGATCAAACCTTTCCCCAAGCCGATTCTGGCCTCTGGAATCCCATCCCCCACAGCCAGGCGTATTATTAAAAGTGGAGGATGGCACACAACCCCCCTCACAATGCCCTGGAGACTCCATCCCTTGGGGTGGAATATGAAATAAAGGAGAGGGGGCCAGGCCCAATGCCCAACACCACGCATGGCCAAAGGTGCTGTGCAGCAGGAGGCCCAAACTCAAACTGAGTGATGGACAACTTACTTTGTTAAAAAAAATCCAAGCAACGCACTGAAAAATAAAAGTGACATTAAAGTTGCGAATTGTAAATATATATTACTTAAAATTTTTAAAAAGAAATACACTGAAAAAAAAGTTGAAAGGACATTAAAATCAGGTGCAAATATGAGTTAACACATGCCATTTTAAATTAACGTAACCACTGAAATTTACCAGTTGTAGCTATCTCAGGTAACTATAACTCGTGCCCTAAGATAACTATAACTTGCGCCCTTGCAATGCACTGCTAATTACCTCGCACATCACAACACTCATGAGGAAAGTCAGGAAAATGGTCAGGCGATTTAGTCGATGTTTCTTAAGTAATTTTGCCCGGCGTTAAACGCCTCTAATACCATACGAAGTTTATCAAATAAAGAGACAGGCATTGGAGACAGGAAGACAGGAAACAAGTTTTATTCCGACGGAGCAGAACACATCAGATCGGACAACAAGGTATCGTCTCGAGGTGCTCTCTCTAGCCTCTCTGAGGCCTGGCCTTTTATACACTGGTTTACGACATGCGACCATTCTTTATTACAATAAAGACATTGTGAAGTAATGAAAAATGACATCCCCGGTATCCCCCCAGTTCCGGCTCATTCCAACACGTGGCTACAGTAGGGGTCCTCACCCCCCATACAATAGGAGGGGGCTATCACGCAGCTGAGTGTTCAGCCGATTCCTTTGGAATGTGTGCGCCTGATCGGGTCTCAGGGGGTGGGGAGGTCATGATCAATAGTAGCTCCTTTGGAGAGGGGCGAGTGCATACAGTAGTGGGCAATAAACTGTATCCTCAGGCCAAGGGATGGCCAGCGGTCCGTGCAGACAATCGGGCTCAGAGGAAGGGGTCATCAAAGGAGGGGTATTCATGGAAGGAAAGGAGGTGTTGGTCAGGCGCGGGGTGTGATTCCCAGAGGCAGAGTCATGTGGAAGAGGAGGGTTCATGACTTGTGCATGCGAGCGCGGGGGCAGCCAGGGTGCATGGGGGATGCTTGCAGGGTCAGGGAAGTGCGCTGATGATCGATCGTGAACAGGGAGACCATGGTACCTAAAATGGCTGTCATGTATGTTCATACGCGAGTCTGAGGAATGGGCAAGATGGCGCAGATGATGTTCAGTTCACGAACTAAAATTCCACAGTCCTCCCTTTTAACATGTCTCGCCAGCTTGTCAATTCGGATCTATCCCCATAAGACCACGTATTTCTATCTCGTAGAGGGGACTCATGTGCTCAGTTCTAAAGTCCAAAGTCTTAGGGCACATACAGTTAGAAATGAGTGAACACAAAGGTGGCAAACATTGAATACCTAAGCAACACCCACACAGTATCACGACTGGTATCAGTATAAATGTAAACAACCTCCATCCCCAGTCCTTTAAAGTGTCCCAAAACCATCTTCCAAGCGACCATCCTTCTTGCTCCTGGTGAACCTCTGAGGATAGTCTGTGGAGGTGTTCGATTGCTTTGTAGACTGATGGCGAGTTATCTGGCACGTAGGTGCAACAGCTGGAGCCGATGATGCGGCATGCTCCTCCACGGTCGGCCAGAACCACATCTAGGACAAGGCGGTTCTGAAGAGCCACTAGGCGGACTGCCTGAAGCTCAGCCGTGTTGTTAGCGAGGATGCCAGCCGTGATGTTAATGGTTGTTTCCACTGCCTGAGTCAGGTGTCGGATAGCGCGGCTATTTGCCATTGGGCCCCACAGAGGAACAAGTCCCTTCACCGCATCCAGTAACTGTGCTCCGGTGGAGTCGGCTTGTCCAATGTCTCCGGCACGCTTTTGCCGGTGATGGTAGGCTGGGGCCACATAAGTGGGGGGGAGAATGAAGGCGATGTAGCACGTACCCCTCCAACCTTTCGGGAGCCAAGTGTAAGCTTTGATGCCACAAACAAAGTACATATTCGGTGAAGCAACAAAGGAGGGGGGATCAACTGAGACCAATGTTCTGGTGATACGGCAGGAACTGTGACCCACCAGCTGTGTTCCCTGGCCTTCGAGGCACACGAGACCTGTGACATTAATGATGGACAGGGCCACAGTCAGAGTGGCAGCCGTTCGCTTCCGCAGGTGGGAGAAGGTGGGTCTAGCTGGATTGTGGAGCGCTTGCATTTCGACTCGTTCTTTTGCAGGGATGTTCATATGAAAGGCGGAACCTGAGGTCACAGGACAAAAGGGGGCAGATGTCCTTCCTGTTTTGTTCAGCCAGAACCCATAGTAGAAATGTGACACTGTTCGACCAGAAGCGGCGTTGACCTTGTGGCTTTCCTGCAAGAGGATCAACCAGGCGAGGCAGGAGCCATGAACTGAGAAAGGAGAAGGGATGAAGGGGATGGAGTGTCCAGTGGCATGCGGGAGCAACCCGCAGATCCAGCAGTTCGTGGCATTTGCAGCAAGGTTGTGCTGGTGCAATAGTTGTACGAAGGAATTGTTCCAGAACTCCTTACGCCTTTCTTGGAGCTGAGGCGAAAGGGAGATCAGGTGATGCTCTTTCATGGTGGTTGGCTGTGCAGTGGTCAGCAATATCCGATGAGCGGGTGTGCTGTCCTCCAAGATCCAGAAGGAAGTCATGAGGAGGAAGAGAATGAAGAAGGCGATTGTCTTTGGTTCGTGCAAATTGTCAGTCTTTGGGTTCCTGTAGTGGGTATTTCCTGTTGCTTTCATCATCTTCTTATCTGGCGCTTCCATCATCTTCTTATCTGGCGCTTCCATCATCTTCAAGGTGCTCGGTAGTGGGCAGAACCACAGACTTTGTTTAGCTTCTCTCCGGGTAACCCTTGGTTGTTTTAGGTCACCGTTCTGAGATTTTAACTTAGTCCGTGGTCTACTTAGCCGAAGCTCCCTCCTTTCGACGCAGGAAATACCCTTCCCGGGATGGCACAGTGGGATCAGAGAATTTTGCAAGTTCAAGTGCCTCGGTATCAGGATAGCAGTTCAACGATGGTCGGTCTTTGTTCAGGAGCTCTTCTTGGGTGTCAACGTTTTCTGTCGTGGCCAGGGTCGAGGAGACCTTCTTGCAGTGGTGGGCGTGCAGCCAGTGCCTTTTTCCCTCTACTCGAAGAGCCGTCCGAGTGGTGATCAGTACTTGCCAGGGGCCCGTCCACCGGGGTTCCAGACTCTTTGCCCGTTGAAAATTCCGGACTAAAACATAATCTCCCGGTTGGATATCGTGACCGGGACCCCTGGAAGCATCGGGGATGGCCTGCTGCACCTGTTGATGAATGACAGACAACGTTTTAGTTAATTTGCACAAATAATCTGACAGCAGGACGTCGGGGACGTCGTGAATGGAGGACGGTTTGGGGGCAGTCCAGAGGTTCATTGGTCGCCCAAACACAACCTCGTAGGGGGTCAAGTGGTGCTTAGTGGGAGTGGAGCGCATCGATAGCAATGCCAGTGGGAGGGCATCTGGCCACTTAAGCCCTGTGGTGGCCACTATTTTTGACAGTTTCAGTTTCAGTGTAGCATTGTGCCGCTCAACTAGGCCAGCGGATTGGGGGTGGAAGACCGCATGGAACCTCTGTTTTACTCCCAGCCCCTTCAAGATTAGTTGGATAACTTCAGCTATGAAGTGGGGGCCATTGTCGCTCCATAAAATTCGACAAAGGCCGTAGCAAGGAAAAAACTCTTTCAGTAGTACTTTGGCAGTAGTCATGGCAGTGTTATCACGGGTTGGATAGGCTTCCACCCATTTGCTGAAGGCACATACAATGACTAATACGCACTTCAAGCCTTGGCATCTCTCCAGCTGGATGTAATCCATCTGGAGGACCTCAAAGGGGTGGTCGGGGATCCCAAACCCTCCCCGGTGTACTACAGTTCCTTTCCCGGGGTTGTGTTGTAGGCAGATAAGGCACTGCTGGACCAGGCGTTTGGCTGAGTCGGGGATTTTGTTGTTGTGCCAGACTTTGGAAATGAGTTCAATCATGGGGGCAGAACCTATGTGTGCAGGGGAGTGTGCCATAGTCAGTATGGGAATCAAGTATGAGTCAGGCAGCAACCATTTGTTAGTGTCTTTTGTCCGCCAGCAGCCTTCATCGTCCTTTAGACCCACCCGTGCCCACTCAGTCAGTTCGTGAGGTGTGCTGGCCGACTGGATGTCCCTAATCGTTTCCCTAGCGTCAGTCCATTTTTCTGCTTGTGACCTGGTCACATATATGCGTGTCGTCGTCCTATTCTCAGCTGTGGTTCGGGCAGTGATGTCGGCCAGTGCGTTTCCCTGTCCAACTAAGTCCGTCACCTTCTTGTGTGCCTGGCATTTGATCACTGCTAATCGTTTGGGGAGGAGAACTGCTTCAATCAGGGCGGAGACTAGATCTCCGTGAAGGATGGGCGTGCCGTGGGACGTCAGGAATCCCCTTTCCCTCCACAAGAGCCCAAAATGATGAACCACCCCGAAGGCATACTGGCTGTCCGTGTAAATGTTTGTCGTGGTTCCTGCTGCTATGATACATGCTCGTGTGAGGGCAATTAGCTCTGCCGCCTGTGCGGATCGTTGCGTGATGCGGGCTGTTTCAACTACTGTTAGGGCTGTCGTCACCGCATAGGCAGCTGAAGTGGTGCCGTCTGGGAGTTTGATACAAGAGCCGTCTACCCATAGCTCTCCATCAGGGTCTGTAAAAGCAATGTCTCGGAGGTCAATTCTACTCCTGGTCTGTTCGTCCGTGAGGGTCACACAGTCGTGTATAGGGGGCGCATCGGGGTCATTTTCAGGCAAAGGTAACAGTGTGGCAGGATTCAAAGTTGTGCATCTCTTCAGAGTGATGTGGGGTGCAAGTAGAGTCAATTCGTACCCCGTCAGTCGTGCACTAGTCAGGTGTTGAGTCTTGGTCTGGTTCAAAAGGGTGTCAACTGCGTGGGGTACCAACACCGTGAGAGAGTTTGAAAGTACAATACCCTCACTCTGACGGATAGAGACAGCAGCGGCGGCTACTGCTCGAAGACAGGCAGGTAAAGCTCTGGCGACTGGGTCAAGAGTGGCAGAGAAGTAGGCACAAGGGCGTTGTTTGGAGCCGATGGGCTGAGTTAGAACAGACAATGCGCATCCCTCCATTTCGTGAGTGAAGAGAGAGAAGGGCTTGGAGTAATCTGGTGTTCCTAGGATGGGTGCCGAGCAAAGGGCATCCCGCAACTCCTTAAAGGACGCTTGGCATTCGGGGGTCCAAGGGAGTGGGAAGGGAACATCTTTGGCCAACAGGGAAAGTAGGGGCTTTATTATGAGACTGAAATTTGGTAACCATTGTCGGCAAAAAGAGGTAAGGCCCACCAATGAACGGACTTGCTTCTGTGTTTTTGGGATGGGGGTGTCTAGGATGGTTTGGATTCGGTTGGGCGTAAGTTTCCTCCCTTCTTTGGACAGGAGATGGCCTAGGTATGTCACTTGAGGCTGGCAGAACTGCAGTTTCTTTTTGGAGACTTTGTGGCCATTCTCCGCAAGAAAGTGCAAGAGTTGGATAGTGGCCGTGATTGCAAGTGGAGTGGTGTCGGCCGCCAAAAGGATATCATCGACATATTGGATCAACACCACTCCATCTGGTAGCTGGACGGCGTCCAGCTGTTTTTTGAGGGCCTGGCTGTAAATGCTGGGACTTTCAGTGTAGCCCTGGGGAGCTCTACAAAATCGGTACGAACGGTTTTTAAAGGTGAAGCCGAAGAGATATCGGCTGTCTGGATGGATGGGGATAGAGAAAAATGCATTCTTGAGATCAATAACGGTGAAGGTGGTGGCAGTGGACGGGATGAGGGTCAGAATGGTGGTGATGTCTGAGACTACGGGGTACTGTGGCACCACCACTTTGTTGACTTCTCGCAGGTCGATGATGAAGCGGTACGCTTTCTCATCTCCCTCACCTTGCTTCTTAACAATGGGTAGGATAGGGCTGTTGCAGACATTACTAACCACTTCCTCTACCACTCCTGCATCTACCAGGGACTGAATAATCGCTACCAATGCCTTCTCGCCTTCGGGCGATATCCGGTACTGTGGGAGTTTCGGGAGTATTGCGTCTGGTCGAACAGTTATGTGCACAGGGTCGATCATCATTCGTCCTACATCCGAGTCGTTTCTGGCCCATAGGTACGGGGGTAGGGTGTCGAGCAAGGATAGGTCAGCATCAGTTATAGAGTACATATGTCGTGCGGGGCGGGATCTGGACATGCTCGGGTTGTCGTACAGGATGACTCGGACTCCATCTGGGGAACATCTAATAGTAGCTCGGAAATGTTTTAGTAAATCAATACCCATAATGGCGTCAGGGGAGTTGGAGGAGAGCAGAAATGTTGTGTCAGTAGGGTTGTTTCCTAGGTCAAAGGAGATAGGTACGGACAGGGGATTAGTGGAGGGCGTTCCATCGAAACCTATCGATGTAATGTGTGAGCCAGACAAGGGTGCCCTTGGAATCAGTCGCTTTGATAATACACTACGTGTTGCTCCAGTGTCTACCAAGAATGGAGACTTTGTACCCAGGACCTTAGCGGTGATGTAAGGACCTTGCTGGTCAACACAGAGCTCGACTGGATCCCTCCCTTGCCCCTGGCAGTCCTATGCGAAGTCGGGGGTGTTCTCACTGTCAGATAGTTGGTACTGGTTCTGTCGGGGACGGTCAAATGTGTTCGATCTTCCTGGTCTGTCGCTGTTGGGGTCGTTTGTGTATCCCCGTCCCTGTCCTCTAGTCCTGGGGCCATTCATCATGTCCCTCGTTTCTTTATTTTTAATTAGTTCCAGAAGAGCCGGACATTGAGACTTCCAATGCCCGAATCCTCTGCAAAATGCACACTGATTATCTTCTATATCCCTACGTCCAGAGTAGGGAGTGGGTGTGCGGTCCTTTGGGGGTGGATTTCTAGGGGCGATTGATTGATAGCTCCCCCTGTGTAGTTCTTTCCCGACTGCCACCCCTTGTATCTGAGCTATCATCACCCTTTCTTTCAAATCTTTCTTCTTTCTCTCGGTTGCCCTATCATTCTCATTCTTTTGGTGTTCGTAGTACTGAGCCATTTGGAGGATAGCGGCGGGTTTGGAGGCCCCCCAACTACTCTCGCTCGTTTGTAACTTTTCGGAAACTTCTCGTGACAGCCCTTTACGTAGTTTTGTACAAATAGGTGTTGTCCGGTTGCGGTGGTCATATCTTGGACACTGTAGTCGGAGAACACCGTTTCAAATCGGGAGAAGTATTCTGATACATCTTCCTGGGGTTTCTGACGGCAAGCCGTGACTATTGACCAATCTACCTTTTTCTCTGGGATCAAGGTTTTTAGCTTTTGAACTATTTTGTCCGGAAGTTCCAGTATGTCTTTTATCGGTTTCCTTCCAGGCTCTCGTCGTCTATCTAGCTCACTGAGTTGATTCCAGGTATGTCCGAACAGATCTGTGTGTTCGGCTTTCCGGATTTGCTTCCACACGTCAGCCGGCAGACATAACCCGAAAAACAAATCAATGTCTGCTAGAGTCATTATCGTTGAGCCCAGGGCTGTACCTAATTCGGTGTAAAATGCTGTCGGGTTTTTTCTTAAATCAGGCAGGGTTTGCCTAAAGGTTAAAATATCTTGTCGATCCCATGGTTGGTAAACCCAATTGTACACAACCCTTCCTTTTGCATCTGCGTGGTTGATATCGTCGTTTGTTCCCTGACCTCTTGGGGGAACCCAGTAGGGGGCGGCTTCTCTGATAGGCATCATAGTGTTGGTTACTTCTAATGGGGACTCAGCCGTTTCAGGGACTGTGATCTTAACCTCTGGTTTCTGTTCCGTGAGGTGGCGGAAGACTTCAAGCGTTTGCATGAAAAGGTCCGTCAAATCGCGTTCAGTCCCATCTCCAACGTCAATCTTTCTATATAGAGTCGTCAGCTTAGCAGGACCCTTAGTCTGATACCTATACTCATATGCGTTCAGGGTGTGGTAGCTGAACCGTAAAATGAAATGCCGTCTATGGCTACCGGCATGTGAATTGTGCACATCCATCGTATATTCTTTGCTCTCTTTCCGTTCTACCAATGTCTTTGCTATCTTGTCAATCCCATCCTGCTCATCTTTGCTCAACCTATTTGGTCTGGCCGTTAGCTGCTTGCTAGTCTCGAGTTCATCTGATGTTGTTACCAATGTGGCTGGTGCGAAGGCCGTAAGAGCCGGGGCATTAGCGCTAGAGTCACCCTCGCCCGCACTCAGAACTGGTAAGTGCTGTGCCAGAGGCTGGCAGGGGGCATAAGGAGGGGGCATGTAGATAATCGGAGGACCTAGCAGTAACTCGTCGTTTGCGCGTTGTTTGGAGGGCATCTCCGGGTAGAGCGTAGAGGGGGTCCTAACAGGGCATTGGCCTGTCGACCCTGGTTCTTGCGTTTGTCTAACTTCCTCTCTCCTTCTTATTTCTTCATCTAGTTCCTTCGCTGCCAGGTGGGCTGCCTTTCGTAACTCTTTCCCTATTCTTGCATCTTCTCTTTTCCTTCGTTGTTCTGCTTCTTTGCGCCACATGCCGATACTATCGAGCATGGTGGGTGTTGCCTTATTTATTCTAACAGCTGCTTCTAGTGCTTTTATTTTATGTTCATCAAAGGAACCTATCAGTGGCCACTGACTTTCGGGGTCCTTTTTTGTATATTTATGCCATAACTTACTATAAGCTATAGCGACTAGTCCTTGTTTAATGAACATGTCCTTATTAGGGGTGCCTTCCAATGGAGCTGGATGGTTCATCTCTAATAAGCGGTCCGGGTTGTTCCGACTACCAATCAGTGGGGAGAAGACAGGCATGACAGATTACAACGGGGGACAAAGGTCCGCACTACCTATCTCTCACTGTTTGCAAAGACTAGACAGAATATGGCTATTCTACGTTATTTGCAAGCAGAGAACCTCAAAAGAACTATACTCCAAACAATCTATGTTCGGACAATCAATCAATGGGGAGAAAAATAGGTACGACAGATTACAATGGGGGACAAAAGTCTGCGTTACCTACCCTTCACTATCCGCAAAGGGAGATAGAATATTCCTATTCCTCCCCGTTTGCAGGCAGCGAATATCTCAAAGAGCGACAATGCAAATACTAGTATTTCAATCAATCAAACAATCAATCAATTCGCAATTCGTCGTGTGTCACGACCTTACCCGGACCGCATGGACAGTTTCTTGTCTTCCGCTTCCAGCGCCCGATCATCCTCTACTCTCTGCTGCTACAACGGCACTCCTGATGGTTCCCAGTCAGGACCGTAGATCACTCGGGAGAGGTTGCTTGGAACCAGTGAAGTTCGGATGATCGGCTGTCAGACGAGGGTCTATCGGACAGGAGCTCTCCCGATCGTTGCAGTCGTTCACTCTGTCGTCGGGACCTCTCCCACTGGATCCACGTGTCACTGATGGGCCCCACACTTGGGACGCCAATTGAGGAAAGTCAGGAAAATGGTCAGGCGATTTAGTCGATGTTTCTTAAGTAATTTTGCCCGGCGTTAAACGCCTCTAATACCATACGAAGTTTATCAAATAAAGAGGCAGGCGCTGGAGACAGGAAGACAGGAAAACAGGAAACAAGTTTTATTCCGACGGAGCAGAACACATCAGATCGGACAACAAGGTATCGTCTCGAGGTGCTCTCTCTAGCCTCTCTGAGGCCTGGCCTTTTATACACTGGTTTACGACATGCGACCATTCTTTATTACAATAAAGACATTGTGAAGTAATGAAAAATGACATCCCCGGTATCCCCCCAGTTCCGGCTCATTCCAACACGTGGCTACAGTAGAGGTCCTCACCCCCCATACAATAGGAGGGGGCTATCACGCAGCTGAGTGTTCAGCCGATTCCTTTGGAATGTGTGCGCCTGATCGGGTCTCAGGGGGTGGGGAGGTCATGATCAATAGTAGCTCCTTTGGAGAGGGGCGAGTGCATACAGTAGTGGGCAATAAACTGTATCCTCAGGCCAAGGGATGACCAGCGGTCCGTGCAGACAATCGGGCTCAGAGGAAGGGGTCATCAAAGGAGGGGTATTCATGGAAGGAAAGGAGGTGTTGGTCAGGCGCGGGGTGTGATTCCCAGAGGCAGAGTCATGCGGAAGAGGAGGGTTCATGACTTGTGCATGCGAGCGCGGGGGCAGCCAGGGTGCATGGGGGATGCTTGCAGGGTCAGGGAAGTGCGCTGATGATCGATCGTGAACAGGGAGACCATGGTACCTAAAATGGCTGTCGTGTATGTTCATACGTGAGTCTGAGGAATGGGCAAGATGGCGCAGATGATGTTCAGTTCACGAACTAAAATTCCACACTCATGACATGTTCTGTGACATCATTAATTACATCATGGCAATATCTTAAATTGCATCATTCATGCCAACACTGTGCATAGTGGGGGCTCGACCTACGTTTAGGAATACTTAATGTATGACATGGACAATATGTGAATAATAATATTGGAATGTCTTTCTACATTTTAACACAAATAAAGTTAAATGCAGTCACACACACTCCTCTTTGAATGACACACAAATTAAACCTTTACAAGAAGAGTCACAGCTGAACACACATGAGAAGGGGAATGAGCTACATCTCCCACAATGCAACACATACGAAATCACAAGAGCACCAGATGCAAGTTAATATAAGTAAGATATTGGAATAGGCAATCACATGCCAAACATCATAGCATTTTCTGATGTAAAAATAAACATTATCTACAAGTAAACAACATAAACAAACTTGTTATACATTTAAATAAAAAAGGGACTACAAAATTATCCTTTCTCAAGGTTACTAAAAGTATTCAATACAAATAAACAAAAATCAAAGTCTAGAACTAAGGAAAGAAAAAACAGTATCCGATCACAGACGTTTAAGTTGGTGCCAACCCTTCCACTTGCCTCCAAATCTTTGTATTAGTGAAATCTTCATGGCAGATGGGAGTCTAGACACTTTCTTTTTGGGATGGGTTGGAGTTTTGAGGGTTTCTTGGGGTGGAGGGGGCAGGGTCTGCAGTTTCTGTGGTTGAAAATTAAAGGGGAAGGCAGACTTTTGGCTATAGCAGAATATAGGGCTGTCAGGTGATTTAGGGACTAGGAAATAGTGGCGGGAGGATGAGGAGTTGGGTCAGGAGGAGACATTGAAGTGAGCGTTGGAACAGGGTCAGGACTTTGAATGGGCTCATGAGGTGGAATAGGATCAGGGCTTGCAATGAAGCAGAAGGAGGAAGAGGGACAGGAGCGATGGAAGCAAGGGGTGCCATAGGAGGCACTAGCAGAGACAGAGCTTCTGGATGTGGCAGACAGGGCAGAACACATGCTATTCGGTATGTCAATCACTGAGAATAGTTTCTGAATGATACCCTGGATGGCATTCAACAATGTCCTCCGCCCTCAGAGACGTTCTTAGGAACCTCCAGTGTCTCCTCTCACACTGGAGCTGATGGGATGGGGCAGGGGAGATGCCAAGGAGGGCACTCCATCATAAACATGACAAATATCCTGTCTGCTTTAATACAACTACATTACATCCTAACGTACTTTTAATAATGCAGACAGGATGTCTGCCACATTTGTGATGGATTACCTCTCTACCAAATACAAAATCAGCCCCTAAGTCGTCTTTTAATTGCTCTCTTAATCCTTAATAAATAGCAGCAGCTGAGGCTTTATCGGTCCATGCAGCTCCCGACACTATCTGACAATAACAACTGATATATGGGACTAAATATCTTGTTCTTTGCTGAAGGCAACACTTATTGCATGACATGTGGAATTCATGCTTTGATAGCCTCTTGCCAAATATGATTTTAAAAAGGTTCACATATATTGAATAATCTTGCAGCACAGGGCTATTTATTTAGAGTAGGAGATGTGAACCACTCTAAAGCATTTTGGTTAGGCAGGAACACATGAACATAAAGCTTCTCAGAGTAAGCTTTGTATCAATATCATATGCATTTGGAAAGGCTTGTGCCTCATTTTATTCAGCTTAAATTTCCGAGGCACAAAATGTCCCCATGACCCTTTTTAAAGTGTTCCAAGACCTCTCAGACCTCAGGAATACAGCTGCACCCACTTTGCTGTCAGTCTCAATGCAAGGAACTTGTGGGTTTCTTTGTCAAGAAAGTGACGGAATCATTCCGCGAAGGTGCTGGAGAAACATGGTAATAAGCAACTTACCATTTTTGTGGGAGACCAACACACCCTGCACCCTTCACAGTCAGGCTTCTGAGCAGGACAGAGTACCAAATCATCCACCCTTCTTGGATTTCAAGATCATCTCAGATGGCTCCTAGACCCGGACGGTGAAGCTGCGCTGATCTTGATAGGCCTCAAAGTGGCCTTCGACACTGTGTAACATGGCATTTACTGAAAGACTGATACAGATGGGTCCCCAAGTGACGGCTCTTGCAGGGCCATGGCATGGCCATCGCTCTTGCATGGCCATCGCACCTTCCAGATGTTCTCATCTAGCACAGTGTTCGTCCTCATGCTCTAAACTAGGGTGTCCCCCAGGGGTCATCCCTCAGCCCTATGCTATTTAACAGATATGTCAGCCCTTTAGTGGACCTGGTAGAAGACTGCAGCCTCACCCTGTTCAAAGGCAGGCGACACCCAAATCATCTTTTCTCTATTATCTGTACAAGGACACAACTCGGGAGTCTAAATCATGCCTTGGTATTTTCTCCTCCTTGATGAGTATGAACTCTCTAAAACTAAATGGCGACAAGACCAAGGTAATAGTACTGGGCAATAATCCACTACTCTGTGGATTCGAACACTAGCCTGCTACTCTAGGGGCCTTTCCAGAACCAACTCAGAATGTGAAAAAACTAGGCTTCTGGTTGGATTCCACCCTGTCCATGAAGCTGCAGGTGACAAACTTAGTCTCAACATGATCTGGCATCATGGAAATACTAATCCTGTGGATGCTTCCTTCTTGCCCAAAGAACAGTCACCTAGACAATAATCCTTTCAAGGTTTTATTATGTCAATATCCTGTATCTTGGTACAGAAAAGGCAGTGATAAGAGATCTTCAATTGGTCCAGAACTCTGACACCATGCTTTTGTTCCGACTTCCTAAACATGCCTCGGTATTTAGCTTTCTTCGTGACCTTCATTGGCCCTCTGCATTATTTCTAAAATCAGTTCTTGATCATGACCATGGTGCCTGCAAAAATTGGTGGCTCACTACCTTCCCTATTGTGCATTGCGCTTGAGCAATCGGTCCCTATACATAGTCCCCAGATTCAAATGGGCTTGTATGAGTGGCCGCTCTTTTTTTTCCTTTGCCCCAAGCTCTGTAATGCTCAACCTGAATCCCTGTGAAGCTGCACTTCTCTAAAAACTTTCTGCAAGGCCCTGAACACCTGGGTACTCTAAGCTGCACTTGTCTAGGCTGCCCCTCCTACTATCAAAATGCTGGGAAACCCCGTTAGGGTATCTATGCTCCATATAAAATTAATTAATACTAATAATAGTCAAGCATATGTTTCAACTTGAGAGAATATGTAAATTGCATTGCTCAAGGAAAGCATGAAAAGACTGAGGGTCCCCGATAATTGTGTTTGTGGATACCAGGCTACCCCCAAGATTCCTCTGACTACCCCCCCAGAAATAGTAGGAGGAACTGTGTATACGCCATAGTTATAACTGATTAATGTAGTCTAACAGAAAGACTTAATCTTTGATCACTCTTTCCATGTCACTCTAAATTTTAATTGTTACCTGTGGCGTCCCATTCTAAGACTTCATCTCTGAATCAATTAGTTACTTATTAGGTGAGTCTGGCCAACTGTTAGACTCAAGGATAGGCCATGGATAACTGACATGGGGAATAAAATGATACAGAGAGAGAGAGAGAGAGAGAGAGAGAGAGAGAGAGAGAGAGAGAGAGGGAGAGCACTTTGGCTACAGCAGGTATCTCCAGGAATGGAAATAGCAGGTAGTCAACTAAGACATCATTACCCTGAAATGCAATTTTGGGATGGAAAGGAAGGGAGATAATTAATTATAATGTTAGCATAAATAGATTCTGGTAAGATGCACACTATGGACCCCATTAGGATGGCGGGAAGATCGTCCCCACCAGCCCGGTGGAGGCGACCCGCCCGCCATCCGTGCAGTAATGACCCCCCACCATATTATAATGGCTGGGGCATCCGCGGCGGACGGAAAGATCGTCCGCCGCTTTTCCTCCCGGTCGACTGGACGGAAAAGGGTTTTGTATGGTGGTGGTGTCTGATAGACACCGCCAGCATGCGGAGTCTGCTAGGGGTGCCCGTTGCAGGCCCCTAGGGACTCCCGGGGGGTGGGGGGTGCACATGGAGGGTACCTATGGTACCCCCCTGCAGTTCCATGCACAACATGGCAGGCACCGCGGGGTGTCTGCCATGTTGTGCATGGAAGTGCACAACATGCCTCTCTGGCATTGTTGCGAGCGGTGCTGAGTGCACGCCCGCCACAATGTTAGGGATGCAGGATGCGCCCGCCACTGTGGCGGGCGCATCCTAATAGCACCCACGGGACCCCCGCCCTTAAGGCGGGCGGTCCCTTTTTACGACAGGAATGCGGGTGGACATAGTCCGCTCGCCATCCTAATGTGCCCCTATGTTTATAAAAATGGGGGCTTACACTAGTGGAAGTCGCTGCAACTACACCACCAGCGGGCAGGTGTTCTGCAGGAACCAAACAGAAAGTTCACAATGTTAAAACAGACTTGTGGAAAGACAGCAACCTTGCACATGATGTCACCGAGAAGGCGAGGAAGGAAGAAGTTTCTCTGGAAGCAGAGGTCCAGTGAACAACCGTAGCAGGGGAGAAAATAAGAAACAAGACTCTAATAAAATATTTTTCCAAGGCAAAAGCAAAACAAGTTTAAAGAGCACTAGATGGGTGAAAACTGAGCATAAGAAGAGTAACCCATCAATCTCTTTTGCCAGGCAAGGGTATTCTGGAGGCATCGCTTCATATCCTGACTCTTCTCCTGTTCTCAGGCAATCTTCCTGTGTGTAGAGTATATTGCTCTACTGCCCTGAAGTGCCATAGTCTGGGTCCCCACGCGCCCTTCAATAATATTGAATGCTGCAACAAAATCCCTCTGGCAATAGCCTCCATCGCTTTCCCTTTCCAGGCCGAATCCACTTGGTTTGTCATATTGGACATCATCCTACTTGTACCAAAGTGTGCTGACAAATGTAGGGCTAAATCAGTTCCTCCAACCTTTTCTGTACTGAGAGCTACTTATGTTCATCGAACTGCATTGAGAGATACTCATATTATTAGTTTTGTATAATCTCAATATTTTATATGCATATTAATTCAAGAAGCACAAGTGTTCTAATTTAATAAGCTGGGCTGCACACAGGTGAGCTGCTCAGAGGTAGCTAGAGAGCTACACTAGCTCACAAGTTACTGGTTGGGGACGCCTTCAAGATGCTTGTTTGAAGCCACATACGGTGTTGCCGGGCTCCTGTGTTGATTTTTACTCCAACTTCTCTGAGTGAGACACAGCTGAATTTCATAGCAATTTAAGTTGCTTCATCTTTGAGGTGGATTTCCTGACTGACAACAATCCAAGGGCCATATTATCAAGAAAGGGCGATACATTATCGCCGTATTTATCGGCAGGAAACTGCCTCTAAAGCGGCGATAATGGGCTTGATAATATGCCCTTGTGAATCCCCATGGAAACCCAAGTTCTGGTGTTAACCTGGGCTTCTATGGGAATTCACAAGGGCATATTATCAAGCCCATCATCGCCGCTTTAGCAGCAGTTTCCTGCCCATAAAAGCGGCGATAATGGGATGTATGTCGTTACAACGCATGTTTTTTCCACGCATGCCTTTACAATGCAAGTCGTTACAACGACTTGCGTTGGGGGGCACTGGGTAGTGAATAGTTTAATTTACTATACCAACTCCAGTCCCCGTGGATAGTAGGGAAGGTTTTGGATAGTAAATTAAACTATTCCCTATCCTACAGCGCCCTCCAGTGCAAGTCGACTTGCGTTGTAATTCCTGCGTTGTAAAGGTACTGCGTCGAAAAAGTTTGTTGTAAAGGATGTTTCCCAGATAATGTATCGCCCTTTCTTGATAATATGGCCCTAAGTGTTTACCTTTGAATTTAGTCCTTTTTTCAGTTATAAAAATACTCCTGTAAGGCAAGGTTGGAATCTTTAGCAAATAAAAGCTCCAGAAGCCGTGATATGCTTTCGCCCAGAGTTTCTGCTGCTCCAGTTATCATCAAAGCAAACTTGGAAAAGCCCTGAAATGTCCAACTTCCTTTTGGTAAACGTACAAAGCAGGTACAATCCATTCTTGTTCAATTTATTGTATATGAATATTCCCTGAACAATCCCATTTTATCCCTATATTAGATGTTTGGAGACCAATTCACAAAATGCATATAGGAGTATGTAAATGCGTGCTGTAGGAGTACTACTTTTCTTACTCCTCTATGCCTTTAATAATAGATATCTTGTGCTTAGTCTGTTCTTTGTTCTGCCATCTGTTCCTGTTTTCTTTTAGATATCTATATCCTGCTAAGTGGCCACCTGTTGACAACACCTCTTCCTACCTGTGTCCAGACATCAAGCCATTGCCTTCTGCCAGCCAGATTTGCTAACTCCAGCTAGGCTATTGTATTGGCCTCTGAAGGAGTGAAGAGTGGCAGAGTGGTTATAAAGCAGTTGTGACTCAGGCTGCCCAAACGAGCTTATATTGTGAGGAGCACACACTTATGCAGTCATACTACCACACATGTATGTTCAACAATGTAAACACACCTTTGGGAATCACCTTATTGGTTTTAATTTATTATTACAATTACAGATCAGGAAGCCTTTTAGGCACACAAGACACATCAGGACGGATTCAGAAAGCTTTTAGTATGGATATTTATCTATAACTCAATTTTTTTCAGTTCAGAAAGAGTTTATTGAGCAATAAGAGGTGTCAATACATTATACATAGTTAATACAGAAAAGAAGCAAAAACATTCTAGAAAAGCACTGCATGAATAACAAAAGGTTGACTGGTTTTGAAGACAGGATGAGGTTATACAATAAAGGAATAAAAAGGAAACAGTAGTAAAGTCTGTTAGATAATAAAATACTTAGGAACAATAAGGTCAATTAAGGAGGCTTGAAGACTTCTTGCTGAATGGGTGATAAATGAAATGAGTTTTTAGCACAAGTATCAAGGTATAATGTTATAGGAAGCCATAAAATGGTACGTTTCATTGCCATATGAAGAGGAAAAACAAAGGCAGTATCTAACCTATGGTTATGACAAACATTATACCACCATGCTTTAAACGAGATATTAGTAAAATTCTTCCAATTAACAGTAATTTGTTGGAATGCAATGATTCGCACATCAGAAGTGAACTTATCCCAACAAGGAGAAAGACTACCTAAGAAAATGTGAATAAAAGAAAAGGGATTTGAGTGTGAAAAATATCATTGATTTGGGTCCAAATTTGTTTCCAGAAATCATGAACGATAGTGCAAGAGAAGAGCATGTGGAATAGAGTTGCAGTGGGTGTAGAGCAAGACCAACAGAAGTCAGGGACAGAAGAGAATTTCTTACTAAGCAAGTGTGGTGTAAAAAGAAGTCTATTATAGATAAAAAATAGTGTCTGTGTTAAAGTGGCAGATCTAGAGGATTTGCGAATCTTGGTCCATAACTTATCCCACAAAGATATAGGCCAAGAAGTAGCAAAGTCACACTCCCATTGTTCCTCTACCTTAGACTTTGGACGAGGAGAAGGCATGGCACGAAGGAATGTGTAAATGAGAGAGGCTTTAGGAGAGGTAGTTAACAAGGAGTGGAGTTGTGGGGTGAGGTTTAGGAGATGGAGAGTGATTGTGAGAGTGCTGGATCTCGGTGTAAGTAGACATGACCACTTCTTTAAGTATAAGATATTTACCAGCAAAGGAAGCGGGAAGATTAAAAGAGTGGCGTAATGTTGAAAAAGATAAAAAAAGTGGAGTGAGAAAAAAGTTGAGAAGCCCAAATTAAACCCTTCTGCCTCCAAGATTTCCAATAAAAAGGTTTGTTATTGATTAGGAGACTTTTACTATGCCAAATGGTAGTGGAGAAAAAATCATCTACAGAGGAGGGAGGGGTCGGGAGGAGGCTAAGAGGAGCTTGACAGTGAATTTGTGTATGGGAATGGATGGTATCTGTGGTTTACGAGAAAAAGCTAGAAATTGAGCAAAAGTAAAGGGAGAGAGAGAGAGACGCTCTACAGTAACCCAGAGAGGACAAGGCTCATCAGGGTCTCGTAGCCCAAAAGGAGGCTTGGCGTAAAAGAAAGGCCTTGTGATATTGGAAAGTCAGGAAAGTTGACACCACCCTCAGATTTAGGACGTGTTAATCTAAAGAGAGACATACAGGATTTTTTGCCTAACCAGAGAAAGGAAGAAAGAATGGTGCTAATCTTCTTAAAGAACTTCATGGGAATGGGAACTGAAATATTAGAAATAGTATACAAAACAATGGGAGATAGCATCATTTTAATGGTATCGAGGCGCCCCCACCATGAAAGATAGAGTGGATGCCATTTGGTGGTGAGATCGGAGAGTTTCTGGGTATATTTGTTGAGACAGAGCGAGACTGTATCTGCAATGGAGGGAGTGACATGTAAGCCTAAGTATTTGATGTGAGAGGAACTCCAAGTAAAATTAGAAACAGCAAAGTCAGGTTTGAAGGTATATTTCGTGAGAGGTAAAATTTCACATTTGTCATTATTCAGCTTATAGCAAGAAATCTGCGAATATTCATGTACTTCAGCAAGGAAGGCGGGACTAGAGACAGTAGGATTGGAGATAAAGAGCAAAATGGCATCTGCATAAGCAGCAAGGTTAATGTTAGAATGTGATGTCTGAAAGCCCTTTATGTCAGGATTTTGCCTAAGTCTGGAGAGAAAGGGTCCCAAAGCTAAATTAAAGAGAAGGGGGGATAAAGGACAACCTTGTCGCACACCTCTACCCAACTCAAAAAAAGAGGAAACCAGACCATTTGCACAGACCGCTGCTCTGGGATTGGAATAAAGAAAGGAAATTAAGGTTATAAACTTGGGGCCAAAACCGAACCATTTAAGGGCAGAAAAAAGATAGGTCCATTCTACCCTATCAAACGCCTTCTCTGCGTCTAAGGCAATAGCCGCCAGAAAATTTTGAAAGCGTGGAGATTTAGACAAAACATTAAAAAGAAGTCTAGTGTTGTCAGTAATAAAGCGTCCCTTAACAAATCCAGATTGCTCGGGCCAAGTAATTCTGGTAAAAAGGGGTCTAACCGAGCTGCAAGGGATTTGGAATAGATCTTATAATCAATGTTGACAAGGGAGATTGGTCTATAGTTTTTACAATATCGAGTGTCTTTCCCTTCCTTAGGAATGATACAAATATGAGCATCAGAAAAGGTACCTGAAGAGCTGCCAAGGGTAACAAAAGATTCTATAAGGGAATGTAATTTAGGCATTAGCAATTTGGAAAAATGAAGATACAATTCAACAGTGAATCCATCAGGCCCTGGAGCTTTATCTTTTTTGAGAGAATTAAGGGCGGAGAGCAATTCTTGCTGCGAGATGTCCAATTCCAAAGAGGCTAAGTCAATAAGAAAATGGTCTGGTTGGTGAATAGTAGAGAAAAAATCAGAGAGAGATTGGGGAGTAGGATGAGCTTCAGAGGAATAAAGGGTAGAGTAGAAGCGGGAAAATGCATCTAGAATATCATTGTCTTTATGTTTAAGAACAGCATTGTCATCAAATACAGATTCAATGTTTAATTTGTTGTGTTTGATTTTCAAATAATTAGCCAACATTTTTCCTGCTTTATTTCTCCCACCATAAAATTTCTACTAGATTTCAATAGGTAGCGAGAGGCGTCCTCTGTGGATTTTTTGTCAAATGTTAACTTGGCGTCAATAAGTGCTGTCAACCTTTCCTGTGAATGAGAGGTATAGTAGGAGTGCTCCAGACCCTTAATTTTTGGGAGAAGATCACTAGTGTATTTACGAGCGGTCTTCCGTATCTTAGCCACATAATTGATGATGAAATCCCTAGATGTGGCCTTGAATGCATCCCAAATAGTGTGAGTAGGAATAGAAGGGTAATATTAAAGGCAAAAAGTCGGTGAAGGAGGCGGTAAATTTGGGATCTAAAAGCAAGGAATTATTGAAACGCCACCTCTTAGGCCCAATGACTTTGGATAGTATATCAATATTAATCGAAACTGGGGCGCGATCAGATAATAGAATATGGCCAATTTCTGAATGAGTGAGAGACTGTGAAAGATAATGGGATACAAAAATGTAATCAATGCGTGATTGAGAATGGTGAGAAGGAGAATAAAAGGTAAACTCTTTGGCCGTTGGATTACACAGACGCCAAGCATCAATAAGTTTATGCTGTCACACTGCTTGAGTAAAAAGTTTATGAGGCTTGTTTGGAACAAAGGAAGCTTGAGAGTTTTGGTCTAAAAATGGATCAAGAGGCTGGTTACAGTCCCCTGCCATAATGAAATTATCATCAATGAGATTAGTGATGCGAGTGGCCATCTCGCGCCAAAAAAGTGGGTCACCACCTGTGGGGGCGTAAACATTTAGAAGGGAGAGTGGAACACCCCTTAAGGAAAGCTTGACATATAACCACCTACCATCAGAATCCGATTCAGTAGCCAACAAGGAGTAAGTAAGAGATTTACGAATTAGAATAACGACACCATTGCGCTTACCATCTCCAGGAGGCAAAACACACCTCTCCCACCCAACCTCTTTTAAGCTTAACAGATTCCGCTTCAGACAAATGAGTTTCTTGCAGGAAAGCGAAATCCATATTCAATTTGGCAAGGTGAGACAGAATTCTTTGTCTCTTAATGGGAGAGTTAAGACCTTCAACGTTCCATGAGACAATACGTGCTGACATTAAAAACAATTAGAAAAAAGATAGCAACTATAATGAGCGAAAACCTCAGAGCAAAGAAAAACACGAAGAGATGAAGAAAGGAGAAGTGTAGGAGATGATGAAAGAGAAAAGAAGCAAAAAGAAAGAAATTGAAAGCGACACAGAAGAAGTGACACCGTTAAGAAGAGAACAATTAGGGAGGGTAACAGGGGAGAGGAGGTAAGGTCAGAAACATAAGCTAACATGTTAATGAGGGAAGGAAACGTACTTACAGGAAAGGGAGGCGAGGAATCACAACCAGGAAAAGAAACCAAACGTGTAAGGAGGGGGGTAGAGCCAACTGGAGGAGACAAGACGGTCAGGGCCGGCGAGCCATCCGGCTGGGGAAACACGAAACATGGTATATGATCTGTGGAAATAAAAGGAGAGCGTTAGGAGAACAAGACAAGAGAACAGTCAAAAACCTCAAGGAGGTCATATCCCCGAAAGCCACAAGCAAAGGGAAGAATAAACAGTAGTGATTATGAACAACGAGATCAACATGAAAAAAAAGAACTGTTACATAATGCATATGAACCTATGGTGCAATTGATAAACTCATGTGTAGGACATGAGAAACCAAAATAAGAGAGACTTCAATAGTCAGAAGAGTCATGGAGGGAATGAAGAGGAAGGACCAGAAGTATCCATGTTAGCAGCAAGACAGGAATTCAGAAAGCTCTGGAGTTGCACAGGATCTTCGTAAGTTGTCGTCTTATTGTTGTATGTAACCCTAAAAAGACGGTGAAAAGCCCATATCTGGCACCAATGGACCGTAGATCAGGTCTCATATCCAAAAAGGCTTTACGGCGATTGGCCGTGGCTTTGGCGTAGTCCTGCGTGAAAAACAAGGGGGACCCAGACCATGTAAGTCGTGGAGAAGCTCTAGCTGCTGAGAGGACCTTTAAAAGGTCAGTATATTCTAAGAAATACATGATCACGCCCCTGGGTCTCGTTGAGGCAGAAGTAGATGAGGGAACTCGGCCAAGCCTGTGGGCTCTCTGTATGTTAAGCACAGTATCCTCAGGAAGATGGAGGAGCTTAGGGAGAAAAGATTTAAAGAAAACAATAGGGTCATTCCCCTCACAGCCCTCCACCAGGCCGTAGATTATTGCAGGTTATTGCGTCAATTTCTGTTCTCAAGGTCCTCGACCTGCTTTTGGAGAGAAGAAATCTGAGAGTGCATAAGTGAGACCTTGGCAGAGGACTCCTGAAGAGAGGAGACATTGCGTTCCACCGACGTGACTCTCACCTCCATTTGTGTCCAGTTGTCAGTCAAAAATTGCGATTTAGCATTAGTTTCTTCCATAAAAGGGCAGAGCGCCCTTATTTTCTCCAATAGCAACTCGATAGATGCGGGCGAAGCGGACGCAGATGGTGAGGGGGGTCCTTTTTTAGTCGTTTAACAGTAGCCTTCCCGGTGAGTTGGGTAGAGGGCTCCATGATCGACTTCGACATATGAGCAGGAGGCTCTTGTGAAGCTTCTAACTGGGCCAATGCTGAATTGAGTTCTTGATGAAAGTGCGCTTTGAGGTCTTGTTGGCGCAACTTGTTGTAAGCCTGCCCATAAGGTAACAGCCTCTACCAGTAACACATCCAAGGAACACACATAAAAAAGGGATCACTGAAATAATATTGACTACCAAAATATCGACTACCCAAAATATCGACGAGAAAATATCTACAACCAAAATATTGAGTTTGTATGTACAAACAGGTAAGTACAAAAATATCGAGTACAAAATATCGTTAACAAAAATATAGTTGTAAAAATATCGACTTTAATAAAAACAATGTTTAATTACATTAATATAAAAAATTAATTACTAAAATATAATTAACAATACTTAAAATAACTTTTAATAATTAAATAATTAATGAAAGTAAAAAAATAATATTTTTTTAATCGTATTTCTTAAAACATATATATATATAGTAACAAAATTTAATTAAATAATAGCCAATATTATTAACGTACAAATACAAAAGAGTAAAAATTACTATTCCCACTGCAAAGAGTGCAACAGTGGATATATGACGTTACAACGCAACTTTTACAACGCACTACCATTACAACGTAAGTATTGGTAAGTATATAATAATTTTTTTTAATTTAAATTATTTAAAATTATTTAAATATAATTTAATTTAATTTCATTTCATTAAATTAAATTAATGTAAATGTAATTTTACTTTATTTTTACACTGTACCCCTGTACCCCTGTACCCCAAAACTGACCCTGAACCCTAAAAAAACCCTTTACCCAAAAACCCAAAACTGACCATGAACCCTAAAAATACCCCTTTACCCAAAAACCCAAAACTGACCCTGAACCCTAAAAATACCCCTTTACCCAAAAACTAAAAACTGACCCTGAACCCTAAAAATACCCCTTTACCCAAAAACTAAAAACTGACCCTGAACCCTTAAAATACCCCTTTACCCAAAAACTAAAAACTGACCCTGAACCCTAAAAATACCCCTTTACCCAAAAACTAAAAACTGACCCTGAACCCTTAAAATACCCCTTTACCCAAAAACTAAAAACTGACCCTGAACCCTAAAAATACCCCTTTACCCAAAAACTAAAAACTGACCATGAACCCTTAAAATACCCCTTTCCCAAAAACTAAAAACTGACCCTGAACCCTAAAAATACCCCTTTACCCAAAAACTAAAAACTGACCCTGAACCCTAAAAATACCCCTTTACCCAAAAACTAAAAACTGACCCTGAACCCTAAAAATACCCCTTTACCCAAAAACTAAAAACTGACCCTGAACCCTAAAAATATCCCTTTAATTTAACATAATTACCAATTAATCAATGAAATTAAATTAATTAACAAATATTATTTAATTACCAATTAATTAAATATTACTACCAATTAATACATTTACATATTTAATAAATAATAATTAAATTACTTCCCACCCTATTCCCCTATAAACCCACAACCCGCTACAGGAAATACATTATTTTAATTTACATAATTAGCAATTAATCAATTAAATTAAATTAATTACCAATTAAATTTTAAATAATTAACATATAATATTTAATTACCAATTAATTAATTATTACTACCAATTAATAAATTTACATATTTAATTAATTATAATTAAATTACTTCCCACCCTATTCCCCTATAAACCCACAACCCGCTACAGAATAAAATTACACAATAATTTAAAAAAAATCATTAATTAAAAATAATTATAACATAAAATGACACTTTTCACACATATTATAACATAAAAACACTATAAATAATTACATATTATATAAAAAACGATATTTTTTACTTTCGATATTATTTACAGTCGATATTACTTCACTTACCTTAAAAACGATATTTTGGCTGTCGATATTCTGTCCTGTCGATATTTTCTCAAAACGATATTTAAAACTCGATATTCTGTCCAAACGATATTTTGGAGTCGATATTATGTCTGTTGTGGTAAATAAATAAATAATACCTCTATTTTTGAATGGATAAATGAATAACAGATAGCTCAATAAATAAGAGTCAAGATTCGAGGTAGTAGGAGTTTTGCAGGTTTATTACAGCATAAAGGACAGGAACAGGACAACCTGCACAGGAATAGGATGGCAGGGCCTGACAGGGGGGCCCCGACAGCTGCCGGGCAGGATCTGGGATGAGCGCGCTCTCTGGGGAAGGACTGGCGTAACATTTAATAACAATACATAAGCATATATAGTAAAACAGTTGCATTACAGTACATATGATAGGCGGTGCAGTGGGTGTGGTCAATAGCAGTCGCGAAAGATAAGGGTGAAAGTAGGTGTAACAAGAGGCGTATACATAGACATGTGATGCAAACGTAACAGAATATGTCATAAATGGGGCGGAAACATGGAGGGGGCTACCTAAGGAGCCGGGACCTCTGACCTAATGGTGCGCGCAAACTGGCAATGACGTGTTACTAGAAGAAGCTGGGGGCTACGAACTCTGTGCTAGGAGCAGAGACTGAAGTCTGGAGAGTCAGGGCGACATGTCCCTAAACAGTATCTAGTATCTGATGTTTAGAGAACATGTTGATATAAACTAAGAGTCAGGAGGGGAGAGGCTAACTTGATTCTAAGACTGGAGCATGCATTATTCTACATGTAGTGCGTGATGAAGTATATTATATGACCATTAAATGCAGTATTTCTCTTACATGGAGACGTAAAGGCTAGACAATGACAGAAACTATTGATGCGATTCAGTAGCTTAGGAATGCAGAGAAGGAGGGCTGGACTGATAACTAGAATCATAACATACTCTTGGCAGACTCAGAGGCAGAGCCAGGCTAAGCCGGGCACTGCGAGGCAGGAAGCAAGTGAAGGGTCGAGGATACAGGTGGGGGCTGTATCGCTCCTCAGCGAGGCTCAGGAGACAGGAGCTGAATCTAGTGTCCGGGCCCTTTTGAGGCCTAGAAACGGGGACTTTACAATGGAATAACGTGCACACTGAGAAACGTGGCAACGTAGCTTTACATAGGCCGAATATTCGTAGTAGTCACGAGAACTGGAAACTGGCATACTAGAGATGGACACAACTGTAATTGCGTCTTTAATCGAACATGGGGAATACATATGCATATTAATCATGCACACATAACATATGATGGAGGACGCGTAGGGACACAGAACATGGCAAAATTTACTTTTCCACATTCCCTCCTTGTCACTACGTTTCCATCAGGAAACATCAATATTCATGATACCATCTATCATTTCATACAGTATCATTTGCTCGTCTCGAATTTTCTTGGAACGGGATTTAGAACGGGACTTGGGACTAGGAATACAAGAGGTAGCACAAATGCCGCAAATCGCAGGGCCACATTGTATACAGAGGCAACAGCTGAATATGATTGCTACTGCAATACCTAGAAAGGACAAGACTTTCCATCCCCAGGCGGAAATTATATTCCAGAACCAACCGGACCATGTCCAGGTGCCTGGATCTTGGTGTAACAGATGGGCAATTTTATGGAGTCTGGTTATAGCTGAATAAACAGACGGTGCGTTATTTGGAATGAAAATGCAGCAACTAGATCCGATGACTCTACAGGCCCCGCCCCTATCGGCCAATATGACGTCAAGGACGAGACGATTCTGTAAAACGACAAATCTCATAGCAGATTGCTCTTCAGTTAAGTTACCTAGGGCAGAGGCAGTCTCATTAACTACTGCTTCAAGGGTTCTGGTTAACCTACGAATTAGCTTACTATTCTGGATAGGTCCTATAAAGAAGAAGAAACCTCTATTGAAATCTGTATACTGTTCTAGAGCAGTTTCAGTATAATCGACAATCGGGGACTCGATCTCCCTTTTATGTCTAACGTGTACTAGATGTGTGTTTCTATGATAATCAGATGGGGCTAGGAAAACTGGTGGCAGTAGGAAGGCAATGTAACAGGTTCCCTCCCAATCGAGGGGCAGACGAACATATGCGGTCTGACCACAAATAAAATAAGAATGACGTGAAGCTTTGAAAATAGATTTCCCACTGTCACTATATTTGACAATAGTAGTACAATCGCTATGTCCTACATGTACGGAACCATTATTGCGGACACATAATTCGCCTTTGACTGGTAGTACCGAAATAGCAGGTAAGTCTGGAGTGGAATCAGACTGAACATTCAGGACCATGAAATTCGAAGAATAATTACCCAAATTATAAACTTCATTTTCTAGATCTAACCCTGTTCTGTGGGGAAGACCTTGCTTGTCTGGGAAACATGTACTGTTAAGAAAAGACATATCTGTTGAAGATGACGTTAACGTGGACCATGCTCCACACGAACCAGTATGTGAAAATGGATAAGGAAAGAGTGGCAGAACTCCCTTCGGTGTCTGGAAAGGGGGGAGTCGACCACACACCCAACAATTAGTGGCATTGCTGGTCTGGTGTGAATAATGTAACATGCGGATAAAAGAATTGTTACGCATAGCGAGGCGGTAAGAGAGTTCATGAGGAGGCAGATCACTAAACGTGTGCTCTACTGTAACATTAGAAGACTTATTTACATGAGGAACTGGAAAATACAGATAAAACGCATAACTGGTGCAGGAAATCATAATACTGAGAAATAATACGAAACATAGAAAAACGATACATCGGATTGAGTTTTGACTAACTCTCTCACTATGGGGGTCTATTTTATACATGTCAGAAACCGGTCTAACCGTTTCACCTAGGGGAGGACTTAGACAATCAAACTGGCTGACTTATTTTACTAGACCTTAATTTCTTCTTATACTCCTGTTGCGGAGTTTTCTCTAACAGGGAGGGTGCAGTATCAGTGTCTTTTGCGGGACAGTCCTTAAGAATAGTACTTTGGCAGTCCTTTAAATCCTCGGAAATGTTCTTTGAAATTAGTTTCAATCCATAAAACTTTTTGATATGCGAAAGATGCACCCAGCCTTTGCGTCCCTCCAACTTCACGGCTGTGCGGGTGGCCAGGAGGACCTGTCGGGGCTCCTTCCAGCGAGGCTCCAGCGGACTTGAACGATCGAAATTTCGCACTAGGACCATGGATCCGGGAACGATTTCATGCGGTGCCACCTCGGTATTGTCTGGAAATGCGGCGGCAACCTGTGAACGACAAGAGTTGAGGGCAGACATCAAGGAAGCTAGGTAATCTGTCAGCATATTACTTGAAACATCGGTAATACTTCGGGGTCTAGGAGTACCCCACATGTTAGGGGGGCGGCCGAAAACGACCTCATACGGGGACAGACCTGATCTGGAATGTGCGACCATGTGCATATAGAACAGGGCGACCGGCAGAGCTACTAGCCAGTCCACACCTTTCTCTTGACAAACTTTTGCAATTCGAATTTTCAGAGTCTGATTATGTCTCTCTACGAGACCGGCTGCTTCAGGATGGCGTACACAATGGAACTTCCACTGGTACCCTAACAAAAGGGACACGTGTTTCATGAGTTCAGATGAGAATGGCTGGCCGTTGTCAGAATATACGACCCTAGGGAGTCCGTAACGGGGGAAGAACTCACAAACCAACTGCTTGGCAGTGGTCGCGGCTGTGTAGTCTGGAACTGGATATGCCTCCGTCCACCTGGACAAAGCGCATACAACTACAAGGACATACTTGAAACCTCGACATCGCTCCATCTGAATGTAATCCATCTGGAGGACTTCAAAAGGGTGGTCAGGGGGCTGGAATCCACCTTGTTCCACCGGGACACTTTTACCTGGATTAAACTGGCAACATATCATACAGGTACGGACTTTCTGCTTGGCTGCAGCTCGTAAATGCTTGTTGAACCAAATGTTCTGGATACTATCTAACATAGCTTTTTCTCCTAAATGTGCTGGACTATGTGCGGTATTAATAATGACTTGAACCATGGAGTCGGGGAGAAACCATGTGGCTTTACCCTTCGTTACCCATCCCTGATCTGTCTGGACCCCTCCTTGTTCGGACCATTTCTTGATTTCATCGGGAGTAGCATGTAACTGGATATCTATGACATCTTGAGTGGGGTCCTTAACTGTCATACATGTAGTCTGATCTGGAGTATGTGTCTGTGTCGGGTTAACTGAAATGTCTGGAGTCTGTGCTGTAAGCTTGGCTGTGCGATCTGCTAGATCATTACCTTGGGAAATAGTGTCAGTAACTTTCGTATGTGCTTTGCACTTCATGATAGCAATGGATGTCGGTAAATGTATTGCATCTAACAGAGCTTGAATAAGGAGACCATGCTGAATCTTGGTTCCATGAGAAGTCATGAAACCTCTCTCCTGCCAGAGCACTCCGAAGTCGTGTACAACTCCAAATGCGTAACGTGAATCTGTATAAACATTAACTTTCAGGTTCTTGGCGTGAATGCAGGCTTGAGTCAGAGCAACTAGCTCTGCTGCTTGAGCAGACAGGGTGTCAATATGGTGTGTTTCAATAACTTCAGTGTCAGTAGTCACTGCATACGCGGCTACTAGTTCTCCTGTACTTGTTCTCATACATGAACCATCCACATAAAGTGTCAGGTCGGGATCTGGTAATGGAATATCTGTCAGATCTTGTCTTGGCTTTGTCATGATGTTAACAACTTCCACACAGTCGTGTGTGGCAGAATTCGAAGTAACTGATGGTAACAATGTAGCAGGATTTAAAACGTTGCAGCGTCTGATTTCTATGTGTGGTTGGAACAGTGTCAATTCATAACCTGTTAAACGTGCAATAGTCAAGTGCTGAGTCTGTGTTCGGTTTAAAAGAACTTCCACGGAGTGTGGAACTTGTACTGTCAGGGAGTGTCCTAATACTATGGAATCACTTTGTCTGATAGCAAGTGCTGTGGCTGCAACTGACTTGAGGCACGCAGGCAGAGCCTGGGCTACACGATCTAATATGCTCGAAAAATAAGCACAGGGCTTGTATTGTCCTGCTTGATCTTGTGTGAGAACGGATAATGCTGTACCTTCACGTTCTGTGACGAAAAGTGTAAAAGACTTAATGTAGTTCGGTGTAGCTAGAACTGGAGCTTGGCATAGAGCTTTCTTTAACTCATTAAAACTAAGTGTATGTTCAGATGTCCAAGGGAGAACAGTCGATACGGCTGCCTCCTGTGTTGTTAACTGTATCAGTGGTTTGGCTAGGAATGCATACTGAGGAATCCATTGTCTGCAATAAGAAGTAAGGCCGATAAAAGCACGTACCTCCTTCTGTGTCTTGGGCTGAGGGAGACTCGCTATTAACTGGATACGGTCTGGTGTCAACTGCCTACCCCACTTGGACAGTAAGTGGCCTAAATAGATCACTTGCTGGACACAGAATTGAAGCTTAGAAGGGGACACCTTGTGCCCCATCTCGGCAAGGAAATACAAGACTGTAAGGGATGCTCGCTCGCAAGCACGTTCAGAACGGGCTGTGATCAGTAGATCATCGACATACTGGAGTAGGGCAGTGTCAGTTGGCATGTGAATGTTGTCTAGTTGTCTCTTGAGTGCTTGACTGTAAATACTAGGACTTTCTGTGAAACCTTGAGGAGCTCGTGTGAACATATAGCTCCTTCCATTTAAACAAAATCCGAAAAGGAACTGGCTGTCTGGATGAATGGGGACACTGAAAAATGCGTTCTTGAGGTCTATGACCGTAAAAAATGAGGCTTCGGAATCAATGGCTGTCAATAGGGAAGAGATATCTGGGACAACTGGGTACTGGGGAATAATACATTTGTTAAGCTCTCGAAGGTCAATCACTAAACGATATACTGGAGGTGCATTCGGATCAGTACGTTTCATAACTGGAATGATCGGAGAATTGCATACATTGGAGTCAGTTTCTACAACTACTCCTTGAGCGATGAGCTCGTCAATAATTTTGGATAAGGCTGCTACAGCCTCTGGTGGCAATCTGTACTGTCTGATTCGTGGTAACACTACACCTGGCTTGAGAGTCACACGATGGGGTGTGATTTGCATAAAGCCAACATCAGTTGGACCTTGCGCCCATAGATGCTGCGGAACATTAGACAATCTCGGATCAAAATCTCGTAATACATAGTGACCCTTGAAGTCACGTAGGAACAATCGTATTCCCTCTGGGGAACAGCATATAACTGCACCTAATTCTTTCAGTGTTTTAATGCCTAATAGATTCTCTGGACATGACTTAGTAAGTAACAGGTCAGTAGTGCGGGACAATGGACCTACTTCTAGAGTAACTGGCTTTGATATTTCATTTACAATAGGTTTTCCTGAAAATCCAAGGGAAACATTTCTAGAGCCTGAGAGCGGAGCCCCTGGAACTTCGGCGTGACTTATAGTGGTCCTACTTGCCCCTGTATCAATCAGAAACTTTCTGTCTTTCCCTAATACTTGACTATGAACATAGGGACCTTCTTGATCTACAGGTATCTCGATGAGAGGCAAGCCTACCTCCCTCTCTCGGCTGTTTCATGAATATGGCTGATACTCTGGATACTCAGACTGTGCATACTGGTACATCTGCTGTGTAACATGTTGTGTTGCAGCGATAGGCTGCGGTGTTGTAACTGTCTGTGGTGCATTCTGTGACTGAGGAGTCTGTGTAACTTGTTCTTGTCTAGGCGGACGTGGTCTTTCTTTAGTCTTACCGGTAGCTATGTTGTGTTTCAGAACTGCACACTCGTTTATAAAATGACCTGGCTGTTTACAATAATTGCAGTTTCCTTTAACGGGAGCTGCAGGATGACTGGCTTGATTTGTACCCCTCTTCTGACTGTCTTGTGGGACAGATTGTGCAACTAGTACTTTCATTTTCGTGTCTTTCATACGTTTCCTTTCGTGATCTTGCTCTTCTCTGATTCTATTCTGGTGATATTGAAGCATCTGTAACATTTGGGACGGGGTATTAGCTTGCCAGGTACTTTCGACTTTCAAAACTCGGTTTTTAATTTGTGGACTTGAATTCTCGACTAATTTAGTAACAAAAAGATGAGGGTATGACTCGCTACTTGTCTTGAGGCCACTGTTTATGGTAAAACATTTCTCAAATCTGGAGTAAAAATCACTAGTGTCTTCGTCTTGTTTCTGTTTACATGCTGAGATTGCATCCCAGTCTTCCTTTTTAGTTGCTAATAGTCTGGGCAAAACTTGTATTAACAGTTCAGGTAATTCTTTACATTTATCTCCAAGACCGGTACCTGGTACTCGTGCCTTATCTTCAGCTTCTAGAACTGCCCAATCGATCTTTTTCTCTCCCACCTCCCATTCTTTTTCCTTGAGTTTCTCATATACCCCTGCGGGCAACAGGACTTTTAACATTTTAATGATATCTGGATACGTGTATTCTCCCATACGGAGCATGTCTTTTAATTCTCGGTGGAACCCTGCTGGATCTTTGTCATGACAGGGAATTAATTTTTTCATCTCTAAGAGTTCCATCTTTGTGATCGGGGTGTAAACAAACACTCGTTGCATCTCACCACCCTCTGTCTTAACTGGATGCACTTCTCGTAACGGATTCTGTCTGTCTATGTAAAAGGGTTTACTTTCTGGGGGTGAGACATGAACAAAATGTGGGTTCAGAAACGTTCTGTATTTGTGGCGCTGTTCTAAAATGACACTAATCAAATCGGTACCTAAACCTTTCCATTTGTACTGGAGTAACTCGTTCAGGACATCGTGTAACGGACCTGGATCAGAATGTTGATCCTCATACAATGTAATGAGGTGCTGGATCATATACATACCCGCCAGTCGTTGCTCGGCTGGGGGCATTTTCAGAAACATTTGGGCCACTATTTCATCTGGAAAAGTGGTAGAATCAGTAATCCATCGGACTGCTGATCGGACTAGTTCTTGTTCATGCATAGTACTTAACTCGCTATAACCGATTCGTGACTTCAGAATGTGATCGGTAGCTTGAAATACTTGTTCTAGAGAACCTTGTTCTGGTGTTGGACGATGGAAAGTTGACTTGTGTTCTAGGCATAAATGGCGATCTGGAAATCTAGATTTTCCTACATACGCTATTCTGGCGGGATTCTCGTCCTCTACCTCTTCAGTAGAAGAGTTACTTTCTTTCTCGCTTACTTGTGCTGCTTTACGTTGTTCGTGTAACTTTATTATTTCTTTACGGATTTTCTTGTACATACTCTCTATACTACTGATAGTCTTGTGCTTACCCTCGGCTATATTATCACTCCACCTTGTCAGGATTTTCATTTCGGCCTGATCTTTAGTCGGGGAATCTTGTTCTCGTATTAAACAATTAATCAGAAACTTTAATAACATGAGCTGGATCTCAGCTTTCCTTTGAGACATGACTTCACTAATACTTTCTGGATCATTCCCTGTACGGATGAAACGATATATTCTGTCTAGATCTTCTTTCATGTCTGGTAGGGTGACTAGATACTCGGTCACCTTTCTCACGCGTAATGAATATAAAACCATATTATCCTCGCCTGGGACTGGATCATAGCCTCATTCGGTAAGGGCTTTTCTTATTTCTGCAACAGACTGATATCTGGGCGTACGCTGTGACGCTTGTGCATGTAATTCGGCTAACGTTAAACGCTTGTGTGGCGGCGGGGTTCCTGGAGGACCTCCCCCTGCGGCCCCTAAACTAGAGTCGTCTACTGATGCTCTTCGTCCTGGCAGAGTGGGAAATGGAAATGCAGGCTGGACTTGTATGGCGGGCTGGACCGGGGGTACCGTAACAGGTACTCCGGTGTCTGGAGGAGCGGGAAGTGCCTGATTTACAGGGACTGGCGGAGCAGGAACAGGATTTGCATATTCTGGGACTGTGTCGTCCAAATAGGACGAAATGAAAATATCCGCTGCGGTCGGTTTGTGACGTAGCTTGGTCGGAACTAGTGGTGGCGGGAAACTACTGGATGCCTCTGGGGTCGCTTTTGGCAAGCCCTCGGCAAGAAGAGGATACATACCCTTGATAAGGGCATTTCTCTGTCTGTCTGACTGTTCTGTTTTAACTCGTTCACCTATCTCGATTAGTTCCCTTTCTTGGGCTCGTTCTAAGGATTCTCTACTTAATTCTGACTTTCTGATTTCTTTTTCGGTTCTTTTATGAGATTCTTTGCGCCATAACTCGATGGCATCTTTCTGTGACTGTCTGGCTTTCTTTTTCCATAATGCTTCTTCTACTCGCATGATGCACTCGGCATCCCATGTGCCTGATACAGGCCATCTATACTTTTCCTCTAACTGTTTGGTATACTCTACCCATAAATCTAGATACAATATGGCGCTTATGCCATGCTTCTGATACATAAAATGACCTGGACTGTCCCTAGGCGGAACAGGAACTGCTGCTTCTAGCAGACCTTTTCTGGTTTTTAACTGACGCAGTTTTGAAAAGAGCGGCATGACTGAACTATAATCTGGACACAACACAATACACAATAAACACGATAATCACTTCACACTCATACCACGACATTAAAATACATGAATAACATTCAGAATAACAGTTCGAACAGAATACTACCTGGAATACGGAAAACAGAATACATGAATTTTCTCGAGAACAGAACTGACTAGAACAGAAACTAGATGCACTGCTGAAACAGTACGAAACTTACCGGTCTCATAAAGAGACACGTCAGGACCCGCATCCACCGAAGTGGACACTTCGTTTGTGGGTCTGTGTACCACCAACCCACGGACCAGAGTCAATTAGATTGACCCTGTCTAGATACTACCCCAGCAACGGTACTCACCGGGCAGCAAGAACGGAAGGCCTCGGACTGGACTGGACTGCTTCGACGCCGGACGGACGAACTTCGAACTTCTGTTACGGGTGGGCCTCCGGATACCTCGGACCTTGGACTCTCGGCTTGGGCTCTGGTCGGGACTCGCCGAGTTCCTCCACCGTCTCGTCTGGATGCTGGACCGCCTCCTCCGTCTCCTCCGTGGGCCTGAGGGATACTTAAAGCAGAAATATCTGCCGGTGCGCAGAAGAGTTCCGTCACGACTGCAGAGGGTCAGGGGGTCGGCGTGGCTTCACCGACGCGTGGGGAAAGGGCAAGTCCCTGTTCGGGCGCCATTATGTGGTAAATAAATAAATAATACCTCTATTTTTGAATGGATAAATGAATAACAGATAGCTCAATAAATAAGAGTCAAGATTCGAGGTAGTAGGAGTTTTGCAGGTTTATTACAGCATAAAGGACAGGAACAGGACAACCTGCACAGGAATAGGATGGCAGGGCCTGACAGGGGGGCCCCGACAGCTGCCGGGCAGGATCTGGGATGAGCGCGCTCTCTGGGGAAGGACTGGCGTAACATTTAATAACAATACATAAGCATATATAGTAAAACAGTTGCATTACAGTACATATGATAGGCGGTGCAGTGGGTGTGGTCAATAGCAGTCGCGAAAGATAAGGGTGAAAGTAGGTGTAACAAGAGGCGTATACATAGACATGTGATGCAAACGTAACAGAATATGTCATAAATGGGGCGGAAACATGGAGGGGGCTACCTAAGGAGCCGGGACCTCTGACCTAATGGTGCGCGCAAACTGGCAATGACGTGTTACTAGAAGAAGCTGGGGGCTACGAACTCTGTGCTAGGAGCAGAGACTGAAGTCTGGAGAGTCAGGGCGACATGTACCTAAACAGTATCTAGTATCTGATGTTTAGAGAACATGTTGATATAAACTAAGAGTCAGGAGGGGAGAGGCTAACTTGATTCTAAGACTGGAGCATGCATTATTCTACATGTAGTGCGTGATGAAGTATATTAAATGACCATTAAATGCAGTATTTCTCTTACATGGAGACGTAAAGGCTAGACAATGACAGAAACTATTGATGCGATTCAGTAGCTTAGGAATGCAGAGAAGGAGGGCTGGACTGATAACTAGAATCATAACATACTCTTGGCAGACTCAGAGGCAGAGCCAGGCTAAGCCGGGCACTGCGAGGCAGGAAGCAAGTGAAGGGTCGAGGATACAGGTGGGGGCTGTATCGCTCCTCAGCGAGGCTCAGGAGACAGGAGCTGAATCTAGTGTCCGGGCCCTTTTGAGGCCTAGAAACGGGGACTTTACAATGGAATAACGTGCACACTGAGAAACGTGGCAACGTAGCTTTACATAGGCCGAATATTCGTAGTAGTCACGAGAACTGGAAACTGGCATACTAGAGATGGACACAACTGTAATTGCGTCTTTAATCGAACATGGGGAATACATATGCATATTAATCATGCACACATAACATATGATGGAGGACGCGTAGGGACACAGAACATGGCAAAATTTACTTTTCCACACTGTGCACCATAAAAAAGACCCCCTTAGCTTCCAGGAGGTGTAATCAGCACTAAGATACTAACAAAATCCACTGTAGGAAGAGAAGTAAACAACAAAAGTCTCTGAATCACAACAATGGAAAATTGGTCATAAGTTGCATATGCAGAACAGAAAATGGCAAAGTCACATAGTCGTAAACAATGACTGCTGAGGACTGAGGGAGAGAAAAGCAGCAACTGGGTATGAGCTCCTAATAGACAACGCCTGGAAATTGTATTAGCGCAGTATGCTGCAGGTAAACACATGAGAGGACAACTGCCATGAAGAAGAGCGGCTAAATAACATATTCAGCAGAGTCACATTCGGTCTTTGGTGCATAGAAGGAGCAACGGAGGTAATGTCATAGTAAAAAGAAGCACCACAAGGGGAGACAAAACCAGTTGGAACTGTGCAGGCACAGTATGACCGAATGCCTCAAGAGGAGTAGAAGTCACAAAATGACCGCTAATACGGAAAAAGGAGAAAAGGCAGCGTGTAGAAGCGAGTGGGAGGCTGTACAAGGCAAGAAAAGTCATTTAGAAGTAATATATTGGCCCACCACGAGAGAAGGAGACGGCACCAGGCATTGCGAAGAGCCACTAAATCCGAAGACTCTTAATCCGTGAGGAGCGTCACAGTGATTAAGGACGCAAGATGGCGGCCGCGGCCGTCATGAAGCCGCGTCTAAAAGAACGCTGTGCAGAAAGTATCTCGAGCGACCACAAAAGACCCCGCAAAAGGTCTCAGCACATTCTGGAGGTCTTCTGATGTTGAAATCCTCCGTCTGTTGGGATGCAGGCAAGCGTGGTCCGCTAGTGTGCCCCAGCCGTGACGGAGCGCTCACGCCAGCGCCGCCATCTCCTCCGGGCGCTAAGCCATGCCCCTCTCTAACTCAATTTTTAAATGTGAATTTCACCAGAGTATCCCATCTCATTCAAAAAGCATTTTGTGAGAGTATTTGTGTTTCATTACAGGTTTAGGTGTTACATACACATTAATTATCAGGTCTAAGACTAACAAATTTATTTTTTCCTTAAATCTGTAAATTCAATTCCCCCTTAAACTATGAATTTACAGAAAGGTAATAAAAACAAAATCCAAAGAAATCATTTACTTTCAGTTTCCGACTCCCATTTTATACGGAACTTGCAATTTCCCCGAGTTCTAAACTTTTCAGGACTCTTGGGATAAAACCACAAGCTTTTATTGTTTGTTAAACACAATTACATGTGTAATTCCGGGGGCATATATAAGACCTTAAAACTGAAATACAAGAAGAACATAAGCTTAAAATTGTACCTTTGTCTTTAAGAGAAATACGGCTTATTTTGAGAGATGAGATGTAGTTTTTTTCGGATGATCGAGGTGAGAACACATTGAATATGCATGTGCGCTAATAAAGTATTTTTATGCAAAATGCATTTGCAAGCTGCCTAAATAATATGCCTGCGGGGCAATAGCTTTTACCTCCTTAAAGATGTAGATTCACACATACTAATGTTGTTATCTTGCAATCTATTTTTGATATTTTAGGTTAGCTTTGTATACCATTTCAAGGTTTTTTACGAGATACAAAATGATAATCTGTAGCACCCAACTGTTGTTTCATTGTTTACTGTTGCTTGCACTGCTTCTTTTTCAAGTGTGAATTATCACCTACAATATAGTATTACACCAGAAACAGATGATGCTTGAATACAACAGTGCACTTGTTTGGACTGTGCGCATTATTTTAAGAATTTAGGTCCTCATTTACAAGGAATTAACGCAGCGTGGTGCCGCAAGCCATTTGGCTGCGCCTCACTGGGATTATTCTGAAGCACAGGGATGCATCATATCTACAACGATATGACGGATCCCTTTGCTCTCCCCTGCACTGGCGCACAATCTGCTGCCATGTGCCAACGCAGGCACCCTTGCACCATAGTGCAGCTTAATGCAGCACACATAGAAGTTGAAAATCGTCAATTTTTTTATGATTGTTTATGTGCATGAAGGGATGCCTTCCTGCACAAAAACAATCACAAGAGGTGATTTCCTCTTTCATAGCCACACGCATAGAAAGAGGAAAAAACTAGGAGAAATATAAAAATGTCTCCTCGTTGCGCCTCCATACGCCTCCCTTGGGAAGGCATAGCATTCTGACGTATTTCCAAGTTTACGAATTCTCGTAAATCTGGCAGAAGTCATGGGTGTTGCGTGGGAACAACCACAGCAACACCTATTGCAAGCCCTTTTCACACAAAGTGTTGTGTGTGAAGGGGCCATATTTACAAGGACACCCAGGGTGGCTTTACGTATCCTTGTAAATATTGAGCAGCAGGTTGCGCCGCGGGTGCATCACAAAAAGTGACACACCAGCGGTGCAAGGGCCTCTTAGGGGCATATCTACAGGCCCCTTGCACCGCCTGTATACCAGTTCTTTCCCATATTAGAAGTGACACACAGGCGGCGCAAGGGGCTTGTGAATTAGCCCCTTACACTTTCTAAAGGCTACACTTAACTCATCATCTTAGTGCCTAGCTGAAGGCAATCACTGCTTCCTATTTTTGAGCTAGGCTGTGTGCAGCTGATAAATTCAGAGGTTTTTCCAGTTAAGTGAATGAACTTTATGCAGTGAAAAGTCTTCAGAACAGGTGCACAGTGGTGCTGAGCGCCTGTGCCCATGAGCATGATGCGGCAAGCCCTGTGTGCAGCCACGGCCGGTGGTAGGTATAACTGCAGGGCGGTGACGTAGGGATGGGGAGGGGCAGGGTGGGGGGTTGCAATGTATGGATTACGGACTTTAACAGGTAAGTAAACATATAAATTACTAAAACGAATTTCGTTGTGTGCACTGCATCACCAAATGCGATGCAGTGCGCACAACGAAATTCATATTATTTATTTATATGTTTACTTACCTGTTAAAGTCTGTAATCCATACAATACAACCCCCCACCCTGCCCCTCCCCCTCCCCCTCCCTACGTCACCGCCCTGCAGTTACACCTACCACCGGCCGTGGCTGCCTGTGTGCCCAGGGCCGTTCAGTGTCTTATTCAAAGAGTCCCGGTGTACGGTGAGCAATAATCATTGGATAGATACTGACTGCAGGGTGTGGTATTTACTGGTGTGTTATATGCACCAAGTTCCGCATGTTGGAATGAGGCACAAAAATAGGTTTAAATGTTTGTATTCTCAATATTTAACTCATTCCAACTAATTTTCCTCTGAAATATTTCACCAGGTTTTCCATAATAAAAAGTGTGTTTGGAAAACTGTAAATGTTGATTCAGGTGCAAACTCACCTTTGCCCCCAAATCGGCATTTACTTGGAAAAGGAACTCATTCTACTGAAACATTCTCAAACGTGATCGGAATGCCACAGTTGTGTAATATTTTGCGTTATGCTTGAAAAAGTTTTTTATTTTCTGTGTCTAGAGTTTCCAGGCCCTGATTTTCTGGGCCGAGAACATCTTGCTTATTGTGATTGGGTGAAGGGGGTATCCTGGGGTGGCATACCCCTTCACCCAATCACAACAAGCAAGATGTTCTCGGCCCAGAATATCAGTGCGTGGAAACTCTGGACACAGAAAATAAAAAACATTTTCAGGCATAAACTGGGGAATAGTGGGGACATTTGCCCAGCCCATCTACACTGGAATTGTGATTCCAAGGTTTGTGATCCAATTACGAATTCAAGACCTAAACCTTGCTTACTTTACCACCATTGATAGGACAGAAGAATCTAGCTGTGATGGAGATGTAAATAAATGTAAATTAAATTAATTAATGCACATTTGTTATGCTTAGCTGTTGCCCAGGAATTTCCCCACGTACTATTTTTTATGCCAAGTTTTGAGGAAGGGCACATTCTTGGTAATGCAAAGTAAAGTATTAACATATAAAAAAAATAATCTTTTTTTTCCAAATGGCATTGGAAAGTGTCCGATTGAAAACATTCAACAAATCGTAAAGCAAACACAATCTATCACTAAAAGCAACCCTTGCCTTTTCACAACAGATTGGAACCCAATGTTTCCGACTGAAGAAGATGATAAAATGTACAATAAAGTATGATGACACTTACACTTATAATACAATTCTTGTTCTTACTGTGCTCTATGAGGTACTAGTGAACTGGTTCCTTTAGGCCAGACACTCAGATACAGAAATCATCATCATTCGATCCAAAGAAACTCAGTTCTCAAATACTCAGAAGTTTTTAGTGTACAGTTTACTGGGGCAACTAAAGTGAAAAAACTATGGGTGAAATTGACTAAACCTATACACTCACGCTTGGACCTCTGAAACACACTCACTTGTAGTCACCTTAAAGAGGACAGTCTTAGGGCCTGGTTATGAGTTTCAATGGGGTCACCCTGTATCCCTCGGAACCTGGGTTAATAGTTATAAAGATACAAGTGGTGCTGTTGGGTTAGCACCATGGGGTACTGGTTCAGAACCTGATTATTTCTATCACAATCAATAGTATTTTTATACTAGACTTTTATAAATGTACCACACCTCAGTAAGTTTTTATCAAAAATATATATATTTATTAAATTATTTGTTTTGTTTCTCTTTTTTTCGCGCTAATTGTGTAAACAAGTTTATACAAAAAGATAATACCAATGGGGGCTGTCTGACAAAGAAAACACAATAACAAATACACAGACAATTCAATGGGTAACTGTGGTGACATAACGTGCAATAGGTGACCTTTCAATTCAAACAATAAACAAGACAATAACATAAATTCTCCATCCTTTTGAGGTCTTTCACTTTAGCTAGTCCTATTTTTTTTAAATAATTGCTATAGTGTGTATTTGGTATTATATTTTTGTATAAAATTGATTGCACTTGTAGCGAGAAAAATAGAGAAACAAAACAAATAATTTAATAAATATACATATTTTTGATAAAGACTTACTGAGGTGTGGTACATTTATAAAAGTTTAGTACAAGTTTAGTACAAAATAACTATTGATTGTGAAAGAAATAAAGGTTCTGGTTATGAGTTTGGCGGTCTGTGGTCCACCAAGCCCACGGTGGTGCAGCAGTGGCAATGTGGCTAGGGCTGTTTTGGTGGTCTGTCTGCTGTACTACGACCCTGGTGGTCGGACCATCGTGGGGCCATGGATCCGCAATCCAAGGTGGTGACGCAGAAGTATGAGAACCCAAAATGCTTTCCTTCATGCCATTAAAATACTGGCATGACTCTGGGCCTGGGGATATATACCCCTGTGTGCATGCACCCCCTGTCCTGGACAGCATAGACTGCACAATCCATGCCGTGCAGAAATGGGCTTTGGCGCTCCCATTGCGATGCCTTTCTAATAGGCACCACTGTGGGACCGCCATAGGACCACCCGCCAGCCCATGAGGAAACTTGTAATCTGGTGGTGTGGGAGCTGGGTGCTGGCATGGCGGCCTGCTCCCACACTGCCAAATTCTTAATCAGGCGTTAAGACTTCAAAGTGCTTAAAATGTTGCATCCAATCGAATCACTGAAGAAGACAAAATCCCTATATTGGCATTCCATGCTGGACCATATTCAACCGGGTATTTTGCCTTACCTACAGATGCCGTTTCCACCTGGTACCTAGATACCTTTTCCCTACATATTCGCTACACATCAACCGAGGGCTCCTTTACAGTTCTATTCATTATCTCCTGAATGTTTCAAGTTGTAACCTCAGCACCACAGGTCACCGGTCCTTCATAAAGGCTTCTAGTACATGGAGCGCCCTTTCTCTTGATGCCAGATGCTGCCCCTATCAGCTGGAATTTAGAAAGCAGATCAAGAACATCCTGTTTGGTTAAGTACTGGAATCAGAACAGCACAACAAAATGCTTATAGATAGTGGTGGATATCATAGACTCAACTTCTCTGCACTAGAGGGTGAAGGGATTACCAAATTATCCTATTGACAATCCACCCAAAGCACAGATCACATGTTTCGGGTTTACTTAGGACTAGAGGAATCACTTCTCTAAGTCCTTAGGTTTCAAAGAAGAAGGTAAGCAAACAAACCAAGTATGCATTTGCTCCTGTAGATATATAAAATGGAAGCATGTACCCTGGGCTCATTGCCTTTTTCAAGAGGGATTACCTATTCCCATGTTACTTGGGTTCACACCTTCCCTGAATTCTTTTGAATGATCACTAGTTAAGCATTGTATTGAATACAAAACCCTTTTCCAACTATACAAACCTTGCTGAGTGCACTTATCCAGACTGTTTCTACAACACAACTCAAAACATGGCGAATGTTGTCCATACAGAATCATTTCCCAATACTGCCATTTAAATACAATCATTTTAGAGGGAGATCACTGAACCCACAAGTCTTATCATTATGGAATTGCTGACCTATCTCTCTCTGCCTCTTGAAAAATTCATCTATGTCTTCAATGATGTTGAATTGGGTTATTAGTTGATTGGGGTAGAAGCCTCTCCCAGGCAACATACACAATCCCTGTCAGGGTGAATGACAAAGTCCCTAAATTAACCTGTCCTGCACTCTCTGGTAGCTTGGCACAAAAGCAGCCAGGCTTCACTAACGGGCAATGGGTAAAGTAGTTATGCAGCACACCAACAGTAATAAAGTGAAAACACAGCACAAGAAAAATCCCAAACCAATTAAAAAAAATAAAGTAACTGTAAAAAATTGAAATGATACAAGAATGCAAAAATGCAATTAGTAGAACCGCAAAAAATCAATTTCAAGCTTTTCCGTGAAAATTGCTCCTACAAGCAGAAAGGGCTACTCGCCATCATCTGGTTGCACTAGGCAGGGGATAGAAGATCTGGCTGACTGCAATGGAGTGTGGGTCGGATACAGGGACAAGATTAGTCCCACTGCAAAGTAATTATCTAAGTCAGGCATAACGAGTTCCATTCGCGTAGGAGGAGGCTGCGAGGAGGAGTGTTGTGGACAGTTGTCACTGTTGCACAAACAGCAGGTATGACATTGCTGGTTGCCGTGGGCTATTGTCAGCGTGAAGAGCAGGTTTCATCGTATCTTCACATTGGCAGTTGTGACAGGCTGCAGGGTTTCAGCATGTATGGACCTGTTCGCAATAGTGAGGAGTCAAAGCTTCAGGATTTCAACTTTACTTTAGGAGGAGCACACTCTGATGCAAGCTATGGGTTCAGGACCTGGAGATGCACTTCTTAGAGTTCAGGGACTCACTCCAGCAGAGGCCAACAGGTTTTAGGCAGGTCCAGTTGCAGGTCCAGGTAGGTAAACTGGGAAGTAGCAGGAGGCCTCTGAAGCTTATTGTGTTCCTGTAGCTCACACATGAGGTCAGCCCACTGCCCAGTAGAATCCCTCTGGGTAGCATGGGATGAAGGCAAGCAGGTCCAGTCTTTCTTTTCAGACTGCAGGGCAGTCCTTCAAGCAACATGGGAGTCCTCTAGCAGCATGGTAGTCCTTCTTCTGCAACTTCCCCAGGTCCAGGGCTGTTCTAATGAGTGGTTCAGGTGGTTTAATATTTAAACCTGTTGGCACCCTTTGACTGGGGGGACTCCCTGCTCTACCCTGGTTCTGGAAAGTTATTTCCCTTCCCTGGTCAAGACTCCAAACAGGCATCACAGGCCTGATGTCAGATTCCTTTCTGTGTGCAGTAGGCAAAACCCTTTGAAGTGAAGGTAGGGTTGGGTACAGCCCCTCCCCAGCCATCCTGTGAAGATGGCCCATCCTGTCCACACATAAGCCACCTTTGTGTCACTGCTTGGAAAAAATACCCAAAACCCTACAGCAGAACCACCATTTACCATCATGTGACTCAGGACCCTGCACCCTGCCCTGTGAGCCTTTAGGGCCTAAATTAGGGGTGACTTACAAACATTAAAAAAGAAGGTATAGGCCTGACAAAAGGTTTACTGTGCCAGGCTGCAATGGCAATTTAAAACTGTAATACAGGCTCCAATGGAAACAATTTTTAAAAGGTTACTGCAGTGGGGAGCAGGCCCACTGAATGCATTTATAGGTCCTGTGGGAAATGCAGGTTCAAATATGCCAATTAGGGGTAATTAAATGTAATCATGTTTAAAGGAGAGAGCACAAGCACTTTTGCACTGGTTAGCAGTGGTAAGGTGCCCAGAGTCCAACATGAATAAATTCAGCGAACTAGGAGTGGTGATGGGAAAACGTTTGGTGAAAGACTACACCAAGGATGTCAGGCCTAACACATGGACTGTCCTCAAAAAGAGTCCTTGTGAAGTGCGTGGTCATGCTACAGTTTATCTTTCGTTACTCCATATATTTCCTTCTTTTTTCCAGAAGTTCATATCAAAGTAGACATGGTGCTAGTCGAAAACAAGGAATGCAACTAAACTGAAATACAATAACACTCTATCTTTGTGCATTTGCCAAAGCTTGGACTTTTCTCCAAGCAAATAGGCTAAATCAAAGTCAGTTCATCAGAAAATAAAAACTAGTGGTAATAGTTTATACAGAAACATGGAACCAAATTCATATAGCTATCTACGTGCTTATGCTTCTTTACATATGCAAATAGTCTTAAATGCAAACGTAAAAAATGTTTTTAAGTTCACAAAGGTTGATTTTGCATTTGTAAAAGGAATTATACACATCACAATGATGTTCATGTAAAATAATCAACTCACAGTGGTGGTGTCTAGACTTTACATGGTAGAAATGTCCTGTAAGTTTGGGAACACCATATAACCATACCTGGGGCCTCATTTATGAAAAGAGACGAATCGCTGCGAGAAAGGAGCGATGAGTCACTTTTCATTGCTCCCTCCTTGCGACATTGTGGATGCGCCATATATACAGTATGATGCATCATGTCGCAAGGAGTTACAGATACGTTAGTATTTCTGACGTATCTGTTGGCGCAAAAATGACGCATTGCTGGAGTGTGTCACAAAAGTGACGCAACACCAGCAATGGATCATTACACATGGGCAAGTTCCATGTGAAATGTGCCTGCGTCAGTCTAACGCCTGCTGTGAGGCAGGCATAAGATATTGATGCATTTGCGTCCTAAAAGTGACTCAATGAAATCTCATAGAATTCACTGCATCACTTCTATGAGTCAGAACGCCCCCCCTGCATACATTATACCTGGCACAGGGGAAACATCCTTTACGACGCAACTTTTACCACGCAGTGCCTTTACAACGCAGGTTTTTCAACGCAAGTCATTACAACGAATTGCGCTGGGGGGGCGCTCTAGGATAGGTAATAGTTTAATTTACTATCCAACACCTTCCCTACTATCCACGGTGACTGGAGTTGGAATAGTAAATGAAATCTCATAGATTTCACTGCATCACTTCTATGAGGCTTACCTGCATCAGAACGCCCCCCCTGCATACATTATACCTGGCACAGGGGAAACATCCTTTACGACGCAACTTTTACCACGCAGTGCCTTTACAACGCAGGTTTTTCAACGCAAGTCATTACAACGAATTGCGCTGGGGGGCGCTCTAGGATAGGTAATAGTTTAATTTACTATCCAACACCTTCCCTACTATCCACGGTGACTGGAGTTGGAATAGTAAATTAAACTATTCACTATCCAAACCTGCGTTGTAAAGGCATGCGTAGTAAAAGCATGCGTTGTAACAATGTACATCCCTGGCACAGGTATAATGGAGCTCAGGGGTTTACAAAGTGACGCATCTACCTAGATGCATCACTTTGTAAATATGACGCAACATGGAGCATTTTTAACCCTGCTGGTGCTTCACAAAAAGTGATGCACCGGTGACGCATAAGTGACGCAAGGGCTCATAAATAAGCCCCTTGGTATTTATGTATATACTAAAGGAATTGCCTCCTTTCCTCAAAAAAACTGAATTGGCAGGATTATGGGGAAGAGGATGATACCACGTGGAATAAAAACAGCAAATGTGAGCAAATTTATCTGCACTGCCTGATGCTGATTTTCTCATGTCAGGTCGAGTTATATTTGTCAACCTATGATTTTCCCGGGATATTTTTGGAAACGTTCGCAAATTACAGAAAGTTGTATACCTGCACCCACCCATTGATCACGAAGTTAAATATGCAGAATTTGTTTTAGAATCTGGCGCATACATTTTTCAGCTGAAGTTGTTCTCTTGTTTGCGTTTTAAGTTTCTTGTCTTACAACATTTAAAATCCCTGCAGTTAAGATCAGTGACCAACTTTGACATATCATACAAAAGACCATAGACATAATGGGCTAGATTTATCAAGGGATTGTGTTGCCCAAATGTCTGTTTTTCTAGCAAAGTTTTAAGTATAAGATTAGCACAGATGTTTGAGATGAACAGATTCAGACTGTCCCAGGTGTAATTGGGTACTCCATATAAAAGGAGCTGCTCTCCCCCATAGACTTGGGAACTACCAAGAGTTCCTTGGATTACACTCTAAAATTATTATAAAAATAATACAAATAATATCAAATAATAGCATTATTATTGAGGGCATGGCCAAGAGGTCTGACATGGCGGATGCTCTGTAGACGAGCTCCGGGGGCTCGACCGTTATCCTGCACATTATCCTTGTCTTTGGTGCTCAATTGCCTTCTCCATCCCTCCCACTGCTCACCTGAGTCCCCGAGCAGCTGCCGGGAGCCAGCGCAGGATAAATTGCTGTACGTGATCCGGAGACCGGCCCCGTGCCGTAGTCCCCGGCTGCACGGCTGTGGCAGGCCCGGCCGGTACGTACCTGCCTCCCTGGCAGCCATTTTAAAGAGTCCTTCTGCGCACTGCTGTCCACGGCCGGAACCGGGCACAGGTGTATCGGAGATCTGGGCCACCCGCGGACTCCTGATTTTGCTCCCTAGTGTAGTGCGTGCGGGGCACTGGCTGCCGCTTGGCCCGGGGGTGGGGCCTGGTTTTGAGCGGTTTATCGATTGGTGACAGGGGCCAGAACATACAGCATGGGGATAGTTTTCCGCCCGCTCAGCCTGTTATCCAGAAGCCAGCCGTCATCCTCGTGCTAATTCTACACGTTTATCGCCTCAGGTTTCGTATTTACCCAGGACTGGCTGTCTGCTCGTATCATCGTTGATTCTCGATATTGTCAAGCACATATCATTTCTGGACGCAGTGCACCTTTCTCAGGCTCAAGTTAGGTCTACCATTAATAAGAGGGACACATAGAATCTCTAACGTGAATACACTGTTCACAACCATCAACATCATCGCGGTTCTTGGGACCTGCGTTTTGCAAGGAATTCATCCTTTTTTCATCTTTTTATTGAGATTACATCATTACTGCAGAAGACCATTCAGTGGTTGCCCCTCCTTCTCTTTGGAGACATCATCTTGAGACTTCTTGCACAACAACTAGAGGTGAAACTCCTGATGAAGACAGTGTTTCTGTCGAAACGCGCGTTGAGTCAGCCAGTTTCTACAAAAAGACCCATCAATCCATCCAAATAAATTGATTATGTTTATGGTCTTATTAGATTGCATATCATCCATATTGCATATCTTGTGAAAATCTATTTCAATATTCAAATTTGTTTGAATTGAGTATAGATGGGAAAGAATGAATGTGCTATGTATGTTGTGCGATTGTGTAAGTCTCTATGATAATTGTTTGTTTCTTTGTCTCTCTATGTAATTAATTGTGTTTTATAATATATTGAATAATCAGAAAATTGTACTAATAAATATTTTGTATTTTTCTAAAAAAAGTAAATTTGGTTTGTGTGTCACTATTGTGTTTCCTTTAATCATGTTATAGGGATTTGTTTAAGTTGAAGTAGCCCTAGAAAGCTTACATTAGTGTATTTTCCCTGTCTAGGTGTACTTCACACTAGTTTCTCAGGGGTCCCCTCTTTTTGCAATAGGGGCCAGAACAAGCCCTGGGCGATGATCTGGTGAGTGCATTGGGCCCCATACTGTCATCGGGAGTGTGGGGGCTGGTGGTGGGACCAGTCTGCTGCTGTGACAGCGAGGTTGGGGCTCCTCCCCTCCTATAGAACAAAACCCCAGGGCCCTCGGCTGACTCTCCCTACCACCCTCATTTCTAATACCGGCGGGGCTATGTAATTAATTGTGTTTTATAATATATTGAATAATCAGAAAATTGTACTAATAAATATTTTGTATTTTTCTAAAAAAAGTAAATTTGGTTTGTGTGTCACTATTGTGTTTCCTTTAATCATGTTATAGGGATTTGTTTAAGTGGAAGTAGCCCTAGAAAGCTTACATTAGTGTATTTTCCCTGTCTAGGTGTACTTCACACTAGTTTCTCAGGGGTCCCCTCTTTTTGCAATAGGGGCCAGAACAAGCCCTGGGCGGTGATCTGGTGAGTGCATTGGGCCCCATACTGTCATCTGGAGTGTGGGGGCTGGTGGTGGGACCAGTCTGCTGCTGTGACAGCGAGGTTGGGGCTCCTCCCCTCCTATAGAACAAAACCCCAGGGCCCTCGGCTGACTCTCCCTACCACCCTCATTTCTAATACCGGCGGGGCAGGGCTCAGCATGCGTGCTGGGGCCTGCGGTGGAGCAGCGGCCCGGACGCGTGGTGTGCTTCCATCCGGATCTCCAGGATTGTGCGGTGCTGTGGGTTTGTCAGCCTGTCTGGGGCTCCCAGCTAGTGACTGATCCAAGTATAAGTGGATAAGTGAAGCCTTCTCCCTGATTTGGAGGAGGATATCCTGCAAGGGGCCCATACATAGACTGAGCGGATGGGTGACACCCGTTAGGGGGGCGCAGAGGTACCTGTGCGCGGAGGCGGCCGGGTTAGTCCTGGTGCGGCTTGTGTGTGTATTGCCTCGGGCCTGTCTTCCTGCCAAATAGACACGGTATGAAAAGGTGGAGGCCCTGTCGCGTGTTGACCGGAGCCGTGGGTCCAGAACAGGATATACCGGTCATAGTCATTGTTAGAACTGGGAGTCCCTAGTTGGCAATGGTTTGCATCTTTGACCAAATAGGGACCCTTGCTTCTAGTCAGGGAAAGGGGATTGCACTCCTGGATAACCCCTGCTCACCCCCTTAGTAGCTTGACACGAGCAGACAGGCTTATCTCAGAGGCAGTGTGTTAAGCACTTGTGAACACATACAGTAATACAGTGAAAACACTACAGATGGATACCACACAGGTTTTATAACAATAAGTATTCTTTATATAGACTTAACACAAGACCACAAACAACAAAAATCCACAATACTGTAATAGATGGAAGAGGTAGATAAAAAAAAGTTATTCACTTAAAAGCAGTCTTTAGCAACAGATAACCCCAACTAGAGTTATCACGATGTCATGGTCAAAGAAATCCCAAAGTATGGCGCGGCCGCGAGGTATGCGGAGTCGGGCCCAGAGTCAAAACAGACTCACGAAAATAGTACCTTGGAAAAGCGAACACAAAGACAGCTCACGGCGTTGGCGAGATGCGGTGTCGTTGGCGCTGTGCAGAGTCGGTTACTTATTTCGTGTGGCGATGCGGCACAGCAGCAGGCGTCGGGCCTACGTCGCAAGTCGGAGCAGCGCTCACTGCTTTTGGCAGGTTACGATGTCACTCGCTGGCGTCGATGTGGCACGGCAGCCAGCGTCGGGTCTACATTGTAAGATGGAGCCATGCTCACTGCTTCGATGCAGAGTATGGCGTTGCTCGCCGGCGTCGGTGTTGCAAATTCCTTCTGTAGCAGCTAGAACAGCAAGTTCCAGATGCAGGCAAACAGAAGGGGTGAAGTCTTTTGTATCCCTGTGACTTCAGACAGGAGGCAAGCTCAAATACAAACACTTGGAGAAATATTCTGCAAGATGATGAAAGTTCCTTAAGAGTTCCTTCTCCTTTTCTTGGCAATAAAGACGCCACTGCAGGCCAACCAAGCAAACAGCAAACTGGCAGAGGGGCAGTCCAAAGCCTTGCAGCTTCCTTGGTTCTTCTCCTTGGCAAAGGTTCATCTTGTTTTCCCAAAGTGATCTAAATTCCTGAAGTCTATACCCCAATATTTATACTACAAAATCCTTTGTCCTTTGAGGGCAGAGGATCCTGTACCTGGTCCGAACCAGTTCTGTGCTGTCCTGGAGCACTTTACAGGACTTCTTCTTTCCTTTGTCATGGGGGGCCAGGGTCCTCAGACACACCACAGGAGGTGGAGCCAGCATTGTGGAAGGCAGGCACAGTCCTATTTAGGCCCAGGTGCTACTCCTCCCACCACTCTACATGCAGATAGGTCTATTCAGCCCTGTGCTGACTCACCCCGTCTCCTGGAGCCCCCAGCCCCTGTCACTCACAAAACCAGACATACAATACACAACTACCAAAGGCAGGTTGGATGGTTAGGCAAGAAAGTACCTGCTTTCCAAAAGTGGTATTTTCAAACATAGAATGTTAAAACCTACTTCACTAAAATATGTATTTTATCAGGCATACTAAACTCGAATTTCTGCCATGTTCCCTGTGTCAGTTAGGATTATAAGATGTTATAATCAAACTGCCCATTCTGGCCTATAAGGACAAGAAGCCTTGCAATAATGAAAAACGAAATAGGCTGTAATTCACTATCAGGTCATGCCACACACTAAAGGGCATGACCTACCTTTTACATACAATGCACCCTGACCTAGGGCCTACCTTAGGGGTGTTTGTTATGCAGAAAAGAGAAGGTTTAGGGACTTGCCAAGTCGACATGGCAGTACTAGACTGCACACCGGTTCTGCAATGGCAGGTCTGAGACACACTTTACAAGCTGCTTCTGTGGGTGGCACAACCAGTGCTGCAGGCCCACCAGCAGCATTTGATTTACAGGCCCTGGGCACACATAGTACACTGTACTAGGGTCTGACAAGTAAATCAGATAAGCCAATCATGGAGTCACTAATCCATTCCATCAATTTAACATAGGGAGCACTTGCGCTGTGGCACTGAATAGCAGTGGCACAGTGCCCAAAGCATCTAACCAGCAAAAACACATCAAAAACAGAGGATGCAAACAGCGAAAAATGGAAAGGAGACTCAAGCCAATGGTACCAGGTCTAACAGTGGTACTTCTCCCTGCTGGGTCGATACCCACTTGTCACGATAACAATGACCAGGGTAATGTATTGAAGCGGAGCACCCTGGTTCGATATGCGGGACTGGAGGCCCACGTGCCTAAAACGCTGACTCAGGCCACTGCTCGGCCAGATAATGTGGCTCTGATGGCCATGATAACCCAGTCCCATGAGGCACTTGAGGCCAAAATCGGAGAGGTAGGATCTGATGTTGCCCTTATCCATCAGGACTAGCGAAAAGCAGTAGATAGGATTACAGAGGCCAAAACTTGCATCTCCACTGTGGAAGATACAACTGCATCCCTCCTTGTTGACTGTTGTTTATCACACTGTGTCCTTTTCGTTTACATCGCTGATCTATATACCCTGCAACAGCTCAGAATTTTACGCTTGTGTTAGATGCCTTGCCCTGTTATTGACCCCGTAGGTAGGCTCCAGGTAGTTAGCTGGAACATACTGGGGGCAATAAATATAATCAAACAAGTGCGGTTTTACAGCAGGCCAAGCGGGCCTTGGCCGATGTTCTTTTCTTACAAGAGACCCATCTGCTAGGTACCAAAGCGTTGTGTTTTGCTCGCTTTGGATATATACAAGTCTTTCATGCAGGGTTCACTGGGGGTTCCCGGGGGCGGCCATACTGATACACCATTGAATCCCTTATATTCATTATAAAACATGGACAGACACCCATGGTAGATACATCATCGTATCTGGGATATTATATGGGGAAACCATTACTTTGATTTATATATATGCACCTCCCCCGCTCTAGGACACATTTGAGGAGTGCCTGTCGGCAAAATTGTTGGAAATACCTGTGGGCCTCTCTAATATTGGTGAGGATTGGTATGATGTGGCACATGTGGTGCAAGACATATGGGGCTCGCGTGCGGCAACATCGATTTCGAGACCTACACGGCTGCACATGTACAGGGCTCCTTGTGTATAGGCCCCCTGGACCCCTCGGCCAATTTTGTGACGAGCTTGTGAGCTGCGCCATTAATCTCTCCTGCAATGCCCCTAACTTTACTATGCTGGGAGATTTTAATATTCATCTGGATGAAGGAGACTCCCATGCCTGTCAAAAACTGTTAACAGCTTTAGAGGTGATGGAACTCAAACAAATCGTTCTAGGTTCCACACATATAGCAGGTCACACTCTTGACCATTGTTATACCAATATGAACGCGTTGAAGTTCGAAAACTCAACAGTGGTTCCCTGGTCGGACCACAACCTCTTGTCCTTCTCCTTGACCCACTATAAGCAACCAATACAGACCAACGTCTCTAAAAAAATGTGTAGGATCTGGTCCAAACTCCCTGTGGACAAATGGACATCGGAACTTAGGAAATCAAAACCAGAGTATACTAATGACCCAATAGAGGCAAATGCGCGTTTTAATCATTGGCTAGAGGAATCCCTTGAGGTGACCCTGCCTAAAACTGAACTTTCCCATCGGAAAGGGGCGAATAAAAAAACGTGGTACACACCGGAGTTGAGAACACTCAAACAGATATGTAAACAGAAGGAGAGAAGGTGGAGGAAAGACTACGGTGAAGATAATAAAAAAGTTTACAGACTAGCATTACGCAATTATAAGCAGGCTATAAAAGTGACCCAGTCCAACTATTATCAGGAAAAAATCTCTTTAGCTGCTAGTTCCTCCAGGGAAATTTTTAAAATTTTTAAAGCCTTGGTTACCCCTCCTACCCCTGTTATGGACTCGAATATGGCACTCCCGCGCTGCAGGGACTTGGCAAATTTTTTTGCCGCAAAGGTAGCGAATATCTATGCATCTTTTCAAGCGACTGCCACAGGGGACTGCAATAGGGCTAACCCCCCTTTGGCACAAGATCTACCTACGCTCAATGAATTCTCCCCTCTGGATGTCGACAAGGCCCAATTGCTTTTGGGCAATTTGAAATCTGGATCACCTAGTGACATAGCTCCACCAACCATCCTCAAGCTTGTCTCAAACACAGTAGCCCCTGTGATGCAGAATGTGATTAATACATCCTTGTCCTCAGGGGTAGTTCCAACCATGTGGAAACAAGCAAGAGTAAGAGCGTTATTAAAAAAGCCCAACCTCAATCCTGACGATTGTTCCAACTACCGTCCTATTTCCCTGTTGCCCACTGTTAGCAAGATTGCGGAAAAACATGTTAACTCTCTTCTATCCACCTTCATTGAGGCTAATAATCTGCTACATTACACCCAGACTGGGTTTAGATGTAAACAGGGTACTGAAACGTCCCTGGTGGCTGTAATTGAAGAAACCAGGAAGATTTTGGACGAAGGGAAATGTGCGGCCATACTATTATTAGACCTCAGTGCGGCCTTTGATACCGTTAATCACGCGATTCTCATTCAGAGATTGAGTGATATAGGTGTCACTGGGACCGCACTGAACTGGCTTAGCTCCTTCCTGTCCAATCGGACCTTTTCAGTTTTTTGAGGATGACATAGTTTCAGCCCCAATACAGCTCCAATGTGGTGTTCCCCAGGGGTCATCCCTCAGCCCTACTCTATTTAATATTTACATGAGACCTTTGGCTGAGGTGGTGCAACCCTGGGGAGTACAGTTGGTAACTTATGCTGATGATACTCAGCTTATCATCTCCCTGTCGGGGCAGGAGACGACTTATAACAACCTATCCTCCTGTCTTAGTAAAGTTCAGGATTGGATGAATGACTCTTTTTTGAAGCTTAATGGAGCTAAAACAGAGGTCATGATGTTAGGACATAAACCACCTACCTCTGTGGATATGTGGTGGCCGGACTCTTTGGGGCAGCCTCCAACCCCTAAGGAGCAAATTAAGAGCTTGGGAGTGTGGCTCGACCCAGCCCTTAATTTTCAGGTCGAAGCCCGGAAGGTAGCGGGGACTGGTTACGCCCTCATGAGAGCACTCAGAAAAATTTTAGGACTACTTCCCTTTGAGGCTAGAAGGATCCTAGTCCAATCCCTTATACTATCTCGATTAGACTATGCCAACGCAGTCTATCTAGGGGCCCCTAAAGGGACAATCAAGATCCTTCAGACCATCCAAAACTGTGCTGCCCGATTGCTACTAAACATCCCACGCAGAACCTCTGTCAAACCAGCATTGAGGCAATTGCATTGGTTGCCTGTGCAACAACGAATTCAATTTAAAGCGATGACTATTGCTCACAAAGCCCTGCATAACTCGGGACCAGACATTCTTGCACCCTTGTTTATGCCTTATCAAACATGCAGAACCCTGAGATCCAGCAATAAGAATCTACTGGCAATCCCCAGGATCAGGAGATCGCGCACCGGGGGCAGACGTTTCGCTCTACAGGTTGCAAAGCTCTGGAACAATCTTCCAGATGCTATCCGATTGGAGGAGAACCATCTCAGGTTTAGAAAAATGCTGAAAACCTTCCTATTCTGCTAAAGTTAATGGAGATGACTTGACCACATAAGCGCTGGGATGCCTTAGGGTAACCATGCGCTATAGAAATGTGTGTAATCATTCACACGTTGATGAGGGACATGGGTTGGCTGGACACATGGAGACATTTGCACCCTGCTACACATGATTACACATACTACTTGACGGTCCATGACTCATTCTCCAGGCTGGACCACTTGTTCATACCAAACCCCTATTATGTTCAAATCGCAGTGACAGATATCTTACCTAGAGGTTTGTCTGATCACTCTCCGGTGGCCCAAACGCATGGAAGTGGCGTGCCCCCCTTTCAATGGCGCTTATCGCCATGGCTTCTCCAAGACGCAAAGTACACGTCCCACCTATGACAGGCCCCTACGACATATTTTTCTGGGAACACGAGCACAGTGGATTTTGCGGCCGTGCTCTGTGAGGCGATGAAGCCCACCATCAGGGAAGTAGACATCACATATTGTGCTGCCCAACAGAAGAAACATCGGGAGGCTCTGAGTCGGACCGAGGCCCAGATTTTGCAACTAGAACAGATATGTAGGGATGAACACGGTGGTGCACACCCCCTTCAATTTTATTTATTTAGCATTTGTAGTGCGCACTGCAACCCTGTGGGCATCCTGGCGCTGAATTGCTCCTTCTCCAGCAAACCTATGCCGATACTCTACGCGATGAGGCAAAACAGGCTTGGCTGGCATCCCGCAACAGAATTTACCAATGGGGTGATAAATCAAGCTCGTTGGTACATCGCTTGTGCCAGCGTGCTCTTCACCCAGAGAGCATACAGGGTACCCCTGATGGAGATGGCCAGACACTCACAGACCCTACTCAAATTGCTGGTAGCTATGTGGTGTACTTCGCAGAACTCTATGCTCCCAGGGACGCTCTTCCGGAACCTCTCATCCAACAATATCTTGATGACTTGCTTCCCAAAGCTGTTTCAGACAGCTCTAGAGGGGATTTAGATGTCCCGCTGACAGTTAACGAGCTAGGCGCTGCTTTGGTCGGTTTACGATCCGTGAAGGCACCAGGACCAAACAGCTTCCCCTGCAAATGTTTTGAATTGTTTTAGACTCAGTTCCTTCCTCATTACTTGGAAGCAATATATGCAGCTCTTGATGAGGGGAAGCTTCCTCCGGACTGGCGGCATGCCAAAATCGCGGTTCTCCCCAAACAGGGCCGACCCCCAGATCAGGATTCCTCGTATTGCCCTATTTCTTTGTTGAACATAGGGGCAAACTTACAGGCCAAAGCGTTGGCCAATCGTATTCTCTAAAACACAAAGGGGACACTGCAACTAGGACGTAGGATGCAAAAAGTCATCCTGAAACGTAGGGGTGCAAAAAGTCACCCAAACAAACAATTTAAAGGGAAGGAAGAAAAGGGGGGAAGGAAACAAAGAAGCCTAGGTATGAACACCCATCGTAACAAAGGCAAGTATTGTCCTTAGTTGCCCTCACACACCCTTAGGATGTCATGTTTCATCATACACCAATAGGATGTCATGCTTCATCATCGGGCTATAGCTCCACGTGGGGCCGGCGCTGCAATCCCCCACGGGCCCCAAGAAGGGACACTTTACTGGAGATCTTTTAGGACAGCCGGAAGGTGCATGCAGGTGTGCGGGGAAAAGGAGGTATTGGGTAAGATGAGGGAAAAACCAGTGCCTAGTGAAAAATCAAAATATGGGGAGGGTTTATACGCAACAATATGTCGTAATGATATACCTCAAGCAGTAGTAACTATGAAAGACGTTCTTGTTCTAATAGGTATATTCACCTGATGAATCAAGGAATCAGGGGTCAACATGTTTCATGCCCGTAATCGCCAAAAGGTCGGTGGCATTTCGTCAGGACCAAAAACTTATAAGTGCACGTGAATTAAAAAACCTCTCAACTTAACTTAACATGGCGGCCAGGGGGGTTATGTATCCAGACTCAGGCTACATCTTCTTAATGTGTCCCGCTCCTGTATAGTACCTTGCTCATTGACGAGTGTCAGGCATGGCGTGGGCATCCTGCACTGACTCGTTGGCAAGTTTGTAAACAGTCGCTCTCAATACAATCGTATTCTCCCCTATATGACCGAGCTGGTCCACCCAGACCAGGCCAGCTATATGCCCCAGCGGGCTACCCGTCATATCATTAGACACGTGCATAATGGGGTCGCGGCCATTTATTGCCTTCAGGGTCTAGCAGCCCTGCTCTTAGCTGATATCAACAGAGAGTTTGACTCGTTGGGATGGATTTATTGCCTATAATAAACTTCTTTTCACTGACCTTTCGGCCTTGGTCAGAATCAGTGGCGCTGTGTTTGATTCATTTCCTATAGGACACAGTACTCGACAAGGTTGCCCCCTCTCCCCACATTTATTTGCCTTAGCAATGGAACCATTAGCTGCATGGGTTCGTATTGACGCACAGGTTACCAGTTTTGAGTGGCCAGGTGGGTTCTCAGATAGGATCGCTCTTTATGCGGACGATGTCCTGTTTTTTATTATGGATCCTGACTGGACGGGTCCAAGTGTTCTCCGCATCATGCAAACATTTGGCCAACATACTGGTTTATATATGAACGCCAAGAAATCTGTACTTTGACCTGAGCATGGGGGATTGGCTATGGGTGCCTGGACGGTGGACGTGACGGTGGTTACGCCCAGGCCGAACTATATCCGTGTATATGTTTCGGACATGCAATCAACCCTATTTGGATGCGACACAGACGGAGATGGAGGCGGGATCGTGTATGCCCCTCTCTATACTAGGCAGGTCCGGAATATTTAAAATGGTATCCCCCCGTCTCCTATGCCAACTACAGAATCACCCCTTTCGGATTGTGCCTTCCTGGTTCCGACAGCTAAACTCCAGGCTGAGCCGCTTTTTGTGGCACAACCAGGCCTCCAGGGGGTCCCTCAGACTGTGCTTCCAGTCGACCTTTTGTGGGGGTATAGCGACCCCCGATCTCCAATCGTATCACGGGGCATCCCACCTTTTGGTTTTAAATAATTGGTGGTACGGCATCAGCAACAACTCAGCATATCGTGTGGAGAAAAGGCTGTAGGGAGAAATGTTGCCAAACAGACTGCTACATTGTGCCGAAGAAGCAGCGTAGGCTGCCACCAGCTACTCAGGTTGTTTTGGTGTGCGGACAGATTCTCTGCATCGGGTGGGATGGCTACGGCGGTTGACGGGTGAGACCCCACTTTGGCAGAGCGGCCGTATGCCTCAAGTGAATGCACAAGCAGGATTTAAAAAGTGGAACTCCATAGGTATATCTAGGTTGAGTAACATCATGAGGGGCACTACGTTAAAATCTTTTCATGACCTCAGGCTTGAATATGACATGCCACATACTCAGTTCTACAAATACCTGCAACTGAGAAATGCCTTACCTCTGTAACTCACTTCCCGAATTCAAACCTATTGAGGCGAAAGTCTTTATGGGGGACGTGGGCGATCAAAAAAACGCAAAGATATACCAGACATTAGTGACAAATCTCTCCAGGACTCTAAATCCCCGCCGGGATAAATGGTAGACAGACATGGGCCCCCTGGACAGGGATGATTGGCGAGAAGCCCTGGAATCCCGAGATACGCGGCGAGTGCCTCCAGTCTCAGGCTTATTCAATTTAGATACCTCCCCCGCACATATTTTACTAAGTATCGGCTTTGGAGGGCAGGGCTGAAAGACTCCCCCATGTGCCTTTGATGTGATAGAGAGGAGGGTATGCTACTACTCACAACCTGGAGATGTTCAGCCTTGGGCCGGTTCTGGAGAGGGGTCATTCACTGTCTATCTGAAGTATTAGGGAGGGTTGTACCATATTCTCCTAGGATTGTACTTGATCATATCACAGATGAGATAGGGGGTAATATATACAAAAGGCATCTACGGTTCTTGGGTCTCACCCTAGCTAAAACGGATATTGCAAGGGCATGGAAGGATCCGTCTCCACCCAAATTGAGCTCATGGAGGGCTGGCCTCGATTGGTGTATGGGTCAGGAGCAACCTATTTTTAAAGTGAGAGGGTGCTCTCGGAAACATTAAAAAATATGGAAACGGTGGGCAAATTTTAGGGGCCTTGCCTTGTCCTGGAGCCACCTCCTCCGCATCCTGCAGACATCAAAACCATATAGAGATGTAGCATGGGGCCATGTGGCTGTTCCGATGGACTTGAGGTATATCGATGACGTGCAGGGCATTACCGGGGTTTTGATTTACAGTATGCGACACAGTATTACAATGTTTGGGGCTGTTGTTTACGGTTCCTAATGGTTTATTTTCTTATTTTACAATTACTATATAATAGTCACTGGCTCGATATTCATTAAATGGAAGATTGTATGTTTTCATTGCTTTGTACTGCTTACAAATACTATATCAGCTGACTTAATAAAAAGAGTTTTGAAAAAATAATAATAGCATTATTACTTAAAAAAAAAAAAAAAATTATTAAAAAATATAAAAATATTGTGGGTGATTAATTATAATATGAAACACTAGATATAAAAAAAGTAAAAGTAAAAGAAAATACAAAAACAAATTGAAAACTACTCTATTAAAAAGACCACTAAAAATAATAACACATATGTATATTTAACTTACTTAAAAACCTAAAACAAATAAATAATTACAATTTAGACTAAGGGGCTGATTTCGATGCAGTCGGAAATGGCTCCGACCATTGCCAGCTACTCAGGTTGTTTTGGTGTGCGGACAGATTCTCTGCATCGAGTGGGGTGGCTATGGCGGTTGACGGGGGAGACCACACTTTGGCAGAGCGGCCTAATGCCTCAAGTGAATGCACAAGCAGGATTTAAAAAGTGGGACACCATAGGTATATCTAGGTTGAGTAACATCATGAGGGGCACTAAGTTGAAATCTTTTCATGACCTCAGGCTTGAATATGACATGCCACATACTCAGTTTTACAAATACCTGCAATAACGAAATGCCTTAACTCCGTATATTTTACACATAGACTCTCTTCCTGAATTCAACCCTATTGAGGCGAAATTCTTTATGGGGGACTTGGGCGATCAAAAAACCGCAAAGATATACCAGACATTAGTGACAAATCTCTCCGGGACTCTAAATCCCGCTGGGATAAATGATAGACAGACATGGGCCCCCTGGACAGGGATGATTGTCGAGAAGCCCTGGAATCCTGAGATACGCGGCGAGTGCCTCCAGTCTTAGGCTTATTCAATTTAGATACCTCCCCCACACATATTTTACTAAGTATCAGCTTTGGAGGGCAGGGCTGAAAGACTCCCCCATGTACCTTTGATGTGATAGAGAGGAGAGTATGCTACTCCACACAACCTGGAGATGTTCAGCCCAAGGCTGAACATCTCCAGGTTCTGGAGAGGGGTCATTCGCTGTCTATCTGAAGTATTAGGGAGGGTTGTGCCTTATTCTCATAGGCTTGTACTTGATCATATCACAGATGAGATAGGGAGTAATATATACAAAAGGCATCTACGGTTCTTGGGTCTCACCCTAGCTAAAACGGATATTGCAAGGGCATGGAAGGATCCGTCTCCACCCAAATTGAGCACATGGAGGGCTGGCCTCGATTGGTGTATGGGTCAGGAGCAACCTATTTTTAACGTGAGAGGGTGCTCTCGGAAACATTAAAAAATATGGAAACGGTGGGCAAATTATAGTGGCCTTGCCTTGTCCTGGAGCCACCTCCTCCGCACCCTGCAGACATCAAAACCATATAGAGATGTAGCATGGGGCCATGTGGCTGTTCCGATGGACTTGAGGTATATCGATGAGAGTGCAGGGCATTACCGAGGTTTTGATTTACAGTATGCGACACAGTGTTACAATGTTTGGGGCTGTTGTTTACGGTTCCTAATGGTTTATTTTCTTATTTTACAATTACTATATAATAGCCACCGGCTCAATATTCATTATATGGAAGATTGTATATTTTCATTGCTTTGTACTGCTTACAAATGCTATATCAGCTGACTAAATAAAAAGAGTTTTGAAAAAATAATAATAGCATTATTACTTAAAAACTAGCAGCCCGTCCCGACGTTGTCCGGGAGCAATTAGGCTTCAGGACCCCCGCCCGCCCCGACATTGTCCGTGGGTCCCCCGGAGCCTTCCTCCATATATTGCAGTATTATACCTCTATGTTTACTTTGTACGCTTTTGTAGCAGCCCGTCCCGACGTTGTCCGGGAGCAATTAGGCTTCAGGGCCCCCGCCCACCCCGACGTCATCCGTGGGTCCCCTGGAGCCTTCCTCCATATATTGCAGTATTATACCTCTATGTTTACTTTCTACGCTTTTGTAACCTGCACACGTAACTTTTTCCTCCTGTAATGCACTGTTTGGCTCACTTTTTTAATGCTCCGTTTGCTTCCTCTTGCTACCTGCACACGTCACTTTTTCCTCCTATACCTCTATGTTTACTTTCTACGCTTTTGTAACCTGCACACGTAACTTTTTCCTCCTGTAATGCACTGCTTGGCTCACTTTTGTAATGCTCCGTTTGCTTCCTCTTGCTCACGATGTACGCTTTTGTAACCTGCACACGTAACTTTTTCCTCCAGTAATGCACCGTTTGGCTCACTTTTGCAATGCTCGGTTTGCTTCCTCTTGCTCACGATTTTCATTTTTGCTTCATTTTTCCGCCGCTCACCACTCCTAAATAAATAAATAAATAACCTACCTCACCGCCGCTCACTGCTCCTCCCTGCCTGTCCGCCGCTCCTCACCGCCTGTCCGCCGCTCCTCACCGCCTGTCCGCCGCTCCTCACCGCTCCTCCCCGCGCCATGTCCGCCGGTCCTCCTCGCGCTCCTGGACGCCATTCCTCCCCGCGCTCCTCACGTCGGGCATGCACGTCGCGGCCGGCGCTTCTTCCAAGGGACTACTTTTTTTTCTGTAAATTTTTTAAATAACGTATATTTATTACGTTTATATAGCCTATGTCCATTTGCACACCCTGACGATTACAACAATGTATCGGGTGTGTGGATTGGCGCTGTGGTTCCCGAGTTTACCCGCCTCAAAGGTTCAAAGTTCTTCCTTTATAATAGTAGTATAGATAAGTAATAAAATAAATAATAAAAATAAATTATTTAAAAATATAAAAATATTGTGTATAGTAAGTATAATGTGAAACACTAGATATAAAAAAAGTAAAAGAAAATACAAAAACCACTTGAAAAATACTCAATTAAAAAGACCACTAAAAATAATAACAATTATGTATATTTAACTTACTTAAAAACCTAAAACAAATAAATAAATAAAAATTAGACTAAGGGGCAGATTTCGATGCAGTCGGAAATGGCTCCGACCATCGGTCGGAGCCGTTCCAATCGCATCGAAGTTCTAGTTTGGATTCCTTTCCGTCTGACCCATTATGACGTGGTCAGTCGGAAAGGAATCCAAACAGGCTATCAGAGTGGCTTTTGACAGGCATGGAGAGCCTGTCTGCCATTTGGAAAGGGGCCAGTAATCTGAAAGGCGGCACTTTCTGTCCACCCAACCCAAGCTTGCACCATGACTATTTCAAATATTTCATTGCGATATTAATAGCATGGCCAATATATGAAATGCTGTGGTGCTACTTCAATATTTATGGCACCTTGCTGTATATGTCTGAGTTTGTGTTAATATAAATTGTTCAGTTTTCCAGTTTTTTTCCTCTCAAGTAGTCCTTTGGCTTTGTGCTTCTTTCCGAATTTTCATTACAATTACTAAGTATATGATCATATTCTAGACTGCTATAGAAATTATTTGTTTTCTATATGTATTGTTATAAACAAATCTTTGGAAGGGACCCTTTGTTCCTTTATAACTAACTTCACCCTCTGCCCTGTTACATCCTTGGGTTCCCTTCTTTACGATAACATCTCAGGTTAGGAAGCAACTACAAAAGTCATTTTTGGACTTCTTAAAATATTTATTACAAGTCGATTAACAGGTGAAGTCAGATTATAAATGCTTTAGAAAAAAGTTCTTTAAGAAAGTTATCTTTTCTACATCTGAAACCCCTGGAGGCCCAATTGTATGACCTTGAATTGTCAAGCTGACAGCTGAATAACCCTTATGATGAGGTCTGAACTTGTTCCAAGAGCTTAGACAAATGCCTTGGGTCTTTTCCTCTGGCAGGATAACTGCCTGCCCAGTGTCCAGGAATTTTATTAATTTCAAAGAGGCCTATCCTGTCATAGGCAAATGTTAGCTGACACCTAGACATAGCCCTCCTTTGTTCCCCCAGTCAGACAGGCTCCTATTCCAGCAGGTGAGGCGTTGTCATCAGAACTAGTGGCCAAAAAGGAAGGATTACATATTTCCCTGCCCACATTTCTGAGGTTGGCACACAGGATCTACACAGTGTGAGAATTGTTCTGCCATTTTGGATTAAGGCAGAGAGGGACACTATCATGCATTAGGGCACACATGGCATGCAGCAAAAGTGGGTAAGGTTACCCATGGCATCTTTTTACCTACTAGTTAGGGAGGGGGCAGGTGTTGAATGTAACAGGCCTGGGCATCTTCTTCAGATCACTACTTGAACAGTAGAAGATAGATGAAGAAATGCATCTACTGTTGAAACTTGCAAGGAGATCTGAGAGGCTGGACCAGCTCACATCTGTGCTCGGGACAAAGAAGCAGACTCCAAGGGTCAGATAGTTGACTATAGAGCCCAGCTTACTACTTCCAGCTGGACATTCCTTGAACCCTGATGATGTCTTCTGCTTGAGTGAGTCTGACCCATACGTGCTGTTTCTGTGGACCTGAGACCCTTAGCTTTGTCAGAGTGTCCTAACATCCTGTAAACCTGAGCCTCAAAACGTTTTGGCTCCAAAGTCCTCCGGAGAACTGGGACAAACCTGCTAAGATGATCTGACGAAGGTGTGTTGCTCCTGGGTGATATATATTTAGGTTGCTTTCACTCAGAGCTTTTCCACAACAGCAAATCCATTTCAGAAGAACCTCGTGGATAGGGTATCTAGCCTTGAGGAGACATGTTCAGCTACAGCTTGCATCATTGCCCACACTGGAGGGAACTAATCGCATTGTCCCTCTGAGAGTTTTTGAGTTCCATTTCAGAGAATACGTCGGATGATAAAAGTTTGAATGTCATTTCTGCATACAATCCACTATCCATTTCTGTTAAATTGTGTCTATGTAGCAGTCAAATGTAAGCAGTTGACCCCGGTTGCGCCTTAATACTTTTTGGGGCTATTTCCATTTAAATGTTTAAAAATTCATCTCTGGCTCCCTGATATTGGATTTTCTGTTGTTTTGGTGTCATTTTGTTCATTATAGTATTATCTATTTTTGTCATTTGCAGCAGGATTTTTATTGTGTTGTGTTTCTGACTTTTTAACTGGTTTGGTACTTCTAAATGCTTTGAACAATATACTAAGTTAAGCCTTTCTCCTCTGTACCCTAGCTACCAGAGGTTGATCTCAGGTCTAAATTACTGAAACCATTATTGGAAACTACTAGAATAGTGAAATTATTACTTGTGGTAGATTACCATCCACCCCAACTAATATTCCACTTTTTCAAACAGGTTTATTCATCCATCTGCTCACCTGGGGCCCGATGTAGGTAAAATAGATTTACCGATTTTTAATTACCGAATCATACCGGTTCGGTAATTAAAAATCGGTAAATCTAAGGGGTGGAGATGTAGAAACATCCAGATGTTCCTTTTACCGAATTGGTAAAAATCTGTATTTACCGATTCGGTAAATACCGACCGGTAATGCCCCATTCATTCCTATGGGCTTTGAAGCCCATAGGAATGAATGGGGCATTACCGGTCGGTATTTACCGAATCGGTAAATACAGACTTTGACAAGGGTGCAGGGGGTGTCACTTTGACACCCTCTAGCACCCCCAAAAAAGATTCGGGGGCCATGTGGCAGGCATACCTGCCCTAAGGGCAGGTCTGCCTGTCATATGGCACAGGTGTGCATGCACACATGTGCATGCACACCGGAATCGGTATTTTACCATCAAATATATTTGATGGTAAAATACCGAATCGGTAAGGGTTGTGGGACTCAGAAGAGTCCCACCTACATAGCAAAAATACCGAATAGGTATGAATACCGATTCTGTATTTTACAGATTCGGTAAATTTACCGATCGGTAAATTTACCGAATCTGTAAAATATGTGGCCCTACATACCGATTTGTAAATACCGGTCGGTAACGGCCGAAAATACCGATTTTCGGCCGTTACCGACCGACCTACATCGGGCCCTTAATCACATATTATTTACCACATTCTCTCATGCATCAGTCCATCGCTCACAATATCATCCATACGTTTTATCAGTCGCTACTATTTGGAAGGTAACATTTATGAATTAATACTCACACATCCATCCTTCTTTTTTGTACATAGCCATGCATCCATTATAATTTACAATTGTTAATGTACACATCTGTGCTCATTCTCTTTCAACTATTCATTCTCATTCAGTCATACCTGTGCATGGTAAAATACTTTTACTGGGGGTAATTCCTCACATATAGGTAAAATGTTGACACTCGCATATTTGAGGAAATTCTTGGCATGGGGTACAGATGAAAAAAGGCTGCCGCTAGCAGGGTAAAGTTAATTCCTTTTGAACAAATGGCTAGTTTACCGAGGTCCAGCGTACATGCCCCACCAAGACTAGTGTGCAACCAAGGGTACGAAGTTCCTCTGAATGAGCGGTGGGGGAAGGAAGGGGCTGGGGTGTGGTGTAAGTGAAGTGAGAGTCAGTAAGGGGAGCACCTTGATAGAGCTCATGCTGCAGAGGGCAATGGAGGCCCTGACAGAGAGTAGACTGTCCCCAAACTCCTGCAATAATCCTGTTCCATTGGATGAAGCACCTCTGGAACTGTCGTCTAGCCTCCTAATTTTTCCTAGTTGGAATTGGCAAATAAATCATGCCCTGGACGGCACAAGGATGCTGTCAAGGATTAAAAATCAAGAGGTGTCAGCTACATGGATGGTCTGCCGCTATCACTCAACAGAGTTTTTAATACATAATATGTCAGTGGCGGCTCCGTGGGGTGGTGGTTCAGCCTACGACGCTCTCAGTGTAGCTTTATCTCTACCTGACTCTGGTGAGAAAGAGCTGCCAATCGACTTTTCCATTGATAAAATTAAGGTTTTGATTCAGTCCGAGCTCGCCCCAATTTTGAATCGTTTGGGAGCACTCGAAACACGGCTCATGTCGATTTTGGCACAATGGTCTCAGGCCCTGCCTAACCCCCCAGAAGAGACTTTGTCCAACACTATTGCTGCACCCCGCCGACCGGGGACCCCTCTTCTGCCTATCCTGTTCTTTTACTGCCCATGGTCTCTGAAATAACAGCCTCCACTCCTGCGGTGGGGGTGTAGAAGAACATGTAGCAAACCTTGACTTGTCCCCTAGACACGCTTTTATAAATCTCCCCCCACCTGAATGTCCTTATGTGGTGGTTCTGGCTGGTGTACCCCCATGGTGTGAACACTACAGGGCGTCATTTGTGCAATAAAGTATTGGACTAGCTGGATTCAAATAGGGACTCCCCTTGCCCTTGCTGATGAAATGGCTGGATAGGCCCCAGCCCTATCATCTCTTAAGGGGACTGTGATATTATCATTTTTAAATCCCCGCTGCTGGCGCAGGTGATACTGATCAGGAATATGAGTATTTCTATCCCAGTAAGCTCCCTAAGTCCCTGTTACCATGGGTGACATCCTGTAAGCCAGTGCCAGTATTCTGTTACATGCACCTGTTATGCTAAGATTGTTCTAAAGTGTGCTAGTACCTCTTTTTTGCCTGGGTGTCTCTATAAGCCAAGAAATACCTAGAGTATGCCAGGGCTGATGCCACACTCACAGTCAGAAAACCACATTCTCACTCATACTCACTCACATTTACTCACATGCATTCTCATTCACAATCAACAGTTTATTCTTATTCACTTGTACGTATTCATTCTCACTCACTCTCTTACACTCACTGTTCCTCTCTCTCACTCATTCTCTCATTTGTACTTACTCTGACTCACTCTTATTTTCTCACCTATTCCCATACACTAGCATTCACTCACACCACTCTCATTCACAATCACCAATTCATTCTTATTCATTGACAATGTATTCATTCTCACTAACTCTCCTGCACTCACTATTCCTCTCTCTCACTGACTCTCTCATTTGTACTCACTTACCCACTCATATTTTCTCACCCATTCACATACATTTGCATTCACTCTTACTTTCCTTTGTTCTCATTTGCTCTTACCTATTCTCACTCGCTCTATCTCATATATTCGCTTAGCTTCACTTATTCTTTCACCTGAGCATTCTCACTCACTCAGGCTCTCTGATTTTTTATCACAGTTACACTCACATACTTTTACTCATTGTGCCTCATTCTCGTGATCACACTTGTTCTACGTCACACTTCATATCACTTCTTCACACTCATTCTTATTCATTCTCACTCAACCACTGTCACTCATTTGCAGTCACTAGTATTCTCACCCACTCATTCTCACTCGCTCTGACTCATTTATGCCCATTGCCACTCACTCTCACTCATTCTCATGCACTACCTCAGGCTGTCACACAATATCATTCACTTACTTTGACTTACACACTCTTACGTAAACACAGACCCCACACATATACATACTCTTTCACAGATTACATTCTGGTGCTCTGTTCTTTCTTTTATTATACTAATAGTGACTAATAGACTCGTATTATTATGAAGACACCCAAAACCCATTTGTGTGATCCACCACTATGATTTGACACTGAGTTTGCCACCTATATGTCAGAGGTCCCAAAGCCAGTGCAAAGAGCGAGCCTGGGGTAACTGCTGTGACCCTTAAATGACATCTATAATAATCACGACTATGCAAATTAGATTTATTTAGATTCTTTGAATGAAAATTTATATTATTTGCATATACTCAAAATCTGCAATTGAGTCTCCTGTACCATCGTTGGAGTCCCTGGGACAGCTGATTTCTAAACTTCCTGAGTAAAGGAATTTCGCCCTCAGGGCCGAACAGTACAGTTTTGCTTCTCAAATAAAGTGTGTGAACTTGGAGAGGCCATTAATCCATTTCTATATCTCCTTGACCTCGTCAATCAATGCATCATGCAGACCGGCTGGATTCCTAAGTATCTGCGGCGTCAATAAGGCATTCTAAACATGTCTACCCAATGCCATAAATCCACAGCGGTGCTCTGACCACGGCAGAAACTTTATGATGGATTAGGCCAAGTGGCTGATGGAATTTTAATTTTCTTTATTTCAGCATTTGTATTTTCCGTTGTTGTTAATATGAATCCGGCTTTCCTCACTTTGAAAAAAAATGTGCCCCCATTTTCAGGTCAGTGTGTGTTTCCATCTGCCGTTATTATTCATGAAGCAAATGCCATGTCAGAATATTAAATAGTTATGACCTGTGCTGGAAAGAAGGTTTACTTTAACCTCCTATAAACCATATTTACATTATTTAGTGTCATGAATAATGCATCAGGTTAGATGTTAAGGTGGCTTTCAATGTCATCGAAAAGTGAATCCAGTTGAGGAAAACAAAGTTGTGAGATGAAAATAAAACATCCATTGCTACCTTCAGCACTTCTGAAAAATTTGCATTTAAGTCATATACACAAACTAAACTTCAGGGCTTTATCTCCCTCTGTGCAGATGAAATGGCATAACATGGGAAGTCATGCGGCACTGGAACAGAGGAAGATTTGAGGTTTAACATTGAAAAGAGGAAAAACTAGTTGATGCACTGAGTTACTGGCTATAAAAGCCCCAGAGCACAAAAAACAACATCTGGAGGGAGCCATCTCCTTACCTCTCCCTCCACTCCCCGACACAACCAGTCAGCCCCTTCACAGGGGCATAAAACGTCAAAGGAAGTTGCCACCATAGTTAACTCAAAATTGTTTAATTGCTAAGATTTGTGCACTTTATTGTATAATAGCTGCATTTATATAGCGCTTACTACCCCTGACAAGGTTTTCAAGTGATTTGCTTCAGGCAGCATGCTGTTTCAGAACTCATCTCCGGCAAGTCCCTACACTGCTCCAGTTCAGGAGGGAACTCAAGACCAGGCTCTTCGGATGACCCCAGCACTCAACAGAGCCGCCCTCTCCCTTTCTCCTTAGCTCCTTCAGACCCTAGCGGGTGAGTAGCTGCGCTTTACTAACCCTCATTGGGTGATCGAAGGAAAGGGGTTATTGTTGATTTATGGCATTAGTCATGTGAGCTCAAGCAAAACATTCCATGAATTTACTCTAATTTCTTGTGGTAGATTAATTTAATAGGATTTAAGTATGATCATGAGTGGAGGAGTATGTAAAATCCTGCAAATGGTTGGTGGATTAATAGATGACCTAGATGCGATTAGGTTTTGTAAGGTTCCAGGGCTATGAATTTTAGAGGTGGATAGGTTGTGATCTTGTTAATGAGTTGTACGCAATTTGCAGAAATACAATAATGAGATTGAGCCAACATGCATGTGCCTTAGAGTAGTAGGTTGCGCTGAGAGAGAGGAGGTATACAGAGGATGGAAGTGGAGGAGAGGACAATTTGAAATAAAAAAATGAAAGATGACAATCAGCAGTTTTAAGTAAAGGTTAGTACGTCATGCCATTTTTAGGTATATAGAAGATGATTATTTGAGATAGTGTGCAATTTGAGGATGAAAGACTGTAGAAAGAAACATTATTTACCTGTGAAAATATTGATATATTAGGCATTTTTGATAGGCACTAAAACAGTCAGTCTGCTGCTAGGATACTGCTGAACCACCTCTCCAGCAAGGTCAGCTGATCACCTCTGATGCTATAAGCCAAAAGTATTGGCACTGCATATGTTCAGGGAAATAGTTTACTCTGTATTCAAAGGAACCACTAACCTTATAGACAAGTGGGAAAATGTATGGTAAATAAATGCAAACATTGAAAAGAAGAATCTGTAAATGCTGAAACAAATGTCTTCTGATATTGCTCTGCACATTTGGCTCACTGTAATACTTAGAAAGCTAAGTGGGATCCATTTTGAGTGCCTCTGGTTTGACATGGCACAAGATGGAGGACAAACATGACTTCCTCAAACAGGGAAAGGGTAGTGCCTGAATTCTTGTACCTGAAGGTTGAGGATTCAGATACTCGGGTTATGAGGAGACGTTTAGAAATTCTCTTAGGAATTTGTTAGCAAATGGCTGCTGATTAGACATCTTTAAGGGCTGCATGACGGAACCCCTCAAGCATTTACCCCACATGCCTTTACCACGCAGTCAGTATCCCACATGCGGCGTTACCATGTGCTACTTTAGCATGCAAGTCATTACAATGACTTGCTTTAGGGGGCCCTGAACTTTGGAATAGTATAAATTACTATTGCAACTCCAGTCTACACAACAGTAGGGAAGGTACTGGACTTAAAAATTCAATACCAGTCCAACAAAGCGCCCCGTAGAGCAAGTCATTGTAGCAACTTGCGTGCTATAGTTACGCATGATAACGTTGCATTTGTGGAACTAATATCATTGTGAAGGCTGATCATTGTAAAGACTGCGGGGTAAAGGATGTTTGCCTTCCTGAAGCATTGATGTTTAGTGGAGGGTAGGGGTTAAGAGTGGAACTGCAAATTCTGTTGTGTATGGTGAAGAAGACCCTTTAGATGAGCATTTTGCCTTACTTAATAACAGTTGCAGTTGCGCTGATGACAGCAGTTGTTCTACTTAATATTAACATCAACAATATAAGACAAAAGAATACTGAGGACAGAATATTAAGAACAAAATATTGAAAGGTAAGTGCATATAGCAAAGTATAGATTTACTATTTCTGACTGCACATCTATGTAACTTGAAGGTATGTGTACCTTGTAGGTACATTATATGGAGTTAGGTAGAGAAAATCTATACATGGTACCTATAAATATTTTTATTTGTAATATTCTGTCCCATCGATGTAGTGGGTTTGATTTTGAGGGCACACACACTGATGACAGCGAATAGGCAGTTCACAATTCTTTGTGCCTCTGTTGTGGTTGCTTCAGGCCAGAACCTCCCCAACTGTGTGAATGGATTTGTAAAGTTCAAGTCTTGCAATCTTTAAGAGAGGTTGCATTTTAATCTCTATACTAAAATATCTATGTGAATGTTATTGAAGTTTGTAGAGCGCTACTGCTATCCAAAGGTGTCCTGGCGCTGTGTGATGTCCTACAGATGCCTAAACAGAGAGACTATAATTGGAAATTTAAGCAGAGAAGAGCCATGTTTTTAAGGCCTTCCTAAATGCAAGTACATTTGTCATGCTCCTAAGATATAGCGGAAGGCCATTCCAGGCCTTAGCTGCGCGAACCACAAAACTTCTGCCACCCTAGCTGTTTCGTACCCTGGGCACTGATACCAGTTTGGCCTCTGCTGAGCGCAGTGCTCTTTTTGGTACATACCAAAGAAATTGTTGTTTAAGATACTTGGGACGAGCTCCTTGATGGGCTTTATAGACCATGCACAGGGCTTTAAACTGAACACGTTTCCTTACAGGCAACCAGTGAAGCCTTCTAATCTCAGCCGAGATAGAGGCGTATTTTGGTATACAGGCTGGTAGATGTGTAACGGCAGGCCTGCCATGGAGGTCTCACTACTGTACGCAAAACTGCACTCATCGGTGTAACATTTATTGCTTACTTCAATCCATAGCATTAGAACATTTTTAATGCACACCTATTGACAAAGACATGCACAGGTTGCAGTTTCAATTCACTTGTGGAATTGGGTTGAAATATTTACTGTGTGGCATTATTACCAGGTGACGATACTGCCAAGACAAAGTACACTGGTCAAGTAAAATGTAGAAAAGCTAGAAAATTGTGTGATGCTTTTATTCAGGAATCCTCAGTGTGCTACGAATAGTTGGTGTTAGCTCTGCATTAGGCCGGGGTGGAATTTTCAATTCTGTTGGCAAAAAAATTAGGAAATTTGGTAATTTCGATTTATTCTTGCAATGTGGAATTACTGATAAATTAAAATTCTGCCTCTCTGCTGGTGGCCTTAAAATGGATGCGGAGATTACTGAAGTAAACAAAATCACTGCATACCACTCGGCGCCCATGTATACTCTGTAGTGATTAAAAGTTTTATCAATGCATAGTATGTAAGGGGCAGGCGCCAAGTGTTATGCTGTGGTCTTTATAGTTTAGAAACCGATGCATGCCATGATTTGGATGCGCTACTTGCTTAGCATAAAATGCATCCTTGCATCCATTTTTGAATGAGGGGGTTCCATTTTGATCTAAGAAAATAGTGTCAAATGCCCACTTTGCCCCGTCGCAGAATCTGGCGGAATTTTAATGGAATCACGCGGAATCAAACTCCAGGAATTCTGCCCACCCCTACTCTGCATTCTCTCAATAGATAAAAGGTACAATGAGGTGCCTCTGACTTGAAAAGTTTGATCCACCTTGAACATTTTATTGACATCCAGGCTACACCTCTCCTATCAGAACCTTGCTTTATCCATGACAAGTGGGGAACAGGGAGTCGTTAGGAGCATACACCAGTTTGTGTGTACTCCTATCAGAACACGTCCCGATAAGCAGGCTTACAAATGCTCCCCAAAATGTAAACTAAACTAATGTGTAATTCACGTAGACCGGGCTGCGTCCTGGACCCCACTTTATTTAACCTGTTTTTAGGCGACCTCGTTCCGATTCTAAACAGCTGCAACTCCCACGCTCCTAAGCTAGGAGGACTCCAATTACCTTGTCTACTATATGCAGACGATATTGTCTTAATAAGCCACGCAAAGGTAGGGCTCCAACATCTTCTGAACGCAACATACAGCTATTCAAACGAAAATGAGCTGACAATAAATCTGGAGAAAACCCAGATGATGACCATCAGTAAGAACAAAAGAAAATTAATACCATGGTTCTGGTACCATGGTTCTGGAACAAGTCAAGAATTGGAGATACCCCAATATACAAATATTTAGGAGTGAAGATCGATAACGGCGGGCAGTTCTCTACTCAGAGAACAAGTATTCGAGGAAAAGTGCTATCTTTGGCAATTTCACTGAAAACATTAAAGAGCAAACTTTCTGGTCCCTCCCTTCTCCCTCTGGCGCAAGTTATACGAGTTAAACTCCTTCCAACAATCACCTATGGGAGCGAGCACTCAGAGGAAGGGACGCCAAGATCCTCAATAACACAATTACAGCTACTTACAGAATCATTTTCAGCCTGCCTAAGCGAACCTCACCAGCACAAATCAGGCTCGAATTCGGCATTGAACAACAGCTCTTGGCTAGACAGGGAGCCTATATCTCAGCCTGGGATAAAGTGAGGAAATCTAAACATGGAACATTAAACGAACATTTATGGACGGAGCTAACGCAACATCCGTCCTCACCAGCAGCCAAGTTACTTACAGAAAGCCTGGTAAACACGGGATTGAAGCAGCTCTGAGACACCCCAGTAAACCATATAACACTAAAAAAACTTGTCAAGAAATCGATTAAACAACTATCGTGGGTCCAAGATAAGGCAGCCCTTTCAAAAAGATTGCACGGCTGGATGGCCCTGACCTCTTACCAAACGATAGCACCACAGAGCTACTTTGGCGTGGGCTACGCAAAATCCGTCAAAATGTGCTTCTTAAAGTATAGGCTAGGCTTGCTACCCTGCATCCAAAATTTCCCACGCTGGATAAAAACCAAAGCTGGCTCCCTCTGTCGGTTATGTGGCTCAGCACAAGAGGACATGTTGCACTTGATTTGCTCCTGCGAGAAACTGCTAGACGAACGGAACTACTTGCTGAAACATCACTTCAACCAACGAGAGATACGTACACGAAGGAATGCAGTTCTCGCCTGCTTTTCATCCCATGATCCTCAGCTGAACTGCAGTTTTGTAAAATTTATTTTATAACAGAAAACAGAACCAAATTTCTTAAAAATACTAATCGAACCAGGAAGACATCCTGCGTACTATTGAACCAAGGAAATGTGACTGTGATATTCTGATTTTACCGAATATGTAGTTTTAACACATTTTTCTTTTAATCTGTTTTGTACTGCAATGGTTTTAAGTAACTATGCTAAATAAATTACTTACTAACTTACTTACGTAGACCGTGGATAGCTGTTAATTACTGAAGCGGCAACCCAAAATTGGTGACCCTTAGGGTATCACCCATCTCATTCTAGCTGATTAACTCAATGCTGTTACCTACAGTAATCTCTGTACTTCAAATGTTTAATGTTTGTAAGGGGAAGGGGAGGGCTTTGGGTCATCTGTGCGGGTGGGTAAGGGTTGGAGTAAAAAGTACTAAAGGCATTCACTTCCTACACAATACACTTGTAGCCGATGGTGGTATACTTCGTAGTACTTCTCTATTAGGCATTGATATGCTGGTGATGAATCTACCCCATTGGACCCCCTCAAAATATGTGCCCAAGATAACAATCATGGCATATCTGACTTTGAATGTATCCACCAGAGAAGAGACAAGTACTGTAATTCCTGGCTCCAAATCTCTATAGCCCTGCTACAAGAGACCATTTTTGCCCCACACACAGACTCTTGCATTTGCAAAAAGTTGGGCTGCACACAGTTATCTGTCTGACCATGCACGTAAACTAGGATTTATTTATTTTTATTTATTTTTAGATTTGTAGAGTGTGTAGCTGCCTCAGCGACGAAGCGTCCCAGCGCTACCAGAAACCCCAGGAAACCCGGGCCGATCAGTAAACAGCAGCAGATTAGACTACTTGCAGGGAAAGAGCCAGGTCTTTAAGGCTTTACGAAATGCCAAATGATTCGGCATTACTCTCAGAGTGAGAGGGGGTGAATTCCAAAGTTTCGCGGCCAAATAACCGAAGGAACGACCACCGTCCCTCGCTCTCCAGACGCGTGGGACACAGACCAGAGCAAGGTCAGTGGATCGAAGCAGGCGACCCGGCACATAATACTCCAGCAAGTGCAATAGCCCTGGAGGGGCCTGTTGTGACAAAATCTTGTGGGAATAACAAAGTGCCTTAAACTCAATACGCCCGTCGACTGGCAGCCAATGAAGCCTAGGAAGCACATGGGCAACCGAATGGTGTCGAGGCAGGGCAACCAAAAGCTGAGCCGCCGCATTCTGAACCCTCTGAAGGCGTTTAATGCTCGCTTTATTGGCGCCCAGGTAAAGACAGTTGGCGTAGTCCAATCTGGACATAATGGACGCCTGGATGATAGTCTGTCGCACCTTAGGGGGAATGAAACCGAGCAGTGGTCTCAGACCGCGCAATAGGCCAAAGCAGGTCCCCGCGACGACTTTCGACTGTTTATCAAATGACAGGTTACTGTCGAACCACATGCCCAGATTTTTCACCGCCTCTTTAGGGTGGTGGGCAGGCTTGAGACAATCCAGCCAGCATGGTGAGGACCACAGTTCATGGTCCATGCCAAAGAGAAGAATCTCAGACTTGCTGGCGTTCAACTGTAAGCAGTTAGCCGCCATCCAGTCCGAGATAGCCGAGAGGTCCTCCTTAAACTTACCTAGATTGGTGTTGCACTTCTTCGAGAAAGCAAACACCGATTGGGTATCATTTGTCATAGGACACCAGTGACAGCCCCCTGCTCTTAGCCACCTCTGCCAAGGGTCTGACATACAGGTTAAACAAAAGAGGACTCAGAACAGAGCCCTGAGGGACTCCCCGCTTCAGGGCAGCCTCCCAAGAGTGGTAAGGAGTAATAAGGACCAGAAAGGACCTGTTTTTGAGAAAGGACCGAAACCAGGCCAATGTCACAGCTCTCAACCCCACTTCCTTGAGGCGTTTAAGAAGGATGTCATGGGAAACAGTATCGAAAGCAGCACTTAGGTCAAGAAGGACTACTTCCGCAGAGTCCCCCACATCCAGTCTGCCCCGGATATTTTCTAACACAGTGAGTAGAGCAGACTCTGTGCTGTGCCGCAGCCGAAAACCATGCTGGGTCGAGTCAAAAATAGCATTCTGCTCAAGGAACTTGACCAGGATAGAGTTCACATGAGATTCCACCAACTTGGCCAGAAAGGGGAGCTGGGAAATCGGTCAATAATTCCCTGGGTCACCCGGGTCCAATGAGGGCTTTTTTAGTAAAGGGACCACTTTAGCATGTTTCCATGCTCGAGGAACGAAGCTGAGCTCAAGGACAGATTGGCCAGCTCGAGACATACCGAGGAAATTGAGGAGTGTAACTGGCGGAGAATAGCCGGTGGCAAAGGATCCACCGGAGAGCCAGATCTGATTTTAGAACGCAAAGCCTCATATCCTGACAGGGTCAAAGGGGGGAAGGAGGACAGACTGACTACCCCAGGGATGTCTGGTGTATCTAACACCCCTCCTTCCAACGGGGAGGACGTCGTTGGAAGACCCCTGTAGATCTGCTCTACTTTATTTAAAAGTACTGCGCAAGCTCATCGTAATAATGGTTGTAGCTGATGGAAGAAGCCCTCTTGGACCCCGCACTCTTCATACCATTAAGAAGGGAGAAGATAGTCTTGGCATGGTTAGAACTGGTTAAGATCTTATTGGCCACATATTCAGCGCGAGCTCTGCGAATGCACTTATGGTACTGTTTGATTGCTGCCCGATACTCTGTCTTTGCAGATGACTCATAAGAGCGTCGCCACGCTCGCTCTAGCTGCTTGCAGCGCTTTTTCACCAGCAAGAGTGACTCAGAAAACCAGGTATTAGCAGGACCTCGCCCCAAACCCCCTCGTTTGGCAGGACTACAACTGTCCAGGCCAGCTATCAGCCTTTCCTGAAAGCACAAATTGTCCGCCTCCGCATCACGTTGAAGCTGAGGACGGTGATCCGTTAACCAACTTGAAAAGAGGTACGGATCCAATTTGTGCCAGGGACGTTTAAGCACTCGGCCTGGGCGGGGCTCTTCTCGTTTGCCCTGTAGTTGCAGAGCAAATGGAACCAGGAAGTGGTCGGTCCAAACCTAAGGGACCAGTGAAAAGACAGTTAAGGAACTTAAGTTGGAAAAGATAGGTCCAACAGGCATCCCGCCACATGAGTGCCCTCAGTAATGTGCTGCCCTAGCTGGAATGCTTCTAAGTCAGCCGAAAAACAAGCAACCTCAGCATTACCCCCATTCTCTAAATGGAGGTTAAGGTCCCCCAGGATGATAAAATTCGCCAACTTACTAGCCAGTGGCCCAACCACGCTTAGTAAGTTGTCTCTAAACGAGCTGGACGGACCAAGGGGCCAGATATAGTGATATTACGATTCAGATGGATTTTAAATCCAACGCTTTCACAGCCCGCGATAGTTTCCTTACACAGGCAGAGAGAATAGGCTACCATGGTGATCACTGCAATCCCTCCCTCTCTGCCCCCCTCTCTGTTGATTGTCACTAGTGCGTACCCCTGCGGCAGCGTTAACCAGGACTCTGCCACCGAGTCTTGTGTAAGCCACGTCTCCGTGAGAAAGAGGGCGTCGGGAGACTCGTCGACTAGGAGATCGAACACCTCCGCATGGTGTTTTGCCAGCGAGCGGCAGTTCAGGCTCAAGAAACTATATGCCGAGTGGTCAGCATGACGTAGGGCCCTCTCTGAAGAAAGTACCCGTGAATACCTGATCGATTTTACAGTAGCAGAAGCAGGGACCCTGGCAGCTGGCGGCGGCCAGGTGCGGATGGGTACAGACGGGCTTGCCTTTGGCGCGCCCTTCTGCGCATGTCCACTGCGCCTTAGTAGTCTCCACTGCCTGCATTAGTAGGCTCGGAGCCAGAACAACTGCCCCGCTAACCTCACACTCCCCCTAAGATGGCAAAACTCGCAGCTAACCCGGGAGAGCTGTAAAAAGTGCCTGACCTGCCACCCGTGTCACGAGAGTGCCTACCACAGTTCCCCGCAATTCCCCCGAGTACAGGTATGCAATTTTTAAAAAATAAACACGGATTTAAAATCGGCAGCGATCAAATAAAAAAAAACAACAGTAGTGTAAGGAACAGCGTCTACACTCCCGGCTCAAGCCTCAGGAGTCTGTTTACGGATTACGGATTACGGATTACGGTTTCATCCTCGACACCTCCCTCTCCATGTCGAAGCAAGTCAACGCCGTCTCCTCCTCCTGCTACAACACCCTCCGCATGCTCTGCAGGATCTACAAGTAGATCCCCACCAAAACAAGAAGAACACAGGCCTTCGTCAGCAGCAGACTGTACTACGGCAACGCACTCTATGCAGGAATCCCAGCCAAACACCTACGACGACTACAATGCTTCCAAAACGCCTCCACCTGAATGATCGTCAACGTCCCCCACCGCAGCCACATCACCCCCCACCTGAGAGACCTACACTTGCTCCCCGTCGACAAGAGGATCACCTTCAAGCTCCTCACCCACTCACACAAAGCACTCCACAACGCCGGACCAGCCTACCTGAACAGCAGATTTAGCTTCCACACCCCCACACGCCAGCTCCGCTCTGCCAGCCTTGCCCTCACAGCTGTCCCCCGCATCCAACGAATGACCTCCGGTGGCAGATCCTTCTCCTACCTCGCTGCCAAGACCTAGAACACTCTCCCTACCCACATACGGCAGACCCAAGACCTTCTCGCCTTCAGAAGGCTCCTCAAGACCTGGCTCTTCGTCCAGTAGCAGCATCCTCTGCCCCTCCCCTCAGCGCCTTGGGACCCTTACGGGTAAGTAGCGCGCTTTACAAGTACGCTGATTGATTGATTGATAATGTTAATTGTACACCCAGGTAGTGGCTATTTTGATTAAAAAGAGAACATCAATTACTGTTATTGGGTCATGCTTAGATGACCAGGATCGAAACAAAGCAATATGGGAATGGTAGGGGTCAACGCATAGCACAGGAGTTAGCTGCTATGGTTTTAATGCCAAGGAAGCTGGCTTCTATGGTGCAGTATGGATGAAAGTATTCTCCACCAACACCAGTTCATTGTTCTGGGTTGGAGATTTTAACTGCACTCTGTATGACTATCTGGATAAGGCCTGTAAGACCTGGTATCATTGGCGTGAGTCTCCCTTCCATTTTTCTGATTGCCTCTTCTATTTTTAATCTACTTGCTGGTTTTAGATGCTTTGGGCACTGTGGCACTGCTATTCAGTGCCACAGTGCAAGTGCTCCCTATGTTAAATTGCCGTACTAATTAGTGACTCCATGATTGGGTTATTTGATTTACTTGTCAGACCCTAGTACAGTGCACCATGTGTGCCCAGGGCTTGTAAAATGCTGCTGGTGGGCTTGCAGCACTGGTTATGCCACCCACAGTAGCAGCTTGTAAAATGTGTCTCAGGCCTGCCATTGCAGGGCCTGTGTACAGTCTGTGACACCCATATCGACTTGGCACATGCACCCACTTGCCAGTCCCTGAACCTCCCCTTTTCTTCATATCAGACACCCCTAGGGCAGGGTGCATTGTAAGTATAAGGTATGACATGCCCTGGTGTGTGTGGCATGTCCTAATAGTGAATTACAGCCATTTTTGTTTTTCACTATTGCAATGCTACCTGTTCCCCATAGACCAGAATGGGCAGTTTGATTATTACATCTTATAATCCTAACTGACTCAGGGAGCTATGTAGGATTTAGAGCTTAGTATGCCTGAACTCAGAAGGATAAAATACATCTTTCAGTGAAGCTGGTTTTAACATTCTGTGTTTGAAAATACCACTTTTAGAAAGTAGGTATTTTCTTGCCTAACTATCCAAGCCTGCCTCTGCTAGGTTGTGTATTCCTTGTCTGGAGTTTGAGTGACAGGGGCAGGTTGATTCCAGGGGACGGGGTGAGTCGGCACAGGGCTGAATAGTGAGATTTGCATCTAGACGGGTGGGAGGAGTTGCACCTGGGACCTGAATATGGCTGTGCCTTCCCTCCACAATGGTGGTTCCACCTGCTGTGGTGTGTCTGAAGTCTCTGGCCTACACTGTGAAAGGAAAGGAGGAGTCTTGTCAACAAAGTGCTCCAGGACTGACCAGAACTGGTTTGGACTATGCAGAGGCCTCTCTGCCTTCAGAGAACAAAGACAATTTGAGTATAAATATGGGAACCCAGACCTCAAGACTTTAGATCACTTCTGGGAATAAGACGAACCCTTTGCCAATGAGAAGAACCAAGGAAGCTGCAGGAGTTTGGACTGCCCCTCTGCCAGTGTGCTGTTTGCTGGGTTTGCTTGCAGTGGTCTCTTCATTGCCAAAGAAAGGAGAAGGAACTTTGAAAGAACTTTCATCAATTTTCAGAATATTATTCCAAGGGCTTAATTTGAGCCTGCATCCTGACCGAAGTATCAGGGATACCAGACTTCATCCTCTTCTATTTGCTTGCATCTGGAACTTGCTGTTCTAGTGCTACCGAAGGAATCTGCAATACCGATGCCGGTGAGCGACGCCGTACTCTGCACCGAAGTCGTAAGTGCTGCTCTAACTTGCAATGTAGACCCGACGCCAGCCGCCGTGCCACATTGACGCCAGTGAACTACACCGTAAGCCTGCCATAGCCGTGAGCGCTGTTCCGACTTGCAACACCGGCCAGACGCCTGCTGCGGGCCCGCATTGACTCCGAAGCCGACATCATCGTGGAGCCGATCGTCTATGTGGGTGGTCAAGAATCCATCCACATTGTGACATCGTACGGAACTGTGGTTTCGGTGCCATTGTGACGTCACCCCATCTCCGGTCAGGAACCAACTCTTCCCCTGCCTGAGCAAGAATCGAGGTCCCAAATCATCATCTCCTCCGAAGCAAGGAACCGACGCCGCAATGTGCAAACGACACTGCATCTCCCGACGCCATGAGCTGTCTTTGTTTTTGCTTTTCCAAGGTATTGTTCTCTGTGGGTTTGTTTTAACTCCGGGCCCGACCCCACACACCTCGCGGTCGGTGCCGTACTTTGGTATTTCTTTGACCTTGCCGTTCTGATAACTCCAGTTGGGGTTATCTGTTGCTAAATACTGTTTTTAGGTGAATAACCTACTTTTAAACTATTTCTACCATCTTGAAGAATTCTCATAGAGTACAGTATTGTGGATTTTTGTTGTTTAAGGTCTTGTGATAAGTCTTCATAAAAGAATACTTATTTTTATAAAACCTGTGTTGTGTCCATCTGTAGTGTTTTCACTGAATTACTGTATTTGTTCACAAATGCTTAACACACTGCCTCTGAGATAAGCCTGTGTGCTCGTGCCGGGCTACCAAGGGGGTGAGCAGGGGTTATCCAGTAGTGTAATCCCCTCTCCCTGACTTAGAAGCAAGGGTCCCTATTTGGTCAAAGGTGTATACATTGCCAACTAGAGACCCCCAGTTCTAACAGGTCCTGAATTATGTTTCAGGAGAACTCACGGGCTCCCAGATGACTGCAAGCTATAATGTATGATCACATGCTTGTGGATGTTTGTAAATACCGAAACTCTCAAAGGCAGGAGGGCACTTTTTAATTTGCTGTGCATAATACATTGTCCAGACGGGATTACTGTTAATTCACAAGAGATGTGAGTCTATAGATAGTGAGGGTTCACCACTTAGCTCACACCTGTAGTGTCGCAATAACTAGATCATCTCCACTTAAACTGGGGTGTTAGTTGTTTTAATCCTGTGTATGTGTGTAAGGTGGAATCATCTGGTGTACAGCCAGAGGTTGTTGGTAAATAGCCCACGAGGGTGGGCATGGCCATTCAGTAAGGGGACCAGAAAAGTGTCTGCATAGTTATTGCCCTCGCTACATTAGCCTAGCTGACAACACTACACTGGTGGTGAGGGGCCTGCTCCATACTCTCATGTCTCCCCATCACACCACACACACCCAGCCACTCACTTTGTGATTCCAACACGCTGGCCACCTGACCACCACACAGACAGCATCTGCAGCAGGCTCTGCCCTCCGCAGCCCTGCAGCTGAAATACGCGTACAGACTTGTGCTGCCGCCTGCACACACCTGAGTAGTAGCACCTCCAGGTGGTGCTTACTTTCAGCACCTGCCCTGTGTGATCCTGCACGCTGCCTCATCCCAGAGGCCTGTTGCCACGGTGCCGGCCAAGAAGGGTCTGCTCAAGACCCGCCCTCAACGCAGCGCATCAAGGTCAGTGACTATGCTCTGCTGCTCCACGGGGTGCCCCTCGCATCATGCCCCCCCAGTCAACACACACACAAGACGCTAGTTAGCACACACTACATTGCCTGAAAGAGCATAGTGGGCCCACTGTGGATGCTAGCAGTTGTAGCTTCTCTCCCGACACATGCAGCGCCATCTAGTGGCCACTTGAAAGTACCGTTTTAGAAGTTGTGGTTTTCTCTTATAATGGACCACAAACTGTTGGTCCCCCTGCTCCAAGGGTCCTTGTTGTGTCCTCCTCACAAGATCTAAAAGTGGATCCTACAGCTGTTAGAGTTCCAGTTCACTGTTAGCTACCAACCAGGCAACCAGAACCCGGCGGACTCTCTGTCCAGGCATGCCTGACAGTGACGAGCCACCCTCTCTGAGACAGACAAAACCAAGGAAACTGAAGAGTACGCCAGGCTGAAGGTGGTTTGCTGTCTGCCTCTCCCGGTGTCTTTGGCAGAAGCTGTGGATGCCAGGCAGTGGGACGACTGTCTGGAAAGGGCCATAAATGCATTGTCAACCTCTGACTGTCAGCCACATCAGAGCCGAGCACCTTTTCGAACACACATGTGTAATTAATCCTTTGAGCATTTTACCACATCTGCCAAGAACTTTCAGTCACTAGTGAAAGATGCCCACTATGAGGTCCACATTTATTGCTGCATGCACAAATGACCTGGTTACATAGAACGCTACAACCTTTCAATGTTACATCAACTGCAGAAAGGGGGGCGGGTTTCCTTTGAATGTATATACTCCTACGTCAGGCTACACTTGTTTATCAGTCGTGCTCAACTCCAAGTGTTCTTTATTCTAAAAGTTCACAGGGGCATATTACCAACTTTAAGCGATATTTATCGCTAACGATGCTTAGCAACACATTTTTTAACGCTAAGCATCGTCAGAAATTATCGCAGATAAACCTTGCTATTATCAAGGTTTATCGCAAATGCGATAAAAAAAGGCCGCAATGCATGAATATCGCTGAAAAGTCAGCGATATTCATGCATTACCGAGCTAATGCTCTTAGCCATGTTATCCACCTCCCATTGGATAACATGGCTAAGAACTGCTCAGGGCAGGTGTTAGTTTTTGGAGATATTCGCTCTTAGCGCGAATATCTCCAAAAGTTGGTAATAGGAGATAGCGATGTTAGCGACTGTTTCCAGTCGCTAACATCTTGGCACGCCCACTTTGCATGTCATTAGTGATAAATATCACTGACATGCAAAGTGGGGCCCAAGATGGTCGCTATCTCCTACTAGCTGTCGCTAACTGGTGTTAGCGACAGCTAGGTAATAGGGAGATAATTTTATCTCCGCTTTCTTGGCTTTTAAAGCCAAAAAAGCGGAGATAAACCCCCTTGATAATATGCCCCACAGTTTGTTAACCCACCCCACACATGCTCACATCAATTCCAGAGAAGAGAAAAGATGTGAGAAGTCAGAAAGTCCCTCACGTAAACACCATCTATAGAGCTGCTGGTTGGTACTCACCAGTTTGCTCACATTGTCATCATTGGTAACTTTCATGACAAGAAAGAAAATGGGGAAAGTGAAACTTTTAGCCCAAATCTTGAAATCGTGAGAAAAAGTGAAGAAAAATAAGGTGTAAAGTGCAAAAGAAAACACTTTTCTAGACTAAAATGAGTTGTGATTTACCCGTTTGTTCTACATACTTTAATTTCTACCGTCGCCACACTCAGATTAAAAAAAAACGGCATGTTTAGACCATCTAAATTGGAATGGCTGACAAGTTTCATTGCCAAGCTAGGTTTTGGCAATTTCATCAGGGCATGGGGATGCATCTCCACCTCACTGGTGCTTTAAAAATGATCTGTGGTGGTTGACAATCAACATAAAAGAAAGATTGTGCTAGAGACATACAACACATATATGAATTACTGTTCTGTATCAACATTGCCACACTGTTGTAAAAGTGTGTATAATATTTGCCATAATTACCAAGTGGACTCCTACCAGCAATTCACTCAGAAGAGGAATAAAAACAAATTTTAATAACTTTTTCCCATCTGGTAAAACGCAGCCACGAGTTGTAAGCCTGTGAATACATATACCTATGCAGAGCAAAACAAAGAAATTGCCCAGGGGGGAGGAGCTTGGCGGGCATCCGTGATGGCCGCGTGAGCACAGCGCTCTCCGGACCCCCGCCACTCCCGGCATGATATCCTGAACTTATCCTGATTCATTACAAGGACTCATGAAGAGGAACCTGGGCTGATCTTAATATTGTTTTTGGATTTCGATTTGGACCAGGGGCACCGAAGCTACGTCGACTCGAACTTTCGGGGCCCGCCCTGGTGGTGCGCCCGGGTCTTGGTGAGGCTCTGCTGCCGTGTCTGAGTTGAACAACAGCGGGAGGGGGACTCGACTTATGGGTCCCCCTCTTAACTTTCGGTTTCGATTCTGACTCAGACTACGTCTTCCAGCGGAGGTGTCTGGCCGGTGCTGAGTCCAGCGGCGCGAGGTCGCAGTTGCACCTTTTGCCTGCTTCGTATCCTTCCGGGCCGGTTCACACCTCGATGTGCCCTCGCTGCTGACTTTTGGCTCCGGCGCCCTGTCTTCCTGCGGCCATTTTCACCAGGTCGCGTGGGTCCCTCGGGGACGTGGTCTACACTATGACTGGCAGAGGGGACCAAGAGAGGCGGAAGACCAAGACGCCCCTTCGCGGAGGCCCGGTCCAGTCTAATATCATGGACCGGTACACACAATCGAAGGGGTCCCCCGGTGCCGCCTTGCCTGGCCCGAGTGCAGTGGGGCACCCTTTGGAGGCTTCGGCGGAGCCGTCCCTGCAGGACATCATGGGCGCCATCTCTGGCATGAGAGAAACCATCGGCCAACAGTATGAAGCTCTGGCCCACAAAATTGATACTGTGGCTATTGATGTGAACTTGATTCGGGCCGACTTATCTAAAACCAATGAGAAGGTGAAGTCATTGGACCTCAAGTCATCTAGCCTCACGGCCGACGTCTCGGAGATACAGACGGAGATCGGCAACCTCAGAAAGGTGAATGATTTCATGACTCAGCGCTTGGAGGATTTTGAAAACAGAGCACGGCGTTGCAACGTGCGTGTGGTTGGTGTTCCGGAAAATCCTGATCCACATTCTGTTGATCTCCTGGTTGAGGACTTGATACAAAACTACCTTTCTCCATCTGGATTGAGCAAATTCTTTGCGGTGGAACGTGCCCATCGCGTTCCGGGTGGCCAGGGCAAGCCGGGCGCCCCGCCGAGGCCCATTGTCGCAAAACTTTTTCATTATAGGGACCGAGACGCTATCCTGCAGGCCTCGAGAGGTAAGGGCCCGGTGGCCTTCGAAAATGCCACGGTGAACTTTTACCCGGACTTCTCACAGCTTGTGCAGAGACAGCGAATGGGCTTCCGTGGAGCCAAGAATTGTCTTTGGGACTTGGGTCTGAGATACGCCATGCTTTTTCCTACCAGGCTACGAGTTGAGTACAATGAACGGACCCTTTTCTTTGATCGACCTGATTCGGTAAATGACTGGCTGGACTCTCTGCCGGACCGGCCTAATTTGACTGAGCCCACCGAGCACCCGGGTGGTGCCGAGGGTGGTGTAGAGAGCTGAACTTGTTGTCTGGGCCCCTGTCTCCGTATCATGTAATTTCTTCCTGGGTTCTGTACTTGAGCGCCTCTATTTTCTGTGTATTCTCTTCTTTCTTTATCTCTGTCGGGGTGGCGGGTGGGACAGGGCCTTTTCCTCCTCCGGGGTCTTTTTGTAGAACGGGGGTTTTTGGGCGACAGGCACACTGCATGTTGGGGTGGCTTCTTTGCTTACTGCAGGGGTGCAGGGTGGGGGGTGTTTTCTTGGATGTTGGGGGGTGGGTTGGTGGGGCGTTTGTGGTTTGTGTTTTGTTTTTTCAAGGCGATTCTATCTTGATAATTGAATTCTCAGTGTCATGCTCATTGGGGGATGGTTCCTGCATTGCTTTGTGGGATGGGGGGTAGCGGGTTGAGGTTTATTTCGTGGAATGTCAATGGTCTAGGGGATCGTATAAAACGGGGGGTGGTGTTGCGATGCCTGCGACGTTTGTCTCCCGATATTGTCTTTCTGCAGGAGACACATCTAGTGGGTAATACTTGTCGTGCAATGAATAGGTGGGGCTATCGTCTTGTCGCGCACTCAGGGTTTACAACGGGTTCCAGGGGGGTGGGTATCCTTGTCCGGGCTTCCCTTCCCCTTGCGATAGATGATGTAATCCTTGATGATCGGGGGCGTTATGCCGTCCTCGTGGGACGATACGAGGGCCGGACCCTTTCCCTGTTCACCGTCTATGTGCCCCCCGGCCTGCAGACCTCTACCTTCTCCGATTTGGGCCGAGTGCTGTTGGGACTCCCTGATGGCGCTCTTTTCATGGCTGGTGACTTTAACTCTGTCCTCTCCGGTCTGAGTGATCGTTACCCCCCTAGGGATACTCCTTTTTGGATACTTTTGGTTTGGTGGACTGTTGGAGACTTATGCACCCCACTCAGCTTCAGTATACTTTCCATTCTGGGGCCCATGGGAGTTTGTCTAGACTGGATTACTTCCTCATGCCAGCTGCACAGTCATCGGCTGTCCGGGAGATTAGACACCTCCCCCGGGGCATCTCGGACCATTCTCCGCTCTGGCTTTGTTTTGATGTGGGGGTGGAGGCGGCGGGCCGGGTGGCTCCTATCAACCCTTGGTACCTGACCTCCCCTGAGACCCGTAGTCAATTGATTAAGTCCCTGGACAACTACTTTTTAGAAAACGAGGGGTCTGTCTCCTCTGCGGTGTCCCTATGGGAGGCTTTTAAGACAGTAATTCGTGGGCAGGCCCTGTCTCTCATTGCTGAAACCAAAAAGGCGAGGAATCGGGAGGTGGTAGATCTTGAGATGGAAATACTTGAGATGGAGGCTGACCTGGAATCGAATGTTACTTGTGACAAACTCCATGCCCTGGGTCTGAAGCAATTTGCCTATAAGTCTCTGGTCACAGATGCGGCCAAAATGATGTTTAGAGAGCAACAGGGTCGTCTGTATGATGTTGGGGACAAAGCGGGTAAATTGCTTGCCTGGTTGGACAAGAAGGAGAGGGCGAATCGAGTAGTGCATGTGATTCAGACTTTGAATGGTCTGAAAGTGACGGACCCGGTTGAAATAGTGGAATGTTTTGCGGACTATTTTCGTGCGGTTTACTCCCCAGTGTCGGAAAGGGATGCAGACGACTCTCGCCTCTTGCTGCGCGACATAGCTTTGCCCTGCCTCTCTGATTTGGAGCGGGTCTCTATGGAGGGCCCGTTCTCTACGGACGAAATAGCGACTGCAATTCGCTCTCTCCGTTCGGGCAAGGCTTTGGGCCCGAATGGTTTGCCAATTGAGTTATACAAACTGCGTCCTGATAAGATTGCGCCCTATCTTCGAACAATGTTTTCGGAGTCTCGTGAGAGGGGTGCTCTCCCTTATGACCAGCGCCTGGCTACGATTGTGGTAATTCCTAAAGATGGTAAGCCCCGGGATCATTGTTCGTCATATAGACCCATCTCCCTGTTAAATGTTGAGCCTAAGGTTCTTGCCAAGATCTTGGCTACTCGCCTCCTAACGGTCATTAGTGACTTGATTCATCCGGACCAATCCGGATTTATCCCGCACCGTAACACAGCTCTTAATCTGCGTCGCCTTCATGGAGCCATCGCGAGGGCGGGGCTTCTGACGGAGCCGGCCATTTTGGCTTCGTTGGACGCCTCGATGGCCTTCGACACGATAGAGTGGCCCTACCTTTGGGCGGCTCTTGAGAAGTTTGGTTTTGGCCCGGGGTTTATCGGATGGGTGAAGCTTCTGTATACTGACCCCCTGGCACAGGTCGTGGTTAACGGTCGAGTTTCGGTTCCCTTTTCCCTCGGTAGGGGGACCAGACAGGGGTGCCCCTTGTCTCCACTGCTTTTTGCTCTCGCGTTAGAGCCGCTAGCTGCGTGGCTTCGCTGGGAGCCTTCTCTCAAGGGTATACGTTGGTCCCCAGATTTTGAGGATCGTGTCTCGCTTTACGCGGACTACATTCTTCTTTATCTTACTTCACCGCGTAAATCTTTAAATGTCTTATTTGACGTTCTCACCTCGTTTGGCAAAAATTCTGGTTTGATTATAAACTGGGCTAAATCCTGTGTCTATGTTATTTCGGGTGATTTGCCCCCGTTGCCGAATAGATTTCCCATCCAGGTTGTTCAGTCCGGTTTCAAATATCTGGGGGGTTTTATTACACTGGATTCGTCGCTCCGGTTTGAACGTAATCTCCTTCCCCCGCTTCATAGACTTAGACTGGACGTGGCTCGCTGGCGTAAATTACCCTTGTCGCCGCTGGGCAGAGCCGCCCTTTTCAAGATGATGTCCTTACCGCGATTCCTTTACGAATTCCAGAATTCCTATGATGATATCCCCGCTACTTTTTTCCGAGAGGTCGAGAGTCTACAAAGGCAACTGATTTGGGACGGGCGTCCACGTATTGCCCTTGCGAAGCTCACCATCCCTTGGTATGACGGGGGCATAGCACTTCCTGATATCAGGAGATATTATTGGGCTACCCAACTGTCTGCCATTAACCACTCAATGTATTCCCCGGGTCCGGATCCGGCCTTTGAAATGGACAGACTCCAACTGCCGGGTGGGGATTTTAATAGAGCGCTTTATTCTAGGTCGGCTGGGCGCCACCTTACGGGACCGACCAGGATTGCGGTTAGTGTATGGCGCGCTGCGAATGTGAGCTTGGGGTGGGATGAACGAGTGACGCTGGCGACTCCGCTTTATGCATCTGAGCGTCTGGGATGTCTCTGGACGACGAAAGGGTTTGACCGCTGGGACATGATTGGAATCTGTAGAGTGGGTGACGTGTGTGCAAATGGAGCGGTGAAGTCCTTCGAGGCCCTTCGGAATGATTATGACCTGAGTGATAGAGAATTTTTTAGATATTTACAGGTCCGTCATGCCCTCACTTCTGTTCTGACTTCCGGTACCGCCATCCCCGAGTCCTCCCCCCTCGAAGATCGTATCCTGGATGGTCATCTCCCTGATAGCACTATCTCCTTGATTTATAAGAAGCTGATTCACAATCGCGCTGACTTGCTTGTTCGACTTAGAGAGGCATGGGTCGGCGACGGGCTGGAATTGGATGACGAGGATTGGCAGTCGGCACTATCTTCTCCGAAAGAGGTCGCTATTCCTGCCCGTCTCCGTCTGGTTCAGCTCAAGATCCTCCACCGGGTGTATGTTACTGGTCCTCGTTTGGTTGCGATGGGTTTTTCCCCGGATGGCCTATGCAAGCGTGGTTGTGGGTTGAGTGCTACGTTTCTTCACATTATTTGGGAGTGTCCGAGGGTGGCTGCCTATTGGACTGAGGTGCTTGCGGTGATGGCTGATGTGACTGGAATTGCCCTGGTGCCGGAGGCTCGGAGATGCTTGTTGAACGTGTGGGAACCTACCGACTATTCGGTGGCCCAGACCAGATGGGCGACCCTGGGGTATATGGTTGCGAAGCGGGACTTAGCGCAACTTTGGGGCTCACACAGGCCCCCCACGGTCTCTGTGTGGGAAGAAAACATGGACTGGTCTATGTTCCGCGAAAAGACTGTTTACACAGCCAGGGGCAGACCTAGGGCATGGACGAAGATCTGGTGTCAGTGGAACGCCTATCGCAGAGATATTTGTGCTCCTCCACTGGTGGAAGCCCCTGATGTTACCTTATCTCCCTAGGCTGGCGTTCCTGAAATTTCGTATACTGTCCTTTGGTTTGATTGACCTCCCCGCTGTCCCCCCACCTTGCCTCATCCTACTGATTGTGATTTCGTATTCCTGATTAGTGGGTTTCCCCCCCCCCCTTCAGGGCTGACTCTGTTTATTACGCATTCGCCTTTTTTGATGTTTGCTGCTTTTGGTGTGTTAAAAAAAAGATAAATTGCCTTATCTTGTTTATATTGTGGGCGACATTTTGTATCCGGTTTGTTCCTGACCGCCGGAGTGGCGACCATTGTTTCTTATCACATTGTACGTCGATCTTAGCGGTCAGCCCGTGCGGTTGTAGACCCATTTCTGTAAACATGATTTTGTTGCTCAATAAAAGTTTTTAACCAAAAAAAAAAAAAAAAAAAAATTGCCCAAACCCGCTTTCTATTTTCAAGGCCCTGCGCTCTATTTTAACATTAAAAATAGAGACGCGTGTCATGCCATGCCACCGGACTCGCCTCACACCACTCATCGCTCTACCGATGCTCTGAGCTTCAAAGGCCTTCTGCACACGGGAGCACTCTGGCGCTTGGTAAAGTAGGCGTGTCGCGACCCAGAAACAGGACATTTCGCCCTTTCCCTCTGGCCTGGGTCAAAGGTGTTCAATGTCCAATGTACTTCCGCACATGGAAGCGGGGGTGTTTTTTAACTCACAAGTCACTCCACTTTAAAAGTATACATTTCATGGGCACCATCTTTGAATAGACACCAGCCGTCTACACTCCAATGTATGTTTACTGCACATTTAGTGCTACCCAAAAGCCTGTCACTGAACCCTCCTCCTCACACATGGGTTGCACCAAGGCTTTGTAAAGTCCAAAAACTGTCTCAGGAGTAAGGCCTGGTTCCCCTGACTGGATCAGAAAGTTGAAGTAGTAGTACGAGGGTGTCCAGCCTGCCTTGCATTGAGCCAGCCAGACCTGCCCACTGAGGCGGGTCCCACAGCCCCTTGGCAGACAGTCAGCACATATTTTGGCAGCCTTGCAAATGGCGCAGACATGCTAGTAGTAGATGACCACTCGCACAATTCTGATGTGGAACTCGTGGCAACTACAGATTCCGCAGAATAAATCCAGAAACTCTGCAATCCTGAAACATCATATGCCATATAACCCCCCGGTGGCCTCAAGCTGAATGTGTGATGAGGATGCTCACCACCGTAATCCGGATTGCAGTAGCAGAGGACACTAGTGTGGAATATGCCATGGATCAATTCCTACATGAGTGCAGAATTACCCCCCACTCGAGGACCGGACTGTCCCCCAGCAAGATGTGTTTCAGCAGATCCATGGTGGACATCATCCCTCATCATCCCTGCTGGGAGAGTGTGCCTAATTCCCCAGACCAGTCCTTATCTCAGAGACTCCGCAACAAATGAATACGCCTCCCGGAAATGGAGATCGAAGGAGTGCTCCAGTAAAGTATGCAACCACACACTGGTAAAGGTTCATCATATCAGAGGAAATTTCAGAATACCTTTTGAACTTGCCCCATGGGTTGTCACCAGCATCTGTGGCATGAAAATAACTGCTCAGAAAGGCCACGAGAACGTAACACGCAACATGTTGCAGTTTATGAAAGTTCCACCCAGGCCAGGATCAAGACCAATCTCCACCGTCACATCGGAAGACGACCTAGCAGACAAACACCTATACAATGTGAGAGCCTGTGTTTCAGACCCAGCAATGGGTAGTCACTCAGAGGATCGGTTTGGGACACTCATCTGCAGACCTAGCTGTTGGGCCAAGTTCCTCACCAGTGGAGGCCAGCAGGAACCAGATATCAGCGTAGGGTTTGGGTCCAGAGAGCCCTGGGCCTGAGTTCTCTTCCATGAGTGGTCGAGGGCTGTACCAGTTATGGCCACACCCTGAACGGTTCAAGAAGTACAAAGACTTTGTCTGTGGCTGAGCCGAGTGGACGAGGAAGTGGAGGTCGTGAGTAACCTTAAACTATGGGCGCTGGGGTACCAAGAGAGTATGATGGACTAGAGTTTTGCAGTCTGTAATGATTGGTGCTCCTTATATGTTATTGTTTGTTTTCCATGGTTTGGGAGGAATGTAGTATTGTGATAACTAGAGTGACTCTACATGCACATGGCTGTTAGTTGTTTTAAGCTGTGTACGTGTGTAAGGTGGAATAGTCTGGCGTACAGCCAGAGGTAGTTAATAAATAGCCCAGAAAGGCAGACATTGCCATTCAACGTCGTGACCATGAAATCAAGTACAGTGTCCCCGTGGTTATTGCCCTCGCCACGTTGGCCTAGCCAACAACACCACAGCACCCTGTCCAATAATTCACCGGTGCTGGTCTGCCTGCAGATCCCAGGGGTAGGCATAAGGAGGGTGGGCTGAATTCTCAGGAACTCTTGGTTGAAAATATCACAGGCAAGCTGAGTAATAACTTAAGGGAATAATTAGTGAGAGGTATGAGTGGGGAGCCTGCAAAGTCATCATCAGGGGTGTATGTATCGCCAAGTAGAATGAGATTTTAAAAACATTGCAGAAACATCTGACTAGGCTGGAACAACAGTTGAGGGCAATCAGAGGAATCTTTAAATGCCTCAAATCCCATTCAGGTGCAAGCACGGATAAAAGATAAGCTCACCGAATACTCAGTAGTAGCTGACAGGGCAAATAGGCTTGCACCCAAGCATATGGGATGGGGGAGTGCCCAGGGAGGTTGGTGGTGAATATGATCAAGCATCCTTGGGCTACCAAAGAACATCACTTCCATTATAGGTGTAAAGGGCTTGCTACAACAGGATACACCTCATATCTTACAGACATTACAACATACTACTCTAAATTGTTTTTTCCTCTAAGGGGTCTCAACTGCCCCTGGCCATAGCTGAGTACCTGGGAGATGCAGCCCTAAGTTGGATAAGCTATAAACAGCTCCAGTTCCTTGATCAGCCATTTTCAATTGATAAAATTAGAGAAGCGATAAATGGACTCCCCACTTATAAGACCCCAGGATCAGATGAACTTCCCACATAATTTTGCAAGCGACATTAGGATATATTGGCATCACACCTGCTGTCCTTGTTTGATGAGTCCTATACACAGCATAGACTTCACCCAACTCTGTCTGAAGCTATCTTGGTGACTTTACTGAAAGTGGGAAAACCGGGAAAACTGCAATTTGTATGATCTGCATGTCTCTCCTAAACTATGACAATAAAATTCTGGCCAAATTAATTACAAATCTCCTACTCCGATAGTGGTGAGACTAGATCCATCTGGATTCATGCCTTTTTGAACTATGGCCCATAACTTGTGCATACAGTTTGATTTGTTACAGGATCTGTATCCAGAGTGGGGTGGGCAAATAATTCCGCTCAGCCAGTGGAGTTTTGCCCACTCTGCGGTCTGCTTGGAATGTGGAGTTCTTTCAAAACTCCCCCAACTGCCGCGTGGCACCGTGTCTTTTCCACATGTGGCTCAACAAAGTTATGTCGGACAGCACAAGCGAGAATTTGCATCCCCTAGTGTGAATTTTGGGCGATAGAATGCCTCCAAGCAAGATTTCTCAACATGGGCAGACGTGGCATGTTTCTCGACCATTCACGTTGAGGAAACTGACCCTCAGTTAAAAAATCTACTCAAGCACCAGAAAAAAGCAGGACCCTCTGGTGCCCTGCGTGTTGCTACTGGCGCCCATTTTACAGTGTGGAACAAGCTCATGGCGCTACAAATCAGCATGAACAGCCTAATGTGCCGGATGCCACCTGCTCACGAAACCTCGCAGAGTTTTTCGTAACTCGGAGAGAATTCTGCAGAGTGAAACTCCATGAGTTCAGCACACCCCTAATTCAGAGCTTGATGCGTTTGTGGATTTCCTGGAGGCCTCCAAGGTATTTGACTCTATAGCATTGGGATATGCATTCACTATTGTTGCTAGAATGAGCCTCCCAGGCATATTTTTAGACTGGAATAGGTTGCTTTATGCCTCCCAAACCACTAGAATACTCATAAATGACCGCCTTTCAGCCAACTCAGCATTTCCAGAAGGACCATGCAGTGTTGCTGTTGTAACTATGAACTTGTTTCACCTTCAACCTTCCCCGTCCCGTTTCCCCCTCTTTGTTCAGGAAAGTTGGTATCACCCATGTGTCAGCCGGGCGCTCGCTGTGGAATGTTGACACAGTGACCCAGGCTTTGTGTGTGACAAGCTGACGGCAGTCTACGATGATTCTTGAGGCAATAAAGCAACTCAGTTTAACTCCACGTTGTCTCTCCTTACTACATCTTTTCTGGCGACGAGGGTGAGGAAACTGATCCAGGGACAGTTACTGCCGTTTCCCTGGAACCGTGATTGCTTGTCACCCAGAGGAGCAGTTTGGCGTCCGCCACCAGTGTCAAGCGAGGAGGTTACCGCTTCACTAGGAGGAGCAAGAAGCAGTCACAGCAAGTAAGGCTATTCTGTTGATCTACCCCAGCGTAGTGCAGCCCTCTTGAAATTTCGCTGGCTCTGATCGGGTGTCAAGTCGGACATCGCGAGGGGTGTAGCGATCCTGCCTGTGACAGTAAGAGGGTGAAGTCAGCTGCTGTGGCATAAGCATCAGCGCTGTTGTCGGGTGTCTTATCGGGCATCGGTGTGCCTCTGAGGCAAGGAGTGCAGTGTAGCGCATGCTGTGTGAGGGTGTTGGCATCTGGTCGCAGACGTGAGGGAAGGCAGGCACTGACTCTGTCTAGGAGAGAAAGCGGCAATCATCTCTCTCGGTGTCTACGCAGTGGAGAATTGTTCCCTCGCATGCTACGGTCGTGCCTCGTTGCGCTTCAAGGCACAAACAAAGACCGGGAAGGCGCAGCTCTGACTGAATGCGCTCGCCCTGCATACACACGTAACCCAGCGGTGTGCTTACCTTAGGGAAACTTGAGCGCGGAGAGGCTTGCTTCAGCGAGCGGTTGTCACCTCGGCAGGAGCGGCGTCCAGATTTCTGTTTTTCGCCGTTTCCTTGGGGAATATCTCCCGTTTGTACACAACCCAGCCGCCTAGAAAATCTCCTCACGCAGGAACTCGATGAGGGAAGCCCTCAGAACAGGAAGTCGACGCCAGTCCTTGGGAGCAGAAACCCGATAGGAGAGTTAAAAAAGTGCCAGTAGAGGCAGAAAGAGGACTATACTCTCGAGTGTGAATCAATATAGACAGTTCTGGTTCTACAATCTTCGTTCAGATGAAAGCAATGGGAGAATAAGAGTGGTGGTTAAGCTTGTGGGTGTAATTCATGAGTGTGCGTTCCTCCTGAAAAGAAAAGAAATAGAATCTGGTGATTAATCGCGAGTAGCGTAAATTAGAGAGTTGTATGGCCATGGCAGGAGCAGGAATGAGCCAGCCTCCCCCTTTCCTAAACGAGTTGGGTGAACCAGTTATTCCTTGGAGAAGGTGGGAAGGAATATTTAAGTCATACCTGATAGCTATTGGAGGCAGTAACTACACCAATGTGCGTAAACAACATATACTGTTACACAATTTAGGTACTCATGGCAGGAAAATATATGAGGACATTACGGGTAGACTGATTGAGGATGAAGAAGAGGTGGTAGAGGAAGGTGTTAATGTCTACGAAAGTACCCTGAGAGAACTAGCAGCTCATTTCAAGGAAAAGATAAATGTGGTAATGGAAAGGCATAAGTTCTTTAAGAGGGTGCAGAAGAGGGAAGAGAAAGTGAGTAATTATATAGCTGTGTTGAGAGGTCTGTCAGCCACATGCGAATTTGGGCAACTTACGGACTCTCTAATAAGAGATCAACTTGTCAGGTGCACTAATGACACTAAAATACAGGAGGAGTTACTTACTAAAAACCCCAATCTAGAGGAAGCGATTAACATAGCCAAGGGCCTAGAACACACAGCGCGCTGCATGAGAGAAATGAAGGTATCAGAGGGCACTAACAGAGAAAGGGTTGAGGGTAGATCCAATTCAGAGAGTGAAACTGTTTGTAAAATAGGTGAAAAGGCAAAGGAAGTTACTCGCAGCAAGCCTGTGGCTTCAGTGTGTTATAAATGTGGGAGTCCCAACCATATGGCCAATAATTGGAAATGTCCGGCAAGGAACGTTCAGTGCAGGAAATGCAATAGGTGGGGTCATTTCTCAAAAGTGTGTAAGGCTTCAGGGAAAGTAGTACATGTGATAGAGGAGACACCACTGGATGAGGAAAGGGAAAAGTCGTATGTATTTCAGGTGGGGGACGAGGACAATAATGATGATATGTATCCCAAATGTGATGTTTTACTGGATGGGGTCAAGTTTTGTATGTATGCCGATTCATGCTCACCATACACCCTAGTAGACAAGAAAGTTTTCGATGATAAATTTGCTAACCATCCTGTCAAATTGCTACCTCCTGATATAAGTCCAAAGGGTTACAATGAGGGGAGGATTCCCCTTGAGGGAATGGCAATCATGAGAATATCCTTCAAGAACAGGCACACGGTTGGGAAGATTTATGTTTCCACTAGGGGTTCCACACTATTGAGCTGGAGGCATCAGAAGCAGTTGGGAATCACCCTAGACCCTAACAATAGAGAGCAGGTGTTGCTAATTGAACCAGAAGGAATATCTGAGGACCTTACCAATGAATTTAAGGAAGTGTTCAGTGATAGATTGGGGGTCTTCAAGAACTATATGCATAAAATTGTGTTGAAGGAGGGGGCGGTGCCTGTGGTGCACAAGACTAGATCCATACCTTTACGCATGAGGGACCCCCTCCAGCAAGAACTCAAGAGATTAGTCAGTGAAGGGGTCATCACAGAAATTGAGAGTTCAGAATGGCTAGCGCCCATTGTCATCATGGCCAAGGATAAAGGAAACAGTATAAGACTCTGTGTAGACCTAAGAGACCTTAATGCAAACATCCTTGTTGACAGGTTTCCTCTTCCTAGGATAGGAGAGATGCTAAGCACTATAAAGGGGGCAAAGTATTTCAGTGTGCTGGATTTATCATCGGCTTATTATCAGATCAAACTACATCCAGACTCCCAAATCCTCACTGCATTTACTACCCCATTTGGAAACTTCAAATTTCAGAGAATGCCATTCGGATTGGCATCAGCGGCGGCTGCCTTCCAAAGAGTTATGCAGCATGCATTAAGGGACTGCAAGAACACCCTCTGTTTTCAGGATGACATACTTATCTATGGAAGTGGAGAAGAAGAACACAACAAAATGGCTAGGAGAGTGTTGGAAAAACTCAAGGAGGTGGGATTCACCACTAAACCTTCGAAATGCAGATTAGGAGTGAGTTCAGTAGACTACTTGGGACACACGTTATCTGAGGAGGGAATGAGACCTAAACTGGACTTGGTGAGGGCAGTGGAGGATGCACCGAACCCGAAGAGTAAAGAGGAAATATTGTCTTTCCTGGGTTTGGCAGAATACATGGCCAAATTTATCAAGGACTTCGCCATAGTTTCGCAGCCCTTGAGGGACCTCATAAGGAAAGACAGTGTGTTCGAATGGGGAAAGGAACAGGAGCTGGCCCTGAAGAGTATCAAGAAAGCCATCATCGAAGCTCCGTTTATAGGGAAGTTTGACCCCAATGGTGTAACCATTATCTCCACAGATGCGAGCAACAAAGGCATTGGAGCGACCCTATCACAAGAAGAAGGAGGAAAGATAAATGTCATAGCCTTTGCGTCCAGAACCCTCACTGTGGCCGAGAAGAACTACTCTACCATTGAGAAGGAGGCCCTGGCAGTATATTGGGCCATACTCCACTACAAATTCTTCATTTGGGGTACTACTTTTGAAGTACGCACGGATCATAAACCGTTGGTTGCCCTGTTCACTAAAAAGGACATGGAAAGCATGACACCCAGGATTGCAAAATGGGCAGTAGGCTTACAAGCCTACAACTTCGCTGTATCATACATTCCGGGGCAACAAAACAGAGCTGCAGACTACTTGTCCAGAGCACCCACCGAGGGAGAAGAAGAAGAAGAGGAGAAGAATAACTCGATCTTGGAAGTGCGTATGGCAGCTGTAGAAAAAGAGTCATGGGAAACCCATATGGAACAGGATGAAGACTTGAAGAAGGTGAAGAGGTACATCTTGGCTGGATGGCCTAAGAAATGCAAAGAGGTGGAGACAGAGATCCAACCCTTTTGGAATGTGAGGGAGGAGCTATCTGTGGAAGGGAATCTCATAATGAAAGCGGGAAGATTGGTCCCACCAGAAGCTCTGAGAAACCAAGTAGTGGAACTAGCTCACGAAGGACATCTGGGGAGAAGCTTGTGCAAGGCCAGACTTCGTGCAGATTACTGGTTCCCCACCATGGACAGAGAGATGGAAGACAAGGTGCGTGATTGTTACGCATGTGCTGAGAGTGATAAAAACAAAATCATAAGAAGAGCACCACTGGCACCAGTGGAAGTACCAGAAGTGCCTTGGAGCAAGCTGGGATTTGACATTACTGGTCCTATCCATGGCAGAGGCTTGCAAGACTGTTATCTATTGGTCCTAGTAGACTATTTCTCTAGCTGGATAACTTGCAAGTCAGTACACAGTGTGAGCACTAAGGTTATTGTTGAGTTTCTTAAGGAGGCGTTTACACAGGAAGGCATCCCCACAACATTGGTCACCGACAACGGTGTCCAATTGGTGTCGGAAGAGATGAAGGACTTCCTCAAAGACTGTTCGGTGAATCACATTCGCACTCCTCTTTACTGTCCCAAAGCCAACGGGAAAGTGGAAAGAGTAAACAGGATGATAAAAGAATGCATTCAGTTGGCCAACCGTGCAGGGGAGAGAGCGGAAGAGGCCATAAGAGACATGCTGTGGGCGTATCACACTACGCCAAAGTCCACTACAGGAAGAACACCGTTCGAGCTACTGAGGGGAAGAAAAGCAGGCACCAAGCTCACCCCAGGATGGATGGGGAGAAAACAGACAACGGAAGTTGACCACAGCGAAGTAAAGAGAAGGATAGAAGCCAGCCAATGCAAGTACAAAGAATGGTACGATAAGAAGTGGGGAGTGAAAGGAAGAAAACTTCAGGAAGGACAAGGAGTCTATGTCAAGAAACCGGAAAGAGACTGGAGAGGGGGCGACAAGTTCTATGCCTCAAAGACCATCCGCAGACCCAATAGAAATTCCGTGGTTCTAGAAGATGGAAGGTTGTGGAGCCATGATCGAGTGGTTCCGGCAGAAAGAAGAGAACAGGGGGCAGGAATGAGTAGAGTAGAAGGAAATGTTGTAAGAGAAAACATAAGACAACACAGAGCGAGCGATAGACTCAGAACACTTCCCCAATGGCACAAACAATACATAATGAGGTAGGCTCACAGGCAGGCTTCAAACCCAGACACCCACATCTTTGTTCTCAGATTGTTTTACATTTCCCTTAAGGGGGATGATGTGTTGTAACTATGAACTTGTTTCACCTTCAACCTTCCCCGTCCCGTTTCCCCCTCTTTGTTCAGGAAAGTTGGTATCACCCATGTGTCAGCCGGGCGCTCGCTGTGGAATGTTGACACAGTGACCCAGGCTTTGTGTGTGACAAGCTGACGGCAGTCTACGATGATTCTTGAGGCAATAAAGCAACTCAGTTTAACTCCACGTTGTCTCTCCTTACTACAGTTGCCCTCTATCCTCGCTTCTGTTTGCCCTTTCTCTTGAGCCCCTAGTGGATACATTGCGACAGTACTATGCAGAATATGCCCTCGGATATACGACCCAACACATACACTGCACATGTGGTGGTTGAAAAAGATGCAGTGGCCCAGACATCCCTGAAAGTGCTGGTTGAGGGTCCCAGTCCCACGTTACATCTAAAGTATAGCAACAGCTGCCTGCAAATCCCGGGTGTGGAGCAAACAAGGTAGACGAGTGGGCCCTTGAATCTTCTATTTCCCATCCCATTCCCTTCCCTTTCACCAACACCCACTGATATCAGCTACACAAGAACCTAAGCTAATTTCCCAACTGTCTCAAAGAGGGCTAGTAAAATGGGGAGGCCTATACAATAACAAAAGATTCCTGATATGTCCAGTAGACACATTTCTTTATTGTAGATTGAGATGATACCTAGTGGTGGTGGTTTCATTTGGGGCCTGTGGTGTGCCGGGTGCTGAAGACCCATCTCATGGCTACATCTAAGAAGCAGTTAATTGTTAAGCAATATCATTGGAGGAAGCTCCGGTGCATACTGAGTGGCCAAGGTGGAAGTTAGAAATATGCCTGGAAATATGTTATGTTATGTTATGTTAAACTGAGTTATAAAGCGCAAGGCTGCCCCAGCAAATGGGCGTCGCAGAGCTGAAACCAGATTTGCACAGCAGGTAGCAACTGAACAGCTTATAGAGGAGGGAAAAGAAACATTTTAATAGCTTTACGGAAGGGCAGAAAAAGCTTTATGCAGCGGATGGAAATAGGAAGGGAATTCCAGAGTCTAGATGCCCGCACGTGAAGGAGCGGCCTCCAGCTCCCTGGGAACAACCACAAGATTCTGTCCCATGGAGCGGAGTTGGCAAGATGGGGTGTAAAAAGAGTGCAGGTTGGACAGAATGCTTGCAATGAAGAGTTGAGGATTTTAAAAGTAATGCAGAGGGCCTTAAATGCCACATGCTTGGCCATCGGCAGCCAATGTAGGCGACGAATTGCATTCAAGGTAGAACACCACCCTGGCAAGCCAAGGAGCACTCGGACCACTGCGTTCTGGACCCTTTGTAGTCTGACAATCTCAGCCAGGTTAGCCCCAGGGTAAAGGGAACTGGCATAGTCCAGTCTGGACAGAATCAGGGCCTGGACCACAACCTGCCTGATTGAGGGATCAAAGAAGCCCAGCAGAGGTTTATGCCCCCACAGTCGCCCAAAGCACGTCCCTGCCACCTTCTTAGTTTGGGTTCTGAAGTTAAGGGCAGTGTCAAGCCAGACCCCTAGGTTTTTTACCACCTGTTTAGGAACGGGTGCCAACCCAAGTGAAGCGGCCCACCAGTGCTCACACCACAGCTCTGAGTCTCTCCCCACTAACAGGACCTCAGATTTACTAGCATTGAGCTGAAGACAGTTGGCAGTCATCCTCCCCGAGACAGCCTCAAGATCGCTACGGATTTTACATGCATCTCAAGTAATGTCGTCAATGAGAGTGACTACCAGCTGGGTATTGTCAGCATACAACACCACCGTGAGCCCTCTGTTTTTCGCCACCGTCGCCAATGGTTGCACATACAGGTTGAACAAGGTAGGGCTCAAATCCGAGCCCTGAGGAGCCCCTTGCTTGATAGCATAAACTCTGGATGAAAAAGGAGGGCAGTCAGCTGCAAGGTCCTCCTAGAAAGAAAAGAGGCAAACCAATCCAGTGCGGCCTCTGCTATGCCCACCTCCTCCAAACGCCTGAGCAGAATCTGGTGGGAAACCGTGTCGAACACGGCACTGAGATCGAGGAAATTTAGTGCCAATGTACGACAGGCATCTAAGGCCCATCTCAGGTGTTCGGTGTCAGCAAGAAGAGCAGATTCGTGCTGTGACCAGGATGGAATCCATTCTGAGATGGGTCAAGAAGATTATTTGCCTCCAGATACTCCGTCAAGATAGTATTGTTGTGAACCTCAGAAATTTTCTAGACCCAGGGCTGGAGGAAGATGGGGCGGAAACTCTCCAACTTGGTAGCATCCAAATTAGGCTTCTTTAGTAGGGGCACCACCTTAGCATGCTTCCAAGTGCATGGCACAATCGCAGTAGAAAGAGAAAGATTGATCACATGGCACAAAGGGGGGATGAGCACAGGTAGAATTCTCACCGCATAGGCTGGCTTCAGTGGATCAGACAGGGGACCGGACTTGACCTTTCTACATAACACCGATTGTCTCTCCTGGGAGAGGCAATGTGGTCCTTTTGATGTACGTAAACGAACATGGTATTCTACAGCATTAGATTCCGCATAATTATCTACAAGATATTCCAGCATGCATGCTATACACCTTTAGCGTTCCGATGATTTGGTGTCTGGGAGAGCTACAGTTCTGCTAGAAATGGTCAGATAGGTATAAATTATTTACACTTAGCCTGGACATGCAATGCAATCCATTCTTATTGGGGCGAGTCGCTTACAGCACTATCCATGATGATTGATCACAATGTGTCTAAGGACCTGAGTGTCACAGTGGTGGGGTAGAAGATTCCGGTACACCCAGATGGTATAGAGCCCTAGCATTACTTCACGCAAAGAGAGTGGTGGCATGTTGCTGGGGACGAAGGAGATTACTAAGGTTTCAGAGATGGGCTGAGTTCCTATATACTGTAATGAATAGTTTGACCTCTATGCGACATTGTGCCACCCATCTCCAGGCACAGAGATGTCTGGGGTCTTCTCAAGACATTCCTATTGACTGCATGTTCATAATGTGTTATATACAGTGCAAAGTTGTAAAGTCCACCACACTATTCAGAGCAAGCAGGTAGATTTTACATTAACTCTGATGGAACAGATATTATGTTTCCGTACCATGAGTGGTGATGAGGGATGTGGTGCAAATAATGTATGAGTGTTTAAATAGTTCACTGCTGAGATGTGTGCTGCCTGCGTGGTACCAACCTGTGAGAACTGTGGGGTATATTACCAACAACTAGCGATAATTTTTGTCTCTAACTTGTTTAGAGACAAAAATTATCGCCGCACATCGGCGATTTTTATCGCAGATAAACCTTGCTATTAGCAAGGTTTATCGCAAATGCGATAAAAAACGGCCGCAATGCATGAATATCGCTGAAAAGTCAGCGATATTCATGCATTATCGAGCAAATGCTCTTAGCCATGTTATCCACCTCCCATTGGATAACATGGTGAAGAACTGCTCAGGGCAGGTGTTAGCTTTTGGAGATATTCGCGCTTAGCGCGAATATCTCCAAAAGTTGGTAATAGGAGATAGCGATGTTAGCGACTGTTTCCAGTCGCTAACATCTTGGCACGCCCACTTTGCATGTCATTAGTGATAAATATCACTGACATGCAAAGCGGGGCCCAAGATGGTCGCTATCTCCTATTAGCTGTCACTAACTGGTGTTAGCGACAGCTTGGTAATAGGGAGATAATTTTATCTCCGCTTTCTTGGCTTTTAAAGCCAAAAAAGCGGAGATAAACCCCTTGATAATATACCCCTGTGTCTTCAGTTTTGTATGTTTACTTAAGTACAATAAAGGATACAAAACTTTGGACAGGCAGGTCTCACCTCTGCCCCTCTTAAGTAATGAAGGGGTATATTATCAACAACTAGCGATAATTTTTGTCTCTAACTTGTTTAGAGACAAAAATTATCGCCGCACATCGGCGATTTTTATCGCAGATTAACCTTGCTATTAGCAAGGTTTATCGCAAATGCGATAAAAAACGCCCGCAATGCATGAATATCGCTGAAAAGTCAGCGATATTCATGCATTATCGAGCAAATGCTCTTAGCCATGTTATCCACCTCCCATTGGATAACATGGCTAAGAACTGCTCAGGGCAGGTGTTAGCTTTTGGAGATATTCGCCCTTAGCGCAAATATCTCCAAAAGTTGGTAATAGGAGATAGCGATGTTAGCGACTGTTTCCAGTCGCTAACATCTTGGCACGCCCACTTTGCATATCATTAGTGATAAATATCACTGACATGCAAAGTGGGGCCCATGATGGTCGCTATCTCCGATTAGCTGTCGCTAACTGGTGTTAGCGACAGCTTGGTAATAGGGAGATAATTTTATCTCCGCTTTCTTGGCTTTTAAAGCCAAAAAAGCGGAGATAAAACCCCTTGATAATATACCCGAAGTTTCTGGAACCTCCCTAGGTCTGGTTCCTGATCTGGAAGGGATCATATGTCCCATACCCAGCCTATCCTGTCGCCAGGCCTAAGCTATTGGTCTGCTCTAGAAGCATTTTTCACACCATTTTTAAGACAAGCACTCGCTATGGCAGCTGCAGACAGGCGAATGCAAGTTTGCCGACAGGAACTTCTAATACTAATGAAAATCTAACTTCACCAATGAATTCGATTTTTATAAATATGAATAATAGACCTTGAATGATTATTCAACTGTATCTTGTCAAATGTTGCAGATTAATGTTTATAGGATGAACCTCTATAGGCTGAACCTCCATAATTTCCAGGATCCTAATAAAATCTTTGTTTCCATCATATGCTATGATTACGAAAAATGGGGCATATTATCAAGGGGGTTTATCTCCGCTTTTTTGGCTTTAAAAGCCAAGAAAGCGGAGATAAAATTATCTCCCTATTACCAAGCTGTCGCTAACACCAGTTAGTGACAGCTAATAGGAGATAGCGACCATCTTGGGCCCCGCTTTGCATGTCAGTGATATTTATCACTAATGACATGTAAAGTGGGCGTACCAAGATGTTAGCGACTGGAAACAGTCGCTAACATCGCTATCTCCTATTACCAACTTTTGGAGATATTCGCGCTAAGCGCGAATATCTCCAAAAGCTAACACCTGCCCTGAGCAGTTCTTCACCATGTTATCCAATGGGAGGTGGATAACATGGCTAAGAGCATTTGCTCGATAATGCATGAATATCGCTGACTTTTCAGCGATATTCATGCATTGCGGCCGTTTTTTATCGCATTTGCGATAAACCTTGCTAATAGCAAGGTTTATCTGCGATAAAAATCGCCGATGTGCGGCGATAATTTCTGTCTCTAAACAAGTTAGAGACAAAAATTATCGCTAGTTGTTGGTAATATGCCCCCATGTGTTTCATTTTTTGATTTCATAACTGCTGAATGTGTACAGGTTATTTACAGGTATTTACATTTAGTTTTGTGTTACAAAAATGACATCCTACGGCAGTGGTGTAGGAAGGGGTGTGCGGTGGGTGCAGGCCCCCCGGGTATCATCCCTGAGGAGGGTGACAAAATGGCAAAAATATGGGTTTTAAACACATATTGTTGCCATTTTGTTAAGCCAGGGGTGACAAAAAAAATTCCGCACCGGGTACCACCTGACTTTGCTACGGCACTGTACTACGGCCTTTCCCTTCACAATCCCTAAAACCCCAGCAAGATTGTCACATAATTCACTTTAATTTTCTTTCTTTGGCTACAAAGTGAGATAAAAGTTTGTAAACACCAAACCACATGTCAGCAGTTTGTCCAGTCCATAGCCTGACACTAGCCCTCTGTTTTTGCAGTATATAATATGTGACAAGGTAAATACAGAATTTAAAGGCGAATTATTCCGTGGACTTTTGCAAACCACCAGGAGGTGGCAGTCCATAGATTGGGAAAAACTGCCTTAAATGTTCAGCATAACAGTGCAGGGAAGCAAAACCCTAGTTTTCAAATTGTATTTATTTTAATGCGTTGTTGGGGCGATAGGGCACCTACACAGCAACACTGTATACTTTTTAATTGGCCAATCATTTTTCTCTAAAGACATAACATTTTACTCACCTTGCATTCCAGTGTGGTTGGTTGTGTTGCTGAATCTGAAATGGAAATGTTTCCTTCTTCTTTACTGAATAAAGAGGATGGATGTTTTAGTAAGATATATTGTCAATCTGCTATAACAGCATTAGTAACCAAGAACCCTGACATGGGTTTGGAAGCGAAGACAGTCTTTCCGTTTATTAGAGAATTGTAGGAAAACTTTATTAGTTTAATTTCCTTTTGTGTTTTATTTAACTCTGTTCCTTTTTATTTCTTGTGAGTCAGAAATTAGGGGGCATATTATCAAGGGGGTTTATCTCCGCTTTTTTGGCTTTAAAAGCCAAGAAAGCGGAGATAAAATTATCTCCCTATTACCTAGCTGTCGCTAACACCAGTTAGCGACAGCTAGTAGGAGATAGCGACCATCTTGGGCCCCGCTTTGCATGTCAGTGATATTTATCACTAATGATATGCAAAGTGGGCGTGCCAAGATGTTAGCGACTGGAAACAATCGCTAAGATCGCTATCTCCTATTACCAACTTTTGGAGATATTCGCGCTAAGCGCGAATATCTCCAAAAGCTAACACCTGCCCTGAGCAGTTCTTAGCCATGTTATCCAATGGGAGGTGGATAACATGGCTAAGAGCATTAGCTTGGTAATGCATGAATATCGCTGACTTTTCAGCGATATTCATGCATTGCGGGCGATTTTTATTGCATTTGCGTTAAACCTTGGTAATACCCAGGTTTATCTGCGATAAAAATCGCCGCAGCTCAGCGGTAAAATTTTGTCTCTAACCAAGCAATAGCGATAAATATCGCTATTGCTTGGTAATATGCCCCTAGGTTCGAGAACAATAAAAAGCTTTACGAGGAAATCAAGATGAGGCACATAAATAGCGTTTTTTCGACTTTGCTCAGGCCAAGTTATGAGCTCCTCTCTTTCTTCTTCTTCATGGTTTGTCACCTCTCTGGACTGGATTAGACTGAAGTGCCTCGGAAAAAAGAAAATGAGCCGAGGGGAGTATTTTTCCCATTCAGACTTCTCCCTTTTCTGGTACTATATTGCCTTTTTCCTTGTATATACGCGAAAGACATTAGTTTCCTTTCCTCTCTGTCTCACTCTCTGAACATTGAGCCCTGACTCCTCTCACCATATGGTTGCACAGTGAGAAGTGTGCATAGTTGCTTGACTCGAGGCTGTTGTGTAGTTCTTCTTGAATATTTATCATTACTTGTTATTGTCCCTTTAATGGCTCGTGCTCGTGTGTAACCTGGAATATTGTACTATGTCATTAAAGTTCTAGATTGAAGATTCATTTGAACTTGCTGTCTTGACCAGTAAGCTGTGCTGCCTGGCACTTGCCTGTTTCTAAAGATATTTAACTTAATTAAATAAGTATTAAATCTACTGACGTCTCCGTGCCTCACTACAATTTGGCGATGATTGGAAATGGACCCTCTAACTACCAAGGGAAGTGTGGGAGCTTCTACTAGGTTAGCCAGGATTTCGATGAGGATGAACGAGTATATCTACAAGATCATAACAATCAGAAATCTCAAACCTTTCCTACCTCAAGCCGATTTCAAGCAAGTGGTTCAAGTGCTTGTTTTGCTGAGGATTGACTATGGCAGTGCTACGTTATGTGGCCTTCCCAAATACACTTTGGCCCCTCTAAAGGCTACATTGAACGCGACAGCCAGATTGATTACGGGCACCAAGCAAAATGCCCACATCCCCCCGGTCTTAAAATCTCTAAACTGGATGCCCTACGAAGCTAGAATTCAACTAAAGATTGCCTGCCTATCGCACAAAGCCCTCTACTTTGAAACCCCCAACTACCTTGCGTAAAAGCTAGAACTATCCGGAGGGGGTAGACCGTCAAGAAGTGCTAATTCCCTCCTCTTGAAACCTCAGATCTTCCGCAGAAATAGAACATGCCAACGAGCCTTCTCTGGCTCTGCACCAAAAATTTGGAACTTGGAATATAGTACTATGGCCCACATGCATCAAGCATTTTTGTAGTCGCAAACGGTGCGATTACTTAAAATCGGCCGTTTGTGAATGCAAAAGTGCTTTTTGGGATGCATGAAGCAATTTTAGAATTCGTAACATTGTTGCGAGTTCTAAAATTGCGGGTGCTTTTAAGAAGTCGCAGATGTGCGATTTCTTAAAAGCAATGCATCATTACTTTCACAAGTGCAAAGTCGCAATTAGGGTGCCAAATTTACCGAGTGGTTGAACCACTCGGTAAATTTGGAAAAAGTGTTTAAAATGCTGCAAATGTTTTTTTTTCTACATTCATGTTTCACACACACATGTCCTTAGGACATGTGTGTGTGAAACATGATGCGAAAAATACATTTCAGGGGTGCATGGGGGGGTCCTTTGGACCCCCCCCTGCACCCATGAAATTTTCAAAGTGCCACTCGCAATTTGCTGATGCCTTCCCATTGACTCCTATGGGCCTTTTGGCCCATAGGAATCAATAGGAATTGCGAAAATGCACTTAAGAATCCGGTATTCATTTGGGATTCGGTAAAAATTGAGATTTTTACCGAATCCCAAATGAATACCGAAAACAATGATGCATAGCATTTTGCACTTCTTAATTTGCGATTCCTTATTTTTCGCAAATTAGGAAGTGCAAAATGTAACAATGATGCATGTGGGCCTATGTCTTTAGAGTTCTAGATTGAAGATTCATTTGAACTTGATGTCTTGACCAGTAAGCTGTGTTGTCTGGCACTTGCCTGTTCCTTAGAATATTTAACTTAATTAAATAAGTATTAAATCTACTGCCGTCTCTGTGCCTCACTAGAGATGCTCCTTTCCCTAATTGTTTGTCTTCCAGGATAGTTAAGTGAATGGTCACAGGTCAAAGGCCAGGAAAACATTCTGTACTCTAAACATCAAAAGGAGATGGGCAGTGTAAACAAAAGTATCATAGCCTGAAAAGAAAAATATGTCAGCCAGAGAAAAAGAGAAATACATGTTAAAACTGTGTTCCCTGGGCTTCCCAATTTGTTGGCTTTTCAAGGACTGCCCTACGTCTCAACTACTGAAGGTACTCACCCACCTGGCTATGCCACGTCACTCCAGGAACGTGGGGAGACCCAGGTGCCTCTCCGGTCCTCAGTGGAGAGGGAGATACTGCAGCGGACAGTGGGGCCTCTGATCTATCGTTCCCTCGTTTGCATTCCTAGATCGCTTTCGTCTTCTATTGCCAGCTCAGTAATGGCAACAACTCTTCCATCCCAATTGGCGCCCCTATGCATTTCCTTTGTTCCTCTCACCTCTCTGCATAGTCCTCCCTCTATCTATCTATCTATCGCCCTCCCTCTATCTATATATCGCCCTCACTCTATCTATCGCACTCACTCTATCTATCTATCCCACCACCACAGAATCACTCAGGGACACCACAACATCACTCAGGGGCACCACAACATCACTATGCGCTACCACAGCATCACTGAACGCCACAGCATCACTCGTCGCCACCACAACATCAATCAGCGCCACCACAGAATCAATCTGTGCAACCATTCAACAACAACTGGTTCAAATATGTTTTCTCGATGTTTTAAGCTTTATTACAAATGTCACAAAAAGATGTTAATATTTCACTTCTGTTCTTGGATTTTCGTCACAATAAAATACACTGAACATAATCTTCACAAAAGTTATGTACAAAAGTTAAAGCTATTGCCATTATGAATTACAATAACTTTTAGTTAGGTATTAATTATTAAAAAAATAAATATAAGCCATTGTTATTTGTAATTTTAATACATCTAGATCACGTAAATACAACACATATTGCATTACAAATGCTATAGGTGTCACATTTGCGAAAGTTAAAACTATTGGCATTGTAAATGACATAGCTATTAGGGGGGGGGGTCAGATGAACGGAGAGTGAAGGTAAGTCCCTTACTGCGTCACAGAGCTTTAGTTTGAATAAGGCTGATGAGATACAATAACCTACCAAGCTTTAATAGTCTTGCTGTACAACCCAATCATACAGACATTTGAGAAACCACACATTAACACTCCAGTGGCTTCCAAGAAATTGGAATCACCTACAGATATGGGTGATTTAGAGTTGTCTGAATCTGTGTGACCACTCATAAAAAGGTGTTCCCTGCCAATATTGATTAATCAGTCAACCATAATATTAGATTATATCATTTCCAAAAATGATCTGCAAATGAAGTAACCTGCCTCAGGTTAGTTGCTTGGAGACAAAATGTCACCAAAGCCACTCACCAGGTAATTATCATACCAGCATTGCACCTTTGAAAGAGTTTTTCCAAAATAATTGTCCATAGTTGTCAGCAGCTCTATGCCTTGAGGGTGAGTTCCAGTCACATTTCTTTTTAGCCAACAAAAGTTAGTGTACTGGGAATTTAAGGCCTTTTTATACGAATCTGAAACCAGAACTCCCAGCAATTCTAGTATTCTTGATTAAAGATAACTACAAATTTTTAAGGCTACATTGATAGTTAAAATATTCTCTCTGCTGCCCAAAAGCTAATTTCTGCACTATAGAATTACCATACACATACTTCTATTAAGAAACATATTTACAATTTAAGCTAAATTATGCACATCTTCAGATGTGCAAATTATTTGCTACAATCTAAAACAGATTATGCAAAACATGGCATTGCTGCTAAGGATACAAAGAAAACTCTGAGCTCCTCCGATTTCCATGCATAACCCACAGGGGAAGCAAAACTAAGGCGTATTCACTTCTCTCTGGAAGGAAACAGTATTTTTTTCCTCCTCAAACTAGGACAATGAAAACATCTTATCAGAAATGAAAATTATTCAAGTAGGTTTAGTCGCCATATGCAGATTAATTTAGAGGGTTCATAACCTGTAATTAGCATTCGGAGTCGGGAATATGCAGGGAATAACAGGACGACGGAGCCGCCTGTGGATGTTAGCTCAGTAATTATCCAGCAGCTTGTAACGAAGCCCCTGGCTGCGTGAAATGAGATCTAGTAATGGCTGAATATGGCGCTGTGGCTCACATGACAGAATGAAGGCTATATACAACTCATTTGGTGGAAATCATGGCGCATACGTATTAAAACATCGTTTTGCGAGTCCTTAATAGTGATTTTTTGCGAATCGCTATTAAGGACTCTCAAAATGCAATGTAAGTCGGAATCATAAAAATAATTGTGATTCCTACATATTCCTTAATTGCTACTCGCAAATTGCGAATCACAATTAAGGAGAAACTTCCCATTCATTCCTAAGGGCCTAAAGGTCTATAGGAATGAATGGGAAGACATTCGCAATTTGCGAATACCTAATGCGAATTAGCAAAAAATGGCAAATTAATCATATCGTGGGCACTTGTTTTGGGCTAATGCACAGTTTGAGGAAGATTTTTAAATGGATTCCTGTTGAGGCCAGGAAACCCCTAGTGCAGGGTTTAATTATAAACAGAATGGACTACGGGAATGCGCTTTTACTTTCCATAAACGAGCACTACCTGAACAGACTCCAGGTTCTTCAGAACACTGCAGCACGGTTGGTTCTGGGCCTCCCGCGACGATCCTCAGCCACCATCTGTCTGAAAAACCTTCATTGGCTTCTGGTAAAGAAGCAAATTCTCGTTTAAACCTTGTGCCTGGTGCACAAACACATGTATAAAAGCGGTCCTAGTTATTGGTCCAAGAAACTGAGATGGTACAAGCCTCAAAGAGAACTCAGATCCAGCAATGAGTCCCAGCTGGCATCCCTGAGAATACAAACTTCCAGAAATGGCAGTCGTGCCTTTACTTTTCTTGCCCCCGCCTCCTGGAACAAAATGCCCCTCCATCTCCGCATCATTTCTGAACACAGCCTCTTTCGAAAAAAGTTAAAGAGCTGGCTTTTTGCTAATTAGGCCTTTCTATCATCTACTTCCTGTCAGAGCCGTCTGTGAGCTCCATGAGACTCCTCGGATGTGATTTGTGTGCGATACAAATGTCCCTGAATTGAATTTTTTTTAAAAGAAATCTGAGATTTCTTAAGCCAAAAACGCACTGCTTGGGTGCTTCCTTCATTGCATTCAATCCCATCCGCGCTAATCGTTTTACCACTGTGCGCTAAAGATTTGCAATTACCGCGTTACATGACGAGCTCAGCTCGTCATGAGCGTACAACAGGCGTAACAAATAACAACAAGCGAACCTGCTGAGCCTCTGCGCACTGTTGCTGATCCAGAGTGGATCTCTAAATCAAATAAATTCCAATAAAAATTCCAATAAAGATTTTTAGACAACACAAGAGCTGCGTTTCATATATATTTTTTTTATGTATGCACAAATGCACTGATTGGATCTCAGTGTCACTATAAACATGATCAATACATGTGGATAACTGAATTCATTTGTTCGTCTGAACATAAACGAAACACTTGATTGAAAGGTAATTTATACATTCCTTAAATTTCTTTTAACGAATTTGCCCTGCCCAATGCATTTCGGGCCCCCTGGCCCTTCTTCAGGGGCGGTACCTACAAACAAATAGAAAAGATGAATGATAATCCTGTTGTGCTTGTACTCCACTTAGCCTTCAACAAACAAGATGCATGAACTTGCCACAGTTTTGAAACAACTTTTCACGAAAGTGATGAAACACGCATGGTTACTTGTACATCACAATAAAAATAAGTAAACTCACATAAAATGTTTAGGTGCGTGATAATTCAATTGAGCTTGGAACACCAGCCTGGGTTGGTATTTATCAGAATGTGGGGAATCGCAATGTTCTGTGGAAAAAACAGGAGTAAAAAATGACTGGGTATGTAAGAGCGGTATGCTTATCTGTGTACAAAGAGTGGCAAAAGTTATTCTGCTTACATTTTCCCATCGAGGGTTAGCAATAATGAGCCAGTCGGTTAAAGCAAGTGATGTTAAAGCGGCGGAGGTTTCAAGGCAAACGAAAAAATAAATACATGAGCATGACTCTGCGCCGTATACACGATTATATGCCACCACGTGTTTTCGAGAAATGGTGTACAAAATGCAACGCACCAGCTAAATACATGTGGCTGGTCTGACAGCCGTAATCCTATGTATACGGAACTAACCTCGTTATCTTTGCTCGTTCCTCACTGACGACGAAACTCAAAAGCGCCCGTCATGAAAACCAATGTAGGCAACTAGCCTGCAAAACACAAAGCACCTTACAATAAAAGCGGGTCAACTACGCTGAGCATATCCTGATCTTAAGAGACGCAGTGGCGGTTACCTCTGAATCCCCAAATGTGCTCCGACACGGCTTACGACCCTCCGTCCAAACAACCCCGAGTGGCGGTGGTGATTACAAATTCAGTGCGAGGCGCAGCGGCCTTATGTGATGACGTCGGTTGGGGAAGTAAACATAGAAGACGGACCAAAAAGCGGACCGGGCTAGAAAGGGAGAAACAAACATGAAAGACTGTACTGGGGGTGCAGATAATAAAGGGTATTGAAAAAGTATTAAAGGAGTGTTGGTATGTTTGGAGAATATGTGAAAAAAGGGGCAGACAAAGTTCCCACACATGCATATGAACAGACATGGTGCATTGATAAAATGCTGTGAGCATTAAAAAACATAAAGAAATACTAACAAGTCCTGCAGCGTAAATTTTAGGTGCAATGTCACAAATAACAACTTAAATCCACTCGATCATTGATCCCGAAGGGATCTTGAGTATTAAGGCGTTTGATCCAAAAGATCTCTCTCTGTAACAATGTTTTGGTTTGATTTCTTCCTGGGGTGGGCGTCACCATTTCCAGAACCTGGAACTTCATCTGTGCAATCGTGTGCTTGTTTTTATCCCAATGGATTGCCAAGCTGCTGTTGGGATTTTTGTTCCGAATTGTACTTTTGTGCTCTGAGATGCGGGTCTTAATTTTTCTTTCTGTTTTGCCCACATATAGCAAGCCACACGGGCACTTGATGGCGTATATCACATTAGAGGAATTGCAATCTGCACTGATCTTAGTGGGGATCAGTTCTCCTGTGTGTGGATGTCTCACCGTTGTCGTTGTCATGACATTGTTACAATGTACACAGTTAATGCATTTTCTCATTCCTTTGAAAACAGTAGTTTCAGATACAACTTTGGGTTTGATTAACTCCCTGATATTCTGCGATCTTCTGTAAGCAAAAATGGGTCTGTTGATGAATAGATCCTTAAAGTCAGTCTCATGGCTTAACAGATCCCAATGACGATTGATGCTCTTTTTTATGTTCAATGAGCTTGTGGAATATTTACTGACAAATACCTGCCGTTGACGTGGTTCTTTTATGCTCTTTTTCAACAAACTTTCCCTCGAAACATTATCAGTTTTGTTTCTGGCTGTTTCTATTATGTCGACAGGATATTTTTTAGATAGGTACTTTGAGGTTATTGTTTTGAGGTTGGCTTGCAGAGTCTCCTCTTGTGAACAGATCCTTTTTGCTCGAAGCATTAAAGAATACGGCAGATTATCAATGAGTTTCTTTGAATGAAAACTGTTATACTGAAGTGCTGTGTTTTTATCAGTATCTTTGTGATACACTTCCGTTTCCAATGTGTTATTTTCAATTTTAACCATTACATCCAGAAATGGAATCGCAGTCTCACTGATGTGATGTGTAAATTGTAAGTTCTCATCATATTGATTGATTCGTAGGATTTTTTGTTCCAGCATGGTTCTAGAGTTATTCCATATCAAGAAGATGTCATCTATATAACGACAATACATGATCGTGTTCTCCATCCAGTCTTTATCAGTCATCAAAAATGTTTCTTCAAATCTCGCCATGTAGGTATTCGCATATGCTGGGGCCCCAGAAAAACCCATGGAGGTCCCCTTGTTCTGCAAGAAGAAAGCATCATTCCACTTAAAATAGCTATGTCGTAGACTGAAGTGCAAAAGTTCTAGCAAGAAAACTTTGTTCACTGGTAGATCTTCCTGCTTAAGTAAAGCCCATTCTACAGCCTCTATTCCAGCATCATGCGGAATTGAGGTGTAGAGGGCTTTGACGTCTAACGTGCACATCAGCATGTTGGGGCGAATGGTTACTTGCATGAGTTTTTGCAGAAAATGTGTGGTGTCTTTCGTGTAGGAATACCATGACTGCACGAAAGGTTGAAGGAACCGATCTATATATTGTCCCAGTGGTTCGAAAATGGTCCCACACCCGGTGACAATTGGGCGGAAAGGTGGATTAGAAAGATTTTTATGGACTTTTGGCAGCATATAAATTCCCGGCTGCTTGGGAAACGATACTGTGAGGAATTGACGGGTTTTGGTGTTGATCCATTTCATTTCTTCTGCTTGATCCAATATGATCTCCAAGGTGGATTTGAGTTCTTTTATTGGATCACAATCAAGTTTCAGATATGTGTCAGTATCCGATACATGTTCGTCTACCTTTGATACATAAGTACAACAGGCGTACCTCATGACGAGCTGAGCTCGTCATGTGCGTGGAAGGGGTTAAGGAATTGCAATTTGCGATTTCTTAAATGCATTCGCAAAAAAGGGAATTGCAAATGTTGCGATTCCCTGTTTTACGAGGGCCTTTTGGGATGAAACATCCCAAAAGGCTTTTCCCGTTCGTTTCTTGAGAATCGGCCTGTTTGCGAACCGGAAATGGGCTTGATACATATGCCCCCAAGTGAAGTAGGCGCTGATCACAGTGACTGCCTGCCAAGCTGCATATCTACCAAGTTGCGCCACATCATGTGAAACAGCTCCAGCAACTCTGGGCTATTTAGCCAACAGCATGTTGCATTCTGGGACTTGTAGGGGCAGATTTACTAAGATTTGACGCTGTGTTTCCATTACAAAAGTGACGCTAAGTGGTGCGAAATCTTCTTTACCGATTTACTTTCCAGGGCTAAACTTGTTTAGTGATGGAAATAATGTGAAAGTAACACAAAGCAGTTCATAGGGCTGCTTTACATTACTTAGTGCCAAGGGAGCATACCATGGGTGGTGCATGGGCATTCCCATGCGACTGCCCAAGGTTTCTGATGCTCATTCAAATTTACTAAAAAATGTAGACAGGGTTTAGCGTCAGAAAATAGAGCACACTTGAACTAGGTGCTATGAAGGAGAAATGCTTTTTTTCATTTATTTTCTGACTTCCCATGTGTGCTGCACTGTACAGCACACATACAAAGTGGGAACATTTTTAAATTACTCTGAGCTTAGTAATTTATACTGCAATGGTATCCATCCAGTACAAAACTAATGCTGGACTCACAGAGACACCCTTGCATTATTGCGCAAAGGGAGGAGGAGAGGGGAGGAGAGTGCCATATTTTTGTAAATATGTCGCTCTCCTGCTCTCTCCTTCTTGCGCAGCGCAGCATTTACGGCTGCTGCACTGCGCTGCTTGATATACTGGTAAATCTGGCCCCTAGTGTCAATGTTAAAATTTTACCTGTGGCATCAAAAACCCGAACATGTGAAATTTTGTTGGCTCAAAAGCTAGGAGGACTCTTTTAAAGATGTTATACATTAAATTCAGTCATTTGACAGCAAAATAGACGAAAGGGCATAGGTTGTCTTGCAAAATCAGCTACTTGACTCCTGCTTACTAAAGAACTATCTTTAATTGTAACAGACTGCTACTTTTACCCTAATGAAACTCCAACAATACCTCTAAGAGATAAAACCTCTACCACAAAAGCAGATATCTCCTAATTTGGAAGCTGTAAGTGGGGGAACAAAGGCATTCCCATTGCCTCAACTGTTTAGCGGCAGGCCCATCAAACTCGTAGCGACACCTTAAACCTCATTTTTACTTGTATTCAAGATCCTCTGATTTAGTTGGCCAATTAGAAGCTCCACAAACAGCAGATGAGCTGAGAGGGCAACAAATCCCATACCGAAAGAAAGAGCAATGGTGAAGAAAAGAGGTCAATAAAAAATTATTAGCATGCTTCTGTAACTAAATACACAGTGTAGATTAGTACAATACAGTTAAGTCACAGGGAAGAATACAACTTAGAAACTGAGAGATATTGCTAAGTGGTGAAAGAGTGACGAGAGAGTAAGGGGCCGATTAGGATGGCGGACGGACTTGCGTCCGTCCGCCATCCCAGAGGTGGAGGGACCGTCCGCATGGGCTGCGGCGGTCCCTCCGTGCAAATTAGGATGTGACCGCCACCCTGGCGGTCACATCCTGGATATTTAACATTGCGGCGAGGGCTGCTTCAAGCAGCACCCGCCGCAATGTTAAAAGTGCATGTCTAACATTTACATGCACAAAGCGGCAGGCACCGCGCGGTGCCTGCCGCTTTGTGCATGTAAATACTGGGGGGTACCATAGGTACCCCCCATGTGCACCCCCCACCCACCTACACCCTGGGGGCCCGCAACGGGCCCCCAAAATCAAATGTACACATGCTTTTCCATGGCGGAAAAACCGCTGCGGAAAAGCATGTTTACAAATGCTTCCTAATTTGGCTGGCGGTGTCTGATAGACACTGCCAGCCAAATGAGAGCTTTTCCGCCGCGGTAGTAATCCGACCGCGGCGGAAAAGCAGCGGACAGAAACCAAGACCCACCAGCCATCCTAATGCGGCGGTGGGTCTTTGGTGACTCCGCAGAGGATTTTCCGCCTCCTCCGGGCCGGCGGTGGCTTCCGCCGGCCCGGAGGAGGCGGAAAATCCTCCATCCTAATCAGCCCCTCAATGTGTAAAGTAGCTGCATCTTGTTGTACCCTACCAAGAGACCAAAAGGATGTGTTATAACTTACATGTTGAAATTCCACTTCCCTAGCTGTGTCTTCCCTACTGCTCAGCCAACTTGTTTGCTAGAATGTCTGATGATGTCAGGGAATGCTTGGGTGCTTTGTTGAGAATGTGGAAGTGTCAGTTGGGATGCAGGCTGAGCAGCAGGGAGGCTGCTCCTGGTGGGGCGTTGCTATATTCTACTTAATTACCTGAAACTTAACATGGAACTAAGCTCAGAAAAACATCCTGTTTTGTATACCTGGCTCATAGACTTTCAATTCATAACATTTGTTGGTGACGATTTTCTACAACAACCTACGCGTTAAGGAAGGAAGACTCTGTTTACCCTACTAAGGATACTAGAATTGAGGAGCCTATTAAAGACATTGGAACTTATGAACTGAAAGTTGAAGGAAAAGCTAATACTTCTGGAGGGAAACCTGAAGGAAAAGATACACAAGCAACACCCTGGTCAGCCCCACCAGTGTCCATCATCACCTGGACAGCCTGCAGCATGGGGCGTTTGAAAATCTGAGGCACCAATTTTGGGAGTAGAGTGCGATCCCACCCTGCATGCAGTCACTGTCTGGCAGGTGGAAGGTGAGCCCATTAATAAGTGGGTGCAGCAAGGCGAATAGTGCCCGGGGGTGAATAGCTCTAGGTGTGTCTATCGCACACCGAGATGGGCGCTGTGGGGGCTAGCAGTTGACTGCCTGTGTGTCGAGGTAAGCGCGAGGATTGAAGTTTGGAGCCTTGGATATGTCTCCCAGTGGGGAATGTTTAACTACAATGGAGTCTGTTTGAGCCCATTTGTGGTGTGGGCAGACTGGTGCATGATCGTTACCCCGCCCTTTTCTTGTGCTGCGGGTGAGCTTTGGAATTGAGAGCTGACACACCCGTTGCTGGCGTGAACTTTTTGGGGTGAGACTTTTTATTGTATTCATATACTGACTTCTCTACCCCTACACGATTGGCAGTTTCTTCTCAACTTTTAAATTTGAAATCAAGCGCGTGTTGCCACCCTCGCGTGCACTCCTACCTGCATGAGTCCTGCAGTTCATTTGCGGAAGCATCTTTGACGTTGTGGTTTCTGCGAGACTCTGGGCTGCTGAGAGACGCTCATTAGCATAAACGTGCCGTGAGCCATCCGGCACTGCATGCATTAAGTGCAGCTATCTTGTGTTTGGCTGGGGCTGCTATTGCCAAGCTGTTGAACAGCCCTTACGATGCCAACCACGTTTTCACTGCTATTTACAAGGCAGCAAGTGTGGTGCGAGAAGGTGCAAGATGGGTAGCATTTGTGGCTCATTGCATGTACATAGACAACACTGATCAAAAATATGGAGATTTCCGGTGACGTCACTGTGCCCTTTTGGAGAAATCTTCGGCATTGAACTTTGTGCACCAGCGTATTGGGTGGCGACAGCAACATGCAGCTCATTGGCAAGCAGTCTGTATGATGAGGATCTTGGGTGAGAGATCGCTCACCGGAGCAACACGCTTCCCATTTTGTCCATTTTCATTACTGAAAAAAGGTGTGTTGAGGTGGTTGTTGTTAGGGAGGTTTTTGTTGAGGTTGTGCCCCGGGTATTGTTCATAGGGATGTGTGAGGTTGTGGGGTCTGATACTTAGATGATGCTGTGGGGTGGCGAGTACTTCAATTCTTTTACATAGGGATGTGTGTACCCGTATTATGCCCCATTCAGTTACCAGAGTGGTGAGTACTTTTTTTGTCCCCTTTTATGTGTATTTTCTGGGAGTTGAGTGCCCCAGTTATGTTTTTCTAGGGTGATGAGTACTGTAGTAGGTCGAGGTTGTGGGGTGGTGTTTGCCCCAGTTCCGGTTTTCCAGGGTGGTGAGTACCCTACTACGTTGAGGTTGTGGGGTGGTAAGTGCCTCAGTTCTGGTTTTCTAGGATGGTGAGTACCATAGTGCGTCGAGGTTGTGGAGTGGTGAGTGCCCCAGTTCTTGTTTTCTAGGGGGGTGAGCACCCTAGTACGTCGAGGTTGTGGGGTGGTGAGTGCCCCAGTTCTTGTTTTATAGGGTGGTGAGTACCCTAGTAGGTCGTGGTTGTGGGGTGGGGAGTGCCCCAGTTCTTGTTTTCTAGGGTGGTGAGTACCCATTACTATGGTGTGCTTGTGGGAGCTGAGTGCCCCAGTTCGGGTGGTTGTGGCCGCTGTGTGCCCCAGTTCTGTTTTTAAGGGTGTTGTGTACCCTATCATGTTGAGGTTGTGGGGTTAATGCCCTAGTTCTGTTTTAGGGATGTGTGTACCCTAATACGATGAGGTTGTGGGGTTAATGCCCTAGTTCTGTTTTAGGGGTGTGTACCCTAATACGTTGAGGTTGTGGGTGGTCAGTACCAAATACTCCGTGGCATAGACTTGCATCTGTTCTAAGCCATGCTCTCGTGATGCTTGTATTTTTTTTCCCCTAAGGGAGGGGGATGGGGTTAATCACAATCACTATTTAATTTCATGCATGTATATACTTCCATCTTTTCTGAAGTGATGTTTTAATGATGTTGCCATATGTCTGCAACATTTCTATTTTATGCATGTATATTGGGTATTGCTTCCATCTTTTCTGATGCAATGTATTTGATGATGTTTCTATTTATGCGCATCATTTCTGCATGTTGTTTCCCTAAGGAAAGGAGATGTGTTATAACTTACATGTTGCCATTCCTCTTCCCAAGCTGTGTCTTCCCTACTGCTCAGCCAGCATGTGTGCTAGAATGTCTGATGATGTCACGAAGTGCTTGGGTGCTTGATTGAGTGTGTGGAAGTGTCAGTTGGGATGCAGGATGAGCAGCAGGGAGGCGGCTCCTGGTGGGGCGTTGCTATATTCTACCTGATTAACTGATACTTAACCTGGAACTAAGCTCAAATAAGCTTATCCTGTTTTCTATACCTGGCTCATGGACTTTCAATTCATACCAGGAAGCTGATGAGGCTCAGTGATGGTTGCACTCTTTGAAGTAAAACAAACAAAAACATTAGATGAAACAAAGTTTTTGTAATTTGACCCCCCTGCACAGCCCTTCATGACTTAAACAGGGAACAAAAACGCACACACAAAAAATATATAATTAGCCCAGTTATTTAAAATAGATAAAATCATTCCTGGTCACGGGATCTATAATATCACATGAGGTGATATCAATGAAAAAGAGATTTCAAACTAAGACCCCCACCAACCCAAAAATAATATTATTTTCTGGCATTCCAGGTCTTCACTGACCCACGCAAGTGCGATAATGCCCTACGCCGCGCAGCAGTAACTTTCCACGGGTGAACCGCATTAGAAATCTAATATCTCTTGTACACCTGGGCATTTGTTCCAGTAATTAAATACTAATACAATAAGGGAGATTAAAAAGATTGCTTCCTGAAAGATTATGCTCCACTATCAAGGTCAGAAATAAATTCTCAGTAAGACACTGAAGAAGTTGGATCATCCCTGCCGCATAAATGTCACATGTGAAGCCAGCGGTAACTCAATTTTCTATATTTGAACATCTCATTAGACTCGGTGCCACCGAAAGACATATTAGGTTCGAGAAAGGTGACATTAAAGGTCTCCTGCTGAGAATACAGACTTTAATTACTGCATGTGGGTTAATGCTGCAAGTGAAGAGAGGGATCCGGAGAGAGCGGTGAAGAGAGATTGGAATGCAGGGGACTTTAATGGAGAATTAATAGGGCTGAGGAGTGGAGAGGAGACGGCGTTGCAGGGATTAATGGACTGGTTTTTGGTTAATTCATTATTACGGAGGCCAAATGTCACAGACTGTGTCTCTCTTTTTTCTTGCACAAATGTCAGAGGGTTAGAGTTTTTGATTGGAATTTTGTTCAGTGGCTGTGAAGGGCGCGGCCTGCTACACTGCAGAGGCACCTTCTTCTTGCACAAACTTTGTTGCAAATTTATTATGTTCAACAATAGCTTTCTTCAACTGAGAGGTAAAAAATGAAAGCATTACTTTAAAAACTCCTACTACTGCGGGGCTGTTCAGGGGTCTTCATGAGAAGTGAGGTAATGCAGAGAGGGGAAATATGCTGGAGCCAGAGTGGCACCAGGCCATGGCACTGTGCAAAAGAAGGCTGGAGTTCCAAAGATGGCCAAGTTTATAGAACTCTGGGCACCAAGAAGCCCGTTTCAGCGCCAGCTTCAGCCAAGGTAAAGAAATTATTATGGACATTCCACCTAGGCTACTCTCAACTTGTGCAATTTCTGGAGGGTGCAGGAATGGGGAAAATGGAGACACGCAGGTGCAACGATCTAGTTAAAAAATATGTCAATTATGCCTACCAAGTCAGAGTTTATTGATGTAAGAACTATGCCAACTACACTGGTGTAGTTCACGTAATTTTGGGAATTTCATATTATGCTCGTTATGAAAGGTTTCCTGAAATTACTTCACATTCCATAATTACACTGCCATTAATGCCAAAATTATAGCGCAGGCATGCGGGAGTCAGTGGCAGGCGGTAATTTTGGCAGGGAGGGGGCGGGTGAGCTACACAAACACATATACACACACTCACTCACACCAGTGCAGTCAAACATGTGCAACATCACCATTCACAATGCCCACAACAAATTCATACAGGCACCAAACATTCAAAAATATAAGTCTTACCTGTCCTTTGGCTCCCAAAGCGGACAGCTTCAGAGGTCCTATGAAGGTTGAGACTGTTGCCTATGGGAGAAGGCAGCAGTCGCTCACTTATCGCAGAGTGGGATGGGTCAGTGAGACTACTGACACCACCTCACTCTGTGACGAGGTGTGCCTGATTGGCATTCGGCCCTGAGCCCTTCAGGAACGATAAGTGAAGCACCCGGGTCAGAGGCAATCAGTGGCACTCCCCTCGTCATAAGGGGAGGGCCTCAAGGCACTTTAACCCAGCTGAGAAGACCACGAGATCCTGAAATCCTTAACATGGCTAAGTTCAGCTCAGGCAGCCAAGAGCCTGCAAATTTAGTGCATGTCCTAGCTCCTGGTTGCATGACCTGAACAAGAAGAACCTTTCAGACAGACCTTTGCTTAGCCTGACAGACACTCTTCTTCTCTGAAAAAAGTGAGGGAGAATGGCCCTTTCGTCCTTACAGATGGGCTGTGACTGGTGGGAGTAATGCTAACTATTATAATGCAAGCATTTTTTTACAGCAATTGGTTTTTTAGTGTTTTTTAGCACACTATCAATCAATCAATCATGTCACTTATCAAGCGCACTACTTACCCGTGAGGGTCGCAAGGCGCTGGGGAAATGGGGTGCTGCTATTCCTGGAAGAGCCAGGTCTTGAGGCGTCTTCTGAAGGCCAGCAGGTCTTGGGTCTGCCGTAGGTGGATGGGGAGGGTGTTCCAGGTCTTGGCGGCGAGGTGGGAGAAGGATCTGCCGCCAGCGTGGGCGAGGCCAGAGAAGCGGAGCTGGCGGGTTGGGTTGTAGAAGCTGAGTCGTCTGTTGAGGTACGCTGGTTCGGTACTGTGGAATGCTTTGTGTGCATGGATGAGGAGCTTGAAGGCTATCCTCTTGTTGATGGGGAGCCATTGCAGGTCTCTCAGGGGGGGTGTGATGTGGCTGCGGTGGAAGATGTTGAGGATCAGACGAGCAGAGGCATTCTGGATGCGTTGAAGTCGTCTCAGGAGTTTGGCCGAAGTTCCTACGTAGAGGGAGTTTCCGTAGTCCAACCTGCTGGTGACGAGGGCCTTGGTGACCGTTCTTCTCGTTTCGGTGGGGATCCACTTGTAGATCCTGTGGAGCAGGTGGAGAGTGTTGAAGCAGGAGGAGGAGACGGCGTTGACCTGCTTAGTCATGGAGAGGGTGGAGTCGAGGATGACTCCTAGGTTGCGTGCATGGTCGGTGGATGTCGGGGCTGTTCCCAGTGTGGTTGGCCACCAGGAGTCGTCCCAGGCTGAGGGGGTGGATCCGAGGATGAGAACCTCCGTCTTGTCCGAGTTCAGCTTCAGTCGGCTGTTCCTCATCCATTCGGCGACATCCTGCATTCCTTTGTGGAGGTTGGTCTTGGCGGTGTGAGGGTCTTTGGTGAAGGAGAGGATCATTTGGGTGTCATCGGCGAAGCAGATGATGTTGAGGTCGTGCTGTCGGGCGACGTGGGAAAGGGGTGCCATGTAGATGTTGAACAGCGTCGGGCAGAGGCATGAGCCCTGGGGTACGCCGCAGATGATCGCGGCGGCATTGGAACGGAAGGGGGGAGGCGGAAGCTCCGTGTTCTGCCGGAGAGGAAGGATGCAGGCCAGTCCAGGGCCTTTTCTTGGAACCCGGCGTTGTGTAGGTGTGTTAGTAGTGTGCGGTGGCAGACCGTGTCGAAGGTGGCTGAGGATGAGGCTGCTGTTTCTCCGTTGTCTAGCAGGGTCCTGATGTCATCGGTGGCGGCAATGAAGGCGGCGTCAGTGCTATAGTTGCTGCAGAAGCCGGACTGGGACAGGTCCAGGATGCTGTTCTCCTCGAGTTAGCGGGTCAGTTATTTGTTGACGGTTTTCTCGATGACCTTTTCTGGGAACAGGAGCAGGGAGATGGGCCAGAAGTTCTAGAGGTCCTTGGCGTCCACCTTGGGCTTCTTGAGTAAGGCGTTGATCTCGGCGTGCTTCCGGCTATCCGGGAAGGTTGCTGTCTCGAAGGAGATGTTGATTACTTTCCGGAGATGGGGTGTGATGGCCGTGCTGGATTTGTTGAAGATGTGGTGTGGGCATGGGTCTAACGTAGATCCAGAGTGGATGGTGCTCATGATCTTGCTGGTGTCCTCATCATTGATGCATTTCCAGGAGAGCAGGTGGTTAGTGCGGGTGGTGGCCGTGGGGGCGGAGGTCTCAGTGGTTGTCGGGGTGGTTGTAACGCTGTAGATGTCGTGAATGTCGGCGATCTTGCAGTGGAAGAAGGTGGCCAGCGAGTCCCAGTGGTCTTGCGAAGGTGAGATGTTGTTGGTGTTGGAGAGTTCCTTCACAATGTTGAAGAGCTCTTTGCTGTTGTGTGCATTGTTGTCTAGGCGGTCTTTGAATGAGGCCGTCTTGGCGTATCTGATGAGGTGATGGTATCTGCGGGTGGCGTTCTTGTGGGCTGCGTAGCTGTCTGGTGTTCATTCGCGGAGCCAGTTCTTCTCCAGTTTTCGGCATGTTCATTTGAAGGCCTGGAGGTCTTTGGTGAACCAGGTGGCTTTCTTGCTGGTGTGGCTGTTGAAGGGTTTCTTGAGTGGGGCGAGGGTGTTGGCGCAGTCGTCGATCCACTGTCTGAGGTTGCGGGCGGCGGTGTCGGAGTCGGTGGAGTCGGCGGGTGGGCTCTGGGCGAGGGTGGTAGTTAGCTGGTCTTCTGTGACTTTTCCCCAGCTGCAACGAGGCATCTGTTGGGTGCAGTGGTGCGTGTTGGGCTTCCTGAAGGTGAAGTACGCAGTGATGGTCGGTCCAGTGGGGTTCGGTGGTGTGGTTGAAGAAGACGTGGGGGCTTGCGGAGACGATGAGGTCGAGAGTTTGGCCGGCGGCTTGGGTTGCTGTTGTCACAAGCTGTCTGAGTCCGAGGTTGGTGAGGTTGTCGATCAGGGTGGTGGAGTTGGTGTCGTTGTTGTTCTCGAGGTGGAAGTTCAGGTCCCCGAGGAGGATGTAGTCCGTGGAGGCGAGGATGTGTGTGCTGATGAAGTCGCCGATGGAGTTGCCGAACTGTTGAGGTTCCGTGACAATTGTAAGTGATGTTTTCGACTCGCACGAATATGGTCGAGTCTGGTATCTAAGAACCGCAAATGACGAGTTTAGTAAGTATGCGCAGTTTCGCTGTGCTAACTTAAACCGTTCGTTTGATATGTGGGTTTTTCATCTGTACCCACGGGTTCCATCTTAGATACGGCATCCATTTTGTCTCTTGCCCTCAAGTAGCCAGCGAACGGACACTGTCCGCTTCGTTACCCTGGGACTTTCAAGATATTTGTGGAAGACACATGTTCTTTGTAAGTATCTTTTACGATGAGGGGGATGATACTGTAAGGCAGATGGCCCCGTTTCTGCCGTGCCGGTTTATTGTCTCAGCCGTGCATCTCATTAGGCACGTCCCTTTGATGCCTGTATCTCGTGTTTCCCGATACCTCCCCTTTTACACCCTTTTCAATCTCCCACTGTCTCCATCTTCCTCTGCACCTGTCTTTGTCCCTATTTCGATCTGTTTTACTGCCGATTGGAATTCACTAATGTTGGGAAGATGGGTTTTTACAGTTGGGAACCGCCAAATGTTTCCGCACTTATGTTCCGGACCTTATTTGTACCAAAGTGACCAAAGCGACCCCTCTGGGGGATAATTATGGGAACCAGGTTGTAAACTTTTGTGTACCATTTTGTCCTATGAGTAAATTCTGTATAAAAGGAGCGCTCCACAGAACCAATTTGAAGCAGTCTCCCCAAGTTGCACGTGTTGTACTTGTTGTGACTTCTGTGTTCCCTGCAGTAAATAAACCTTGAATCTTTGACGCCGAAGGAAGTGTCCCGTGTCTCTGTAGTTTGTGCGCCGAAACAGGTATCCCATGAAGGTTATAGGTGTTGTTCCCTGGCACCGCTGGTACTGTTAAAAAGTCCAGTCCTTCAGTTGGCGCCCAACGTGGGGCGACTTCAGCGGTACCGGTCCAAAGCCTGATGATTGTGAGGAACTTCGTGTGAAATCTCCGAGGGAAGGTGCACCCCGCTTCATCGATCCTGTTGTCGAAATAAGTGGCCCGAAGTTTTTCCCTGCGAAGATTCCCGCCTCCTGACGGCTGCGACGGACCGATGCCCTGACTGTCGACCTGTCTTCGACGCCCGGCGTAGACCTTATGTACAAGCGAGACGACAGACGGGCCTTCCTGGTGACGCCATTGAAGTTCTGAGTTAAGTATTTGTGGGTCGCTCCCAGTCCTTAGTGGTTGTTCTAGCTTTTGAAAGCTTTGTTGTTAGCCTTTAAGGCTTTGTGGTAATAGCTCACTGAGCTTTGTAATAGCCTCCTCAGGCTTTGTGGTTAGCTCTCCGAGCTTTGTGATAGCCTTAAGGCTTTGTTGTATTGCATGGTTCCATTGCATTTGTGGTTCTTAGTATTGGTCCTTAGTATTATTTGACAGTTGCAATTGCCAAAAACCGAGGGTTTTGACTTACACGAGGTTTTATTGCTTCGGTAATCCTTGAAGTTTGATACTAGGTTAGTGTGCACGATGCCTAGCCATAGTGATTTGTTTCGTATTTTCAAATGTTGCGCAATGGATTCCCGGTTGGAGGACTCGTGTCCGATACCTCCAGTTGGAACTCCGATACATGATCTTTATAGTCGACATGGGGTGGGTCCTATAATATATAATGATTACTGGGTCCGCTATACAAAGAAAGACGGTGATCTTAGATGGCCACCACATGGAACTTTTGAACTTTCGATTTTAGATAATCTTGAGGCTAAATTATTTTTAAAGAAAGCTAGGCCAGCTATGTTTGATTCCTTTCGGATATGGCGTAAAGAGGCCAAGCAGAAAGAAATCAAACAACTTAAAAAGGATCAAAAACAAGAGTTCGTTCCTGTAATGCAAGCTATAAAAGAATGTAGACAAGACAAAGAAGAAAAAGACATGGAAATCGCTACTAGATTGCATCACATGAAAATAGATAAATGTTACCCAGTTTTACCGAATAATCTAGAAAAGAAAAAAGAGGATTTGAAGGAGGATTCCTTGCTGTCATACTTAATGAAATCACCACCTCCTTATGTACAGGGTGCTACTGCTCCTGTAGTTGCTCCTGTAGTACCTCCTGTTGTACCTCTTGTTGCTCCAGTGGCTGCGGGTCAGCCCGCTGTTAACCCTACGTTTGTTTCACCACCTGTTCTTGTTCCTACTGCTCCTGTACCTGTACCTTCGCAGACTGCTGTTTCTGCTACTCCAACTATCTTGTCCGTTCCTACTATGCCTTCCTTCACCTCCAGTGTTGTTGCCCCTGTTTTTCTTTCTCCTTCTGTCCGTAAGCGTGTTCCTAACTCTGTTGCTACTCTTTATTCACCTCTTTCTGGTCCGTTATTTTCGTCTAATTTATCTGAAACTCCTCAGAGACGGAGTCAGATCCCTAGTGGTAGGGAGAAAGAGACGTTAGTAACAATGGCACATAGGTGGATAAGACATCCTGCTAATTACACTCCATGTGTAATCTTTGATACGTTTTCTCAGTTTAATGAGCCTACGCAGAGATTCGTATTTGAGGAGATGTGTAACTTTTTGAGGGAAGAATGGTATAATGATGATGTAGATAATGTACCGTCCGACATAATTGAACTTCAGAGTCACTTTTCAAACGGTATGATTATAGGAGACGATGTACGACGTGCCGTGGAACGCTTATTAGCATTCAGACCCACAGCACATTCTCGGATATCATTAGATGATACCACTGAGAACTGGAAAGCGGTTCCTGGTCAGTATCCTATGAGAGAAGTCCCGCCACTGTGGGTGCCTGGAGATCCGCAGGGTAACCCTGTGGTGCTACCGCATTTTCGAAGGGTGTGGATACATCTTCCATGGAAACGATCAGAAGTTTTGCAAGTGAAGCAATCCTTACCTGATCCGCGTAAAAATCCGGCTGGTTATTATAAGGAGTTATCACAACTGGTGGAAGCTACTATTATGAATATTGCCGACATCGACATGTTGTTTGGCAATGTTGTACCGCAACCAGTTTGGGATAAAATTCGTCAAGCCAATCACGCAGTTGAATTAGGGGGTGATTGGGCTGCACTGATAGCAGCTGATGCATTACAAGTCGGTGGGGCCAAGCCTGAACAGCTGATTTTGGATTTGCCTCAGAAAATCATTACGCTCATGAAAACTCTCATGCCAGCGATGAAGGTGAACTGGGATAAGTTATCAGCTTGTAAGCAAAAGAAAGACGAGAGTGTCTCAGATTTCTTTACAAGGTTTGAGGAAGCGTTTGTCGACCACAGCGGCCAGGACATGGGCGCTGAGGGAGGCCAGCGGTTATTCGTTGACAAATTCGTGTCGAATTTGTTGCCTGAACTAAGCAACAAATTAAAGAATTCAGAAAGTGCGTGGGCAGTTTCAACCCCTGCGCAAATACTAGCAACGGCCCAGTATTATGAGAATAGGGAAAAGGAAGAAAGTGATCGTGTAGAAAAGAAAACTAAGGAGCTCAAAACGAAGGTTTTGTTGCAGCAAGCATACCCTCCACGATCAAACCAAAATGATTCGCAACAGCAGTATCGACCACGAGCACAGCCCGATAGGACACAGCCGCGCTCTGACAACTTTGATTCCAGATCTTCACTTGGGTATAATCAGTGCGCATATTGTAGGAAAGAGGGACACCTAAAATATGATTGTCTTGACTTACGGGACCGTCTGAATGGTGTGTCGACACGTGGAAACCGTGGTGGTGGTCCTCAACAGGCACCTCGTGGTAGAGGTCGTGGTTCATTCCACAATCAGAGTGATCGTTATCAAAATCAATCAGACGCAAATAATTGTTTTGACCAGCGAAATGCGGGGTCAGTTCGATCTGCACAGTATAATGTGGATGATTATTATGCAGAGCATGAAACTGTTGTAAATGACCATTACTAGGACAGCCAACGACAAAGAGAGGGAGTAGTGTCAGTTCCGGTCGATCAGAGTGGGCCTTACGTTGCAGTGGCTACATCAGGTGTAGTTGAGCCTTTTCTGTTAGACACTGGTGCGACAAAAAGTTCCATCATGCATTCAAAACTCCCTGGCGCACCTTTGTCTGGCTTAACGAATGTTTCCGTTGGATTCTCTGGCGCCCCTGTTAGTAACCCAGTCTCTAACCCTTTGCCTCTTATGATTGGACCTCGTGAGCTAACGGCTCCACTGATTCTATCTACAGGTTGTGGTGAAAATCTTTTGGGTCTGGATTTGTTGAAACGATTATATGCAACATTGTATTGTTCCCCCGAAGGAGTGGAGCTTACATTGGGACGGAGAGTGATCTCTCCCATGTATTTATCGGTTGATAAATTCCCACCGGAATTGAGTTCCCTCCCTGCGTCTCTATGGGCCACAGGTCCCAATGACGTGGGCCTGTTAGATATTCCACCCTATGTGATTCAATTGAAACCAAATGCGCGATTACCGCGTTTACCTCAATATCGTATTTCTCTTGAGGGCGAACGAGCGCTGTTAGCAATTGTTTATGATCTCATTGGAAAGGGTGTTGTTGAAGAAACTCGTGGAAATGTATGTAATAGCCCTGTATTGCCAATTTTGAAACGAACTGACCCAACTAAACCTCCTGTGTACCGTTTCGTTATAGATTTGAGAGAGGTAAATAAAATAGTGGTTCCACAATTTCCCGTGGTCCCTGACATTACGGCTTTATTAACAATGATTCCGGCATCTGCCTCCTGGTTCACAGTGATCGATCTAAAGAATGCTTTCTTTAGCATCCCAATTGCAGAGGAAAGCAGAGACCTATTCGGATTTTCATTAGGAGGTCGCAGTTTTAGACTAAAACGCGCTCCACAGGGCTACTGTGAGAGTCCGTCAATCTACAGCCAAGCACTTAAAGGTCAGCTTGATGCCTTTGTATTACCTAAAGGTGCAGCTTTGATTCAATACGTTGACGATCTTTTAGTGGCAGCTGATACAGAAGCTATTTGCAAAACGGCTACAGTATCATTATTGCACTATCTACATGACTTACACCACAAGGTATCGCCTTCAAAGCTACAGTATTGTTGTCAAGAAGTTACCTATCTAGGTCACTTATTGTCAAAAGAAGGGAGAAGGTTGACCCCAGAGAGAATTGCAGCGATTTCCCGAATGACTGTGCCAAAGACTCAGAGAGATGTTCGCGCCTTTTTAGGTATTACGTCCTACTGCAGACAATGGATTCCAAATTTTTCATTGTTGGCGAAACCATTGATAGCCCTTACATGCAAAGATGTTTCATCCCCAGTACCTTGGTCTGAAGAATGTCAGAAAAGTTTTTCGGAATTGCGTGATGCGTTGTGTTCGGCTCCTGTGTTGGGCACTCCTGACTACAGTAAGCCGTTTACACTATACGTTCACGAGAGGGATGGTTGCGCGTTGAGTGTTTTGACACAACCTTTTGGTGGTAAGCAACGCCCATGTGCCTATTTTTCTTCGACTTTAGACCCAGTAGCAAGAGCCTTGCCAAGTTGCTTAAGGGCAACAGCGGCAGCTGCGGCGTCCATTCGACAGTCCGCAGGTCTAGTCATGGATAATATGCTCACGGTAATGGTTCCGCATGCAGTCGACACTCTATTGAACCGAACGAAAACTCAACATCTGACAAGTGCAAGATTGTCTGGATATGAGTTGACGTTGCTGGCCAATCATATACGGATAAGACGATGTAATATGTTGAATCCAGCAACATTGCTGCCGATCGACACAGAATCAAGTGATGAAGCAGTACATGACTGCTATCTCAAAACTGAAGAGGAAACTAAGGGTCGCATTGACCTAAAAGATACTCCATTGACAGATCCCGATGGTACTTTATATGTGGATGGTTCTTGTTTCAAGTTGCCGAACGGTGATGTGACAACTGCGTATGCTGTAGTTACATTGAGAACGATTGTGGAAAACGCAAGGTTAAGTCAGAATTCGGCTCAGGCTGCTGAGTTAATTGCTTTGACGAGAGCGTGTGTGTTGTCTAAAGATAAACGGGTGAATGTGTTTACAGATAGCCAGTATGCGTTTGGTGTGGCACATAGTTTTGGACGACTGTGGAGAGAGAGAGGATTCCTTACGTCACATGGTACGAAGATTCAACATGGCCAGCTTGTAAATGATCTTTTGGATGCACTTACGTTGCCTAAGCAAGTGGCGATTGTTAAATGTAGTGCGCATCGTAAGGTGACGGATGATGTTGGTCGTGGTAATGCGTTTGCGGATGAGACTGCTAAGGAGACTGCCCGGAACCTTAGCACTCGAATGTATGTGACGAGTTCGGTTAGGTGGCCTGCAGAATCAAGTATGTGTGAAAACACTATCGAGAGTGTGAAAGCAATTCAGAATAAGGCCACCGAGACTGAAAAGACGAAGTGGAAAGAAAGTAAGGGAAAGTTGGATGCAAATGGTTGTTGGATTGACTTATCGGAACAGAAAAGATGGATGTTGCCTGATGCGTATGTGCTGGCTGTTGTGACTATGGCACATGGGTTAGCACATATTAGCGCGAAAGGTATCTGTAAATTGCTGTTTCCTGTGTGGAAAAATGATGGTATTACGAAATGTGCTGAACGCTTGGTTAAGAATTGTATGGTATGTATGTTGTACAATCCTGGTAAGGGAACCCCAACTCCTCCTGGTAGTTTTGCTCCCCCTTCATGTCCCTTTGAGGTGATCCAATTGGACTTCATCCATATGGAGCGATGCAATAACTTGAAATACGTTTTAGTTGTTGTTTGCGCATTCTCCCGATGGATTGAGGCCTATCCTCTTAAAGACAATACTGCTTTGTCCACTGCGAAAATCCTACTGAAGGAATACTTTCCTCGGTATGGAATGCCTAGAATTGTGTGGTCAGACAACGGAAGTGAGTTTGTGGGGAGTGTGATGAAGAGTGTGTGCAAGGGCCTTGGAATTAATCAGAAATTCCATAGTGCCAATCATCCTCAGTCAGCTGGTTTGGTTGAAGGGTACAATGGCACCCTTAAACTAAAACTAGCAAAGATTCAGGCTACGACAGGTCTTTCATGGCCTGACGCTTTACCCTTAGCATTGCTGTCAACAAGGGCAACTGTACACTCCCCAGTAGGGCTCAGTCCCTATGAAATAGTGTTCGGTCGCCCTGCCAATGTTTGGGGGGTCCCTAGACCGGGTGCCTTTTGTGATCTTGAGTATCCAATGTTGATCGATTATCTTCATGACTTGACTGCTAAACTGAGGTTAATTCACCAACAGGTTCACGAAGCATTGCCGACGCAGACGGAGGGTCCAGGCCACCAGCTCCAGCCCGGAGATTGGGTGGTAACGCGAAACTTTTCGCGCAAGAACAATTTGGATCCCAGGTTCACTGGACCCTATCAGGTCCTCCTTGCCACGAGAACTGCAGTTCGTCTCGAGGGGCGGAAGAATTGGGTGCATGCCACCCATACCAAGAAAGTCCCCATCCCGTTGCCAGCAGACTCGTGGGTGAGGAAAGGCAGTGCATCAACTGAAACCGAAGGATTGCCGGCGTTTGTACCTTTCAGCAACGCACAACCTGTCGGAGAATCCTCAGTGCAGCAAAAAGGCATTGTTGAATACTTGTCATCAGAAGACTCAAGACCAGAACATTCAGCTGATCAACAGGGCGTTGTCCCTTCAACGGATCTTTTGTTTAACGAACAGACACGTCCTGGGAAAACCCGATACTTTTTGCGACCCAGCACTAAAGACTAATAAAAGACCCCGTTCTGTCCCTTGACAAGTGCATTATCCCGTTTTCCATGATCAGTTTGAACACTCATACTATTGTAATTATTTTGTACATATTCATTGAGCTTCGTTCCTTACACTTTTTGTTTCCACAGCTGAGAGACATTGTTTTCACATATATATATATATTTGTGAAATGAAGGCCGTAGGGCCGCGCGCGTACTTCCTCCTGGTTAGTAGGTCTTGACGCTAGGTTAAAGACCGTCGGTTCCTGGGAACTCCTAGGAATTGACTATTGCTACACAGAACGAAGTGCGTCAAGAAACGTTGCGGACGGTCATAGGGAATGGCATTTTCAAAGCTGATGGACTTGGAAAGAGCTCAAGCACAAAGATTCAAGCTGCAGCAACTCAGTCGTACCAAATGTTTTGTGTTCCAAATATTTGTACTGTTTGTGACTGTTTCTGCGTTATTGGCGGGTGGAGTATATTACACGATGTCTTACTTCTTGCCTTCTATCATACCTACTCCTACCCCTGACCTTAAACTCACCTCCACTGTTTCTCCTCATTCTTTTCACATCTTACCTGAACACGAGCAGGCTAGACGTGCAGAATTCCGCAACAATTCCTTTATTCAGCTCCTTCATCAGCATCAGTTAGTGGTTAACACTACTAATTGTTGGGTGTGTGGGTTGATGCCGCATACTACGGATAAGGGAATTCCATATCTGGTGTTACCGTATAGCTCCCAAGGGTCTGCTCGAGCATTTCAAACAATGTTTCAAAGCGCACTGGGTTTCCACCCCATTCGAGAACCACGTTCCCCCTACTCTGGTCCTACCTCGTACCAAAAATCTTTGTCTATAGCAATAGAGGATTTAGATAGCGATATCTATGATCCCTCGCTTATCCCTGAAGAAGAGGTACAAGCCTATAGGGTCCTAAGTAGAGGCGAATATAGTGTGTTCACTGGTGAAAAACAGCTTAAAAGCTCGCCTCCGATATGGGTCGTACCCCACATTGGTAATTTTTGTTTAATAGGTCGCGGCCGTAGATCGAAAGCCCGACTTGGAGAGAGTGCTTGCACTGAAAATTATATTTTGCCAATGGTCTCGTCCCCTGTGTTTTTGGCTGCCAAGGGTACATACTTTATTTGTCATGATCGTGCGTATGCATGGTTGCCCTCTGACTTCATGGGCTCATGTTTTATCGCAAACTTGTTGCCTCCGACGTTTACTGTAGATGCAGATTATCACAAAACTAGAGTTGTGAGAGGCGTAATTAGCGAAGAGGATACTGCCGGTCAAGAGGCAGGAGACTTTTTCAAGGGTTTCCTCCCATTTTGGGGACCTATGGTTAATAGTAGGAACCTGAGACAGTTGACTCGAGTGGTAGAATCGACAGCTAATATTACTGCCAGTGCCCTTGGTAATATCACCACAGAACTTCAGGCGGATAGACTTATGACGTTACAAAACCGTATGGTTTTAGACGTGATCTTAGCAGATCGAGGTGGGGTATGTAAGGTGATCCATTCGAGCTGCTGTATTTTCATTCCTGATAACGCTCCGACTGTCTATCAAGCCATCTTGAAGTTGCATAAGATCTCCGAATCCATACACGTGGATGTAGGGGATTGGACACTACTTGGATGGTTTTGGGGCCTGATGTCGACTTGGGGTTGGAAGATTCTGATGATCATTGGAGTCGTTGTAGCGTTCCTGTTCACGTGTTGCCTTTGCGTGCAGTGCGGTCCTGCCTTATGTGGCCTCTGTGCTACAACGTGTATGAGACAGCCACCTGTTACCAAAGGGTCTCGGTTGGACAGAGCTATGCTACAGCAACATCTCGAGGGTCTGATGAATATCGAATATGATTCCGACTAGTGCTTGCCTACATGAGGGCAAAAGGAGCGTCTGAGGTTCCGTGACAATTGTAAGTGATGTTTTCGACTCGCACGAATATGGTCGAGTCTGGTATCTAAGAACCGCAAATGACGAGTTTAGTAAGTATGCGCAGTTTCGCTGTGCTAACTTAAACCGTTCGTTTGATATGTGGGTTTTTCATCTGTACCCACGGGTTCCATCTTAGATACGGCATCCATTTTGTCTCTTGCCCTCAAGTAGCCAGCGAACGGACACTGTCCGCTTCGTTACCCTGGGACTTTCAAGATATTTGTGGAAGACACATGTTCTTTGTAAGTATCTTTTACGATGAGGGGGATGATACTGTAAGGCAGATGGCCCCGTTTCTGCCGTGCCGGTTTATTGTCTCAGCCGTGCATCTCATTAGGCACGTCCCTTTGATGCCTGTATCTCGTGTTTCCCGATACCTCCCCTTTTACACCCTTTTCAATCTCCCACTGTCTCCATCTTCCTCTGCACCTGTCTTTGTCCCTATTTCGATCTGTTTTACTGCCGATTGGAATTCACTAATGTTGGGAAGATGGGTTTTTACAGTTGGGAACCGCCAAATGTTTCCGCACTTATGTTCCGGACCTTATGTGTACCAAAGTGACCAAAGCGACCCCTCTGGGGGATAATTATGGGAACCAGGTTGTAAACTTTTGTGTACCATTTTGTCCTATGAGTAAATTCTGTATAAAAGGAGCGCTCCACAGAACCAATTTGAAGCAGTCTCCCCAAGTTGCACGTGTTGTACTTGTTGTGACTTCTGTGTTCCCTGCAGTAAATAAACCTTGAATCTTTGACGCCGAAGGAAGTGTCCCGTGTCTCTGTAGTTTGTGCGCCGAAACAGGTATCCCATGAAGGTTATAGGTGTTGTTCCCTGGCACCGCTGGTACTGTTAAAAAGTCCAGTCCTTCACTGTGGTTGGGGTCTGGGTGGTCTGTAGATGGGGGTTCCTCTGAGGTTGGTGTTGGGGTCGGTGTGGATCTTGAAGTGTAGGTGTTCGGTGGTGCGGAGGGTGGCTTCGGTGTTGGTGGAGACTCTGAGGGTCTTTTTGTGGATGATGGCGATTCCTCCACCTACTCCGTTGGTGCGGTCCCTGCGGGAGATCTTGTAGCCTTCCGGGATGGCTATGGCTTGTCGGGTGGTGAGGCGAGGTTCAGCCAGGTCTCTGTCAGGAAAGCGACATCAGGGGAAGTAGAGTTAAGGAGGTCCCAGAGTTAAACGGTGTGTTTGGAGCAGAGCGGGTGTTGAGGAGGATGCATCTGAGGTAGTTTGGTTCTTTCCTGGGGGGTGGTTTGGCGGGGCAGATGCTGGTGAAGCTGCAGGTCCGGCAGGTAAAGGGTCCTTTGGTGCGCTTCGGGTTGGCCTGGTAGCAGGTGTGTTCTCGTCCGAGGTTCAGCGCGTGGAGGGTGCTGGCATCGTAGCGGTGTCAGGCATTGTGGCGTTCACAGGGGCCAGGGGTTCTGGCACTGGGCACGACCCAGGCGCGGACGGGCGCAAGCCGGCTTGTCTCAGGTGCACCTTTGGCACGCCAGTGGCGCAGCCGCACAGCGGCCGCCATAAAAAGGGGAGGTGGGAGGGAGGAGCAGCTGGGAGTTGGGAACGGCGAGTGTGCGAGCGGGGGGGCCGACCGCAGGGGATGCAGCAACGGGAGAGTGGGAGGGAGGGACGACAAAGGGCACAGGAAAACAAGAGGGAAGAAAAACGCTCACAGAACAATAAAACACAATGTTAAATGCAATGGACATGCTACAGAATAAGATGAACAAAAATACAGTGCAAACATATGGCCTACAGGCGGGCCTTGAACGCAGACAGCAGCGGCAGCTGGGCTCTGGAGGCGGGCACAGTCAGGTGGAGCTGCGCGGCGTGGGGAGTGATCTGCCTGAAGACAGGGTCAAGGGTCACTCTCACTGCCATGCAGAGGGTGCCATAAGAAGGGGAGGTGGAGGGGAGAAGCAGCTGGGAGGGGGAATTGCGAATGGGCGAGCGTAGGGCGCGGCGGGAGAGCGGGAGGAAGGAACGGCAAAGGGACACAGCAGACAAAGGCCACAGGAAAACGAGAGGGAAGAAAAACGCTCACAGACCAATAAAACGCAATTCTAAATGAAATGGACAAGTTACAGAATACAGTGAACAAAAATACAATGCAAACCTACGACCTACAGGTGGGCCTTGAACCCAGACAGCAGTAGCAGCTGGGCTCTGGAGGCAGGCACCGTCAGGTGGAGCTGCGCAGCATGGGGAGTGACCTGCCTGAAGACTATCAGTTCTTATGTCAATAATTGGTGCAAAGTCATGAGGACACATTTTGCACTAAAATATAGCTCTAAATGAAGGATTTGGATTTTACATAATTTCACACAATTTGCCTGAAATTTCACTTATTTACGTGACAGAAAATTATTACTTATTTCACACACCCCTACTGGTTCCCAGATAAGAATTTGGTTCTCATATCATTACACCAGTCTGTGCCATAGCTAATGGCCCTTCCCCCAACAATGGGCCTGATCTACAAAGATAAACGTACATTTCTGTGTTAGTTTACTGTTTTTTTGGTATTCGCAAACCCAGAGTTAATAGTAAGGGGTCCATTATGATGTCGGGCGGATTGCCTCCGCCAGGCTGGCGGTAGCCACCGCCGGCCTGGCGGAGGCAATCCGCCCGACATCCATTGCCAAATTCCCCCCGCCATATTAGGATGGCGGGGGGGACCGCAGCGGTGAAAATCACCGCCCGCCTGTTTTCCGCCCCGGTGGCCTTCCGGCCGGGGCGGAATATGTTTAATATGGTGGCGGTGTCTGTTAGACACCGCCAGCCATATTACAATGCGCATTCTGGCACGCCTTTCCATGGCGGCAATGCCGCCACGGAAAGGCATGCGGAGTCCCCCTGCTGGGGCCCGTTGCGGGCCCCCAGGGACTCCATGGGGGTGGGGGGTGCACATGGGGGGTACCTATGGTACCCCCCTGCCTTTCAATGCACAACATGTCCTGTTGTGCATTGAAATGCACTGCGTGTATTTTTAGCATTACGGCGGGCGGTGCTTTCAGCACCGCCCGCCGCAATGCTACAAATGCGGGAAGCGCCCGCCACTGTGGCGGGCGCATCGTAATATGTGGCACGGGACACCCGCCCTTATGGCGGGTGGTCCCATACACCGGGAGGATGACGGGCGGACAAAGTCCGCCCGTCATCCTAATGGACCCCTAAGTGTACAACTGCGGAGACTATGCAGTCAGGGTGGAGAACTCAGAACATAAAAAGATAGGAAAGGCCTAAACTTACTCTTAACTCATAGTATGTCTTATATTGTTATGTGCTGAGTTCTCCACTCTACTGCAGAGCCTCCACAGTTGTAAACCTAATCTTAACTTGTAGTTTGTAAATACCCACATTTTAAAAAACTTACATAAATGTGTATGTTTACTTTTGTGAATCAGGCCCGATGTGTAGTGTATTGCAGATTACAGATACAAATGTGCTGTATAGCAGATACTATAGGCCTGATTTAGAGTTTGATGGATGGTCTACTCTGTCACAAATGTCACAGATCCCCAGTTCACTTTATTTCAAAGGTTTATCTATTCCTGAAGCACTGGGACACTCTTGTTGAGTAGCTGTGCCCTATATAAATTCCTTCATTCATTCATTTAAGTGCCGTAGCATATAATGCTCTTGTTATCATGCAGAAGGGATATCATCATATTTATGATCGAGTAGCCTGTCTGCCAAACTCTGCTAGGGACAAGGGCCACGCAGGCCCGGGGAACAGAGTACTTTTGTTCTGGTCATAACAGCGAGATGTGGGGTGCAGATGAGTGCTGTATCGATGTCAGAGCAGCAGTCGAGGTGATGTGTCGATTTTCTTAATGTAGTGACGACAATGCATTGAGGTCCGTTGAGCTGAGCTCCAGTTCCGAGTGCAATGGTTTTGATGATGATGCACTGGGATAACCCACGCTGGAGGGATGAGGCATCTATTTTCTCCACACAGTATCAGCAATGCATTGGTTCTGGAGCGGTGGTTCTGGATTCGATGCAGCGGTTCGGAGTGCTATGCACTGGGTTCTAGTTCCGCCACATGATTGATGTGCTGTTTCTGCTACACGCAGGCTGGAGATGCGTCGATATCCCTGATGCAAGTATCTGGGTCCACTTCTAATGAACCAGCCACAGGTGCAGGATAGAGTCTAAGCTACAGGAGGCAAGACTGCAAGTCCTTGGAGATACCTTCAGTGAAAGGCAGACATCATTCACATCAGTGATGGAGCATCACACCTGACACAATAAAGACCAGTTGCATGTTTGTTACAACTGTCCTTAATTATATCAAACAACATAATAAATATGTGGAATTTAGGCAGCCAGGTTGTAGACATGAATCAGTTTGGATCATTATCCAAAATCAATAGACAAAGCAAATCATCACACACTTTGTACAAATCTTACACCTTCATGAACACTTCTTGAGCATTGGACATGAATCACCCTGAATATTGATGGCAAAAAACCTGGTTGTAACAAAAAAATGGCTCATGTAAAATGTTTTTCTGATAAGAATTTACCCCCTTGTTGCTGCTGTTGGACCTCAACTGCCTATCCAGCTCTGGAGAGTCTACTGCAAGAATGCAGGCCATTATTGGGGATCACGGTGTGGCGCCGTATATTACACAAGTTTTCAAAATCATGTCTGTACTTTATTTTGTGGCCAAAGGATCCTCTTAATACATTCTGGCAGTATCGGGTGGTATGATCAGACACATCAACAGCTTCATCCAGTTTCTACTGCAACAGGATTTTGCCAATGTGAAGGGTGACTTCTACGGTTTGGGTCACCTACCAAATGTGGTTGGAGCAATTGATTGCACACGTATTGCCTTAGTGCCGCCAAACACCAGATAACAGGTCTACCGTAATTGAAAAAACTTCCATTCAATCAATTTGCAAGTTGTCTACCTACAGGATTTGTACATCACAAGCATCTGCGCCCAAGTCACGAGCACCTACCATGATTCTTATGTACTATGTAGCAGCCTCATAAAGCTGCAAATGTCTTGTTGGTTAGTACAAGCTTTCATAATATTGTTTTTGGTAGTTAGTTGCATAATCTGGAATTGTGTTACATTATTTGGGGCCTTTTTTGTCTTCCATTCAGGAGCCTCTTGGCAGAGATGAGCTGTGTAGACATGTCCTGCCGCGAAGGTGTGCAGGGATCCACAGCTGCAAGGGCTAGGTGTGAGGGTCTCCCTTTCTGTGACTGTGGCCAATGTAGATGGTGAGCAGTCAAAATATCGAAGTTTTAATACTGACCAACAATTAAATTGAATTTACCATATCGTAGGGACAGAATATCGATTTCAAAATATCGGTGACCAGAATATCGACCTTGAGGTAAGTAATATTGTTTTTTATATCGAAGTTAGTAATAACAAAGTAAGTAATATCGTAAGCAAAAATGTTGTTAATAATATCGATATTTATATTATTGCTATATATTTTAGTATGTATTTTATATGTATGTGTAACATTTTTTGTAATGCATTTTAATGATTTCTAAATATATGTACTAAATGTTTAGAAATTAGTAATTTTTTTAAAGTAAATTTTTAATTTGTTAATTAGTTATTCCTTGGTAAGCATTTTTAATAATTGATTAATTTATCATTATATTAATTATAAACAATAGCTGCAAATGTCTTGTTGGTTAGTACAAGCTTTCATAATATTGTTTTTGGTAGTTAGTTGCATAATCTGGAATTGTGTTACATTATTTGGGGCCTTTTTTGTCTTCCATTCAGGAGACTCAGCTTTTCCCAACTGGCCATGGGTGTTTGCACCGCTGAGGAATCAAACAATGTCACGAGAAGTCTACTTCAATGAGGCCCATGGATGAACACAGCTGCCAGTAGAACTGGCTTTTGGGCTCTTAAAGGACAGGTTTCGTATTCCTAGACAAAACTGATTGGGCCCTCCTGTATTCACCCGCTAAGGTGTAACAACACACAGTGGCCTGCGCAATGCTTCACAACCTCTCTCTGAGCCGGAACATTCCTTACATTGCAGAGGATGGAGAACATAAAGAGGCTCCAGGTGAAGATCCTGACATGCCAAATGAAGATGAAAGTGGTGAGGAGGAAGGAGTTGACTTATGTCTAGATGTCATTGGCAATTGCTACTCATGAGTGTAAGTATATCTTTACATGTCATGTCTTTCACATCTACACTAAATATTGATGTGTTGGTGAGAGTAGTATGTGGTGATACTTTTTTGAGAAGGGCAAGTTCACGGAAAATCAGGCCAAAGGAGTTAGTACATCAAAGTGTGGACACATTGACTATTTTGTTCAGTTAAATTGATTATTCCTGATTCTTTTGTGAATCTGTCCACTCCAAAAGTTGACTTTGTAATGTGGCCATCATGTTCTGTGTGAGGGGTAATGTTGTATTATGTATCTGTTTTTGGTTCCTTCACTGTGTCTTCTTCATTTGGAGTTTCGGAATTGTGACATTTGCACATATATGGTGCTTTTTATAAGTACAAAGGGAACCTAGGTTGATCCTGGGAAAGACAGGTAGAGATTTTGGATTTACAAATCTTGTACCAGGGCAACTTGCACTGTGATTGAGTGAGATATGTGAACATTACATTGGGCTTGTACTCTGTCGTGTATTGGCACTACATCAATACGTGTGCCATCATCTGCTCAAAGCACATGTGGTAGTGGAGCCAAATCATGATACTCTCTGTTCATATTGGCAAAATCCTGTGTACAGTGTAAGTGGGTGTTGATGTGTCACATCATTGTGATACATATTTCTTGTGACACACCACTGAAACTTGGTTGTGACATTCTACCACATACTGTAATAGTTGTGTGTAATTATCCTGTGTCTACAAAATGGAGTGCTGCCATGGAGTTGTTTCTTGGTGTTATTGATGTGGAATTCCTTATGGGAGCAAGTAGATCTGGCTGCAGTTGATGACATGAATCAATGATAATTTGCCTATGCTATTTTATTGCTTTGGACATTTCCCCTTCCTACATATTGGCACGGTCTTCAACTGGAAATGTGCAAGCTTGCACTGAGTATTAGTGTAACATATGGATTTTATGTTAGTGCAAACATTGACAAACAAGTATTAGTCAAATGGGATAAACATAGTAGTACATGATTGAATGGCATGACATATTTTGGGAGTCATGTTTGGGAACTTGAAATAAACAATACCTACTGCAAATCATCTATGTTGACACAAACCTTTTGATGTCTTGTTATTATCAAGCTGTGATGGAATAAAACAAATGCATTGATTGAGATATAGAAGACCAGTCTAGGACTTTTTGACTTATAAATTTAGTGTACTAGACATGATGAAATTAAAGTGAGTGAACATAACAAAAGCAAAGCAAGAAGTGAAGAAATCAATCATGGTGAATGAAACCATAGTCGGAGAGCCAAAATTGTTTGTCCAAAATACAACTGGCATCAGAAAAGCAAATGTGTGCATATATAGTCCACAGGTTGAAAGGTAGGAACACATTGAGGAAATTAGCATCAAAGTTTCTAGCTGGTGGTGGCAGAGATGAGCTGTGTAGACATGTCCTGCCGCGAAGGTGTGCAGGGATCCACAGCTGCAAGGGCTAGGTGTGAGGGTCTCCCTTTCTGTGACTGTGGCCAATGTAGATGGTGAGCAGTCAAAATATCGAAGTTTTAATACTGACCAACAATTAAATTGAATTTACCATATCGTAGGGACAGAATATCGATTTCAAAAATATCGGTGACCAGAATATCGACCTTGAGGTAAGTAATATTGTTTTTATATCGAAGTTAGTAATAACAAAGTAAGTAATATCGTAAGCAAAAATGTTGTTAATAATATCGATATTTATATTATTGCTATATATTTTAGTATGTATTTTATATGTATGTGTAACATTTTTTGTAATGCATTTTAATGATTTCTAAATATATGTACTAAATGTTTAGAAATTTGTAATTTTTTTAAAGTAAATTTTTAATTTGTTAATTAGTTATTCCTTGGTAAGCATTTTTAATAATTGATTAATTTATCATTATATTAATTATAAACAATGTATTATTTTATTTATTTGTTGTAATTTTTAATTAACCTATTGTTAATTAATAATTGGTAAATAATTTTTTATTGATTAATAGATACTCAAATTAATCTTGTTAATTTTTAAGTGTAGCGGGTTGTGGGTTTATAGGGGAATAGGGTGGGAAGTAATTTAATAATTAAAAATGAATTCATATGTTTTACTTTATAGTTATTGATAAACAATTTATTATTAATTAATTATTAATTGGTAGTTAATTTGTATTAATTGAAAAATGTATATATGTATTACATTTAATTTATTTATTGTTATTTTTTATTTGCTTCAATTGTTAATTAATGCATTATTAATTTAATTGGCAATTAATTTTTATTAAGAGATTAATGTTATGTTATGTTATGTTATGTTATGTTAATTAATTTGTTTAGCGCGACTGTTACCCAGAGGTGTCCTGGCGCTGTCTGCTGTCTTTAAGGAAAAGAAAGATGCATAATCAGAAAAAGAGTCTAGAATAACCAGGTTTTGAGCATTTTTCTGAAGGGGAGTAATTCGGTACAGCATCTCAGGTGGACGGGGAGCTGGTTCCAGAGTTTTGCTGCCCCGACCACAAATCTCTTACCACCCCAGCGAGCTTTTTTTACCGGTGCTACTCTTACTAATCTTTGCGTTGATGAGCGCAGAGATCTAGGAGGTGAGTACCATTGCAGTTGGTCCTGAAGATAGAGTGGACCCTGCTTCTTAAGTGATCTAAAGACAAGGCACAAAGATTTAAAATGTATCCTTTGTCTTACTGGTAACCAATGAAGTTTAAGAATTTCGCTAGAGATGGGGGAGAATTTGTGTAAGCTCAAAATCAGCCTGGCTGCAGTATTCTGCAGCAGCTGTAGCCTCTGCAGCAGCCTCTCTTGGGTGTTTAAATAGAGGCTGTTGCAGTAATCAAGTCTACACATGACAAGTGCAGTAACCACCGTCTGCCGACTCTCCTTAGGCAAGAAAGGGAGAATTTTCTTGGTGGTTCTAATAGTGAAAATTGTAGAAGAAACCACCGTGTTAATTTGTTTCCTCATATCCAATCTGTCATCCAGGTAAACTCCCAAGTTCTTCACCTGTGTAGAGGGAAAAGGTAGAGGACCCTGGGAGTTTGGCCAGCATTTTGGGGTCCAGATGCTGATGTCATTGCCGAATAGGATGACCTCAGTTTTATCTGAGTTTAATTTCAGACAATTGCTGGCCATCCATAGTCCAACTGCTTCCATACAGTCGTGTAACTTGTGGCAAACCGCTCCTTCTGAGCCAGGAAGAAGGGAGACCACTATCTGTGTATCGTCCGCGTAAGATGTAAGCTGGAACACGTAAGATCTTATCAACAGGGCCAGGGACGATACATACACATTGAATAGGGTTGGACTTAATGATGATCCCTGAGGGACCCCACAGGGCAGATGGAATGGGGTTGAGCAAAAATCTCCAAGGGCTACTATCTGCTTACGCCCCGAAAGGAAAGATTTTAACACCTTCCAGGCGGAGTTCTTTACTCCGCAGGCTGACAAACGGTCCAACAACAATGAGTGATGGACCGTGTCAAACGCTGCGGAGAGGTCAAGCATAATCATTGCTGCTTTACCCCCTTGATCCAGCATTTTCCTAATCTCATTTGTTGATTTAAGGAGAGCAGACTCTGTACTATGACCTTCCCGAAAGCTATATTGGGTACAGTCAAGCACCTCTGCCTCTTGAAGATAACTACTCAGATGTTTATTTATCCATTTCTCTAGCATTTTGGCCGGAAAAGTTAGCCGAGAAATGGGCCTGAAGTTACGTACATCTGTAGAGTCCAGGTTTGGTTTCTTTAGCAGCGGGATCAAGGAGGCTGTCTTCCAACATGCTGGAAATATACCTTCCTCCAATACCCTGTCAAAGAGGGGAGTCAGTACTGATGTACTTACCTGATGGGTCATTTTGGCAATTTTGACAGGGCAAGGATCATAAGGGGAGCCAGATTTCAAGTTATGCAGCAGGGTGATCGTGTCTAATCTACTCAGCAGTGGGAATTTTGTTAGTGCATGATTAATTTGCGAGGTTGAGTTTGAATCTGTACCTGAGTCATAGGACAGATCATTATTAGCATTATTGAAAGTTGAAAAAATATCTTCAACTTTATCTAGGAAGTATTTAGCAATTTTGTCACAGAGTTCCTGACTCTCAAGTACTTTAGATGAATACGGATTAGCTAGTTGACAGACAATTTTAAAAAGTTCCTTTGCTGAATTTTCTGCTGACTTAATTTGGGCAGCGAAGTATTCTTGCTTCGATGTCATCAACAATTGCTTATATGCCCGTAGACAGTCTTTATGTTTAGTTTTATCCTCGGTCTTATAACTCTTCCTCCATTCCCGCTCAGAGTGTTTACATAGACATTTCTGCGCTTTTAAATTAGGAGTATACCAAGGGGCTGAGGGGTGGGTTCTTTTACCGTCACAACATTTTTGGGGGGCAAGCTTGTCACAGGCTTTATTAATCCAATCATTAAAGCTGGTGATAACTACATCTATCTCACCAAGTAAAGAAGGCATGGAAGATTCCAGTAGATCTGACAGTTCTTTTGCGTCAATTTTATTCCATGCACGTGAGTAGCTGATTTTTTATGCTATTTTTTTGTTATTCTTATTCTCTACGCAGGCTATCTCAAATAGGATGGCCGAATGATCTGACCATACTACAGGATACACATAATGGCAAATTAAATTAATTGTGCAATTGTTTATGAGTAGCAGGTTGTGTGTTTATGGGGGAATAGGGTGTGAAGTAATTTTATTTTATTTAAGTAATGATTAATTTAGTTTAATTGGTATTTATTATTAATTTCTTAGTTAAATAATGTTAATGTTATTTATTTTACAAAAAGTATTTAATTAATAAGTATGTTAATTTAACCACTACACTATCCAACCCTTTCCCTACTGTTGCACTCACTGGGGTAGGAATAGTAATTTTTACCCCTACGCTATCCAACACTTTCCCTACGGTTGCACTCTCTGGAGTGGGAGTAGGAAATTTTACCCCTACGCTATCCAACACTTTCCCTACTGTTGCAATCCCTGGAGTCACGATACACATTTTTACCCACCCGCTATCCAACACTTTCCCTACTGTAGCGCTCACTGGAGTGGTAAAAGTAATTTATACCCCTCCGCTATCCAACACTTTCCCTACTGTTGCACTCTCTGGAGTGGGAATAGTTATTTTAACCCCTACGCTATCCAACACTTTCCCTACTGTTGCACTCATTAGGATGGGAATAGTAATTTTGAACCCTACGCTATCCAACACTTTCTCTACTGTTGCACTCACAGGAGTAAAAATAGTATTTTTTTTACTTCTGCTATCTATAATATTTTATATAATTATTTTATGTAGTATATAATTAATATTAAAAAGAGTAAATTCTTTTTTTGTTATATATTTATTTAATTTTTATTTATATTATTGTTTACTGTGTATCGATGTATTTATAATATATATATTTTTTGATACGTTATTAAAATAATTATTAAAAATTATAAGTATGTATATTATAAATTATATGTATATGTTTAATTTATTTTTACATTGTATGTATCTATATATTATTTATAATTTTTAAATATTTAATATTTTTTTAACTATGTTTATTTTAATTATGTGTTCTTTTCTTTATTTTACATTCTTTTTTAAACTTAAATAACATATGATATTTTTAACAACGATATTTTTGACATCGATTTTTTTCTCAATATTTTTGTACTTACCATAATGTAGATAGAGGGGTCGATTCCGATTCTGGAAAAAAACTGTCCGTACGATTCGGATCCGGAGCCCTCTCCGTACGAATCGTACACATGCCGTACGACCTGACGAGTACGATCCGAACCGGGGTATGAGGACGCGATTCGTACGGTCCACATCAGGTAAGGGCAATTAGTACGGAAAAGCACACAATCACATACACACCGTACGGTCCGTACACCCCATGATCGCAGGGGTACATTGCGTACCCCTGCGATCATGGGGTATACGCACCGTACCCCGCGATCGCCGGGTGTATGCACCGTACACCCAATGAACATGGCGGTACGGTGCGTACACCCCATGATCGCGGGGTATGGTGAGTACACCCCATGATCGGGGGGGGGCGTTCCGTACCTGTTTCGAGGCAAACTCTGCTTCTCTGGATGTTTTCGGCTCCCATAGAAAAAGCATTGTACGGTGCGTACCCGACATGAAACGTACTTGCTGGGTCGGAAAAACCAGCCGCGAACCGTACGGATGTCGCGTACAGCGGGTTCCGAGGGAGATTCGTATGGGGATTTGATTTGTATGGTCTCTGTACGATTCGTATGGAGTCCAGCTCCTGGTACGAATCGTACTACGTCATACGTATGGGGGACAATGCAGGGTATGATTCGTACAGGAAAAATGCTCCGTACGGCTATTCAGAGCGTTTTTTTCCCGAATCGGAATCGACCCCCAGAATGTCGATATTCTTGATCCCGATATTTCGCCTCCAATATTTTTGACATCGATATTCTTGTAGTCGATATTGTAGGACCTCAGGAAGGGGTAGCTGATGCTAGGAAAACTCTGCCAATGTGGTTGTAAAAGTCCTGCAGCACCCCAACTAGGGTCCCATATTTGAGTTATGGGCCTCCATGTGGTCGTGGTGGCCCTCTGCAGCTACTTCATTTCCTAGAGCTCTGTGAATACTTGGCCCATCATGTTTGGAACTGATGGTAGGGTCCGAAGACTTGGTTGATGGTAGTCTGCATGTCGATGACCACAGTGGACTCAGTTTGCTGGCACATAAGCACCCTCCATGACCCCTAACCCTACAACCCTGAGTCCTTGACCCAGTGTGCCCCATCTAACTGGGTCCTGGCTGAGCTGGTGGTGGTGTGATCTCAACATCACCCAGGACTGGGGCCCCACGATTGGTGTCACAGTTGGAGGAATACAGGTAGTGGAGTCAGAGACATTTTAAGGCATGGGAAAAGTGTGCCCTAGCCCAGGGACCAAGCAATTCATAGTACCCGTGATATAGCCAGCTCGCTTCTGCTGTCAGTCTTACAGTGTTTGGCCCACAGCCCCAAAATCCTTAAGATGTTCCAGAGTGGAGTCTTCGGGTTGCTGAGGTGTCACAACTGGGGTGGGGGTGAAACTGGAAACCACTGTCCAATTTGAGCACGTATATACCTGGCTCCTCAAGCTCCTCAATATCACCAGGAGTATTTTCCTCACTGAAGGCTTGTTTGTGGGCTGGAGTGGAGGTGTCAAACCTGCCCACGTGCTCAGTCAGTTTGACCTATTGAGAAATGGAGAACATTCTTATTAGTAAAAGTGTGCATTGTACATTCAAATGTTTAGAGACAAACAATGTAGGGACCTAGAAGAGAAAATAGGTAGATATTATTTTGATGATAGCTTCCAGTGGTATTGCACATATTACCCTAACTTGTATCAATATCAAACAGTAGAACTTCAAATCATCAGGTAATTAGATAACCTAAAATGTTCATGAAGTGATTAGGGAGTATACATGACATTTAACAACCATTGAGCCCAACACAGTGGAGAGCTGAAATGTTAAATTCACAATTCCAAAGCCTAGCTGAAATCAAAACAAACATTTCCACTACTTGGATGGATGTTTGGCATTAGTCATCATGTAAAAAGTGGTGTGTCAATTATTACAAGTACTAGTTGGTTTTAGCATAGTTATTTGCTTACCTGACAAATTGTGGGTCAACACAGTTTGATTAGTGAAACTCATGACATCAATCAATCAATCAATCAATCAATTAATCAATCATATCATTTGTAAAGCGCACTACTCACCTGTGAGTGTCTGAAGGCGCTGGGGTGGGGAATGCTGCCACTGCTCGAAAAGCCAGGTCTTGAGAAGTTTTCTGAAGGTCAGCAGGTCTTGGGTATGCCGTAGGTGGATGAGGAGGGTGTTCCAGTTCTTGACGGCGAGGTGGGAGAACGATCTGCCGCCGGAGGTCGCTCTTTGGAAGCGGGGGACTGTAGCGAGGGCGAGGCCGGCGGGGCGAAGCTGGCGGGTGGGGTTATAGAAGCTGAGTCCTCTGTTTAGGTACGTTGGTCCGGTGTTGTGGAGTGCCTTGTGTACGTGGGTGAGGAGCTTGAAAGTTAGTCAAGTACCCCAGCGATCATGGGAAAACCTGTGCACAATGTAGTAGGAAGGGCCAGCGCCAGGCATGGGCAGTCTGTGCAGCTTCCCAGGGCTCCACCTTCAGCCTACCCACAGTACGCTTCCCACACCCATTTCTGCACATGCTGTGCCCCCCCCCCCCTCCAAGCACAATTTATCAGCCAGGTGTGGCTCGACCTTGCACCTCACACATCAAAAGGCAAGGTAGTTTAACTTGGAAGGTGGGGGTAAAGAGGAACACCCTGCACGAAGGTCAGGGGCTCACACCTGCCTTTCACTCATGTGAATCAAACTGAGTATAATTAAGAAATGAAGACTCACACTGCAAATGAACAACCACTGAAATGTTCACACTGCATGTCAAGTCCCTCAGAAAGATCCCACACTGGCACTCTTCCACATACGCATACCATAGGTCAGCAGTAATGTAGGACAAGAAATGGGCTAGCCCAAAGTGAAGTGTACAGTGCTGGAAAACCATGGAGCAAGCCACATAGAATTAGTACATCACATGCAAGAGGAGGAACATATCACACTACCCTTAGAGCCTCAAATCTGACATGGGTGGCACAGTGATTGCAATTAAACCAAACTGACATCTATGCAATATCTCTGGGATATAGCAATGCAAGCTATGCATAGGCACAGGAATGACGGGAAGAGTCAGAAGCCACACAATAACAAGCCACACATCTTTGTCAACTTACTTGACATGTGTATTCCACCAGCACAACACACATGGCTCATTGTAGCACTCCCTAACTGTCAAACCCAAGTAGGACCTTCACACATACCCCCCATCCTCCCAGCTCACATCGGCAACACTCAACACCTGTGGGAAACACACATAAAGGTGCAAATAAGGTCCTGTGAGTTTCCTCACAACCAATGATACACCCTAGTGTGCTCCTACAAATGTCTGAGCCAATGCTCACCCAAAAACAATAGCCACAAAAATCTCACAAATATTCACAGAAGTCCAACAAGCCCCGCCATGTGCAGGCAAACAGAAGGACAAAAGAGCCTGTTACCTCTGGAAACCTCTGAAAAAGAAAAACATGCAGTTGGTAATGTGAAAGTGGCCTACAGAGTCACATGAACTGATACCCATACATAAAACCTTTCATTTAGCAAGGGCATTTACAAAGCAGACAACTGGAGTAACAGTCTTTATTACATAATACCCAGAGAGGCATCAAAAGTACGAACAGCAAGGCCATTGTCCAGTACAAAGTCAAAGTATGCACATGTGTGCATTACAAACTGCACAGGAAATGGGCATCAAAAGTAATAAACAGCAAGGCCATTGGCCAGTCCATAGTTCTGGTCCGCACAAGTGTGAATGTGTGCATGAGAAATTGCGCAGGAAATGGGCATCAAAAGTAACAAACAGAAAGGCCTTTGGCCAGTCCATAGTTCCTGTCCACACACGTGTGCATGAGAAACTGCACAGGGAATGGGCATCAAAAGTCACAAACAGCAAGGCCATTGGCCAGTCCATAGTTCTGGTCCGCACATGTGTAAAAAAGACACTGCACAGGGAATGGGCATCAAAAGTAACAAACAGAAAGGCCTTTGGCCAGTCCATAGTTCCTGTCCACACATGTGTGCATGAGAAACTGCACATGGAATGGGCATCAAAATTCACAAACAGCAAGGTCATTGGCCAGTCCATAGTTCTGGTCCGCATGTGTGGGCATGAAAAACTGCACAGGAAATGGGGATCAAACGTAACAAACAGCAAGGCCATTGGCCAGTCCATAGGTCTGGTCCACATATGTGTGCATGAGAAACTGCACAGGAAATGGGTAAAACTGTCCACTGTCATGGGCATCACCACAGCTCAGGGGCTACAAATGGGCAGTCCAGGTACCACTATGTGATAAATGGTGTGGGGAGGGGCACTTGGCTTTAACTTTGGGAGGTGGCTGATTGTCGGGCCAGTTGGAGGACTGGACCAGGGAGAGAGAGAAATGGCTGAGGTAGATGCATCAGTGGCTGTGGGAGCCTGAGGGCTGCTTGGACTGGGTGGAGTGGTGGGATGGGGAGGTGGAGACATGCTGCCGGGAGACACAGTGTGTGAGGGTGAATTTTGAGGGCTGGGTTTCAACTTCTTGGGGATTCGATAACCGACATGTGTCTTGGCCAGAGTGGGAAGTGGAGTGGGTACAACAATGTCACTTTTCTCCAAAGGTATATCAGGTGCAGGTGGCTCTCCCTGTGGGAATTTGCTGGATCTGGTGGTAAGCTTGGGGTGACCTTGCTTTTTCCCCTGCATCCCCTGTTGTCCAGGTAAACCCCCACTTTGCTCTTCTGTCCCAGCTTCACAGGGGTGTGGGTGGGAGTTGACGTGGGTTAATCTGGCTTAGAAAAGTGTTTGTGCTTAGTCGTTGCAGGCACCAGGTTCACAGCAGACAGGCAAGTGTTTGTTTGTCTTTGGGAGCACGTGTGGGGATAGAAGTGCCCTTGGATGGGGGGGCTTTTGATGAATGTGATTTTCATGCCTGCTTCTTGGCCTAATGCCCATGAGTGTCATGTGATGGACTTTTTGTTTTGCACTCCTGTGTGCCTGTTTTATGTTGTGGGTATGGTGTCTGTAGTCTGATCCACTTGGAGTGCTGCTGTTGTGTGCTGCATGTGGAGGACTTCGTGCCTGAGGGCTCTGGCATGTGGGCACTCTCATCAGGTCGTACCACTGGCAGGGTGGTTGCTTAAGGGACAGGAGCTGCACTTGTAGCCCGTGACTGCTGAATGGCTTCCATCACTGTAGAGGACAATGACTGGACAGTTGGTGTAGGCCACCCACGTCAGAATGAATCCCCTCCATGTGCCAACTTCTTGTCATGATCCTGGAAGGCATTCAGGAGAACAATCTGACCCACACACAGCTGGCGTAAAAGGTCAACTGCCTCCACACTGAGGGCAGCAGGGGAGGCAGGAGCAGCGGTGCGTGGGGGGGAGGAGACTCTACCCTTCTTAGGGCTGCAGGCACGGACACTACTGGTGGGAGCAACCAGGACCATGGGCACTGGATGATGTGTGGTGGAAGAAGAGGAAGATTTGGAACTTCCTGTGCCCGCTAACATCGAGGAGTCACCGCTGGAGTCTGATGATAGGGAGGTTGGTGTTTCCGGGCGGGAAACATCCAGGGCGCTCCTGTCCCCCCCCGAGGCGCTGGTCACATCAGTGTCAGTGAGCTCATGTGTAGGAGTCCTGCCAGAAGCTTCCCTCACTGGTGTTGGTCCCCTGTCCTCCTGTGCCCTCGGTAGATGCTGCAAGAGACAGAGACATAGGTTCAGTATAGTGCCATACTCACAAACATCATATGCAAGTAAAGAACAAAACTTGAAAATGATACTCCCATGTTGGACTCCTCCATGTAGAGTCAGCATGTGCAACATTTATGCAATCATCAGAAGATGCATGGAAACATGCATAGTTGATCATAATGCCGCATGTGGCATTGACACAGCCAAATAGCTGGCCCGTGCCTCCTTGTAACCTAACATACTATTCTCTGTAAGCATACCTACGTGCCTGTAGGTGAGATATATATACATCTAAACATGTTGTGTCTGTCACATATGGTGTCACTTTAAGGGAACACTACAGGTACAAACCCCCAAATGTCCTTTTGTAATTACCACAATCTCCTGCTATCCACGATGTTGTGATTTGAAGCACAACTACATTGGTGTCTTCTGTGTAGTTGTCACGGATTTTATGTGGTGCACAGTACACATCTATAAATGCACACTAACATGATGCTCACTGTTGTTCACTGCTAGGTGATGTCTATGACACTCATACTGCAGCATATATCACAAGGCCATATCTTATCTGTCAATGACAAGGGTCATGGTTTTAAATACATGAGAAACCACATGTTGGACAAATGCAACACAGCTGCACTCAGCACTGAGGCCACTCAGAAGGCATTGAAACACACTAGAGACATCACAGAGATTCCCACTGGCTCACAGTTGGGATTCATGTAGTCACTCACACCCAAAGTCACACTTTGCACAATACTCACCCTCAACGTGCTGCTGATGGGCCCTTAAGTGTCCAACCAGCTCTGGTTGTGTCACTGCCAAGATGCTGGCCATTAGTGGTGTCATGCTCCTGGGCACCAAACCGCCACTCCCAGGGAGCACCCCCAGCATCATCTCTGCACGTTTTTGCTCAGCCGGCAGATGTCATCCCACCTCTTGTGACAGTGTGTGTGCCATCAGTTGGAAACACCCGTAGCCCGCACCTTGCTTGCAATGGCCCTCCATATCGCCTTACGCTGGTGTACCTTAAGCTGCAGGCATGGGAGACAAGAAGAGGAAGTTTCACTGACACTGTGTTATGTACCACTGTGTGTCAGTACAGGAGCATGAAAAAACATAGCACACCAATACATAAATGTTGAGCAGAGGCCATACAGCATGACATGTAGTACACTTCATCAAATAATCTCATAGAAATGTAGACATGTATGATGATGGACACAGTACCTGGCCATCTCATACACATGCAGAGTGCCAGCACAAAAACCAATGTAAAAAAACCCTCATCTGTGATGCAGTATGTGAGTGAGCAATACATACAATACATTTGAAATGATGTGTCAGGGCAGACTCACTGTGGCCAACACTACACACCCCTCAATGTCTTTGGCCAGTGAATGGCTACCTGTGTCATAGTGGTCACATTTAGGGCCATGATCTTACATTCTCACACTCTTCTCACAAGGTGTAGTCCTGTCTTGTGCAATCCTCAGGCTAAGATAGCTCATTGATAAATAGGGTGGAGGACAACACATATGTTTCACCCCAGTCCATTTATTGATGGGTCCTTGTAAGACTGGGCAGTTTCTGTGCAGGCCAGAAAGACTCACACTGAGGTTAAAGTGGGCCATCAGAAAAATCACATGCATGTACAATATGAGAGGGCAAACAGTGCCTACACATGCGAGCTAGAACACATAATGAAATCAATGGAAGTATGACATCTCCAAATTACATTTATTCGATGTGTTGTAGGTGAATTACCACCAAGAGTGTTACACTCAGGCTGTTCACGCTTGTGCATAATGCACACCTATCCATAGGGGCAATATGAAAACTGTACACACATTCTTCAGAACACTCTGGACAAAATACATTTATAATGTCACAAATGAGCATGTGAGTCACTATGACTCACATAGCACAGGCAATGTCTGTTCAGACTTTGACTGTCCAAACCAGCAGTGTAACTGTATGGCTGCAAAAATAATGCATGTCTCTCCCATCCTTCAATGCAGCCATGGATCTGTGGAAATAAGGCTACACACCCCATTGACATGAAGTCAGCATGCTAGGCTGTGTATCACAAAGTTACATTACCCAGTCTCAGACCAACGTTTGTTTCTATGTGCTGAAAAAGGGCTGTAGAAATGTCCATGTTGCCATCCACCCCAAATACTCAAGTGCAATTCTTACTATGCCAAGTATGGAGCATGCTTTATGAAAAATAAGGATGCATGCACATTAACTTGCACTCACAGGCACATACTACTGCAGAGCAACATCATGTGAGCACTCTGAGCACTCTCAAACGTTAAGTCCGAACTTTGTACAACAGTGACATTGTCTGTTGTCTTTGATTGTAGTGGCAAGGCGTAGATGATTTTTTTGACTGCTGGCTGTTGTTGGCTCTGTGCTAATGCCTGATGTGTTTGGCATAGGTTGTTTATATCCAGGTACCTTGTGTCTATGTTGTGTGCGCTGGTTTGTGTACGTTGATGACTTGTGTCGTGTTCTAGCTGTAATGGCATCACCTGACAAGTAAATCTCATTCTCTTGTGTCTTTCTAGGTCCCTTCATCCAATCAATGCCTCGTCACAATCAGAGCTTGTGGTACTTTGGAATCTGAGTTAACATTGTATATACTGTGATAAACATGGAGCTGACACAAAGACATAGGTGTGTAAAGAGTGTTTATTTACAATAAGTATTTGTGACAGAGAAGTAATTTTTAAGAAATTGTGCAAAGTGAAATTATGAGTTGTCAATGATGGTAAATGAGACAAATAGAGTAGTCACCACATTGATGTAGTAACACAGTCCAACAGACTCCTGCCATCAACATGGCAATGTGGGTAAGGATAGTCAACAAAGTCAATGTCCAGGGGAACACAGGTTCAATCATGGCTGGCTCAGCGGCTAGCGTTTGGATGGTGCATTGCCACGTAATCCTCCCCTGATGTTTCTCGGATGGCCCCTCTTACGTTAGGCGGGGGGGGCACTGCTGCAGGCTCAGCGGTGTCTGAGTAGTCATTTTGATGCTGCTCACCACTCTCTGTGGCCGCAGCTGAGGTGGTGAGAGTATCAGCATGCAGGCCACAGGAGGGGGGTTGTGCTGTCATTTGGGCCGCATGTTTGTCCCTCAAACAAGCTGGCCCATGCACGAAGTCCACAAGTTGGCCCATATATGTGTCCATGGAGCTCAGCAGCAGGCTTAACTCATGCAGTTCTACCACAACCTGGCCCATCTGTCCCTGGGTCTGCTCATAGGCCCCAAGGACTCTGGTGATGGTGACCAGGGCTTCGGCACCAGTGTCCTCTTGTATTTGTCCCCCAGTTGCCCTCCCACCTGCCTTGCTGAACCGGAACTGTGGCGTTGGCACTCAACGCACCCACAAACTCTCCCTGGCCTCCTCTGATTGTGTTGTGGTGTTGGTACCACTGAGGCAGGGAGAGTGTTGCAGGCAGCAGTGGTGATGGTGGTGGTTGAGGCAGCACAGGTCATTGTAGCAGGGGTCAGTGCTGTTGTTGTTGCTTTGGTGGTAGCGGTTGTGGTGGTGGTGTGGACAATGTGTACCTGAGACGTGGTGCTCCCTGGCAGTCCAGATGGGTCAGGTTGTTGCTCTTCATCGAGAAACGTAGGGAGTCTGCATCTGAGAGTTCATTTTTCGGGCGGGGGTGGAAGGGGACACTGGCTCTGCAGGTTGGTGTTGTCTGCTGCTGCAGTTGCTTGTGGATCTCCTTTTGAACAGAGGTCAAAAGGTCATTGAATGCACTCCACAAGCTTGGTGTTAGATTCTTGGATGTTACATGTGATATACCACACACATTGCAATCACTTGGTATGGCTGCAAGATACTTGGCATAAGGACATGATATTGAGGTGCATACATTACTAGTCCATGGTGTGACATGCTCCTCATCCGAGAAACGTAGGGAGCCTGCATCCGAGAGTTCACATTCCGAGGGGGAGACAGGCTCTTCAGGTGGGTGGGGCTTTTTGCTGCAGTTGCTTGTGGATCGCCTGTTGAACAGAGGTCAAATGGTCATTGAAGTGCACTCTACAAGCTTGGTGTTAGAAGTTTGCTTGTTACATGTGATACACCACACACTTTACATTGCAATCACTTGGTATGGCTGCAAGATACTGGGCATCAGGACATGATGTTGAGGTATATACATTACTTGTCCATGGTGTGACATGTAAAAAGAAACCATGTGCTACGTACAGATTGTGTGATTACAAGGACATGTCGCCATCTAACAACTTGCGGCACATCAACTTTATGTGATGCATCTTTTTGGTTTGATCTGCATGGAATCACTTTCAGCTAAGCATGAACTAGCCATTGTAATGTTATACATAACTTTTTCATATCATGTACTTTACTTTTTTGTCTGGTTGACCATGCATGTTTTGTGTTCATATGGGCCGTTATGTGACCGTCCTGTTTCCAACGGAGACAGCCGCTCCACAAGCTGACCCCCGCCCTACCTGCCTGGTGATATCGTAACGCTTGACCATCTCAGCGCGATCTGCTGCATAGCGTCCACTTCTGCTTTGGCCATTTCTAGCAGTGCATCCGCATCGTAGCACGTTATTGCCTATTTGCATATTGCTTTGTTTAAAGAGCGCATCTGCATCGTATTGCCTGGTTGCATACTGCTTTGTTTTAAAGATCGTATCTGCATCGTAGCGCTTTGGCTGGCAGACATTTTGTTGATTATTTGTTGTTGACTCCCTGACCGGATATCCTCACAGATCCCGCCTCCCAGCTGCCCCTCCCTCCCACTGTTACTATCAGGCCGCACCGCCGCTTCCAGCGCTGTGACCCTCCTGTTTCCAACGGAGACGGCCGCTCCACAAGCTGACCCCCGCCCTACCTGCCTGGTGATATCGTAACGCTTGACCATCTCAGCGCGATCTGCTGCATAGCGTCCACTTCTGCTTTGGCCATTTCTAGCATCGCATCCGCATCGTAGCGCTTTATTGCCTATTTGCATATTGCTTTGTTTAAAGAGCGCATCTGCATCGTATTGCCTGGTTGCATACTGCTTTGTTTTAAAGATCGTATCTGCATCGTAGCGCTTTGGCTGGCAGACATTTTGTTGATTGATTGTTGTTGACTCCCTGACCGGATATCCTCACAGATCCCGCCTCCCAGCTGCCCCTCCCTCGCCCCTCCCCCTCCACTATCCATTTATGGCAGATGCCTCTGCGCGCAGCGGTCGCGCCGAAGGTGCGCCAAAGGTAAGCCCGTCTACGCCCGTCCGTGCCTGGACCGCGCCCAGCGCCTGTCCCCCTGGTCCCCGCCGCACCCAACCCACTAGAGTCACATATGATGCCGCAACTCTCCATGCCCTCAATCCCGGACGCACTCCACAATGCCACCCCAGGACGTACCCACGGCCCATTCGCCTGCCTCTCCTGCAAGTTCAACTACGTAAGAACCCTCACCAAATCCACTTCCTCCATACACAGCTCCGACTCTAACCGCATGAAGTGCATCCTGCTTAACACCCGCTCGGTCCACAGACACGCAACTGAACTCTGCGACCTACTCGACACTGCGTCACCGGACATCGCCTTCCTTACAGAAACATGGATGAACACATCATCAGCACCCGACATTGCCATAGCCATCCCGGACACCTACAAGATCATCCGAAAAGACCGCACCAACCAAACAGGAGGAGGCATCGCCATCGTCCACAGAAACACCATCAAAATCACAACCAGCTCCGACGAAAATCTCGCAACCGCCGAACATCTCCACTTCCAGATCCACACCGACCCTAGGACCACACTTAGAGGCACCCTCACCTACAGACCTCCAGGTACCCGCACTCAATTCAGCGATGACATCACGGACTTCGTCATCCAACATGCCCTCGCCTCCGAGAACTACATTCTTTTAGGAGACCTCAACTACCACCTTGAAAACAAACACGACAGCAACACCACCACCCTTCTGGACAACCTAGCCAATCTCAGACTCAAACACCTTGTTGACACCCCCACCCACCTCGCCGGACACACGCTCTACCCTATCTTCACCTCCAGCAAGCACATCTCCTACGATCGCACCACAGCTCTCCACTGGACGGACCACAGCTGCGTTCACTTCAGCTACAAAACCTCCCTAACCCACAATCACCCTCAAACTATTCCTCGGAGAAACTGGAACAAAATCACCTCCAACCAACTCCTCACATCACTCAACCAAAACCCTCCCACCATCTCATTGGACCCAAACCAAGCGGCCACCAAACTCAAGCAATGGATCACCCACAGTGCTGACGAATTAGCACCCCTGAAAAAGCACCAGATCAATTCAGCCAGCAAAAAGGCTCCCTGGTTCAATGATGACCTTAAAAAATCCAAGAAGCTATGCCGCACCCTGGAGAAAACATGGAGAAAACACCCAACCACCGACAACATGGCCACCCTCAAGGCAGCCACCCGCAAACACCACCAACTGATTCCATCCGCCAAGAAATCAGCACTCAAGGATCATCTCGACAACAACACTCACAACAGCAAGGAACTTTTCAACATCGTCAAAGAATTCACCAACCCCACCGCAGCCTCTAACGACATCACTCCCTCCCAAGACCTCTGCGATGCGCTATCCTCCTTCTTCTACAACAAAATTGCCGACATCCACAATAGCTTCGAGAATACTCCCAGCGATCAACCCTCCCCACCCCCCTCAGATCCCACTCCGCCAACCAACAACCTTAGCGCCTGGAACCCAATCACCACTGAAGACACCATCCGCCTAATGAACTCAATCCACTCTGGCTCGCCAACCGACCCCTGCCCCCACCACATCTTCAATAAATCGGACTCCATCATCGCACCTCACCTCCGTGATGTCATCAACTGCTAGTTCAACTCTGCCACCTTTCCAGAAGGCTGGAAACACGCCGAACTCAGCGCACTTCTGAAGAAACCCACAGCAGACCCCTCTGAACTTAAAAACTACCGACCCATATCCCTCCTCCCATTCCCGGCCAAAGTCATCGAGAAAGCCGTCAACAGCCAGCTCACCGCCTTCCTTGAATCCAACAACTCCCTCGATCCATCTCAATCCGGGTTTCGAGCCAAACACAGCACTGAAACCGCCCTCATTGCAGCGACTGACGACATCCGAACACTACTGGACAACGGAGAAACAGTAGCCTTCATTCTACTCGACCTCTCCGCCGCTTTCGACACAGTCTGCCACAGCACCCTTATACAACGCCTCAGCAACATCGGCATAAAAGGAAAAGCCTTGGACTGGATCATCTCATGCCTCGCTGGGAGGACTCAAAGAGTCCGACTTCCCCCATTCAACTCAGAGGCCACTGAAGTCATCTGTGGCGTACCACAAGGATCCTCACTCAGCCCCACCCTCTTCAATGTTTACATGAGTCCACTCGCCTCCATCGCACGTCAACACAACCTTAACATCATCTCTTACGCCGACGATACCCAGTTAATCCTCTCCCTCACCAAAGACCCCAACACCGCCAAAACGAATCTTCACGAAGGCATGAAAGAAGTTGCCGAATGGATGAAACATAGCCGCCTAAAACTCAACTCAGACAAAACAGAGGTGCTCATCCTAGGAGCTTCCCCCTCTTCCTGGGATGACTCTTGGTGGCCTTCCACTCTGGGCACAGCACCCACACCCACAGACCATGCACGTAACCTTGGCTTCATCCTAGACTCCTCTCTCTCGATGACCAGACAAGTCAACGCAGTCTCATCCTCCTGCTTCAACGTACTTCGTATTCTCAAAAAGATCTTCCGCTGGATCCCCCTCGAGACAAGAAAGACTGTCACCCACGCACTGGTCACGAGTCGACTGGATTACGGTAACACACTATACGCCGGAATCACTGCAAAATTACAGAAAAAACTCCAACGCATCCAAAACGCATCAGCCAGACTCATATTAGACATCCCTCGCCAAGATCACATCTCCGGACACCTAAAAGACCTCCACTGGCTTCCCGTCAACAAAAGAATTACATTCCGCCTTCTCACCCACGCACACAAGGCCCTCTATAATCTAGGACCCGAATTTCTCAACACTCGACTGTCCTTCTACATACCCACCCACCAACTAAGATCGTCCAATCAAGCCCTCGCCGCAGTCCCGCCCATCCAAAAATCCACCATGGGCGGCAGATCCTTCTCCTTCCTTGCTGCCAAGACCTGGAACTCACTCCCCAATCACCTCCACCTTACTCAAAACCACATCTCCTTCAGAAAAAAACTTAAAACCTGGCTATTCGACAATTAATGAACCCCTTCCCCAAGCGCCTTGAGACCCTCAGGGTGAGTAGTGCGCTATATAAATGCCTGAACTTGAACTTGAACTTATGCTCTGATACCATAGCACTTACACATTACATTCTGTGCATGATTGGGCCCTGAATATTTCCACATGTGACGTGGTGAATCGACGTTTAATTTCTGTGTCATTTGCGGCACATCAACTTTATGGGATGCATCTTTTTAGTTTGATCTGCATGGAATCACTTTCAGCTAAGCATGAACTAGCCATTGTATTGTTATACATAACTTTTTCATATCATGTACTTTACTTTGTTTGTCCGGTTGACCATGCATGTTTTGTGTTCATATGGGCCTTTATGCTCTGACACCATGGCACTTACACATTACATTCTGCGCGTGATTGGGCCCTGAATTTCTTCCACATGTGACTTGGTGAATCAACGTTTAATTTCTGTGTCAGTTACGTACGCTTAGCTGTTTGTAAGCTGGATGTGAGTTTTGGATCTATGTCAAGTTGGATGACATGTGAGAGTTGGTGTGGTCATATGGCTCCATGCACTTTGAGAAGGATGGCAGGGTGCATGCACTGTCTACCTACCTGTTTGGTGACACAGTGGAGGGAAATAGCTACCACATGGTTATGAGTGGGGGTAGTGTTCCACCCTGCTCAGCTGTGGGACAAGGGTGCCTGGTGGGAGGCGTAGTGCTGGCTTCCCACCCACAAACACCCCTCCCTGTTAAGATGGCTGCCTACCTGTAAGTTTGAAGAGAGCAATGCAATGGCTGCCACATGGTTGTGGGTGGGGAAGTGCTCCATCTTGCCGAGATGTGGGACAAGAGGGCCTGGTGGGATTTGTAGTGATGGCTGCCTGCCCACATGCCCCTATGGAAATATTGTTAGCTACCTTTGAGGTGATTCAGAGGAAGGAAATGTTAGATATGTGAGACATGTGTTGGGAAGAGTGTGTTGTACGTAAGTGCATTTGGGTCAAGGAAGTGTAGCTTTATAGTTGTGCAAGACAGTACATTGCAGTGTGATGTGTGACATTTGTTGGTACTTACCAGCCTCCACTCCCCCGGGTATTCCTTTGAGACTCTCTGGATGTAGTGTGGCAAGCACCTTCTCTTCCCATTCAGTTAATGTTAGTGGTGATATGGGAGGGCCATCGCCAGTACTCTGAGCCAGCTCATGGTTCTTGTTGGCACACTCTTTCACCCTGGTCTTGAGGTCATGCCACCTCCTCCTAATGTCCTTATGGGTGGGCGGGGTGGTCCCTACTGCACTGCCTTAGTTGACTATCCTTGCCCACATTTGATTTTTTGTGGCTACTGTTGTCTGTTGGACCATGCTTCCAAAGAAATGTGGTACTACTCTGATTACCTCATCTACCATCACTGACAACTCATTGTTAGTGAATTTGGGCATCCTCTTCTATGACATCGTGTGTGATGTGCAAATGGGGGAAAGTGCAGGTGTGAAGGTGGTGGTGATGATGTGTGTGATTTGTGTGGTTGTGATGGTGTGATGTGCGTTGATTTGCCTCTCCTTTATGCTGTGGGGTTGGGCCCTTCAGTTGAGGAGTTGTGCAAAGGATTCTTTCTGGGCAAAGAGGGGTCTGGTTTTATACTCAGCTATGTGGGTGGGTCAAAATGGTGGAATCATGTCAGGTGTGTTATCTGGGTTCACCTGGGATTTATATAGTTTTATTGCCATGGGGATGTGTCATTTGGGTGAGTCAGATGTTTTTGAAGGCTGCACCAGGAAAACAGCCACACTTGGTAGCCTTGTTGTGTGGTTGCTTTCGACCGTCAATCTTCTTTCCACGTGACCGCAGTGATCTAGATGCAATTTTTCTTCCGCCGGATCTCTCATTCATTATTTCTTGCGATCGCGGCAGTCGGGAACAACTGATCATTCCGCTGGCACCGCCATTGTATCATAATTTCACTTGCGGTCATTCCGCTGGTCGATCGGCTGTTTTGGTTCTTTCCTGGAGCAATTCAGACCACTTCTGATGGATTTTCAGCTTTTCCGGACGTTCCCGGCTGAGTTTCGTGGAATCCATCTGCTGCGGTAGGATTTTTCATGCAGTGCATCCTAATCTGACCGCCGGTTTTGCACGCGGTACATGCGGACGCTTACTTACCGCTACCACAGCAGTCTAATTGCTTTTCCTTCAGCCATCATAATCAACCACTAAGTTTATGACCTATTAAATGGAGTGATTGTTCTAGCCTTAATTATTGATAATTGTGACGGCATCTATTAGTTTGTGGAGAGTTGGTTGTACTTTTCCTATTGTGGCTTGGAAGGCATAATTCCATCCTTCCACTACGTTATTTGTATTTGCTTTTTGTGCTAGAGTGCTTTCATGGACATTCCACCAGGGTATTTGGAATTTGAGTTGTCTTCGGTGCCCTGACCTATGTAGTCTTCCTACCTAGGTGTCTTCAAAGTAGTCAAGCAAGGGTGTTAGTTTTGCTTCGTTGGCTTGGTAGAAAGGACTTTCGTAAGTACATTTTAGTGGTTGGCTACTTCTGTTGTGGGTACATAGGCCAGGGCTATTAGCTTTTTTATTTGGGAGCAAAGTTGCTGTTTGTGGCATAGTTTTGAATGTTGGTGTTGGTGGCAAAGATGATAATTCTTTTTTCATTACTATTTAAGTCATAAAGAATTAATTTTGTATTTTTGTGTATTCTTGTAAAATTTCTATTTCTGAAAAAGTTTAGGGGTGGTGTTTGAGCAGTAGATATTTTAGTTTTGGCTATGAGGCATTTTAGAGTTGGCATAGAAGGTCATTTTCCTGTTACCTGTTCAGGAACACAAGTTAGTAAATTTTTTAAATATTTAGGTACTGGTTTGTAGTGAGCTGATGCTTGCTTCTTTGATGTTTTCTAAAGCATCTCTCACCTCAATTTCACTTGTTTCTATTGTTTTTGCTATATCACTGGGTTCAAACTGGAATGGCATAGTGAGCAATAAAACGATGTTGTATATGGCTGGGTTCGAACTGGAATGGCATGGTGAGCAAAAAACGATGGATTTAGGCCCAGATCTCTGTACTGGGGAGAACTCAGCAGGTCTTCCTTCGGCCCTATACTTCGGCAGAGAACCTCTGTTATGTGGCGTTCCACAGGGCTCGGCACTTAGCCCCCTGTTTTTTAACGTCTACCTTTCACCGTTGGCGGAGGTGGTTGAATCCTGGGGAGTCAGAGTGATCTCTTATGCTGACGACACTCAGCTTGTGTTTTCATTTAGAGATCGCTCTGAAGGCAGTTTGTCCAATTTTCGACAATGCCTGGTTAACATCTCCTCCTGGATGACTACCAACAATCTGAAACTTAATACGGATAAGACTGAGGTCTTATTCTTTAATCAAAAATCGCCTCTCCCGGCCAAAGCATGGTGGCCTGTTGAATTGGACCCTGCGCCAGTTCCTGTCTTAGCCGCACGAAATTTGGGCTTTCAATTTGATGATGTTCTGTCCTGTAAGACCCAAGTTAATAAAGTTTCAGCTGCATGCTTTGGTAAACTGCACATGTTTAAAAAATCTTTCCTTTCCTTCCGCTTGACTCACGGAGAACTGTGGTCCATGCATTAATCACGTCCCATCTGGATTATGCAAACAGTCTGTATGTTGGAGCACCGGCTTATCTGATTAAGCGATTGCAGATAGTACAGAATGCCGCGGCCAGGCTGATCTGTAACATCCCGTATCGCCACTCCATTACTCCACACTTGGCTAAACTTCATTGGCTGCCTGTGTCCTATCGTATCCAATTCAAAGCATTGGTCATTGCGTTTAGGGCACTTAATGGTTTGGGCCCTGCCTATTTGAGACACAGGCTGAAACCGGTCCAGTCGATGCGTGTTCTCAGATCTAATCATCTTCGCCTATTACATGCTCCCCGTTTCCGTCTTTCTAGAACGGGAGGTCGGGCTTTTGCTGTGGTTACTGCTAAACTCTGGAATCATCTTCCTTTGGACCTGAGGTTTATGACATCAGAGTCATTATTCCGGAGTAGACTTAAAACCTGGTTATTTTCTAATGTCTAGATTTCCCTGTGCCTCTTATGGTTGACTGCTGTCCGTAGCGCCGGGACACCCCCGTTGGGGGTAGCCGTGCGCTTTATAAGCTTCAAAATAAATACAAATAAAAAATATAAAAATGTATGACATTGTTCTGCATTCTGTCCATCACCTGTTGTTTTTGCAGTTGCTCTCCCATAGCAAGAATTGGAGTAGTATTTACAACATTTCCAATGGGTATTATTTTCGGTTGTTTTTTCTTCTGAATAAGTATAGCCCCTGTAGCACAAAAACAGTTTGTCTTTTTGTAAGGAAATTAATTATGCCCCTTCTGTCATTTTCTTTGCATATCTGTGAATGAAATGATATGTATATGTTAATTTTTAATTAGTGAAGAGTAAACATTTACATATAATTTTACATTTTAAAATATAGTTACATATATATTTTTTCTTGTTGGATACTTTTTCAAAGTTTGTAGGTTATTCACTGGTTTCTTTTTTTTCTGTTGGTTAAAAAATAAAATGTTATTTTTATTGAAGTGTTGCATTTAGTTATTTCAATTTGTTTACTTAGTTCCTAATTTTATTTAGTTGTCTTTTTTTTGGTTTTTTTTAAATAATTTTTTCTGTTGTAGCCTGTAGAAGGAAGTAAAATAAAAGTATTTGTTAGTTATGTTTTGCTTTTTAATTTTTTTTTAATTAATCAATAAACTCTAAGAGGGGCATATCATCAAGCCGAAAAAGCGCCGATTTGGTTATCACCCTATTTACAAGGACACGCTAATTTCCTTTCTACTTTGCATGTCAGCCATCAATATCGCTAATGACATGCAAAGTAGGCGTACCCCACATAACATCATGAGATAACCTTGCAAACACAGCTTTGCTATATTTACAAGAATGCCCAAGACCCGCAAAGTAATTTTTAAAGTTGTGCTGAGGCCCCTTTAACGCTGGATGTTAACTCCTGCTAAAATTTCTACTTAGCTATCTGTAACATGGGAGGAGGATTGAAAGGCTAGGTCGACACATGCCTATTATCAAGGTTTTCGTTCTTGCAGGATAATTATCACTGATTTATGCACGCTAATGCAGCTTCTCAGCCTCGGTCGCTGGATTTCACATCACCTCAGTGAAAAGCTTTGATAATACTCCGCTAACCCGGGGCAGAAATCCAGCGTTAGAGAGTGATAAAGCAAATCGCGCTAAGCACGATTTGCGATGATTATCGCATCCCTTGCTAATATGCCCCTGAGTTAGTCTAGATATGTACTTACTTAGTTTAATATTTGTTGTTAATATTTTTCGTTAATGTTGATTTTGTAGTTGTTTTTGAAGGAAACTATGCTTTGAATTTTCTAGATAGCGTTATATTCACGTTTAGTCTATGAAATATAAAGAAATACAAATTATATTTTAAGTTACTCTGTTTATATATTTTTTAAGCTAATTTTATTTATTTATTTAAAAAGTTTTGTTCTTACTTAATGTGAGTTTTTCTGTTTAGTTGTATGTGTAGATCTTTTTCATTCTGTTTCTGTCTCTCAAAGTTTTGTCCTTTCTGCAGTTTGTCCGTTTCACTGTAGATTTTGCATTTATTAATTGAGTGCTTTTATAGTGTTTGTTTAATTAAAAACCACCGCAATGGAGCGCACACCGCTAGCCCCTCCTCCGGATCGCCCCTCGGGACTCTGGTACTTGTAGTTCAATAGTGGATCACCCAGGTGGGTGCAAGTCGGTACTTGTTGGACTGATGAATCTCTAGACCCGATACATGTCCCGGGTTTTTGGGTATCGCCCGAGACATGGCTCGGGTTTCGGGATAACTTCCCTCATCAGTAGAGAAATGGTTAGGGGTGGAGGAGAAGGCCGCCAAACAACCGTCAATGGCCTCGATGCCCGAACCGGCACGCAGGGCAGCATCCAGGAGCCCGTCGGCTCAAAGCTCAAGGGAGCCAATTAATAGAAACCACCGCAATGGAGCGCACACCGCTAGCCCCTCCTCCGGATCGCCCCTCGGGACTCTGGTACTTGTAGTTCAATAGTGGATCACCCAGGTGGGTGCAAGTCGGTACTTGTTGGACTGATGAATCTCTAGACCCGATACATGTCCCGGGTTTTTGGGTATCGCCCGAGACATGGCTCGGGTTTCAGGATAACTTCCCTCATCAGTAGAGAAATGGTTAGGGGTGGAGGAGAAGGCCGCCAAACAACCGTCAATGGCCTCGATGCCCGAACCGGCACGCAGGGCCGCATCCAGGAGCCCGTCGGCTCAAAGCTCAAGGGAGCCAATTAATAGAAACCACCGCAATGGAGCGCACACCGCTAGCCACTCCTCCGGATCGCCCCTCGGGACTCTGGTACTTGTAGTTCAATAGTGGATCACCCAGGTGGGTGCAAGTCGGTACTTGTTGGACTGATGAATCTCTAGACCCGATACATGTCCCGGGTTTTTGGGTATCGCCCGAGACATGGCTCGGGTTTCGGGATAACTTCCCTCATCAGTAGAGAAATGGTTAGGGGTGGAGGAAAAGGCCGCCAAACAACCGTCAATGGCCTCGATGCCCGAACCGGCACGCAGGGCAGCATCCAGGAGCCGTCGGCTCAAAGCTCAAGGGAGCCAATTAATAGAAACCACCGCAATGGAGCGCAAACCGCTAGCCCCTCCTCCGGATCGCCCATCGGGACTCTGGTACTTGTAGTTCAATAGTGGATCACCCAGGTGGGTGCAAGTCGGTACTTGTTGGACTGATCAATCTCTAGACCCGATACATGTCCCGGGTTTTTGGGTATCGCCCGAGACATGGCTCGGGTTTCGGGATAACTTCCCTCATCAGTAGAGAAATGGTTAGGGGTGGAGGAGAAGGTTTGTTTAATTAGTTCGAG